>NC_133329.1:167765533-169203033 GCF_042186555.1 Aquarana catesbeiana | reverse complement strand
ACTCTGATGTAAAGGGGGTGGCTCTCTAGGGACCCTGATGTAAGGAAGGGGCTCTCTGGTGACCCTGATGTAAGGGAGTGGCTCCATGGTGACCCTGATGTAAGGGAGTGGCTCCATGGTGACCCTGATGTAAGGGAGTGGCTCCATGGTGACCCTGATGTAAGGGAGTGGCTCCATGGTGACCCTGATGTAAGGGAGTGGCTCCATGGTGACCCTGATGTAAGGGAGTGGCTCCATGGTGACCCTGATGTAAGGGAGTGGCTCCATGGTGACCCTGATGTAAGGGAGTGGCTCCATGGTAACCCTGATGTAAGGAAGTGGCTCCATGGTGACCCTGATGTAAGGAAGTGGCTCCATGGTGACCCTGATGTAAGGAAGTGGCTCTCTGTGGACCCTGATTTATGGGGAGGCTCTCTGGGGACCCTGATTTAGGGGAGGCTGTCTGGGCACCCTGGTGTATGGGGAGGCTCCCTTGGGACTCTGATGTAAGGAAGGGGCTCTCTGTGGACCCTGATGTATGGGGAGGCTCTCTGGGGACCCTGATTTAGAGGAGGTGGATCACACATGTCTACCCACACAGAGAGGGGCTGGGACAGTAGGGACTGCAGGCAGGGCTTGTGGGTCTCTTTCCCACCCCTCTCTCTCTCTATCACCTCCTCTCATCCACAACCCCTCTCACCCTCCTTCAACCCCTCTCAGTCACCCCCACCTCTCTCTATTTCACCCCAATTTCTTCTACCCCCTCTCTCTCACCCCCCCTCTCTCATCCTGATGTAAGGAAGGAGCGCTCTGGGCACCCTGATGAATGGGGAGGCTCTCTGGGCACCCTGATGAATGGGGAGGCTCTCTGGGCACCCTGATGAATGGGGAGGCTCTCTGGGCACCCTGATGAATGGGGAGGCTCTCTGGGCACCCTGATGAATGGGGAGGCTCTCTGGGCACCCTGATGAATGGGGAGGCTCTCTGGGCACCCTGATGAATGGGGAGGCTCTCTGGGCACCCTGATGAATGGGGAGGCTCTCTGGGCACCCTGATGAATGGGGAGGCTCTCTGGGCACCCTGATGAATGGGGAGGCTCTCTGGGCACCCTGATGAATGGGGAGGCTCTCTGGGCACCCTGATGAATGGGGAGGCTCTCTGGGCACCCTGATGAATGGGGAGGCTCTCTGGGCACCCTGATGAATGGGGAGGCTCTCTGGGCACCCTGATGAATGGGGAGGCTCTCTGGGCACCCTGATGAATGGGGAGGCTCTCTGGGCACCCTGATGAATGGGGAGGCTCTCTGGGCACCCTGATGAATGGGGAGGCTCTCTGGGCACCCTGATGAATGGGGAGGCTCTCTGGGCACCCTGATGAATGGGGAGGCTCTCTGGGCACCCTGATGAATGGGGAGGCTCTCTGGGCACCCTGATGAATGGGGAGGCTTTCTAGGGACCCTGATGAATGGGGAGGCTCTCCGGGCATCCAGATGTATGGGGGCTCTCTGGGGACCCTGATGTAAAGAAGTGGCTCTCTGGTGACCCTGAGGTAAGGAGGGAGCTCTCTGGGGACCCTGATTTTGGGGAGGCTCATTGGGGACCCTGATTTAAGGGAGGCTCTCTGGGGACCCTGAAGTATGGGGAGGCTCTCTAGTGACTCCGATGTAAAAGAGGGGGCTCTCTGGGGACCCTGATGTAAGGAAGGGGCTCTCTGGGGACCCTGATGTAAGGAAGGGGCTCTCTGGGGACCCTGATGTAAGGAAGGGGCTCTCTGGGGACCCTGATGTAAGGAAGGGGCTCTCTGGGGACCCTGATGTAAGGAAGGGGCTCTCTGGGGACCCTGATGTAAGGAAGGGGCTCTCTGGGGACCCTGATGTAAGGAAGGGGCTCTCTGGGGACCCTGATGTAAGGAAGGGGCTCTCTGGGGACCCTGATGTAAGGAAGGGGCTCTCTGGGGACCCTGATGTAAGGAAGGGGCTCTCTGGGCATCAGGCTCTCTGGGGACCCTGATGTAAGAAAGTGGCTGTCTGGGCACCCTGATGTATGGGAAGGCTATCTGGGGACCCTGATTTTGGGGGAGGCTCTCTGGGGACCCTGATGTATGGGGAGGCTCTCTGGGGACCCTGATGTATGGGGAGGTGGATCACACATGTCTACCCACACAGAGAGGGGCTGGGACAGTAGGGACTGCAGGCAGGGCTTGTGGGTCTCTCTTTCCCACCCCTCTCTCTCTATCACCCCCTCTCATCCACAACCCCTCTCACCCTCCTTCAACCCCTCTCAGTCACCACCACCTCTCTCTATTTCACCCCAATTTCTTCTACCCCCTCTCTCTCTCACCCCCCCCTATCTCATCCTGATGTAAGGAAGGGGCTCTCTGGGGATTCCAATATATGGGGGCCCTCTGGGGACCCTGATGTAAGGAAGGGGCTCTCTGTGGACCCGGATGTATGGGGAGGCTGTCTGGAGAACCTGATGTATGGGGAGGCTCTCTGGGGACCCTGATTTAGGGGAGGCTCTCTGGGGACCCTGATGTAAGGAAGAGACTCTCCGGGGACCCTAAAGTAAGGAAGTGGCTCTGTGGGGACCCTGATGTAAAGAAGGGGCTCTGTGGGGACCCTGATGTAAAGAAGGGGCTCTGTGGGGACCCTGATGTAAAGAAGGGGCTCTGTGGGGACCCTGATGTAAAGAAGGGGCTCTGTGGGGACCCTGATGTAAAGAAGGGGCTCTGTGGGGACCCTGATGTAAAGAAGGGGCTCTGTGGGGACCCTGATGTAAAGAAGGGGCTCTGTGGGGACCCTGATGTAAAGAAGGGGCTCTCTGGGGACCCTGAGGTAAGGAGGGGGCTCCCTGGGGACCCCGATCTAAGGAAGGGGCTCCCTGGGGACCCTGATGTAAGGAAGTGGCTCTGTGGGCATCAGGCTCTCTGGGAACCCTGATGTATGGGGAGGCTCTCTGGGAACCCTGATGTATGGGGAGGCTCTCTGGGAACCCTGATGTATGGGGAGGCTCTCTGGGAACCCTGATGTATGGGGAGGCTCTCTGGGAACCCTGATGTATGGGGAGGCTCTCTGGGAACCCTGATGTATGGGGAGGCTCTCTGGGAACCCTGATGTATGGGGAGGCTCTCTGGGAACCCTGATGTATGGGGAGGCTCTCTGGGAACCCTGATGTATGGGGAGGCTCTCTGGGAACCCTGATGTATGGGGAGGCTCTCTGGGAACCCTGATGTATGGGGAGGCTCTCTGGGAACCCTGATGTATGGGGAGGCTCTCTGGGAACCCTGATGTATGGGGAGGCTCTCTGGGAACCCTGATGTATGGGGAGGCTCTCTGGGAACCCTGATGTATGGGGAGGCTCTCTGGGAACCCTGATGTATGGGGAGGCTCTCTGGGGACCCTGATGTATGGGGAGGCTCTCTGGGGACCCTGATGTATGGGGAGGCTCTCTGGGGACCCTGATGTATGGGGAGGCTCTCAGGGGACCCTGATGTATGGGGAGGCTCTCAGGGGACCCTGATGTATGGGGAGGCTCTCTGGGGACCCTGATGTAAGGAAGTGGCATTCTGGGGACCCTGATGTATGGAAGTGACTCTCTGGGGACCCTGATGTAAGGAAGGGGCTCTATGTGGACCCGGATGTATGGGGAGGCTCTCTGGGGACCCTGATTTAGGGGAGGCTCTCTGGGGACCCTGATTTAGAGGAGGTGGATCACACATGTCTACCCACACAGACAGGGGCTGGGACAGTAGGGACTGCAGGCAGGGCTTGAGGGTCTCTCTTTCCCACCCCTCTCTCTCTCTATGACCCCCTCTCATCCACCCCCCCTCTCACCCTCCTTCAACCCCTCTCAGTCACCCCCACCTCTCCCTATTCATCTACCCCCTCTCTCTCACCCTGATGTAAGGAAGGGGCTCTCTGGGGACCCTGATGTAAGGAAGGGGCTCTCTGGGGACCCTGATGTAAGGAAGGGGCTCTCTGGGGACCCTGATGTAAGGAAGGGGCTCTCTGGGGACCCTGATGTAAGGAAGGGGCTCTCTGGGGACCCTGATGTAAGGAAGGGGCTCTCTGGGGACCCTGATGTAAGGAAGGGGCTCTCTGGGGACCCTGATGTAAGGAAGGGGCTCTCTGGGGACCCTGATGTAAGGAAGGGGCTCTCTGGGGACCCTGATGTAAGGAAGGGGCTCTCTGGGGACCCTGATGTAAGGAAGGGGCTCTCTGGGGACCCTGATGTAAGGAAGGGGCTCTCTGGGGACCCTGATGTAAGGCAGTGGCTCTCTGGGGACCCTGAGGTAAGGAGGGGGCTCTCTGGGCATCAGGCTCTCTGGGGACCCCGATGTAAGGAAGTGGCTCTCTGGGCACCCCGATGAAAGGAAGTGGCATTCTGGGGACCCTGATGTAAGGAAGTGGCATTCTGGGGACCCTGATGTAAGGAAGTGGCATTCTGGGGACCCTGATGTAAGGAAGTGGCATTCTGGGGACCCTGATGTATGGGGAGGCTGTCTGGGGACCCTGATTTAGGGGAGGCTGTCTGGGGACCCTGGTGTATGGGGAGGCTCCCTTGGGACTCTGATGTAAGGAAGGGGCTCTCTGTGGACCCTGATGTATGGGGAGGTTGTCTGGGGACGCTGATGTATGGGGAGGCTCTCTGGGGACCCTGATTTAGAGGAGGTGGATCACACATGTCTACCCACACAGACAGGGGCTGGGACAGTAGGGACTGTAGGCAGGGCTTGAGGGTCTCTCTTTCCCACCCCTCTCTCTCTCTCTCAGTCACCCCCACCTCTCTCTATTTCAACCCTATTCATCTACCTCCTCTCTCTCACCCCGATCTAAGGAGGGAGGCTCTACGGTGACCCCGATCTAAGGAGGGAGGCTCTACGGTGACCCCGATCTAAGGAGGGAGGCTCTACGGTGACCCCGATCTAAGGAGGGAGGCTCTACGGTGACCCCGATCTAAGGAGGGAGGCTCTACGGTGACCCCGATCTAAGGAGGGAGGCTCTACGGTGACCCCGATCTAAGGAGGGAGGCTCTACGGTGACCCCGATCTAAGGAGGGAGGCTCTACGGTGACCCCGATCTAAGGAGGGAGGCTCTACGGTGACCCCGATCTAAGGAGGGAGGCTCTACGGTGACCCCGATCTAAGGAGGGAGGCTCTACGGTGACTCCGATCTAAGGAGGGAGGCTCTACGGTGACTCCGATCTAAGGAGGGAGGCTCTACGGTGACTCCGATCTAAGGAGGGAGGCTCTACGGTGACTCCGATCTAAGGAGGGAGGCTCTACGGTGACTCCGATCTAAGGAAGGGGCTCTCTGGGGACCCCGATCTAAGGAAGGGGCTCTCTGGGGACCCCGATCTAAGGAAGGGGCTCTCTGGGGACCCCGATCTAAGGAAGGAGCTCTCTGGGGACCCCGATCTAAGGAAGGGGCTCTCTGGGGACCCTGATTTAGGGGAGGCTCTCTGGGGACCCTGATGTAAGTAAGAGACTCTCTGGGGACCCAAAAGTAAGGAAGTGGCTCTCTGGGGACCCTGATGTAAAGGAGAGGGCTCTCTGGGGACCCTGATGTAAGGAAGTGGCTCTTTGGGGACCTTGATCTAAGGAAGGGCTCTCTGGGGGCCCTGATGTAAGGAAGTTGCTCTCTGGTGACCCTGATGTATGTCGAGGCTGTCTGGGGATCCATATGTATGGGGATGCTCTCTGGGGACTCCAATGTATGCTGGCTCTCTGGGGACCCTGATGTAAAGGAGGGGGCTCTCTTGGGACCCTGATGTAAGAAACTGGCTCTCTGGGGACCCTGATGCAAGGGGGGCTCTCTGGGGACCCTGATGCAAGGGGGGCTCTCTGGGGACCCTGATGCAAGGGGGGCTCTCTGGGGACCCTGATGCAAGGGGGGCTCTCTGGGGACCCTGATGCAAGGGGGGCTCTCTGGGGACCCTGATGCAAGGGGGGCTCTCTGGGGACCCTGATGCAAGGGGGGCTCTCTGGGGACCCTGATGCAAGGGGGGCTCTCTGGGGACCCTGATGCAAGGGGGGCTCTCTGGGGACCCTGATGCAAGGGGGGCTCTCTGGGGACCCTGATGCAAGGGGGGCTCTCTGGGGACCCTGATGCAAAGGGGGCTCTCTGGGGACCCTGATGTAGTGGATGCTCTCTGGGGACCCTGATGTATGGGGATGCTCTCTGGGGACCCTGATGTATGGGGATGCTCTCTGGGGACCCTGATGTATGGGGATGCTCTCTGGGGACCCTGATGTATGGGGATGCTCTCTGGGGACCCTGATGTATGGGGATGCTCTCTGGGGACCCTGATGTATGGGGATGCTCTCTGGGGATCCTGATGTATGGGGATGCTCTCTGGGGATCCTGATGTATGGGGATGCTCTCTGGGGACCCTGATGTATGGGGATGCTCTCTGGGGACCCTGATGTATGGGGATGCTCTCTGGGGACCCTGATGTATGGGGATGCTCTCTGGGGACCCTGATGTATGGGGATGCTCTCTGGGGACCCTGATGTATGGGGAGGCTCTCTAGGGACCCTGATGTAAGGAGAATCTCTCTGGGAATCCTGATGAAGGGGAAGCTCCCTGCGGGCCATGCTGTAATGAGGGTCTCTTGGGACCCTGATGTAAGGGGGGCTCTCTGGGGACCCTGATGTAAGGAAGGGACTCTCTGGGGAATCCGATGTATAGGGATGCTCTCTGGGGACTCCAATGTATGGGTGCTCTCTGGGGACCCTGTTTTAAAGGAGGGGGCTCTCTGGGGACCCTGCTGTAAGAAAGTGGCTCTCTGGGGACTCTGATGTAAGGAGGGGGCTCTCTGGGGACCCTGATGTATGGGGACTCTCTCTGGGAACCCTGATGTAAGGAAGGGGCTCTCCGGGGACCCTGATGTATGGGGAGGCTCTCTAGGGACCCTGATGTAAGGAGAAGCTCCCTGTGGGCCATGCTGTAATGAGGGTCTCTTGGGACCCTGATGTAAGGGGGGCTCTCTGGGGTCCCTGATGTTGTGAGAGCTCTCTGGGGACCCTGATGTAAGGAAGGTGCTCTCTGGGGAGTCTGATGTAAGGGGGCATCCACACTCAGATATTTAAATATATATACACACACACACACACACACACACACACACGTATATTATATACATGTGTATGCCCACCCAACCGTATGACTTTCTTTACTTTGCCGGTATGGGCTCTAGCCCCAGATCTTTTGTAGACCTAGCAATGCCCCTGAACACAGCTAGGGGTGAGCGAACCAGGCAAAGTTTAGCTACACACATTAGCTATACATTTGCTATTTGACAGATCCCCACTAGTATGACTACTACCTCTAAATGATAGATCCCAGCTGGTTATTCTGTAAACAAAAGGGCTAGGGAACCTGGATGACATCAATGACAAAAATGTATTATTTTGGACAATGGTGTCACCCAGGATCTCCCGTGCTGCAGTTTACATTCCAAAATTTGTGAAGGGAGTAGCAGCTGGTGGCAGATATGCATTGTTGGGCAAAGCTCATTGTGGTTATTATTATTACTATCATTAAGGTTATTAATATTATTATAATTATTATTAATAGTATACAGGATTTATATAGTGCTAACAGTTTGAGCACAATCTAAAGGGAGACAGTACAGTTACAATAAAAATAAAATACAAGAGGGTTAAGAGGGCCCTGTTCATAAGAGCTTACAATCTAATAGGGTGGGGCAAGTGATACAAAAGGTTATAACTGTGGGGGATAAGCTGATGGAAGTGATAAAAGTTCAGTTAGTTAGCAGTGTGAAAGGCTTCCCTGAAGAGATGACTTCTCAGAGATTGCCTAAAGGCAGCCAGAGTAGGAGATAGCCAGACAGACTGAGTTAGAGAGTTCAAGAGGATGGGAGAGGCTCTAGAGAAGCTCTCGAGAGGAGGATGGGAGGAGGAGACAAGAGAGCTTGAAAGCAGAAGGTCTTGGGAGTAGCGTAAAGGACTGTTTGGGCGATATTTGGAGACAAGGTTGGCGATGTAGCACGGGACTGAGTTGTGGATAGCTTTGTATGTTGTTGTTGGTATTTTGAATTTAATTCGCTGGTGAATCAGAAGCCAATAGAGGGATTGGCAGAGGGTGGCAGACACTGAGTGGTTGGTCAGGTAGATGAGTCTGACAGCAGCATTCATGATAGACTGAAGAGGATAAGCTATGGAGAGGTAAGTCTATGAAAAGGGAGTTGCAATAGCCAAGATGAGAGATAAGGGAGCAGAGCTGGTGCAGGGATTTTTGACACCCTAGGTAAAACCTCATTTTGCCGCCCCCCCACCTTGGATCCACTAGACCTTTTTAATGAAGTGCTCATCAATGCAGCCTACCAGTGCCCATCAATGAATGTTTGCTTGCTTCTGTTCATTTGGGAGTCGGGACACAGACATAGTCCTCTGCCGCCACTGCACCTCTGACACTATGTGGAAACGGAGCGGCGGCTGCCTGCTGATGCTGAGACTTAGTTGCTTGATGCAGGGAGAAGAGAGTAGGAACACCAGTGGCCGGGCACCATAGGCAGCAGTGCGCCCTAGGCAGCTGCCTAGTTTGCCTTGTGGTAGCACCGCCCCTGCAAGGGAGTAAATAAGTAGCTTGGTGATTTTATTAGTTAAAAAGGGGCACATTTTGTAGATGTCATGAAGGTGAAGTCTAGAAGCTTTTGACAGTGATTGAATTTGGGGCTGAAAGGATAGGTTGGCACATAGTACCCTGGCATGATGGATGTCATACCACTTCCTTAAACAAAATCTCTCTAAAACTGAGTTGATAATATTCCCCATGCTTCTGCCCTCCTCCGTGACATTTCCATCAAGATCAATACAACTAGCAGTCCCCCGACTGCTAGTTATATTAATGATCTTGATTAGGGGTGGCCCGTCCATTAAGAGAGCACGGGCGCCGCCCCTTTTCTCCAGCCACCCCCTCTATGACTAATGGATGCATAGCATGAATCTATCCATGGCCTCCGCTGCCACCCCCTATTCAGGCGTCCGGTCCCTTTTCAGACACCGGGTACCTGAATTCCAGCGGCGGGGGTGTTTTTTTTAAGCACCATATTTTTTAAGAGCCATATGCTCTAATAGGCTTTAAAAAAGGTAGACCTGGAACTCAGAGCATTGTGCTCGCAGTCCACCCAGATGTGTTAGAAAAGCAAATTAATATTTGCTTTTCTAACACTGAACCGCCCCTCCGCCAATCAGGTTGCACGGGTCTAATACCCATCACCTGATTGGCTGAAGGCACAGGTGCACCGACTGGACACCTAATAGACCGGAGAAGAGAGGAGGGGGAAGCATGGAGGACACTGGAGCGGTCCCACAGCTCACCGCCATCACCCGCTGCCTGACCCGCCACTAAGATGGGATAAGTGCTGACAGCGGGCGGGGGTCCCAGTGGCGGCATTTGATGAGCACAAGTGGTGGCATTTGATGGGCACAAGTGGCTGCATATGATGGGCACAAGTGGCTGCATATGATGGGCACAAGTGGCTGCATTTAAAGTGGTCAAAAGTATCAAAGACAGCAGAGAGGTCTATTAGTAGGAGTATGGCGTAGTGGCCATTAGTTTTAGCAGTTAGTAAATTGTTAATGAGTTCTAGTAGAGCTGTTTCTGTGGAGTGCTGCAAAAGGCAGACTGTAAGGGGTTAAGAAATTTGTTTTCAGTGAGGTCTGAGCTAAGGCAGTTGTAGACTAAGCGTTTAGAGGTGAATGGGAGCAATGAAATTGTTCAGGTTGGCGAGGTCCAGTGAGGGATTTTTACGTATGGGGTGATCTATGCATGATTTAGAGGGGAGGGGAAGGTGCCACTAGATATTGATGTGGGTCTACATCCCTTGAACAGCATGATTGACGTTGGATTTAGAAACGTGGAGGATATGCCACTCACCAAGCCCTCCGTTATTTAAGAACCGTCACACAGCGGGAGCCTCCCATCATGGATGCGGAGCAGCCCGAGAACGAAGAAGGGAAGAAGACGCCGCGGAGGAAAATGCCGGATGAGAACACCGGAGCAAGAAGTAGAGGATCAGAGGAAGAACCAGTGGAAGATAGAAGAAAGAAGATAGAAGAAAGAAGATGGAAAGAAGAAGCATTTAAATAAAGGAATTGTCAAAAACTGTCTCTTGTCACTTTTAACATTTTTGACACTTTTTTTGTGAAATGGTAGGGGTACTTTTGTACCCCCTTACCATTTCACATGGGGGGGGCGGGATCTCGGGGTCCCCTTGTTAAAGGGAGCTTCCAGATTCCGATAAGCCCCCTGCCCACAGACCCCCACAACCACCGGGCAAGGGTTGTGGGGATGAGGCCCTTGTCCTATCAACATGGGGACAAGGTGCTTTGGGGGGACCCCAAAGCACCCTCCCAATGTTGAGAGCATGTGGCCTGGTACGGTTCAGGAGGGGGGGCGTTCTCTTGCCCCCGCTCTTTTCCTGTGGCCTGCCAGGTTGCGTGCTATGATAAGGGTCCGGTATGGATTTTGAGGGGGACCCCCACGCCTTTTATTTTTTAATTTTGGCGCGGGGTTCCCCTTAATATCCATACCAGACCTGAAGGGCCTGGTATGGAATTTAGGGGGACCCCCATGCCATTTTTTAAAAATTTTGGTTCAGATTTCCCCTGTGGGGAGATCCCATGCCATTTTTTTCAATGAACTTTTATGTGTACTGTCGGACCGACAATTCATTAATAGCCGCGAGTAGTTTTAAATGACTTTTTTCCTTTGAAATGTCATTTTGCTGTCAGACTGTTCTAAACACAGGAAACATGCGCCCCTTTACAGGCATACTATAGACACCCCCCAGGTATGAAATTTAAAGGAATATTACACTTTTATTGTTTTACTTTAAGCATTATTAAAATCACTGCTCCCCAAAAAACGGCCGTTTTTAAAACTTTTTTTTTGCATTGATCCATGTCCACCGGGGCAAGACCCAGGTCCCCAAATACTTTTTCTGACAATACCATGCATATAAGCCTTTAAAATTAGCACTTTTGATTTCTCCCATAGAATTTTAAAGGGTGTTCCGCAGCTTTCGAATTTGCCGCGAACACCCTAAATTGTTTGCTGTTCGACGAACTTGCGAACAGACGATGTTCGAGTCGAACATGAGTTTGAAGCTCATCCCTAATCTTAAGCATGTGTGTGCAGCAGCCCCCCAATACTTACCTGAGCTCATCACAATCCAGCGATGTTGCAGGAGAGTCTCGGCTGCCTGGGACTCTCCTTCCTTATTGGCTGAGACAGCACCGTGGCGCCGTTGGCTTCCACCGCTGTCAAAGTCAGTGAGCCAATGAGGAGAAAAAGGGGAAGGGGCCGAACCATGGCTCTGTGTCTGGATGGACATACAGAGCAGCGGCTCGGCTTGGGTGCCCCCATAGGAGCTGCTTGCTGTGGGGACGCTTGGCAGGAGGGAGGGAGGAAAAGCACCAGCGAGGGAGCCGAGAAGAGGAGGATCTGGGCTACTCTGTGCAAAACCACTGAACAGAGCAGGTAAGTATGACATGTTTGATATTTTTAAGTGAAAAAGCGAGACTTTAGTTCACTTTGAAGTGGAAGTAAACTTCCATCTTTAAATTTTTCCTATAAGTAAGCCTATAATATAGCTTACCTATAGGTAGTGTAAATATCTCCTAAACGTGCACCATTTAGGAGATATTTACTGTACATGCAGCTAGTGACATCACTGGTGCATGCGCTCTGAAGGAACAGCCACCCGTGCTGTTTATCCAGAGCCCTGTGCCATGACCGGTGGCTCCTGTGCGCATGCGCAAGAATGACGTCATCGTGGCTCCGGCCAGTCACAGAGCCGGAGTCCGCAAACTCGGGTGAAGATGGAAGCTTTCTCCAGCGATGGCATCGCATCGCTGGAAGGCTTTGTTTTCAGATAAGTTTCACATAATGTGCTAGTATGCAATGCATACTAGCGCATTATGCCTTTGCCTTGCAGGTAAGGAAAAAAAATGTAAAGCGGTTTACAACCGCTTTAATATGACATTTTACGTTTTGGTTTAGCCACCCAGGTTTAACCTTTTTACTTCTATATTTATTACTCATTGGAATGTACTTGGTGATAATTTTATTAAATATGTTCCTAAAGCACTCCCAATTTTCCTCCGTGTTCAATGATAGAGAGAGAGAGAGAGAGAGATATAGAGATATAGAGATATAGAGATATAGAGATATAGAGATATAGAGAGAGAGAGATATAGAGAGAGAGAGATATAGAGATATAGAGATATAGAGATATAGAGATATAGAGATATAGAGATATAGAGATATAGAGATATAGAGATATAGAGATATAGAGATATAGAGATATAGAGATATAGAGATATAGAGATATAGAGATATAGAGATATAGAGATATAGAGATATAGAGATATAGAGATATAGAGATATAGAGATATAGAGATATAGAGATATAGAGATATAGAGATATAGAGATATAGAGATATAGAGATATAGAGATATAGAGATATAGAGATATAGAGATATAGAGATATAGAGATATAGAGATATAGAGATATAGAGATATAGAGATATAGAGATATAGAGATATAGAGATATAGAGATATAGAGATATAGAGATATAGAGATATAGAGATATAGAGATATAGAGATATAGAGATATAGAGATATAGAGATATAGAGATATAGAGATATAGAGATATAGAGATATAGAGATATAGAGATATAGAGATATAGAGATATAGAGATATAGAGATATAGAGATATAGAGATATAGAGATATAGAGATATAGAGATATAGAGATATAGAGATATAGAGATATAGAGATATAGAGATATAGAGATATAGAGATATAGAGATATAGAGATATAGAGATATAGAGATATAGAGATATAGAGATATAGAGATATAGAGAGATAGAGATATAGAGATATAGATAGATAGATAGAGATATAGATAGATAGAGATATAGATAGATAGATAGATTATCTTGTACTACTCTCATGCCTCCCATAACTATGATTTATGATTTATGCTCAAGGTAATAATCCTGTGGTCCCAAGTTGTCCCATATTTCCACATCTGCAATCAGATCTGTATCATTTGTAATTAATAGATCTAGCAAAGCATCATTTCTAGTTAGGAAATCCATCGATTGGGACATGAAGACATTTAAGAAATAGCAGGCCTCAACACCATTTTTTTCCTTAAAGGGACATTACATCTATATGTAATGTGTAATAAAAAAGGTGTGGTCCTCAGCTATTGGATCAGTGCCCCCTTTATACCAACTGACAAAATATGAGCAGAGGCTCAACAGCTAAATATGATAAAATCTGTTTTGCATTGTTCAATTGGCTTGACCTCCCTCTTCCTCTCGCTATCCCACTTTCCCCTCCTTCTTCTATGTGGCTTGAAGACCTTTTTGTTAAGGTGGTATATGGTATAGGGATGGGCCAAATGGACCCCTGTTCGGTTCGCACCAGAACTTTCGAAAATTGCGAACGTTTGGACCCGAATAACGAACCCCATTAAAGTCAATGGGACCCGACCTTCAAAAATCAAATGTGCCCATTTTCAAGGCTTATAGGCAAGAAATGGGGCATACAATGGTTAAAGGGGCCTGGGTCCTGCCCTGGGGGGCTTGTATCAATAAAAAAAAAAGTTTGTGAAAAACATCATTTTTAAATGATCAGTGATTTTTTGATTTTTAACGTGAAAACCTAAAAATGAAAAATTCCTTCCAATATAGTTCCCAGGGCTCCCCTTAGTCTACCTGTAAAGTGGCAGATCTGTACCATGTCCAGAATCTGCTGCAGCAATAATTGCATTTATAAAGCCAAAAAAAAAGCAATTGCCCTGCAAGCTGCCTTTATTTTGCTCAGCAACAGCTGGGTAGCCAGTGTGTATGATGAGGCCACAATGTAGTGCACTGGGAACAAGATTAGAGATTTTTTGGATACATTCTGGTGTCACTTTGACTTTGTATAGAAGTAACGGGTGCGTAAAAATTGGTCTTTGGGTGTCGTGGCGCCTTGCCACCGTAACCCTATAGAGGTACTCTTGATGAAAGGAAGAATTGGCCTTGCTGTAAAAAATTGCAATGATATGCACCTGTCAAACAGGTGCAGAAAAATTACTCATTGGGTGTTGGGGGCGCCTTCCCAATGTAACCCTATAGAGGTGCTCTTGATGAAGGCAAAAACAATTGCAAAGATATGCATATGGTTGGTGTTTTTGCCACGTTTGATGTGCCTGAGACACAGTTTGTAGATAGCAACAGTGTGATCTGCTGCAGATGCACTGAAAAAGGCCCAGACAGATAAGCTTTGGGGAGTGGACTGGGAGATAACAGCTGCAGAATGTGATGGAATAGGGTGGCTGCTCTCTACTCTTTCTTGATGTCGGCCCCCTCGGGGTTGTGCCACCTCACCTTCAGTTTCCTCCTCTGCTCTATCTGGCACCCAAGTCGCATCAGTGACCTCATCATCATCATCATCATCTCCATCTCCTCCATCTTCATCATTACCACTGGAGACAACTTGGCAATACACTGTGGCTTGGGAAACATGAATGCCAATTTGTCTACCAGTGTCCCTCCCTCTTTCTAGGCTCATGTTCCTGTCATCCTCAACCTCAGAACCAATATCTGAATAAAGTAATGATTAAGGAGTGAGGGGCTGAGGCTGTGGTCAAATAACTCAGCTGACTCCTCAATAGCTAATGCTGGGGCTATGGCAGGAATAGATGTGGACAGGGAGGCAGGTTTATCCACTCTGGCAACTGCAGGGGACTGCACACTTGTCTCTGCTTGTGTGACAGAGGATGAGGAGGATGAGGAAGGTTTAGTAAGCCAGTCCACCACCTGTCAGGCTAGAGCATATAACAGGTAACAGTTCAGGTGTTCTGATTATGCAAAGAGTTCAAAGAACAAGAGCACATACCATGAGCAGGTCTGAGCAGAGCAGGTCAGCTGGGACTTGTAGTTCACCGCTGTAGATGTAGGTAGATGTTTGCTGGACCTTGTAGTTCACCGCTGCAGATGAGGATTGATGGTGTCTGGTGTTTGTAGTTCACCGCTGCAGGTGGAGGATAGATGTCTGGTGCTTGAAGTTCACCGCTGCAGATGAAGGTACTAGTGGTATCAGGCAAAAACATAGTCTAGACAAGCTGGGTCATACACAGGAAGATCAGAGTCCAAACGGTACCGAATCAGAAGCAAGCAAACAGGGTCAAACGAGCCGGGTCATACACGAAATACACAGAGCAGATATCAACTGGATCAAACACAAGGTAAACTCTAACACAAGCAATGATTGAATGCTGATGCAAGTTATTTAAAGGTGAGCTGGCCAATCATTGTTGTTTCCCAGGTAAAGGCTGTGTCAGGTGAGTTGTGCTGGGTCCTAAAGGGATCCTAGTACTGACACCACCTCCTCTGCATGCTGTGGTTGGATAGCATAGGCAAACTCACTAAACAGAAGAAATGATGCCCTGCCTGAGGACTGACCACCACGTCCACCTTTGCCTGTGGACACATTTGTTGCTGGCCCCCTTACAGTGCCAAGGGAACATCTGCCTCTCCTTGTTGTTCTCCCAGACATTATTGGGAGGGAGGGGCAGTGCTTATAAGCAAATGTAAAAAAGAAGTTGAAACCTGCACATAGATTCACTTTAATCAATGTAAAGAGGTGTTTGGTGCACTTTAATTTGAGTACTCACACAACACAGACACACTAAATGGATACACTATAATTTACTGCAATATAATATGCCTAACGTACAGTGACGCACAGAACTATGTGGCGTTAAGCTAGCAGTAACGCACACAGAAGTAAATGGCAATAAACTGGCAGTAACGCACAAAACTATATGGCATTAAACTGGCAGTAATGCACACAGAACTATGTGGCATTAAACTGGCAGAAACGCACACAGGAGTAAATGGCGTTAAACTGGCAGTAATGCACAAAACTATATGGCGTTAAACTGGCAGTAACGCACACAGAACTATATGGCGTTAAACTGGCAGTAACGCACCCAAAACTATATGGTGGTAAACTGGCAGTAACGCACACAGAAGTAAGTAGCGTTAAACTGGCAGTAACGCAATCCAATAGACGGTGTTCAACCGTCACTGCACTGACACTATTTGAACTGTCCCTACTCTAGCTATACACTACACTACAACTACTAGATTACTGACACGGTCTCACTACACTACACAGTGAAACTATCTGAGCTGTCCCTTCTCTAGCTGCACGCTATGCAAAGCTGAATGATGGTCCTCCTCACTCACTCATACTATCCCTAGACTGACACTAAACTAATATTCTACACTGATAATTGAAAGGACAATAGCACAGTATATCACATTAACTAATAACACTGAACAGAGCCCTGTTCTATCTCCCTTTATGCCAAAATCACTCTGAAAATGGCTGCTATTGAAAGAATACTTTTATACTGTGGGGCGGGAATGAGCCATGATTGGATAAAGTCATGATGACAGTGTCCAATAATGACTCTGACAGTACTCTGTGCCCTGATTGGCTGAAGCTTTCACTGCTTCAGCCAATCAGGGCTTGCAATGCACTGTTCAGCGCCGCAATGCATTGTGGTCAGTTCGGGGCGTCGAACAAATGGTCGAATGACCCATTTGTTCGACTGTTCGCCGAATGTCTGAACAGAGAAAGTTTGGCTCGTACTTACGCACGGGCCGAACTGTTCGCCATCCCTAATATGCTAGCACTTTCTTATTTTCATATTTTTGTCAATGAATTATACTTTTTGTAAAGTTCATACAGATTATACTTCTCTGCTTGTAGGTGTACTTGCAAAAATAAGTGGCAAAACCTCCCCCTTGCAAGACACCTTATCCTCATGTTGATGAAAACATAGGCATCATCCCTGCATGTTGTTCCCAAAAGGCATGTGGTGCAGGCCTGTTGTGGGAGGCTTATCAGAATCTATAAGCCCCCTTTACAATATAGGGAACCCCAGATGTGACAGACCTAGCCGGGAGAGAGACTTTTGGAGAGGACTGTATGCTAGCCTCTTGCCGATCGATCGTGGGCCCTGGCATTTGGGGGAATGGGGCTTTTTGTGAGCTTGATGCCTTGAGGTGGTATTACTGTGGATTCGGGTCCTGGTCCCCCAGGACACACAGACTCTAGGGACCCTGGATTTGCCATATTGGAATAGTGACTGATTCATACTGTTGGGACTCCTACTGTTAAATGCTAATGTCATCATTTCCAGCTACCTGTCTGTTGTCTGCTAAAATGTGTATTGTAAATAAGTCTCTAGTATGGGATCTAAGAGTCATTAGATCCCCATTGTTGTTTGTGTTTAATTAACTCTGCTATTGTGATAATGTTGATTGGATTTTCTGAACTACAAGATGGCCAGTCTGGCCTAAAGGTCATGTCTGAGTCATCTAGGCTGTCTAAAGGGATTAGTTAATTAGCTCATGTTAGTTAGGTTAATTAGGTTACAACTGTATTGTTAGAGTAATATGAGTCGGAGGTATGCACCTCCAATTTTAGTGTTCAACTTACATACAGCCTGCCTGGTGTTTGTTCTGAGCTATCACAACTGGACTAGAAAGGCACAGAGCTGTAGTTCTAGTCCCGGAGCATCAGATGACCGAACAGTCAGATGTTGCGATCTGCAATCTGATTCTATAGCTGCAGAGGAGTGTCGGGAGAGTGGAACCGAGCGAGCAAAGGGGCTCGTTACATTGGTTGACAGCCGTGGGATTTTCTCTCCAGTTACTGGGACACTCCAAACCAGCCTGCAGGAGAGCCATGCTGAAAGACTTATTTGAGAGCCTTGGAGGGAATGATGGGATCGTGCTTCCTTGCCGTGAACACATCCAAACCATCACCTGGATCCAAGGTCCAGATAGCAGGAGAGGAGAGATACCAGCCACCATGGATGAGGAATTCAGAAGGAGGTTGCGAGAGAAGCAGATACAGCACAGAGGACCAGTATCAGAGCAGGTCCTGCTAGGATGGTTTGTTTCTATCCGCTGTGAACTCTGGAAGGAAGCGCTAGCCCGTGAGCAGCGACACCAGGGAAAAGTTCTCCCCTCCATTCATGTGAGGTACTGGTCGCAGTACGAAGTGTGAATGCTGTTTTTGGGGGAACAGCCAAACCAGGAATGGACAGCTGAGTTAAGCAGGTTGATCCGGGCAGAAATGCGGTTGGACGAGAGCTACAGAGCCCTCCAGTGGTATGTAGCCCAAGTGTGCCCGTGGACAGCGGATGACAGCCCTACGGAAGGCTTTGTCTACGATGGCCTGGGATTGTTGTACTGGAGGCTGTCTAGGGACCCTGACTTTGGGAGTGATCGGGAGTGGCGTTTGGAGGAAATAATGCAGCACAGAGAGCGAAGGCTGAATGTCTCAGAAGTGCACTGGGCACAGGAAGATTTGGAGTTTCTGGCTGTTCAGGAATGGGAGCTTGAGATTGCCTACAGACAGCTGTTAGACTCTGCTCAGCAGCATGGTGGGGCTCCCTTTGCCTGGGACTATCAGGAAATACCAGTTGACAACTCTGAAATCCTGGCTGAAGAGTTGACAATGTGGCAGAGTAACAGTGTGCTTTGCCAACCTGCCCCTGCAGCTATGGAGGCGGAGGTCTTATGGCGGATGCAGCAAGTGCTGACTGACCTTGATGAACCTGTTTCTGCATTGGATGATCTTGGATGGAGGAATGTGCCTGTCCAGCAGCATGCCAGAGAAGATTGCCGTCCCCAAACCTGAAGTGCTGACAACAGGGCAGAGCTCTGCTAACCTCTGCCCAGCACTGATAGCATCTTCTGGGTTCCACAGACAGGAGATGGTGAGCCTTTATCCCCAGACACCAGTTGCAGAGACAGGGGATTTGATAGACTTTTCTGCTGAGGAAGAACAACCTGGTGAGCCTCCAGCAGAAGAGGAGCTGTTATTAGGGCCAAACTTCATTATGCTCTGCCCAGCACCAACAGAAGTATCTGTGAAGTTACAAGGAACTTCCCCAGCTGAAGCGATGGCAACCGGGCAGAGGGTCCAAGAGCTCTGCCCTACACCTGCGGTGGTTCCGGAGGCTCAGGGTGAGAAGGTGGCAATCACTTCCCAGCAGCAGATACAGGGGGAGAAGGGAGAGGAGGTGTGTGTTGTCCCTCCCCAACAGTTAGCCAGAGCAGATGGTGTGGGGTTTCCAGCAGAAGGGCTGGCAACAGGGCCGAGTACTGCTGGCCTCTGCCCTCAACTAACAGAGGATGGATTTCCTGTGAAGGTGGATGGGACTTCATTCTCCACCTGTATACCCCAGGGATGCTGGGCAGTCGGCCCAGATCCCGAACAGCATGATGGAGTGAGCCCAGACACCCTGTCTTCTCTCCAGCAGCAGAAAGGACTCCAGAGAGAAGGGCCAGTCCAGGCCTCTCCCTAGCAGCAGATATGTTCTCTGAGAGAGGCAGAGGTTGGCTGGGTGAGTAATACTCTGTTTGGAACAATTTGTTTGGGGTACTGTGTGGGTACAGGCATTAGAGGACTGGAACTACTGACTAATTCGGAGTCAACCTGTCTGGGGTCTCCTCCTGTGTTAGTCTCCTGTCGAAAGGGGAGAAATGTGACAGACCTAGCCGGGAGAGAGACTTTTGGAGGGGGCTGTATGCTAGCCTCTTGCCGATCGATCGTGGGCCCTGGCATTTGGGGGAACGGTGCTTTTTGTGAGCTGTATGCCTGGGGACCCTTGAGGTGGTATTACTGTGGATTCGGGTCCTGGTCCCCCAGGAAACACAGACTCTGGTGACCCTGGATTTGCCATATTGGAATAGTGACTGATTCATACCGTTGGGACTCCTACTGTTAAATGCTAATGTCATCAATTCCAGCTACCTGTCTGTTGTCTGCTAAAATGTGTATTGTAAATAAGTCTCTAGTATGGGATCTAAGAGTCATTAGATCCCCATTGTTGTTTGTGTTTAATTAACTCTGCTATTGTGATAATGTTGATTGGATTTTCTGAACTACAAGACGGCCAGTCTGGCCTAAAGGTCATGTCTGAGTCATCTAGGCTGTCTAAAGGGATTAGTTAATTAGCTCATGTTAATTAGGTTAATTAGGTTACAGCTGTATTGTTAGAGTAATATGAGTCGGAGGTATGTACCTCCACTTTTAGTGTATAAAAGAGCCTGTATATTGCAATAAAAGAGAAAGTTCCTGGTTGAACTTACATACAGCCTGCCTGGTGTTTGTTCTGAGCTATCACAACTGGACTAGAAAGGCACAGAGCTGTAGTTCTAGTCCCGGAGCATCAGATGACCGAACAATCAGATGTTGCGATCTGCAATCTGATTCTATAGCTGCAGAGGAGTGTCGGGAGAGTGGAACCGAGCGAGCAAGGGGCTCGTTACACCAGATATCTGCCCTTTTACAGAAATTAGTATGGGGTACATAGTATCCCTTGTTACTCATTCACAAAAAAGGAAATAGTACTACAACCATAGAGAAATCCTTTATTTAAAAAAAAAATCCACCAATGTAAATCCACTATCAATCACATCATCCCATCCAGCTGTGTAGATCCATAATAATCATGATGAGTGATGCCTGACAATGTAGACCCAGCACTACATGCCCAGCTGCCCCGATGATGAGCCCCAGAACTAAACCCATTAAAAAGTACAGCTCCCTGGTGCTCCTGGAATATAAACACAGAGCAGGGGGAACCTGGTGATGTAATTGACAGAATATGGTCAATGACACCATACAGTCAGGTCCATAAATATTGGGACATCAACACAATTCTAATCTTTTTGGCTCTATACACCACCACAATGGATTTGAAATGAAACAAACAAGATGTGCTTTAACTGCAGACTTTCAGCTTTAATTTGAGGGTATTTACATCCAAATAAGGTGAACGGTATAGGAATTACAACAGTTTTTATATGTGCCTCCCACTTTTTAAGGGACCAAAAGTAATGGGACACATTAACAATCATCCATGAAACTTTCACTTTTTAATACCTGGTTGCAAATCCTTTGCAGTCAATTACAGCCTGAAGTCTGGAATGCATTGACATCACCAGACGCTGGGTTTCATCCCTGGTGATGCTCTGCCAGGCCTCTACTGCAACTGTCTTCAGTTCCTGCTTCTTCTTGGGGCATTTTCCCTTCAGTTTTTTCTTCAGCAAATGAAATGCATACTCAATCAGATTCAGGTCAGGTGATTGACTTGGCCATTGCATAACATTTGACTTCTTTCCCTTAAAAAACTCTTTGGTTGCTTTCGCAGTATGCTTCGGGTCATTGTCCATCTGCACTGTGAAGCGCCGTCCAATGACTTCTGAAGCATTATGCTGAATGTGAGCAGATAATATTGGCTGAAACACTTCAGAATTCATCCTGCTGCTTTTGTCAGCAGTCACATCATCAATAAATATAAGAGAACCAGTTCCTTTGGCAGCCATACATGCCCACGCCATGACACTACCACCACCATGCTTCACTGATGAGGTGGTATGCTCTGGATCATGAGCAGTTCCTTTCCTTCTCCATACTCTTCTCTTCCCATCACTCTAGTACAAGTTGATCTTGGTCTCATCTGTCCATAGGATGTTGTTCCAGAACTGTGAAGGCTTTTTTAGATGTTGTTTGGCAAACTCTAATCTGGCCTTCCTGTTTTTGCGGCTCACCAATGGTTTACATCTTGTGGTGAACCCTCTTTATTCACTCTGGTGAAGTCTTCTCTTGATTGTTGACTTTGACACACATACACCTACCTCCTGGAGAGTGTTCTTGATCTGGCCAACTGTTGTGAAGGGTTTTCTTCACCAGGGAAAGAATTCTTCAGTCATCCACCACAGTTGTTTTCCGTGGTCTTCCAGGTCTTTTGGTGTTGCTGAGCTCACCGTTGTGTTCTTTCTTTTTAAGGGTTTTCCAAACAGTTTTGGCCACACCTAATGTTTTTGCTATCTCTCTGATGGGTTTGTTTTGTTTTTTCAGCCTAATGATGGCTTGCTTCACTGATAGTGACAGCTCTTTGGATCTCATATTGAGAGTTGACAGCAACAGATTCCAAATGCAAATAGCACACTTGAAATGAACTCTGGACCTTTTATCTGCTTCTTGTAATAGGAATAATGAGGAAATAACACACACCTGGCCATGGAACAGCTGAGCAGCCAATTGTCCCATTACTTTTGGTCCCTTAAAAAGTGAGAGGCACTTATTATACAAACTGTTGTAATTCCTACACTGTTCACCTGATTTTGATGTAAATACCCTCAAATTAAAGCTGAAAGTCTGCAGTTAAAGCACATCTTGTTTGTTTTATTTCAAATCCATTGTGGTGGTGTATAGAGCCAAAAAGATTAGAATTGTGTCAATGTCCCAATATTTATGGACCTGACTGTATATCACCCCAGTGATTCGCACCAGCTTGTTTACAATTACAAACAGAAGCTGCTGGGGATATGTCACTCAGAGGTGGTAGTTATATATACAAACTTCCAGCTATCATTAGGTGGGTATGCTGACCAAATATGGACAGTAGGTTTGTGCAATTTGTTTCATAACAAATTGAAATTCCGCTGAATTTTGCATCTTTTGCATTTTGCATAACGAATTTCAACTAATACAAAAGAAATTGTAGCGGATATAACGAATGAATTTGACATGCTTCAGTAATTTGTTGAAGATCTAATGAAACAAAAGGTCAACTCAAAGTAAATCTTACAGTCCAATCAGCATAATTTTATGCTGGAGGTTGGATTACTGGCAAAGTGCATTCCTGAGAACTGAGTGTGAAGGGTGTTGTATTGTATTTAAGCAGAGGAGAAGAGATATTGTCATTGTGTGTGTTAATATATTTCATAAACAAACAACTTTCCAAACTATGAATCGTTATCACTAATCAATATACATACATAAATATCGAATTTCAACTAATACAAAAGAAATTATAGTGGATACGAATGAATTCAACATGATTCGGTAATTCGTTAAATATCTAATGAAACAAAAGGTCAACTCAAAGTAAATCTTACAGTCCAATCAGCTGATTAATTTTGTGCTGGAGGTTGGATTACTGGCAAAGTGCATTCCTGAGAACTGAGTGAGAAGGGTGTTGTATTGTATTTGAGCAAAGGAGAAGAGATATTGTCATTGTGTGTGTTAAAAGATTCAATAAACAAATTACTTTCCAAACTACGAATGATTATCACGAATCAATAGACATACATAAATATCGAATTTCAACAAATATGAACGAAATTTTAGTGCATATAACGAATGAATTCAACATAATTTGAGATTCAGTATAACAAATATCGACACTCCACAGAAATAACGAATGATCAGAAAATGTATTAACGTAACATAACGAATATAACAGAAAGAAATTATGTATTTTACATATGACAACTAACCAAAACTAAACAAATGTTTCCGTTGTGCACAAGTCTAATGGACAGTTTGTTTTCAAAACCGCAAACAAGCTAGGTTAGGACTAACTCATGTTCAACCTAAACTTGAAGCTCATCCCTACCCACACCAAGACCCCAAATCTTTGTGGCCATATAGATCTATTCAAATTACACAACATGAATTATTTTTAAGGGCATAATAATTTGCTGAAATTTGTATCTGAAAACGTAAAAAGAAACATAAAATTTAAATTGAAGCGCAACCAGTCCCCACTCAAAATGGTCTTCTGCCTAAGTCACCAGGATATTTTATGTAGAACATCCTAACATGATAAAATGAAAAGTCAGTCAGCCTTTCACCCTTTAGAATTCTGCTATGGCGCAGCACCAAAAGTGTCAGTGCTTGTGCCAAATTTCTGTACCTGTCACAAACAGGAAACAGGGAAATGAATCTCTCAGATCCTCATCAGGTTCTGCCCACATAGAGAAAAGTAATTTCTCAAAAATGGCTAATACTCATGTTTGGGTAATGACATCAGTTATATTCCCAGCCCTTTTGTTTACATTTGGCTTTCGACTGGGGGATCTCCCAGCCGACAGCTAAATGAGACAGGGAATACAGCTCTGTGTGGAAAGCTGTCACATACATGTCAGCTTCCCAGCAGAGGCTCAGCCCACTCTGAGAACTGGCACACATCTGTACACCAGATCAGAGTTGATCATAATTACTGCCAGTTTTCTAAATCGAGAACTGGCAAGAATGTGTCACTGCCACAGCAAAGGAGGCTGTGGTAATAATAACTATTTGAATTGGCTGCACATGTTAATAATGTTGCTAACACTGGTAAAAATGCTTGCCTGAATTAGGTGCAGATAGTTATTTTGGGAATTACCACCAGAAAACTGAAGGACTGTTTTGAGTGTGTGTTGTGCTGGCACTGCATATTAGTAAAAATAAATGTAGATTTTTGGTAAAAATAAGTACAAGTTCACTAATACAGCTGAACAAGAAGAATGCTGGTTTTTCATTTGAGCAATTATTTAATGAGCTATTCCTGATTTTCCTCTGCGTTGTTATAGCCAACCGCCTATACTATTTTACAGTACAGTTAATTTAGCTAAAACAGCTCTGGAGGCTCTGTTGAGCATTGTTACTAATAGAATTTGATTCCCACTGACTTTAAAAGCCAAGTGACAGACTTTTTCTGAGATTTTCCTGACCTTTGCAAAACAGAGACTCAGTAGGGGCTGCATCAGTTTTTCTAACCTGTCAATGAATTGTACACTGCAAAAGTCAGTGGGAGTGCAGGTTTTGATGTATGTACTTATATAACAACACCTTCAGACAGAAAATGTTATAAAATATCCACAGGTTTAAAAGGTTGTTCTCCATGTGGCTCCTTTCTGAATCCGTCATAGATTGTTTTCTGGCTGTGAGGCTTTTAGTGAATTACTGTAAAAATGGAATCTACTTATTGTAAATGCAATTGTAAACAAAAAAAAAAAAAAATTACTAAAGAATGAATAGTAATGTACTACAGCATGAAATATTCTTAAATAAAAAATTACTTATGCAATATTCTACAATAGTTATTTCCAGCATAGTTAGATGTACTAAAACTTAAGTTGATAATGGATGAGGAGAAATTGGGGTTGATTTACTAAAAGAAAAGAGCATGCTCACTTTGCAAAGTGAATGTTGTACTAAAATTAAATTTCACTTTGCCACAAATACCCCATCATTTAGAAAAGAAAATTCAAAAAGCAGTATTTTTGCATGTTCATTATTGGATGATACACAGCAGCAGAGCTTCACCTCATTCACTAAGTTAACTGATTGCTGTCCAGCGCACAACGATATACGACTGCGCAAATGGGCGTACCTGTACGTCCCACTTAAATCGCAGGCTAAATGTCTGCCAGTGGCGTGCGATCATGACACAGAGAGGCAGAACGGGGAGATGCCTGTGTAAACAAGGCATTTCCCTGTTCTGTCTTGGCAACATCACAGGGATCTACTGCTCCCTGTCATCGAGAGCAGTGACCTCTGTCATATTCTAGTGAGCTCACCCCCCCTACTCTTAGAACACATTGAGGGAACTCATTTAACCCTTTGATCACCCCATAGTGTTTAACCCCTTCCCTGCCAGTGACATTTACCCAATAATCAGTGCATTTTTATAGCACTGATCGCTGTATAAATGTCACTGGTCCCAAAATAGTGTCAAAAGTGTCTGATCTGTCCTCTGCAATGTCACAGTCATGATAAAAATCGCAGATCGCCACTGTTACTAAAAAACAAAAAATTAATTAAAAAATGCCATAAATCCATCCCCTATATTGTAGACGCTATAACTTTTCAATATACACTTAGTGAGGGTTTTTTTTTACTGAAAATATGTAGAAGAATATATATTGGCCCAAACTGAGGAAGAAATTTGTTTTTATATACATATTTTGGGGATATTTATTATAGCAAAAAGTAAAAAATACAGCTTTTTTTCAAAATTTTCGCTCTTTTTTTGTTTATAGCGCAAAAAATAAAAACCGCAAAGGTGATCAAATACCATCAAAAGAAAGCTCTATTTATGTGAAAAAAATGACGTCAATTTTGTTTGGGTGCAACGTCACACAACTGCGCAATTGTCAGGTAAAGTGACACAGTGCCATATCACAAAAAATGCTCCAGTCAGGAAGGGGGTAAATCCTTCCGGGGCTGAAGTGGTTAAGGAAGAATTCCCTTGCAAAGTGAACAACTATTTTGCCTTTGGAGGAGATCTGGTAGGCAGGAATAATAAAGCTGATGTACCATAGTTCTATGCTGTTACAACTCATAGCACATAAATTGGAAATTAATAGACATGTTCTAAACAGTTGATGTAATTTAAAAACTGGCTAAACATTTAAATCTATTTGACAATCTTGTAACCTTTTCATCAGCGTTTAAAAACATGGAAGTGAACAGTTCATCCTGCCGCCCACTTTTTTCTTTGTTTTATTGGGGTCAATTCACTAAGAGATAAATACTGCAAGAATTGTTGAGTTAAAATAACTCATGCAGTAGCCCCCCTCCAAAAATTACCCCTTTTTTGGAGGTTAAAACCCACCAAGGAATTAGCTGAGAGGCATGTTAAGCCCATATTGAATATTTCATTTTTTTTGTCACAAGTGAAGAAAAAAAAGACAAAAAAACAAAGTTTACACAAAGTTGTCACTTAAATTATATATTTCTCACACATGCCATTGGTATATGTGGAATTACACCCCAAAATACATTCTTCTCCTTCTCCTGAGTATGGGGATACCACATATATGAGACTTTTTGGCAATCTAGCTGCGTACAGGACCCCGAAAACCAATCAGCGCCTTCAGGCTTTCTAATGCCCCGTACACACAGTCGGATTTTCCAACGGAAAATGTGCGATCGGAGTGTGTTGTCAGAAATTCCGACCATGTGTGGGCTCCATCGGACTTTTTCCATCGGATTTTCCGACACACAAAGTTTGAGAGCAGGCTATAAAATTTTCTGACAACAAAATCCGATCGCGTCAATTCTGACCTTGTGTGGACAATTCCGACGCACAAAGTGCCACGCATGCTCAGAAGAAATTCCGAGACGGAACAGCTCGGTCTGGTAAAATTAGCGTTCGGAATGGATACAGCACTTTCGTCACGCTGCAATGTTTTAAATAGTTTAATACAGCGCACTCTCTTCATCTTTATAATGTGAGAAGAATGAAGTAGTTTTGCTGCTCATATTCACACAGACTTCTCACAAACATATTTCTTTATTATTTATTATTTATCGGGATTCCCTCAATATATTTTGATTTGTCACATTTGACCAAATTTCTTTTTGGTTATTGTTATTTTTTGTTTTTTTTCCAATGCTGTTTTTTTTTTTTTTTTGGGTTTGTATTTTTTTCAAGGCTGTTTTTTTATTTGTGTTTTTTTGTGTTTTACTCCATAATATTTTTGTGTGTGTTTTGTGTGTCAAGTTACCACAACACCATTGATATCTTGTATTATTTAATTGCTTGGTGTTGGTGTCTCTTGTTAATTTCACATTGTATTTTTGAAATGTACCTGCCTACTCACAAACAAACTGTCCTTGAAGGAAAACACACATAGGCAAGTATAATTGAAACAAAAATTCCTTTATTAAGGGCTCAGAACCAAACAAAGAGGGAGGCAACGCTGGAGAAACAGCAGAAATTGGTGAAGCCTTTGACCCCCCAGGGCAGACATAAATTCTTTTACAGCAAAATTGGTGGCCTGAGGAGTCCTTATCTAAGGGAGTGCAATCTGGTCCAGAAGTCCCAGAGATCCAGAAAGCAGCAGATGACATTTATGTCCCCAGGCTGTGGTACTACAAGAGGCTGCATATTTTGCCAGACCAGACTGGACCCAGGGTCATCAATCTCTGGTCTTCTTTCCAAGCTTCCTTCCCAGCTGTGGCTCTGGTGTTGGAGTTGTGGCAGGAGGAGGAGTAGGACCTGGAGGAGGAGGAGTAGGACCTGGAGGAGGAGGACCATGTGTGAGGTCACAAATGTGGGTAGCACATGTTATTTGGCCCCTCAACCCCTTATTGAGAGCTTCCAAAATTAGGAACTCACAGAGGAGTCATTGGCCCTCCTCCATCTGCTTCATTTTGCAGGAAGTTATGCCAGCAAAGTCCTCCTCCACACTGTGGGGTGTTCTGAGGGACTCAGTAGCCTTCCAGAAGAGACCTATGGCAGCCTCCTCCAGGTTACTCCTCTTCCTTGCCCTTTGTCTTTGAAGGTGTAGGGGAGGGACCTGGATATTAGGCCGCCTGCTTGGCCCGGCCACCTCCTGGCTGAGACTTCCCTGTGTATGAAAAAGGGACATGGTTTTAGTTTTTGCTTTATCAATCACAATCATAAATTAGTACTCCAAACTAACATCTATTTCACATCATTGATTGGACAACCAGAAATATTTAGAAGAATGCTATACCTGGCTCAAGCTGGGCTCCTCAACATGTTGCTGCCTGGAAGGCCCAGGTTGGAAGACTGGAGAAAGCTGGCCTGGGTTCAGTCTGACCTGCCAGAAAATGCAGTCTGTCATAGTACCACAGCCTTGGGACATAAATGTAACCTGCTGCTCCTGATCTCTGGGAATCCTGGACCTTCTTGCGCTCCCTTAGATAAGTGCTCCTCAGGCCACCAATTAGGATATTCAAATAGGTGATGTCTGCCGTGGAGATCACCGCCTTCACAAATTCCAACAAATTATCCAGCGCTGCCTTCCTCTTTGTTTGGTTCTTATATTCAGGGTGGTTTATCTGCCACAGACAGGGCAGCTCCCTGAACATCCCAAGTCCTCATCTTTCAAGATATCCATTTTCACTACAAGACACAACACAAGACAAACCCTAATGTCAGCCTAAAGTCTTCTAAACTTGTGCAAATACAAGCCTCAATCTAGAAGCAGTATAGGCCCAATGTTAAATCTTACCTTCGCTATCACGATCGGCGCCTCCGTTACTCCTTCCTCCGCTCACAGATCGTACGTACTACGCACACGTGTTACGCTTTATAGACACTGAGCATGCGTGAAACTCCGCCCGCCCCTGACGTTCTTTCTAGTCTATTCCCTGCCCCTTCTCATTTGTCGCAGTGGGGGCAGAGCACATGGCGGAGACACAGCAGGTGTCAGATAATTACACCAACGGGGAGGAGGAGGAGGAAAGCCCGGAGCCTGAAACGTCCCGATCCAGAAGGAGAAGATATAAGGCATCAAATATGTCCTTTGGGGAGATGTTGGAGATGGTTGACATAATGAAAAGGGCCGACTATGACGGGAAGTATGGACCTTACCCCAACCCCAATGTCAGAAAGGCCAAGATCATGGCGAAAGTGGTCAAGAGCCTGCACCAGAATTTCGGGGTACTATGATCGAAAGATCAGCTCAGGAAGCGGTGTTCGGACCTCAAATTAAGGGAGCACGAGCAGTACAGAAAGATTCGGAGAGTGCTGCAAAAAAGTAAGTAGTTGTGCTATGTTCCGATTCTTTTTATTTTTATTACGTTCGTGCTGCACCATGTGCTTTTCTTAACTGTTATCCATTTCTAAATGTCAACTTTCATGTTCATGGGCACATTATTCGTTCGTATCAAACATTTTTCGTGCAGCCTAGAAAACACCATTGTTTTGGCTATATGCATTTGCCAACATTTTTTATGGCCTACTTGTCTGAAACTAATTTGGTTGTGTAGATGGGTTTGTTACTAGAATTAAATGCAAACTAGATTCTGTGTAAGGAGAGGACACTCAGCAGCAGTTTTCACATCTGGACACTGGAGCACTAGTGTGGGGCACAAGAACACCCTTTTTATTAGGGGGCCCACACAGGTGCTCCAGTGTATACTATAGGGGTGTCTCCATCTGTGAAGCTTGTACAAAACAGGTAAAGTATTGAAGCTTGACAAAGGACACTAAAAATTCTACATCTTGGAACTCTGCCAAAATAGACAATTGTACCCCACTTCCAAACAATGTTTCATATTTATAGTTCTGACATCAAATATCTGTGTGCTAAGTATACCAATTTTTTTTTACATAGGGGAGAAAAGACTCTGAGGACACCCCTCATCTCAAGAGACCACAGACCCCCCACCTCTGGAAGAAGGGGAAATCCACCCAAGCAACACAGAGCAGGAGGAGGAAGACGTGGTGGAAATTGGCACCACAACAAGTGAGTGTCTGCGACCACAGGGTCAGGTAAGAGATGGATGACGGCATATTTATAATACATGGTGTTTTTTGGTTTCTATCTTTTTAGGTGATCGTGATGTTGTGGATCCAGATCCTTTCACCTCGGAAAGTGCACAGATCCTGATTGGGGAGATCATGGGGTGTAATAGGGACTTGGAAAACATCAAGAAAAACATCAATGATGTTCTTCAAAAAATGAAGAACATCATTGATGTTTTAGGGAGAGTTTAAAACCACTCCAAATCCCTTTGTTTTTTTGTGTGCTACAAATTTTTGAAATTTTTTGACAAATTGGAGAAAAGCCAAATTTTGGAGAGGCACACAGTGTGCCAACATGTGCTATCTGCCATCACGGGAGATCAGTGGACATGTTTTGGGGGTGCAACCCCTTCCTCAATAATAAAGTAGCTGAGAGGAAGGGGTTGCACCCCCAAAACACGTCCCTTGATCCCCCGTGATGGCAGGTAGCACATGTTGACATTCGTAAATTTGTGTGCATCTTCAAAATTTTTCTTTTCCTGGGGTGACTTCACCCCATCTGAACGCAATATCAAACACAGTTTGTAAATACTCATGTCTGATATTGCCTTCAAGTTCTACCAAATGTGAACTTTGTAAGTTCAAGATTTGTGTCTTTCTTGTTGGTTTTAAACATGCCTGTTTTATCTTAAATGGACATTTCTACTTTTTCTAATGTGACCCCAAAAATTGTTATACAACAAACATGTTGGTTTGTTTTAAAAGCCTTTTCTAAATGCACATGTGATTGTGCTGGTATTAAAAAGATTGTTAATCAAGAATGTATGGATTATTGTCTCAACTCTACAATACTTTTGTGGTGCTCTAATTGTTGTTTTCTGTGACAATGGGTGTTATTTCCTAAAGGCAAATCCACTTTGCACTACAAGTGCAGTTTCAGTGCAGTTTCAAGTGCACTTGTAGTGCAAAGTGTCTTTGCCTTTAGTAAATAACACCCAGCGGTGCTTTGTAAGGTTACATAATCACGCCATTTTCAGGACTCACCACATTTCTGTCAGGGTCAGCTAAAACAAACACAAGCAGTAAATGTCACCAAAGATGTGAGTATTTTTTTTTATTTTTATTTGAAAAAGGTTTTAGACATTGTCTGGCATATTGATAGCCCCCCTACCCGCAAAGAATTCAAGGTATCTTAGCCGGACATCACGGGCACTCAAGGGGGGCAAGCCAGGATGGCCACTTTCAAGCGCCGTTAGGGTTGGTTCATTTGGAATTGCAGCCTCAGGCCCAACTGAGCCAGCATAGTTAGCAGAATGTTGCTGTAAAAAGTTGTGTAGAACACAGCACGCCAGGATTATATGATTCAGTTTATACTCCACCATATATATGGGTGTAAGAAATAGGCGGAACCGGCTGGCCATGATTCCAAACGTGTTCTCCACCACTCTTCTGGCTCTGGCCAGCCAGTAATTAAAAACCCTCTGGTCCGGGGTGAGGGTCCTCATTGGGAATGGCCGCATAAGATGGTCCCCCAGCGCAAATGCTTCATCCGCAACGAGGACGAATGGGAGTCCTTCCACATTGTCTTCTGGAGGTGACAAGTCCAAGCTGCCATTCTGGAGACGCCTGTAGAACTCCATCTGGGCGATGACTCCACCATCGGACTTCCGGACATTCTTCCCCACGTCCACATACAGGAACTCATAAGTAGCCGACACCACCGCCAACATCACAATACTATTGAACCCCTTATAATTATAATAGTACGACCCCAAGTTGGGTGGTGGGACGATGTGGACGAGTTTCCCATCAATTGCCCCTCCGCAGTTAGGAAAGTCCCACCACTGGGCAAAGTGGGAGGCCACAGTCTGCCATTCCTGTGGCGTGGAAGGAAACTGTGGAGTCAAAACAAAAAAACAAAATTAGTAATTTTTTTACATAAACAGGGAAAGCAAATTAGACACAAACATTCTTGGCCAAATCAAGATAACATTTATTTGAGGGAGTTTTTAAAGACCAAAGTATAAGGTACACCTATCAGATTACCCCCCCTCCCCTCTCATGGGCCATTTCTAACATTATAGGGGGGGCTCTTGGACAGGTAACCCTCTCCACTTCATTGAGAGATGAATGCCTAAATAATGTGTATTACTTTGGCCAGCCCCTCCTTAGTTACACTATTAGCAGCCCACTGGACAGGTAAGAAGTGTCATAATACAAAGATATAAATACACATTGTACACATTTGAGCACATTTGGACATTCTGCTATTACCTATCAAGATAATAATAGGATACAAAAAATATAAACAGTACCATTGGAAAGTATTCAGGCAGACCCTTGCAATACATGCTTTGGGGAATTCATCCATACATCTGACCACTAAAGAGGTGGGTAAAGTGTGTATGGGTTTGGCAAAATCAGCAGATAGATGATTGAGGATAGATAGAGAATTGATATCAGCTGACTTAGCAGTTGGGGGAGGGAGGGTTCCAAATGATTCGGGGACCCCCCAAAAAAAGCCTCTGGCACTCTGCCTGAATTTAAAGCACAAATCACATTTAAAAACATTTGGGCAGTGTTTGGGGTAAAGCACTACTATGGAGCTGACAAAATACATTGTTAAGTGACTACTTGAGGTGAATATAGGGCCAGAAGACCATGCTGGGGAGGTAAGTGAAGGCAAATATGTATGAAGGACAACAAAAATAATTACATAAAAATCCAGCATGCATGAGGACAAAGGGGACATTCACAGCATATTACAATCATGGTAATTAGGGAATGAGGAAAGAAATACAATATATTAGCAAACATTAAATACAATAAAATGTGATATTAAAGGATAAAAATCTTACCTTAATATACTCCTTCTGCAGGACCTGGATGATGGCAGAACAGGTCTCTGGGATAATGATTCCCAGAGCCTGGGGGGAGATGCCTGTCGAGAACTTAAGGTCCTGCAGGCTTCTCCCCATCGCCAAGTACCGCAGGGTGGTGACAAGCCTCTGTTCCAGAGTGATGGCTTGCCTCATGCAGGTATTCTGCCTGCTGATATAGGGGGTCAGCAAAGCCAACAAACGGTGAAATACGGGGTCCGTCATCCGGAGAAAGTTCCTGAAATCATCAGGATTATTCTCACGGATCTCATGGAGCAAAGGCATATGACAGAACTGGTCACGCTGAAGCAACCAATTCTTGGTCCATGAACTCCTCCCCACCCTGTTTATGGACTGGACTTGTGTCAAGGTCAGGACTCCAACACCAAGCCCCCGCACAGCACGAACTCTACCTGGAGTACGTATACGCAACATGGCTAGAAAACGGTCGGCTGCTCAGAACGAAGTAACAGAACGCACTGAAGAACAGCAAGGCTTGTGAAGAGCGACCTGAAAAACAGTAACGAATGAACAAGAACACAATGACTGAGTCACACGTAGCTTGCTGCACGCACTGAAAACCAGATACAAACCCACAAGCACAAACTGAACAGCAGAAAATGATCTGAAAACCACTAGTCTGAAAAAGCGCGAATCATCTCTCACCAAACTTTTACTAACACGAGATTAGCAAAAGGAGCCCAAAGGGTGCCGCGCTTGGTTCTGAAATGGCCCTTTCTAGTCTCGTCGTACGTGGTGTACGTCACCGCGTTCTTGGCGATCAGAAATTCTGACAACTTTGTGCGACCGTGTGTATGCAAAACAAGTTTGAGCCAACATCCGTTGGAAAAAATCCTAGGATTTTGTTGTTGGAATGTCCGATCAATATCTGATCATGTGTACGGGGCATTAGGGCGTGAATTGTTGATTTCACTTCCTCACTACCTATCACAGTTTCGGAGGCCATGAAATGCCAAGATAGCACCAAACCCCCCAAAATGACCCCTTTTTGGAAAGTAGATACCCCAAGCTATTTGATGAGAGGCATGTTGAGTACATGGAATATTTTATGTTTTGCCACATGTTTCGGGAAAATTACCAAATTTTTAAAAAAAATTTTTAGCACAGAAGAGTGGGTAATGTGTGGCATAAACTTCCAATGTTGGGCATAAAATGCCAGGACAGTTCAAACCCCCCCCCCCCCCAAATGACCCCTTTGGAAAGTAGACACCCCAAGCTATTTGACACAAAGTTGTCACTTAAATGATATATTGCTCAAACATGCTATGGGTATATGTGGAATTACACCCCAAAATACATTCTGCTGCTTCTCCTGAGTATGGTACGATACCACATGTCTGAGACTTTTTAGCAGTCTAGTCACTTAGAGGACCCCAAAACCAATAACCAACTTCAGGCTTTCTAAAGACGTAAATTGTTGATTTCACTCCTCACTACCTATCACAGTTTCGGAGGCCATGAAATGCTAAGATAGCACAAACCCCCCCATGGCCTCCTTTTGGAAAGTAGACACCCTAAGGTATTTGCTAAGAGCATGGTGAGTATTTTGCAGCTCTCATTTGTTTTGGAAAATAAAGACAGTAAAGGAAAAATCTTTTTTTTTTCTTTTTTCAATTTTCAAAACATTTTTTGACAAAAAGCGAGATCTGCAAAATACTCAACATGCCTCTCAGCAAATAGCTTGTGGTGTCTACTTTCTGAAAAGTCACTTGGGGGGGGTTGGGCTATCTTGGCATTTCATGGCCTCCGAAACTGTGATACGTAGTGAGGATGAGCAATTTACACCCTTAAAAAGCCTGGAGGTGGTGATTGGTTTTTGGGGTCCAGTACGCAGCTAGACTACCAAAAAGTCTCACACATGTGGTATCCCCATACTCAGGAGAAGCAGCAGAATGGATTTTGGGGTGTAGTTTCACATATACCCATGGCATGTTTGAGCAATATTTCATGTAAGTGACAACTTTGTGTCAAATAGCTTGGGGTGTCTACTTTCCAAAGGGGTCATTTGGGAGGGTGTTTGAACTGTCCTGGCATTTTATGCCCAACATTGGAAGTTTATGCCACACATTACCCACTCTTCTAACCACTTCAAGACCAAGCCTTTTCTGACACTTTTTGTTTACATGAAAAAAATTATTATTTTTTTGCTATACAATTACTTTGAGCTCCCAAACAGTATATATATTTTTTAAAGCAAAGGCCCCACAGAATAAAATGGTAGGTGTTGCAAATTTTTTTTCCACAGTATTTGCGCAGTGCCAGTGCCACCAGGGATGCCTATCAGTGCCTCGTATCACTGCCGCGTATCAGTGCCCATCAGTGCCACGTATCAGTGCCCATCAGTGCCCAGCAGTGCCACCTATCAGTGCCCATCAGTGCCCAGCAGTGCCGCCTATCAGTGCCCATCAGTGCCACCCATAAGAACCCATATTTGCAGCCTTTCAGTGCCCATCAGTGTCGCCTATCAGTGCCCATCAGTGCCACCCAGTGCCACCCATGAGTGCTCATCAGTGCCGCCTATCAATGCCCATCAGTGCTGCATATCAGTGCCACCCATCAGTGCTGCCTACCAGTGCCCATCAGTGCTGCCTACCAGTGCCCATCATCGGTGCCCATCGTCAGTGCCCATCGTCAGTGCCCGCTCATTGGTTCCACCTCATCAGTGCCACCTTATCAGTTCCTGTCAGTGCCGCCTTATCAGTTGTTGTTGTTGTTTAGCAAAAAATAAAAACCGCAGAGGTGATCATATACCACCAAAAGAAAGCTCTATTTGTGGGAACAAAATTATAAAAATTTAGTTTGGGTACAGTGTTGGATGACCGCGCAATTGTCATTCAAACTGCGACAGCGCTAAAAGCTGAAAATTGGTCTGGGCAGGAAGGTGTATAAGTGCCCTATATTGAAGTGGTTAAAATTGCGCACACTTGTGCAGCGGCAAAAAAGACATACATTTTTAAAAGTCTTTAAAAGCCTTTACAGATTACCGCTTTAGATTTACAGAGGCAGTCTACTGTTAGAATTACTGCCCTTGACCTGACGTTTGTGGTGATAGCTCACATGCATGGTGCAATTGCTGTTTACATTCGACACAGGACTAATGCTTGCATTTGCCTTTGCACGTGAGCACGGGGTGACAGGGGTGCTTTCATTTATTTATTTATTTTTTAAATATTTATTTTGCTTTTTTATTTTATTTTTGCACTGTCCCTTTTTATTTTTTTTATTTTTTTAATCACTTTTATTGTTATTACAGGAAATGTAAATATCCCCTATGACAGCAATAGGTAGTGGCAGGTACTCTTTTTGTAAAAAAAATTGGGGTCTACTAGACTCTAGATCGCTCCTCTGCCCTTAAAGCATCTGATCACACCAAGATCGTTATGTGATAAGATGCTTTCCCAATTTCCCAATGGCTCTGTTTATATCAGGTGAAACCGAAGTGATGAAATGCTCGTAGCTTCCGGTTTCTTAGGCCATAGAGATGATTGGAGCCATTCTGGTCTCTGATCAGCTCTATGGTCAGCTGGCGGAACCACCGGCTGCATTCTCGGGTTCCTTGCTGAAACAGAAGAGTCTGAGAAAATCATAGACGGCGCGGGGGGGGGGGGGGACGTCCCCTTCTTCTGCTTGTAAAAGTGGTCTAGTGGCTAATTATCCACTAGGATTGCTTTTACATGAAATCCTGCTGAAAAAAATTATACTAAGATGATACCTAAGCCTGCAGGCATCATTCCAGTATAACCACTCAAAGTCCAGCAACATACCACTATGCTGCTGGTCCTTTTTGGGCATATATTGTAATGTTCATTTTTTCATTTAGCCTGTGGGCTGAACGAAAAAGGAGAACCTAACATATTCCTCCATTCACATTGATTGATATGAAATCGAAAAAGGGTGTGGTAAGCCCACTATTAGAATACCGCCTTGCATCCACCTACTTCTAATGATGGGTATACATGCACCGTTTTTGTTTTTGTTCAGCCCATTCACATGTGGATGAAGACATTTCTGCCAAGAAAAATGAAAAAAAAAAAAAATATGCCGAAGCATAGGGGCGATCCGCACTCTGTCCACCCCAGCCCCTATGCTTCGGCATTTATAGGTTTCGGCACCTCCATTAAAACTGTGGCCGGGCACACACTGTGCATGAGCGAGCAGCGCTGCGCTCTCCTAGTGGACAGACAATCTTCTGGTACCTGTCACGTGTCCCAGAAGATTGCCGAGAGGGAAGGGCCGCCTAGGGGGAAAGGAGGAGTCACCTAGGCGGCCCATAGGCGGAAGCAGGAAATGGGACAGGAAGTCTCACTCAAAACTAAGAACCCACTCCCCACCAAAAAAAATCACATGCCAAATGTGGCATGTAAGGGGGCGAGGAGTGCTTAAAGTGGAAGTTCTACTTTTGGGTGGAACTCCGCTTTAACAATAAGAGACAGTATCAATAAAAAATTACAATATAATAGTATACAGTACAGTAAAACAGTAGAATGGAAAATCTGCAATGCAAACAATGGTTAACAAAAAAAAAACAGTAACAATAAAACATTACAGTATAGTATAAAGTACAGTAAAACAGTAAGAACAGAACATTAACTCAATAAAACGACAACTATTTTTGGCTTTTAATTAATTTATTTTTAATGTTTTTTCTTAATTTATTTTACACTTTTTTTGTAACTTTTAAAAAAACTGCTGTACCCTATACTAATACTCCACTGGTGTGTGGTAGCGACTGAAACAGTCCTGGATGCAGAGACCAGGTTGGTCAGGACAGGATGGACAAAAATAGCGGGTGTCACGCTGTCCACATTTTTCACACACACAACATCTTATTTGGGGTGCTCTTTGGATAGGGGTACCAGGGAGGACATCTGAAAAAAGCCTTTCATGCAGCCGGCTCACTGTATCTTGATTGGGAAATTTGGCCACAGCACCTTCTGGATACAAAAGGGCTGTGATGATCTCTTCCTTGAATTTTGAAAAGGATCCACTTCTCCCTGGCTCTTTGTATAGTACATAAGATTTGAACAGAGCCAATTGGAATAAGTATACAGACACTTTTTTTACCAGCCTTAAGAGCAATTAAGTATGACCCCATCATTTGAAGTCCACCCCTCCCATTTTAAGGTTGTATTCGTGGATACAGATGGGCTTCTCAACAACACCAGTCACCGTTACAGTTTGGACAGTCGTATCTGTGTGAATGGAAGACAGAACAAAAGCATTCTGTTTGTCCTTCCACCTCACTGCAAGCAATTCATTGCACCTCAAGTAGGCTCTCTCCCCCTGTCTAAGTGGAGCATTTACAAGCCATTGGGGGAAGCCACAGCGATTAGATACGGTGCCACATGCGCCAATTCCTAATTGAAGAGGTGTCTAAAAAGAGGCACGCTTGTGTAAAAATTGTACATGTATAAATGGCACCCCTTTCGGAATAAGGGTGACATCAAGTCCCAAACAATCTTGCTCCCTATGTAGTCTGGGCAATCGGGGGGCTCCACACTGCAATCTTTTCCCTTGTAAACTAGGAAACTACATATATAGCATGTTGCCCTGTCACAGAGCTTATACATTTTGACCCCATATCTGGCATGCTTGCTGGGGAGAAACTGTTTGAAAACAAGGCAGCCAGAAAACTTAATCAGGGACTTAATCAGGGACAGCGCAGACATCTTGTTCGGGGATATACAAGGCTGCAAATTTTGGTTAAAGTGGTTTACGAGGGGCTGCATTTTGTTGATCTGATCATATCCAGGGTCACCCCAAGGACGACTGAGTTAATTGTCATTGAAGTGCAAAAACTAGTCCTGGGCTAAGGCAACAGAGAACAAGGGCATATGGTGAATTGGATCAGTGGACCAATATGACCGTAACTGATACTTTTTAGTAATGTCCATGATGAGCGATAGGCCCAGAAAGGTTCTAAATTCAGAAACAGTGAAAGATTTCCATGAAAATTGTCTGGCAAGGATCAAATTTGGATTTGCAGCGATAAATTGATCAGCATATAAATTGCTTTTGGTCCACAATAGATCTGTACAGATCTTTCGTGTAAAACAGCTCATAAAAACCAAAGGGAATTAAGTTTGTGGTTTCCACCTGAATTCCGAGTTGGCCAGTGAATACAGAAAGTACAGGCGCTGTAGAAATGGTGGGCTGCCAATCGGGATTTGCAAAGTCATCAGGAAGGGCACTATGGGCTCTACAGCCTGTGTTTGAATTCTTGGTGGCTGTGGGACACTACTTGTGCTAGCCACCACACCAGCTTGAACTGCATTTATGGGACTCGCAAAATTACCAAGTGTTACTGCAGTGCTGTTTTTTCTATGACCAGGATGTACTAGGCCGCTGGTGCTCGCCTGTTCACCAGTAGGTAGAAGTACTAGTACTAGTACTGGCACTCTGCTGCATATGAGAACCATGCGGTTGTTGCACCTTAGCAACAGAAGAACGGGGTCAGGTATGCCTGACCTTAGCAGGGACCTCTACTCTGTTGTCAGAGCTATCTTTTAGGGTGCCGCTGCTCTCTACAGGTTTGTTTACTGAGCCTGAAACTGATTCTGACTGTGAGGCTTCCCCTGCGCTCTCATCTATCATGCTCAGTATCTTGTAGGCCTCTTCATTAGTGTACCTTTCGTTTGACACTTTGGCCACTAATTTGCAGGTACCTAGTGTGACTCACAGATAAAAAAGCACCTGGTTGTCGAGGACTGTTTAAACCGCAACAAAAAAATGTAACTGCTAGCACTAGCAGAGATCAGACCTGACCATGCTAATGCTTGCAGTTTTGTGTGCTGTGTATAAGGAGTGACAGTGATCTACTGATGCTGCACTTGTTTGGGGGGGACGGAGGGGCTAAACACAGCTGCTGGCAGGTGTCTTGGCTGATCCTGCTAACTCTGCATTTTTGGAAACACCATACTATTGGGGGTGCTAGTATAGTTCTGATCTGAATCAAAGATATTAATCCATTCAGACACTAAACTAGTAATGGAGGTGTATAGTGTGTGTGTTTTAGTGTTACTGGCAATCAAAGGGTTAAAATCTGACGCTGTCTTGGATTGATGCTGATGCTAACTGGCATCACCGTTGACACTAATACAGTGATCAGAAAAAAAGATCTGTACACTTTACTAATGACAGGTAGTAAAAGGGTTAAATGGGGGGCAATCAGGGGGTTAAGTCTCTAGTATTTCAAAAAGAAAGTGCCATGAGATGGAGTAGAAGGTCTTCTGGAGGTCAGTTGATAACAGAAAACCTTCTTGCTGGGTTCCCCCATCCCACCTTCAGTTGAGAATGGAGATTATGTCTATAGAGCTCCTAATTTGGTCTGGCCCCTGTCTCCCCGAGATGAAGCCCACCCGGTCCTTATGAACATACTTTGGGATAAAGCTCAAAAGTCTCAAAGCTAGGATTTTGGTCATAATTTTTAGGTCATTGTTAATGAGTGAAATTAGGCGATAATTATTAACGTCACTCACATCTTTCCCTGGTTTGGGGATGACAGAGATAAATGCAGAATTTAGATCTTTATTTATGGGAGTTCCGTCCCAAAGAGAATTAAAGAATCGAGTCATAAAGGGAGCGAGGGAGTGTCCAAATTTCTAATAATAGCATACTGACAGACCATCTGGGCCTGGAGATTACCTATTTTTGAGTGATTTTATGACCTCTAGGATTTCCTCCAACGAGAAGGTTTGTTCCAGGAGTTCTATGTGGTTACGGGATAGCTTAGGAAGGGGTATGTTTAGAAGAAAGTCCTCTAATTTGGAGGCAGAGGGGTGGGATTGTTCTCTATAGAGCTTATCGTAGAATTTTTTGAATATGTCCATGATCCGAATGGCATCAAATGGTTTGTTCGAGTCTCCCCCCATAACCACCGTACCCTTGCAGTGTGGTTTTAGGGTTTTCATCAGAGTTTCAAAAAATTTGCCTTGACCCTTATTAGGGGTGTAATAAGAGATGAAAGAGTAGCACCCTTTATCTATAGATCCCTCCACAAGGAGAAATCGTCCATCTGGGTCTTTGATGACATTAGAGGGGGAGAAGTGTAAATGTTTGGAAAACAATATTGCTACTCCTCTTGTTTTGTTTTCAGCATTAGCTTGTCAGGGCTGGGCTCAGCCCTTCCTTCTCTGAGCTGGCCGCTCAGCTGTCGGCTAGTTGCCAGCTCCTAGCTCTCCACAGTGACTCACCTGTTGATGATATCCTGCTCGTCAGTCCTGCCTACTTAAGCTGTCCAGCCTAGATGATCTCTGCCTTCACCTTGGTCACATCTCTAGAGACGCTCTCCTGTGTTCCTGTTAAAGACTTGCTTGGCTGACATTCCTTCTGGCTCCAGATCCTGCTTGCTGTTCTACTACGCTCATCTCTGGCTCCCTGACGTTTTGGCTTGTCTGACTATTTGTTCCGATTCCTGAACTCCGGCTTTGTTTTGACTACGTTTACCTTTTTTTTATATATCATATCATTGGATGAGCAGGATCACCGCATGGATCAGTTTGCCATGGCGTTACAAACGCTCCTGAGTCGCACGGCTCACCTGGAATCTCCCACTGTGGCTGCTCTGGTACAACCTGTGTTGCAGGCTGTCCCTGCTGCTGCTCCAGTCTCTGTTCAGGCACCTGCCTTGAGTATTATCTCTATAAGAGGTATGTATAGTTCCGCTCTGCTTCCCCAGCAATTTGGGGGTGATCCAGTCCAATGCAGAGGGTTTCTCAGCTAGGTTGAGATATACTTTGAGTTGCTGCCCCAGGCGTTTCCCACGGACAGAAGCAAAGTAGGTTTTGAGATATCTTTGCTTTCTGAGAGAGCCTTGGCCTGGGCCCTTCTGTCTCAACATCCTATCTCTGAGAGTGCTATGCATCCTTATGGCTACTTTTCCAAGGAATTGTCACCTGCGGAGTGCAATTACAAGATTGGTGACAGAGGGCTGGTGGCTTAGTTTATGTACTGATGTAATTGCCTTCATAGCTGCCTGTTCCGTGTGTGCTCAGAGTAAGACTCCACAACACCTTCCAGTGGGCCTCCTGCAACCCATACCCAATGGAGAGAGGCCCTGGACCCACCTATCTATGGATTTCATTGTGGAGTTACCCAACTCCCAGGGCAACACAGTTATCCTTATGGTCGTTGACCGGTTCTCGAAAATGTCTCATTGTATACCACTTAAGAAGTTGCCCACTTCTAAGGAACTGGCTTCCATTTTTGCTCGGGAGATCTTTCGCTTACATGGGCTACCCAAAGTGATTGTCTCGGACAGTGGTAGTTAGTTTGTGTCCCGGTACTGGTGAGCCTTTTGTGCACAGTTGGGAATTCATCTTGCTTTCTCCCCTGCATATCACCCACAGCCTAATGGGGACGCAGAACAAGCCAATCAGTCCTTGGAGCAATTCCTAAGTTGCTATATTTCTGACCATCATAACAACTGATCAGACCTCTTACCAGCTTGCTCACAATAGTGCCTTGAATTCTGCTTCCCGATTGTCCCCATTTATGGCGAACTATGGTTTCCAACCTTCCATGTTGCCTGACTCATTTGTTCCGCAGAGTATTCCTTCATTAGAGGAGCATCTCCGTGGTCTTCTTTCCACTTTGGCACAAGTCCAGGAGGCTTTGCGACATGATAATGATAGGTACAGACTCCATGCTGACCACAGATGCCTTCCTACCAGGTTGGGGACAGCATCTGGCTGTCATCTCGCAAACCTCCAACTTCGTGTTCCCTCTCTGAAGTTCACACCTCGGTTTATTGCCTTTTTGTATTCTTCGCAGGATTAACCCAGTGGTTTACGCATTAGACCTTCCTCCTAATATGCGTATCTCAAATGTATTTCATGTCTCCTTATTAAAACCTGTGGTCTGCAACCGCTTTACCACCTCGGTGCCTCGTCCTCACCCTGTACAGGTTGAGAACCATGAGGAGTATGAATTACAGTCCATTATTGACTCCCGTAGGTTCTGTGGGCGCATACAGTACCCTGTGCATTGGAAAGGGTACGGTCCGGAGGAACTCTCCTGTGTCTCATCCTTGGATGTACGTGCCCCTGTTCTCCTCTGTGATTTCTGCAGATGTTTTCCCCTCAAGCCTGGTGGTCCTTTGAGGGGGAGAGGTCATTGAGGATGGGGTACTGTCAGGGCTGGGCTCAGCTTTTCCTTCTCTGAGCTGGTTGCTCAGCTGTCGGCTAATTGCCAGCTCCTATCTCTCCACAGTGATGATGATATTGATGATACCTGTTGATGATATCCTGCTCATCAGTCATGCCTACTTAAGCCGTCCAGGCCAGATGATCTCTGACTTCACCTTGGTCACATCTCTAGAGATACTCTCCTGTGTTCCTTTTAAAGACTTGCTTGGCTGACATTCCTTCTGGCTCCAGATCCTGCTTGCTGTTCTACTACGCTCATCTCTGGCCCCTGATGTTTTGGCTTGTCTGACTATTTGTTCCGGTTCCTGAACTCTGGCTTTGTTTTGACTACGTTTACCTTTTTTTTTATATATCATTAAACAAGTGAGATTTAACTGTACTTCTGTCTCAGTCTGATTCATGGTTTCTGACATAGATAAAAAGAATTGCGGGTACCTTTGGTGGATAAATGAAGGCCTGTAAGAGATTGGGAAATGGGTTTCTTGTAATAGAATCGCATTTTGTTTTTAGTGAGTGATATACTGTAATTGGAATAGCTTTCTTCTTTTCACTGGGGAGTTAATCCCTTGTACATTGTGGGAAACTACCTGAAGCTTCACCTTGCCATTCGTGGGATTAGCCATGGATCAGAGGGTAGTACTGTAACTCGGGAGGGAAAAATGTCTCACCTTATGCAGACAGAAGCACCGTGGTAGTAAAGACACTTCGGTACCTTTAGGGCCCTGTACCTGGGGATCACACACTGGGAAGTTCCTGGAAGCTACGGAGATGAAAAAGCACTGGGAGAGAAGGAAAGGGACAGATAAAGGAGAGAGGAAAGTGTAGGGGATTTAAGAAAAAGAAGTAATTAGTAAATGTACATTACCCATAATTCCCAAACCCACATGGGTCAGGAAGAGACCAGCCACTTCCTGGCCCAAACCTGAAAAATGGTAATATCCCCTTAAATGGGAGATATCTTTCTGACAACGAGGGAGTAACATGGATCCTTCAACGTCAGTTGGAGGCACAGTACCCAGCCTAAAACATCTTTAACAGTACAAGTACTATATAAACAGTCCCCGGCCTTAAGTTAACTATGTGATTTGTGTGCTAAACCCCCTCATCTCCACACACCTCATGCCTAACCCCCTTAAGTAGGGGTAGGCTCCAGCGGGTTGGGGAGACAGGGGGCACCACACGTACCACCCTGGGTGTTTAAAGTAGAACTGTTAACTGTGCTCGCTAAATTTAGACCTCTTCTCATGAAGGCAGGAGCCCCTGTTGCTACATAACGTAAGAGATTGTATTTGCTATAGCATAGGGAAACCTAAATAAAACTAAATAAAGCTGTCGGCCCAACTCACTGTAGAAGGAAAACTGGAAGTTCAGAAACTAAAGAGATGGACATAAGCATGAATCCTGGACTACCTTACTCCGGGGTCTTAAGGGTCTACCTGTGATTAAACCATGGGGCTCAATAACAATAAAGTGTAATGGAGAAGTTACTCTCTAAAGTTCAGTTCCTGAAGTTGAAAAATGGGACATCATTGTCCACATCCTGGGCCTCTTCCTCAGGTAGGATGAGCTTCCCTCGATTTTTTTGACTGCAGTTGCTGCCAGACCGGGTTGAGAGGACTCGGTGGGGAGGGTCTTTTTGCAGATTAAGATCCTCTAAAGGTAGATGGGAGTGCGTTTTCTTGTGTGATCAACCCCAGGTGTAAAAGCAGACGTTCACCCTCTGGGAATGATGAGAAACCAAGGGGCTTGTTCCGGTGAGAAAAGTTCAGCCTGAAGGGGAAGGACCATCGGTAAGCAATCTCTTTTTGTGTACGAAGAAGTGGTTTTAAGGAGCGCCTTTTTTGGATGGTGTAAGGGGACAGATCCGCAAAAATCAGAATTTGATGGCCTTGGATAGTGAGCTTCTCAGTGTTGCGGGACCTGTTCACTACCTCTTCTTTTACATCGTAAAAATCGGGTTTGACGATAATGTCCTGTGGTAGGCCATTCGTGCATAGTGGTTGCAGGGTTCTATTAAGCTCCAGGCGATGTTCTGGTATGGCGGAAAGTAAGTTCTATCAGCGTACGGACTGCTGCATGTACTTCCTTGACTGACTCAGGTAGGCCCCAAATTCTAAAGTTATTGCTCCTCGATCTGTTTTCCAGGTTGTCAATTTTGGACAATGCAGTCTCTAGATCAGTGGTTCTCAACTCCAGTCCTCAGGACCCACCAACAGGCCAGGTTTGCAAGATAGCTGAAATACATCACAGGTGATATCACTTGCTGCTCAGTGATTGCCGTATTCTAGTCTGCAACTCCCCAAGTTAATACTTAAAATCTGGCCTGTTGGTGGGTCCCAAGGACTGGAGTTGAGAACCACTGCTCTAGATGATCATGGAGGTCCTGAATTCTGTCTGAATTGATTGATCTCGACAACTGATTTGTCTGTTTTCTTTTCCATTATGTCTATCTTTGCTCCAATTTGTTGGAGATCAGCATGTATGGAGTTGGTGATCTGTGTTACTGTTTGGGCCAGGCCCTTTGATAGCATGCTAGAAAAGGCCTCCATCATGGAGGTGAAGTCAGAGGGGGTGAGGGGGTAGCCAGTCGCCCCTAAATTTGGAGTGCTGGGGCTAGGTAATATATTGCTCAGCGGAGTTAAATTGAGGCCTTCCATTGTTTTCCCAATCAGGGATTCAGTGGAACACTGGGGAGTGGGTGGAGTGGTGCCAGGTACTCACTGTGATGTGCTCCTGCGGGATGTGCAAATGAGGTTGCATATTCCCTTACTGCATCCTGGTCTGCAATAGACTCCTCTGCCTCTTGGTCCGGTCCTTGTGTAGTTGCAGCCGTCATCTTGCTTCAGCCGGGCTGTGGTTGTGCCAAGTTCAGCTGGCTCGAGAGGTCCCTTTGTGCTGATCCCGAGGACATCGGTAGGATCCCTGGGTATTCACCTCTCTGTCTCTAGCTGTGTGGGCTGGGAACAGCGTTCCTGCTTGCTGTGGCTGGGTTCAGAGAGCTGTCGTGGTGCAGAGTGAAGCAGGTAAAACCGCCACCCAGGTGTACTTCAGGTAATGCAGGATAACTTTCAGTGACCCCCGAATCCGTGAGAAATCAAATGAGACAGGGAAACAGAGTTGAGTGTGTTCATAAGATCTCTGACCTTTACTGAATACCACAGTGGCTTATATGCAAAAGAAAGAAGGGAGGAGCTGTGTTTAATGCGTATGTTTCTAAAAATTATACAAACTCAGCATTTTCTTACCATGATTAAAACTGCTGAATTTAGTTTAACAAGAACTAGCTGATTTTGCTTACACAACAGGCTGCTCCATGAATCAGCTTTAACTGCAATGACTTGCAGGGTGTGTTTCTATGCAAACTGTTTGTTAAGCTAATTATGTCAAAACACATATTGAAAAGTTCATTTCTACTTAAATAAAATGGAGTCATTTATACATTCTATTACAATCCCCTCTTTTATCATGAATGTGATAATCACAAACCCTGAAGCCCCCGACATTCACCTGGACTACTTTCCCATAAATGTATCATTAACCTAAGCATGTAAAAATAGAGAACAATAAACACATAATCTCAGCTGCATAGCAATTTTCCATGAAATACAAAGGGGGAAGCGGCGTGACAGTCCTTAAAAGCAAGTGGGAGGGGCATGACAGCCTTTAAAAAAAAGTTATGAAAGGGAAAGAAAAGGAAATGTCCACATTATAATTCTCATTCTTCTAAACCTTTCCCCAAACATTTGGTTCGATTCTGTGTTCATCCATATTTTACAGAGATCCTCTACCCCAAAACCCTGCCTCTTTGTAAGGATAGTACTCAATATCCACAGACATACTGGAACTGATGCATTGGGCTAGACTTGGGTCTTCGGGCTGGCGTATCTGGATCTCTCTCATGTGGTGCTCACTGGAATTTCATAGGTCTTGGGTGTGCGTCATTTGGCTAACCCTCAAGGTGTCATTCCAGAAACATTTTCCAGCAGGAGTCCGCCTTTACTCACCTCAGCGCCTCCCATGGCATTTGAACAACAAAGATGATTTTAATATCTTTATAAATGATATAGGGTCTGGGATCAAACATTTTTGTCTTTGCAGATGACACCAGCAGGTAACATTTCTGTCTTTGCAGATGACACCAAGCTATGCACTGGAATAACGTCCTTACAGGATGTCTCCAATTTACACGCCAACCTCAATGTACTGTCTAATTGGGCGACTATGTGGCAGATGAGGTTTAATGCTGATAAATGTAAAGTTATGCACTTGGGAGCTAAGAATATGCATGCATCATACATGCTAGGGGGAGTACAACTGGGGAATCCATGGTGGAGTTGGATCTGGGGGTTTTGGTAGATCATAAGCTCAATAATAACATGCAATGCCAAGCTGCAGTTTCCAAAGCGAGCAAAGTCCTTTCTTGTATTAAGAGAGGTATGGACTCTAGAGAGAGAGATTGCCTTTTGGGGGATCAGGAAGGAATTTTTTCCCCTGCTGTAGCAAATTGGAGCATGCTCTGCTGGAGTTTTTTGCCTTCCTCTGGATCAACTAAGTGTATAAAATTGGGTATATTGGATTGTACGATATTTTTTATTTTATTTATTTATTGTTTTTAAGGTTGAACTGGATGGACTTGTGTATTTTTTTCAACCTGACTAACTATGTAACTATGTAACTATGAACAACGAAGATTTCCATGTAAAAGCTGTAGACATCTCTTCATCAGGATCATGTATAGGGTAGCATATGAATGGGGTGGGCATTTCTTCATGTGCATGGGGCTGGGGTTGAATACTGGCTGGCTGGGGCGGATATTCCTCATCCAACATGAATAATCAAAGAATCTATCTGATCAATTCAGGCCTTAACCTTTTCGAGGTATTAAAAACAATATTGCTCATTAACTCAAACATAGGTAAAGCATTTTATTTATTTATTTATTTATTTTTTTAAACCATATCTCTCATATTTTCCCTAGCGCATAGGATTACACAAACCTTAAGTTACTTCCTTTTTCTTTACCAACCACAATTCCTCTGGCGTAGCGCCTGGAATACATAACTTCCTTATTCTTTCCATAGCATAGATATATACAGTACTTCTCAATTATCTTAGGCTGGGTTCACATCTATGTGAATTGAATGCGGCTTACAGTGCATCCAGTTCGCAGGACACCTCAAAATACATTAATTTGAATAAGGCTGGTTCACACACCTGCAGCGCATTTGCACTGCCCAAAAAACGTGTGCGTTTTCCAGGCAGTGCGGTCCAGCTTAGGTGCGAATTCAGACCCATTGACTTCTATGGGAACGCTTCTGAATCGCACATCATTTAGTTGTGAACAGTATAAAAACCTGACCTGATACTGATGCAATCCTGACCTGATCCTGATCAAAAACTGACATGAAACGCTGAACAACTACTTTGTCAATTAGCTGTGAAGACAGCTCAAATTCGCACCGCACCTAAACTTGTATTTAACCAAAAAAAAAAAATAAAATCAATCATTTTAAAATCCCAATCATTGTTAATACAGCCTAAACACAATTAAAACCATTTGCACAAATAACCATTCCCTTGTCTTGTAACAGGCAATGTCCTTATACAATGCAAATGTTCCCTTTTTTTTTCTCAACATCAACAAAACTATAATGCCATTTACTGAACACCGCGGAGCCCAGGGCAATTATATCAATCCGCACTATATCACATTTGTTGATGCTGAAAAAAAAACACCTTTTTAACTTCAATAACATAAGGATAGGCAATTACACAATTAAAACAGTTCTTAAAGTCATACTCCAAGGCTTTAAGGCTCTATAGCTCTGTTTCCACTACTGTGAGTGGCTGTGCGACTTGACACATGTGAAGTTGTATGACAAGTCAAAACCCATGTATTTCAATGGTCCCCGTTTTAGCGCCTTCAAAAAAAGGTTCTTTCGCTACTTTGTTCCTACTTCGGTGCGACTTGTTCTCACATGATTTTCACTGGTTGCATGACATCGCATCAAAAATCGCATTGAAAAATCACATTGTAAATCACGCAACTCTGGGGTTGCAATAGTGGAAAATTTTGAAAATAATCAAAATACCCCATGTATAAATTGAAATGCTACTCTAAAAAATTTGTATTTGATCAGATTCCTCAAAAAAAAACATTTGGTACCGGCACATACATGTAATTTATCAGTGACATGTCACATTCCCCTTTTAATGTTTCCAATTAACTATGTATTGGGCATGGACTTAATATGTGCCCAACACATTTCATGAATAGATTGACAATAGTTGCAACATTTTAACAATAAACATGCATTTTTAATCTATATAGATAACTCTTCTAAATTAAATCCTTTAGCATTCACTCTTCACCTCAGCAAGTCTCTCGGACTCGCTGAATATGGAATGCAAACATGGCAGTATGCTTTGCACAAAAGTGGTGGCGAAGGCATGGTTGGCGGTTTAATCCCCTTTTTCACTTGAAGCAAAATAATGGAAAATTCCTATCAAAATACTTACCGTAATTTTCTTTTCCTGATAGACTCCATGACAGAAACGTGTGGGTTAAGTCCCGCCTCCACTACCCTATAGGACACTACTCCCATAAATCTTTGCTCCCTGCCCATGGCCGTGTTCGATAACTAGCCTACTCCAGCCATTTTGGGAGGGAACTCCTGCTGCCATGGAGTCCATCAGGAAAGGAAAATTACAGTAAGTATTTTGATAGGAATTTTCCATTTTCCTGACAGACTCCATGGCAGCAACGTGTGGGAAATAACTCGCCATATACACCCGGGTGGGCATAAATGCTGAACAAAAAGATTTATTTAACACTGTCAAATGACAGAACTTTCAAACCAATATCAACAGAAGTTAAAGTCGCTGGTTCAACACAATAATGAGACATAAAAGTGTGAATTGTTGACCAGGAAGCTGCTTTGCAGATAACTTCAGGTGCCACATGACGTGAAGCCGCCCAGGAAGTAGAGAGACTTCTTGTGGAATGCGCTGCAACCGCCTCAGGAGGAGCCAAGTCCTTCTCTCTGTAAGCCCATTGGATGGCTTGAACAACCCAGGTTGCTTTGGATCTGACAGAAGCCCTGAGGCCCTTGCTTTTCCCATAAAAAAGAGGTAGTCTGATTGTCGAAAAGAAGCTGTAGCCTCCAAGTATTGTTTCAAGATAACTCTCATATTGAGGGGATGTGTCTCCGGACCTCCAGCAGAATTGAAAGTAGGGAGTGTGATATCCTGGTTTTCGTGGAAGACTGAAGTGAACTTGGGAATTGATCCCAGCATCGGAATCAGGACCACTCTGTCTGGAAAGAATGTGAGAAAGGGCTCCTTCGACCCTAGAGAATGGATTTCGGAGACTCTTTTTGCAGAGGAAATGGCTACTAAAAATGAAGACTTGAGGGTGAGCTCTCTGACTGAGAGAGACTTGTCCAATTGTGAGAAAAAGCCAAGGACTAGTGGTAGATCCCATTTAGGGAATCTAGGTTTCCTCTGAGGTCTGAGCCTAACTGCTCCCTTGAAGAATTGTTGAACCAAGCGATGTTTAGCCCATGATATACCAGAAAAAGCTGAAATTGCTGAGACTTGCACACGGAGAGCGCTCACAGATAAAGGGACATCTAGTCCAGTTTGCAAGAAACTTAAGACATCCTGAACTGTAGGATTACAGCCAGAGTTGGACCCAGAGGACATGTAGTTTGTAAATCTAGCCCAGATTCTTTCATATACCCGATTGGTACTTCTTCTCCTCGCACTCATAAGAGTAGGGATAACCTCCTTGGGGCATCCAAGAGCTTCTAACCTTCCCCTCTCAAAAACCAGACCCTCAGGTGCAGATGAGTGGGGAAGGGATGTAGTTTCGAGCCTTGGGATAGAAGATCGGGTCTGAGGGGTAAGGGGATCGGATCCTTGACACTGAGAAGCATTAGCAGGGGGAACCAGGGCCTGTTGGGCCAGTAAGGTAATATGGCTATCACTTCTGCTGCTTCCGACCTGAGTCTCCACAGGAACTGAAGAATAATGGGGGTTGGCGGGAAGGCATAAGCTCTGCGGAACCACCATCGCTCCATCAGGGCATCTACCCCATAAGCCTGAGGATCCCGGAACCTTGAATAATACCTCGCCAGTTTCTTGTTGCAAGGGGAGGCAAATAAGTCGACTTCTGGAGAGATTCCTAAGGTCAGAAGAGAAGTGGAGAGACCATTCGTTGTTGTCTAAACGAACTCGAGATAGGAAGTCTGGCTGAACATTCTGAATGCCTGGTACGTATGTTGCTGTTATATTGACCAGGTTCCTCTGAGCCCAAGTCATAATTGGCTCTACCTCCTGAAGTAAAGACAGACTCCGAGTACCTCCTTGTCTCCTTACGTACGCCACAGCTGTCATTTTGTCTAACCTGAGAAGAACCGAGGTTCTGGAGATCAGATGATGAAATGCTAGTAACGCTTTGAAAGCTACCCTCAATTCCAGAATGTTGGACACTGTTCTTCTGGAGGGAAAGTCCCAGGTACCCTGTGCCACTTCTGTCAAACAGTGGAGATAACCTGACTCCTGCGCATTAATAATCGGTCTCTGTCTTGGGCTAGCAGTAGAAGATCGTCCAAGTAATGATGGAGATGGATCCCCTTGGTCCTCAGGAGGGCCACTATTGCCAACAATACCTTCGAAAAGACAAGGGGAGATGTCGATAGCCCGAATGGCAGGTACGTGAACTGTAGATGCAATTTGCCCATGGAGAAGCGAAGGAATTGCTGAAAATCTTCTGCCACAGGGACATGAAAATAAGCGTCCTTTAGATCTATGGAGATCATCCAATCTCCTGATTGGACCGACTGCTGGATTGTTGACAGCATCTCCATCTTGAATTTTTCTTTTTTGATGAAACGATTCAGATGGGTAAGATAACAGTAAGATGACAGTAGAAAATAATAGAAACCTTCGCGCCAGTCGATAGCAGATAATATATATGAATTACATATACTGGTGGTACATCTAATAAGAAAACATTCCCAACAATAAAAAAATAAAAAAATTGTGGAAATATATAAACAATCAGTGTAAGCTGCTCCCCAATTTTTGAATAATCAAAAAAATAGATAATCAAAAAAAGGAATGTAAGAAAGATAGGGGGCGCTAGATACCATAATATTCAAGTGCTCCAAAAAATATATATATCTCCTGCATTACCAAAAAAATGGAAATGTAAGAAAGCTAGGAGGAGCTAGATACCATACTATTCAAGTGCTCTAAATAAATATATCTCCTGTGTTACCAAAAAAAATGAAAATCATAATATTGACAAATCATAGTTAGATTACACATTGAAGTGCCCACATTAGTGAAAACATATATAGTGATTGATTGTCCACATAAAAAAGTGATTGAAGTAGTTGAAGTGATATCTTTCAATATTATCCCAATCTTGTTGCTGTAAACAAAAGGTTTTCCATCACCAAAGAAACAAAAGAAAAGGAAAACACCTCGAAGTAGTAGATATCTGCTTACCAGATACCAATGACTCCTTTAGTTAAAAAGAGAGTCACTAGCGCTTGTGCAGGGTTGTGCCTGCTCACATGGATGGCCGGGCTGTGGTTGGTATTATAGGCATGGATCATTCCCGTCAGGCTCATTCAAGATAGGATAAGGATACATAGGAAACAAAAACAGTCTCCATAGCGTAAAACCATTTATTAAAAAAGTAAATAAATTAAAAAGCCAAATGGCCGCTTACATTGGTGGGTGCCTACCCGGCACTAGGGCTGCTTGCATGTCAGGGTGACTTTGCAGTCAAAAAAAGCCTTTCATGTCTCCTCCACGCTGGCGTGCGTTCCAGCTTACACAGGGGGGCAGCCAAAGGATCCGGATGTTGTTGGATGATAGGACATGTGACCACGTACCTCTCCGACGTACGTTTCATAGTGAACGTCTTCAGGGAAGCGTACGTTGGTCACTAAAATGGTGGCTTTTATTAGGAACAGGAAGGGGGCGGGTAATTGGCAAATGGGCCACAGGAACTGTGCTCAAAGCAATAAAGTTGGAAAGTTCAACTATGGTCTGGAGCATTAGCTCCATCTTGTGGATATTTACTATATTGTTCACAAAAGCTCCTTATTTAAAAACGAATGTGTCTTTTTATTAGGAACAGGAAGGGGGTGGGTAATTGGCAAATGAGCCACAGGAACTGTGCTCATAGCAATAAAGTTGGAAAGTTCAACTATGGTTTGGAGCTTGGCTCCATCTTGTGGATATTTACTATATTGTTCACAAACAAACTCCTTATTTAAAAACGAATGTGACTTCATATCAACCATCTCCTAGGGGGAGGGGAGATGGCATGTTATTATAGTCCCCCTACTGGTTAAAAACAGGTAAGTAAATCCATCCATATAGGTGGTGGGGAAGTGAGAAAAATATATAAGTGAATAAAATTAATGGTGGTGTTTTTTATATAGAGAAAAAAAACGGGGGGGGAACTCATGTAACCCTGAATACTATAACAGCCCCAGTCTCGGTTTACATACAAAAATGATTACAAAACTCAATAGTATTTAATAAACCTTAAAAGGCTGCAATATGACCTATCCCCGTCTGACTCAAATAATAAAGAGGACAAAGAAGCGGGGGGGAAAGAGTATTCCATCTTCCACCCTGGACAACTATCTCTGACCACAACCATAATACAAGTGGTGCCCAACTCACTCTCACGATCTGACGTGGACAGATAATAATATTCCTAGACACTCCTGGACTCAATCATTTGTAAGGATGCAATTAAGGTCCAGATCTATATTCATCCCATGTGGTTGCATAGTCCGTAATTTATAAAGCCAGTACGTTTCATTCCTAGATATTGCCCTTTTCATATGGGTACCTCTCCAATCCCTAGAGATTTTGTCGATCCCATAGAATGTACATAGTGATGGGTCACTATCATGGTAAAGTTTGAAGTGTCTTGAGACACTATGGTTAGGGTATCCCTTTTTAATATTTGTTAAATGTTCATTTATTCTTACTTTCAGTTGGCGTGTGGTTCTGCCCATGTATTGAAGGGAACATGGGCATTCCAGAACATATGTTACGTGGTCAGAATCGCATGTGATGAGAGGTTTGATATCAAATTGTTGTTGTGTTACTATAGATTGGAATTGGGTCTTCTTTTTCTTGGTACCTGGTTTTCTGGTTATTTTACAAGCATTGCATCTAGTGCAATAGTGAAACCCAGAACCATCCAGGAAAGTGGGAGGTTTCCCGGGGGGATCTGGTACATTTGGAGCCAAGCGATTCCTAAGGGTAGGGGCCCTTCGGTAGATAAACTTAGGTTTATTGGGCAGGGAAGATTGGAGATCTTTATCTTTGAGTAGGATAGGCCAGAATTTTTTGAAGATACCTTCTACTGTTTTGTATTGACGATGAAAGCCCGATATGAACGCACAGTCACCCTTGTATTCTTTTTTTGGTTTGGGGACCAATAGGGACTGCCTGTCCATATTTGCCACCTGTGAGACCAATTTTGTCAAGATATGGGCAGGGTATCCCTTTTCTCTAAATCTAGTGGTGAGAATTGCTGCTTGTGTGAAATAATCCAAAATATTATCACAATTTCGCCGTATACGCATGTATTGCCCTTTCGGTACAGCTCCTATCCATTGCGGGTGGTGACAGCTGTGTGTAGGGACATATGCGTTACGGTCAGTTTCTTTAAAAAAAGTCTTTGTACTAATATGATCACCTTGTTTGAAGAGTGTTAGATCCAAATAATTCACCGTGGCCAGACTGTACTCCGCTGTGAACTTTAGATTGTACTTATTCATATTCATACACTCCAAAAACTTGTTAAAACTTTCTTTGGTTCCCTCCCACAGAATCATCACATCATCTATGTATCTTTTATACAGAAGAAGTGAGTGAGGTCTGTTTTTGAAAATGGTCTCTGATTCCCATTTATTTAACGTGATATTCGCCACGCTAGGTGCATAGCGGGCTCCCATGGCTACACCGCCAATTTGGTTGTAGTATTCGTTTAATGCCCAGAAATAATTATTCCCCATGGCCATAGATAATCCTTTAATTAAAAATTTAATTTGTGATTTTTTCAGGGTGGATTGGTTGGTGAGAGCCCACCTCACTGATTCTAACACATCTGTTTGGCGAAGATTTGTATACAAAGACTCGATGTCTATTGTTACTAGTAAAGTTTGATCCGTGATGATGGTAGATTGTAACAGTGTAATTAGTTCTCGACTATCTTTGAGATAGGATTGGCTCTGTGGGACTAGAGGCTGGAGGAAAGTGTCAAGGTATTCCCCCACCCTAGAGTACAGAGAGCCAATCCCACTCACTATTGGACGGCCTGGTGGGTTTACCTTGTCTTTATGTATTTTTGGTACTATGTAGAGTACCGGAATTCTGGGTGTAGTTAGATTCAAATAATCTGCTTCCTTCTGAGTTAATATTTGTTTACTGGTACCTTGGTTAATCCAATCTAATAGTTGTTGTTTCAGTTGTGGGGTAGGGTTACTTTTAAGCTTTTTATACGTTGAGGTGTCATTCAACTGTCTCCTTAGTTCTGTATTATAGTTTTCTTTGGTTAATACTACCAAACCTCCCCCCTTGTCAGCAGGTCTCACCACTATCTGTTTGTTCTCTTCCAGTTTTTTTATTCCCTCCCATATTCTTTGGTTGTTTTTGTGTTGTGATATTTCAATCTGTCGTACTTCATCTTGGACCATACTCTTGAATACTTCTATGTGGTGGTGAGAACCCTTTTGGGGATTGAACACCGAATTGTTTTTCAAATTACTGTGTACAAAAGGGTCTGTTATTTCCTGAGTCCTAGTGTTGCTGGTTTGCCCTACAAAATGTTTCCTGATATTTAGTTTTCTTATATATTTCTCAATATCTACGAACAGATTGAACTTATCTATGTTCTTATTTGGCGCAAATTTTAGTCCCTGTGCCAAGACTTCCAATTCTGCATCCGAAAATTCTATGGTGGTTAGATTAAATAATCCTGCTTTTAGTTGTTTCTCTTCCTTTTTCTTTCTCCCTCTGCCTCTTCTTCCTCTCTTTCTGCTTTTTTCTATATGGTTTTGTTGTGAGTTGGAAGGGATTCTGTATGGTTCTTTCCAGTCTCTCCATTCCCCCCCTCCCTGGTGTGGGTAGGGGTTGTGTACTGGTCTCCCTCTGAAATTACCTCTAAAGTTTCCCCTTGGGGGCCTTGATGGGGAAAGTGGAAACTTTAGAGGTAATTTCAGAGGGAGACCAGTACATAGTACCAAAAATACATAAAGACAAGGTAAACCCACCAGGCCGTCCAATAGTGAGTGGGATTGGCTCTCTGTACTCTAGGGTGGGGGAATACCTTGACACTTTCCTCCAGCCTCTAGTCCCACAGAGCCAATCCTATCTCAAAGATAGTCGAGAACTAATTACACTGTTACAATCTACCATCATCACGGATCAAACTTTACTAGTAACAATAGACATCGAGTCTTTGTATACAAATCTTCGCCAAACAGATGTGTTAGAATCAGTGAGGTGGGCTCTCACCAACCAATCCACCCTGAAAAAATCACAAATTAAATTTTTAATTAAAGGATTATCTATGGCCATGGGGAATAATTATTTCTGGGCATTAAACGAATACTACAACCAAATTGGCGGTGTAGCCATGGGAGCCCGCTATGCACCTAGCGTGGCGAATATCACGTTAAATAAATGGGAATCAGAGACCATTTTCAAAAACAGACCTCACTCACTTCTTCTGTATAAAAGATACATAGATGATGTGATGATTCTGTGGGAGGGAACCAAAGAAAGTTTTAACAAGTTTTTGGAGTGTATGAATATGAATAAGTACAATCTAAAGTTCACAGCGGAGTACAGTCTGGCCACGGTGAATTATTTGGATCTAACACTCTTCAAACAAGGTGATCATATTAGTACAAAGACTTTTTTTAAAGAAACTGACCGTAACGCATATGTCCCTACACACAGCTGTCACCACCCGCAATGGATAGGAGCTGTACCGAAAGGGCAATACATGCGTATATGGCGAAATTGTGATAATATTTTGGATTATTTCACACAAGCAGCAATTCTCACCACTAGATTTAGAGAAAAGGGATACCCTGCCCATATCTTGACAAAATTGGTCTCACAGGTGGCAAATATGGACAGGCAGTCCCTATTGGTCCCCAAACCAAAAAAAGAATACAAGGGTGACTGTGCGTTCATATCGGGCTTTCATCGTCAATACAAAACAGTAGAAGGTATCTTCAAAAAATTCTGGCCTATCCTACTCAAAGATAAAGATCTCCAATCTTCCCTGCCCAATAAACCTAAGTTTATCTACCGAAGGGCCCCTACCCTTAGGAATCGCTTGGCTCCAAATGTACCAGATCCCCCCGGGAAACCTCCCACTTTCCTGGATGGTTCTGGGTTTCACTATTGCACTAGATGCAATGCTTGTAAAATAACCAGAAAACCAGGTACCAAGAAAAAGAAGACCCGGGGGGCAGGAGGCGGAGCCTAGCGGAGCAGACATGCATTGTTAGAGCTCCACACCGCTGAGGAGAGAAGAGAAGGACAAAGCGGAGCCTGCAGGCTCAAAAGGTATCCATTTGAACCTTTTTGCCCCAGGGAACAAACTGTGAAAGTTTGGGCAGGAAATATGGTACTGGGAGGAAACCGTGGCAGAAATAAAAATCACCTCACAAAGAGCTCACAGGCACTCACTGCAACTAAAGCAGCTCCAGTCACCTCACAAGATACAGCATCAGGGCGCTCTCACAGACAGAAAATGTCACAGCAAGACTCTCCATTTGAGTCAGATACAGAACAAATCCTCTCACAAACTTCTCCACAAGCCTCCTCAGTATCCCCAGTAATATTATTACAATTTGAAAAGATGCTTCATAAGGCTTTAAAACAAACCTCAGACCAAATAACAAAAAGCCTAACCAAAGAAATAAGAGAGCTGGGAAACCGCACCGCAGCCTTAGAAATAAAAATGGATGAAATTAAAATTACAACCCAAGAAAATATAACAGAATTGGAACAATTAAAAAAAGAGAATTTAATACTTCAAACTAAGCTCGAAGATTACGAAAATAGAGCCAGACGTTCAAACTTGCGCATAAGGGGAATACCTGAAACTGTGACAGACCTGCAATCTACTATTACTGCTCTATTACAAGAACTAAAGCCAGATATCCCTATTGAACGTTTAGAACTGGACAGAGTACACAGAGCCCTCACAGCCAAAAAGAAAGACGGACCCCCACGTGATATAATCACAAAATTTCATTATTACAGAACGAAAGAACAAATACTAATTGCTGCAAGAGAAAAAAAGGAACTTAATTTTCAAGGACACAATTATCAAATTTTTGCTGACCTATCCCAAATTACTATTACTAAAAGACGATCCATGAAACCCCAACTAATGGAACTGCAACGCCACAACATTATGTATCAATGGGGCTTCCCCTTTTCAGTCAGATTTAACTACCAAGGTACAATTTACAGAAGCAGATCAGCAGATGAACTACCACAAACACTTTTAAAATTAAATCTGACAGAACCCACAAGCAGCAACACTCCCACACGCAGAAGAATGGCGTCATCTTCACCTTCAGGCAGCACCCAGAAAATTTCAGAACAAAATGGGAATCATCACTCTCACAAAAGAGGCCGTTATGCCACATCATCCATGGACCAAGAAGATTCAATGGACTGACATCCTAATTCCTGATATCTCTTCATTTATTATACTAAGAGATGGTTCTCTATAAAAAACCTATATTTATAACCGAATGTAACTGCATTCTGATAGTCACACACTGTTTGGGATCATGTTACATTCCAGTTATATTTCTTATTACTTCTGATTCATATAGCCTTAGAATATATAAGTGAAATAAGGAAATTCTTGTTCAGTTATATATTATCAGGTAATAACAATAGATTTATTACTTTTTAGGACAAATATGTTCAGTAATCCAGAAGTAATGGAAGCTTTTTCTTTCTTTTCTTAAAACAAATATATTATTACCTAACTAGTTCCTAGAATTATGTTTTTGTTTATTCTAATCTGAAGCAATACAACCTCAATTTTATGAGTTAACATATCTAAACAGTTACATATGAATAAAATATGTAATTGTTTACTCTAAAAGGGATAAAATCCCAAAATAATTCAAACTATCTTCATCAATACCAAAGTTATTAACAGTACCTTTCTAACTGAATTATTTAGCCTAGGGCAAGACTAACCATATACAACCACCCTGGAATAAATAATTTCAACAAAAAATATATTCTCCACTCCAATTAATGAAACATCATTTTGATGTCTTTTGACATAGCACTTCTCTCCTGTAAGCGGAAGATCCGTGTACCCCCATTAGCCCTCCTTATTTTCCCAACCATATTATGTGGGAGTGTGACGAAGGCACTTATTCCCCTGAGAGAGATATTTATTCTCTTTCACGGGTAAATTGTGATTACTTGCAAAAAATAATTTATACAATGTATCATCTAATCTCATATAATGCAGTATACACTACTATAGCCTCAGCCATACCAAAAGCACATGACCCAACGTGGTACTTACCGGACATAATGCTCAAACACCCACTACATCAGATGGCCATTGAACAAGCTTTAAAGGAATACATATCAATTAATAATACAACAGACATCTCCCCAATAACACTGTGGGAAGCTCATACGCCTGTCTTGCGTGGTACAATACAAAGACAAATGGCACTATTTAAACGGGAACACAAAAATCTAGCAAAAAAACTAGAACTCAATTTTAATGCAGCCTACATATCATTTCAAGATAATCCATCTCAGAGTACAAAATCTCATCTGGAAAAATCTAGATTGGAATACGATCTATTTCTCACTGAGTCAGTTGATAAATCCCTCAAACGCTCCAAACACAATTTCTACATGAATACAAACAAACCAGGTACATATTTGGCTCGGGCATTAAATTCAACTAACAAATCTTTCAAACCAATACGTTTGAAATTATCAAAAAATGTTTACACTTGTAATCCAGTTAAAACAGTCCATAAATTTCACTCACATCTCGCAACTTTATACAAGACAAACAATGAATTTAATCCTACAGAAGCTGAATCCTTCTTCTCAAAAATAACCTTACCTGAGTTATTTCAGAATCAAAAAAGCAGTTTGGATGAGCCTATAACTATAGATGAAGTTGCTAACGCCATAAAAGACCTAAAACTTAACAAAAGACCAGGCCCAGACGGCTACTCGGCTTTATACTATAAAACATTCTCAGAAATACTCTCTCCCATTCTCACTGAAACTTTTAACAAACTTCTAGATGGACATTCTTTTCGGCAAGAAACACTAATGGCAATTGTTTGTATGATCCCAAAACCCCTTTCTGATGATACTTCCTGTGTGAATTATCAGCCTATCTCTCTGTTAAACCTCAATATTAAATTATTAGCAAAAATAATAGCAAAACGCCTCAATAGCATTATAGGAAAATTAATACATAGAGATCAAGTAGGCTTCATGCCAAATAGACAGGCAGGCGATAATATACGCAGGGCAGTGTTATTGGCACATATTGCTAAAAAAACGGAAAATCCCTTTATGTTTTCTATCTCTCGATATTAAGAGGGCATTTGACACAGTATCCTGGCAATATATGCAATATTCATTACAAAAATGGGGTTTTGGACCCCACTTTTTAACATGGATCAAAGCATTATATAATAAACCCAAAGCCTATATAAAATATGCTGGATACAAATCTGAAGCCTTTAATATCGAAAGAGGTACCCGACAGGGTTGCCCATTATCTCCCTTATTATTTGCCCTTATACTCGAACCCATGGCCCAATACATCAGAACAAACCAAACTATAACTGGCATTGAAGTAGGAGGTATTACACACAAATTATGTATATTTGCAGACGATATATTACTTTTTCTATCATCACCACAGGTCTCTGGTCCTAACTTAATACCAGCTCTTGATGGATTTGCAGCCCTATCCGGCCTTATGATTAATCCTAAGAAATGCCTAGTGCTTAATATTTCACTCACAAACATGGAATTGATCCCGGCTAGGGCTGCACTCCCATTCACATGGGCAGAAAAATCAATCCCATATCTTGGAATTCATTTAACAGCATCTCATTCTGACTTATTCTCAACCAATTATCCTCCTGTATTAAGACAGATCACAAATCTAATAAAACAATGGTCGCAACTTCCTTTATCCTGGATAGGGAAGATTAATGCAATCAAAATGACTATTCTACCCAAATTGCTTTATCTATTCAGAGTCCTCCCTATTCCAATTCCTTCCTATTTTTTGAGAATAGTACAAAAAAGAGCAACTTCGTTTATATGGGGCTCTTCTAAACCACGTATACCTATACACACACTACATCTTCCCAAAAATAAAGGAGGCCTGGGATACCCTAATTTTACTAACTACTACAGAGCAGCACATTTGGCCAGTCTGTCCAAATACCATGCAAAACAGGAAATCCCATTATGGGTATTTATAGAGGCTTCAGAAAATGACCCTCTATTAATATCAAATTTATTATGGCTTGATCCTAAAGACCGCTTTAAAATTCATAATCCCATAACTAAACACTTCTTATCTCTCTGGGATAAACTAAAAACCAAATATCAGTTACAATCTCCACACAATCCTCTCCTTTCTTTTATCAGAAATCCGGCCTTTTATCCGGCATGGATCTACCCAAATTCTTTTAAAGCTTGGACAACATCAGGCATTCAGACACTAAATGACTTCATAGCATCTAAATCATTCCTTTCATTCCCATTGCTTAGAGAAAAATACGATCTACCAAACTCTGAGATATTTAGATATCTCCAAATCAAAAATTTCTATACACCATTCCTAAAGGGGGATACACCATTATCCCAATTATCCATTTTTGAATCAATCTGTACAAAAGATCCATTTGCTAAAGGTACAATTTCATCACTTTATAATCAATTATATGGAGTAGCAAATCTTAATAGACCCTCTTACGTTCAGAGGTGGGAGGAGGACCTGGGACGAACTTTAGAAGACACGGACTGGTCTAACATATGGCTCACATCTAAGTCATCTTCACCCAACATCTTAGCACTGGAGACAAATTATAAAGTCCTAACTCGCTGGTACCTTGTACCCGCTAGAGTGGCAAAATATTCACCTAATACCTCAACTCTTTGTTTTCGAGGATGCCCAGAAATAGGCACATATTTACACATATGGTGGACGTGCCCAGTAATCCAAACCTTCTGGAAGGAAGTCTTCGTGATTGCATCTAAAATATTTAAAAAAATAATACAACCAGATCCATATTTAACTTTACTTAATCTAAAACCAGAATGGTTAACACTCTCTCAATTCAAACTTATGATCCAACTAATAACGGCTGCAAAACAAACAGTGGCCAAGGCATGGAAATCTCCTACATTGGTACTAGCAGAAACAATTCACAGAATGAATAATACAATGTCCCATGCTAAGATGGTAGCCATCGATCAAAATCAAATTCCAAAATTTGAAAAACTTTGGCATCCTTGGATAAAACAACAGTTCCTGTCAAACTTCAATGACTCTGTCCTGTTGCCATGGTAACAGATTAAATGACTTACAGAGACACCCATTCTAAGGCTTCAAAGAAAACTAAAAAGAATAATAAACTGACGAGCGGGACAACCTTGTGGACCATACCTCTACCTTTCAACCCTTTTTCTTCTTTCTCTTTCCTTTTCTCCACCTTACGATTGAAGCTCATTATCAGAATTTATTTGACCTATATACACTCTACTTGTAAACAATATGTATAGTAGGTATAAATCATTTAAATACCTACAAAAGTAACTAAGGAAATTATATATATCTTTAATTTAGGTTTACGTGAACCCAATGTTTAATATTTGAAATTTCATGATATTTACGTATATAAACCCTACTGTAAAACAATGAGCTTACTTTATAGATCCTTATAAACTTACTTTATGTATCTTTATAACATTGTATACTCAATAAACTTCTTTTGACAAGAAAAAAAAAAAAAAAAAAAAAGAAGACCCAATTCCAATCTATAGTAACACAACAACAATTTGATATCAAACCTCTCATCACATGCGATTCTGACCACGTAACATATGTTCTGGAATGCCCATGTTCCCTTCAATACGTGGGCAGAACCACACGCCAACTGAAAGTAAGAATAAATGAACATTTAACAAATATTAAAAAGGGATACCCTAACCATAGTGTCTCAAGATACACTTCAAACTTTACCATGATAGTGACCCATCACTATGTACATTCTATGGGATCGACAAAATCTCTAGGGATTGGAGAGGTACCCATATGAAAAGGGCAATATCTAGGAATGAAACGTACTGGCTTTATAAATTACGGACTATGCAACCACATGGGATGAATATAGATCTGGACCTTAATTGCTTCCTTACAAATGATTGAGTCCAGGAGTGTCTAGGAATATTATTATCTGTCCACGTCAGATCGTGAGAGTGAGTTGGGCACCACTTGTATTATGGTTGTGGTCAGAGATAGTTGTCCAGGGTGGAAGATGGAATACTCTTTCCCCCCCGCTTCTTTGTCCTCTTTATTATTTGAGTCAGACGGGGATAGGTCATATTGCAGCCTTTTAAGGTTTATTAAATACTATTGAGTTTTGTAATCATTTTTGTATGTAAACCAAGACTGGGGCTGTTATAGTATTCAGGGTTACATGAGTCCCCCCCCCCTCCCGTTTTTTTTCTCTATATAAAAAACACCACCATTAATTTTATTCACTTATATATTTTTCTCACTTCCCCACCACCTATATGGATGGATTTACTTACCTGTTTTTAACCAGTAGGGGGACTATAATAACATGCCATCTCCCCCTAAGAGATGGTTGATATGAAGTCACATTCGTTTTTAAATAAGGAGTTTGTTTGTGAACAATATAGTAAATATCCACAAGATGGAGCCAAGCTCCAAACCATAGTTGAACTTTCCAACTTTATTGCTATGAGCACAGTTCCTGTGGCTCATTTGCCAATTACCCGCCCCCTTCCTGTTCCTAATAAAAAGTCACATTCGTTTTTAAATAAGGAGCTTTTGTGAACAATATAGTAAATATCCACAAGATGGAGCTAATGCTCCAGACCATAGTTGAACTTTCCAACTTTATTGCTTTGAGCACAGTTCCTGTGGCCCATTTGCCAATTACCCGCCCCCTTCCTGTTCCTAATAAAAGCCACCATTTTAGTGACCAACGTACGCTTCCCTGAAGACGTTCACTACGAAACGTACGTCGGAGCGGTACGTGGTCACATGTCCTATCATCCAACAACATCCGGATCCTTTGGCTGCCCCCCTGTGTAAGCTGGAACGCACGCCAGCGTGGAGGAGACATGAAAGGCTTTTTTTGACTGCGAAGTCACCCTGACATGCAAGCAGTCCCAGTGCCGGGTAGGCACTCACCAATGTAAGCGGCCATTTGGCTTTTTAATTTATTTACTTTTTTAATAAATGGTTTTACACTATGGAGACTGTTTTTGTTTCCTATGTATCCTTATCCTATCTTGAATGAGCCTGACGGGAATGATCCATGCCTATAATACCAACCACAGCCCGGCCATCCATGTGAGCAGGCACAACCCTGCACAAGCGCTAGTGACTCTCTTTTTAACTAAAGGAGTCATTGGTATCTGGTAAGCAGATATCTACTACTTCGAGGTGTTTTCCTTTTCTTTTGTTTCTTTGGTGATGGAAAACCTTTTGTTTACAGCAACAAGATTGGGATAATATTGAAAGATATCACTTCAACTACTTCAATCACTTTTTTATGTGGACAATCAATCACTATATATGTTTTCACTAATGTGGGCACTTCAATGTGTAATCTAACTATGATTTGTCAATATTATGATTTTCATTTTTTTTGGTAACACAGGAGATATATTTATTTAGAGCACTTGAATAGTATGGTATCTAGCGCCCCCTAGCTTTCTTACATTTCCATTTTTTTGGTAATGCAGGAGATATATATTTTTTTTGGAGCACTTGAATATTATGGTATCTAGCGCCCCCTATCTTTCTTACAAGATCTATGACAGGTCTCCAAGATCCGTTTTTCTTTTGGACCATAAAGAGAGGAGAATAAATTCCCATACCTCGTTGTTTGTCTGAGACGGCAATGGCAGCGCCTTGAGCCAATAAAGATTTCACGTAAGTTAGGAGAATCAACCTTTTTTCTTCTGAGGCCAGAAGGGAGGTGGGAACACACCCAAGTCTTGGAGGTCTGCAGAAAGTCCAGGTATGGCCTGAAGAGACCGTCCTGATGGTCCAGAAGTCCTGGATTGAGGCTGCCCAGACATGCTGAAAATGTAGAAGGCGAGCTTCCACTTGGCCAGTCTGAGCGGGCCCAATCTCAAAAAGACTTGGTCGGCTCTCTCTCCCCCGTTGAACTGCTCTTAGCAGCTTTTTTGAAGAATGACTGCCTTGACTTCCATGTCCTGGAGAATTAACGACCCAGTCTGTAACTACGGGCCTCCCTGACTCGTTCCTGGTATCGTTTTTTAGGAAAAAATTTTCTCTGGCTGAGGAAGGAACCCCCGACTTCCCCCCAGTGGCTCGGGTTATGGCAGTATCCAATTTGTTGCCAAAGAGGGAAGACCCTTCAAAAGGAATTCGGCACCAAACCTATTTAGAGGCTGGATCAGCCAGCCAGGGGCGAAGCCAAAGGGCTCGCTTGGCAGTAACCGCAGAGAGCATGACCCAAGCCACCAGTCGGATGATATCAATCGAGGACTCTCCGGGAAAAGCAGATGCTAGCCGTAACTCCTGGATAGGAGAGCTCTTTGCTACTTCATCTGAAATGCTCTTGAGAGTATCATCCACAATATCCGTCCAGACTTCCATTGCTTGGACATTGCGGCCAGAGCCAATACTGGCTTACAGGCCATACCAGCCGTGAGGTAAAGTCTCTTTAAGTCGGAGTCAATCCGCCTGTCTAAGGCATCCTTGAAAGAAACCGTATCCTCTAAGGGGAGTGTTACATGTTTTACTAGCCTCATCACAGCTGCGTCCACCAGTGGGGCTGATTCCAATTGCTTGACCTCATCTTCCTTGAAGGGGTATAGCTTTAGAATTTTTGAGAGCATTGAATTCTTTTTCTCCACCTTGCCCCATTCATCTGTAATGACCTCACCAAGTTCGGCAAGAAATGGAAAGTTGAGACTTTCCTTCTTTAGTTGTTTGAAATATTTTCTTTGTTTTGAAGGAGAAGTCACAGGATCCTCCCAATTCAAGGCCTCTCTAATAGCCATTACCAAGGGGGAGAGTAAAGCAAAGTCAAACCCTACACAGGAAGTATCTTCCTCAGACTCACTGTCTGATACTGCAGCTGAAGGATGACTTGGTAGAGACGATTCCCAGGTGTCTTGAATTTGTGAGTCCCTTACTGGCGACTGTGGAGATTCTGCCGGAGTGACAGGGGTCTGGCTGGACCCGATACCTTTAAGAGGCTCTTTAAGAGCCCTTTCGATCAGGGATTTAAGCTGCTGGTCCGTACTCCCTCTTTCATTGAAAGCCTTGGAAAAACAAAGATCGCATAGAGATCTTCCAGTAGGTACTTGTGACCTACATCCCCAGCAAACACTAGCAGCTGAATGGCTGGAGTGAGCCTTAGAGGAGCGAGACCGATCCTCGATACGGTGCCCAGATCTTGGGGGTGAGCCGCGGTGCTTAGACCTGGAAGAGGAATGTTGGTGATGCAATTTTGAAGAGTCGCTTCCTCTGTGAGAGCTGCGTCACTGTTCTGACCTGGATGGGCTGAATGAAAGAAATACAGGGAACATAAAGATAAAGATGAAAGTAATCTAGGATGACCAAGACAGGCCCCCCCTTTTTCCCCCAGCCCGCAATACCTTTTGTGAGTGGGCTGGCCACAAGCAGGTGGTGGAGAATCCATGTCTCTAGATGCCTCTATAGTGCTGTAAAGATAGTCAGATAAAAGCCAGGTGCAGAAAATATTTCCCCACCTGCCAAAGAGAGCCACTTACCAGAATGAGATCAACAGAGACTAGGGCAAGTCGTCACAATAGCCCACCAGCATTCCCAAGGCTTGTAGGCTATTCCCCCGTTTAAATAAGGCACCCTTGTGAAATCACCGCCGTGCCGTGCGCAGCGCTAGTGCGCATGCGCGATTAGCGGGACTTTGCGCTATCGCGCATGCGCGAACCAAGCCTCACTCTCACGCCATACTCGCGCATGTAAACGGCGGCTGGAATGCAGGAGGAACCAGCCTCCATGCCTGTTGGCCATAACAAATGAAAAAGAAAAAACAGCATACAAACGGAAGGAATGAACAAACACTGCTGCCATGAATAGAGGAACACTCTCACCACTCCCACACGATCATCACCGGGGCCAAAGGTAAGGAGATCACCAACTTCTCATGGGCAAACAAGGTCACCTGCTAATTAGCTGGGCTATTAGACCAATGTGCAGCCTGCCTGCCAGTGGCTAGGTTCCTGGCTTCCACAGCGCCTCTTCCAGTGCCCACTCCATACCCCGCTAGTAGCTAGGGCTTAACGGAGTCTAGCAACATTCCAGTCCCAAGTCCCCACCCGGCCATCAGATTGTGGAAATGTGTGGGAATCTTCAGGTAGGAAGACCAACATAGGTCCTACGGAGGAGGACAAAAAAAGAACACGGCCGTGGGTAGTGTCCTATAGGGTAGTAGAGGCGGGACTTAACCCACAGGTTGCTGCCATGGAGTCTGTCAGGAAAGCAGATTTATGCAAGCGGGCATGTACCTCTGTGTACTGTGCTAAACAATACTTTGGATAGGAGGAATAGTAACTTGTCCTTGTCTAAATCCACAATTCAATCCTCTTAAAGCACCACACACAGATAAGTATCCTACTCTATCCCTCTCACCTGCCCACTTTAGCAACGCTCACCTACTTAGCAGGATCATAGGATATAGATCAACTACTCAACAATCCATTTGCATTCAGAAGAAAAAAACAGCCTATACTCTAAATTGGAATTTCAAGACAACAACAAACAAAAAACACATAAAATGTAAACATTTCTCTCTGAGCAGATGGAAGAGAATTCCTGTAACGAGCCCCTTGCTCACTTGGTTCCACTCTCCCGACACTCCTCTGCAGCTATGGAATCAGATTGCAACGTCTGATGGTTCGGTCATCCGATGCTCCGGGACTAGAACTACAGCTCTGTGCCGTTCTAGTCCAGTTGTGATAGCTCAGAACAAACACCAGGCAGGCTGTATGTAAGTTCAAACAGGAAACCTCTTTTATTGCAAAATACAGGCTTTTATACACTAAAAGTGGAAGTGCAGACCTCCTGCTCATATTACTCTAACAATACAGCTGCAACCTAATTAACCTAATTAACATGAGCTAATTAACTAATCCCTTTAGACAGCCTAGATGACTCAGACATGACCTTTAGGCCAGACTGGCCGTCTTGTAGTTCAGAAAATCAACATAGACTCTTCTTCACACAATAGCAGAGTTAATTAACACAAATAACAATGGGGATCTAATGACTCTTAGATCCCATAGTAGACTTATTTACAATACACATTTTAGCAGACAATAGACAGACAGGTGTTGGAATTTACATCACCATCTCCTAACAGTATCTGTCCCAGCATTATGAATCAGCCACTATTCCAATATGGCAAATCCAGGGTCCCCAGAGTCTGTGTGTCCTGGGGGACCATGACCCAAATCCACAGTAATACCACCTCAAGGGTCCCCAGGCATACAGCTCACAAAGAGCACCGTTCCCCCAAATGCAAGGGCCCCGATCGATCGGCAAGAGGCTAGCATACAGTCCCTCCAAAAGTCTCTCTCCTGGCTAGGTCTGTCACATTTCTCCCCTTTTGGCAGGAGACTAACACAGGAGGAGACCCCAGACGGATTGACTCCGAAGTTAGTCAGTAGTTCCAGTCCTTTAATGCCTGTACCCACACAGTACCCCAAACAAATCGTTCCAAACAGAGTATTACTCACCCAGCCAACCTCTGCCTCTCTCAGAGAACATATCTGCTGCTGGGGAGAGGCCTGGACTGGCCCTTCTCTCTGGAGTCCTTTCTGCCGCTGGAGAGAAGACAGGGTGTCTGGGCTCACTCCGTCATGCTGTTGGGGATCTGGGCCGACTGCCCAGCATCCCTGGGGTATACAGGTGGAGACTGAAGTCCCATCCACCTTCACAGGACATCCATGCTCTTTTAGTTGAGGGCAAAGTCCACCAGTACTCGGCCCTGTTGCCAGCCCTTCTGCTGGAAACCCCACACCATCTGCTCTGGCTAACTGTTGGGGAGGGATGACGAACACCTCCTCTCTCTTCTCCCCCTGTATCCTGATCTGCTGCTGGGAAGTGACCACCTCCTTCCCACCCTGAGCCTCCGGAACCGCCGCAGGTGTAGGGCAGAGATCTTGGACCCTCTGTCCGGTTACCAGCGCTTCAGCTGGGGAAGTTCCTTGTAACTTCACAGATACTTCTGTTGGTGCTGGGCAGAGCATAGTGAAGTTTGGCCCTAATAAAAGCTCCTCTTCTGCTGGAGGCTCACCAGGTTGTTCTTCCTCAGCAGAAAAGTCTATCAAATCCCCTGTCTCTGCAACTGGTGTCTGGGGATAAAGGTTCACCATCTCCTGTCCCTGGAACCCAGAAGATGCTATCAGTGCTGGGCAGAGCACAGTGAAGTTTGGCCCTAATAACAGCTCTTCTTCTGCTGGAGGCTCACCAGGTTGTTCTTCCTCAGCAGAAAAGTCTATCAAATCCCCTGTCTCTGCAACTGGTGTCTGGGGATAAAGGTTCACCATCTCCTCTCCATGGAAACCAGAAGATGCTATCAGTGCTGGGCAGAGGTTAGCAGAGCTCTGCCCTGTTGTCAGCACTTCAGGCTTGGGGACGGCAATCTTCAGATTTTCCACTGCTGATTCTCTGACATTCAGCTGGACAGGCACATTCCTCCATTCAAGATCATCCAATGCAGAAACAGGTTCATCAAGGTCAGTCAGCACTGACTGCATCCGCCATAAGACCTCCGCCTCCATAGCTGCGGGGGCAGGTTGGCAAAGCACACCGTTACTATGCCACATTGTCAACTCTTCAGCCAGGATTTCAGAGTTGTCAACTGGTATTTCATGATAGTCCGAGACAAAGGGAGCACCACCCTGCTGCTGAGCAGAGTCTAACAGCTGTTTGTAGGCGATCTCCAACTCCCATTCCTGAACGGCCAGAAACTCCAAATCTTCCAGTGCCCAGTGCACTTCTGAGACATTCAGTCTCTGCTCTCTGTGCTCCATTATTTCCTCCAAACGCCACTCCCGATCACTACCAAAGTCAGGGTCCCTGGGCAGCCTCCAGTATAACAATCCCAGGCCATCGTAGTCAAAGCCTTCCGTGGGGCTGTCATCCGCTGTCCATGGGCACACTTGGGCTACATACCACTGGAGGGCTCTGTAGCTCTCGTCCAACTGCATTTCTGCCCGGATCAGCCTGCTTAACTCGGCTGTCCACTCCTGGTTCGGATGTTCCCCCAAAAACAGCATTCGCACTTCATACTGCGACCAGTACCTCACATGGATGGAGGGGAGAACTTTTCCCTGGTGTCACTGCTCACGGGCTAGTGCTTCCTTCCAGAGTTCACAGCGGATAGAATCAAACCATCCTAGCAGGACCTGCTCTGATACTGGTCATCTGTGCTGTATCTCCTTCTCTCACAACCTCCTTCTGAATTCCTCATCCATGGTGGCTGGTATCTCTCCTCTCCTGCTATCCTGCTACCTTGGATCCAGGTGATGGTTTGGATGTGTACACGGCAAGGAAGCATGATCCCACCATTCCCTCCACGGCTCTCAAGTAAGTCTTTCAGCGTGGCTCTCCTGCAGGCTGGTTTGGAGTGTCCCAGTAACTAGAGAGCAAATCGCACGGCTGCCAACCAATGTAACAAGCCCCTTGCTCACTCGGTTCCACTCTCCCGACACTTCTCTGCAGCTATGGAATCAGATTGCAACGTCTGATGGTTCGGTCATCCGATGCTCCGGGACTAGAACTACAGCTCTGTGCCGTTCTAGTCCAGTTGTGATAGCTCAGAACAAACACCAGGCAGGCTGTATGTAAGTTCAAACAGGAAACCTCTTTTATTGCAAAATACAGGCTTTTATACACTAAAAGTGGAAGTGCAGACCTCCTGCTCATATTACTCTAACAATACAGCTACAACCTAATTAACCTAATTAACATGAGCTAATTAACTAATCCCTTTAGACAGCCTAGATGACTCAGACATGACCTTTAGGCCAGACTGGCCGTCTTGTAGTTCAGAAAATCCAATCAACATTATCACAATCAATATAGATTCTTCTTCACACAATAGCAGAGTTAATTAACACAAATAACAATGGGGATCTAATGACTCTTAGATCCCATAGTAGACTTATTTACAATACACATTTTAGCAGACAATAGACAGACAGGTGTTGGAATTTACATCAGCATCTCCTAACAGTATCTGTCCCAGCATTATGAATTAGCCACTATTCCAATATGGCAAATCCAGGGTCCCCAGAGTCTGTGTGTCCTGGGGGACCAGGACCCAAATTCACAGTAATACCACCTCAAGGGTCCCCAGGCATACAGCTCACAAAGAGCACTGTTCCCCCAAATGCAAGGGCTCCCAAATGATCAGCAAGAGGCTAGCATACAGTCCCCTCCAAAAGTCTCTCTCCCAGCTAGGTCTGTCACAATTCCCTATACTAACAACAACTTTCCCTTAACTAATAATCAGTAATTCACCTTTTAATCATTTAACACTACCAACAAATAGTATGCTGATAGGCAAGTTCCCCTTTTCTTAGTTTTAATACTAACACATATAGGCTCACACAAATCTATCTACTGCTAGCTTGCAACTGGCTGTAAAAATTTAACTTCCTCATTTTAAACAGAAACTTTTTTTTCAACTACTTTAAACCTTGGCTTGTATAACATAGCTTTGTCCCATCTGCACCACAGCAACTACATTTATAAACATACATACAAAAGTACTTACCACTTTCACAATATTTGGATTTGAGGGAGATTTCTAATTACTTTTTCCCTATTTCTGACTAAAATTCCTGATCAATCACCTTTTTTTTCCCAGGAGCACCAAGCTTCCAATGGGCATGTACACTTTTCTACAGTGTTCCCAAAATGCTTTTATAGTGTTTCCAAAACGCTTCTACAGCGTTTCCAAAACGCTTCTACAGCATTCCCAAGACGCTTAAATCCAACCTGGGCATAAAATTATAGAAACCCCAAGCTGCTACAAAACATGCAAATAATTTAGCAATACCAACCAGCAATCATAAGTTATGTTACCAGTGTAGCAATACTAATCTGCACACACTTCCTACACTGAGGCGTTTATCCTATAAGGATAAACGATTTGGACCCATATTATCTTATTACTTCTATGTGACAGAAAGAAAAACGAAAGTAGGTTGGAAGTATAATCCTCATTAACCATTTCAGCTCCTTAGGACCTTCTCAGAGGTACTTTCAAAGGCGGATTTTCCCAAAAAACCCCTATACACCAAGGTGTGGTTCGTATCCCTCTTCTACATAAATTTAGTTTGAGATGAAATTTAAATCAGAGCTAAGGCAAGAGAAAGAGTCTGTCTAAAAGACAAATAGATCCTGCTTACCAAAGGTGATTATTTCATCCCACCACTGCTACCATCTGAGGCACGTAATACCGCCACCCAGGTGTACTAACTTTCAGTGACCCTCGGATAGGTGAGAAATCAAATGAGACACGGAAACAGATTTGAGTGTGTTCATAAGACCTCTGACCTTTACTGAATACCACAGTGGCTATGCAAAAGAAAGAAGGGAGGAGCTGTGTTTTAATGCGTATGTTTCTAAAAGTTATACAAACTCAGTATTTTCTTATCATGATTAAAACTGCTCAATTTAGTTTAACAAGAACTAGATGATTTTGCTTACACAACAGGATGCTCCATGAATCAGCTTTAATTTTAAAGTATTTTATTGAGTTTTTCACATAAAAAAGGATAACATAACGTTACGTAAATTCAGAAAGCCATAAATTCCTGAGACTGATACATACAATAGCTTGTGAACATTATGCATACAGTATGAAATAAAATAACAAAGCTGATATTAAAGTAAAGAGGAGCAAAGAAGTACCAAATTGGAGCTTATTATATAGAACACAATTCAAAAGAGGATCTTTGTCGAACTTGCTACCGATTACTCCAGCATTACCTATAAAACCTTCCAATCAGTTAGTCTGCCACCCCTACTGTACCGAAGCCATTCAAAGAGTTTAACCTTGGGCGAAAAGGGCGGGCAGAGAGAGAAAAAATCCTAGAACTAAAGCTGAACACCATTATAAGCTGTCCTGAGGGTATCTAAAAACTGAATGACGTTAGAGATCAACTTTACTGACTCTTTGAGTGAAGGGTAGAGTGTTTCCGGGGGATAAAATTAGATTCTAAAGCTCCGGTCAGAATAATCAGGTTGGAGCCGTCGGGGGGAACCCGCCACCGCCCGAGCAGGAAACCATTCTAAAGCATGTTTTCCTAAGGGGCGTACGCCTGGACGTACTGGGGGCCCACACACACTACCCCTATGGGATCTTTCTGTAGATGTGAAAAGGGAATCCCCAGCATCCCTCGCCGCCCCCTGGAATATGAGAACCTAAAGAGCGGGCAATAAAATGGTGCCCTCCCCCTTTAGATCATTAATTAAGTAAAGAGTAAAAGATGTTGGGCAGTGAAGTAAACCCTACCGACCCCAACCAAAAGACCCCACAACTTCCCCTGCGAATGATGTAAAACTCGCTTAGTACTTAGAAAGCGCCAAAGAGGCTAGGTAGAAACAGGGAGGAAAGAGAGAGAACATGGGAGAGATGAGGGTAGAAGAAGAGAAGAGCAGGAGGTTGATTAGCTTAGAGCGTGAGCAGGTCCGGAACTGGGTTCTAACCCTGGAAAGAGAGATATATTACACAGTGTGGCCCATGGCTCCCAAATAGTATAAAACCTCTCCGTTTTGTCATTAAGCTTAGCAACTATTTGTTCCTGAGACATGATCCAAGACACCTTTCTTTTACAAGCCTGAAATGCCACCGAGGTTTTCTTCCAGGCTTTAGCTATAGTGATTTTAGCCCCTAGAAGGACAAAGAAGGTGAGGGCCTGAAGTTGTTTAGGTATCTCGGGGATGGTATGGTTGAACAAGGCAATGTAGGGGCTGGGGGCTACTGGGGTCCCCACTAATTTGCTTATTGTGTGAAAGGTTTTCCGCCAGAAGGATCTAATTCGTGGACAGGTCCACCAGGTATGTAGCATAGACCCCATTAGCCCGCAACCCCTAAAGCACAAGGGAGAAGTTCCCGGATATATCAGGGGCAATCTAGAGGGGACATAGTACTACCTGGAGAGAACCTTTACATTAGCCTCGATAAGAGAAATATTACATATACCTCTAAAGGAGCGATTCCAGACTCTGAACCATTCAGCTGGCATCCACGTACCTCCCGTGTCCTCCTCCCAGGCCCTTGCGTAACCCGGCTTGTCCAAATTCGACTGTAGTGCGTTGTATATCAGAGAAATTCCACCCTTTTGGTCAGAAGTATTGGAGCACCAGGATTCATATGGGGTAATGGAGGGGGGTTCCGGTTTAGTGACCCAAATAGTGTTTAGGAAGTGAGAGATTTGTGTGTATCTAAACTGTTCTGATGTGGGCATTTCCAACTTACGTGTACAGTGGGATAAGGTAAGAGGGCCAGATTGGGTAAAGAAGTGGCCTATCCTATAGAGACCTTTATCCGTCCACCAACGGAAAGCCTGGATATTCAGGCCCGGGGGAATCTAGAGTTATGGAAGATGTGTGATAATGGTTTCAGTGGGGATATGATGGATGAATTTTTAAATATCTTAGTGCTTAAAGATATAGAGGGAGAAAGCGTAGGGGCCATTATGGCTGGTCTTTGTTTGGGATCACACCATAGCAAAATTTCTATGGTGTTTAGGGGGATTGCCCATCTTTCCATGGAAAGCCATTCCGGTTTCTGGCCTTTGGAGAAAATCAGCAAGATTTGGGATAATTGGGCCGCCTGGTAGTATACCCAGAGGTCTGGTAAGCCCAGGCCTCCTTGGGATTTCAGTCGTAAAAGCAGTTTGGATGGACATCTATACCCCTTGTTTCCCCAGATAAATCAAATTATTTCAGATTGAAATTTTCCCAGGAAGCTCTTCGAGAGTGGAATTGGCAGGGATCTAAATAAATATAGGAGACGAGGCAAGAGCGTCATCTTAACGGCATGTACTCTTCCCAACCAGGACAGACCACATCTCGACCATCGTTGAAGCTCCCCTCTACATTTGATGATCATAGGGGGATAGTTGGCTTTAAACAGATCTTTAACATCCAGGGTCAAGTTTATCCCCAAATAGGGGATGGCCTTAGGAGCCCAGGAAAACATGAAGTTATTAGTGAGTTGTGAAAGTAGATCAGGCGGGACCGTGACATTTAGAGCTGTGGATTTGGACATATTAACCTTCAAGCCTGAAATTCTACTGAATGAATTTAGTACCCTATGTAAGACTGGCATAGAAATCAACGGAGAGGTAACATATAGCAATAGGTCATCCGCGTACAGGGCACATTTGTGTTCCCTGTCACCGCAAGTCACCCCCCTTATATCGGGATTTGTTCTAATGGCTATAGCTAGAGTTTCAATCGCTATGGCAAAGAGGAGTGGGGAGAGAGGACAACCCTGTCTGGTCCCCCTACCAATGGAAAATGGATCTGAGTATCTACCCATAAGTCTCACTTGAGCAGAGGGGTTAGAGTACAAAGACTGTATTATGTTTGCGAAGTGGGGCCAAAGCCCCATCTTTGCAGAATCTCTGACAAGTAGCCGCAATCTATTGAGTCAAAAGCCTTGTGGAGGTCAATCGATAGTAAGAAGCCTGTTTGGGGTGGGCTCCCATCCCATTGCGATTTAAGGAGAGAAATTACATCTATAGACCTTCTAATCTGGTCGGGGCCCTGTCTCCCCGGTATAAAGCCCACCTGATCTCCATTGATGTAGGAGGGTATAAAGCTTGCTAATCTGTTTGCCAAAATCTTGGTCATAATCTTGATGTCGTTATTAATTAGCGAGATAGGCCGGTAATTCCCTACTTCGCTCGTGTCTTTCCCCGGCCTGGGAATCACTGAGATATATGCTGTGTTTAACTCTGACCCCAACGGGGAGCCTTTCCGGAGAAAGTTTAAAAACTTAGAAAGATGAGGTGCTAGGGTAGTACCAAATTTTTTATAATACTCGGTGGAGAACCCGTCTGGACCAGGAGAGGACCCTATTTTCAAAGATTTGATCGTATCAAGGACCTCTGATGGTGAAAACGGGCTGTCCATCAGCTCCTTGTGTTCTTTAGCCACTGTGGGTAAACTGGGAAGCCGCTTTTTATCTGTCCCGAAGAGGGGCCTTGAGGTTTGTACAGTTCTGAATAGAACCGATGGAATTCCTCCATAATTTTTGTAGGGTGCTGGGTTAGATCTCCCGAGTGCATCTTGATTTTGGGAAAGGCAAGTTGTCTAGGTTTCGGGCTAAGTTTAACTGCCAGCTTCGAACCTATCCTATCCTTCTGAGAGTAAAAACGCGCCCCAGTCCACCTAAAGTGCTTTTCAGCTGCTGTGGTTAAGGATAGATTGAGAAGAACCCGAGCTTTGTCCAGTTTAGCCAAAGGATCTGGAGTGGGATTTAGTTTATGAGCTTTTGCGAGTGTTTGAAATTCTGCTGTCAGCTTCACTGTGTCTGCTCTATGTTCTGCTTTAAGTTTAGCGGACAATTGTATTATTTTCCCCGGGATTACAGACTTATGTGCCGCCCACACCGTTGTTGGAGTAACATCCGGTGTAGTGTTAAGGCTGAAGTATTCCTTAATTGCCTCCTCTATAATCGCGGCTATACTGGGGTCGCTAAGCATAGATTCCTGTAGGCACCAGTGCGGACGATCTCTACGTCCTGAGGGTCTGAGAGCTGTCAAAGTAACGATAGAGTGATTGGATAAAGGGGTATCTACAATCCGGGACTTGACAAGTAAAGGAATCAAGTTGGAGCGAGTAAAGATGTGGTCTACCCTGGCATAAGATCCATGGGGTGCCGAGAAGTGCGTGTAATCTTTCGCCCAAGGATTAGCTTCCCTCCAAATATCCACCAAATATCCCCGTGTATCAACTTCGCTATTCATACACTTTGTTTGGAAGGACGTTTAGATTTTGATAACCTGGGGCCAGATTTGTCCAGGGAAAAGTCGAAAGCTATATTAGAGTCCCCCCAAATAAATTTGTGCCCTTTAGGTGAGGTCCCAGTTTGTGGAGTAGGGATTCAAAGAAAACCCTCTGACCCTTATTGGGTGAGTAATAGGAAACAAAAGTGTATAATTCCCCGTCTATATTCCCCGAGACCAAAATATACCTGCCGTGGGGGTCCACTACTGTTTCAGGCTGAGACAGATTGATATGTCTAGCAAACAGATCGCTACCCCCTTTTTTTTATTGGGCGCAGAGGACAAAAAGAATTGGGGAAACCGTTGGTGAAGGAAGGTGGTATTGTAGGAGATGGGAAAGTGGGTCTCTTGTAATAGGAGAACGTCCGCTTGCATAGACTGATATCGTTGGAAAAGTTTTCTCCTTTTGATGGGGGAGTTCAAGCCCTGGGTGTTATGCAAAATAATTTTGAGGGTAGGAGACTTGGTTATGTGGTCAGCCATAAAGTGAGTGGAGTGAAGTCGTGCTTGAGTGATTGGTCCTACCTGACTGGTGAGAGGAGGGTGTCTTGAGGTTCCTGAAGTTGGAGAGAGCCGGGAACGTGAGGCCTGGGAGGAAAGACCAGAGCCGAATGCGTGGTCCGGACCTGCTCATGTGGAGATATAGGGAAAAGGAGAGGAGAGAGATGAGAAAGAGAAGAAAAGAGATTTCAATGATTGCATAATATTGTAACAGTAAACAATTCTGCATGTAACATAAAATAATAAAACGGGGGTCCCCAGACCCCCCCAAACCCTGGGGTAGGATGGTTTTGCCATGCCTAACCCTAAACCTGAAAGGTTCGGTGTCCAAGCAGTAGGACTACCGAGGAAGAAGCCCAGTGCACTACCAGTGCACTTGGTTTCTACTTGAGGTGCATTTAGAACACCGTGGCCCCGCCACCAAAATTTAACACAACTGGAGACCGTTAAATAGTCTAACATATCTTGAAAGAACTGAGCGTCACCACATCTAAAAAAAAGGAAAATAATCAGATACGAAATACCCGCAGCATGAATCTGAATGATAAATCCCAACTTCTACACGGTCCCCCCCCCCACCCTGGAGCTCGGGAGGATTGGTAAACACGTAAGATCTGGGTAACCATGAACTAAAGAACTATTAGGTCCACAAGCTGTGAAGTGAACATGAGAGAAAGCACTGCAATGCCTGGACCCTGGGCCCTTATAGTTGTGCAGAGTAAACCGTGATATGTGGTAAAAAGACTATCCCTTGGTTAAAACGAGACAATATACCCAAAGTCTTTCTACCAAAAAAAAAGGGAGAAAAGAAAAAAAAATTAATATGGTGTTACTACACATATGTAGAGGGGTAGATCTCAGAGATGTTAAATCACACCAGCATATCAAATTTAACCCCATCCACACTGTCCAGAGGTTTCTTAGGCAAAATTACCCCCCTGTGCCTGACCCCGGCCAATGGATGTGTAGATACTGTTGTTATCGAGCCGGTGAGGCTGTGAACCCAAATATAAACAGTAATTTGTACCAAATAAGTCAAACCCTTAATGTGGGATATCTCAGAAATGTGGGCAGCGGATAAGTGGGATAGACTCTGAGCAACCGAGAAAGGTAGAAGGAGAGAGATCCAGATCAGAGCCCTGATCTTTGGTTAAAGCCGGTCATCATGGGGGAAGATTCTCTTTCGAACGCTTGGAGCTTTGCTTCAGCCAGGTAGGTTGTAGTGGACTTGCAGGTGGAGGCCTTTTTGTGGATGAAGTGGAGCTCCTGCTGTTCTGGGAGGACGATGGATCCAGGGGAATCAGGCCTAACTGAAGGAGCAGACGTTCTCCCTCTGCGAAGGAAGAAAAGTTATAGTTTTTGTTTTTATAGGAAAAGTTCAGACGCAGGGGGAATGACCAACGGTATGAGATGTCCTTTTCCAGCAGAAGTTGCAGTAAAGGTTTAAGGGAGCGCCTTTTTTGAACTGTATATGGCGACAAGTCTGCAAAGATCTGCATCCTATGCCCCAGTAATTTGATGTCCTCTGCTCCCCTAGATCTCCTCATTACTTCCTCCTTAATGGAGTAGAAATGGGGCTTCACGATAATGTCTCTGGGGAGTCCATCTGAGCGAGGGGGTTGCAGGGCCCTGTGTGCTCTGTCAAGCTCAAGGCGGTGATCAGAGATATCAGGAATGCGGTTCCGCAGCAGGGTTTTCACACAACTTTGTACCTCTTTTTCTGATTCGGGAAGTCCGCGGATGCGAAGATTATAACGTGTCTATTCCTTACCCAATTTGCTGCAGATCAGCATGGATGGATGCTGTAATTTGGGCTGCATTTAAGGCCAGGCTTTTAGAGATCAGCTGTGAAAAGGCATCCATCATTGAGGGGAAGTCTGAGGGGGCTGGGATGGCAGCAGAAGGCTCTGATACAGTCAATAGCAGACCTGTGTGGGGGTCCATCATAGGGGTGGATGGAAGGCCAAGGCACATCCTGCCCAATATTGACTCAGTGGAGGAAGGAGAGGTGGCCAGAGGCAGGGGTGGAAATTCCATACCTGGGGACTGAGAAGGCTGTGTGTCCTGGTCAGCTATGGAATCTTCAGGTCCCTCCGTGCTGTGCGTGCCTCGTGGCGCCGCCGCCATTTTGGCATAGCTGGACGCTTTCATCTGGCCCTCTAAGTTCCTCCTAACGTTCGCTGTTTTGTTCTCGTGTTTCCCGGGGGTCTCCCCCACTAATATAGCCCAGCGGTGTGCTGTGTGGTGTACTCAGAACACTCCAGTGGCTGTTACAGGGCCGCGGTGGAGCGGAGCACTAGAAGGCAGCGCCCATCTTCGGAGCTGCCGCACATGCGCCTCCCATGAATCAGCTTTAACCTCAATGACTTGCAGGGTGTGTTTCTATGCAAATTGTTAGTTAAGCTAATTATGTCAAAACACATATTGAAAAGTTAATTTCTACTTAAATAAAATGGAGTCATTTATACATTCTATTACACAGAGTTCCAGGGCTATGTGGCCATCTTGGATGCTTCCGCACATGCGCCTCCTGTTGTCTTATTTTTTATTTCAAAAAAGTATATTTTTTCCAAAAAAACTGTGCTTGTAAGACCGATGCGCAAATACGGTGTGACAGAAAGTATTGTAATGACCACCATTTTATTCTCTAGGGTGTTAGAAAAAAATATATATAATGTTTGGGGGTTCTAAGTAATTTTCTAGCAAAAAAAAAGTTTTTAACTTGTAAAACACCAAATCTCAAAACGAGGCTCTGTCCTTAACTGGTTAAAATATTAGTACTACGTTGGCTTTTTGCCAATCAGCCGGTACCATTCAGGTCACTAAGCTGTCCATAAAAATTAAGAATAATGGTCTTGCTATTAATTGGCTAGGTTCTTTGAGGACTCTCGGGTGTAAGCCGTCCTGGTGATTTATTTGCGTTACATTTTTCTCATCTTTTTCACTGGCTTCTGTTAGCCACTAGTGCACATTCAGTGATCTGTTACTATTGATACAGTCTTGATTACTTTACCTTTCTTTTTCCTTTGAAAAAACTGAGGAGAAGAATACATTTAGTACAGTTGCATTGTCATTCATAACCAACTTCTAATGATCATCCTTTATGGGGCCAATATGCTCTGACCTATCTTTGTTACTATGAAGATATTTTAAAAATTGGGGGGGATTTTTTTTCACTCTCTACTGCTATGTTTCTCTCATGTTCTATTTTAGCTGCCCTAATTGCGCTCTTACATTTCATATTGCATTCCTTTTAGTGTTGCAAATTCCGACAATGACCCATCTGCCTTATATTTTCTGAAGGCCATTTTTTCTCTTTTATATGCCTTTTTATGTTAAAGTTTAGTCACCCAGGTCTAACTTTAGCTCTCTTATATTTGTTGCCCATTGGAAGGTACTGGCTAATACCTTTATTTTATATGTTAACGGACTTTCCTCATCTATAATCTCAGTTCTCTTTTTAGCAATTTACCTGGTTGTCCTCTTCAGTCCTTTTTCTTTCTGCTTTTTTATTTTAGCTTTTGCTTTAAGTCTAGTTTTCATTGCGAAAATCCCTTGCTTCTGTAAATTCTTTAAATGGGAAGTATGGGTTTGGGGTTTTTTCCACATTATACTTACCTAGGTGGATGCAGCATCGGTCCAATGTTGCATCTGTCCCCCACCGTCTCTGCACTGAGAACCGAGCCATCGAACACCGACGATGGCTCGGTTCTCTCAGCTCCCCGAGTGGAGAGCTGCTGACTGTCTATCAGCAGCTCTCCTGCTCTGCTCCTCCACACTCACTGGGGAGCTGAGCTGTGGAGGGGCAGGAAGTGGCCATTTCAGCATCTCAGTGGCTCGCAGAGAGGCTGAGACAGCCATCAGTCCAGGCACCTGGTGGATCCAGACTTCCAGATTCAATGTTGTGAATAGTGACCCAACTCCAATGTTGCAATGCACAAGTAAAGGCGCAAAAACTGGAAAGTTATAAAACCATCATGCTGGGCAGACAAATATTATAGATATATATATTGTTATATTGGAAGGAAGGGAAATGATATATTTAGTCCATGACAGTCTATGTTGGGGACATGGGGAAACAGACTATCGGTATGGGATCCACAACCAGGGCTGCCTTCCAAAAGAACTGAAACCGAGCTCCAGAATGTGAAGGAAAAAACACAAGGGGAAAGGCATCTCTGGGTGTAGTATGAAAACCAATTTATGAAAAAAACAATGTGCAAACAACTCACATTTGGATGATTAAAAGATACCATGTGGTAAAATGAAGAGATGATCCATCATAAGAGGTCCGTCGTGTCAGTCACAATAGTCTCTGCTGGCTTGCTGTGCATGTGGCTTGCTGTACACCGCTGAAGCCGGCCGCGGTGATGATGAGATTCAAAGCGAGGCCAGGAACGCTGATGGAAGGCAGGCGCGGATTTGTGACGTCACTGGTAAGCAACGTGTTTCCTGAGCGTACGGCTACGATGTCACGTAGCCGCGCTCCTTCATCAAGCTACAGATGGATCGTGATGTTAGCTTAAGAAGGCCGGTGGAAGGGGGGGTGGCCAAAGTAAAATCACTAAACTTAGTGCAATTTAGTATGCACACATCTGGGGGTATTATGTTTATGGAAATTATAAAAACTAGTATAAACACACGAGTACAGACAATAAAAAATATATATCTAAGATATATCTATACATGCATATGTTTCAGAAAATCATTATTAATAGGGAATGATTAAAACAGCAGTATTAAAAACAGCAGTATTAAAAACCTCAGCAGTACGGTCAAGATCAACAATATACATATGTACATACATGGTGAGTCGCCTCCATGTACAACCTATGCATAAATACACACAGGGGACATGGAAGCGCTCATAATAGAAATCCAGTATATGTATATGGGTCATATATGACTTGTAACTCATGTGGGCAATACAGTAAAAGGGAAAAGTTATTAGAACAACACAAGGTCAATTGTGACTGTAGGGGGCAATATATAGTCTATACTTACACCACCCACATGTAAAGGGAGAATCAAAGAAGGGACCAACCTGTAATATAGATTAGGTGGTTAAAATATGTGGGAACAGGGCTGGAGAACAAAAATAACAGCACCAGGTGATATATTTATAAGATGGTAGCAATCCCAATACTCTCGTTTATACCCCCTGGCGAGAGTACATCCAAGGTATAGATCCAGTAGGTCTCACGAGCGCAGAGCTTCTTGAATCTCTCGGTGGCCGGAAGGGACCTAGGGATCTGTTCAATGACCCAAACCCTGAGGCCAACTATAGAGCTATGGTGGACCATTGGAAAATATTTTGGGACACTATGGGGGTCCGTACCTCCCTCAACAAGTCTTCTGTGTTCGCCAAACCTCTGTCTCAAGGCCCTAATTGTCCAGCCTACATAAATTAGGCCACAGGGACAACTTAGGCCATAGATAACGAAGTCGGACAAGCAATTGAAGAATTCTTTCAATACATAAGTCTTACCCTTAGTGGTGAAGGATTTTTGTCCATGTAGGACGAATTTACAGGTTTTGCATAGAGCCTTTCGGCATTGATACATGCCTACCAGGGGGGATCAATGTAGGTATGGGCGGTATGGTTGAAACGGATGTGAATTTATTAGGTGCAATCTTGTTTTCAAATTGGGAACCCTACGGTAAATGACTTTTGGGCGGGCAGGAAGTAATGTTTTTAGATGAGGATCTTGGTGTAAGATACCCCAATGTCTTTCTAAGATCTTCTCCATATTTTTGTGCTTGTTATGAAAAGTGGTTATGAACCTACTGGAACAATCATGGGAAGGTTGGGTTGTTTTTGAAGGTTTTCCATGCAGATAATGTTTGTAAGCTTCTTCAACTAAGGTTTCAGGATACTTTTTGTTGAGAAACTTTCTTTTTAGAGTTTTGCTGAGTTTGACATAATCAGAATCCTTGGTACAATTCTGCCGAAGATGGCAAAATTGTCCTTTAGGGATATTCGTAATCCACTTATGGAAATGGCAATTCTCAAAATGTAAATAAGAATTGCCTGCTGTAGGCCAAGTGTAGTTTTTTGAGGCCTCAGGGTTTGGGTCATTGAACAGATCCCTAGGTCCCTTCTGGCCGCCGAGAGATTCAAGAAGCTCTGCGCTCGTGAGACCTACTGGATCTATACCTTGGATGTACTCTCGCCAGGGGGTATAAACGAGAGTATTGAGATTGCTACCATCTTATAAATATATCACCTGGTGCTGTTATTTTTGTTCTCCAGCCCTGTTCCCACATATTTTAACCACCTAATCTATATTACAGGTTGGTCCCTTCTTTGATTCTCCCTTTACATGTGGGTGGTGTAAGTATAGACTATATATTGCCCCCTACAGTCACAATTGACCTTGTGTTGTTCTAATAACTTTTTCCTTTTACTGTATTGCCCACATGAGTTACAAGTCATATATGACCCATATACACATACTGGATTTCTATTATGAGCGCTTCCATGTCCCCTGTGTGTATTTATGCATAGGTTGTACATGGAGGCGACTCACCATGTATGTACATATGTATATTGTTGATCTTGACCGTACTGCTGAGGTTTTTAATACTGCTGTTTTTAATACTGCTGTTTTAATCATTCCCTATTGATAATGATTTTCTGAAACATATGCATGTATAGGTATATCTTAGATATATATTTTTTATTGTCTGTACTCGTGTGTTTTATACTAGTTTTTATAATTTCCATAAACATAATACCCCCAGATGTGTGCATACTAAATTGCACTAAGTTTAGTGATTTTACTTTGGCCACCCCCCCTTCCACCGGCCTTCTTAAGCTAACATCACGATCCATCTGTAGCTTGACAAAGTAGCGCGGCTACCGTGACATCGTAGCCTGTACGCTCAGGAAACACGTTGCTTACCAGTGACGTCACAACTCCGCGCCTGCCTTCCATCAGCATTCCTGGCCTCGCTTTGAATCTCATCACCACCGCGGCCGGCTTCAGCGGTGTACAGCAAGCCACACGCACGGCAAGCCAGCAGAGACTATTGTGACTGACCTGACGGACCTCTTATGATGGATCATCTCTTCATTTTACCACATGCTGTCTTTTAATCATCCAAATGTGAGTTGTTTGCACATTGGTTTTTTAATAAATTGGTTTTCACTTTTCATACTACACCCAGAGGCACCTTTCCCCTTGTGTTTTTTTCAACTCCAATGTTGGGTCACTATTCCTTCCATTTACACCTATGATCGGTTACTTTTACTCCCACTGACACCAATCAAGGGTCACTATTCCTCCCACTGACACCAATGAAAGGTTACTATTCCTCCCACTGACACCAATAAAGGGTCACTATTCCTCCCACTGACAACAATGATGGGTCATTATTCCTCCCACTGACACCAGTGAAGGGTCACTATTTCATTCACTGACACCAATGATGGTTCACTATCTCTCCCACCAAAACCAGTGATGGGATATGATTCCTTCAACTGACACCAATAATGGGGACTATTTCTTCCACTGACAACAATGATGGGTCACTATATTCCTCCCACTAGCACCAATGATGGGTCATTATTCCTCCCACTGATATCTATGATGGTTCACTATTACTCCCACTGAGAACAATGATGGGTCATTTTTCCTCCCCCTAACATCAATGATTGGTCACTATTTCTCCCACTGATACCAATGATGAGTCACTATTCTTTACACTGACACCAAAAATGGACACTTTTCAGTGCAATACACAAAATAGAGCCAGACACCAACAATGGGGTACTTATTTCTCCCACTGACACCAATGATAGGTTACTATTATTGCCACTGACACCAATGTTGGGTCACTATTCCTTCCACTGACACCAATGTTGGGTCACTATTCCTCACACTGATATCTATGATGGGTCACTATTACTCCCAATGACACCAATGAAGGCTCACTATTCCTTCTACTAACACCAATGATGAGGTACTTTTCCTCCCACTGACACCAATGAATGGTCTCTATTACTCCCACTGGCACCAATGAATGGTCACTATTCATTTCACTGACACCAATAATGGGGAATTTATCTTACAATGAGACCAAAAACAGGGTACTATTTCTCCCACTGATACCAATGAAGGGTCAACATTCCCTTCACTGACACCAAAAATGGGCACTTGTCAGTGCAATACACAAAATAGAAGTTTTAGAACAATAATAACCCAGCCCTGTTTGTTTAAATGGTTAATGGTATGTATTTTATGTTAATGGTGGTGGATGTACTATCCCTTTAAATATGTTAAGGAAGGTGTCCAGGTCGGATCCAATGGGATTTCAGGGAATGTTCTGGAGTTTTCCTTGGGAGGTGATAAAAGGACTGCAGAGGGTCTCCTCTTCCTCTTGCAGCACCCTGGACCTCGAGTGAAAGAGCTCCCTCCCCAGGGAACAGAATACCTGCGAAAGATGGAAGACCTTGTCCGTGTTTTTATGGAGAAGATAGAGAGCCACGGGGGTGAAGCCTGGCTGCACCGCTGCTTGGTTCTAGCTGAAGCTGAAGAGAAGAGCCAGAATGTCAGCATCAGACGAGCGCCGGAGGAAGAGCAGCAGCTACAGTTTGCACCAGTGAGAGTGCAGCCTTCCCCTAAGAGAAGAACGAGGTGAAACATGCCCCCAGAGCATTTGTCGGCGAGGGGAGGAGAAAAGGATTGTTCTCGCCAAGCAGGAGAAGAAGAAAAAGACGGCGTGGGGGCGGCGCCCAGAAGACGGTTGGGACAGAAGAGGACCTGCTGGCAGTCACCTGCAAGACAGAGAGGTGGTGGGCATTCAAAACAGAGGGCGAAGCGGCCGGAGGGAATGGAAACGCCCTCCTCAGCAAAAACTCAGCAACCGGCGGCTCTCCCACAGCTCTCGGCTCCGCACAGTAACCTGGTCCCAGGTGCACTTTCCAGCAGTATGCACCTGGGTCAACAAGCTCCTGCAGGGCCGCTGTTACCAGCTGGGCAGGGTGAGTTGTCTTTGCATAATATTTTGCCTGATATTATGGGATATCTGTCCAGTATTGCTACTGCTCTCTGCTGCTGGCATTTCTGCCCCTGTTTTTCCTGTCTCTCTGGCAGCATCCACATCTGGGTCTGCCTCTGCCTCTGTTTCTTCAGTCACTGCTCCTGTTTCACTGGGTCAGCTAGGAAGTCATAAAATACACACAAACCCATTCCTGTTAGTGGGACTGTAAATAGGTCAGTACCGGAATCCTGTATGAAGGAGGTGATGCCTTGTCAGGTCTGCCCTTTAGGTTACCACTTACCTATGCTGATTAAAGAAAAGATCTGGAGGGGGGATTTTGTAGATGTTTTATCCCTCTTTCCTGCAGCCAAAGATTTTATTATGATAACTGATAAGAAAGGGGGGGGATAGACAGGAAGAGGATAGGTGCAGGCCTATACTGCGCTCTTTTAACAATTGGTTACAAATGTTTTGTGTTGTTGCAAGTGTGTTAGTGGAAAAGCATCCTAATTTGAGCGGGGGTCTTTTTCAACACTTAGAACATGTGCTGGAGGCCTATAAAAGCTTTGGAGGCCTGGACTGGTACTCCTATGATGAGTCCTTCAGCCAGAAGCTGACTGTTCATCCATCCCTAAGATGGGGGATGAAGGACGTAGGCCTATAGCTAAATTTGATCCTTCTGCAAAAAGTGAATATGGCTAAGCAGAACCCTGTTAACTCTGTCAGCTCAGTTTATCGCAGGGGTTGTTGTTTTTTTCGTTTAATGAGAGTCAATGTTGTTTCAATACTGCTTGTAAATACAGACATGAATGCTCCTTCTGTGCGGGGCCATGTCCAGTGGTGAGGTGTTTTAAAAAGACTGCAATAGTAGTGTCCCAGCCACAGCAGGATATTTTTCCCAAAAGCCTGCATGCCAGTGAGGCTGGAAAATATGCGCCCCTGGCTGGACCTCTACCCAAACAGGGAGAAAGCACTTTTGCTTCTTGAAGGATTTTCAGTCGATTTTCCTCTTCCATCCTTCTTGGGTAAGGGGTGCACTATTGTAGATAATTTAAAGTCGGTTCAACGATTTCCAGATGTGGTGCGGGAGAAAGTTTTTAAGGAGATTGCGGAGGGTCGCATGGCAGGTCCTTTTCGATCTCCGCCGTTCAAAGATTTCCGTATTTCTCTGCTAGGTGTGGCTCCTAAAGTGGGAACCAAATACCTTTCGGTTAATCGAACAGCTCTCTTTCCCAAAAGGGCGATCGTTGAATGACGATATTGATGAGACTCTGTGTTCAGTCGATTATGCGACTTTTGAGGAGGCGATCGTTAAAGTTAAGTCGTGTGGCCGGGGGGCCTTGCTTGCCAAAGCCGACATCAAGTCGGCTTTCAGGCTTTTGCCAATCTCCCATCAGCTTTCAGTTCGTTAGGATTTTATTTTGAAGATCATTATTTCTTTGACAAATGCCTCTCTATGGGATGTTCTTTGTCCTGTATGTACTTCTAGATGTTTTCCACTTTTTTGTATTGGGTCATGCTTTTTTAATTCAAGCAGGACTTAATAGTGCATTACCTAGACGATTTCTTATTTATAGGTCCGGCAAAGTCTGACATGTGTTCGCGGCTGCTACAATTGTTTGGCGTTATTGCGGAACATTTTGGTGTTGTTGTCCTGCAACTTCGGTGGAGTTTTTGGGTATTTTGATTGATACAGAGGCTAGGGAATTTGGTCTGCCGCAGGCGAAGATTGAGAAAATGAGGAACCTCATTGCTTTATTTTTAAGGAGACGGAAAGTTTTGTTGAAAGAGATGCAGTCGCTGTTGGGCCTCCTGGCTTTCGATTGTAAAATAATGCCGGTGGGTAGGATTTTCTCGCGGCGTCTATATCTTTCCACTTCAGGTTTAAAGTCCCTGTTTGCTCACATCAGCTTGACGGGCTCCCTCAAAGATGACTTAATGGTGTGGGCCGATTTTTTGGAGTCTTTTATCCCCAGACTTCTGCTTATTCATTTATGCAGCAGGTTCGAAAGGTTTTGCGGCTATCTGAGAGTCGCATTGGAGTTGTGGGGCGTGGCTGGAATCTTGGATTTGAAATAAGGCTACTAGGAACATTGTGCTGCTAGAGCTCTTTCTAATAGCAGTAGCAGTGTCCCTTTGGGCACAATCCTTTACTAACAAACGGATTCTGGTGGAAACTGACAATAAAGGTGTCTTTTTGCTGTCAACTGCTTTTCTTCTAGCTCTTTATATGTCATCAAGATCTTGCGGCCCTTGTTTTTTTTTATGTTTGAAATGCAATATCTGGATTAAGGCCAAGTAAATGCCGGGGGTGTTGAATATCATAGCGGACTCTCTTTCCCGTTTCCAGATGCAGCGGTTTCATCAATTGCTTCCTGGGCAGACGCAGAAGGGATGCAGTACCCAGTTTACCTTTGGGATTTGATTTAACGCCAATTCTTGATGCTATTAGATGCTCAGTCACTCCTCGTACATGGGCGGATTACTCCGCTGCTTGAAAGAAGTGGATACATTTTGCTGTCAATGCTGGTTTTGCTTGGGATACCCCCACTGAGCAAGCTGTTCTGGCTTTTTTGGCCTTTTTGATGGGTGGGCAAACTTCATATGGTTTTCTGTCAAAGACCCTGGCCAGGGTATCCTTTTACTTTCGCCTAAGATGACTTCCTGCTTGCTCCAGTTTTTTTACAGGGAAGCAGGCATTGAAGGGGCACAAGAATGGAAACTTTGCCCAGGATGGAAGACGGCCTATTTCTTTTAAAATTCTAAAGCAAATTTGTGAAGCAACGTCCTTTGTCTGCTTTAACAGTTATGAGGCTTTGCTGTTTGAAGCAGCTTTTGTGTTGTCATATTTTGGGGCTTTTCGGGTTTCTGAATTGCTTCCAGCATCCAAGGGTAGTTCTTTGGGAATGCTAACGGAGCACGTTTTAGTTGACCAAGGTCGGGTATGCCTTTTTCTGAGGCAGTCTAAACCCGACCCATGAGACGTAGGGTATGGGTAACTCTACCTGCTTGAAGTGACCTTTCGGTGTGCCAGTTGGCGGTGGTGGCGGGTTTCTTGGCAACTCGACCGGTCGGGTCCTGCCAGTTTTTCATTCATTTAAATCTATCTCCTCTCACTCAGTATCAATTTCCATATGTCCTTAAGCGCTGTCTGGAGCACTTTGGTTTACATCATTTTACGTTTTCATCCCATTCGTTTAGGATAGGGGCAGCCTCCGATGCTGCAGAGAGGGGTTTGCCAGCCGAGGCCATATAGGGTATGGGTAGATGGAGTTCCAATTGTTTTAAAAGATATATCAAACCTAACCTTTCCCTTTGATTTCATAGGTTTTCAGCATTGCGTATGGATTTTGGGCTACTCGTATGTACACTGGCCATGGAGGTGTGGGGCTCAACACAGGTACTCAGTTAATTTATCCTTACATCCAAAATCCTTCACTTTGTACTGGAGGGGTATGAGAGGTCTGAAGTGGTGCCAACTTTATTTTCTGTTGTCTCAACTGTATCAGATTTGGCCGCCACCCTCGATACTGATAATCCATCTGGGAGGTAATGACTTGGGTAACATTCGTACATTGGATCTGTTGTTCATGATAAAGAGACCTGTACCGCTTTTGTCTGTCCTCCCCTGATATAACCATTGTGTTTACAGAGATAATTCCCCGCTTGGTTGTCTTCTCCATTGCACAGAGTGATGCAAAAAATGAGGAAGAGGGTCAATAAGGCTATGGCTAAGTACATGCCACTGTTAGGAGGTTTTACGTACAGGCACGTGAATCTGAAGGGGGGGATCCCGGGGCTGTATAGGCAAGACAGGGGCCACCTTTCGGGTGTAGGTGCCAATATTTTCAATCTGTGGTCCCATGTAAAAAAGGGGCGTATCATTTGAGCCCACTTTCTTGGGACAGCGGCCACTCAGCCCTATTTTTTTAAATGGTTAATGGTATGTATTTTATGTCCTAGATTGTAAGCTCTAACGAGCAGGGCCCTCTGATTCCTCCTGTGTTGAATTGTATTGTACTTGTACTGTCCTCCCTAATGTTGTAAAGAGCTGCATAAACTGTTGACGCTATATAAATCCTGTATAGTATTAATAATAATGTTATTGGTGGTGGGTGTACTGTCCTTTTAAATATGTTAACCACTTGCCGACCGCCGCACGACGATGTACGCTGGCAGAATGGCACGAGCAGGCAAAAGGACTTACAGGTACGTCCTTGCCTTCCCACGGGCGGGGGGTCCGATCGGACCCCCCTGGTGCCTGCGGCAGTCGGATTCAGGTCAGGGGTGATCAAAGGTGAGGGGGAGGCCACTCATTTGTGGCTCCCCCCTCACGATCGCTCCTGGCGAATGACAGCCTTCCTCGGCTTCTGTAATTTAAACAGAAGTGGAGGAAGTTATGTCATCTCTCCTCGAGCCGGTCTTTTCGTTCCGGCACCGAGGAGAGAAGGCATCCAAGTAAGTTTGCACAACACTACACTTCCAGCAGAACACACAGGCACACTTTTCACCCCCCAATCACCCCCCAGTCACCCTCTGATCATCCCCCTGTACCCCCTGTCACACTGACACCAAAAGCAGTTTTTTTTTCTGATTATTGCATTGGTGTCAGTTTGTGACAGTTATAAGTGGTAGGGCAGTTAGGGTTAGCCCCCTTTAGGTCTAGGGTACCCCCCTAACCCCCCCTAATAAAGTTTTAACCCCGTGATCACCCCCCCCCCCCGTTGCCAGTGTCACTAAGCGATTGTTTTTCTGATCGCTGTATTAGTGACACAGGTGACGCTAGTTAGGGAGGTAAGTATATAGGTTCGCCGTCAGTGTTTTATAGTGACAGGGACCCCTATATACTACCTAATAAAGGTTTTAACCCCCTGATTGCCCCCTAGTTAACCCTTTCACCAGTGATCACCATATAATTGTTACGGGTGACGCTGGTTAGTTAGTTTATTATAGTTTTAGAGCACACGCCGTTTATTACCTTATAAAGGTTTAACCCCCTGATCGCCCGGCGATGATATAAGTTAAGTTTTTAGGGTCAGATAAGGTCTACGTCGCCCCAGGCAGCGTCAGGTTAGCGCCAGTAATGCTAAAACCCATGCACGCAGCATACACCTCCCTTAGTGCTATAGTATCTGAATGGATCAATATCTGATCCAATCAGATCTATACTAGCATCCCCAGCAGTTTAGGGTCCCCAAAAATGCAGTGGTAGTGGGATCAGCCCAGATACCTGCTAGCACCTGCGTTTTGCCCCTCGGCCCAGCCCAGTCCAGCCCACCCAAGTGCAGTATCGATCGATCACTGACACTCACTGACACATAACTGCAGCGTTCGCAGAGTCAGGCCTGATCCCTGCGATCGCTAACAGTTTTTTGGTAGCGTTTTGATACAGTCGCTGACAGTCAGGAGCTTTTTTGCCTGTGAGTCTCACTAGTGTACCCCTAAATTTAGAGCCCAAAATGGCAAATCGAAGGTACACTAGTGAAGAGGCCTACACGTTTCTGAGCATGACAGATAGTGAAGAGGAAGTCACCCATCTGTCAGATTCAGGCTCAGAATACGATCCTGTAGACGACAGCGGCTCCATGACAGATAGCTCTGACGACTGAGTTGTGGTCCCTGCCAAGGTCAGACGTACCAGACCCCAAACTTCTTCTCCTGTCCTTGATGTGCAAGAACCGCAGGTCCCTCGTATGGAGCAGAGCAGTACTAGCGCCGCTATTTCTTCTGGTGAACTGGCAAGCACCAGCAGCCTAGTACACCCTGGTCGTACATCCAGCACTGCAGTATCACGTGGTGACGTGGCGAGTCCCATAAGTGCAGTTCAAGCTGGCAAGGTGGCAAGCACTAGTAGTGTCCCGCAGCCACCAAGAAGACGAACACAAGCCCGTCGTGCCCATAGTGCCCTTCCTGCTGCATTCGCCAATCCGAATTGGAAACCCACCACTTCTGCAGCACTTGTACGTCCCCCATTCACTGGCCAACCCGGAATTCAGGTGGAAACAGTTGATTTTACGCCACTGGATTTTTATTCACTGTTTTTTCACCGAAGATCTCTATAGATCTATTGTGGACCAAAGCAATTTATACGCTGGTCAACACATCGCTACTATTCCCCAGCCTCCCTTGCCAGAGATTGGAGACCAATTACGGTCTCCGAATTTAAGATCTTTCTGGGCCTTTCCCTCAACATGGGCATAACTAAAAAGAGTGAGTTGCGGTCATATTGGTCCACTGACCCAATTCACCATATGCCCTTGTTCTCTGCCTCCATGACCAGGGCACGATACGAGCAGATTTTGCGGTTCATGCACTTCAATGATAATGAACTCTGTCGTCCTCATGGAGACCCTGAATACGATCGGCTCTACAAAATTCAGCCCCCATAAACCACTTCAACCAGCGTTTTGCAGACTTGTTTACTCCCCATCAAGTTGTCTGCGTTGATGAGTCCCTGATTACATTTTCTGGCCGCTTGTCATTCAAACAGTACCTTCCCAGCAAGCGTGCCAGATACGGGGTCAAGATGTGTAAGCTCTGTGACAGGGCCACAGGCTATACATGTAGTTTTATGGTTTACGAGGGCAAAGATAGTCACGTAGAGCCGACAAACTGCCCTGACTACATAGGAAGCGCTGGCAAGATAGTGTGGGACTTGGTGTCACCCTTATTCGGAAAGGGGTACCATTTGTATGTGGACAATTATTACACGAGCGTGCCACTTTTTAGTCACCTTTTTGATCATTAAATTGGAGCATGTGGCACCATGCGACCTAACCGTTGGGGCTTTCCCCAGCGGCTTGTAGATTCCCATCTTAGGCTGGGGGAGAGAGCCTGCTTGCGCTGTAATAATTTGCTCGCTATGAAGTGGAGGGACAATAAGAATGTTTTCGTTCTTACCTCCCTTCATGCAGACACGACAGTCCAAATTACTACAGTGACTGGTGTTGTGGAAAAACCCCTCTGTGTCCACGAAAATAAGCAAAATATGGGAGGGGTGGACCTCAATGACCAGTTGTTGGCGTCGTACCTAGTTGCCTGTAAGGCCAGACGCTGGTACAAAAAAGTGTCTGTATACTTATTTCAATTGGCTTTACTGAATGCTCATGTGCTATACAGAGCTTCAGGACAGACTGGATCCTTCCTTAAATTCCAGGAAGAGATCGTCAGAGCCCTTCTGTATCCAGACGGTGCTCCACCTCACCTTCCCCAACCAGATGCAGTAAGCCGGCTGCATGGGAGGCATTTTCCTTATGTCCTCCCGAGTACCCCTACCCAACGAGCCCCCCAAAGAAAATGTCGTGTCTGCAGAAAGCGTGGATATAGGCGTGGTATTATTGTCCCTCCTGTCCTGGCAATCCTGGTCTTTGCATTGGTGAATGTTTTGAGCGCTACCATACACTAGTTGAGTTTTAGCGTAGGGTACAGCATTGCACAGACTAGGACACACTTTCACAGGGTCTCCCAAGATGCCATCGCATTTTGAGAGACCCAAACCTTGAACCGTTACAGTTTTAAAAGTTACAGTTATAAAAAAAAATGTAAAAAAAAAGTAAAAAAAAAAAAAAAAAAAACACAAAAAAATATAAAATAAAAAAAACAAAAATAGTTGTAGTTTTATTGTTCTCTCTCTCTCTATTCTCTCTGTATTCTGCTCTTTTTTACTGTATTCTATTCTGCAATGTTTTATTGTTGTTATGTTTTATCATGTTTGCTTTTCAGGTATGTATTTTTTTTATAGTTTACTGTGTTTTAACCATTTTTTTGTTTTTAGGTACGCCATCCAGCTGCAGTGCAGATTTATTTATCTTGACAGCAACAGCGTTTGCTCCCACGATACATAAAGCCGTGACTCCAGCGCTGTTGGAGGTGATTTCACCACCACAGTTACATACTTCAGCATATATGCCGAAGCGTGGGGGCAGCAGTGGGTGGAGGAGCGATTTGCTCCTGCCTTTTGCGGGAGGATGCCTCCATGCTTTGGCATATATATATTTTAGTCACAGGTTGCGTTAAATGTTTTATTTTTAACTATGTTTTTTTTTTATTTGCTTTGCAGGTATGGTAAGTCTTACTGTTATACTGTAATGTTATTTTGTTTTATTGTTAACCATCATTTGCTTAGCAGGCACGCCATTCAGTTGCAGCGCGGATTTATTTATCTTGACAGCAACACAATGCCCTCGCACGATACATAAAGCCGTGACTCCAGTGCTGTCGGAGGTGATTTCACCACCACAGTTACATATTTCAACATATATGCCGAAGCGCGGGGGCAGCAGTGGGCGGAGGAGCGATTTGCTTCGGCATATAAAAACGGTGCATATATGCCCATCATTAGAAGTGGGTGGATGAAGGGAGGTATTCTAATGGTGGGCATACCCACCGATCAATCTCTTTTTTTTGTTCAACCCACAGGCTGCATCAAAAAAAAGTTTACAATATATGCCCAACAATGAACAGCAAGGTACTGGTATGTTGCTGGACTTTGATAGGTTATACCAGAATGATGCCTGCAGGTTTAGGTATCATCTTGGTATCATTCTTTTCAGCCAGTGGTCGGCTTTCATGTAAAAGCAATCCTAGCAGCCAATTAGCCTCTAGACTGCTTTTACAAGCAGTAGGAGGGAATCCCCCCCACCATCTTCCATGTTTTTTTTCTGGCTCTCCTGTCCCAACAGGGAACCTGAGAATGCAGCTGTTGATTCGGCCAGCTGACCACAGAGCTGATCAGAGACCAGAATGGCTCCAATCATCTCTATGGCCTAAGAAACCTGAAGCTACAAGCATTTTATGACTTAGATTTCGCCGGATGTAAACAGCGCCATTGGGAAATTGGGAAAGCATTTTATCACACCGATCTTGGTGTGGTCAGATGCTTTGAGGGCAGAGGAGAGATCTAGGGTCTAATAGACCCCAATTTTTTCCTACCTGTCACTACCTATTGCTACCATAGGGGATATTTACATTCCCTGAGATAACAATAAAAATGCTAAAAAAAAAAAAAAAAATGAAAGGAACAGTTTAAAAATAAGATAAAAATGCAAAAAAAAATAAGAAAGAAAGAAAGAAAGAAAGAAAAAAAAAAGCAACCCTGTCCCCCCCCGCTTTCGCGCAAAGGCGAACGCAAGCGTCGGTCTGGCGTCAAATGTAAACAGCAATTGCACCATGCATGTGAGGTATCACCGCGAAGGTCAGATCGAGGGCAGTAATTTTAGCAGTAGACCTCCTCTGTAAATCCAAAGTGGTAACCTGTAAAGGCTTTTAAAGGCTTTTAAAAATGTATGTAGTTTGTCGCCAATGCACGTTTGTGCGCAGTTTTAAAGCATGTCGTGTTTGGTATCCATGTACTCGGCCTAAGATCATCTTTTTTATTTCATCAAACATTTGGGAAATATAGTGTGTTTTAGTGCATTAAAATTTAAAAAAGTGTTTTTTCCCAAAAAAATGCATTTGAAAAATCGCTGCGCAAATACTGTATGAAAAAAAAAAAATGAAACACCCACCATTTTAATCTGTAGGGCCTTTGCTTTAAAAAATATATATATAACATTTTGGGGTTCAAAGTAATTTTCTTGCAAAAAAAACGGAAAATTTATATCAAATACTTACCATAATTTTCCTTTTCTGATAGGCTCCATGGCAGCATACGTGTGGGTAGGCTCCGCCTCCATAACTACCCAATAGGACCCCTCTCCCATAAATCTTTGCTCTAGGCTGCTATCCATGTTCCGTAACTAGCCTACTTCAGACATTTGGGAGGGACTCCTGCTGCCATGGAGCCTATCAGGAAAGGAAAATTACGGTAAGTATTTGATATAAATTTTCCGTTTTCCTGACAGGCTCTATGGCAGCATACGTGTGGGAAATAACTAGCCAAAACACACCCGGGTGGGCAAAAAATGTTTGAGCAAAGAAACCAAATTTATTTTACATTGTCAACCGACAATACTTGTAAACCAAAATTAATGGATGACAGAGCAGCAGGTTCAACACAGTAGTGAGAAACAAATATGCTAATAGAAGACCAAGAAGCCGCTTCACAAATGATTTCAGGCGCGACATGCCGAGAAGCTGCCCATGAGGTCGAGATACTCCTGGTCGAATGAGCTGTCACTGCCTCTGGAGGAGCCAAGCCCTTTGCCTTGTATGCCCTCTGAATGGTCTGCACAATCCAAGAAGTAATTGATCTGACCGAAGCTCGCATTCCCTTATTTTTACCATGGAGAAGAACAAAAAGAAATTCTGTTTGTCTGAATGGAGCCGTGACCTCCAGATATTGTTTTAGAGTGTGGCCTACGTCAAGCGGATGAACATCCTGATTATCCGTTGTTCTGAAAGTAGGAAGTACAATCTCTTTGTTTTCATGAAAGTCTGAGGACACTTTAGGGTTTGACCCCAGCATGGGAATCAACACTACCCTGTCTGGAAATAAGGTCAGAAAAGGTTCTTCTGAACCTAGATTTCTAATCTCCGACACTCTTTTAGCTGAAGTCACAGCTACTAAGAAGGTGGTCTTGAGCGTGAGGTCTCTCATGGAAAGAGGTTTGTCAGGATCTGATCCGAGATTGGAGAGAAAATCCAAGACAATAGCGAGGTCCCATTTGGGAAACCTAGGTCTTCTTTGAGGTTTAAGCCTGATAGCTCCTTTAAAGAATTGACAAACTAATGTGTGATTTGCCCAGGATACTCCTGTGAAGGCCGAGATGGCTGAAACTTGAACTCTTAGTAAGCTGACTGCTAAGGATAGGTCCAGCCCTGATTGGAGAAAACTTAGAATGTCCTGCACTGCTGCAGAGTTACACAGATTTGACCTGGAAGACATATGATCAGTGAATTTAGACCATATACGTTTGTATACCCTATTAGTACTTCCCCTCCGGGCACTAAGAAGAGTTGGAATAGCTTCTTCAGGACAACCTAGAGATTCAAGCCTTTCCCTCTCAAGAACCACACCCTGAGGTGTAGGCAGGATGGGCATGGGTGTAATGTCATGCCTTGAGACAGTAGATCTGGCCTGAGAGGTAGGGGAACTGGGTCTTGATAACTCAGAAGCGATAACAGAGGAAATCACGGCCTGTTGGGCCAGAAAGGAATCACTGCAATGATCTCCACCTTCTCTCCTTCTCTGTTCTGAGCCTCCGGAGAAATTGAAAAATCACCGGTACCGGAGGGAAGGCATAAGCCTTCTGAAACTTCCATTGATCTGAGAGAGCATCTATTCCATATGCCTGAGGGTCTCTGAACCTTGAATAATATCTGGGCATTTTGTGATTGCATGGGGACGCAAACAGATCGACCTCTGGAAGTACTCCCAGGGTCAGAAGCCACTCAAACACCTCTCTGTGGAGAGATCACTCGTTGTTGTCCATTTGAACCCACAAGAGAAAGTCCGTCTGAACATTCTGAATCCCCGGAATTAAAACTGCCAAGATGTTGGACAAATACTTCTGAGCCGAGCTCATTATTGGCTCCACTTCCTGTAACAGAGACCAGCTGCGAGTTCCACCTTGCTTCTTTATGTAAGCCACCGTGGTTGTATTGTCCAACCTTAGCATTACTGATGACCCTTCTATTAGATGGCGAAATGACCGGAGTGCCTGAAAGGCGGCTCTCAGCTCCAGAATGTTGGAGACAATCCCTCGAGCAGGGACAATCCATCGGCCTTGAGCTACTTCTGAAAGGCAATGAGTGCCCCAACCCCGATTGCTGGCATCCGATGTTAATGTGACCCATGAGATGGGAACGATTGAATGGTGATTGCGCAGATTTTTCCCTTGAAGCCACCAAAGGAGAGACGTCCTCATGATTGGAGTAAGGTGTATGCGCTGGACTTGGCTGGAAGAATCCCATTGTTGAAGGAACCCTTTTTGGAAGGGTCATGTATGCCATTGGGCCCACTTCACCATAGGAATGGTGGCTGTCATCGTGCCAATTACTTTCAGGCATTGGAGAGCGGAGAGGTGAGATGACGCAAGGGCTGCGTGTATTCTGTCTCGAATCACTCCAATCTTCTCCTCTGGAAGGGAGATGGTGCCTTCCAATGTGTTGAAGTGAGCCCCTAGAAACACCAGAGATTGAGTTGGCTCTAGATGGCTCTTCTCTAGATTCAGAAGCCACCCGAATTCCTGCAGGGTGGAGATGACTAAGTTTTTGTGCTCTAAAAGTTGATCTTTGTTCTGAGCTAGCAGAAGTAGGTCGTCTAAATAGTGGTGGAGACGAACCCCCTTGATGCGAAGTAGAGCCACAACAGACAAAAGGACCTTGGAGAAGACCCGAGGTGACGTTGTTAGGCCGAAGGGTAGACATGTGAACTGCAGATGCTGATTGCCTACCGCAAAGCGGAGGAATTGTTGGAAATCTGTAGCCACTGGCACGTGAAAGTACGCATCTTTTAGATCGATTGAAATCATCCAATCCCCCAGATGTACTGATTGTTGAATCATAAGTAAAGATTCCATTTTGAACTTTTCCTTCCGGATAAAGGAATTGAGATGGGTTAAGTCTATTACTGGCCTCCATGTACCGTTTTTCTTCCGTATCATGAACAGAGGAGAATACATGCCTTTGCCTTGTTCGTTTTCTGGAACAGGGATGGCTGCGCCTTGATCCAATAAACAATTCACGTAGGTTAACAGGACCTGCTTTTTCTCTTCTGAACCTGGAAGAGATGTGGGAACAAATCTGAGTCTTGGGGTATTGTTGAAGACCCACTTGTGACCGGAGGAGACCGTCTTGATGGTCCAGTAATCCCGGATTGAGGCCGCCCAGACATGCCTGAAGTGGGGAAGACGAGCCCCCATCTGGCATGCCTGAGCGGGCCCAATCTCAAAAGGACTTAGCGGAGTCCTGGTTGCCAGAGGAACCACCTTTTGCGGGTTTCTTCAAAGAGGACTGCCTGGATTTCCAGGATCTTGAAAACTCCCGACTAGGTCTGTAGCTGCGCGCTTCCCTAGCGCGATCAGAGTTTTGTCTTCTAGGAAAACTACGTTTCTGACTTTGTAGACATCTGTCTTGAGGGAGGAAACCAGACTTCCCACCCGTGGCCCGGGCTATGGCACTATCAAGCTTGTTGCCGAACAATGAAGAACCTTCAAACGGAATTCGGCACCAAGCTTGCTTGGAAGCTGGATCCGCCAACCACGGACGGAGCCATAAGGCACGACGTGCCGAAACAGCCGCCAACATAACCTGGGACATCAGGCAGATGACATCAATAGAGGCCTCCCCAAGAAAGGCTTATGCCAGCCTGATCTCTTGGATAGGAGAATCCTTCACTGTTTCAGTAGAGATACCTCTTAAGAATTCATCCACATTATCAGACCAAGATTCCAAAGCTTTTGAGACTGCAGCTATCGCAAGTACTGGCTTACATGCCATTCCTGTCAGGTAGACCCTTTTTAAATCTGAATCAATTCGTCTTTCCAAAGGATCTTTAAAAGATACAGTATCTTCTAAGGGAAGCGTTACATATCTTGATAGTCTCATCAGTGCTGCATCCACTAATGGAGCTGACTCAAGGTGCTTTACTTCTTCTTCCTTAAAAGGATATAGTTTCAAGACCTTTGACTGCATGGAACTTTTCTTGTCCATCTTGCTCCATTCCTCAGAAACGCCCAGCTCAGAGAGAAAAGGAAAATACTCTTGCTCCTTTTTGAGCTGCTTGAAAAACTTTCTTTTATTTTGGGGGGAAGTAACCGGATCTTCCCACTTCAGGGCCTCTTTTACTGCTTTCACCAGAGAAGGAACCAGAGCATACTCAAACCCCATGCCAGGATCTTCCACATCCGATTCACTATCTGAAACAGGAGCAGAATGATGACTTGGCTGGGAAGACTCCCATGTCTCCTGTACAGAACCTTCACCCACTGGAGGGCATAATGGGTCTGATGGGGAATCCCGGAGTTGTTGAGCCTCTCTTTCCTGTAGAGATTCTTTCACAACCCGTCTCACCATCGATTCCAAACGCTGGTCTGCACCATCCCTCTCATCTGCAGCTTTAGAGAAGCAGTGATCACAGAGAGATTTGTCTGCTTCTACAGGCATCCTTCACCCCCAGCATGATTTTCCTGATCTCTTGCTAGAGTGAGATGAAGGGGCGTGAGAAGGATCTTTATTGCGCTGTTCAGATCTAGAAGGAGATCTATGATGGCTAGACCTGGAAGAAGATTGCCGGTGGTGTGATTTTGATGATCCACTTCCTTTATGAGAACTACGGTGTGGATCAGACCTAGGAGGGCTGTGAGGAAAGAAGCACAGAAAAGATAGAGACAGAAATCAGCTAGTGTCCTAAAATCCCACTCTCAATCCTTGTACAGGAAGAAAAGCATAACTGTAAACATACCTGCTACAAGCGGGCTGGCCACTAGGGGGCAGTGAGGAGTCCATGGTGTCAACACAATAGGAAGCTGCAGAGACAGATTCACACATCAGCTGGCTGACAACAGACCTCAACCCCCAGACAATAGAGATTGTCTTACCTTAACTGCCAAGATAGTTGCCCTAGAAAGTTGCCGTATCCCCCACGATCATTCCCGGGGCTCTGTAAGCTTTCCACAGCTTTTAAAAGTGGGGCCCGTGACATCATCACCGACGTCAGACGCGAGACGCTCGCGCGAACCAAGCTTCGACTTTGTATCGGGTCCGCGCATGCGCAGAGCGCACGCCGGTACCCGGAAGTAATAGAGAGAGCGGCTGCTGGAACGCAGGGAGCGTCAGCGCCAACTAGGACACCAGTGATGCGGAAGAACACAAAGAAAAGAGGTACAACAACACATAAATACAGCTGCCATATGCATATGAATAAAACAACTTACCCCTCCACCTACGATCACCTGGGCCGAGGAACCGCCATCCACAGACACACACACCGGACTTGGTAGCAGATAATGGTCGCCTGAAACATTAGGCAAACAGACCTTGCGCACATAGATTAACCGATCCAATCTTCAGTGCTACTCTGCTATACACTCCATACCCTGCTTAACAGTCAGGGCCTATCGGAGGAATTTTTGGCACTCGGCTGCTTCGATCGTAGGGGAGCTTATCTTCAGGTAGGAGAACCAACACCTGGTCCTACAGAGGAGGACAAAAAAGGAACATGGATAGCAGCCTAGAGCAAAGATTTATGGGAGAGGGGTCCTATTAGGTAGTTATGGAGGCGGAGCCTACCCACACGTATGCTGCCATGGAGCCTGTCAGGAAAAATTATTTTTTCATGTAAACAAAAAGTGTCAGAAAGGGCTTTGTCAGGGATCAGCACCAGACCGGCACATGTGCGTACACCTATGCACCAGCGCGCCCCTGTTCAGGCAATACAGCAATCTCCAGCTGTTACTGTGCGTATGCGCGCACGGGCACATTAGCGCCGTTTGGCGCCAAAAGGTGCATAAAAGTTCTCCTGCTGCAGGGATGCGCTGCTGTTTCGTCTCAGCTCTGTGGATCTCCTTAACCTGTACCTGATTGATTGATTGATTACCCCTTTGACCCGGCTTGTCTGATCATCCCTCCTTCTCCAATCTGACCCAGCCTGCCTGACCCTGCTTCTGCATCTACCAATACCGTTGCCGACCTCTGCCTGCCTACCGACCCTGCTTCTGCCTGCTGTATTAACCGCCTTGCTACCTGCTGATCCGGACTGTCTGACCCTACCTGTGCCTGCCATTTGCTGCTGTGCTGTTGCACCCTCTGCTCCTGCTCCAGGGACTTCTGCATCTGCATCCTCAGCGCTGCAGCCTGCTGCTTCCTGTTACCACCTCACCTGCAGTCCAGCCGTCCCTGGAGGGATCTCTACTCTGCTCCAGCATCAGAGCCTTTCATCTCAACAGGCACTCCTACCCCACTGTGCTCACGAGACCACTGTCCCCACTCCAGTGGCTCTTTAACCAGCATTGTATGAGAGGTCTTCTCCTACAAGTCAGGTTCGCTACCAGGTACCTAACAGGCTTTGTCTTCAAGTGGTTAGAAGAGTGGGTGATGTGTGACATAAGCTTCTAAATGTTGTGCATAAAATGCCAGTACAGTTCAAAAAACCCCTAAATGACCCCATTTTGGAAAGTAGACACCCCAAGCTATTTGCTTTTTTTTTTTGGGGAGCCTAGCTGCGTATGGGACCCCAAAAACCAAGCACCGCCTTCAGGCTTTCTAAGGGTGTAAATTTTTGATTTCACTCTTCACTGCCTATCACAGTTTCGGAGGCCGTGGAATGCCTAGATGGCACAAACCCCCCCAAATGACCCCATTTTGTAAAGTAGACACCCCAAGCTATTTGCTGAGAGGTATGGCGAGTATTTTGCAGACCTCACTTTTTGTCACAAAGTTTTGAAAATTGAAAAAAAAAAAAAAACATTTTTCTTGTCTTTGTTCATTTTCGAAAAACAAATGAGAGCTGCAAAATACTCACCACGCCTCTCAGCAAATAGCTTGGGGTGTCTACTTTCCAAAATGGGGTCATTTGGGGGAAGTTTGTGCCATCTTGGCATTTTATGGCCTTCAAAACTGTGATAGGTAGTGAGGAGTGAAATAAAAAATTTACGCCCTTAGAAATCCTGAAGGCGGTGCTTGATTTTCGAAGCCCTGTACGCGGCTAGGCTCCCAAAAAGTCCCACATGTGGTATCCCCATACTCAGGAGAAGCAGCTAAATGTATTTTGGGGTGCAATTCCACATATAATCATGGCATGTGTATCATTTAGTGACAACTTTTTGTAAAAAAAAAAAATGTATTTTTATTTTTTTATTATTATTCAATCACTTGGGACAAAAAAATGTAATATTCAATGGGCTTAACATGCCTCTCAGCAATTTCCTTGGGGTGTCTGCTTTCCAAAATGGGGTCATTTGGGGGGGCTTTGTACTGCCCTGCCATTTTAGCACCTCAAGAAATTAGATAGGCAGTCATAAACTAAAAGCTGTGTAAATTCCAGAAAATGTACCCTAGTTTGTAAACACTATAACTTTTGCGCAAACCAATAAATATGCGCGTATTGACTTTTTTTTACCAAGGACATGTGGCCGAATACATTTTGGCCTAAATGTATAACTAAAATTGAGTTTATTGGATTTTTTTTATAACAAAAAGTTGAAAATATCATTTTTTTTCAAAATTTTCTGTCTTTTTCCATTTATAGCACAAAAAAAACCGCAGAGGTAATCAAATACCATCAAAAGAAAGCTCTATTTGTGGGAAGAAAAGGACGCAAATTTCGTTTGGGTACAGCATTCCATGACCGCACAATTAGCAGTTAAAGGGACGCAGTGCCAAATTGTAAAAAGTGCTTTGGTCAGGAAGGGGGTAAATCCTTCCGGGGCTGAAGTGGTTAAGGAAGGTATCCATAATGGATCCAATGGGATTTCAGGGAATGTTCTGGAGTTTCCCTTAGGAGGTGATAAAAGGGCTGCAGAGGGTCTCCTCTTCCTCTTGCAGCACCCGAGACCACGAGTGAAAGAGCTCCCTCCCTCCTTTCCTGTCACGTGCATTTTGTGTGGTTGGGTCACCTTGGAATCCGAGGGGGATGTGTTTTTTGGTTAATAAAGTTTAAGCTGCCCGCATTCTGAAAACTGGGCAAAAGCATGCTATGTTTTTATTTCATCCAAAGTTTGTATTAATATTGTTGTGGTTATGAAATTGTAAACCAATAAAGTGCCGTGGCCATTTTCTGCCAAACACAATTTGTTTGTGTTATTATACTATATGGTTGCATCGAGGGGGGATAAGGTGGGGGGCAGGTGTGGCCTGCGGTCCCATAACACAAAGCACAAAGTGCAAATTACAACGGTGTAAAAGAATGGGCATTCACAGAATACATAGAGAATAAGAAAAAAAGAAGAAATACAATGTGTCAGATCACCTGAGGCTAGGTGACAGATGCACACTGTTGGGGTTGAGGACCCTTCGGCTGACTGCTGCCAATGGAGCTCTGGGTGGTTCAGGAAAGCTGTTTCAGCTGAACACTGACATGGACCAGTAGGAAGCTAGAGCGTAAGATTCCCCAGGGTACGGAGTCTAAGAGCCAGCAGGTTTTCACCAAAGCCTCTGATGGTGAGGGTTAAACACAGGATAATCAGGAGAACAAGCCAAGGTCATAGCAACTAGCAGACAGGGATGGTCAGAGGGATACTCCAAGGTCAGGGTCATTGGCAGATAGGAATGGTCAGAAGGACGACCACAGTCGGTACACGGAATTCAGAGATAAACATACAGCAGGACACCACAACAGAAGCCTACTCATAACTTTGCTCGGCAAAGCTGGCTTGTAGTGCACAGGGTTAAATAGTGTTTCCTGTTGAGAGGCTGGGGTGGAGCCATGCTGAGAGTTCATACTTAAACCCCCAGGTGTGGGGACTTGCTCTCTTAAGACTGAGAAACAGACCTGAAAGGTAAGCAGATAGTCAGAGAATAAAACATTACTGCAGATTCATGACACAATGAGATCTGCAGGTCAATCATAAGAAATAGCAGGGATGCAGTCTGTGTACTAAAAAGTTTGGAGAATCAACAAGGGGACCTTAGAGTTGAGGGACAATATCTCTACTTATAGGAGCTTAACATTCTGAGGATAACATAGCAGGTAACCAATGATAGGTGGGTAGTGAGGGGTCTGCGTAAGTTGAGATCCAAAATGGGAGGCATCACAGGATGCTGAGGGAAGGGATCCGTGAAGATACAAATGTCGGGGGGGGGCACCCTATTCTCTGCAGCATAGGTCAATAATGTTAGGCAACAAGGAATGGAGGGAGTGGTCCTGATGGGACTAGGCAAAGGAAAGGGAGAGAGAGAAGCAGAGAAGGAGGATAAGCAGGAGGAAGAGGAAAGGGGAAAAAAGAGGGAGAGGAGTGTGAGAGTGTTGCCGGGGGGAGAGAGGTTGGGGTGAGGTAGAGCCGGGGACTGTATAACAGCAAAGCTGAAAGGGAAGGAGGTTATGGAAGGAGTAATGAGTTAACATCAGGAGGGAGGAAGAGGTCAACCCATGGCTGCCATAATTGCTCACATTTTGAAACCTTGTCAAGGATTACAGCCTTGATCTTAGCATGAACCAATGCTCTCGTGATTCTGTTTTTGGTTTCCACAATATTTAAGTGGGCAGATTTCCAGGCCTTTGCAATCGTTTGCTACTGCAGGTTACCACCGCTGTGAAGCAATTTGAATTGGATCTATGTGATCTTGGGGGTCTGAGATTGAGTAAGGCAATTGAAGGGTCTGGATCCAAGGCAGATCCAACAAGTGTGGAGAGAATGCAAAGGATTTCAGCAGAGAAGGATTGAACAATGGGGCAATTCCACCAGATGTGAAGGTGGGTGCCACTGTCAGAACAGCCTTGGAAGCAATTGGAAGGGTAGGATTAGAGATATTTAGAGATCAGGGCAGGGATCAAGTACCACCACATTATCACTTGGTAATTGGATTCAGAGGCTGCAATGTTGTTGGAGGTGGACTTAGTAGCTAGCCAAATATCAGACCAGTTTTTGGCTTCCAGATGAAGGTCCAAGTCTGATTCCCACTTCGCTACATAGTAGAGGGAGGAGTGTGGGGGGAATCTAATAAATGCACATCACCTTTCCAGGTATGCTTTAAAGCTGTAAGAGCAGGTAAGGAGGGATCAGATGTAGGCACAGAGTGAAGACATTTTTGAGTTGGAGATAACGGAAAATTTCAGGGATGCCATAAGATTATTGAAATGCAAGGAACGATTTAACAGTATCAGGGGTTGTGATCTGATGAGGACCACTTGTGGAAGGAGGAGGGGGTGACCAAGCTGGATTAAAGACTGGATTATGGAGGTATTATTACAAGAGGGTTATGGGGGGACTGAAATCTGAATTCAGTTTTTTAGATTATCCCATAGGTGTAGGGAGTGGCAGGTGATGGGGTTCTGCAATGACTTTGTGAGTTCAGAGGGTAGTGATAAATGAGAAGTACTCGGATTGGACCAGTGTGGAAAGTGGGTTCCCCCAGGGTTCTGTCCTAGGACCAATCCTATTTAATTTATTCATAAACGACCTGTAGGATGGGATAAGCAGCTCAGTATTTGCGGACGATACTAAGCTAAGAAGGGCAATAATTTCTCTGCAGGATGTGGAAAACTTGCAAGAAGATCTGAACAAATGAATGAGGTGGGCAACTACATGCAAATGAGGTTCAATGTATAAAAATGTAAACTAATGCATATGGGTAGCAAAAACATGAATGCAAGCTACTCACTTGGGGGTGAACCTCTAGGATGGAAAAGGACCTGGGGGTCCTAGTAGATGACAGACCTTAGCAATGGCATGCAACGCCAAGTTGCTGCAAGTAAAGCCAACAGAATTTCAGCATGCATTAAAAAGGGATTAACTCCAGAGATAAAACAATAATTCTCTCACTCTACAAGACTCTGGTCCATCTGCACCTGGAGTATGCCATCCAGTTCTGGGAACCGGTCCTCAGGAAGGATGTGCTGGAACTAAAGAGAGTCCAAAGAAGGGCAACAAAGCTAATTAAGGGACTGAAGGATCTCAGCTACGGGAAAAGACTGCAAGCACTGAACTTATTCTCTCTGGAAATGAGACGCTTGAGATGAGATATGATTTAAATGTACAAATACCATACTGGTGACTAAGGATGGGCTGTCTGTTCGAGTCAAACTCATGTTCGACTCAAACATTGGCTGTTCGCCCATTCGCCGAACAGCGAACAATTTGGGGTGTTCGCGGCAAATTCGAAAGCCACGGAACACCCTTTAAAAGTCTATGGGAGAAATCAAAAGTGCTCATTTTAAAGTCTAATATGCAAGTTATTGTCATAAAATGTGTTTGGGGACCTGGGTCCTGCCTCAGGGGACACATTTTTTTTTTTTTTAAATGGCCGTTTTTTCGGGAGCAGTGATTTTAATAATGCTTAAAGTGAAACAATAAAAGTGTAATATTCCTTTAAATTTCGTACCTGGGGGGTGTCTATAGTATGCCTGTAAAGTGTTTAGAACAGTCTGACAGCAAAATGACATTTCTAAAGGAATAAGAGTTATTTAAAACTACTCGTGGCTATAATGAAATGTCGGTCCGGCAATACACATAAAGGTTCATTGATAAAAACAGCATGGGATTCCCCCACAGGGGAACCCCGAACCAAAATAAAGAAAAAAAAATGCGTGGGGGTCCCCTGAAATTCCATACCAGGCCCTTCAGGTCTGGTATGCATATTAAGGGGAACCCCGCGCCAAAATTAAAAAAAAATGGCCTGGGGGTCCCCCTAAAAATCCATACCAGACCCTTATCCGAGCACACAACCTGGCAGGCCGCAGGAAAAAAGGGTCTGGTATGGATTTTGAGGGGGGCCCCCACGCCATTTTTTTTATTTTGGTGCGGGGTTCCCCTTAATATCCATACCAGACCTGAAGGGCCTTGTATGGAATTTCAGGGAGACCCCCATGCATTTTTTTTCTTCATTTTGGTTCGGGGTTCCCCTGTGGGGAATCCCATGCTGTTTTTATCAATGAACTTTTATGTGTATTGCCGGACCAACAATTCATTATAGCCACGAGTAGTTTTAAATAACTTTTATTCCTTTAGAAATGTCATTTTGCTGTCAGACTGTTCTAAACACAGGAAACATGCGCCACTTTACAGGCATACTATAGACACCCCCCGGGTACGAAATTTAAAGGAATGTTATTTTCCACTTTATTGTTTCACTTTAAGCATTATTAAAATCACTGCTCCGGAAAAAATATCAGTTTTTAAAACTTTTTTTGCATTGATACATGTCCCCTGGGGCAGGACCCAGGTCCCCAAACACTTTTTATGACAATAACTTGCATATAAGCCTTTAAAATTAGCACTTTTGATTATTCATGTTCGAGTCCCATAGACTTTAACGGTGTTCGCGTGTGCAAACAAATTTTTGCCCGTTCGCATGTTCTGATGCAAACCGAACAGGGGGGTGTTTGGCTCATCCCTACTGGTGACCCCACAATAGGGATGAAACTCTTCCATGAAAGGAAAATGAAAAAGACTTGCAGCCATTCACTAAAATTAGAAGAGAAGCAGTTTAACCTTAAACTGTGTAGAGGGTTCTTTACTGTAAAAGCGGTAAGGATGTGGATCTCTCTTTCACAGGCAGTGGTTTCAGCAGGGAGCATAGATAATTTCAAAAAAACTATTAGATAGGCACCTGAGCAACCATAACATACAGGGATATACAATGTAATACTGACATAAAAACACACACACACACACAGGTTGGACTTGATGGACTTGTGTCTTTTTTCAACCTCACCAACTAACTATGAAGCCACAGCAAGTTGGCTACTGATAGAGGGTCGAAATCGACTGATTTGAGCGCCACTCATAAAGGCACTTTGTGGGAAGCATGATATTTAGGTAACTGAGCCAGCTGCGCCACCTGGTAATATTTAGTAAAGTGTGGGATCCCCAATCCACCCTGGATCATAGACAGTCACATGGTGGAGCTAGCTATCTGCCCCAGATATATGAAAAAACTCTGCAGGATGCAGAGGAAGTGAGATGGTACTGAGATAGCTAATACTCAAAATAAGTAGTGGATTTTCTGAAGAATGGTTATTTTGGAAACAGTGATACGCCCCAGCCATGCCAGAGGGACTGCGGATCAATAAGACATGAGGTTGGTCAGGTGAGTTAGCATAGGGGGATAGTTAGTAGAATACAGGGTTCCAGGATCTGCAGTGAGCTTGATGCCAAGGTAAGGGATGTGATGGGAAGACCAGGAGAATGGAAGATCCTGCTGAAGTTGAGAGATTATTGGTTGGGACAAAGAGACATTCAGAGCTGTTGACTTCTGCGCGTTTACTACCAGGCCTGATATAGCTGAGAAGTGGTCGAGTGTAGATAGAAGGATAGGAGAGGATGTCAGGGGGGAGGAAAGGAAAAGGAGGAAGTCATCAGCAAACAAAGTTTGTGATGATGCCCTCCTATTTCAAGGTCCTTAATATCAGCATTGGAGCATATCTTTTGAACTAGGGGTTCAATGGCCAGGTCAAAAAGAAGTGGGGACTGGGGACATCCCTGCCTCGTCCTGTGTTGAACTGGTAATGGGTCAGATTTATAGCCTGCATACTTTAGGTGAGCTGAGGGGACTGTGTAAAGGGAGGAGATACAAGTGAGGGAAAGTGGACCGAACCCCCATTTGCGCAATACAAAATGGAGGTAGGGCCATGAAAGTGTGTCAAACGCTTTTTTAATATCTAAAGATACAAAGCACGCAGGAATGTATCAGGAGCGTGCTGCATGAGCAAGCAGAACTGCTCTTCAGATATTATCTCCAGCTTGCCTCAAGGGGATGAACCCGACTTTGGATGGGAGAACCAATGATTAGTTTCAAAGAGTGGAGATGACTTTGGCCAGCAGTTTAATATCAATATTTAGTAAGGATATTGGGTGGTAAGCCCAGGAGGAGTCATCCAGTTGAGGTTTAGGTATCATGGAGATAATGGCCAACAGGATGTGGAAGGAGTGACCTTTTAGGATAGAATTGAAAGCTTTGGATAACAGTGGGGTAAGGAGATTAGCAAAGTGTTTATAGTGTGAAACGGTGAAACCGTTGGGGCCCGGTCGCTTATTTGATTTCAAAGATTTAATTGCAGACCGAATTTCCTGTTCATGATAGGTTGGTCAAGATTAGTCTGCTTGGAAGATGACAGAGATGGGAGAGAGAGATTGGAGAAGAGCTCAGACGCATGGTTTTCATCTAACCTGGAGGACGTGGAGTATAGTTCGGCAAGATATTTCTGAAAAACCGCTAGGACTTTCACTGGGTTACTGGAGAAAGGGTCGAAAGGGAGGTGCACAGGCGAATCCGTTTATGTGGGCAGTCTAGTTTATGAAGTGATAGGGTGAGGAAAGTATCCCGTTTGTTTGCCTTGATCTAAAAACATTTTATTAGATAAGTTCCACTCATTAATGCAAGACTGAGCTTACATCAGGTGTTACATTTGTCCCTAAGGGATTGTAATAGGTGAACCAAGTTCATGTCACTATAGTGGTAAAGGGATGGTGTGATCTGTACTCCTAAACAGGTAATTTGTTGCACTACTTTTAAATAGGGATGAGCCTAATGCCGCGTACACACGGTCGGACTTTTCAGCTACAAAAGTCCGACAGCCTGTCCGACAGACTTTCGACGGACTTTCGACGGACTTGCGGCGGACTTTCTAACGAACAGACTTGCCTACACACGATCACACAAAAGTCCGTCGAATTCTTACGTGATGACGTACACCGGACTAAAATAAGGAAGTTGATAGCCAGTAGCCAATAGCTGCCCTAGCGTGGGTTTTTGTCCGTCAGACTAGCATACAGACGAGCGGATTTTTCGACCGGACTCGAGTCCGTCGGAAAGATTTGAAGCATGTTTCAAATCTAAAGTCCGTCGGATTTGAGGCTGAAAAAGTCCGTTGAAAGTCCGGAGAAGCCCACACACGATCGGATTACCAGCCAGCTTTAGTCCGTCAGCGTCCGTTGGACTTTTGTAGACGAAAAGTCCGACCGTGTGTACGCGGCATAACACCCCCTGGTTCAGTTTGCACCAGAACATCCGAACATGCAAAAAAGTTTGTTCGAACGCACAAACACCGTTAAAGTCTATGGGACACAAATGTGAAAAATCAAAAGTGCTAATTTTAAAGGCTTATATGCAAGTTTTTGCCCTAAAAAGTGTTTGGGGACCTGGGCCCTGCCCCGGGGGACATGTATCAATGCAAAAAAAGTTTTAAAAACGGCTGCTTTTTCGGGAGCAGTGATTTTAAGAATGCTTAAAGTGAAACAATAAAAATTAAATATTCCTTTAAATATTGTGACTGGGGGGTGTCTACTAGTATGCCTGCAAAGTGGCACAGTTTTCCAGTGTTTAGAAAAGTACCACAGCAAAATGACATTTCTAAAGGAAAAAAGTCATTCAAAACTGCTTGCGGCGGTAACGTATTGTCGGGTCTCGGCAATATAGATGAAAATCATTGAGAAAAATGACATCCCCCCCCAGCCCATTAACAGGCTCCTTGGGTCTGATATGGATATTAAGGGGAATCCCAGGCACTATATACTCTGAACAGAGGTATATATATTATTCGGACTGCCCTATATACTCTGCAGAAAATTGGGCCTTAGGTGTTGGTGGTGCCAGAACACGGTAACACCTCACAGTTACTCTTGTTGTGCGCAGGAACGGGCCCTGCTGTTAAATATTATTTCAAAAATTGTAATTGCATTGCCTTGTTAAACAGGGGCAGCAAAAAAATTAAATGGGCCTTAGGCAGTGGTGGTGGTGGTGCCACAACACTGTAACCCCTCACAGATACTCTTGGGCACAGGAACAGGCCCTTCTGTTAAATATTATATCAAGAATTGTAATTACATGTCCCTGTTAAACAGAGGCAGAAAAATTGGGCCTTTGGTGGTGGCGGTGGTACCACAACACTGTAAGCCCTCACAGTTACGCTTGTTGGGCACAGGAACGTGCCCTGCTGTGAAATATTAGATCAAAAATTGTAATTACATGCCCGTTAAACAGGGGCAGAAAAATTGGGCCTTAGGCAGTGGTGGTGCCACAACACTGTAACCCCTCACATATAATCTTGTTGGGCACAGGAACAGGCCCTGCTGTGAAAAATTCGATCAAAAATTGTAATTACATGCCCCTGATAAACAGGGGCAGAAAATTGGGCCTTAGGCAGTGGTGGTGATGGTGCCACAACAATGTAAGCCCTCACAGACACTCTTGTTGGGCGCAGGAATGGGCCCTGCTGTAAATTATTTGATCAAAAATTGTAATTACATGCCCCTGATAAACAGGGGCAGAAAATTGGGCCTTAGGCAGTGGTGGTGATGGTGCCACAACAATGTAAGCCCTCACAGACACTCTTGTTGGGCGCAGGAATGGGCCCTGCTGTAAATTATTTGATCAAAAATTGTAATTACATGCCCCTGTTAAACAGGGGCAGAAAAAAATGGGCCTTAGGCAGTGGTGGTGGTGCCCTAAACCAAAAATATTTTTGGAAGCTAGCATCATCATGATTGAGGAGGAATAGGATAGTCACTCAGCATAGGCAGTCTTCAAGGGATCCCACATCCATAGAAAAATCAATCAGTTATATCAGCATCAGGTGCTTGATAGCTGCTGCTGATCCAAGACTTATTCATTTTTATGAAGGTGAGCCTATCAACGGAGTCTGTGGACAGGCGCACTCTATGATCCGTTACAAACCCTCCAGCAGCACTGGATGTGCGTTCAGAAAGAACGCTGGATGCAGGACAGGCCAGTAGCTCAATTGCATATTCAGCAAGTTCTGGCCAGTGGTCCATCCTCAAGACCCAGTAACCCAGTGGATGGTCTGTTGGAAAGGTCTCCTAGTCTGCTCTTGCCCCTAGATATTCCTGCACCATGTAATGCAGGCGCTAGTGATGGTTGCTTGAACCAATCAGACCCTGGCGCTGAGGACTGAAAAATTGTCTAAAGGCATCAGTCAGCCGGCCACCTTCTCCATCGCTCTTACTCTGACTGAACGATGCCTTAGCAACACGTTGTCCAGCACTAGGAAATTGTAACCTCCCAGGGTCTGGAATTGTATTGCACAAACCTTTCTTCATGGCCTTCTGAAGATGTTTCATCCTCTGCTCCCTCTGCGAAGGCAGGATGAGTTCTGCAACCTTACCCTTGTAACATGGATCAAGAAGGGTTGTCAGCCAGTAATGATCCCTCTCCTTGATACCACAAATCCTAGGGTCCTTTTGCAGGCTTTGCAGAATCAGGGAGTCCTGTGGGTCACTGAGGATGATGTTGTCAGGAACTACCCCCTCCCAACCACGCACAACTCCTTGGGTTTCTGGGGACTGAAAACCATCCCTTGAAGACTGCTGCTGAGTGTTATCCTCTACACCCACGCTGACACAATCCTTCTCCTCTTCTTCCTATGTGTTTGGCGGGCCCACAGGAATGCTATCTGGATAAAGGGGGCATTGAGATGTAAGGAAGTCCTCCTCTTCCTCCTGCTGTTCTGCCTCAAGTGCCCTGTCCATTATTCCATGAAGCGTGTGCTCCAACAGGAACAAAACAGTACAAAACATATTACAGCGCACACATTCAAGAATGACATTTCCTGCAAGGCTAGTTAAAAACACCTGAACATATTCAAAAAAATACGGGGGTTTGGTCACACTATATGGTTATATAGTGCTAAGCCCACTTACTGCGACAAAGTACCCCGAATTAGTGGGTCCTAATAGAATGGAATATCCTGTGTCTCAACCATGGGAGCTGAACTCCTCTATGTGGGAGAACTGAAGGGGATTCTTCCTATGCACTGGTGGCCACTAAATAAGAGGTAATGAAGAGGGGGAGGGGTGCTCCAACAGGAAGACAAGAGGGACAGTATCACTCATGCACTGATGCATGCATTGTCGCTGCTCACCATCCTCGTGGCATCCTCAAATGATGACAGGACAGTGCATGCCTTGATCAGTAGCCACTGGCGTGGAGAAAAAAGCCAAGCTCCCCTGACCATGTCCTGGTGCCATACTCACACAGGTACTCATTGATGGCCCACTGCTGCGATTGCAGCTGCTGCAGCATTGTCAATGTTGAGCTCCACCTGGTGGGCATGTCACAAATGAGGCGGTTGGTGGGCAGGTTGAATGTCAGCCAGCCGAGCACTGGCATTGTATGAACGGCGGAAATGATCACAGACTTTTCTGGCCTGCCTCAGGAGATCCTGTAAGCCTGGGTACCTGCTCAAGAACCGCTGCATCACCAAATTCAGGATGTGTGCCAAACATGGGACATGAGTCAAGTGTCCCTGTCGGAGGGCGGTTGGTTGGCGCCATTTGTCGCATACAACCATTCCTGGCTGAAGCTGGTGTGGCGTCAACCACCTCAGAACCTGCCCCTGCAGAGCTGACAGAATCTCTGCCCCAGTGTGGCTCCTGTCCCCTAAGCAGACCAACTCAAGCACCGCATTGCATCTTTTACCTGAGTGCTTGTGTAGCCCCTTGACCACTTACGGAGCATGGCTGGTTCAGATGAGAAATCTGCAGAAGAGGCCATAGAGGAAGAAGAAGAGGAGGGGGTGGAGGAGAGAGCTGTGGCAGAATCACCACTAGCCTTTTGGAGGTGTGGTTGCGGAACAAGCTCCAACAATACTGAACCCTCTCCTGCATCCTTCCCAGCTGCCAGCAGAGTTACCTAGTGTGCTGTGAAGGAAAGGTAATGTCCCTGCCCATGCCTGCTAGACCATGAGTCAGTGGTAATATGCACCTTACTGCTGACTGCCCTGTCCAACGAGGCCAAAACATTACCTTCCACATGCCGGTAGAGAGCTGGAATAGCCATCTGTGAAAAGAAATGACATTTTGGTACCTGCCACTGAGGTACAGCACATTCCACAAATTCACAAAAGGGGGCAGAGTCTACCAGCTGAAAAGGCAGCAGTTGCAGTGCTAGCAATTTGGCCAAGCTAGCTTTCAGATGCTGAGCATGTGGATGGCTGGGACCGAATTTCTTTTTACGGTTCAGCAACCGGGGTGGGGAAATTTGCCTGCTAAAATCAGATGGTGGTGTACTGCTAGCAGATTAGCTGCAAGTACTTGAGACACTTATTGCTATACCTTCATTCCTCTCAGTGCAGGTTTTTGAGAGGACTGGAGGTATAGTGGGGTTGGAGATCCCAGATGAGGAGCAAGGAGAAGTCTGCCTTTTTCTTTGATGTGGGTCTTTCAAGTGGACTTCAATGGACTTCATGGCAGTTCATAATATGTCTGGTCAAGCATATGGTGCCCAAGCAGTTTCTGTTCTGGCCATGCTTGATCCGCTTCAGACATAGGTTGCAAACAGCAACGGTGCGATCTGCTGAACACGTGTCAAAAAAGTCCCACACCAGGAAACTTTTCAAAATCAGTGGGGAGTCAGCAGTGCCTGGCACCTGAGGAGCTCTGCGGTGTGATGCAGTAGGGTGGCTGCCCTTAAGCTGCCCCCTAGAGGACATCCTGCCTTGTTGGAGTTGTACCTCCTCTCTTCTATCAGGCACCCAAGTAGAGTCAGTGACCTCATCATCCCCTTCTTCCTTGTCACTGGAGCAAACTTGGCCGTATGCTGCGGCTGGGGGAACATGACTACCAGTTTCTTGTCCTTCTTGGGCACCCCTCTCTCTAGGTTCACGTTACTCCCTTCCTCAACCTGGGAACCAACATTGGAGCCTACTAATCGTTGTGCATCCTCCATCAGCATGTACCCGAAACTGTGGTCAAATAGTTTGGGGGACTCCTCCGTGCATGATGGTGGGGCTACGGAAGTGACTGTGGACAAGGAGCTGGTGGAAAAGGCCGCTTTGGCAGCTGCATTGGAAGGCAAACTACTCTGATCCTGGGTGACAGAGGATGAGGAGGATGAGGAGGGCTTTGTTATCCACTCCACCAACTCTTTTGCATGTTCTGGCTCAATAACACGGCCAGCAGCAGAAAAAAAGGACAAGCGTGCCCCACGGCCACCTGCAGAGGATGCACCATGTCCACGACCAGCACTGTTGACTGTAGACACAGAGCCTGCTTGCCCTCTTTTAGTGGCCTGTGAGCGTCCGCCTCTCCTTGGTGGCCTTCCGGACATGATGTATATTTTGTTTTACAACACCACACTGCACTGTATTGTGTACACCACCAGAAGTGCAGTAGCAACTGCACTATGGCTGCACTGTATTGTGCACTGTGTACACCACCAGAAAAGTAGTAGCAACTGCACTACGGTTGCACTGTATTGCGTAATGTGTACACCGTCAGAAAAGTAGTAGCAACTGCACTACGGTTGCACTGTATTGTGTACACCACCAGAAAAGTAGTAGCAGCTGCACTACGGTTGCACTGCATTGTGTACTGTGTACACCACCAGAAAAGTAGTAGCAATTGCACTACGGTTGCACACTGTATTATGTACTGCGCACTCCACCAGAAAAGTAGTAGAAACAGTACACCACAGAATGTACTGTAGATATAGGCTACACTGGAAGCTGCAGAGTATATACACACACACACATATATATATATATATATATATATATATATATATATATATATATATATATATATTATATATATATATATATATATACTCTGCATCCAGTCTGTGTAGCCTAAATCTACATTCTACAGTGCATTCTATGGTGTACTATTTCTAATCTACTTCAGGCAGTGTATTTGAGATATATATACAGTATTTCACAAAAGTGAGTACACTCCTCACATTTTTGTAACTATTTTATTATATATTTTCATGTGACAACACTGAAGAAATTACACTTTGCTACAATGTAAAGTAGTGAGTGTACAGCTTGTATAACAGTGTAAATGTGCTGTCCCCTCAAAATAACTCAACACACAGCCATTAATGTCTAAACTGCTGGCAACAAAAGTGAGTACACCCCTAAGTAAAAATGTTCAAATTGGGCACAAAGTGAGAATATTTTGTGTGGCCACCATTATTTTCCAGCACTGCCTTAACCCTCTTGGGCATGGCGTTCACCAGAGCTTCACAGGTTGCCACTGGAGTCCTCTTCTACTCCTCCATGACAAAATCACGGAGCTGGTGGATGTTAGAGACCTTGCGCTCCTTCTCCTTCAGTTTAAGGATGGCCCACAGATGCTTAATAGGGCTTAGGTCTGGAGACATGCTTGGCCAGTCCATCACCTTTACCCTCAGCTTCTTTAGCAAGGCAGTGGTCATCTTGGAGGTGTGTTTGGGTTCGTTATCATGTTGGAATACTGCCCTGCGGCCCAGTTTCTGAAGGGAGGGGATAGTGTATGTCACAGTACATGTTGGCATTCATGTTTCCCTCAATGAACTGTAGCTCCCCAGTGTCAGCAGCACTCATGCAGCCCCAGACCATGACACTCCCACCACCATGCTTGACTGTAGGCAAAACACACTGGTCTTTGTACTCCTCACCTGGTTGCTGCCACACACACTTGACATTATCTGAACCAAATAAGTTTATCTTAGTCTCATCAGACCCCAGGACATGGTTCCAGTAATCCATGTCCTTAGTCTGCTTGTCTTCAGCAAACTGTTTGTGGGCTTTCTTGTGCATCATCTTTGGAAGAGGCTTCCTTCTGGGATGACAGCCATGCAGACCAATTTGATTCAGTGTGTGGCGTATGGACTGAGCACTGACAGGCTGACCCCCACCCCTTCAAACTCTGCAGCAATGCTGGCAGCACTCATACGTCTATTTCCCAAAGACAGCCTCTGCATATGATGCTGAGCACGTGCACTCAACTTCTTTGGTTGACCATGGCGAGGCCTGTTCTGAGTGGAACATGTCCTGTTAAACTGCTGTATGGTCTTGGCCACCATGCTGCAGCTCAGTTTCAAGGTCTTTACAATCTTCTTATAGCCTAGGCCATCTTTATGTAGAGCAACAATTCTTTTTTTCAGATCCTCAGAGAGTTCTTTGAAATGAGGAGCCATATTGAACTTCCAGTGACCAGCATGAGAGAGTGAGAGCGATAACACCAAATTTAACACACCTGCTCCTCATTCACACCTGAAACCTTGTAACACTAACGAGTCACATGACACCGGGGAAATGGCTAATTGGGCCCAATTTGGACTCTTTCACTTAGGGGTGTACTCACTTTTGATGCCAGCTGTTTAGACATTAATGGGTGTGTATTGAGTTATTTTGAGGGGACAGCAAATTTACACTGTTATACAAGCTGTACTTTACATTGTAGAAAAGTGTCGTTTCTTCAGTCTTGTCACATGAAAAGATATAATAAAATGTTTACAAAAATGTGAGGGGTGTACTCACTTTTGTGAAATACTGTATATATATATAGATATATATATATCTATATATCTATATAGATATATAGATATATAGATATATAGATATATATATATATACACTTGACTGACTCTATCTATCTATCTATCTATCTATCTATCTATCTATCTATCTATCTATCTATCTATCTATCTATCTATCTATCTATCTATCTATCAAATACACTGCCTGAAGTAGATTAGAAATAGTACACAATAGAATGCACTGTAGAATGTAGATTTAGGCTAACTGACTGGATGCAGAGTATATATATATATATATATATATATATATCTCTATCTATCTATCTATCTATCTATCTATCTATCTATCTATCTATCTATCTATCTATCTATCTATCTATCTATCTATCTATCTATCTATCTATCTATCTATCTATCTATCTATATATATAAAATACACTTTCACTAACTGAATAACCTGCCTGCTTAATCTAAATCAAGCTATCTCTCCGTCCACACCAACAATACTACACAGGGCTGCCGCGTAGGCATCCTTAAATAGTGTGGGGCATGGACTTAGTCCCCCTGAGCCATGATTGGCCAAAGGCACCCTGCCTTTGGCCAATTATGGCTCTCTTAGCAGAGGGCGCTGGGATTGGCTAAAGCATGCAGGTCAGGTGCATGCTTTGGCCAATCATCATACAGCAATGCACTGCGATCTTGCAGTGCATTATGGAGCGTTCCACGGGCGCTTGAATTTCCCATGAAAGCCCCATAATGTTCACTCTTCGGCGAATGAGCAAACACCCGATGTTTGAGTCAAACTCATGTTCGACCCAAACATCAAGCTCATCTCTACTTTTAAAGGTGATAATGTATCTTCCTGCAGGGTCTGACAGTGGGTCTTAAACCTGGATGCTTCCCAGTTGAGATCCGCGTTGTAGCTGTCATTCTGCTATAGCACGGATCTGAACAGGTTAAATACACTGCCTGAAGTAGATTAGAAATAGTACAGCATGGAATGCACTGTAGAATGTAGATCTAGGCTACACTGACTGGATGCAGAGTATATATATATAGACTGACTCTCTCTCTATAAATATATATAAAACTACACTGCTACTAACTGAATAACCTGCCCGCTTAATCTAAATAATCATGCTATCTCTCCGTCCACACAAACAACACTACACAGGGCTGCCGAGTAGGCAGCCTTATATAGTGTGGGGCATGGACTTAGTCCCCCTGAGCCATGATTGACCAAAGGCACCGTGCTTTGGCCAATTATGGCTCTCTTAGCAGAGGACACTGGGATTGGCCACAGCATGCAGGTCAGGTGCATGCTTTGGCCAATCATCATACAGCAATGCACTGCGATCTCGCAGTGCATTATGGGGCGTTCCGCGGGCGCTTGAATTTCCCGCGAACGCCCCATAATGTTCGCTCTTCGGCGAACAGGCAAACACCCGATGTTCGAGTCAAACTCATCTCTACTTTTAACCACTTCAGATCCGGGCCATTGCCAAATGATGGCAACAGCACGGATCTACATTACCGGGACAACGTCTATTGACGATGTCCCCTTTCCTCGTTCCTAGCGCGCTCTCATGAGCATGCCTCAGGGAAAATCTGTGTTGGCCGTGTCCCTTGGACACAGCCAATCACAGATCGCTGTAAACGGCCAATCACAGCGACCGTTTACAGCGCGATCGCCGCCTCCAATGAGAGATGATCTGAAATGTAAACAATTGAGATCATCTCTCATTGCCGGCTCTCTCTCCTCACACAGAGACAGCGTGTGAGGAGAGAGAGCTTCTGTGAGTAAATTTGTGACAGTATTAAAGTGAAGTGTGCCCAAAAAGTGCCCAACAGTGCCCACAGTTACATCTATCTAGTGCCATCTGTGCCCACCTGTGCGCCTCAGTGCCCACTTGTGCCATCAGTGCATCATCTGTGCCATCAGTGCCCGTCTGTGCCCATCAGTGCCCGTCTGTGCCCATCAGTGCCCGTCTGTGCCCATCTGCAATCAGTGCGCATCTGTGCCAACTCATTAGTGCCCATCTGTGCCACCTCATCAGTGCCCATCTGTGCCATCTCATCAGTGCCCATCTGTGCCACCTCATCGGTGCCCATCTGTACCAATCAGTGCCCATCTGTGCCGCCTCAGTGCACATCTGTGCAATCTGTGCCCATCTGTGCTGCCTTATCAGTGCCCATCTGTGCCGCCTCATCAGTGCCCATCACTGCCACCTCACCAGTGCCACATCAGTGCATATCTGTGCCCACCTGTGCGGCCTCATTAGTGTAAATCTGTGCAATCAATCAGTGCCCATCTGTGCTGCTTCCTCAGTGCCCATCTGTGCTGCCTCAGTGCCCTTCTGTGCCGCTTCATCAGTGCCCATTTGTGCCGCCTCATCAGTGCCTATCTGTGCGATCAGTGCCCATCTGTGCGATCAGTGCCCATCTGTGCCGCCTCATCAGTGCACATCTGTGCCATCAATCAGTGCCACCTCACCAGTGCAGGCTTAGCACACACCTGTGCAATCTCATAACCACCAGCAGCCATGTCCAAAAAAAACTTTTCTGCCGAGGAGGCATACCAAATTCTTTCCATGGCTGACGAGAGCAACGGGGAGCTCTCTTTTTCGGATTCCCTTCTCAATTCGGATTCTGACGTAAATTCAGTAGTTCCTCAGTAGTGGAACACTAACAGACTCAGAGGAGGAAGAAACTCGGCCCGCCAAATGAAGGCGTTCTGGTGAGGAGGCAGTGGCATCCACCAGCACCGCAGTGGCATCCACTAGCACCGCAGTGCCATCCACCAGCACTGCAGTGTCATCCACCAGCACTGCAGTACCTCGGCAAGAAAGGCCAAGTACCAGTGGGGTGTCACCTCAGCCCCAAAGGGTTAGGTCCCATGCCAGCCTTCCCTATGCCCTCCAGAACCCCTTGTGACTTCCTCCTAATTCAGGAGAAGCTAGCGTTCCCCCTTTCACTGCCCAGCCAGGAGTCCAGGTGGATACAGAGAACTTTACCCCAATTCATTTTTTTAATTTAATTTTTACAGAGGACATGTTGGCGTCAATTGTTACCCAGTGCAACCTGTATGCACAGCAATTTATTTTGCAAAATCCCACATCATATTATGCCCGTCCCTATGAGTGGAGAGACCTGACAGTGGAGGAGTTCAAGGTTTTTTTGGGCCTCACATTTAATATGGGGCTCACCAAAAAAAATGAATTCCGTTCCTATTGGTCAACCCACCCCCTCCACCACATGCCACTCTTCTCCGCAGTAATGCCCAGAACCAGGTATCTGATGATAATGAGGTTCCTACATTTCAGCGACAATACCCAGTGCCCTCCCCGAAATGATCCAAATTATGACAGGCTTTACAAAATTCGGCCAATATTAAATTATTTTTCTGAACTATTCCCCCAGCTGTTCACCCTGGACCAACACATATGTGTGGATGAGTCCCTTGTTAAATTTAGCGGCAGGCTTAAAATTAAGCAATTTATCCCCAGCAAAAAGGCACGCTATGGGGTGAAGGTGTACAAACTATGTGACCGAGCCACAGGGTACACATATTCCTTCATAGTGTACAAAGGGAAGGACACCCAGCTGCAACCCCCTAATTGCCCAGACTACTTGGGATCCAGCGGGAAAGTTGTTTGGGACCTCATATACCCCCTACTCGACAAAGGATACCAGCTGTATGTAGACAACTTCTACACTTCTCTGTCCCTGTTCCACAACCTTCATCGGAAGAAGACGCCAGCATGTGGCACCGTAAAAAAGAATCGGAAGGGCTTTCCTCAAAGTCTTGTTAATAAGAAGTTGAGAAAAGGAGAAACGGCGTAACAAAGAGATTCTGGCAGTGAAGTGGAGGGACAGAAGGGATGTGTACATGTTGTCTTCCATCCACAATAACACCTATGTGGAAATCCCCAGAAGGAATGGCCCCATCCAGAAACCCACATGCATCCATGAATACAATTCGTTTATGGGGGGAGTCGACTTCAACGATCAAATGTTGGAACCATACCTTGCCACAAGATGGACATACCATTGGTACAAAAAAGTAGCAATTTATTTTTTTCAATTGGCCATATTCAATTCCTATATCATTTACCGCAACTCCACCCAAAACCCCCAACCCTTCCTTGGCTACCAGGAGGAAATTTCCACTGCCCTTATATTCCCGAACGGCCCACCAGAAAACATCCGATCAGATGTTGTTAGTTGACTCTCCAAACGCCACTTTCCAGATAAACTCCCTCCCAAACCAACAGGCCAAAGACGTCAAAAAAGATGTAAGGTGTGTACCAGAGCAGGAGTCAGAAGAGACACATCTTATTATTGTGCACAATGTCCTTCCCAACCAGGCCTCTGCATAGGTGAATGTTTCCGCCGTTACCATACTTTACTAAATTATTAGTGAAGTATGGTAAACGTAATCCTCAGTTCCTGCCTTCACACCCCTTATGCCACTGCCTGCTCTGTAACTGACCCTGGCTTGTTATTCGACCACGCTTCTGCCTGTCGATTTTGTACATACCGCTGCCTGATCTGGAACTGACCCTGGACTGTTATTCGACCATGCTTCTGCCTAACGATTCTGTACATACCTCTGCCTGATATGGAACTGACCCTGGACTGTTATTCGACTATGCTTCTGCCTAACGATTCTCTACATACCTCTGCCTGATCTGGAACTGACCTTGGACTGTTTGACCATGCCTCTTGCCTGCCTCTTGGACTGATCTTGTATCCTGCAACTGGACTAGTGGGATTCAACACAGGGGTCTCACATATGTGAGGGTCTCCAGAATAGTTTTTCTGGATGAAGAAAACAATTTTCTTTGTTTTCTCATTCCTAGATTAGGGTCTCTACCCCTGTCCCCATTCTGTCCTGAACGAGGCCCTACTTCTGCCTGCTGCCTGTAGGACTTACTGCCGTCATGCCTCTGTTTGTCGCACTGACCACAGCACATGGACCATGTTCCTGCCTACTACCAAGACCAATATTTTGGCACTGCTGACAATCTCTGCCTGCACTGACCCTGCACTGCACTGACCTATGGACAGTATCCCTGCCTGCTGCCTGTACTGACTATGGACAGTATTTCTGCCTGCTGCCTGAAAAATTGTGTTCGCTGTTGCTGACCAAGTCCCTGCCTGCTGCCTGGACCAGTGCTATCCTCCTGTGGACAACTGTACTACTAAAACCACAGGTAATATTTTGTTTCTCTTTGCTCAGCGTAATGTATTTTGGAGTGTAATTCTTGGTATGTGCATGCTGTGTGTCCCTGGAACACCTGATGGTGTTCCTTGCATGTTGGATCTCTGTATGTGGTCAGGCTGTGTAAAAGTCTCACACATGTGATATTGTTTTACTCAGGAGGAGTAGCAGAATGTATTTCGGGGTGTTATTTTTGCTATGTAAATGCTATATGTTGGAAATATCTTATAAACGGACAACTTTGTGTAAAAAAAAATGCGTTTTCATTTTTTTCCACATTTTCCAAAAACTTCTGCAAAAAAATGAACCGTTCAAAAGACTCATTATGCCTCACAGATTATACGTTGGGGTATTAGCTTTCCAAAATGGGGTCATTTTGTGGGCGTTTCCATTGTCCTGGTGCTCCAGGACCTTCAAAAGTGTAATAGGTGGGTGAGAAATGAGATGTGTAATTTATGCTTCTAGAACACCTAAAGGTGCTACTTCAATGTTAGGCCTCTGTATGTGGTCAGACTGTGTAAAAGTCTCACACATGTGGTATCGTTTTACTCAGGAGGAGTAGCAGAATGTAATTCAGGGTGTTATTTTTGCTATGTAAATGCTATGTGTTGGAAATATCTTATAAACGGACAACTTTGTGTAAAAAAAAAATGCGTTTTCATTTTTTTCCACATTTTCCAAAAACTTCTGGAAAAAAATGAACCGTTCAAAAGACTCATTATGCCTCATAGATTATACGTTGGGGTGTTAGCTTTCCAAAATGGGGTCATTTTGTGGGCGTTTCCATTGTCCTGGTGCTCCAGGACCTTCAAAAGTGTAATAGGTGGATGAGAAATGAGATGTGTAATTTATGCTCCTAGAACACCTGAAGGTGCTACTTCAATGTAAGGCCTCTGTATGTGGTCAGACTGTGTAAAAGTCTCACACATGTGGTATCGTTTTACTCAGGAGGAGTAGCAGAATGTATTTCGGGGTGTTACTTTTGCTATGTAAATGCTATGTGTTGGAAATATCTTATAAACTGACAACTTTGTGTAAAAAAAAATGGGTGTTATTTTTGCTATGTAAATGCTATGTGTTGGAAATATCTTATAAACAGAGAACTTTGTATAAATCATTTTTTTCCACATTTTCCAAAAACTTCTGGAAAATAATGAACCTTTCAAAAGACTCATTATGCCTCATAGATTATATGTTGGGCTGTCAGCTTTCCAAAATGGGGCCATTTTGTGGGTGTTTTCATTGTCCTGGTACTCTAGGGCCTTTAAAGGTGTAATAGGTAGTCAACAAGTTAGATGGGTAATTTATGCTCCTTGAACACCTGATGATGCTCCCTGCATGTTGGGCCTCTGTATGTGGCCAGTTAGTGAAAAAGTCCCACACATGTGGTATTGTAATACTCAGGAGGAGTAGCCAAATGTATTTTGGGGTGTCATTTGTGGTATGCACATTCCATGTGAGAGAAATAAGCTATTACAATGACAATTTTCTGAAAAAAATATAAAAAATAAAAAAAAACTCACCATGCCTCTTACTAAATACCCTGGAATGTCTACTTTCCAAAAAGGGGTCATTTGGGGGAATTGTACTTTCCTGGCTTGTTAGGGTCTCAAGAAATGAGATGGGCCTCCGTACATCAGGTGTGATCAGATGTGATCATTTTTTTATGATTTGCACCATAGCTTGTAGACTATATAAATTTCATACAGACCACATAATATCCACTAATTTGGGTAATTTTTACCAAAGATATGTAGCAGTATAAATTGTGGCCAACATTTATGAAGAAAAATTGCTAATTTGCTAAATTTTATCACAGAAACGAAGAAAAAGGCATTTTTTTTTCAAAATTTTCGGTCTTTTTTCATTTATAGCGCAAAAATTAAAAAACCCAGAGGTGATCAAATACCACCAAATTAAAGCTATATTTGTATGAAAAAAAGGACAAAAAAATCATTTGGGTACAGTGTTGCATGACTGAGTAATTGTCATTCAAAGTGTGAGAGCACTGAAAGCTGAAAATTGGTCTGGGCAGGAGGGGGGTTTAAGTGCCCAGTAAGCAAGTGGTTAAAGGTGATAAGGTATCTTCCTGCAGGGTCTGACAGTGGGTCCTCAACCTGGATGCTTCCTAGTTGAGAGTCAGTCCTGAAAAAGTTCTGAATTTGGTGAAAAACTCCATTGCTTAGTTATCAAGGATCTAGTACTTGCTACAGTAGAAATAAAAGAGTGTCATCTGCTTAGTTTGCCACTTTCTCTTTACTAGGTCTTCTCTTGAAACCTTTTAACTTAGTGTCTTGCTACAGAAGAGCTGTAAGGGAGAGGGGGCATGGTTTGGCACGCAACAGAAATTATTGTGTGGAGTGGAACTCTGCTGCCTTAGGTGACTCTTCAAACAAGGATAGGATTTAGCCTGGATCAACCACCAAAAATAAAAAAGTATAATTAAATTAAATGTTAGTTAGAAACTCGTCCACATAATAAATATGGGATGCAGTTCAGGTTGCCCTGACGCATACAAAGGGAAACTAAGAGAATAGAGTCTCTTAAGAGGGCAGAAAAGCACCTGAACACTAAATGGAAAAACAAATCAAAATTTTATTGTATAAGAATGGAGACACTACACAAATTTAATACTACAAAAACATAAAGTGGGCTATGGTAAGTGACTATCACAGACCCTATTACAAATGACAACATTGTCGTTAAAAACACAGGAGCCACAGCTAAGCATACCACATACAAACACCAATCACCACTCACAGACACTGATGATATAGGAATAAATTCATATATTCAGAGAAGCTGCTAATAGAATTCTATAAATCATCATTCAGAAGCGTGGTATATCGGGAATATGGGTGGGTGTGGATGGAGAGGATAATGAAAGTCCATAGATTGAGTTGATTCAACACGGTCAATGGATCAAAAAGGGACCGGAACCAGAAGATATTTACCAAGGGAGGCAGCAGATATGACCAGCAAGCTAAACAGTGTGGATAAGTGAATCATGGGTATAGGCAGAGTAACAGCGGTATTCGTAGCAATGGCAGAGGCAACAGGGGAAAAGAAGGGGCTGCACACAGAATCGAAGGAGTGGGAGACTGAGGAGCCAGAAGAGATGCTGAGTAGCACTACCAGTGCTGCCTGTTGTGTTGTCAACTTGTCAGAATTCCAACTTAATGATGAACATATTAGATTACTTAAAAAGGGACTCTCCTTTTCTCCCACGACGCCCATGAACGAGTTTGAAGTCTTTAAAGACATCAGCCTCTTCCTAAGGAAAGTCCTTTTTAGATTATGGCATACTAGAAGTGCAGATGATCTTCAGACCCCTGAAGCCAACTTGGATAAGAATGAAAAGGAGGCTATTGAAAGCCTCATATCCTTATTGGATGAGAACTGTGATAGTGATTCTGAAACAAATCTGTGTCACTCACTTAGACGACCCTCTATTTGAAAATTAGATCTACAAAAATGCCCACACTATCCAAACATAAATGGCTCCAGTTGTTTTTGGACCAGGTTAAATAGGACCTGGGGAGAATTAACTGGGACTGGGTTGGCCCGAACAATTTAACTTTTGCTGAAAGACCGGCCTTACATGATCTTTGGAGAGAATTGGTAAATATGTGGACTCTATGATCAAACATCTTGTCAACATGCTTCCTTCCTTTGTCCGTGATAGTCGAGATGTTCTCACCAAGTAGGGATGAGCTTCATGTTCGAGTCGAACCCATGTTCGACTCGAACATCGTCTGTTCGCCTATTCGCTGAATTGTGAACGATATGGGCCGTTCGCGTCAAATTCCTGTGGCGCGTCACAGCCCATAATTCACTGCGGCATCGCAGTGCATTGCTGGCTGATGATTGGCCAAGCATGCACTATGACCCGCATGCTTGGCCAATCACAGCGCCGTCTGAACAGAGAGCCGTAATTGGCCAAAGCCAAGGAGACTTTGGCCAATTATGGCTCAGGGGATTTAGCACACGCCCCACACTATATAAGGCCACCTGCACGGCGGCCCTGTGTAGTGTGTGTTCCGGCATTCATAGATAGAGAGAGAGAGAGACAGACAGTGTCATTTGATTTGAGTTAGATAGATTAGGCAGAATAGTCAGTCAGTTAGCTGCACTTACAGTGTATTGTGTATATATATGCATCCCAGGTGTTGCATATATATATATATATATATATACACTGTATTCAGTTTAGCTAGATCTGTTCCTGTTATCTTCTTACTGACAGGCAGGCTTGTCTTGTTACAGTATTTACAGCTACCTGAAGAAAATTGCTGGTGTTCTTTTGATCCTATTAGTACCACAGTCAGGCAGCTAGACTATTTACAGTTAGTGCAGTGCGTCCTGCTCACAGTGTTCAGCTAAAACTACAAGTTAGTGGGGTGCGTCCTGCTCACAGTGTTCAGCTAAAACTACAAGTTAGTGGGGTGCGTCCTGCTCACAGTGTTCAGCTAAAACTACAAGTTAGTGGGGTGCGTCCTGCTCACAGTGTTCAGCTAAACCTACAAGTTAGTGGGGTGCGTCCTGCTCACAGTGTTCAGCTAAACCTACAAGTTAGTGTGGTGCGTCCACCTCACAGTGTTCAGCTAAACCTACAAGTTAGTGCGGTGTGTCCTGCTCACAGTGTTCAGCTAAAACTACAAGTTAGTGTGGTGCGTCCACCTCACAGTGTTCAGCTAAACCTAGAAGTTAGTGCGGTGTGTCCTGCTCACAGTGTTCAACTAAAACTACAAGTTAGTGCTGTGTGTCCTGCTCACAGTGTTCAGCTAAACCTACAAGTTAGCGTAGTGAGACCTCTGCACAGTGTTCATCTAAAGCTACAAGTTAGTGCAGTGCGTCCTGCTCACAGTGTTCAGCTAGATCCGTTCCTGTTATCTTCTTACTGACAGGCAGGCTTGTCTTGTTACAGTATTTACAGCTACCTGAAGAAAATTGCTGGTGTTCTTTTGATCCTATTAGTACCACAGTCAGGCAGCTAGACTATTTACAGTTAGTGCAGTGCGTCCTGCTCACAGTGTTCAGCTAAAACTACAAGTTAGTGGGGTGCGTTCTGCTCACAGTGTTCGGCTAAACCTACAAGTTAGTGGGGTGCATCCTATTCACAGTGTTCAGCTAAACCTACAAGTTAGTGTAGTTAGACCTCTGCACAGTGTTCATCTAAAGCTACAAGTTAGTGCAGTGCATCCTGCTCACAGTGTTCAGCTAAAACTACAAGTTAGTGTGGTGCGTCCACCTCACAGTGTTCAGCTAAACCTACAAATTAGTGTGGTGCGTCCTGCTCACAGTGTTCAGCTAAACCTACAAGTTAGTGTAGTGAGACCTCTGCACAGTGTTCATCTAAAGCAGTGTTCATCTAAGTGCAGTGCAGTGCATCCTGCTCACAGTGTTCAGCTAAAACTACAAGTTAGTGTGGTGCGTCCACCTCACAGTGTTCAGCTAAACCTACAAGTTAGTGCGGTGCGTCCTGCTCACAGTGTTCAGCTAAAACTACAAGTTAGTGCAGTGCGTCCTGCTCACAGTGTTCAGCTAAAACTACAAGTTAGTGTGGTGCGTCCACCTCACAGTGTTCAGCTAAACCTAGAAGTTAGTGCGGTGCGTCCTGCTCACAGTGTTCAGCTAAAACTACAAGTTAGTGCTGTGCGTCCTGCTCACAGTGTTCAGCTAAACCTACAAGTTAGTGTAGTGAGACCTCTGCACAGTGTTCATCTAAAGCTACAAGTTAGTGCAGTGCATCCTGCTCACAGTGTTCAGCTAGATCCATTCCTGTTATCTTCTTACTGACAGGCAAGCTTGTCTTGTTACAGTATTTACAGCTACCTGAAGAAAATTGCTGGTGTTCTTTTGATTATATTAGTACCACAGTCAGGCAGCTAGACTATTTACAGTTAGTGCAGTGCATCCTGCTCACAGTGTTCAGCTAAAACTACAAGTTAGTGGGGTGCGTCCTGCTCACAGTGTTCAGCTAAACCTACAAGTTAGTGGGGTGCGTCCACCTCACAGTGTTCAGCTAAACCTACAAGTTAGTGCGGTGCGTCCTGCTCACAGTGTTCAGCTAAAACTACAAGTTAGTGCTGTGCGTCCTGCTCACAGTGTTCAGCTAAAACTACAAGTTAGTGTGGTGTGTCCACCTCACAGTGTTCAGCTAAAACTACAAGTTAGTGCGGTGCGTCCACCTCACAGTGTTCAGCTAAACCTACAAGTTAGTGCGGTGCGTCCTGCTCACAGTGTTCAGCTAAACCTACAAGTTATTTTTTTGCGAGCTCTGCACAGTGTTCAGCTAAAGCTACTTGTAGAAGGTTGGTGGTGTTTTCCTGATCCTATCACTACCGCAGGCAGCTAAAAAAGCTACAAGTTAGTTTTTTGCGAGCTCTGCACAGTGTTCAGCTAAAGCTACCTGTAGAAGGTTGGTGGTGTTCTCATACTACAGGCAGGTAGTTTATTTTGCTAGCTGCAGTATCAGTATATATATATATATATATATATATATATATATCCCAGCTTAGTGCAGCTACAGGCCATTAGTATGTCTGGAAGGCCAAGAAGGAGAGGCAGACAGTCACAAGCCAATAAGAGAAGGCAAGCAGGCTCTGTGTCTAGTGCTGGTCGTGGAGATGGTGCATCCTCATCAGCACGTGGCCGTGGGACACGCTTGGCCTTTTTTTCGGCAGCTGGCCGTGTTGAGCCGCAACATGCGGAAGACTTGGTCGAGTGGATGACCAAGCCGTCCTCATCCTCCTCATCCTCTCTCACCCATGCCCAGGGTACTTTGTCTGGCAAAGCAGCGGCCTCTTCCCTTGGCTCAATGTCATCAGTGACTCCTTCCCTAGCCCCACCATGTCCTCCTGAGGAGTCCCTCGAACTGTTTGACCACAGTGTTGGGTACATGCTCCAGGAGGATGCCCAGCGTTTGGAAGGCTCTGATGATGATACTGAGCTCGATGAAGGCAGTAACGTGAGCATGGACAGAGGGGGTGCCCAAGAAGGACAGCAATCTGGCAGTCATGCTCCCCCTGCTGCAGCATACTGCCAGCTTTGCTCCAGTGATGAGGAGGGAGGGGATGATGAGGTCACTGACTCAACGTGGGTGTCTGATAGGAGAGAGGAGGAGGAGGAGGCAGCACATCACCAACAAGGCAGGATGCCCTCCAGGGGCCAGCCTAAGGGCAGCACCTTGACTGCATCACACCCCAAAGCTCCACATGTGCAGGGCGCTGCAGTCTCTGCGCGTTATTCAAAAAGTTCTTTGGTGTGGGCCTTTTTTGAGACGAGTGCATCAGATCGCACCGCTGCTATTTGCAACATATGTCTCAAGAGTATCTCGCGTGGCCAAAACATCTCCCGCTTGGGTACCACATGCTTGACCAGACATATGTTGACCTGCCATGCAGTTCGTTGGCAAGCGTATCTAAAAGACCCACACCAAAGAACAAAGAGGACCTCTCCTTGCTCCTCATCAGCTGAGATCTCCAACCCCACTATACCTTCAGTCCTCTCTGAGACCTGCACTGAGAGGAATGAAGGTGTAGAATTAGGTGTGTAACAGCCAAGTACTTGTGGGCAATCTGCTTTTGGTACACCGACGTCAGATTGTACCAGGCAAATTTCCCTGCCCCAGCTGCTGCACCGCCAAAAGAAGTTTGCTCCCAGCCATCCACATGCCCAGCGGTTGAATGCTAGCTTGGCAAAATTGCTAGCACTTCAACTGCTGCCTTTTCAGTTGGTAGACTCTGCCCCCTTCCGTGAGTTTGTGGAATGTGCGGTTCCTCAGTGGCAGGTACCCAAACGCCACTTTTTCTCAAGGATGGCGATTCCGGCTCTCTACCAGCATGTAGAAGGCAATGTCCATGCCTCGCTGGACAGGGCGGTCAGCGGTAAGGTGCATATTACCGCTGACTCATGGTCCAGCAGGCATGGACAGGGACGTTACCTAAGTTCCACGGCGCATTGGGTGACTCTGCTGGCAGCTGGGAAGGATGCAGGACAAGGTGCAGTAATGTTGGAGGTTGTTCGCCACCATGCCTCCAAAATGCTAATGATTGTGACACACCTCTCTCCTCCACCCCCTCCTCTTCTTCTTCCTCCATGGCCTCTTCCTGTGCTTTGTCCTCGGAACCAGCGGTGCTCCGTAGCTGTTCAAGGGGCTACGCAAGTACGCAGGCCAAAAGATGCCATGCGGTGCTTGAGCTGGTGTGCTTGGGGGACAGGAGCCACACTGGGGCAGAGGTTCTGTCAGCTCTGCAGGGGCAGGTTCAGAGGTGGTTGACGCCACGCCAACTTAAGGCAGGAATGGTGGTTTGCGACAATGGCACCAACCTCCTCTCTGCCCTCCGACAGGGACAAATGACCCATGTGCCCTGTTTGGCTCACGTCCTTAACTTGGTGGTGCAGCGGTTCTTGGGCAGGTACCCGGGCTTACAGGATGTCCTGAGGCCGGCCAGGAAAGTCTGTGTGCATTTCCGCCGGTCATATATTGCCAGTGCTCGGCTGACGGACCTCCAAAAGGAGTTTAACCTGCCCAAGAACCGCCTAATCTGTGACATGCCCACCAGGTGGAACTCAACGTTGGCCATGCTGCAGCAGCTGCACACACAGCAGAGGGCCATCAATGAGTACCTGTGCGACTACGGCACCAGGACAGGGTCAGGGGAGCTTGTTTTTTTTTCCCCACGCCAGTGGGCCATGATCAGGGATGCATGCACTGTCCTGTCACCATTTGAGGAGGCCACGAGGATGGTGAGCAGTGACAGTGCATGCATCAGTGACACTGTCCCCCTTGTCCACCTGTTGGAGCACACGCTGCGTGGAGTAATGGACAGGGCACTTGAGGCAGAACAGAGGCAGGAAGAGGAGGACTTCCTTAGCTCTCAAGGCCCCCTTTATCCAGACAGTGTTCCTGCGTGCCCGCCGATCACACAGGAAGAGGAGGAGGAGGAAGATTGTGTCAGTATGGAGGTGGAGCCAGGCACTCAGCATCAGCAGCAGTCTTTAAGGGATCAGTCCCAAGAAACACATGGACTTGTACGTGGCTGGGAGGAGGTGGCTGTGGACCATGTCGTCCTTAGTGACCCAGAGGACTCCGGACCGAATGCCTCAGCAAACCTACGCTGCATGGCCTCCCTGATCCTGCAAAGCCTGCATAAGGATCCTCGTATTCGTGGTATCAAGGAGAAGGACCAATACTGGCTGGCAACCCTTCTTGATCCACGTTACGAGGGTAAGGTTGTGGACCTTATCTTGCCATCGCAGAGGGAGCAGAGGATGAAACATCTTCGGGAGGCCTTGCAGAAAGGTCTGTGCAACGTGTTCCCAGAGACTGGGAGGTTACAAACTCCTGTTTCTGGACAACGTGTTGCTGAGGCTTCGGTCAGTCAAAGAAGGAGCGGTGGAGAAGGTGGCCATCTGACCGATGCGTTCAGACAATTTTTTGGTCCGCAGCCCCAAGGTATGATCGGTTCCAGCAACCATCGCCAGCGTCTGTTTTACATGATGCAGGAATACCTAGGGGCAAGATCTGACTTGGACACCTTTCCCACCGAAAATCCTCTGAGTTACTGGGTCTTGAGGATGGATCACTGGCCAGAGCTTGCACAGTATGCAATTGAGCTACTGGCTTGTCCTGCATCCAGCGTTCTTTTGGAACGCACATTCAGTGCTGCTGGAGGCTTTGTATCGATCACAGGGTGCGTCTGTCCACCGACTCGGTCGATCGACTGACCTTCATAAAAATGAATCAGTCTTGGATCACCACCAGCTACCAAGCACCTGATGCTGATGTAACCGAATAATTTTTTTTGAAATCTCAGATCCCTTCAAAGACTGCCTATGCTGATGCTGAGCGACTATCCCTGAGTAATTATCCTCTTCCTCCTCAATCATCACGCTGATAGCTTGTAAGAACATTTTTGGTTCTGGGCACCACCACCAGTGCCTAAGGCCCAATTTTTCAGCCCCTGTTTAACAGGGGCGTGTAATTACAATTTTTGATGCAATACTTTGCAGCAGGGCTCGTTTCTGCGTTACAACTAGAGTATCTGTGAGGGGTTGCAGTGTTGTGGCACCAGAACCAGTGCCTAAGGCCCAGTTTTTCTGCCCTTGTTCAACAGGGGCATGTAATTACAATTCTTGATCTAATATTTCACAGCAGGGCCCATTTCTGCACCCACCAAGAGCGAGTGAGGACTTACAGTGTTGTGGCACCAGCACCACCACCACCACCAAAGGCCCAATTTTTCTGCCCTTGTTCAACAGGGGCATGTAATTACAATTCTTGATCTAATATTTCACAGCAGGGCCCTGTGAGGGCTTACAGTGTTGTGGCCACAACCACACCTAAGGCCCAAATTTCTGCTGAGTATATAGGGCAGGCCCCTACTTTCAAACATCTAACTTACAAACGACTCCTACTTGCAAACGGAAGGAGACAACAGGAAGTGAGATGAAATCTACCCCTAGGAAGGGAAATTCTCTCCAGTAAGAATTAATATGGGAAAAACATTTCTCCTTTCCACTGATGCTTTCCAATCCTTGTTCCACAAAAAAACCCAAATTTTCAAAAAACATTTGTCATTGGGACAAAAAGTGAGGTGAAATCTTCTGAAGAGGAGGAAAGACAGCAAAACAAATGTCACAGGGGTGATAACCCTTCCCTATGTTTTCCAAAAAGCTTAAAAAAGATTTTTTGGCTGGAGCTAAACACGTTAAAAATGTACCCGTTAAAAATTACAAACAGATTCTACTTAACAACAAACCTACAGTCCCTGTCTTGTTTGCACTGCCTGTATACTGCTGTTCAGAGTATATAGGGCCTGGTGGCCCCACACCTTTCCTTATTTTAATTTGGGTGCGGGGTTCCCTTTAATATCCATACAAGACCCAAAGGGCCTGGTAATGGTCTGGGGGGGTACCCATGCCGTTTGTCTCACTGATTTTCATCCATATTGCCAGGACCCGACATTACATTAAACCCGCAAGCAGTTTTAAATTAGATTTTTTCCTTTAAAAATGACATTTTGTGCAGGGACTGTTCTAAACACGGGAAACACGCGCCACTTTACAGGCATACTATAGACACACCCCAGGTATGATATTTAAAGGAATATTTCACTTTTTGTTGTTTACTTTAAGCATCATTAAAATCACTGCTCCCGAAAAAACGGACGTTTTTAAAAGTTTTTTTTGCATTTATACATGTCCCCTGGGGTAGGACCCGGGTCCCCAAACCCTTTTTAGGACAATACCATGCAAATTAGCCTTTAAAATGAGCACTTTTGATTTTGAACGTTCAAGTCCCATAGACGTCAATGGGGTTCTAATGTTCGTGCAAATTTTCGGTCCGTTCGCAGGTTCTGGTGCGAACCGAACTGGGGGGTGTTCGCCTCATCCCTATCGCCAAGTTATCACAGTTTGTTCTCCCTGCCGACGCCCTGCTGGTGGGGATTGATGTGGAGAGTTTATATACGTCAATACCCCACCAGTGTGGCCTTGATGCTACAATGTTTTTCCTGGATCATTACTACCCTTTACAGGGTGCCCAAAACGAATTTATTAGAGAGCTACTGGACTTTATGCTTAATACTAATTTTTTTCAATTTTTGGGCAACTACTATCAACAGGTGAGAGGCACAAGTATTGGGGCACCCTGAGCTCCCTCATATGCGTGCCTCCACCTGGGCCTTTGAGAGGAGGAAATTTTCTATAAGTCCTCGCTGTACCTCAGCCACTTCCTGTTGTGGCTGAGGTACATTGATGATGTCTTTATGGTGTGGACGGGATCAGAGGAACAACTCATGGACTTTATGTCCGAATTAAATATTAATGATAGGAACATACGTCAGACCTTCTCACACCATACTGAGACACTTAATTCCTGGATCTACTAATCAGTAGATCCGGAAGCAAAGAGTAAAGCCGCTAATACTTTACTCTTGGCCCAGAGCCATCACCCTAAGCGATTGATCAAAGGGATACCCACAGGACATTTCCTGCGAATCAGACGGAACTGTTCTGAGGAGGAAGAATTCCATAAAGAGGCACGTGAGATGTATCAGAGGTTTAGACAGAGAGGTTATTCTCATCGTTCCCTTAAAAGAGCTCAGAAAAAAGCCTTATTGAAAAAACGTGAAGAGCTCCTTGTTGCATCTAAATCTTCACGTCTGAAAAATAGTGAGCAGAATTTCCCTAAGATCATTACCAGATATGGTTCCCAGTGGAAAATGGTCCAAGGGATCCTTGAGAGACACTGGCACATCCTAAAATCAGCCCCATTGATTACTAACCTTGTGAGTCCTAGACCACTCATGAAGGCCAGAAGATCATGTAATCTTGGTAATCTTTTGGTCCATTCTGAGTATACTCGGACAATTAGTAAGAATTGGCTCACCAGCTCTAGACCTTCTTCTGGTATGTATGCATGTGGACACTGTAATATCTGCACCTCCGATTCCTCAACATTTTGCCAGGTTCCACAATTGTGATCCAAAGGACCTGACTGTAAAAGGAATCTACAGACTAAATCTGCCTGCCAGACGTGGAGATTTTGACACTATTCTTCTCCAGAAGGAAAAAATGTGGACATATTACTTGGACTCTATGGTCCCTAAAGGGTTAAATACTGAATGTAGCCTACAGCCTTTTCTGGAGAAATAAATACCTTGGCTGTTTCTTTTCCCATTAGTGGAATGTATATACAATTTTCTTTAATATATGTTCCTATATTATCTATTAATACCGAAAAGTGGCCTTTAACCTTTAGTCGTCATTTTATTTAAAATGCTTAAACAGGACACGATCGATCATATATGGCCAATTGCAGTTTTCATTTACTTACTATCCTTGCTGAATGTTCGTAATGAGAGGTGACCTTGGATGACATCTAGTGGTAACAATTAGTAACTACACTATCTAATGCCCTGTCTATTTAAACCTGACCCACGGACTCCTCCTTGCTCTGAAGAAACCAGCATTCATTGGCTGGTGAAACACGTCAGCAACGTGACATCAGCACGTCACTCCGGAAAAAGTGAAAAAAAGAAAAGTGTGTGAGTGTGGCGCTGTCCCAGAGTTGTAAAAGAAATGTCTGCATATATACAATTATATCCAAAGTGTCATGTGTGTATTCCTTTAAGTGAAATATGTATGGCAGTTGTTACCACTCCTGTGGGTTAAAGTGACTGGTGATTTAAACATAAAAAGCATAATGAGTGCAATAAATCGCATCCAAGGTGTCTAGTGCTGTATTCCCTCAAGAAAAAAAAAAAAAAAAAAACAGTATTAACCACTGCCAAGAACATGAAGTGGTCTGTGTCTAAACACTAGAAAACACAAAGTTGCAATAAATACATCACACGTGACATGCAAAAAATTCTAAAGTGTCTGGTGCTAAATATATAAATATTAAAATATTGCTCTACAAACGTTGCAAATAACAAAGTGACAAGTGCCCTATAAAAAGGTCACTCTGAAAAATACTAAACACACGTGTCATGCAAATGGTTCTATGATAATAAACAGTTCATAGGGTATGTGCCCGGTGCACTATAAGTGAAAAAAGGCGTCCGTTGTAGGATTCCTCAAAGCACACAACAGGTGTTAATCCAGTGCTGGTGTCTCGCGTTGTGATTGTGCAGAGACTCACCAGCTGTATATCCCCTGCAGGGGTAACGAGTAGTCACAGTATGTGCCACTGTGCAGCCGTACTTGGCAAGACCAGGACCAGGATGATATCATAAGGACATAAGAAGAAAGGATTCCATAGTGTGAAACCGTTTAAAAACACTATTTATTAGGTCAGATAAAAAGGGTACTCACATTGTAGTGGAAAAAATGAGCGATGTACAATGCTTACAAAGATGTTCCTAAGCTTCAGCTTTGCAGGGAGATGTCAGCAAGGTGTTCAGTCAAAAGGCCACGCCCTACGTACGTTTCTTGACACGGACTTCTACGGGAGCGTGGTCCCTGCATCGTCTCCCCTATCCTTATATGCTGTGCGGTCCGTAGTGCATCTGCGTTCCAGCGGTCATGTTTGGTGTGTTTGTGTTCCAGCGGCCATGTTTTTGTGTGTCGGCGGCCATTTTCCCTGGGACAATGCAGACCGAAGCCCGCATCCCCATGCCAGCGGCCATGTTTTTGTGTGTCGGCGGCCATTTTCCCTGGGACAATGCAGACTGAAGCCCGCAGCCCCAATAAAGTGATTAAATCCCCGTGGAACGGCCTGATACAGCGCTGATTTCCTGGTGACACCTTACTAATATATGGGTCCATTGCATGTGTGTCACAGTGGTAGCTATTACGTTATTTATGCACAATTCTACCGCACAGAATATATGGTATGTAGTAAATGGTTGGCCCTTACTTAGGAAACCTAGACAATAGTGATATAGACAACAGAATATACTAAACTATATTAAAATATTAAAATTGTGGTTCTTCAAAAATGTATGAAATGACATATATCCTAGCAATACGATATACAAACAGGTAAATTGTTATATTTAAAATGCTAAAAAAATGCTAAAAATTTTAAAAATATTTTATTATGAAGATATATGTAAAAATAAAAATAAAAAATGTGTTTAAAAATATATAAAACAATATATAAAAAAGTGCGAGGCAAGAAAATCATGTGCCAGTTACATAAGGCAGATAGTAGGTGTATATTAGAATACTGAAAGTATTTTGAATAGCTTGTTAGCCAATAAGGGGAGCCTTATCATCAGAGAGAGGAGCATTATCATTAAAAAAGAGAGAAGGAGCGTTTACCATCAGAAAAGAGAGGTTTTTTATAAAAGGCGCTCAGTAATTGGTAAGAAACAATTGAGATCCACATCTATGTTCATTCCAGAAGGTTGAAGTGTATCCAGCTGGAAGATCCATCTGGTTTCATTTTGTGACACCTTTGTTTTCTTGTTGTCACCCCTCCAGTGTCCCTTAATTTTGTCAATTCCATAAAAAAGCATACCACTGGGGTCCCTATTGTGATGATCTCTAAAATGTCTGGATACGCTATGTTTTTTAAAACCGTTCTTTATGTTTGTGACGTGTTCTCTAATTCTAATGTGCAGTTTTCTGGTAGTGCGTCACACATACTGTTTACGGCACGAGCATTCTAGCACATACGTAACGTGTGTGTTGTTACACGTTATTAGGTCCCTAATTGTATACTCTTTGCCGTTTGTTTTGGATTTGAACTTCATAATTTTTTTGTTTGTTTTTTTGGTTTCCCTACACAGTAAACATTTTCCACATTTGTAAAAGCCTTTTAAATTGTTGCCTATTTTAATTTGTTTCGGGGGATCAAGTGCATTGTGCACTAGTTTATTTCTAAGGGTTGCAGCCTACCTATAAATAAAGATGTTTTTTTTTTTTGGTAACACTGTTTTTAAGACTTGGTCTGACTGTAAAATGGGCCAGTGTTTTTTGACAATTGATTCTATTGATCTGTATTGTCTGTTATATCCAGTCAGAAAAGCAAGGCCCAAGGACTTATTTTTATCCCACTTGTGGGTGTTCTGTGTTCCTTCCATTAACTTATTTCTATCCATATTCTTTATTTGTTCTTTTAATGTCAGAAAATCCCTCTTTTTGTATCCTTTATCCACAAATCGCTTGATCAAATTGTTTGTTTGTTCCTCAAAGTCGGTTATGTTACTACAATTTCTACGTATCCGCATGAACTGTCCCTTAGGGATGTTTCCAATCCACTTTGGGTGATGGCAACTACTAGTGGGGATGTAGCCATTTCTGTCTGTATCTTTAAAGTGCGTCTTTGTGCTAAGGTGTCCAACTTCTTTAAAAATCTGGAGGTCAAGGTAGTTGATGTTATGCCTGCTCCAGTTCCCAGAAAAGGATAAACCATAAATGTTATGGTTTAATTTGTCAAAAAACATTTGTAACTCTTCCTCAGTGCCACCCCAGATGATTACAATGTCATCTATATATTGTCGATAAAATTTCAGATGGCTTCTGCTGGTACTGTAAATTTGTTCTTCTTCCCACTTATTGAGTAATAGATTAGCTACGCTCGGGGCGTATTTAGCCCCCATGGCTACCCCTTTCACTTGGGTGTAGTAGTCTCCCTTGTGCCAAAAATAGTTGTGGCTCATTGCTAATTTAAGTCCTTCTAGTAAGTATTTGATTTGTTCGTCTTTGAGGTCTGTCTGTTGGTATAGGGCCCATTCTGCTCCATTGATGCCATCTGTTTGTACGATATTGGTGTATAGTGAGTTGATATCGATTGTTATGAGTATATCTTCTTCTTTGACGTTTTTAAGCTCAGTAATCAACTGTTTGCTGTCTCTTAGGTATGATTTGCCCCTAATGACCAATGGCTGTAAATATCCGTCCAGATAGGCCCCTAGTCTTGAAAATAAGCCATCAATGCCACTTATTATAGGTCTTCCTGGCGGGTTGGTTTGGCTCTTGTGGATTTTTGGCTTTTAATTTCTTGTGATATTCCACCTTTGGGTTACCCTTCAGTTTTTTATATGTGTTTGGGATGTTTAGTAGTTTTCCCATCTCTAGTTCATAATCCTATTTATTTAATATAACTAGGCCTCCCCCTTTGTCTGCTGGCCGTATGGCGATATTCTTTTTCTTTTCTATTTCTTTGATAGTTTTCCAAATTCTCGATTTAGTTTTTCTTGGGTTCATCTTCCTGATGTCTTGTTCCGCCATTTTTTTGAAGGTTGTCAGGCTCTCATTTTGCTGGGTATTGGGATTAAATGTGGAGTTGTTTTTCAGTTTTGAATGTTTGTATATTGAATCTTCATTTTCTTTTTGTGGTTCTTGTTCCCCTTTTATTGCAAAAAATTTTCTAATGTTCAACTTCCTAACGAATTGTTGCAAATCTATGAATACTTCGAAGGGATCCAGACTTTTCTCTGGTGCATATTTTAATCCCAAATCGAGTACTCTCATTTCGTTTTTGTTGAAAGTAGCTTCACTAAGATTAAAAATGCCTCCACCTAGTACTCTCTTCTTCTTTTTCTTTGCCCCTCCTCTCTTTCCTCTTGTCTGTTTTCTCTTCCTCCTCTCGGTGTTCTGTACCCCTGATTCGTTCTCTCTTCCCATTGTGTGCCCTCTTGAGTTCTGTTTCTTATTCTTGTATCTACATTTCTTGTCACCCTTGGGTTCCACCATGACCGTGGATGCTTGTTGGAATTCCTGTCTGGAATCCTGAAAGGTCTCCATCCTTGGGGATCTCTTTCTCTTCTGTATGGTGACATTCTTCGTCTGTAGGCCGGTGGTCTTCCGCAATATTCCCTGGGAAAAAAACCCCTTCTCTGTTGGGGTTCTAAATAAGGGGTATATTCTTGTTCATACCTCAGAGGTGAGTATCTGTTTCTGTACCTTGGTGTTCTTGGTGTGAAAGGTACGTTTTCTTGTTGTTGTCTTCTATTGTCATACGTTTCATATTGTCTATTTCTCCTATATTCAGGGCTATTCCCTTGCCTATTCCCTCCTGGAGGAAGCTGATGATAGCTCAACAGAAGAAGATGCACCTACATGGCAAGAGACAAATACTATAACTAACAGGACACAAAGGGAATCATTAGGACAGGCGGCAACATCTGAAAACGTTAGGCGAGGGAATAGCCCTGAATATAGGAGAAATAGACAATATGAAACGTATGACAATAGAAGACAACAACAAGAAAACGTACCTTTCACACCAAGAACACTGAGGTACAGAAACAGATACTCACCTCTGAGGTATGAACAAGAATATACCCCTTATGTAGAACCCCAACAGAGAAGGGGTTTTTTTCCCAGGGAATATCGCGGAAGACCACCGGCCTACAGACGAAGAATGTCACCATACAGAAGAGAAAGAGATCCCCAAGGATGGAGACCTTTCAGGATTCCAGACAGGAATTCCAACAAGCATCCACGATCACGGTGGAACCCAAGGGTGACAAGAAATGTAGATACAAGAATAAGAAACAGAACTCAAGAGGGCACGCAATGGGAAGAGAGAACGAATCAGGGGTACAGAACACCGAGAGGAGGAAGAGAAAACAGACAAGAGGAAAGAGAGGGGGGGCAAAGAAAAAGAAGAAGAGAGTACTAGGTGGAGGCATTTTTAATCTTAGTGAAGCTACTTTCAACGAAAACTAAATGAGAGTACTCAATTTGGGATTAAAATATGCAACAGAGAAAAGTCTGGATCCCTTCGAAGTATTCATAGATTTGCAAAAATTCGTTAGGAAGTTGAACATTAGAAAATTTTTTGCAATAAAAGGGAACAAGAACCACAAAAAGAAAATGAAGATTCAATATACAAACATTTGAAACTGAAAAACAACTCCACATTTAATCCCAATACCCAGCAAAATGAGAGCCTGACAACCTTCAAAAAAATGGTGGAACAAGACATCAGGAAGATGAACCCAAGAAAAACTAAATCGAGAATTTGGAAAACTATCAAAGAAATAGAAAAGAAAAAGAATATCGTCATATGGCCAGCAGACAAAGGGGGAGGCCTAGTTATATTAAATAAACAGGATTACGAACTAGAGATGGGAAAACTACTCAACATCCCAAACACATATAAAAAACTGAAGGGTAACCCAAAGGTGGAATATCACAAGAAATTAAAAGCCTATATACATAAAGGGGAGAAAAAAGGAATTTTAAACAAAAAAGAAGCCAGATATCTGATCCCAGAGGCAGCAAAAACTCCCGTGATCTACTATGTCCCAAAAATCCACAAGAGCCAAACCAACCCGCCAGGAAGACCTATAATAAGTGGCATCGATGGCTTGTTTTCAAGACTAGGGGCCTATCTGGATGGATATTTACAGCCATTGGTCATTAGGGGCAAATCATACCTAAGAGACAGCAAACAGTTGATTACTGAGCTTAAAAATTTAAACGTCAAAGAAGAAGATATACTCATAACAATCGATATCAACTCACTATACACCAATATCGTACAAGCAGATGGCATCAATGGAGCAGAATGGGCCCTATACCAACAGACAGACCTCAAAGACGAACAAATCAAATACTTACTAGAAGGACTTAAATTAGCAATGAGCCACAACTATTTTTGGCACAAGGGAGACTACTACACCCAAGTGAAAGGGGTAGCCATGGGGGCTAAATATGCCCCGAGCGTAGCTAATCTATTACTCAATAAGTGGGAAGAAGAACAAATTTACAGTACCAGCAGAAGCCATCTGAAATTTTATCGACGATATATAGATGACATTGTAATCATCTGGGGTGACACTGAGGAAGAGTTACAAATGTTTTTTGACAAATTAAACCATAACATTTATGGTTTATCCTTTTCTGGGAACTGGAGCAGGCATAACATCAACTACCTCGACCTCCAGATTTTTAAAGAAGATGGACACCTTAGCACAAAGACGCACTTTAAAGATACAGACAGAAATGGCTACATCCCCACTAGTAGTTGCCATCACCCAAAGTGGATTGGAAACATCCCTAAGGGACAGTTCATGCGGATACATAGAAATTGTAGTAACATAACCGACTTTGAGGAACAAACAAACAATTTGATCAAGCGATTTGTGGATAAAGGATACAAAAAGAGGGATTTGCTGACATTAAAAGAACAAATAAAGAATATGGATAGAAATAAGTTAATGGAAGGAACACAGAACACCCACAAGCTGGATAAAAACAAGTCCTTGGGCCTTGCTTTTCTGACTGGATATAACAGACAATACAGATCAATAGAATCAATTGTCAAAAAACACTGGCCCATTTTACAGTCAGACCAAGTCTTAAAAACAGTGTTACCAAAAAACCCATCTTTATTTATAGGAAGGCTGCAACCCTTAGAAATAAACTAGTGCAAAATGCACTTGATCCCCTGAAACAAATTAAAATAGGCAACAATTTAAAAGGCTTTTACAAATGTGGAAAATGTTTACCGTGTAGGGAAACCAAAAAAACAAACAAAAAAATTATGAAGTTCAAATCCACAACAAACGGCAAAGAGTATACAATTAGGGACCTAATAACATGTAACAACACACACGTTACGTATGTGCTAGAATGCCCGTGCCGTAAACAGTATGTGGGACGCACTACCAGAAAACTGCACATTAGAATTAGAGAACATGTCACAAACATTAAGAACGGTTTTAAAAAACATAGCGTATCCAGACATTTTAGAGATCATCACAATAGGGACCCCAGTGGTATGCTTTTTTATGGAATTGACAAAATTAAGGGACACTGGAGGGGTGACAACAAGAAAACAAAGGTGTCACAAAATGAAACCAGATGGATCTTCCAGCTGGATACACTTCAACCGTCTGGAATGAACATAGATGTGGATCTCAATTGCTTTCTTACCGATTACTGAGCGCCTTTTATAAAAAACCTCTCTTTTCTGATGGTAAACGCTCCTTCTCTCTTTTTTAATGATAATGCTCCTCTCTCTGATGATAAGGCTCCCCTTATTGGCTAACAAGCTATTCAAAATACTTTCAGTATTCTAATATACACCTACTATCTGCCTTATGTAACTGGCACATGATTTTCTTGCCTCGCACTTTTTTATATATTTTTTTATATATTTTTAAACACATTTTTTATTTTTATTTTTACATATATCTTCATAATAAAATATTTTTAAAATTTTTAGCATTTTTTTAGCATTTTAAATATAACAATTTACCTGTTTGTATATCGTATTGCTAGGATATATGTCATTTCATAAATTTTTGAAGAACCACAATTTTAATATTTTAATATAGTTTAGTATATTCTGTTGTCTATATCACTATTGCCTAGGTTTCCTAAGTAAGGGCCAACCATTTACTACATACCATATATTCTGTGCGGTAGAATTGTGCATAAATAACGTAATAGCTACCACTGTGACACACATGCAATGGACCCATATATTAGTAAGGTGTCACCAGGAAATCAGCGCTGTATCAGGCCGTTCCATGGGGATTTAATCACTTTATTGGGGCTGCGGGCTTCGGTCTGCATTGTCCCAGGGAAAATGGCCGCCGACACACAAAAACATGGCCGCTGGCATGGGGATGCGGGCTTCGGTCTGCATTGTCCCAGGGAAAATGGCCGCCGACACACAAAAACATGGCCGCTGGAACACAAACACACCAAACATGACCGCTGGAATGCAGATGCACTACGGACCGCACAGCATATAAGGATAGGGGAGACGATGCAGGGACCACGCTCCCGTAGAAGTCTGTGTGACGAAACGTATGTAGGGCGTGGCCTTTTGACTGAACGCCTTGCTGACATCTCCCTGCAAAGCTGAAGCTTAGGAACATCTTTGTAAGCATTGTACATCGCTCATTTTTTCCACTACAATGTGAGTACCCTTTTTATCTGACCTAATAAATAGTGTTTTTAAACGGTTTCACACTATGGAATCCTTTCTTCTTATGTCCTTATGATATCATCCTGGTCCTGGTCTTGCCAAGTACGGCTGCACAGTGGCACATACTGTGACTACTCGTTACCCCTGCAGGGGATATACAGCTGGTGAGTCTCTGCACAATCACAACGCGAGACACCAGCACTGGATTAACACCTGTTGTGTGCTTTGAGGAATCCTACAACAGACGCCTTTTTTCACTTATAGTGCACCGAGCACATATCCTATGAACTGTTTATTATCATAGAACCATTTGCATGACACGTGTGTTTAGTATTTTTCAGAGTGACCTTTTTATAGGGCACTTGTCACTTTGTTATTTGCAACGTTTGTAGAGCAATATTTTAATATTTATATATTTAGCACCAGACACTTTAGAATTTTTTGCATGTCACGTGTGATGTATTTATTGTAACTTTGTGTTTTCTAGTGTTTAGACACAGACCACTTCATGTTCTTGGCAGTGGTTAATGCTCACTGTGGATGGAGTGTCAGCAGGGATCGAACAGCTGATGACCGGCTTTTTTCAAAACCTGCATGATTGTGATACATGGTGAACACTACACAGCGAGGACATTGATCTTTTGGCAGGAACCTGGCTCATGACAGACTAACACTCCTAGCCATTCATCTTTTGGGGTTGAGTACTGCTATCTGAGGATGCTGGATGCCCTTTAGCTGGTGAGAGATGTATCGATCCAATTTACATTACTGATTATGCTCCTCTAGCTGTTAACACTCCCCCTGTTGCCTCTGCCATTGCTACGAATACCGCTGTTACTCTGCCTACACCCATGATTCAATTATCCACACTGTTTAGCTTGCTGGTCATATCTGCTGCCTCCTTTGGTTAATATCTTCTTCGTCCCTTTTGATCCATTGACCGTGTTGAATCAACTCAATCTATGGACTTTAATTATCCTCTCCATCCACACCCACCCATATACCCGATATACCACGCTTCTGAATGATAATTTATAGAATTCTATTAGCAGCTTCTCTGAATATATGAATTTATTCCTATATCATCAGTGTCTGTGAGTGGTGATTGGTGTCTGTATGTGGTATGCTTAGCCGCGGCTCCTGTGTTTTTAACGACAACGTTGTCTTTTTTAATAGGGTCTGTGATAGTCACATACGATAGCCCGCTTTATGTTTTTGTAGTATTAAATTTGTGTGGTGTCTCCATTCTTGTACAATAAAATTTTGATTTTTTTTCCATTTAGTGTTCAGGTGCTTTTCTGCCCTCTTAAGACTCTTAGTTTCCCTTAGGTGACTCTTCAGCTGCTACCATTGCTCCACATACTGCCAGGGGGAAAATAGGGAACCCATTGCTCATTACACACCACAAGAACCTCCCCACTCCCAACCAGAGCACAACCTTCTAGAGATCTTCCACACACAGCCTCCAGAATCCCAGACTATGTCCCCCTCCATTTCTTCTCCATGGGTAACATGCAGAATTTCCTTGGGAAGAAGGTGGAGACCATAGGGAAACATTTAACAACCAATGCCAAAAATTACAGACTTGCAGTCCATATCTTTCTCAGTGGTGGTATCAGAAAAGAGGAAATAGCCAATTGCTTATCAGAAGTAATATAATTTGCTGCCATGATGCAGACCTCCATGACCTGCAGAAGATAGCGACACAGCATGCACATCATTTAATTGGACCTAGACAACCGGGCCAGTGCCATAACTTGCGGATAAGGGAGATATGGCCAATGGCAGAGAGCGCTGATCAGAATGTTCTGGCGGGGGGCTGCCCCTTGTCAGAACACGATAGCTCAGCGGCTCCAACCGGAGATGTCAGTGTTTTTTTTTTTAAGAAGCACACACTACAGCTACAGGCAGGTACACCACTGGGTTGCAAAAAAAAACCTGACAGCTCCGGTCCATGTGAGATTACTCCAGCTATCTCCCCCACTGAGCTATTGTGTTTTGACAGGGAGGCGCCCCCCCGCCAGAACACTCTGATCAGCACTCTCTGCCATTGGCTGAGAACGCTGATCAGGAGTCGGTCGGCTGCTGGTTTTCTAGCATAGACGTCCGACAGAAGCCGGCTGAACATACACATGGGCAGAATGTTTTTTTGAACCAGCAAAAAATAATACCCATTTGTGAATTAAATTTACTTTTATACTACACTTAGAGTGGTGCATTTTATCCTCAGCTGTTCCAGAAGTTGCTTCTTATCTTCCACTGGCGTGCCTTCAAGGTTCTATTACACTGACTTTATGGACTTTTTATCAGTCATTTTTTAAATTCCCCCTGACCATCCCCATCCCCCATGTGTTAAATAGGCTGGTGTGCTAACACTGAGCCTGCAAGCGCCAGCTTATTTCTATGTGTGTTATCTTGCATTTACTGGCTTTCCTAGTAGTAAGTAAGCAACTGATTTTTACTCAGCTGTACCAACATGAAACTCATGAATGAAAGACTAGCCCTCAAATTAAATAGTTTGCTATGAAATTAATACAATATTCACATAAATTCCTATCAACGTTTTGCCCCAGCTTTCCTAGAGATACAGACCTTGGTAGCTTAATTATATTTTTCTCCTTTTAATTTTGACTGCTTTATTGGTTTTCTACTTTATGTATTACTTTCCCAGAAATGTCCTTTGTTATAAAACTTATGTGTATACTGCCTTATTATTAACTATTTTAAAATCTATATCTTGCCCTGGGCAATAAGGTTGATTGACGTATCATCACTAGATCTGAGAGTATATTCATATATACTTCTAATAAAAACTGCCAAGAAATATTGCACTTCTCCATTACACTCTATATTAAATTTCAAAAGTGGCCTTTGTTTTCCATGTCCAGGGAGAGAACCAGTAATAAGTATTAAATGAATAAATACCGTAAATATAAAAAAAGTCCAGGTTTTTCTTTATATATAAAACATTACAATACATTTTTCCATAGCCATTTTTGATCTGAATGCATTATTTTTTACTTTTCACCACTGGTGAGTTGTAAACTGCCTGAAAGAGAATTTGGGAATATAAAGTCATCAATGTATTCTGAAGAAAATGCCCTGAAAAAATTCCCCTTTTAGAAGCAAATCAATTCACAATTATTGTAATGTCGGGGAAAAAGAACAGTGACTCCTGTAGTTTCAGAAACTTAGATCATATTTTTCTTTCTTCAAAATATTCTTATAGAAAGAAAGAAAAACTGCATTCTCATAGTATAACTTTGCATGTATTATAAAAGAGAACCTTTAAGGAAAAGACAGATGGATAAACCAATTATTATCATCCATAAACCCCCTCCCTGTGAAAAATGTGTACAAACTAAGGTGCATAAAATGCACACTGAACCCCTCATGGACTATAAGGCAGACTCAATTTATGAATTAAAAATATATTTTTATTTTGACATTGATATCATTAAAATAGAGAGATTAGATTAGTAGACATGTGCAATTAGTTTTGTTACAAATTTGTTTTTGGATGAAATCCGGCATATTTGCTCATTCGGAAGCATCCAAATGAATGAAAGACTCTTTTTATGAATGCATAAGAAAACGAATTGTCAGAAAGAATGAAAATCGCAAAGAACGAAAAAAGGGGCACACAGCTGAGCTCTGGGAAGCGGGCCGGGAGATAACAGCTCCACAATCTGACGGCATAGGGTGGCTGGTCTCTACTCTTCCATGATGCCTGCCTCTGGAGGACATCCTGCCTCATTGGGGTTGTTTCTCCCCCTGACCTCATCATCAGCATCCCCTCCATCCTCATCATCACTGAAGCCAACATCAGAATCAAGTAATGTCTGTGCATCCTGAAGAAGCAAGTGCCTGACGCTGTGTACAAATAATTCAGTTGACTCCTCCAAGCATGGTGCTGGGGCTATGGCGGGAGTAGCTGTGGACAAAGAGGAAGAATAACCCACTCTGGCAGCTGCGGTGGACCGCACTCTAGTGGCAGCTTGGGTCATAGAAGATGAGGAGGATGAGGATGGTTTAGCAACCCAGTCTACCACCTCCTCTACATGCTGTGGCTGGATAGAACGGGCAACATCACTAAACAGAGACAAAGGTGCCCTGCCTGAGGACGGACCGCGTCCACCTTTGCCTGTGGAAACAGATGCTGCTGGCCCCTTTATAGTGGCATAGGAACGTCTGCCTCTCCTTGTTGGCCTCCCAGACATGATGGTGGAGCTTATTACCCAAATTTTATAGATACTGGGAAATGTGTAATTGGATGCACTATTCTCACACACTATACTAACACTAAACTAACACTTTACACTCAGAGTCAAATGTTATGTAAATCTGTGTTAAACACTGCACTACACTAACACACAAGGCAGCCATCAGAAATGTTGGGGCCCTGTCATGCCTTCAGCCTATAAGGAAAAAAAATATCTTCTGGACTTGCAATACCAACATTGTCCACTAGATGCCACTCTAACAAAAGACTATTGATGGGCAGTGTTCTATGGTTAATACACATTTCCTGTCATATCACTGGGAACTAGCTTCACCTCCTGTTATAACTCTTTCATCTTCTCCATTGAGACAGACCGCATGGAGCCAGTTAAGCCTGCACCACATGTTTCCTAGGAAAATCCTGACCCTTCTAAGGCAGCTTCGCTGGTATGCTAAGGATTGTTTAGCTGTATACCTAGTGGACATTTGTTTATGTTCATGTAATTCTTATATGTTCATTTATCTATTTATTTCTAATTTCACCATACACATACGCGTACATCCTATTCTTATATGGCCACCACCTGTTCATTGTAATAAAGATCCAAAGTTATAGACAGTCTGGTTATTTTAGGATTCAAGGTTTAAACTGTATGTTGAGCTACATACACACCAGGGGCAAACGTGTAGCGAGAACAGAACAGGCCCCTTACACAGCTTTAGGCCTGGGCCCCCCCAGGCCTGCTCACCAACATTCTTAAGGGCCCACATACTAGTCTTCCCATCGAATCTGCCCACTGGCTATCCCACCAAGTCCTTCAGTGCACCCACTTAACACTCTTACAACTTAATGTATGAAAATGTATTTCAAGTCATCAGTGCTTGCATCCCCATATATTCAGCAAAGAGTTGGTCCAATCCATCAAAGAGACATCTTCATATATTCAACAAAGAGACAGCCTGATCCAGCAAAGAGATAGCGAGTGTAATCCAGCAAAGGGACAGCCCCATATAGCAAAGAGACTGCCCAATCCAGCAAACAGACTACCCAGTCCAGCAAAGAGACAGCCCAGTCTAGCAAAGAGATTTCCCAATCCAGCAAAGAGACAACCCTGTCAAGCAAAGAGACAGCCCAATCTAGCAAATAATCTGTTTGGTCCAGCAGACAGCCCAGTCCAGAAAAGAGACAGCCCCAGTCCAGCAAAGAGACAGCCCCAGCCCAGCCCAGCAAAGAGACAAACCCAGCCCAGCAAAGAGACAGCCCAGTTTATTAAAAAGACTGCCCAATCCAGCAAAGAGACAGCCCAGTCCAGCAAAGAGACAGCCCAGCCTTGCAAAGAGACAACCCAATCCAGCAAATAGACAGCTCAGCCCAGCAAAGAGACAGCCCAGTACAGCAAAGAGACAGCCCAATCCAGCAAAGAGACAGCCCAGTCCAGCAAAGAGACAGCCCAGTCTAGCAAAAAGACAGCCCAGTCCAGGGAAAAGACAACCCAGTCCAGCAAAAAGACTGCCCAATCCAGCAAAGACACTTCCCAAACAGCAAAGAGATTGCCCAGTCCAGAAAAGAGACAGCCCCATCCAGCAAAGAGACAGCCCTGTCCAGCAAAGAGACAGCCCCATCCAGCAAAGAGACAGCCCAGTCCAGCAAAGAGACAGCCCAGTTCAGCAAAGAGGCAGCCCTGTCCAGCAAAGAGACAGCCCAGTCCAGGAAAATGACAGCTAAGTCCAACAAAGAGACTGCCCAGTCCAACAAAGAGACTGCCCAGTCTAGCAAATAGACTGCCAGACCCAGCAAAGAGACTGCCCAATCCAGGAAAGAGATTTTGTATAAAAAACTCCAAAAGGTTAACGCTGTGCTAGAAAACGAATTATTATAAATCAAAAAAATTGAAAAAGTGAAAATCCAAAATCAACAAAGCCGCCAGCATCAGAGTCAGATACAAAAACTCCAATACATGTAATAAAGAAATTATGCAGCGCTATAATAGTACAAAATAGAATAAGTGATAATATAAATGAAAACTAAAGCAGTTACTAAAAATGAAAAAACATAAAATGAATTATATTTTTTACATGAATAAGTTGATTCGTGCTAAATTAGTGATAATAAAGAAATCATCATATCATAAATAAGTGCCACAAAAAGATAATTGATCCACCAGAAAGCAGGCAAAAATGTGCGATAAATACTGAAATCAACTAAAATAAACCACCAATAGACATCCAAGCACTATTTAACACCATAAATAATGAAACAATAAATGTATATAAAATCCCATCACAAGCGGTGCAAAAATTAAATTAAAAGAGTAAATAGTCTATGAACATAGTAAAGATGCTAATCCAGAAAATGTGGTCTAGATAGGTCCAATCCCCCAAATGTTTAGCACACCCGAGTGAGTAATGAGGCTCCTTACCGACTCAGATGACCACCCAGGTGGTCTCACCAGGCACAGGGAATATTAAGGTCTCCCAAGAACCTATAGCAGCATCTGTAGTAATGGCTAGATCTGTGATGCTTGGGAAATATAAACAAGAAATGCAAACCTTTGGCCAACCCCCAGACAACGTCCTATCGTGACAAAATGCGAAGGGTGGGGCCTGTGATGCTGACATCACTACGTTTTCCTTGCCGAGACTGATGGGAAGCAAATGAACAGCGGGAAGCCTGTGGAGATTACATTTTAAATCTTTTATTCAAATTTCGTATATGCTCTACTGAATGGATCTTCTTGTAAGTGCAAACTTTTATACAATAAATCCCCCTTTTGTACAATTACACTATGGGAGCATTTCTTCTTTATATTTCCCGAGCATCACAGATCTAGCCATTACTACAGATGCCGGTATAGGTTCTTGGGAGACCTTAATATTCCCTGTGCCTGGTGAGACCACCTGGGTCGCACTGTACCTCAGTGCTAAGGAACAATGGCAACGACACAATAAGCTCCTCGAGAATCAGCGTGTTGGATGCGGGCGACGCCACGATCAAGGGCACGTGGTTTCCATACCCGTTATGTCCCAATGGGCGGGACTTCATCAGTGGTGATGGAATGATGCAAGCCACCCGCTATATAAACACTGTCAGCTGACATGTCTGGCCAATGGGGGTGGATATACACAAATCACCAAAGCAACCAATGGTCAACAGAACACGGCAGTGACATATAGAGGCAATACAACCCAATGAGGATAAGCCCTGACTCCGATATAATAATAAACTACAAAAATAGCAAAAACAACCCTGTTTCATAGAAACCCAGCTGTTTCTAAATCGGAATCCTAAATATTTGTAAGCATTAAAAACATAATTAAAAACATTATAGTTAAAAACGTTTACACCTTCCCATGTACCTGTTGATTCTCGTAGGTTACTTATTAAAGGTAAATACCATAAAATTTACAGAGACAGCAAAAAATCCATAATTCAAAACTATTGTCTTACGATCAGAAATAAAACAATTAATGTCAAACTCAATGTTCAGGCCTCCCGGTACTAAAACCTTGGTCTCATGAATCCAATGAGATTCCCTACGGCTGAGTTGATGAATAAAATTGCCACCTCTCCAGTGTTTTATTACTCTTTCAATACCCCAGAATTTTAAACCTCTGGGGCTTTGATTATGGACCAACTTAAAATGCTTGGAGACATTGTGTGATTTTAAACCTTTTTTGATGTTGTTCACATGCTCTCCAAGTCTAACATGGAGGAGTCTCGAGGTCCTTCCAATTTATTGGAGACCACACCCACACTCAAGCATGTAAACAACACCCACTGTCACACAGGTTATGAGTTGACCAATCTTATATTCTCTATTAGTGGCCGTAGCTAGAAAGTCTTTCCGCTTTCGAATATTGCATTTGGAATCTCTACAGGCTGTACATCGCCCACAGGCATAAAAACCTGAGAGAAAGGAGAATAACCTACTTTCCGACTGCACTGGAGGATCAACCACTCCTGGTGCTAGACGGTCACGTAGGGATGGGGCTTCTTTGTATATGAAAGCAGGGCGCTGTGGTAGCAGAGGGCCCAGCACTCTATCCTGTTTCAAGATAGACCAGTTTTTAGCTACTAATTTCTCAAATTTTTTATACTGAACATTATAATTTAGTACCATCTTGAAATTAGAGACACTGGTGTTAGTTTCTTTAATTTTATTGGACACCAGTGCTGCCCTATCCATAATGCGTACTTTCTCAATGTCACTATCTAAGGAATGTTTCTCATATCCCTTTTCCTGAAATTGTGATGACAGCACTTGTGACTGTATCATAAAATCCTCTTCTCATGTGCAATTACGTCTAAGCCTGACGAACTGACCCTTGATGATGGTACATACTGTAACCATGACTTATGGTGGCAACTCCCCAATGGGATATATGAGTTCCGATCAGTGGGTTTGAGGTAATTACACAAACGGAAATTATCGCTATTCTTCCATATTTCCAGATAAAACATATTTTCTGTACTGAAATTCCAAGTAAGCTGAATATTCTTGGTGTTACTATTGATTGTCTGCACAAAAAGATCCAGACTAAAGTGATCACCTTCCCAGATCATGATAAAGTCAATTATATACCTTTTATAACAGACTAACTCGGGGGGGCGATGTTTGAAGACCACATCTTCCACCCAGTGGGCCATAAACAAGTTGGCCACACTGGGAGCAAAACGAGCTCCCATCGCAACTCCCTTGTCTGCAAAAAGAATTGACGGTTGTACCAAAAATAATTTCTGGATAAACAAAAACCCAGACATTTCAAAAGGTACTTTTTATGTTTATCTGAGAGATCAGAGAAAGATGACAGAGCCCACTGTACTGAGGATAAAGCATCCTCATTCCCAATGATAGTGTACAGTGAGCCAAGTCAGCTGTGACCAGAATACTTGAAGGAGAACACTTCACCGATTCAATAATCTGTATGATATGTTTAGTGTCTTTAAGGAAAGCATCTGTCTTGGATACCAACGGTTGTAGGAAGCTATCAATATATTGTCCTACCCTTGAAGAGATGGAATCAATTCCATTAATGATAGGCCTTCCTGGTGGGTTGGCACTATCCTTATGGATTTTAGGGAGGCATTATATAATTGGAGTCCTACTAAATAGGGGATCCAAATATGCCGCCTCCTTCTTAACACAAATACTTTTAGCTTTCCCTTCCTCTATCAACCAGTGCAATTCATCCTTATAGGTCAACACTGGGTCTTTATTGAGGATTTTGTATGTATCATGGTCACTAAGCAACCTATTCATCTCAGCTCTATAATAAGCTTTATCCAAAATCACCAGACCTCCTCCCTTATCGGCTGGGCGTATTATAATTTCATTCCTTTTCTCCAAAGATTCCATGCCCTGTCTGATATATTGGGGATCAACTACTTTCCGTATTCTCATCTTATCTAGATCATTGAACAACATATTTTTAAACACCTCTAAATATTTATTATCAACATTGAGAGGGTTAAAAGTGGATCTATTTCGAAGATTGGAATGAGTGCCCTCTTCAACTGTAGATGACCTAATCGGATTGGATAAAAAATATTTTTTCATGTTCAAATTTCTGACAAATTTGTGAATATTTACATAAGTGTGAAATTTAGTAAGATTCTGGGTGGGAGCAAATTTAGGCCCTCTGTCCAGGACTTTCATCTCATTCTCACTCAGAGAGCAGCTACTCAAATTGTAAATACCAGCATCTATTGGGGTTTTTGTCTTTTGAATTCTCCTACCCTCTCTCCTTCCTCTCTCTCTTTTCTTTTTCGGTGTTGGCTATTTGTTTGTGGGAACCGCTGGGACTGATGTCTCCACCAATCTCCTGGATTCAGCTGGTACACTAGAGGACCCCTCCCCGGTCTACTCTGTGCCCCGAAAAATCCCCTCCTTCTCTTGCCACATAATGTTGTAATGGGGCAAATCTATTAGAAATGGGCAACTGCCCCCCCAGAGGAAATTGAGGTTTCCCCCTCCCTTGATAACCATAGTGGGGTTCAGATTCCAGTCTATAATTATCCCACCCATGTGGTGACTCATAACACTATTAATAATGAATTATTCCTAAAAGGAGTTTGAGGAGGATCATCTCTGTCAGGAAAAGTTCCATTTGCTGGTAATATCTGTCATTTGGCATGCAGTACTGAGGTTCACCAGCAGGTGTCTCCTGGCAGTTTGGAACTATCAGGAGAGCTTTTCCCTGCTGATGTTATGTCATCCTTGTGCCACAGTACTGGCGTCCACCAGCGGATGGATCCTGGCAGCACCTCCTACAATCAGGTGTCACTTGAGGCCAATTACAGGCATATAAATACCTGGCAAGCACTCACATGTTTGCCTTGGTTTCGTCCTTGCGCCCTGACCTGCTAGCTTGTTATCTGATCCTGATTCTGAACCTGTTCCTGTGCCCTGAACCTGTGACCTGTGTATCTGATCCCGTCTCTCTGTCCTGATCCCTATCCTGTTCTACCTGTTACCTTGCATTGCTGCCTTGCAGTCTTATCCGTCCATCCTCTCCCTGTTCTGTGTTTCTTACCCCATCTGCTGATCTCCCTGTGTATGACCTTGGCCTGGCTTATGTTTATGTTTCTGAAACATCCCCTGTCCATCTGCTGATCTGCTGTGTATGACCCTGGCCTGGCTATTGTTTATGATTCTGGTATTTCCCATTTATTGTACTTATCTGTCTGTTGTTATTTTATGGGTCTCTGTCTGTTGGTTGGTTATTGCACTGTGTCATATTGGAGGTGGTTGTACTTATATTATTCACTTACTTTAATAAATCATTATATTTTCACTCACATGTGTTTGGTGTTCCTCTGTAGCTAACTATGCAGTTCTGGTCACACCTGATACATGACAGTAAACCAAGGCCATCCCTGACCAGAAGTGGCTACACAGAGAAACCATTTTGGTTCAGGTTTGTCATGGTTATGCAATAGAGTTTTGTCTGTCAGCTTACCTGTCTCCATGTGTTCATCTCTAGAGACCAGCTGACTCTCACCTGACTGCTTTTATATCTCTCCTCTAGCATGGCTCCACCCCAGCTCCTATCAGAGAACTCTATATTAACCTCTGCACTGCAGGCCAGCTCTGCTGATCAACCTTTGTGTGTTCTGGCTTTCTGTTCAATGCCTGCCGTGTGCTCTACGTTTGTTTCTGTTATCGACCTAGGCGTGTTCTCAACTATTCCTGTCTGCTCGTGACCCTGACCTTTGGCGTGTCCCAGACTATCCCTGTTTGCTTGTGACCCTGAACCTTGGCGTGAACTCTGTTGTCCTTGCCTGCTTGTGGCCCCAACCATGGCTTTTTCCCTTACTATCCCTATCCTATTTGCAATCAGCCCCAGCTAGCCCACAAAAAAACATCTCTGCTGCCAGACACCTGCCTGCCCAAGAGTCTTTTTCCCCTTCACTTATAGCAACCTCCGTTTCAGCCCAATATACCCTGCTTCCCACCAAATATCAATACCCTGTCTCTACCCGCTGCACTTATCCTGCCTTTAACCCACCTGCCTCTTCTCTGCTACCTACAACTTCCCCACAAGAACTTCCTCTGCCGCTGTTCCCTCTTCCTTGCCATATCCAAGCACTTCTCTTCAGCACGACTCACCTCCTACCTACAGTCCTGCAGTCACCTACAGATCTCCAGCAGTTAAGCCAAAGAAGAAATGGAAGTTCTTTCCAACCCACATGATCCTGCCAGTAACCCAACCTGCCTCCACACCAACCAACCTGCTCCAGTCTGCTTGCATGCCAGCTGAACCTGATAATCCACCTGATTCTGCCAATCCTCTGTCTGCTGCCCAGCCTGATGTGCCTCTGTCTGCTGCCCAGCCTGATGTGCCTCTGTCTGCTGCCCAGTCTGATGTGTTCCTGTCTGCTGCCCAGCCTGATGTATCCCTGTCTGCTGCCCAGCCTGATGTATCCCTGTCTGCTGCCCAGCCTAATGAATTCCTGTCTGCTGCCCAGCCTGATTTGCCCGTGCCTGCTGCCCAGCTTGAAGTGCCCATGCCTGCTGCCCAGCTTGAAGTGCCCATGCCTGCTGCCCAGCTTGAAGTGCCCATGCTTGCTGCCCAGCCTGAAGTACCCATGCCTGCTGCCCAGACTGAAGTACCCATGCCTGCTGCCCAGCTTGAAATTCCCATGCCTGCTGCCCAGCTTGATGTGCCTGTGTCCCCACTTGAAGTCTCGGTGTCCCAGTCTGAAGTCCCGGTGTCCCAGTCTGAGGTCCCAGTGTCCCAGTCTGAGGTCCCAGTGTCCCAGTCTGAGGTCCCAGTGTCCCAGTCGGAAGTCCCGGTGTCCCAGTCTGAAGATCTGATGTTCCAGCCTGAAGATCCGGTGTCCCAGTCTCAGCCTGAAGTTTTGGTGCCCGTGTCCCAGCCTGTCATGCCAATGTCCGTCATCCGGCTTTCTGGGCCAGTGCCTGTCATTTGGCTCACTGATCTGGGGCTTGTTACCCAGCCCATTGGACCGGGGCCCGTTACTCAGCTTGCTGAGCCAGTGCCTGTTACCTAGCCTGCCGTTACAGTGCTCGCTGCTTGGCCTGATATTCCAGTGTCTGCCGCCCAGCTTGATGACCCAGAGCCAGCCGCCCAGCTCGATAACCCAGAGCCTGCTGCCCAGCTCGATGACCTGGAGCCTGCCACCCAGCTCGATGGCCCAGAGCCTGCCGCCCAGCTCGATGGCCCAGAGCCTGCCACCCAGCTCAATGACCCAGAGCCTACCACCCAGCTCAATGACCCAGAGCCTGCCGCCCAGCTCCATGACCCGGAGCCTGCCGCCCAGCTCCATGACCCGGAGCCTGCTGCCCAACTCGATGACACGGAGCCTGCTGCCCAACTCGATGACCTGAAGCCTGTTGCCCTGCTCAATGACCCGGAGCCTGCTACCCAGCTTGATGACCCAGAGCCCGCTGTCTGCCCTGATGTGCCTGCTGTCTTCCCTGATGTGCCTGATGCCCAGCCTGAAGTGCCTGATGCCCAGCCTGGCGTGCCTGTTGCCCAGCCTGGCGTGCCTGTTGCCCAGCCTGACGTACCCCTTTCCGTTGTTCTGCTTGATGCCATAGACTATGGACAGTTACAACCAGTTGGAGCGGCCGGAGGCCGCTCCTTTGAGGGGGGTACTGTCAGGAAAAGTTCCATCTGCTGGTAATATCTGTCATTTGGCGTGCAGTACTAAGGTCCTCCAGCAAGTATCTCCTGGCAGTTTGGAACTGTCAGGAGAGCTTTTCCCTGCTGATGTTATGTAATCTTTGGGCAGCAGTACTGGTGTCCACCAGCGGATGGATCCTGGTAGTGTGGAGCAAACAGTACCTCCTACAATCAGGTGTCACTTGAGGCCAATTACAGGCATATAAATACCCGGCAAGCACTCACATGTTTGCCTTGGTTTCGTCCTTGCGCCCTGACCTGCTAGCTTATTATCTGATCCTGATTCTGAACCTGTTCCTGTGCCCTGAACCTGTGACCCGTGTATCTGATCCTGTCTCCCTGTCCTGACCTACCTGTTACCTTGCATCCCTTCCCTGCAGTCTTATCCGTCCATCCTCTCCCTGTCCTGTGTTCCTTACCCCATCTGCTGATCTCCCTGTGTATGACCTTGGCCTGGCTTACGTTTATGTTTCTGGAACATCCTCTGTCCATCTGCTGATCTGCTGTGTATGACCCTGGCCTGGCTATTGTTTATGATTCTGGTATTTCCCATTTATTGTACTTATCTGTCTGTTGTTATTTGTGGGTCTCTGTCTGTTGGTTGGTTATAGCACTGTGTCATATTGGAGGTGGTTGTACTTATATTATTCACTTACTTTAATAAATCATTATATTTTCACTCACATGTGTTTGGTGTTCCTCTGTAGCTAACCACGCAGTTCTTGTCATACCTGGTACATGACAATCTCGCCTTCCTCTACCTCTTTTTCCCTTTTGGTTATTCCCTCTATATACCTGGCCTTCCCTCCAAATAAAAGGAACAGGTAGAGAGTGATCATAACCATAAACAAGATTAGTACTAGGCAGAGGCAAGGGTGAATCAACAACTTCATTAGAAATATTATCGGGCATGGACTGATTAGGAACACTGACATTCTGCCATTTAAATACATTCCCATTATGGAAGTCATCAGAGTCCCTAATATATTTTTTCTTTTTCTAATTTTGAACATCTGAGTCCCATTTAGTAAGTTTATTTCTAAGATCAACAGATAGCCTTAAAAATTCATCACTCTCCTTAAATGGTTCTATGACATTCTTGATGTCACGAATCTGTGATTCCAAAACTTTCATTTTTCTTTGTTTACGTAAAAGTAAAAGTTCAAGAAGTTCAAGACCTTTCTTAACAAAGAAATCTCCCCACTCTTTCATAGATTCCTCATTCATAAGCCCGTCATTCGGTGGTACATCCCATCTCAGGCGTCGGGGAGTAAGTTTAGCGGGTAGATATTGTTCAAAAGATGCAATATCCCACCATGTCTTAACCTTTTTCTCAAAAATATGACCCAATTTTTTGAAGGAATAAGCCAAATCATTGGCCTGTTCGGTCAATGGGTTATGAGAAAACACTTCCCCCAACTTTACTTCACGTTTCTCTAAATATTGGAAGACATCCATATTTGCAGCTGAAATTGTGATAAATTGATATAAGAACAAAATTTAAGAAGAATCAACCAGCACAAATAAAACCTAATACAGCGGCTGAACACTGAGGGTCAAATTATCAAATCCCCAAAAAGTCTATCTAAAAAATGCAGTGCAGCGCGAGAGAACATAAAACACAATACTACATAAATAATAAAACACAGGAACAGTCCATGCTCTTCGTATAAATTTTCATAGGATGGTCAAAAAAACACCAGCAAGTGTACAGTGAAATGGTAATAGATGGATATATAAGGTGACTTATGTGACAACCTCCACCAATGAGATTCCTAGCCGCTCACCTGAAACAATAGACCCCTGAATGAATCAGTCCAGTCTAAACAGCGGTTCCCTTTAACGGGTTGAGTCAACGGGATCACACACTGGCAATAGCTGAATGCCGATAGCTTGCTTAATCACAGGATACTCGCCATCAACTCCGGGTAAGTAGATACAGAAAATGAAAGCAATAACATCTAGTGCTCTCTGTATGCTTAAAATGATTTATTTAAAATAAGAAGTGCGCATTTACAAAAATCACACTGTACCTCAGTGCTAAGGATCAATGGCAACGACACAATAAGCTCTGTGTTGGATACAGGTGATGTCACGATCAAGGTCACATGGTTTCCGTATGCGTTACGTCCCAAGGGGGCGGGACTTCATCAGCGGTGACGGAATGACGCAAGCCACCCGCTATATAAACACTGTCAGCTGACATGTCTGGCCAATGGAGGTGGATATACACAAATCACCAAAGCAACCAATGGTCAACAAAACACGGCAGCGACATATAGAGGCAATACAACCCAAAGAGGATAAGCCCTGACTCCGATGTAATAATAAACTACAAAAATAGCAAAAATAACCCTTTTCCATAGAAACCCAGCTGTTGCTAAATTGGAATCCTAAATATTTGTAAATATTAAAAACATAATTAAAAACATTATAGTTAAAAACATTTACACCATTCCACATCCCTGCTGATTCTCGCAGGTTACTTATTAAAGGTAAATACCATAAAATTAACAGAGACAGCAAAAAATCCATAATTCAAAATTATTGTCTAACGATCAGAAATAGAACAATTAATGTCAAACTCAACGTTCAGGCCTCCAGGTACTAAAGCCTTGGTCTCATGAATCCAATGAGATTCTCTACGGCTGAGTTGATGAATAAAATTGCCACCTCTCCAGTGTTTTATTACTTATTCAATACCCCAGAATTTTAAACCTCTTGGGCTTTGATTATGGACCAACTTAAAATGCTTGGAGACATTGTGCGATTTTAAACCTTTTTTGGATGTTGTTCACATGCTCTCCAAGTCTAACATGGAGGGGTCTCGAGGTCCTTCCAATTTATTGGAGACCACACCCACACTCAAGCATGTAAACAACACCCACTGTCGCAAAGGTTATGAGTTGACCAATCTTACAGTATATTCTCTATTAATGGCCTTAGCTAGAAAGTCTTTCTGCTTTTTAATATTGCATTTGGAATGTCTACAGGCTGTACATCGCCCACAAGCATAAAAATCTGAGAGAAAGGAGAATAACCCATCTATCACCAGTTCACTGGACACTTGCTGGTGTTTTTTTGACCATCCTATGAAAATTTATATGAAGAGCATTGACTGTTCCTGTGTTTTATTATTTATGTAGTATTGTGTTTTATGTTCTCTCGCGCTGCACTGCTTTTTTTAGATAGACTTTTTGGGGATTTGATAATTTGACCCTCAGTGTTCAGCTGCTGAATTAGGTTTTATTTGCACTGGTTGATTCTTCTTAAATTCTGTTCTGACATCACCTGGTGGCCCCACCTCCTTGTGATGTTACTGACCAGTGCTGTTGCCAGGTGGCCCCACCATTACCTCCATAAGAACTTTCAAACGGCGGAGCCTGCAATAAGCGGTCAGTCTTCATTTTTTTTTTTCTTTTTTGGGTCAGGCGGTGGTGGTGATCATCAGATCTACTTCAGAGGACATTCTTTTTAATTTTATTTTATTTTTTAATAGAGGCATTGTTAAAAACCTGTCTACTGTTTTTATCTATTTTTGACACTTTTTTTGGTGAATGAGTAGTGGTACAATGTACCCCATACTCATTCATATAGGGGGGAACTGGGATCTTGGAGCCCCCTTGTCCGATAAGCCCCCTGCCAGCAGATCCCCACAACCATAGCCCAGGGTCCATCAACATGGGGACAAGGTGACAAGGTGCTTTGGGGTGGGGGGGCAGAGCCCCCCTGCCTCAAAGCACCCACCCCCCATTGTTGAGGCCATGTGGCCTGGTATAGTTGGGGGGTCACTTATTCATCCCTCCTTTCCTGGCTTGCCAGGCAGTGTGTTCGGATAAGGGTCTGGTATGGATTTTGGGGGGGGACCCAAAGAGACTGCCCAGTCAAGCAAAAACACTGCCGAGTCAAGCAAAAAGACAGCTCAATCCAGCAAAGAGACAGCCCGGTCCAGCAAACAGGCAGCCCAGTCCAGCAGATAGCCCAGTCCACCAAAGAGACAGCCCCAGTCCAGCAAAGAGACAAATCCAGCCAAGAAAAGAGATAGCCCTGTCCAGCAAACAGACAGCTCAGTCCAGCAAAGAGGCAGCTCCATCCAGCAAAGAGGCAGACTAGTCCAGCAAAGAGACAGCCCAGTCCAGCAAAGAGACTGCCCAGTCCAGCAAAGAGACAGCCCAGTCCAGCAAAAAGACTGCCCAATCCAGCAAAGAGACAGCTGTGCACGCAGCCTGGTAGGCCAGGAAAAGGTGGGGAGGCCAAATGCCCTCAACATTAAACATTTTTATTACAGAAAAAACAAAAAAACAATGTCCCCCCATGTAGATCCTATTCCCGCCGCCACCGCCGGACCTGAAAACAGAAAAAAAAAATGATCCGCAGTCAATGAAGGCTGACCACCTACTGCAGGCTCCACCGTTTGACCATTCTTATATAGGTAAGGTGCAGAGCCACTTGGCGACGTCACCTGGTGGCCCCACCCCCTTGTGCATGCTGTGTTAGTGACATCACAAGGGGGTGGTGCCACCAGGTACCTACATAAGAACTGTCAAACGGAGCCTGCAGTAAGCGGTTAGCCTTCACTGATGGCAGAGCGTTTTTTTTTTTCTTTTTTCAGGTCAGACGGTGGTGGTGATCATTGGATCTACTTCAGAGGACATTGTTTTTTTTATTTATTTTAATTTTTTTAATAAAGGCATTGTTAAAAACCTGTCTACTGTTTTTATTTATTTTTGACACTTTTTTGGTGAATGGGTAGGGTTACAATGTAAATGGAAAAAAGGTTGGAAGAAACTGCACTCTGGTGAAAACCTAAGCAACAAAACTAAATAATTGTGCAATATAGGAATCAGCAATTCCTCTGCGCAACATAAACACAGTGAATAACAAATGGAAAAAAATGGATTTGCACTAAAAACTGACATGCATAAAAATGATCGCTAATTCAGCATTAGATCCTTGAATGCATATCAAACGAGGTGTAAGCATTTCAAAGTGTCATAACCCCAAACAGTGTAAAATAAATGATGTTAGAACAATTGAAAATATAAAAAATAATAGGTAAATATAAATATAAAAAATAAATATAAATGTGAGTCCACACACATAAATGACTAGATCACCCATGTGGTAAATAAATACAATGATGTGAAAAAGTCCATTGAAAAGCTGTGTAATCCTTGCTGGTGTGAAGATAGTGGTCGATCCACCACCAAGAGTGAAAAAATGGCCGCTTACCAGAGATTCATGATCCACCACTACAGAAGATCAGAGAAAGCCTGAATAGGAATCAGTCCTCCGGACCACAACCGATGAGCCAAGGTCTTTAGGGTGTAATGACAAAACCAGAATGTAGCCACCGGAGCATAGGTGTTTCAAACTGCCACGTATTGACACCAACCCGCAAATGAATGGATGCACCATAAAAGATAAAAGGCTCCAATAGTGTAAAACCTTAAACCTTTGTTTAAAAATAGATACAATATTGCACTCACATGATAGTAGTAAAATAAGCGCCTGAGATGTCTGGAGCACCGGCCGGTAAGCTCAGACTGACCCGTCCTGCTGATAACACAATCATCGCTGTTGTGTTACCAGCAGGACGGGTCAGTCTGTGAGCTTACCGGCCGGTGCTCCAGACATCTCAGGCACTTATTTTACTACTATCATGTGAGTGCAATACTGTATCTATTTTTGAATAAAGGTTTAAGGCTTTACACTATTGGAGCCTTTTATCATTTTATGGTGCATCCATCCATTTGCGGGTTGGTGTCAATACGTGGCAGTTCGAAACACCTATGCTCCGGTGGCTACGTTCTGGTTTTGTCATTACACCCTAAAGACCTTGGCTCATCGGTTGTGGTCCGGAGGAATGATTCCTATTTAGGCTTTCTCTGATCTTCTGTAGTGGGGGATCATGAATCTCTGGTAAGCGGACATTTTTTCACTCTTGGTGGTGGATCGACCACTATCTTCACACCAGCAAGGATTACACAGCTTATCAATGGACTTTTACACATCATTGTATTTATTTACCACATTGGTGATCTAGTCATTTGTGTGTGGACTCACGTTTATATTTATTTCTATATTTATATTTACCTATTATTTTTAATATTTTTAATTGTTCTAACATCATTTATTTTACACTGTTTGGGGTTATGACACTTTGAAATGCTTACACCTCGTTTGATATGCATTCAAGGATCTAATGCTGAATTGGCGATCATTTTTATGCATGTCAGTTTTTAGCGCGATTCCATTTTTTTCCATGGGTTACAATGTACCCCATACTCATTCATATAGGGGGGACTGGGACCTTGTCCGATAACATGGGGACAAGGTGCTTTGGAGTGGGGGGCAGAGCACTCACCCCCCCATGCTGAGGGCATGTGACCTGGTATGGTTCGGGGGTGTTTGCTCATCCCCCTTTCCTGGCCTGCCAGGCTGCATGCTCAATAAGGGTCTGGTAGGGATTTTGGGGGGGCCCCGCACCATGTTATTTTTAATTTTGTACTGCTGCCATTTTTTTTTCCTTTCAACTGTCAGTGGGGAAGCCATATGACAGCTGATGACTCATTTGTTATTAAGGACAATACAGCTGGCTTCCTGGCCCTGCTCCTAACAACATATTGACTGCATGCTCGGCGGGCAGCCCAACAATCAGGTGCAAAGATTCATCCAATTAGTGCCCTAGAATGCAAGCTGCAAATTTGGATATTCACCGAAAGAGGGGAACAAGCAAAGTTTGGGCCAAACTTATGCTCAGCTCGATCTGTTCACCCATCTCTGTCTATCAGAATGGCGTCTTACCTAAAGCATAGGAGTCCTCAGAGAAAAGTATGTTAATATAGGGAGCCTTAGTAGAGACAACCAGCTTGTATGAATCCTCCTTCATTCAAATAATAGGAGACTCCTTCAGTCTCTATGGACACCAATTGGCCCCAATTCCTCCTACACCTGCCCTCACTGAATGTTGCAGATATTCCAAGAGGTTGTTAAAATGCACAAAGTAAATGCCAAATGCTCTGCCCAACATGTTTTGTCACAAAGGGGTGTTGTCAGGAATCATTGACACTGACTTAAACCATACATGTAAAGATGCAAAAATGAGTGCAACCACAAAGAAAATTAGAAGATACTGCTTCCACTACTGGCCAAAAAGACAAGCACAAACAGAAAGACAAATGAGTGTGTAAGGGTAAAACGCTTCCCACCATCCCAAAACGGGTAAAGATAGAAGGAGCCACTCCCCCAAACACCACTCAGATATATCAAAGCAAATCACCTAATATAAAAAAAAATAACATACCATGTAATATAAAAATTACAAATTTAAAGGTAACCTAAATAATAAAAATACAGTAAAATACAATCATTGATAAAACATTAAACTGAACACTCAATATTTATTAATAAAATAGTTAATTGCATAATCAATGCTAAGGCCATATGGGTTAAATGATAACAATTAAAACATCTATTTTGTTTCCAACCTAGAAATTTCCCTATTTTTGTTTCAACTCCACCAATGTGGTATTAACTTGTCCTATACTCATAAATTTTGTACCAGATGGACTTTTTTATGGTAAAGTGAATAATGCCTAGACACACTGATGGAGATTTACTAAAGCTGATGCACACAGAATCTGGTGCATCTGTACATAGTATTAATTGTACATAGTAACCAAACAGTTTCTAGGTTTTATTGTCAAAGCTTAATTGAACAATCTGAAGTTAGAACCTGATTGGTTACTATGCACAGCTGCACCAGATTCTGTGTGCATCCGGTTTAGTAAATCTCCACCTCTGTGTCCCTTAAACCTCTTTTAAGGGGCTTCTGGTTCTGGCATCTGCATGTATATTTCCAACGCTCCTGCTTCATTGGGGAATATCCTTTATACAAACCCGCAGCCCACTCCCCTCCAGGGCACCACAAGATCTACTATCTCCCTACACAAGTCATGGAATGCTTCCTCGGCTCACAGCAGGACCGCTCACACTCAGTGCAGCCAAGATGGCTAATGCAGCACCATCAGTTCTCACAAAAAACTGCTCCCTGGCCACTTCTGAGGAAGATCTACACTTGAAAAACTCCTCCATAGCTGCAGAGGTGGCCATACTAATTACACAGCTGTAGATAAAGCCATGCAGATCGGCATCCAGCAACTGAAGCAGGAACAGCAAACCCAAGTATAGAGACTGACAGGGGATAAAGACAGGGTATCCTCATTAGAAGATGCATTGCTGCAGACTTATGCCACGTACACACGAGCGGACTTTACGGCAGACGTGGTCCGGCGTACCGGATTTCGTCGGACAATTCGATCGTGTGTGGGCTCCAGCGGACTTTGTTTTCTCAAAAGTTGGACGGACTTAGATTTGAAACATGTTTCAAATCTATCCGATGGACTCGAGTCCGGTCGAAAAGTCCGCTCGTCTGTATGCTAGTTCGACGGACAAAAAGCCACACTAGGGCAGCTATTGGCTACTGGCTATGAACTTCCTTATTTAAGTCTGGTCGTAGGTCATCACATACGAATTCGTCGGACTTTGGTTGATTGTGTGTAGGCAAGTCTGTTCATTCAGAAAGTCCATCGAAAAGTCCACCGGGCAAAGTCTGCCGTAAAGTCCGCTCGTGTGTATGCGGCATTAGACTGACCTAAATTAAGCCTTACAGTACAACATCTCTTTCATGACAAAACGTAATGACTTAGAAAATTGCTCTCACAGGAGAAATCTCAGGGTAATGTGTGTTCCTGAGTCTGTGAAAGTGGCATCACTGAGCGAACTCTGCTCAACTAGTATAGTTGGTGCCTTGGGCCTAGATGGTCCCTTTATGTTTGAGAGAGCCCACAGACTTGGAGCACCTAACTCCGACTGCAAAACTCCACACTCTGTGGTGGTTAAACTATGCTGATAAAATGACTATCCTTCAACATTTTTCTAAGACAAATTCCTTGATGGTTGACAGAGCTAAAGCTCTCACGAAAACGGAAAGCCTTTGGAAAGGTCTGCACAAACTTGTTCAACCGTAATATAAATTTTACTCTAGCCTTCCCTGCTGTACTTCTTTGCCAGATGCCTGATGGCCATTAATACTCAATCCAAGACCCAGCAGATGCCGAAACACTTCTTTCTACCTTGCTTTCATTGATGAAGGAATCATTGGCTCCTCCCAAACAACAGCACACCCCTCGGGTGAAAACCAAAAGTAAAGAAGTTACCACACAAAGAAGAAGACCTTGCCCTGCGGACTGATATAACATCCTTGCAATTACTCAGTAAAGCTGTATTTTATCTCTGGATGAGTAAAGCATTTATTTATTTTACACTTTTGTGTGATTAATCCTTATGTCCTCAACTGTTACCTTTTGAAAATACTCTATAGGATATTGGGCCATTCTTTTTTCAGTATGTGAGCAGCTTTACAGCTAGGCCACCTATTACATCCTTACTTGAAGGGCTGCATTTCAGGTTTCAAATTCCTCCCTTTCCTAAACATACCAAGGAATTCACCTGTCTTAGGGACACTGTTTTTCTGCTCATCTACTGAAGACAAAAGTGAAACTCCAACAGGTGTATTGCTATGGCCATTTGTATTGTCTTGATAGCAATAATATAGAGTTAGGTTTAGTAAGAGCATATGTTTACAGAGGCTCTTCCCCCTCTATTGATATGTAAATAAACCAGTTGGATAGGTTATGGAGCTGAGACAGGAAGTTCTCGGCAGGATGTGATGTAAGCAGGAGTTAGGGGGAGGAGATTTAGCTTTTGAAAGAAATTCAGACAAGAGATGTGTTTGGAAGGACAAAGAGGAAGACATACATGCCAGGAGCTCTTGAAACTTTGGAGACATTTTAAGTTGGACTGAGAAAGGAACCATGAAGGACATTACATTTTGACCCCTAAGTTGAGTAACTGTTTAGTTTACTTAATGCGTACATATTGTACATGTTTATGTTGTGGACATATTTCTGTAAGCTATGAGTTGTGTTGTATTGTGCATCCTACAGTTGTATGGGCAGTTTTTCCTGTTTAGTAAAGCATTGATACACTACAGAAATCTAAGCTTCCTTGGTTTTACCGCAAGAACTTTAATGGATAGACACAAAGCATAATATTGGGGGCTTGTGCAGGATTTGTGCTAAAATTGCGCTAAAGATTCAAACATCGGGACCATCCCTACTCCTCTGTTTCCAGTTATTCTAGGTCTACCCTAGCTGCGGTCCTTAACCCACAAATTGATAAAGCCACTGAAAGAATCAACTTCCAAGAAACATATTGTCAAGAACATTGCCTGTCAGAGCTTTCCGTTGCCCACACAACTCACTATGCATAGACTCTGAGAATGTGGTATGACAGAATTTGCCTGAGCTCTACCATGATTTTCTTGCTGTCTTCAGCAAACAGGGGGCTGACATTCTCCATCACATCGACCATACGATTGCCCGATGGAGTTACTCCCAGGAGCTGACATTCCTTTTGTAAGGATCTTCACTCTTTCTGAATGAGAACAGGAGGCTTTGAAAGAATATGTCCATGAAAATCTGAAGAAGGGCTTCATCTGGCCTTCAATTTCCCCAGCAGGGGCGAGAAATTTCTTTGTAGAAAAGAAAGATCACTCACTGCGACCCTATGTGAATTACCGGAAACTCAAAGAACCAATATCCACTCCCCCTTGTACCTGAACTATTCCAGAGACTGAGATCGCCAACTATCTTTACCAAGCTAGACTTACGGGAGCCTACAATTTGGTCTGAATGCGTGAAGGGGATGAATGGAAGACGGCTTTCCGCACTCGATTCGGCCATTTTGAGCATTTAGTAATGCCCCTCGATCTGTGCAATGCCCCTACTACCTTCCAGCACTTCATTAACAATATTTTCAGAGACTTCCTGGAAATTTTATGATCGTGTGTCTGGATTAGGGATGAGCCGAACACCCCCCCATTTCGGTTCGCGGCAGAACATGTGAACAGGCAAAAAATTTGTGCAAACACCGTTAAAGTCTATGGGACTTGAACGTGAAAAATCTAAAGTGCTAATTTTAAAGGCTAATATGCGAGTTATTGTCATAAAAAGTGTTTGGGGACTCGGGTCCTGCCCTAGGGGACATGTATCAATGCAAAAAAAAGTTTTAAAAACAACCGTTTTTTTCAGGAGCAGTGATTTTAATAATGCTTAAAGTGAAACAATAAAAATGAAATATTCCTTTACATATCGTGCCTGGGGGGTGACTATAGTATGCCTGTAAAGTGGCGCATTTTTCCCATGTTTAGAACAGTACCTGCAGCAAAATGACATTTCTAAAGGAATAAAAGTAATTTCAATCTGTGGCTGTAATGTAATGTTGCCCCCCAACCCCAGCCCATTAACCAGGCCCTTTGGGTCTGGTATGGATATTAAGGGGAACCCTGCACCCAAATTAAAAAAAAACAAAAGGTGTGGGGCCCCCAGGTCCTATATACTCTGAACAGTAGCACTATTCAAGTGGTCTCCGGGTTACAAACAAGATAGGGACTGTAGGTTTGTTCTTAAGTTGAATCTGTTTGTAATTTGGAACAGGTACATTTTGTAAGTGTAGCTCCAGCCAAAAAATCTATTTTTAAGCTTTATGGATAGCATATGGAAGGGTTATCATCTCCCCTGTAACATTTGTTTTGCTGCCTGTGCCCCATGTTCAGAAGATTTCACCTCACTTTCTGTCTCAATGACAATTGGATATAGAACATTTTGGGTTATTAGGGAAACAAGGATTGGTGATAAAGCATCAGTGGAGACACCTTTTTCCCATATTAACTCTTACAGGAGAGAATTTCCCTTCCTAGGGGTAGATTTCTTCTCACTTCCTGTTGTCTCCCTCCGTTTGTAAGTAGGAGTAGTTTGTAAGTCGGATGTTTGAAAATAGGGGACCGCCTGTATATACTATACGGCCTGCCCTATACACTCTGCGGAAAATTGAGCCTTAGGTGTTGGTGGTACCAGAACACTGTAAGCCCTCACAGTTACTCTTGGTGGGTGCTGGAATGGGCCCTGCTGTGAAATATTATATCAAGAATTTTAATTACGCACCCTTGTTAAACAGGGGCATAAAAATTGGGCCTTAGGCAGTGGTGGTGGTGGCACAACACTGTAAAGCCTCACAGATACTTTTGCTGAGCGCAGGAACAGGCCCTGCTGTGAAATATTCAATCAAAAATTGTAATTACACGCCCCTGTTAAACAGGGGCATAAAAATTGGGCTTTAGGCAGTGTTGGTGGTGGTGGCACAACACTGTAAAGCCTCACAGATCCTTTTGTTGAGCGCATGAACAGGCCCTGCTATGAAATATTAGATCAAAAATTGTAATTACGCACCCCTGTTAAATAGAGGCATAAAAATTAGGCCTTAGGTGGTGTTGGTGGTGGTGGCACAACACTGTAAAGCCTTACAGATACTTTTGTTGAGCACAGGAACAGGCCCTGCTGTGAAATATTAGATCAGATTGTAATTATGTGCCCCTGTTAAACAGGGGCATACAAATTGGGCCTTAGGTGGTGTTGGTGGTGGTGGTGGCACAACACTGTAAAGCCTCACAGATACTTTTGTTGAGTGTAGGAACAGGCCCTGCTGTGAAATATTTGAGCAAAGATTGTAATTACACGCCCCTGTTAAACAGGGGCATAAAAATTGGGCCTTAGATGGTGGTGGTGGTGGCACAACACTGTAAAGCCTCACAGATACTTTTGTTGAGCACAGGAACAGGCCCTGCTGTGAAATATTCAATCAGAAATTGTAATTACGCGCCCCTGTTAAACAGGGGCATTAAAATTGGGTCTTAGGCGGTGTTGGTGGTGGCACAACACTGTATAGCCTCACAGATACTTTTGTTGAGTGCAGGAACAGGCCCTGCTGTGAAATATTAGATCAAAATTTTTAATTACGCGCCCCTGTTGAACAGGGGCAGAAAAATTGGGCCTTAAGCAGTGGTGGTGCCCTGAACCAAAAATATTCCTAGAAGCTATCATCATGAAGATTGAGGAGGAATAGGATAGTCACTCAGCATAATAGGATAGTCACTCAGCATATGCAGTCTTCAAGGGATCCCACATCCATAGAAATATCAATCCGTTACATCAGCATCAGGTGCTTGGTAGCTGGTGATCCAAGATTGATGAATTTTTATGAATGTGAGACGATCAACAGAGTCTGTGGACAGGCGCACTCTGTGATTGGTTACAAAGCCTCCAGCAGCACTGAATGTGCGTTCAGAAAGAACACTGGATGCATGACAGACCAGTAGCTCAATTGCATATTGAGCAAGCTCTGGCCAGTGGTCCATCCTCAAGACCCAGTAACCCAGTGGATGTTCTGGTGGAAAGGTCTCCAAGTCTGATCTTGCCCCTAGATATTCCTGCACCATGTAATTCAGACCCTGGCGATGGGTGGGGGCGTGGCTACCGCGCTAGAGTACAGACGCATGTACTGTTAGCTCTGCTCTGACGGCAGGATCTAAAGAAATTCGAGGCGATCCAGACTGCTCCTTCTGGTACCAGCACCTACCTAAAGATCCGCACCACCTCTCGAGATGACTAGAAAGAGACAGAACTCCTCACAACCGAAGAAATTGAATGATTTCTTTCCCCCTAAGAACCACAGCGAGATCCAAGATGGCGCCGCCGGCTGCACTCCGGTCACATCAGTCGGATCACATTCGACCACACCAAGCCCGAGCTCCGAAAAGGACTTACACTCCCACTCTCCAGATGCCTCCACTCCGTTCTCTGGCAGCCCGGCCAAATCGAAACCCCGCATGTCGAATGATTCGACCAACCAAAAGGTCAGTACGGGCCATGACTCTCTAGAAGACACGAGAGAGATTGCTGATTCCATTAACTCCTTCCCCACTGTAAACCAACCTCTCTCAGACACAACACTTAGAGACATGCTAGTCTCATTACGCAGCTCATTACATGCAGACATGATGGAATGCATGCGGAGCTTTAAAACAGAAATGAAAGAGCTGGGAGGTAGAGTTGACCACGTGGAGAAAAAAATGGGGGATTATGCTGCATCATACAATACCCTGGTAGATGCTCATAATGACCAATCAGATGAGGTAACATGGCTTAAAGAAAAAGTCACGGACCTCGAAGATAGATCACGCAGAAACAATTTAAAAATGCGCGGAGTCCCTGAAAGTGTCCAACCCTCACAACTCCGTCAATACGTCCAGGAATTCATGTCAATCTACCTACCATCTACCCCTTCTTCGGAGCTAGTCATCGACAGAATCCACAGACTTCCTAAACCTGCACACCTACCGGACAACATCCCTAGAGACGTTCTGATGCGGGTGCACTTTTTCCATGTTAAGGAGCAGTTCATGCTAGCCTTTAGGAAAAATCCACAACCTCCTGAGCAATACTCAAATATCCAAATGTTCGCAGACCTCTCACAGTTTACGATGCAAAAACGTAAATTACTGTTAACTGTGACTAAGGCACTGCGCAATCACAACATCCCATACAGATGGGGCTACCCGACAAAACTTATCATCACCCATGATGACAAGACCTCGGTGGTCACCAACCTGGAAGACGGCCTAGCTATGCTACGCACATGGGACATTCTACCAGAACAACCCTCTCCAGGGCCTTCCCCATCCCCAAAACTAGATGACCAAAACGAGTGGAAGGTTGTGTCATACAAAAAGCAGCAGAAAAGCCGCAACAAATATTCGCCTCGAATGTCATAAGCAACCCACAACTACGATTTTCCTGACATCCAATGGAGCTAATATCCCACGTAGTTCCCCTCCTAAAGAATGTGCAGTACACCTGCCACCAGATTCCGGAAGGAATCTCACCTTTTTTACACATCAGTTCTATTTTTGATTGTTGTTTTTCTCTGTTTTATCTCTTCTTTTCCTCATCCCTTAACCCCCCAAATCGGTGATGGACTGCAAGATCATACCATTGGAGAAATTCTTCTCATTCAGAAAGAAGGAAAACTACAACTAAGACCAACAGAAGCCTACCCAGGAACACATAAGGTACCAACATACTATCATTCCACAAATTACATATGGCGGTTAGAGTGATCTCTTTTAATGTCCATGGACTGAACCACCCTGCTAAAAGAGCCTCAGTGTGGAGAGAGGCCCTCAAACTAAAATCTGATATCCTGTGCTTGCAGGAGACGCATTGGGCAATCTCAGCAATCCCCAAGTTCTCCCACCATAAATTCCCTCACATTTTTCAGGCATCAGCTCCTAAAAAACAGAGGGGTGTACTTATTGCCATTAGAGACTCTGTTTCTCTCTCAATCCGGGAGACCCACGTAGATCCTGAGGGTCGGTATCTAATCCTAATTGGAGAATTCAACAGCCATTTGTACACGCTAGTTAATCTCTATGTGCCAAACACACGCCAACTTAGTTTTTTGAAAAAGATGTTCCGTAAGATCAACTCAATCAAACAAGGAGCAATTATAATGTGTGGAGATTACAATGCCACAGTGGATTACAAAATGGACACCACCTCCAAATCAAGACGCCCTCCTCCCTCAATCCAAAACTTACTACACAAAGAAGAGATGTACGACGCTTGGAGGTGTCAACACTCCAATGAACGGGACTACTCCTTTCACTCTTCTAGACACAATTTGTACTCACGCATAGATCTAATCTTAGTGGACAGAACTCTACTTCAGAAAGTGTCCTCCTCTGCCGTGCATGACATTACGTGGTCGGACCACGCTCCTGTGTCCCTCACGGTAGAGGAGAGATGCGCATCAGCACCATCTTACATTTGGAGGGCCAACCCTCAAATCTTCCAACAGTCCTCCCAGGTTGCTCTGGTGAACAAACATCTAAAAGATTATTTTGAAATTAATGCTAAATCTGTTAACAGTCCTTTTACTATGTGGTGTGCTCATAAGGCATATATTAGAGGTATATTGTTACAGATCAGCTCGCGGATGAAGAGGCAGAGGACACAAAAATTAGATTCCCTTCTAAAAGATATAAAACTTCTGGAAGCTCAAAACAAAAATTTACCTGACCCAAACATAGCAAACAAACTAAACCAGTTGAGATCGGACCTCAGGCTCATGTTGCTAGAACAATATGACAAACATATTAGGTACCTAAAACTAAATCATTACTCTTCAGGTAATAGAGCTGGCAAATATTTGGCCCAGAGACTGAGAGACCGTAGAATTCAAATGAAGATCCCTTACCTAATTCGTAGCTCAGATAACAGCAAAATATTCAACCCTAAAGACATAGCAAATAATTTTGCTGAATATTACTCTTCCCTTTATAATCTAAAAGAAGATACAAACACACCACAACCCTCAGATGATGCCATTCAATCATTTCTGGCAGATCTCACACTACCCTCCCTCTCAGCATCACAATTAGAACAGCTCAATTTACCCATAACAGAGAGTGAGATCCGCGGAGCAGTTAAAACGTTGCCCACTGGTAAATCTCCAGGACCAGATGGACTACCAAACAGCTACTATAAAGCGTTTTGCGAAATCTTGTCTCTCTCACTCAAAGAAATTTACTCAGAAGCAATGTCCTCTGCCTCATTTCCTGCCGAGATGCTCAAAGCATATGTTGTCACTATTCCAAAACCTGGGAAAGACCCTATTACACCTGCTAATTTCAGACCCATTTCCCTATTAAATACAGATGTTAAACTGTACGCCAAGATCCTAGCACATAGACTTATAACACTCCTACCACTTCTGATCAACCCAGATCAAACGGGTTTTACCAAGGGTAGACAAGCATCTGATGCCACAAGGAGGATTATTGACATGGTCTGTCGCGCTGGGCCCTGTCGGGTGCCTTCTCTGCTGCTCTCTTTGGATGCGGAGAAGGCATTCGACAGGGTCCACTGGGGGTATATGACACAGACACTAAAGAAGTTTGGGTTCGCGGGCCCCATTCTCTCAGCTATTTTGGCCCTGTACTCTTCACCATGTGCACAAGTCTACACTTCAGGTACTCTTTCCCTCTCCTTTCAAATTACCAATGGCACCAGACAGGGATGCCCCCTGTCCCCTTCTATATTCAATCTCCTTATAGAACCTCTAGCGGAAAAAATTAGAGCACACCCAGATGCACCCGGATTCTCCCTACTAGGTAAATCACACAACATTAACTTATTCGCAGATGATATCATCCTTCTTTTGACTTCACCAACTAATTCCCTAAGTTGTGCCCATGATATTCTCACAAAATTTAGTCAAGTGTCCTACTATAAAGTAAATTTTTCAAAATCCCTAATCTTGGGCCTAAACATTCCTCCATCTCTTCAAGTAGATCTACAAAAATGATTCCCTTATACATGGAACTCATCCAGTATCCCCTATCTGGGACTACAAATAACGGCCGACCCCTCAAAATTAGCAGATGCCAACTATGACCTGCTGATAGATAAAATCACGAAAGAAACAAAAAGACTCACCAAAGTAGAATTATCATGGTCAGGACGATTAGCATCCTTCAAAATGCTCCTACTCCCCCAAATTCTGTATGTGTTTCGAACACTACCAATCCCACTTAAGAATACTCATCTCCAATCACTAAACTCTCTTCTTAGAAATTACATATGGGGATCCAAAAGACCCAGATGCTCTAGAAATGTTCTAGCTAAACATAGATCAATAGGAGGTATGGGCCTGATAGACATTAAGGATTATCATCGAGCATCTTTGCTTACCCAACTCAGACAATGGTTATCACCATCCCCAGACATCCTCTGGCACAACATAGAACAAGCCCTCAGCCCAACCCGAGATCTCCGACTACTATTACTACTTGACACATGGAAACCTTATCCCTTAAGATCATTACCACTAACTGTTCAGGCCTCCCTACTAGCGTGGAGGGAATTACACAAATCTCCCCCACCCCCAACTAAAAGTATAAACATCCCTATTCCAATCACAATCTTGAACCACACCATACCATACTCCAACCTTTCGAATTGGTCTGCAGGAGGTATATCTCTGATTGCCGACCTATATATTAACAATACGCTCAAAACATTCAATACACTAGTGGAGGAATACTCACTACCCCTAGCGGACCACTTTAAATATAGACAGCTGGTTCATTTTCTAAAATCTTTAAAATCAATCCATATACCTATACACGAATCAATATGGCAATTTTACACAAAAACCCCTGCTACACCTAAAGGCATATCCTTATTTTACAATTTCCTCCAAAACAAAACTTCTTTTACGAAACTCCCACCTTTCCTAAAGTGGGAGTTGGAGCTGGGAGAATCCTACACCAATAATCAATGGGAAACTGCACTCAAAACCACGTACAAAGCAACTAGATGTGTAAATCATTGGGAACTTTCCCTAAAAATAGCTCAGAGATGGTACCTCACGCCTTATAGATTATCTAAATTCTCCCTCTCCAACTCACCACTATGCTGGAGAACATGTGGGGAGGTGGGCAATATCTTACATGTATTCTGGTCATGGAAACATCTCACCAGCTTTTGGAACAATATATTCAAGTGTATATCTCGTATCACAGGAATACTAAAACCACCAAACCCAGGTTTGGCACTGTTAAACTTGGGTATTGAAAATTTCCCTCCTTGCTTTCGTACAGTGATCACACATATGCTCCTGGCTGCTAGATCACTGATTACTAAATATTGGAAAACGAATATTGCACCCAATGTTTCAGAAGCCCTCGCAATAACACAAACCAATTATATCTTTGAATCATCAATAGCAGCTAGAACTGAACAAAAACCTACCTTTGACAAACATTGGAAAATATGGTCGGATTGGTTTAGAGATAACTAGAGATATCTGAAATGAAATATATACCCCTCGCTATTTCTCAGTTAAACTTGTATGGTTAATGAAAATAAACAGACCCTGGCGATGGTTGCTGGAACCCATCAGACCTGGGCGCTGAGGACTGAAGAATTGTCTGAAGGCATTGGTCAGCCAGCCACCTTCTCCACTGCTCTTTCTGTGACTGAACGAAGCCTTAGCAACACGTTGTCCAGCATCAGGAAATTGTAACCTCCAAGGCTCTGGAAACACATTGCACAAACCTTTCTGCAAGGTCTCCCATAGATGTTTCATCCTCTGCTCCCTCTGCGGAGGCTGGATAAGTTCTGCAACCTTACCCTTGTAACGTGGATCAAGAAGGGTTGCCAGCCAGTAATGATCCCTCTCCTTGATACCACAAATCCTAGGGTCCTTTCACAGGCTTTGCAAGATCAGGGAGGCCATGCAGTGTAAGTTTGCAGAGGCATTCGATCCAGAGACCTCTGGGTCACTAAGGATCACATGATCCTCAGCCACCTCCTCCCAGCCACGTACAACTCCATGAGTTTCTGGGGACTGCAAACGATCACTTGAAGACTGCTGCTGATGCTGAGTGTTATCCTCCACCTCCATGCTGACACAATCCTCCTCCTCCTCTTCTTCCTGTATGATCGGCGGGCCTGCAGGAATACTAGTATCTGGATAAAGGGAGCCTTGAGAGGTAAGGAAGTCCTCCTCTTCCTTCCGCTGTTCTGCCTCAAATGCCCTGTCCATTATTCCACGAAGCGTATGCTCCAACAGGAAGACAAGAGGGACAGTATCACCGATGCATGCACTATCACTGCTCACCATCCTCGTTGCCTCCTCAAATGGTGGCAGGACAGTGCATGCATCCTTGATCAGTAGCCACTAGTGTAGAAAAAAAAACAAGCTCCCCTGACCCTGTCCTGGTGCCATACTCACACAAGTACTCATTGATGACTCTCTGCTGTGTGTGCAGCCGCTGCAGCATTGCCAACGTTGAGTTCCACCTGGTGGGCATGTCACAAATGAGGTGGTTCATGGGCCGGTTGCATTCTCTTTGAATGTCAGCCAGCCGAGCACTGGCATTATATGACCAGCAGAAATTACCACAGGCTTTCCTGGCCTGCCTCAGGAGATCCTGTAAGCCAGGGTACCTGCTCAAGAACTGCTGCACAAACAAATTCAGGACGTGAGCCAAACAGGGAACATGGGTCAAGTGTCCCTGTCGGAGGGCGGAGAGGAGGTTGGTTCCATTGTCGCATACAACCATTTCTGGCTGAAGCTGGCGTGGCATCAACCACCTCTGAGCCTGCCCCTGCAGAGCTGACAGAATCTCTGCCCCTGAGTGCTTGTGAACCCCTTGAACGCCTATGGAGCACCGCTGGTTCAGAGGAGAAATCTGCAGAGGAAGAGGCCATAGAGGAAGAAGAAAAGATGGGGGTGGAGGAGAGAGCTGTGGCAGAATAACCACTAGCATTTTGGAGGCGTGGTGGCGGAACAAGCTCTAACAATACTGAACCATGTCCTGCATCCTTCCCAGCTGCCAGCAGAGTTACCCAGTGCGCCGTGAAAGAAAGGTAACATGCCTGTCCAAGCCTGCTGGACCATATGCACCTTACTGCTGACTGCCCTGTCCAACGAGGCCAAGACATTGCTTTCCACATGCTGGTAGAGAGCCAGAATGGCCTTCCGAGAAATGACATGGTGTTTGGGAACTTGCCACTGAGGTACCGCACATTCCACAAATTCACGAAAGGGGGCAGAGTCTACTAGCTGAAAAGTCAGCAGTTGCAGTGCTAGCAGTTTGGCCAAGCTAGCATTCAGACGCTGAGCATGTGGATGTCTGGGACCAAATTTCTTTTGACGGTTTAGCAACTGGGGTAGGGAAATTTGCCTGCTAAAATCCGATGTTGGTGTACCGCTAGCAGATTGGCCGCAAGTAGTGGGGTTGGAGATCCCAGCTGATGAGGAGCAAGGAGAAGTCCGCCTTGTTCTTTGATGTGGATCTTTTAAGTGCTGTTGCCAACAGACTGCATGGGAGGTTGTCATATGTCTGGTCAAGCATGTGGTGCTGCTGTCTTGGTCATGCTTGATACGCTTCAGACATATGTTGCAAACAGCAATAGTGGGATCTGCTGCACATGTGTCAAAAAAGGCCCACACCAAAGAACTTTTCAAAATAAGTGGGGAGTCAGCAGTGCCATGCACCTGCTTAGCTCTGCGGTGTGATGCAATAGGGTGGCTGCCCTTAAGCTGCCCCCTGGAGGGCATCCTGCCTCATTGGAAATGTGCCTCCTCCTCCTCCGCTCTTTTATCAGGCACCCAAGTAGAGTCAGTGACCTCATCATCCCCTCCCTCCTCGTCACTGGAGCAAACTTGGCAGTATGCTGCAGCTCGGGGAACATGACTGCCAGTTTCTTGACCTTCTTGGGCACCCCCTCTCTCTAGGCTCACGTTACTCCCTTCCTCAACCTGGGTACCATCATAGGAGCCTTCAAATCGCTGCGCATCCTCCTGCAGCATGTACCCAACACTGTGGTCGAATAGTTCGGGGGACTCCTCTGTGCATGATGGTGGGGCTAGGAAAGGAGTGACTGTTGACATGGAGCCGATGGAATAGGCCACTTTGGCAGCTGCATTGGCAGGCAAACTACTCTGAGCCTGGGTGACAGAGGATGAGGAGGATGAGCAGGGCTTTGTTATCCATTCCACCAACTCTTCTGCATGTTGTGGCTCAATAACATGGCCATCTGCAAAAAAAAAGGACAAGCGTGCCCCGCGGCCATGTGCTGAGGATGTCCACGACCAGCATTGTCGACTGTAGACACAGAGCCTGCTTGTCCTCTTTTAGTGGCCTGTGAGCATCTGCCTCTCCTTGGTGGCCTTCCAGACATGCTGTAAATTTTGTTTAGCAAAACCACATTACACTGTATTGTGTACTGTGTACACCACCAGAAAAGTAGTAGCAACTGCACTAGGGGTGCATGGTACTGTGTACACCAACAGAAGTGTAACAACAACTATGGGTGCACTGTATGTATTGTGTACACCACCAGAAAAGTATTAGCAACTGCACTAGGGGTGCACGGTACTGTGTACACCAACAGAAGTTTAATAACAACTATGGGTGAACTGTATGCATTGTGTACTGTGTACACCACCAGAAAAGTGTTAGCAACTGCACTAGGGGTGCACAGTACTGTGTACACCAACAGAAGTGTAATAGCAACTATGAGTGTACTGTATGTATTGTGTACTGTGTACACCACCAGAAAAGTAGTAGCAACTGCACTAGGGGAGCACGGTACAGTGTATTACACTTATTACACTTTTATTGTTTCACTTTAAGCATTATTAAAATCACTGCTCCCGAAAATAAGGCCATTTTTAAAACTTTTTTTTGGCTTGATACATGTCCCCTGGGGCAGGACCCAGGTCCCCAAACACTTTTTATGACAATAACCTTTAACCTTGCATATTAACCTTTAAAATTAGCACTTTTGATTTCTCCCATAGACTTTTAAGGGGTGTTCTGCGGCTTTCGAATTTGCCGCGAACACCCCAAATTGTTCGCTATTCGGCAAACGGTCGAACAGCCAATGTTCGAGTTAAACTCATGCTCGACCCGAACATAAAGCCCATCCCTATTTAATGATTTACTATCAACATTACATAAACAAGCCTGGCAAACGACCAAACTCAATTTAGATCTATTGATACATATGAACACGTAAAATACTCTTACGATTTTACAAATTCATAAATAAAGCTGGAAAATTAGTGTCCCACCTGGCTAAAGGCAGGCACACTCCCTCCTATATTTGCAAGTTAAGCTCACCAGCAGGTGTCCACACCATCTGAGATTGGTAAGGTTCTTGGGGATTTCTATAGACAACTGTGTAAAGAGACTGTCACAGATCAGCTACGGAGCTGTTGTCTCACCTTTACTGCTGTAGGTCGGCTGGCACCTGTTGTTCCACAAGCTTGTGTTCAGCTCTGCTGCACTCTGCAGCTATGGGTGTCGCCGGCCTCACCTGTTGCTTAAGATATGATTCCTTCCTGCTGCTTCCTGTTCAGCCCCTCATGTGCTTCTCTATTTAAATCCCTCTCAGGCTAGTTCTGGTTGCTTGAGCAACATTTGTTTCTGAGCTCCCTTCATGTAACCTGCCTTAAACTGACCTCTCGTGAACTGATTTCTTCTGTACCAACTCGGCTTGTTCTGATTACATTGTCTGCAGCCCGCCCTGACCTTGGCTCACTATCCGGCTCTCCTTTGCTTCATCCATCCATCCTTGTCTGACAGTGTCTTCTGGCACCTCCCTAGCGAGCGGTGTGAACCCGGGGGTCATGAACTGGAGTCAGCAGGCAGCTAAGCTCAAACCCTCATGAGGGGGTCCCTGGCAGAATACAGGCTGGCACTTAGACTCCACGCCCTGGGGGATCCCGTGTCACCTGCTCGCCTGTGGGCTCACTGTAAGTAGTACCGTGACAGAGTCCACTGCCTTTACTACTACTGAGGGGACTGATTTTCTATCCAAGCTTTCATTATCTGAAGTAACTACCACTCAGCTGGCTGCTCTGCACAAGCCTATTTCCACCTCTGAAATCCTTGACACCATAGCTAGTCTTTCCAACTCCAAAGTCCCAGGACCTGACAGTTACACACCAGAGTTTTACAAAGCTATGAAAGAGGACAATATAGACATCCTATATTCCTTGTATAACTATGTTTGGAATGGGGTAATTATCCAGTATCCAGCAATGAAGCCTATATCAAACTGACCTCTATAACAAATAGAGACCCCACCTTACCGGGGTCTTACAGACCCATCTCGCTCGTAAACATAGATGCCAGAATATTGTCCAAGTTAATAACCAATAGCCTACTATCATTGCTTATTCACCCAGCTCAGATGGCTTTTGTTAAAGGAAGAACAGGAGTTAAACATAAGAAAAGTGCTGTCAGTTTTAGAAAACACCAAACAACTTCCCACATCTGCTGTTTCTGCTATATGATGATGCTGAAAAGGCTTTTGATAATGTTAATAATGCTTGGCTATTCCAGACAAAGACAGCCTTCAGCTTTAAGGGTAAATGCATATCATTTTTATCATCTATGTACACAGCACCCACAGCCAGAATCTGCACTCCAGGCCATTTATCGAACTCCTTCACCTTTCAGAAAGGCACCAGACAAGGTTGTCCATTGTCTCCCCTTCTCTTAATCTATCATTAGAACCACTGTCTAGGTTTCTTCTTCAGACTCCCAGGATTCAAAGGGTTACATTTGGCAAGTCAGAAATTCACTCTGCATCATTTGTGAAAGACATATTGCTATTCACCTCCAGACCCTTGACAGATATTCTCAATATCCAGTATATTTTTGAGGAACATGGCTCCTTCTTCAAGCCTTCACATAAATTTCACAAAAAGTGAAATCCTTCAATTAAATAAAATGGCTTTAAGGGTTGCAGAAGCTGGCTATAGCTTTGCATTAACTAAGGATCATACAACATACTTTGGCTAATTTAACTTCCTCCTGCTCATCTCTAAAATTGTAAAGGAACTGGAGGCATGGTATAGACTCCCTCCATCGTTTTTCGGGAGATGCCATTTTTATAAAATTATTAGCTTTACCGATTGCTACACTCTCTATAAGATATCCCTTTCCTTTTAAAACACAAAGACATTTTATCTTTGCACAAAGCCTTAATTATGTTTATTTTGGAAGATAGAAGGCCATGCATAGCACTGATTAAAATATATCTCCTGAAGAGTGAGGGTGGATTGAGCCTCCCAAATATCAAAGTCTATAATCAAGCTTGTTTGGTAAGATGTGTTGTAGACTGGATCACCAATGGCTCCAAATATTTGAACTTTGGAGGCAGAAATGTCTTCCCCCTGTCACTTGAAGGGATTCTACACTGCAACTCAGCACTTTGACCAGCTTAGCAATGCAATAATATTAATATCAGGGATACTGTCATCTCATTGACAGAAATCAGGAAAGCAATGGGTCTCTCCCCTCTCATATCTCTTTCCACCCCAATAAAACCAAATCCAATGATTCTTTCGGGTCTTGAGCATCTAGTCTTTCATACATGGTATACAGCATGGCTCCGCTCCATATCCTCTTTGTTAGCAGTTTCTTTACAAATACCTTCCTAGAGAACATGATCCCCCTTCCTCCCATATTTTTCACTTCCATCAAGTCACCAGCTATTGGAAATCTTACACTAGTAACATTGTGAGAGACCTACAACCAAACTTTCATAATACCTTGATGGGACATGATAATACTTTTATCTCAGCCCTTTATATTTCTCTTCTCTACATCTTTATTAAAAACCTTGAGAAATCTAATGTTGAAAAATAGGCCAAAGACTTCCCTACTGACAATGTTTTAGCTAGCCAGGTTCAGGGCTATCGTACCACTGCATCAGTGATCACAAACGAATCATGGAGGGAAACCTTCATTGGCTCACTGTCCTTTGTCAGAAACAGGTGTAGCCAGAAATGTGGACTTCCACAGAGAACACCGGGCACAAATAAAAGGTAAAATAACGTAATTAAAAATGGATAACATAAATATAAACGCACCTTCAATATACCAGAACTGTATAAATCAAAGCAGAGAACCTAATAAGTAGTGAATACACAATGAACAGCGGCCCAAGCCAAGTATATAGCGGTAGCAGGATATGCAAAGCATAGTCGTAACATATCCAGGGTCATATTTGGGAGATCAGGCGGAGGGAGCTGGGAGCAAGCCAGGACAGGTAGAGGGTAAACAGGAGAAGGGACAAGCAGGCAGGTAAGGGATTAGGCTGAAGGGTCAGTTTCAGGGTCCAGGATCAGGATTAGGGTGAAGGAACACAGGAACACAGGTCAGGGGCACATGGAACAAAACAACAAGGCAAAGAGGAAAAGACAGGGCCTAAACACACTTCCTGCAACAAGCATCTGGTGATGCCTGATTCCCATGAGCTTCTGGCCGCTGAGGGACACCTGCTGGTTGGCAACGGAACTGCAACCTATAGATCTGGGAGCAACAGTGCCACCAGCAGGTGAACCCTTTCCTGACAAACTGCCTTCTGGAAGCAAGTAAAAATATGCCTGTTTGTCAGAAACCACGAATCAGACTGCGACAGAAGTACAGTTAAATCATTCTTGTTTAATAATAATAAAAAAAGGTAAACAGAGTAAACGTAGTCAAAACATAGCCAGTAATGGAACGGATAGTTAGACAAGCCAAAACGTCAGGGAACCAGAGATGAGTGTAGTAGAACAGCAAGCAGGATCTGGAGCCAGAAGGAATGTCAGCTAAGCAAGTCTTTAACAGGAACACAGGAGAGTGTCTCTAGAGATGTGACAAAGGCAAAGGCAGAGATCATCTGGGCTGGATGGCTTAAGTAAGCAGGACTGATGAGCAGGATATCATCAACAGGTGAGTCACTGTGGAGAGATAGGAGCTGGCAATTAGCCTACAGCTGAGCAGCCAGTTTAAAGAAGGAAGGGCTGAGCCAGCCCTGACACTGTTCCCTATACCTCACATTTTGCCGCCACATGACCATTTTCTTCACCAATTTGGCTATGAAGACCAACATACGAATCCTTGTTTAAACCCATGACTCTCCACCTCGAAATGGATCCATATATTTTTACTAGCTGCTAGACACTCAACCATCAGCAGATGGAAATTTATGTAGGCCCCCACTATTGCTGAGGTCAAAGCAGCCATTCAATATTTCTACTCTAACGAAAAAACTTCATGCGGACCTAAATTCACATCTGCAACATTCCTGCTTAAAATAAAAGGCAGGACTGATGAGCAGGATATCATCAACAGGTGAGTCACTGTGGAGAGATAGGAGCTGGCAATTAGCCGATATCTGAGCAGCTAGCTCAGAGAAAGAAGGGATGAGCCCAGCCCTGACAGTACCCCCTCCCCACCAGGCTTGAGGGGAAAATGTCTATGGAAGGAGGACAGGGGCATGTATGTCCGAGGATGAGACCCAAGAGCGTTCCTGCGGACCGTACCCTTTCCAATGCACCAGGCACTGTAAGCGCCCACTGAACCTACGGGAGTCAACAATGGACTGTACTTCATACTCCTGGTCCATGGTTCTCAACCTGTACAGGGTGAGGATGAAGCAGCAAGGTGGTAAAGCAGTTCCAGACCAAAGGTCTTAATAAGGAGACATGAAATACATTTGAGATATGCATATTAGAAGGTCTAATGCGTAAGCCAATGAAAAGTGTAATTTAAACCCGCGCTATGGAACTAAAAATTTTAAAATGTATAATAGGGCTGCCGCTGTGGTGCAAGGTAAGTACCCCAAAAAAGTGACAAAGGAATTTATATTCAGCGCTGTACCTATAAACTGATAGTATACATATATACAAACATCAAGATGTGTAACATAATAACAACATATATAATAAAGTGCTCAGTGCCAATATTGTGCAAAATAAAGTGCAATCAATAAGGTTTATCAGATGTGCAAAATTATTATTATTATTATTATTATTATTATTATACAGGATTTATATAGTGCCGACAGTTTACGCAGCGCTTTACAACATTAGGGCAGACAGTACAAGTACAATACAATTCAATACAGGAGGAATCAGAGAGCCCTGCTCATTAGAGCTTACAATCTAGGAGGGAGGGTCAAGTTATACAAAAGGGTGATAGCTGTGGGGGATGAGCTAATGGAGAAAATAGTGCAGTTGTTAGATGGAGGCAGGATAGGCTTCTCTGAAGAGGAAAGTTTTCAGGGATCGCCTAAAACTGGATAAATTTGGAGACAGTCTGACAGATTGGGGTAGGGAATTCCAGAGGATAGGCGAGGCTCGGGAGAAGTCCTGGAGGCGGATATGGGAGAAGGTGATGAGGGAGCTAGAGAGCAGGAGGTCTTGGGAGGAACGGAGATGGCGATTAGGTTGGTATTTTGAGACTAGGTTAGTGATGTAGCTGGGGGCAGAGTTGTGGATGGCTTTGTAACTTATTGTTAGTATTTTGAATTTAATTCATTGGGCAAGTGGTAGCCAATGGAGGGATTGGCAGAGAGGGGTAGCAGACACTGAGCGGTTTGTAAGGTGGATGAGTCTGGCAGCAGCATTCATGATGGACTGAAGGGGGGATAGTCTATTTAAAGGTAAGCCAATGAGGAGTGAGTTGCAGTAGTCAAGGCGAGAGATAACCAGGGAGTGAATCCGGAGCTTTTTGGTTTCACTGGTTAGAAAGGGACATAGTTTAGAGATGTTGCGGAGCTTGAGGCGGCAAGCTTTGGAAAGTGATTGGATGTGGGGCCGAAAGGAGAGTTCAGAATTCAGGATAACACTTAGCACCCTGACATGTGGGGATGGGTGGATGGTTTTGCCATTGCTCTTGACAGAGAAAAATAAAGTGCAATCAATAGGAATATATATCAACGTGTCACCAACTCTGTATCTCACATCTGATGAACTTTATTGATTGCACTTTATTTTGCACATCTGATGAACTTTATTGATTGCTTTTTATTTTGCACAATATTGGCACTGAGCACTTTATTATACATGTTATTATGTTACACATTTTGATGTTTGTATATATGTATACTAGCAGTTTATATGCAGTGCTGAGTATAAATTCCTTTGTCACTAATGTGTAAGCCACTGGGTTAATCCTGCGAAAAATACATAAAGGCCCAATAAACTGAGGTGCGAACTTCAGAGAGGGAACACAAAGTCAGAGGTTGCGAGATGACAGCCAGACCCTGTCCCCAACCTGGTAGGGAGGTGCAGGCAGGCGTCTGCGGTCAGCATGGAGTCTGTGCCTAACATAAGCATGTCACAAAGCCTCCTGGACTTGGAATAAAGACCACAAAGATGCTCCTCTAATGCAAGAATACTCTGCGGAATAAACGAGTCAGGCAACATGGAAGTTTGGAAACCATAGTTCACCATAAACGGGGACAATCGGGAAGCAGAATTCAAAGCAAAAGCACTAATGTGAGCAAACACCGCCCATGGTAAGAGGTCTGGCCAGTTGTTATGATGGTGAGGAATATAGCAACGTAGGAATTGCTCCAAGGACTGATTGGCTCATTCTGCAGCCCCATTAGACTGCGGGTGATACGCAGAGGAGAAAGCAAGATGAATTCCCAACTGTGCACAAAAGGCTCACCAGAACCGTGACTACCCCTGTCCGAGACAATCACCTTGGGCAGCCCATGTAAGCAAAAGATCTCCCGAGCAAAAATGGAAGCCAGTTCCTTATAAGTGGGCAACTTCTTAAGTTGAATACAATGAGACATTTTTGAGAATCGGTCAACCACCATAAGGATAACTGTGTTGTCCTGGGAGTTGGTTAACTCCACAGTGAAATCCATAGACAGGTGGGTCCAGGGCCTCTTTCCATTGGGTATGGGTTGTAGGGGGCCCACTGGAAGGTGTCGTGGAGTCTTGCTCTGAGCACACATGGAACAGGCAGCTACGAAGGCAGTTACATCAGCAAGTAGACTAGTCCACCAGAATTGTTGGGAAATGGCCCAAAAGAGTTGATTCTTCCCAGGGTGGCCAGCAGCCTTGGGAGAATGATAAGTCTGGAGCACGGCAGTACAGAGACTCTCTGGTACAAAGAAGCGGTCACAAGGTTTCTCAGGAGGAGCATGAACCTGAGCAGCAAGAATTTTGTCACACAAAGGAAAAGTGGGACTGGTGCAAACCATAGCCAGAATACGATCAGGAGGAATCACAGGAACCGAAACCGACTCCAACTTAGAAGTGGAGGAAAATTGTTGTGACAAAGCGTCAGCCCTTACATTCTTAGTACTGGGTAAGAATGAAACAATGTAATTGAAACTAGACAAGAAAAGAGCCCATCACACCCTTCTGGGAGAGAGGCGTTTAGCCTCGGACAAGAATGTGAGATTCTTATGGTCATTAAGAATGAGAACTGACACAGTGGTACCTTCGAGGGGATGTCTCCATTCTTTCAGGGATAAAATGATCGCTAACAGCTTTCTGTCACCAATCTTGTAACTGCACTCTGCAGGTGACAATTTCTTGGAAAAGTAGCCACAAGGATGCATAATGCTCTCAGAGGAAGGACGTTGAGACAGAAGGGTGCCAACTCTAGTCTCAGAAGCATCAACCTCAAGGATAAACTGTAACGTAGGATCAGGATGTGCCAACACAGGAGCAGAAACAAAGGCAGCCTTGAGATTCTCTGTCAGAGAACTCACATAGCTAACGCCCGTCTCCGTGCAGCAGTGGCCATTTCCCGTTCCGCTAATGCCAATGCACATGATCGTGTTCCAGACAGAGACAAGCTAGATCCAGAGTGAGCATGCGCACTGGCGCATACATACAATCGTGGCGTTAGTGCGCACTTGTGCACACACACATGCACTCACCAATCCCGGCGTACGGCATCCTATATAAACAGAGACTCTGCCTGGTGCCAGTGCTGGATCATCTTCAGCTTGTCCGTGTGTTCCTGATTGCTGTTCTTACCTGCTGACCTTGCTCCTGAAAACCCGGCTTCCTTGACTTCTCTCCTGGATCACCCCTGCCTGTTCACCTGCCTCTGCTCATGATACAAACCTTTGCTTGGATTTACGACTACGGCTCCACTTCTTGATTGTGTACCTTTCTGCCAGCCCGTTGCCAAACTTGGCCTGTCCCTGACTATGATTCTGCCTCCTGATTGTGTACCTCGCTGCCAGCCAGTTGCCAACCTTTGCCTGTTCCTGACGCTGCAGTTGATCCTGAGTCTGTACTTACCTGCCTGGCTCCCGCTGAACAAACCTGGTAATCAGTTTCCATGCCTTCTCTATAGAGGTTCCTGTATCTCCAAGCTTCATCCTTCTGCCTGCAGGCACCTGCACCCTTTCGTTGCCCTAGCACTCCCTGTCTCCACTACCAGGGGTGTTTGGACGGGAACCGTGCAAGAGGCCAGAATTTCGGGCTCCGCTGTAAGGCCTAAATGGACTCCGGAGACCAACAGTGTGGGTTACCATCCTTTCTGGTCATATCAGTCAGAGGCTTGACCAGAGATGAGAAGTTATGAATAAACTTCCGATAATAGTTGGCAAAGCCAGGAAAACGCTGAAGAGGATGTAAACCCATGGGTCGGGGCCACTGTAGGACTGCTGAAAGTTTCTCTGGGTCCATCGAAAAACCAGCAGTGGAAATGACATAACCCCGGAATTTAACCTGTTCACAATGGAATTTGCAGTTCTCCAATTTACAATAGAGATTGTTCTCTCTTAGTTTCTGAAGCACAAGACAGACATCTGTGTGGTGGCTCTCCAGGGACTTGGAAAATATGAGGATATCGTTGAGATAAACCACCACATAAAACTGCAACAAATCTCGGAGGACAACGTTAAAAAATTCCTGGGAGTTACAAAGGCCAAAAGGCATTACAAGGTACTCATAATGGCCTGTTCTGGTATTAAACACAGTTTTCCACTCATTGCCCTCCTTAATCCTCACAAGATTGTATGCCCCTCTCAAATCAAGCTTTTTGAAAACCGTTGCTTCCTTGAGGCGGTCAAATAACTCTGTAATCAAAGGAATCGGATAGGCATTCTTAATCGTTGTCAGGGCTGGGCTTAGCCTTTCCTTCTCTGAGCTGGCCGCTCAGCTGTAAGCTAATTGCCAGCTCTCATCTCTCTCCACAGTTACTCGGCTGTTGATGATCCTGCTCGTCAGTCCTGCCTACTGAAGCTGTCCAGTAAATCAAAAGAGGGGTTATGCCTCTGTAACCAAGGATAACCAATAACCAGCGGAAACTTAGGTGAGGAAATAACTTGGAATTGGATTATCTCATGGTGAAGAGCCCCTACGGTCATGGACAATGAAACAGTCTCATGAGTCACATGGGAAGGCTGTAGAAGTCTCCCATCAAGAGCCTCAATGGCAAGTGGAGTGTCACGCAGGTGCAGCGGAATCGAGTGCTTCGATACAAAGGCAGCATCAATGAACATGCCTGCAGCCCCAGAGTCGATTAGAGCCTGTATGTCAGGGCTGGGCTCAGCCCTTCCTTCTCTGAGCTGGCCGCTCAACTGTCGGCTAATTGCCAGTTCCCATCTCTCTCCACAGTTACCTAGCTGTTGTTGATTCTGCCTGTCAGTCCTGCCTACTTAAATCCATCCAGCTCACTTGATCTCTGCCTTCGCCTTTGTCAACATCACAGAGACTTTCTCCTGCGTTCCTGTTGAAGACTTGCTCAGCTGAGGTTCCTTCAGGTTCCTGATCCTACTTGCTGTACTACTACGTTTATCTCTGGCTCTCTGACATTTGCTTGGCTGACTACCTGAACCAGTTACTGAGCTCTGGCTTGTTTTGACTACGCTTTCTCTGTTTACCTTCTTATTATCATTATTCAACAAGTGTGATTTAACTTTACTTATGTCTCGGTCTGATTCATGGTTCCTGTAAGTAGGTGAAGGCCATGAATTCAGAAGATAGAGTCAATCCACTTGTTGGTAATATTTTCCAGATTGCATGAGCAAGATCACCACATGGATCAGTTTGCCATAGCGTTAAAAATGCTCCTGAGTCACACGGCTCACCTGGAAACTCCCACTGTGGCTGCTCTGGTACAACCTGAGTTGCAGGCCACCCCTGCTGCTGCGCCAGTCTCTGTGCAGGCATCTGCCTCGAGTATTACCTCTATAAGAGGTATGTCTGGTTCTGCTCTGCTCCCCCAGCGATTATGGGGGCGATCCAGTTCAATGCAGAGAGTTTCTCAACCAGGTTGAGATTTACGTTGAGATGCTGCCCCAGGCGTTTCCCACGAACAGAAGTAAAGTAGGTTTCTTGATATCTTTGCTTTCTGAGAGAGCCTTGGCCTGGGCAAACCCTCTATGGGAGACGCAAAAACCTGTTGTCTTGAGTTAGCCTGACTTTGTGGCCTCCTTTAAAAGGGTATTTGATGTTCCTGCATGCTCTGCTTCTGTTGCCAAGTGCCTCATGTCCATCAAACAGGGTACAAGAACTGTTGCCGACTACGCCATTGAATTCCGTACTCTGGCAGCAGAGGTTGCTTGGAACAATGAGGCCCTTGTGTCTGCTTTTTCTCATGGTCTCCTTATTAAAACCTTTGGTCTGCAATCGCTTTACCACCTCGGTGCCATGTCCTCAGCCTATACAGGTTGAGAACCATGAGGAGTATTAAGTACAATCCATTGTTGACTCCCGTAGGTTCCGTGGGTGCATTGGAAGGGGTACGGTCCAGAGGAACGCTCTTGGGTCTTATCCTCAGACATACATGCCACTGTCCTCCTCCGTGATTTCCATAGACATTTTCCTCTCAGACCCGGTGGTCCTCTGAGGGGGAGGGGTCGTTGAGGAGGGGGTACTGTCAGGGCTAGGCTCAGCCCTTCCTTCTCTGAGCTGGCCGCTCAGCTGACGGCTTATTGCCAGCTCCCATCTCTCCACAGTTTCCCAGCTGTTGTTGATTCTGCTTGTCAGTCCCGCCTACTTAAAGCCATCCAGCTCACTTGATCTCTGCCTTCACCTTTGTCAACATCACAAAGTTTTACTCCTGCGTTCCTGTTGAAGACTTGCTCGGCTAACGTTGCTTCTGGCTCCTGATCCTGCTTGCTGTACTACTAAGTTTATCTCTGGCTCTCTGACATTTGCTTGGCTGACTACCCAATCCAGTTACTGAACTCTGGCTTGTTTTGACTACGCTTACTCTGTTTACCTTATTATTATTAAACAAGTGTGATTTAACTTTACTTCTGTCTCGGTCTGATTCAAGGTTCCTGATACTGTATCTCGTGGATGACTCAGCCCAAGAAAGGGTAACCAAAACCAGGGGCTTATCCTTCTGGATAACTGGGGACGAAACAACGCCACCTAAGGTATGGAAAGGTAGGACAAGACTTCAAAAAGTGACATGCTTGGCCAACAATAAAGGCACAATCTCTCCCTCCTCCTATCATCTGCAGAGAGACGCGTGAAGCCCAAGTGCATGGGTTCATCTTCACAGACAGACTTGGAACCAGGAGGCATGGGAGGTGAGGGAGGCAAGGGTGGGACTGCAAAGTTCGGAGACAAATGTACAGGAGGCTTCTGCAAGCGCTATTTAAAAGAGAGTCTTTCTCTCAATTTGGAGTCAATAAGGATGGCAAACGTGATCACCTTCTCCAGCTCAGTGGGTATATCTCAGACTGCTATCTCGTCCTTGATGGTATCCGAGAGACCATGAGAACAAGCAGTCACAAGGGCCTCATTGTTCCAAGCAACCTCTGCTGCCAGAGTATGAATTTCAATGGCGTAATCGGCAACAGTTCTCGTACTCTGATGGACATTAGGCACTTGGCAGCAGAAGTGGAGCATGCAGGAACGTCAAATACCCTTTAAAGGAAACCACAAACTCAGAGTAACTCAAGACAACAGGTTTTTGCATCTCCCATAGAGGGTTTGCCCAGGCCAAGGTTCTCTCAGAAAGCAAAAATATCACGAAACCTACTTTGCTTCTGTCCGTGGAAAATGCCTGGGCAGCATCTCAAAGTATATCTCTACCTGGTTGAGAAACCCTCTGCATTGGACTAGATCGCCTCCAAATTGCTGGGGAAGTGGAGCGGAATCAGACATACTGCTTATAGAAGTAATACTCGGGGCGGGTGCCTGCACAGAGATTGGAGCAGCAGCAGGGATGGCCTGCTACACAGGTTGTACCAGAGCAGCCACAGTGGGAAATTCCAGGTGAGCCGTGCAACTCAGGAATATTTGTAACGCCATGGCAACCTGATCCATGCATTGATTCTGCTCATCCAATCTGGAAAAAATATTACCAACAAGTGGATTAACTGTATCTTCTGAATTCATGGCCTTCGCCTACTGTCAGAAACCATGAATCAGACTGAGACAGAAGTACTTGTTTTATAATAATAAAAAAAGGTAAACAGAGTAAACGTAGTCAAAACAGAACCAGAGTTCAGTAACCATAATGGATAGTCAGACAAGCCAAAACATCAGGGAGCCAGAGATGAGTGTAGCAGAACAGCAAGCAGGATCTGGAGCCAGAAGCTATGTCAGCCAAGCAAGTATTTAACAGGAACACAGGAGAGCGCCTCTAAAGATGTGACCAAGGCAAAAGCAGAGATCATCTGGGCTGGACGGCTTAAGTAGGCAGGACTGACGAGCAGGATATCATCAACAGGTGAGTCATTGTGGAGAGATAGGAGCTGGTAATTAGCCGACAGCTGAGCGGCCAGCTCAGAGAAGGAAGGGCTGAGCCCAGCCCTGACACTGTTCCCTATAACTCATATGACCTTCTTCTTCACCTATTTGGCTATGAAGACAAATACTTGCTTAAACCCACGGCTCTCCAACTTGAAATGGATCCATATATTTCTACTAGCTGCCAGACACTCAACCATCAGCAGATGGAAATCTATACAGGCCCCACTATTTCTGATGTCAAAGCAGCCATTCAATATTTCTACTCTAACGAAAAACTGCTTTAAATAAAAGCGGCAGATTATATAACTAGTTTCTCTACAAGCCATGAGAGGTGTCAGAGATCTCCTACCCCTCTTCTTTAAAATAATCTTATAACACCTTCCTAGCCTCAAATTTTCTTTTCATTTCTTTTAGAGACTTCTGACGCCTAACCACATACCACTAGTTGCGATCTCAACATTACGTATATTTCAGCACCGTACAACAACGTTACTGTCTGTTTATCTCCTTTTTCCCCTTTATCTTTCTCTAGTTCATAATACAATGTTCAAAGCTCACCATGTCTCCACTTCTAGCACTTTTTCGAGATTTCATCTGACAAATCCAAGCCGTCAACACCTATCATTCATAACTAATTTGTTGATGTCATCTTTGACATCAATATATAATTGAGATGGTGTTTAATACTAATGTGCCAACTTCTGTTGTTTAAAGGCTGTCGAAATATGAGCTTGTACACGTGACATCATTTTCAATATGTTTGTTAAAAAAAATTCCAATAAAATATGAAGAAAAAAAATGTTTAATGTTACCTATGAGTTTCACTGCTTAACATAAATAACCTAATTGATCAGGTTACTGTAGATGGCTAACAATACTAACCAAAGTGGAACCGTATGTGTCTTGGAATAGGAGCAATGGTGGCAACCTTATGCTGAAAAGGCAGACATAGAACTCAGAGTATGCATTGGATCCCTCCAGTTAGTGTTGCAAGTTTTAACTGTCTAGCATGTTAACCTTTTCCCTGGAATCAATGAAAAAAATGGGGATGACGATGGTGACCGATGATTGCAATAAACGTAGTAGATCCCAATGTCCAGTCCACATGGCGTATTAAGTGTTTTCAGAAACTGGATGACACTAGAGGCTGTGCCACAGCCCTGAACCTGGAAAGTAATGCAGCTAATTAACACAGTACACTCAGGTCTGGAAAGAGCAACAAGCTGAGCCCAGTGCCCAAAGGTCATATACCATACAGGCCCCTACAATCTTTGGTCCAGCAGGTACAGACTCCAAAGCCATTGCTGAAGAAATGTTGATCTGGATAGCTGCATAAAAAGCCCAACTCAGCATTATGTCAAAAAAGTTTTGAGTGAGTGGGAGGGGTTATACCTGGCTGAACAATTGCTTGTTTGTCAATTTCAAGTTCCCCTCTGAAGACAGCTGTAAAGCCCCAAATGCTTCAGAATAACAAGAAACATTAAGCAAATACAGAGATGTATTCAAAACTATTTTAGTCAACTTTCCAAAGATTATAAAGAAAACTAACATATGAAATTATTTTAAACTAGACTTAGTTACACTAGTCACTCTTCATGCTAAAGATGTTCTAACAATTCAGACTAAAGGTGAACACCGCAGATAAGGACAATTACAACAACAGATTTTAATAATTCCAACAAATTCCACCAAAGTCAAGTGTGGCAGTGGAAACATTAAGGCCATGATAATTAGAGGGAAAAAAAACTCTCTTATGCCTGCCTTCCCTTAATGCCATACAAATGTGCTTATTTTGCTTAATGTTTAATTCAGGGCTAAAGATGATCATAGAACCACAATGTATCATTACTGTGTTGCATATCATATCACAATACTACCTTTTAAGGCCACTTTCAAACAGCAAGCCCACTCGGATCCGCCTGCCTGTCCGTTTTTTAGGCGGATCCGAGCGGGCCATCCATTGGTTCCTATGGGGAGATGGATGTCAGCGGAGATGTGTACGCGGACACCTGTCTGCCATCCGATCCGCTAAAATCAGACGTATGGTGGTACGTTTCCCATCCGTCTGGGCAGATCGGATCGGATGAGGTCTGATGATCGTCCGATTCCTCCATAGGTATCAGCAGCGCTCTGACAGGCCCCTCCCCGCTCAGTGAGGAGAGACGGACCTGTCATCTCATGGCTCAGCGGAGATCAACGGAGAGATCTCCCGTTGGGCTGGCGGACTTCGCTGAGTGGATCCACCTCGTGTGAATGAGGCCTTACACTATCAGAACACAGCTCCTTGCCATTTTTCTAATACGTCTTTTGGCAAACTTCAAAAGGGTTTTTATGGATTTTTAGTCACAGCTGTTTCATAAATCCCAGTTTTGTGGCACACCTGCTTTTTAAATAGTACCATGGATGTTTTCTTTTATTTACCGTTTATTATGAGTTATTATGCTTTCAATAACCTATTGGATTAATTATGTTATTACCCAGTAATTAAGTTTTAGTTGATAGCCCAAGACTCATGTTATTTAAATTTTTAAATAATACAGTAACCAGTCTATAGGCAGGTTTTGGTTTTAAGTGGTGGCTGGCCTAGGCTGGGAGGAAAAAGATAATGTGTGTGCTGCTGTTCCCAGGCTTTTTGGATTCAGCATGTCACTTGCCACCTGTCCCAGGCCTCCAGATTCAGCGTGTCACTTGCCACCGTCACCTGCCTTTAGATTCAACGTGTCACTTGCCACTGTCACCTGCCTCCAAATTCAGAGTGTCACTTGCCATGTCCCCTGCCTCCGGATTCAGCATGTCACTTGCCACCAGTTCACTGCCATCAGATTCAGGGTGTCACTTACCACCCATCCCCTGCCACCAGATTCAGCATGTCACTTCCCACCCATCCCCTGCCACCAGATTCAGCGTGTCACTTGCCAGTTGCCACCCATCCCCTATCACCAGATTCAACATGTCACTTGCCATCCGTCCCCTGCCACCAGATTCAGCGTGTCACTTACCACCGGTCCCTTGTTACCAGATTCAGTATATCACTTGCCACCTGTCCCCTGCCACCAGATTCAGCATGTCATTTGCCACCTATAGCCTGTCTCTACTGGGGGGCCGCAGTTTCCCGCTTAGGATTGCTGGGGATTGCCAGTCCTGGGGACTACATGTCCCGTGATCCTCCTTTGTGCTCCTTTTTTATTTATTTAATTATTTTACTTGGCCAATAGGAAGGAGAGGACTCCATTCCCTAGTACAGCAGCATGAGGAGGAGAGGTGGGGGGGAAGCCTGCAGCTGCTCTCTCCAGACAGAGACACAGCCGCTCCCAAAATAAAGCCCTCCTCTGACAGTGGCGGCTCAAGGAGGGGCTGGGGTGGCAGCACAGTTTCTCCTCCTCTGACCCGCTCGCCATCGGCACTGCTATTATTTGCCTACCGGTGGGGAGATGAAAATGGGAGGGGGATCCGCAGCAATTGAGCTTCAGTGCCCACCCTCTGCTTTAGCTTGCACCACCTGGGTTGGCCCTGCCTGGCTGGGTAGCAGGTGAAGGCAGAGCCGCCAACATTTGATGATGATTCACTACAGACAGTCACTCAGGAGGCTCAGGAGAGGTGGTGACAGTCCAGCTGGCAGGTGGAACCAAAGATGCTGCTGCCCGCTGGACTGCCTGTGCCCACTCAGCCTGACTCCCTTGCCACACTGCTAGTGCTATTTTTCCAGCTCTGATGGTGGTGCCCAGGGGTGCCCACTCAGTAAGACGGCTCTGGGATTCAGATATTAACCAGGCCTTGAAAGATGCCAATATGGACTACTACCTTGTAGAGGTATGCCTGGGCAGCCAATCAATCATAATTATGGTCAGGATATGGACATTGCTGCCCCCACATGCGAGCTGGGTACCCCCAATGTCCTGCCCCACAAGTCATTTTTTTAAAACCCAATCAGGTCTCATATTATTATTATTTATGTTATACAGGATTTATGTAGCGCCAACAGTTTGGGCAACGTTTAACAAAATGAAGGCAGACATTACAGTTACATTACAATTTGTTACAAGAGGAATAAGAGGGCCCTGCTCATTAGAGCTTACAATCTAAGGGGGAAGGTCAATTGATACAAAAGGTAATAGCTGTGGGGGATGAGCTGACGGAGAAAGTAAAACAGTGTATTAGTTAGAAGCAGGATAGGCTTCTTTAAAGAGAAGGGTTTTCAGGGATCGTCTAAAGATGGATAGATTAGCTGACAAGGGAGCTAGAGAGCAGGAGGTCTTGGGACGACCAAAGAGAGCGGTTTGGTTGGTATTTTGAGACTAGGTTAGTGATGTAGCTGGGGGCAGAGTTATAGATGGCTTTGTAACCTATTGTTAGTACTTTGTATTTTTTTTGTTGGGTGAGTGAAAGCCAGTGGAGGGATTGGCAGAGATGGGTGGAGGACACTAAATGGTTAGTAAGGTGGATGAGTCTTGCAGCAGCATTCATTATGGACTCATGTAAAGGTAATCCAATGAGGAGGGAGATAACCAGGGAGTGAATTAGAAGCTTGGTGGTGTCATTGATTAAAAAGGGGCGTATTCTAGAAATGTTGTGGAGGCTAAGGCAGCATGATTTGGACAGGCATTGGATGTGGGCCTGAAAGGACAGTTCAGAGTCTAAGGTTACCCCTAGCACCCTGGCATGTGGGGACGGACTGATAGTTGTGCCATTGATCTTGACAGAGCTGTCAGGGGAAGGGGCACGTGGGGGAGGAAATATTAAGAGCTCAGTTTTAGATAGATTCAGTTTGAGGAAGTGATGTCACATCTAGGCTGATATGTCTGTTAGTAAATCAGTGATGCGTGAGGAGACTGATGGGGTGAGCTAAGGGACAGTGAACTGTTGTAGACAGAAGTGGCCAGGTTGGGGCAGGACAAGGATAAGATTTTGTCATAGAGACAATCTAGCAGGAAAAAAATGTATCATATTTCTTTAGAACCTTATCCTAAACCTAATTTTGATCGCTACTTGGCCTTTATGATGCTATTTGTTTAGATATTATTCTCTGTGAAACTCTGGAGATTTCCAGAATAAATATATTTGTTTTTAGGTCATGTGACACTTTATATAGGCTAAAGTGGACTCAGGGTCAAATATATCACCCCAGCCTCCTCACAAACAAAGAGACCTATGTCAAATTTTCCTTGTTGGAGGAAGAGAGCATCTAAAAAAGGTAAGCTGCAATTTTTTATTTATGTATTTATTTTTAAGTTATGAAGTTATGCTATGTGAATGGGGACATGTAACAAATATAAAGTAGGTGTTGGCCCAATTTGACAGAAATAGTTGAAATATACTTTTAGGGCCAGTTCACACCACATGCAGTCAAGTGCGTTTCTTTTTCTGCATCAAAAATGCATAGAAAGTAGGTTATATGGTTTCCAATGGCATATTTCACACCAGTGCAGTCAGTTCCAGGGTGTTCCTGTTACATAGTAGGTGAGGTTGAAAAAAGACACGTGTCTCAACTTTAGCCCTTAGGGGTGTCCCTGCTTCCCAGCTGGGACGTTGATAGGCACTTTGATCCATCAAGTCCAACCTATGTGTGTGATTATAAGTCAGTATTACCTTGTATATCCCTGTATGTTGTGATCATTCAGGTGCTTATCTAATAGTCTTTTTAAACTGTTGATGCCCCCCTTCACTGAGACCACCGCCTATGGAAGGGAATTCCACATCCTGGCCTCTCATACAGTAAAGAACCCTCTACATAGTTTACGGTTAAACCTCTTTTCTTCTAATTTTAATGAGTGGCCAAGTGTCTTGTTAAACTACCTTCTGCAAAAAAGTTTTATCCCTATTGTGGGGTCACCAGTACAGTATTTGTAAGTTGAAATCTTATCCCCTCTCAAGTGTCTCTTCTCCAGAGAGCATAAGTTCAGTGCTCGCAACCTTTCTCCATAACCAATATCCTCCAGACCCTTTATTAGCTTTGTTGCTTTTCTTTATACTCACTCCATTTCCAGTACATCCACTTTGGCATTGTATGCCATTGCTGAGCCTATCATCTACTAGGACCCCCAGGTCCTTTTCCATCCTAGATTCCCCCAGAGTTTCTCCCTCTAGTGTATAGATTGCATTCATGTTTTTTGCCATCCAAATGCATTATTTTACATTTTTCTACATTAAACCTCATTTGCCATGTAGTTGCCCACCCCATGAATTTGTTCTTGCAAGGTTTCCACATCCTGCGGAGAAGTTATTGCCCTGCTTAGCTAAGTATCATCCGCAAATACGGAGATTGAACTGTTTACCCCATCCTCCAGGTCATTTATGAGTAAATTAAATAGGATTGATCCCAGCACAGAACCCTGTGGGACCCCACTACCCACCCCCAACCATTCTGAGTAGTCCCCATTTATCAACACCCTCTGAACTTGCCCTGGTAGCCAGGTTTCAATCCATGTATTCACCCTATGGTCCATGCCAATGATCCTTATTTTGTACATTAAACGTTTATGGGGAACTGTGTCAAATGCTTTTGCAAAATCCAGATACACCACATCTATGGGCCTTCCTTTATCTAGATGGCAACTCACTTCCTCATAGAAGGTTAATAGATTGGTTTTTCAAGAACGATTCTATTTGAATCCATGCTAATTACTGCTAATGAGATACCGTTTTCATTACTAAAATGCTGCATTTTTCCTGCACTGGGCTGTACTGGTACACAGTAAAACGCATTATAAATACACTGGAATGCATTAAAAACACATTAGAATATTGCACTGGACCCCAGTGAAAAAAAAGTAAAAAAGAAGAAAAAAAGCATCTGGAATGCATTCATAAACACATCAAAAATGCACAAGAATGAGCCAAAAACACATTAAAAACATGCATGCAGAAACACACCTGTAATGGATCTTTAGTGTGATTTTGTGGTGTGAACCAGCCCTTAGGAAACAACTTTAGCATGATCATGACATACTGGCACAAATAGCTCCAGAATTCCCAGAACTAAGAATGATTTGTGCGTACACTGGTTCAGTTTGAGGTGGGTTTCACTGACATTACTGAAATTAAGGTGCCAAATCCAACCCTTATTAAAGTCAGTTAAATGTAAAAATAAACAGCAATCACTATATTCTAGACTAACAGGCAAGGCATTGTTAAAAAAAATGGTATGGTGGGGATAAGTACTACCCTGGGGAACATGCAGTGGGGACAGAAAGTATTCAGACTTCCTTAAATGTTTCACTCTTTGTTATATTGCAGCCATTTTCTAAAATCATTTAAGTTCATTTTTTCCTCATTAATGTACACACAGCACCCCATATTGACAGAAAAACACAGAATTGTTGACATGTTTGCAGATTCATTAAAAAAGAAAAACTGAAATATCACATGGTCCTAAGTATTCAGACCCTTTGCTGTGACACTCATATATTTAACTCAGGTGCTGTCCATTTCTTCTGATCAACCTTGAGATGGTTCTACACCTTCATTTGAGTCCAGCTGTGTTTGATTATACTGATTGGACTTGATTAGGAAAGCCACACACCTGTCTATATAAGACCTTACAGCTCACAGTGCATATCAGAGCAAATTAGAATCATGAGGTCAAAGGAACTGCCTGAAGAGCTCAGAGACAGAATTGTGACAAGGTACAGATCTGGCCAAGGTTACAAAAAAATAGAGCACAGTGGCCTCCATAATCCTTAAATGGAAGACGTTTGGGAAGACCAGAACCCTTCCTAGGGCTGGGCGTCCAGCCAAACTGAGCTATCGGGGAGAAGAGCCTTGGTGAGAGAGGTAAAGAAGAACCCAAAGATCACTGTGGCTGAGCTCCAGAGATGCAGTCGGGAAATGGGAGAAAGTTGTAGAAAGTCAACCATCACTGCAGCCCTCCACCAGTCGGGGCTTCATGGCAGAGTGGCCCGACAGAAGCCTCTCCTCAGTGCAAGACACATGAAAGCCCACATGGAGTTTGCTAAAAAAAGACCTGAAGGACTCCAAGATGGTGAGAAATAAGATTCTTTGGTCTGATGAGACCAAGATAGAACTTTTTGTCCTTAATTCGGATTTTCCGACAACTTTGTGCGATTGTGTATATGCAAGACAAGTTTGAGCCAACATCCGTCAGAAAAAATCCATGGATTTTGTTGTCGGAACGTCCGATCAATGTCTGATCATGTGTACAGGGCATTAGACTTAGCACAGCTGGCAGCCACTGGCCGCCCACCCTCTGCTTCCTTCACTGTTGAGGCGGAGCCTGCTGTTAGGTTACTTGTATTGTAATTAGGCGGGGTGGGGTGGGACTTGAAAGTCTCATCAGAGGTAGGAGTGGACACAGCCCTCTCAGGTGCATGAATTACAAATGCGAGACAGAGAGCAGCATGGAGGGTAAGTCACCAGTGTGCAGTGGCGTTCTGATGTGCTGTAGATTGGAGTGGACCAGTGAAAATGGATGAGGATGATTTTGGGTGGGGATGAGAGTTACATTGTGGAGAGGCTCTTCACAATGTAACTCTCATCCCCACCCAAAATGATCCTCATCCATTTTCATAATGTAACTTTCAGTGGCGGCCTGTCCATTAGGGGCCCTGATCCCCCTATCCATGCATCCGGCCCCCTAATCTACATGCAGGGTGCCGGACGCATGGATTCCAATGGGGGATTTTGGAGCACATGATTAGAGCCAGAGGCTCTAATAGGCTTCAAAATAGGGTGGGCTCGGGGCGCAGAGCACTCTGTTACAATATCCGCTATTGTAACACTGATTCTCCTCCCAGCCAATCAGGAAGTGGGTCGTGAGACCCATTTCCAGATTGGCCAAAAGGAGAAACGATCCCATTGGCTGAGGAGGGAGGAGACACATGGCGTAGGACCGAGAGACTGACCCACCAGCCGCCAAGTCCGATCCCCGGGCCCCTCCATGCAGAGTGCTGTCAGCTCCTCCTGTGGCTGCGGAAGAGAGGAGCACACGCCGAATGCCCCTGTGACACCTTGGACACCTTACTGATCCACACCGACATCAATCCCCACCTGCCGCTGACCTCATCTGGCATCCCTGGGCATGGAGCCTGCACAGAGCCCCTATTATCTCCAACACAGGGTAGGCAAGCAGGGTTGGGGGGGTGGTGACTGGTGGGTGGTGGCGTGCTGGAGCAATATGGGGTGGGGGGGTCAGGTCCATCCCCCCCACCGATTGAGCACCAGTCACCACTGAACTCCATTATCTTCATCCCAACCCAGAATCATCCATTCCTCTCCACAATGTATCCCCATCCCCACACTGAATCGTCCATCCCTCTCCTGGAGAGTGATGTGGATAATTCAGGGTGGGGATACATTGGGATAAGAGTGTTAAAATAACAGTGGGTGCACCGAAGGACTCGTGGGATGACCAGTGGGTGGATTCGGTGGGACGGCCAGTGGGCGGGCCCTGGGGAATGTTGGCGGTCAGGCCCAGGGGGCCCAGGCCTAAAGCGGTGTAAGGTGCCCCAAAATTTCTGATGGCTGGGGGGGCGTGGCCGGATGGAGGTCTGAACAGACATGCCCATTGAGAGCTCCTGCTGTTTTGGGGCACATTTCTACCTTTTTCCCCCTAACAGTACTGCCTCGACACCTACACAGAACCCGGGGTCCCCCTGAACACCAAGGTGTCACCTGGGACCGCTGACACGGTGATCCCGCATTAACTACAGGTCGCGGCTTCGGCCTTAACAAGGGGAGCGGCGGCCATATTGGAACACCCGGCCTGCATGGCGCCACCGCATCTGGACCTTCCAGGCTACTCTGCGCCTTGCTCTCTCCCTGCACGGACACCAGGGCAGCTCAGCCTGGGACCTCTGACATGGCGACTCCGTGTTCCAGCCACTTTCACTACAGGCCGCGGCTTCGGCCTTAACAAGGGGAGCGGTGGCCATATTGGAACACCTGGCCTGCACAGCGCCGCCGCATCCAGACCTTCCTGGCTACTCTACACCTGGCTCTCTTCCTGCACGGACACCGGGGCAGCTCAGCTCACTGACCGCAGCCTGCGTTCTCCCCTGTACCACCCCTGCATGCCAGCCTGAAGGACTACCAACATACACAGTAAGTGGCGGCCACAGTAACTTCCCCGTCTCCTCTGTGCTCAATCCAGGCCCAACTTAAACACCAGGGCACCGCGACCTAGTAGACTGTGACCCCAGAAAGAGATTAAAACTAATATTCACCCCCATTTGTGGTGTGGATTGCAACACTGACCCCTGGGGCCACGTAAGCGGCCATCTTGCTCCACCCTGCTGCAGTATATGCATTTGATCCTGGTCTCTTAACCCCTTTGCTCCCAGATAACTCCCTACACTGTCCCTACACTGTCACCAGAGCTGCCCAGAGGACCCAGCTGCCACCTGTAACCCTTTTTACAAAATAATTACTCCTTGGCTGACAGTTTGCTACCTCACCATAGTTCTGCAACACGTTTCCATCTCATTCTGTGGTGAAAAAGACAAGCAGGGAACACAGTCGTAGCTCCAGAGTCGCAGGTAGCAACTGTCCTACCCCCCCATACTAGATACCATGCTTCCTGGCTGACGATGGACGGCTGAAGACATGGGCTACTGAGCTCTGTGCTCTCCCAACATTACCAGGCTGTGTTACTTATTACCTACGCCCGGAATCTCTATGTCATCCTCAAGCTCTCACTTGACTGACTTCGCTGAGCTGCAGCAAGGTTCAACCCAGCGCTACCTACTCCGCACATCCTTGCTCGACTCCCGCATGGGAATGGACAAGTTGGCGGCCAGTCGCACCCCAGGCAAATCTAAACCTCCTTCTCTGGTTCACATGGACTCCTCTCTGTGCAGGGACACTACAGGTGAGCCCTCGGCCCCTCCGATGGCCCCTCCAACCCTTGTCACAGGGGCAGTTATGCCCCCTGTCATCTCCACTGAAGATGGCCCCATGGGGCTACTTCCTCCGGCTTTGGGCGGATTAACCGGCTCTGCGACTACAGCCCTTCTTTCTGCTTTTAGGGCGGACTTTGAATCCTGGGCGTCCAAGATGGAAGCCTCCCTCCATGTAGAACTACAAGCCCTCCAACATTGGGTTTCAACAATGGAGACCGCTGTATCCATTCTGGCTACTACCCAAGATGACCATATGGCTCATACTGTGGCTCTCGAATCTGCAACCACATCACATTTGTCCCGCTTGTGGCAACACCAACTCTGCATAGAGGACAGTGAAAACAGGAGCCGCAGGAACAACATTAGGATACGGAGAGTCCTGGAAGCAACCTCAGGCACTGATCTAAAACCCACTGTCATCTCTATCCTCAACCAGGTCCTGGGTAGGGAAGTTACATCCCCTATTGAACTGGACAGGGTACATAGAGTGGGAGGCATGGGGGGAGACCGCAGCGACCGCCCCCCACAATGTCCTATGCCGGGTCTATTACTATACCCTCAAGGAAGAGATTATGCGTAAGGCCTGGCGCTTGGGTCCTGTAGAATTCGATGGATCTACAGTACACCTCTATCAGGATCTCTTCAGCAACACCTTATACATGAGACGGGTGGTCCGCCGACTTTTGGATTTGACCTGTCAGGCTGCGGCTACCTACACCTGGGGCCATCCTTTCAGTATCAAGTTAACCAGAGATTATAACTGTAAGTTTGTTCTGTCTGACCCTGAACAACTTCCTGCCTTCTTCACCTTCCTTGCACAAGACCCTATTAGCATCCCGAACTGGCTGGACCCTCCAGAGGATCGTCAATGACTACCGGGCCCTCTCCCGCAACGTCACAGACGTCTGAGATCTAGATCTGCTTCTTTTGGTCCTAGAGCAAGACATCCAACATCCCCGGAAGACTGAATTGGCTCCCCACGTGAGTCAACACTGTTACTTGTTCTCTCTGTCCAATGTTTTACAATGGGTTTACACTTTTCAATCCGCAGTTTTCATTAAGGGACTTGACCAGGTTTGCATTGGTACTGTGTTCTCTCTGTACCCTCCTTCTTATGAACTCATACTAACCATACCACTCCGCATACAGGAATGGTATAGAAGTTTACTAAGCTCGGGGGGGGGGTTTGTGTTGCCCTTACTGGGACCGTTACATCTAAAAAAAAGGATGTAGATTAGACGTTGACAATATTGCTGCTCTTTATAGCTGCATGGGGGCTCCGTTCAACACCGGACGTCCCTGGCCTTAGCTGTACATTTTTCCACACACAGACCATACCAAGACCAATTTGAATACTATGAGCATTGTTTCCTTCCTCTGTTACCTAATTCTCCAGAACCTTATGATTCTCTTAATCGGGATGCGGCCCGGCCCGAATGGAGCCCACCACTAAGTTCCTGGGGTGGTACCTGCAGCCAATGTGCCCTTCTAGTTCTTCGGGCCTGGGGACCCGCTGACTGACTTGGAGTCTCCCAGAAGCAACCTTATTACCTGTTCTGGGCTTCTTGGTCTCCTCTCAGTCCCGGGTCTAACTGATCCTATACCATAGAACTAGTAGAATTCCTCAACATTACCTCATTTTTTTTTAAATGCTTGTTATACATACTATTGCTTGTGATGATAGCTGATTGATTATGGGTGTTCAAGTGTTTTTTCAAACACTGATTAGATATATGCCATGTTCTTCTGTAACCTAAAATGTTAAGTACTCAATATACTACGATAGACGGGTGTGATACATATACGTTATATATGCCTGCTATGTTGTCGGGTTGACAACTCAGACCTCTCTAATCCAACCTCCCTCCCCAAATAGGTTTGGCACGATTTGTGCCTAGCACGTGATATTTCAAGGAGTGTCTCGCTGCTGCGAACACATTAGATTTTGTTTTGAGACACCTTTCCCAGGTGTCCTCTACCTAGGCATCTTCCATTCCTCTTCCCTTTTGTAGCTACCTTCTCTTTTCCATTTCTTCCCCAAACGCCTCCCCCTCTTTCTTTTTCTAGACTTTCAAATTTCTTCTCATCTCCTCGCTCCACTATGGCCTATACGGTATTATCTCACCCTCGACTAAAACTGTGTTCATACAATGTAAATGGACTCAATGTAGCCTCTACACGTGGATAAATTCTATATCAAATGCATAAATGCCAAGTTAATGTACTCCTCTTACAGGAGACACACTTTCAATCAGCCTCCACCCCTTGCTCTAACAGATATTTCAACAGATGGATCCATAGTACTAATCCATCCCAGAAAACTAAGGGAGTATCTGTAGCTTTTCACAAAGCTCTCCCCGTTGAATTGCTTGATCATCTCTCCGACACTCAGGGAAAGTACGTCTTTGTGAAATTTTTGCTGTGGGGAGTTAAATTTACGATAGCTAACATATATTTGCCAAATGTCAACCAAGTTCCATCAGCTTTGCAGTATCTGAAGATTCTATCTGAATTCATGGAGGGCAAGCTCATCCTCGGTGAAGATTTTAATACCCCCCTGGAGCCACCATTGGACTCCTCCACCTCAAGGTCACGTATCTCATTCCCCAAATTGAGGGCCCTGAAACGCACACTATATGACTTACGCCTTGTAAACGTTTGGAGGGTAATGTACCCTAAGGCTCGTAACTACACACATTTTTCTCAGGTATATCAGACCTATAGTCGCATAGACTATATTAAGCGACCACAGTTGTCTAGACTGGTCTCCTGAGTGTGACATAGACTCTATGATCTGGTCAGACCACACCCCTATATACTTGACGTTCTCGCTCCCCTCCACACCTGTGAGGGAGTGGACATGGCGCTTGAACGATTCATTGCTAGCGAACTCAGGCTGTATTACACGTATCTTGGAAACAATCTCTAACTTTTTTGGGGACCACGCACAAGATACCACGTCATTCCCCATCCAATGGGAGGCACTGAAAGCAGTATTACATGGAACCTTTATTCAATTAGGATCTCGTCTGAAAAAGGAAAGCTCAGCCGCTATAGTGGATGCAATTCAAAAGCCCTGAAACCTGGAAACTGACTGTGACAGACCTAGCCGGGAGAGAGACTTTTGGAGGGGACTGTATGCTAGCCTCTTGCCGATCGATCGGGGGCCCTTGCATTTGGGGGAACGGTGCTCTTTGTGAGCTGTATGCCTGGGGACTCTTGAGGTGGTATTACTGTGGATTCGTGTCCTGGTCCCCCAGGACACACAGACTCTGGGGACCCTGGATTTGCCATATTGGAATAGTGGCTGATTCATAATGCTGGGACAGATACTGTTAGGAGATGCTGATGTAAATTCCAACATCTGTCTGTTTATTGTCTGCTAAAATGTGTATTGTAAATAAGTCTACTATGGGATCTAAGAGTCATTAGATCCCCATTGTTATTTGTGTTAATTAACTCTGCAATTGTGTGAAGAAGAGTCTATGTTGATTGTGATAATGTTGATTGGATTTTCTGAACTACAAGATGGCCAGTCTGGCCTAACGGTCATGTCTGAGTCATCTAGGCTGTCTAAAGGGATTAGTTAATTAGCTCATGTTAATTACCGTATTTATCGGCGTATAACACGCGCCGGTGTATAACACGCACCCCAAGTTTAGGAGGGAATTTTAAGGAAAAAAACTTTTAGGAGGGAAGTTTAAGGAAAAAAAACTTACATTTAAATGCCCATCAATGCAGCCTCATCAGTGTTCATCTGCAGCCTTGTTAGTGCAGCCTTGCCCCAGTGTCCAGTGCAGCCTTGTCAGTGCAGCTTTGCCCCAGTGCAGAATTGTCAGTGCAGCTTTGCCCCAGTGCAGCCTTGTCAGTGCAGCTTTGCCCCAGTGCAGAATTGTCAGTGCAGCTTTGCCCCAGTGCAGAATTGTCAGTGCAGCTTTGCCCCAGTGCAGCCTTGTCAGTGCAGCTTTGCCCCAGTGCAGAATTGTCAGTGCAGCTTTGCCCCAGTGCAGCCTTGTCAGTGCAGCTTTGCCCCAGTGCAGAATTGTCAGTGCAGCCTTGCCCCAGTGCAGTGCCAGTGCCCCAGTGCAGTGCTATGTGTATCTCGGCTCCGCCCAGTCACTGTGTTCTCGGCGGCGCTCGTTCAGCTGAACGAGCGCCGCCGAGTCCCTCCGAACTCCGTGGCGCCATATTTAAAAATACACGCTATGTGAATGTCGGTGGCTATCGCTCCGATAGATCACAAAAATAGCGGGGATCGGCGTATAACACGCACCCACCATTTTCCCCTGATTTTAAGGGGAAAAAAGTGAGTGTTATACGCCGATAAATACGGTAGGTTAATTAGGTTACAGCTGTATTGTTAGAGTAATGGTCTGCACCTCCACTTCGAGTGTATAAAAGCCTGTATTTTGTCAATAAAGATAGATTCCTGGTTGAACTTACATACAGCCTGCCTGGTGTTTGTTCTGAGCTATCACAACTGGGTTAGAACGGCACATAGCTGAAGTTCTAATCCAGAGCATGGGATGACCGAACCATCAGACGTTGCAATCTGATTCAATAGCTGCAGAGGAGTGTCGGGAGAGGGGAACCGAGCGAGCAAAGGGGCTCGTTACACTGACCATAAGCGTTCCCCAACAATCTAGGTTTCCAATGCCCGATCACATCTCAGAGGTCTATATGAGCTTTCCATCAATATAAATTCCAAGACAAGTGTGGCAGGTCACTGGCCCGCTCTCTGCACCCAAAAAGATCCTCTACTTTCATCTCCTATATCCAAGGACCGCATGGAGAATCAATCTCCTCACCTTCTAAGATTGCGCAGACGTTCAGGGATTTTTATCAATCCCTGTACAATATACCTGCGGCCCAGTCGTCAGGCTTCCCCTCTACTACAGAGGAGCACAAGTCCTCTTTTATCATGGAAACCGCGCTCCCCACTTTGGATGAGGACACCGTTACCGAACTTGAAACACCTATAACAGCAGATGAAGTTGCGAAAGCCATTGCAAGTACACCAACTGGCAAGAGCCCAGGGCCGGACGGCTTTACCCCAAAGTTTTATAAACTATTTGCTCCCCTTCTTATTCCTTTCCTCACTAAAGTATTCAAATCTGTATCAGAGGGCTCAGTGTTTCCCCCACAAACACTTGAGGCTCATATTTCCCTTATTCCAAAACCAGAGAAGGACCCAACTTTATGTACAAATTATAGGCCAATATCCTTGATCGGGGTGGATTTGAAGATCTTCGCTAAACTGTTAGCCAACAGGTTACAACCATTGTTGCCCAGTTTGATCCACTTAGATCAAATAGGATTTGTGAGTGGCCAAGAAGCAAGGGATAACACCCTGAAAACCCTTCTTTTATCCAACTATGCTCAAACTCACGATATTCCTTTATGCCTCTTAACAGTCAATGCGGAGAAGGCATTCGACCGAGTAGATTGGCAATTCCTTCAGCTGTCTTTACAGCAAATAGGACTGGGAGCCCACATGATCTCAAGGATAATGTCCCTGTACTCCTCTCCATCTGCTAGGATAAGACTGAACGGCTCTTTGTCGCCGGTATTCTCTATCTCTAACGGGACACGACAAGGATGCCCCCTATCTCCCCTCCTGTATGTTCTCACCATGGAACATTTAGCTATTGATTTGCAAAACAATCCCTCTGTGCACGGAATAACAGTCGGGCCCACTCAAACTAAACTTGCTCTGTTTGCAGATGACCAGCTCCTATTTGTGACATGTCCACACTCGTCCCTGCCCTCGGTGATGCAGGAGTTCCAGAGATTTGGGGAAGTCAGTAACTTTAAAGTAAACTACAATAAATTGGAAATTCTCAATATTTCTCTGCCAAAGTCGGACCTACACAGACTCTCTACTGCCTTTTCCTTTAAAACGGGATCCACCTCCATCCGATACCTTGGTATTCAAATACCGGAGGATACATCCCAACTCTTTTCCAAGAATTTTACCCCCTTACTTCTTAGAACTCAAGCCGATCTGTCTACTTACACCTTTAAACGGCTCTCCTGGCTTGGTAGGGTGAACACCTTGAAAATGGATGTCCTTCCCTGGTTTTTGTACCTATTTCAGACAATCCCTATATACATACCTAACTCCTATTTTTGGAAATTGCGCCAGCTGTTCTCTAAATTTATTTGGAATTCAGCCCGTCCTAGAATTAGATACAGAACATTATCTCTTCCGAAAGCGAGAGGGGGAGCTGGAGCCCTGGACGCTTCATTGTACCATAAGGCAGCGATACTTACTCGTATACTGGACTGGTTCCATAACCATACGACCAAGCTCTGAGTTCACTTGGAAAGCCATATGAACTCCATTAATCTATCAGCTCTTCCATGGACCACACCCGCAATTCATAGGGGTTCACACCCCCTCTTTGACCTCACCCGTCAAATGATCCAAAATCGCTTAATCTCTAGCAGTAACATATCCAATCCTATGACCCCCTTATTTGGTACCCTAGCCTTCCCACCGGCTATGCACATAACAAGCTTTGGACCTTGGCGAAAAGAAGACCATAGGAGGCTTTCCCAGGTTCTCCGAACAGACCCCACTCTAATGCCAGATACCCCCCCAAATCGCTTTCTCGACACCCTATGCAATGGCTTCAGAAACAACAACTGACTTCCTATATCCGAACCTTCCCATCAATACCAGATATTCTAGCTGAACCGACGGGATTCGAGGATATGCTCCTCCAAACCGATCCTCTAACGCATGTGGTATCAGAGCTTTATTCTCTCTTGCTGAATGCTCTTCACCCTGATCTCGATCGAAGGCTTGGGAAAAAGATCTCCAACATTCTGTCTCCCTCATTGACTGGCAAAAATGCTTTATCCTAAGGCACAAGCTCTCCCTAGCCACTAAAACTCAAGAAAAGGGGTTTAAACTGGTGACGAGGTGGTATAGATGCCCTTCGACTATACACCACTTCAACTCGACAATGCCAGATACTTGTTGGCGATGTCTAAGCTCCAGGGGCACCATGCTCCACATTTGGTGGGAATGCCCCCCCATACAGAAATTCTGGCAACAGATCTTCCTACTATACTGCAAACTGATGGCGACTGCTCTCTCTCCTACACCCGAGATAGCTCTCTTATCCATGCTCCTGGGCACACTCAAGTCCATTAAAAAAGATGTATTACGTAATTTCTTGGCCGCTGCTAGAATAGTGATTCCAAGATATTGGAAGTCAAGAACCGTACCTTCCCTGGGGGAGCGGGCTATTGAGGTGGACCGCATTAGAGACCTTGAACGTCTGTTGGCTGAGGAATCTAATAAAGACAATCAGTTCTCTCTTACTTTGACTTCGTGGTCCATGTTCCGCTACTCATCGGACTTCATCTCCTGGGCAGAGGGCAACCTAGACAGTACCACCCCATGACCATGCTGGAGCGACTCTTGTTCCTAACCTTTCTGCTTCCCTACTTTCCCCCTAATCCTTCTCCTCTTCGTATAAATGTACTCCTCAGAATCCAGATGCAAAATATGACCCTCACAAGCAAATCCTCTACAACATAACAGGTTTCTGGAATAAGTTTGATTGTAGTAACACATGAAGTTTACATGTAATCCCCTCTGCACACATAACGAACTTGGTACGATAATACATTATGTATCCTTCGAATACACTGGATTTATTGTCATCACCTACTATTATTAATGATGTTTATGTGGAATACATTTCCTTGTATGTTTCTTTCAATAAAATAAGATTGAACTAAATTTCTGATGGCTGCCCTGCTCACAGCTTCCATCCTACCAGTCTTGTCAACTCAATACATTTCAGCCAGTACCTGCGACTGAGAAGGAATTGTTCTATGGACTCCACCTTCAAACTAGAAGCTGATACATTAAAAGGGTAAGTTCACCTTTGTACACTTTTTTTTTGTTCTAATTTCCAGATCCCCTATGCACCAATATAGCATTCCCTTACTTTTTTTGCAAAAATATCAAAGCTTTGCATTAAATCTACACTCACTTACTTTTCTTGTCTAAATCCACTTTTCCAGATGTTTCCATTAGTAATGTCTTCTTCCTGATCAGACTTTAGGTCATGACACAGGAAGGAGTTGACCAGCTGACTTTATTAGCACACACCCTGCATCATCCACCCTCCCATTCCCAGGTGCACGTTTTTAAATGTTTTTGAAATGCAATCAATTAGTGATCACAATTCATTGAGTAGGTCTCACAATGATCGATACAAACAATGTGAAACTCTAAATGAATGAATACACAGTGATTTTGCATGAAAAAGAATCAAAAATTAAACATAAAGTCCATGAGTGAAATGAAAGACCAAAAATGTGGTGTAACCAAACGACCCTTAAAGGGACATACGCCAAGTGTTCATGACATAATTTTAACAACAAAAGAGTGAATAGATGATGAGACAATATGTGAAGGTGAGTGATCCACCACCAATAGGATGAAGGCTTACCGCATGGTTTGAATCAAAAGGATGTACATCCTATGAATCAAACTTGTATTGGCGAACACCAAAGCTGGAAGAGCACTTGGCCTGGGAACCTCAGACAACTTCTGTCTAGGAGAGCAACAGACTATGCATGCAAATATATTGGAATATATGGGAGAATCTATCTATATTTTTTATGAAAATACCTTCCATGGAGACTACTATCCTAATGACTGTTTGAGGACTTGGCTTATTCATCAAAGGTCTCCAGATCAGATGTTTCCAACTTTGGTGTTCACCAATACAAGCTTGTTTGACTCACAGGACGTACGTCCTTTTGAGTTCAAACCATCCGGTAAGCCTTCATCCTATTGGTGGCGGATCACTCACCTTCACATATTGTCTCATCATCTATTCACTATTTTGATGTTAAAATTAGGTGAGACCTATTCAATGGTCTTTGTTCACTTGAAAGTTTAGCACTGCACTTTTACCTTTATTATCAATATCGCAATTGTCTGTTTGCTGTGTTAGCTGCTGTGTATTATTTTAGGGCGTAGCGCGGTAATATATCTGCATTTTTTCACAGTGATCACTCTTCTCACTAAATACACAATCAGATTGCATAGTGTATGGCCATCTTTATACAAGTACATAGGAGGGAGTGGACAGAAACACTCAGCTGTAAAGCCCCATTCACAACTCTGCATAGCTGGAATTCGCATTCCCACATGTGTTTTTTTTTGTTTTTTTTTTGAGCAAGGGGGAGGCGTTTTAGAGCATTTTCACTCATCACACATAGGGCAGCCCATTCAATTGAATGGACTGCCCATACACACAGCAATTGCCCCAAAGAAGCTTCAGAACTTTTTTATAGAGTGGAGCTTGGTGCGTTTTTTACTGCAATTTTTGGTGCATCGCATTTCTGAAATGCAAGGAAATGCACAGATATGAATGGAGCCTTGTTGTTCTTGCGTTATCGCACCAATTTCACTTTTATGCCCCATTCACATGTAGCATAGTGGGAGCGCACATTTTGTGTCTCGCTTTTCCTGTGACACACATAGGGCAGCCTGTTGATTTAAATTGGCTGCACTACATGTGGTTAATGGGACATTTTGGTGTTTTGTAGGTTGTGTGTTTTTTATTGTGTGTTTTGCAACATTTGCCCCTCGTTTTTTTTACATGGCAAAATGTGTGTTTGCTTCTATGCTTGGTGTACTGTTAACAAATAATGGCACTGAAAGCGCAACTAGGTGTATAAATGTGGCTATACACTATGCAATCTGATTGTATATCTAGTGAGAAGGGTGATCACTGATTGATTGCATTTCGTTTAAAAAACGTGCACCTGGGAATGGGAGGGTGGGTAATGCAGGGTGCGTGCTAATGAGGTCAGCTGGTCAACTCCTTCCTGTGTCATGACCTAAAGTCTGATCAGGAAATAGACATTACTAATGGAAACATCTGTAAAACGGAAAATTGTATACATACCTTTCCGTAATTTTCCTTTCCTGACGCATCCCATGGCAGCACACACATTGGGTTGTGATTCCGCCTCCACAACCTGATAGGACTGGTTAGCTATAAGATTTGAACAGGAGTCCACCTTGCATTCTCAGTAACTATCACCTTAGAAGAGTGGGTTCTGTGTGCTGCCATGGGATGCGTCAGGAAAGGAAAATTATGGAAAGGTATGTATACAATTTTCCGTTTTCCTGACGCATCATGGCAGCACACACATTGGGAAATAACTCGCTAAATGGGTGGGTGCTTTCAAAGATTTTTATTTGCTCAAGTACAGGGTATAGAAGAATTAGTCTGAATGATTGATCTCCCGAACTCAACCGTAGTTAATTGAGCCGGGTCTATTCTGTAGTGTGAAATGAAAGTGTTTCTGGAAGACCAAGTTGCTGCCTTGCAAATGGTTTCTGAGGACACTCTACAGTATGCTGCCCAGGAGGTCGCTACCACTCTAGTCAAGTGGGCTTTTAATCCGTCCGGTATTGGGAGTAGCTGAATTTGGTACGCTCTTCTGATGGTTCTCACTAGCCAAGAAGCTATTTTTCTTGAGGAAGCTGCCTGGCCTTTTCTTGGGCCATGCGGTATGACTAGAAGGTTGTCAGTCTTTCTGAATTGTTTGGTAGCTTCTAAGTAGGAGGAGATAACCGATTTAATGTCCAGCGGATGTGGATTCCCTTCGCTAGTAAGGAAAACTGGGAGATTGATCTCTGAGTTGAAGTGGAAGGTAGATGCTACCTTAGGTATAAATTGATCTGATGGTCTGAAGACAATTCTATCCAGATAGAAGACCAGATGCGGTTCTTTGATTAGTAGTGCTTGTAACTCTGAGACTCTTTTGGCAGATGTTATTGCTACCAGGAAAGCTAATTTAAACGTTAGATCCCATAAGGATGCTGATTCTAGAGGGAAGAACGGTTCTCTAGACAGAGCCTCTAGCACAATCGATAGGTCCCAGGTCGGAAAGGTTGGTTTTCTTGGTGGCCTTATTTTCAGGCATGCTTTCTGGAAGTGGATTATGAGTGGATCCACTGCCCATTTGGTTCCCGTCATTGTGGACAGTGCGGAGACCTGAACTTTGAGAGTGCTGGAAGCTAGTCCCCTCTCCAGTCCTAGTTGTAGGAATTCTAGGACTTGGGAGACTGAAGGAGAGAGTGGGTTCCAACACTGCTGCTGCGAAAATTCGGTGAATCTTTCCCAGATTTTGCTATACATGTTATTTGTTGTCACTTTTCTTGCCTGCTGGAGTGTGTTCACTACTCTAAGTGAGCATCCTTGGTCTAGTAGCCTCTCCCTTTTAATCTCCAGGCCGTTAGGTGTAGTCGTTCCGGTGCTGGGTGAAGGAATGGGCCTTGTGAGAGCAAATCTGGGAGCGGAAACGGCTCTTCTGTGTTTAGTTGTAGGATGGTCGCAAACCATGGCCTCCTCGGCCAGAACGGCAATACTACTATCACTATGGACATTGATCTCCTCAGCCTGGCCAGAAATATGGCTATTAGGGGAATCGGAGGAAAGACATATCCTAGTTGGAAGCTCCATGGATGATGGAGACAGTCGATCCCTGCCGCCGTTGGATAGGTGGCTCTCGATAGGAACCGAGGGCATTTGCTGTTCTGTGGAGTTGCTGCCAAGTCCATATCGGGGATCCCCCATTTGCGAGTGAGAAGAGCAAATACTTGAGGGATGAGAGACCACTCGTTGTTTGATATGAATATCCAGTACAGGTCGTCCGCGAGTTGGTTCTGTACTGCCGGGACGTATATTGCTTCGAAATCCGTCAGGTGAACTTGAGCGTATTCGATTATAGGACGAACCTCCTCCATGAGTGTGTTGCTCCAGGTACCTCCTTGTCTGTGAATGTAATTTACAGCCAACGTGTTGTCCATGCGTAGGAGAACGTTTCTTCCTGTGAGAAGTGGTTCGAATGTTAGTAGAGCTTTCCAGGCAGCTCTGAGTTCCAGAATGTTTGAAACTATACCCTGTGGGTGAAAGGACCAACGGCCCTGTGCCCCTTGATGCCGATAATGTGCTCCCCACCCCTGGAGGCTGGCCTCCGTGGTGATTATCTCTGGTAGTGGTGGTATTATGGGACGGCTGCGTGATAGGTTGCTGATTCGAGTCCACCACCATGCCGATTTCTTTACTGCCGGGTTGATCCTGATCCGCTGGTTCATTGATGACCCATTCCACTGTTTTAGGAATGAATTCTGGAATGTTCTTGAGTTCCACTGTGCCCACTGGACCATTAAAAAGGTGGAGGACATTGAACCTAGGATACTTGGACACGTTCTGGCTGATAAGTATTCTGCTGCTAGGAGTTTCTTTATTTTCTGTATTAGCGGATCTATTTTCGCTTGAGGAAGACCTACTGTGTTGGAACAGGTGTCTATCTCGGCTCCCAAAAAAATGATTCTTTGTGCCGGAACCAGGTTGCTCTTTTTCCAATTTATTATCCAGCCAAACTGTTGGAGTGTGGAAATTAATATTGTTTGATGTAGAAGCAGAGTTCGCCGGCTGTCGGCTAGTAGCAGTATGTCGTCGAGATAATGTAGGACTCTCAGTCCTTTCTCCCTCAGCTGTGCTATTATTGGTAGCAAGACTTTCGTAAAGATCCTGGGAGCTGTTGATATTCCAAATGGGAGACTCTGGAACTGAAAATGTTGGTGGCCTATTGCGAAGCGTAGATACTTCTGGAAGGTTTGGTGCACGGGGATGTGCAGATAGGCGTCGGACAAATCGACCGAGAGCATCCAATCCTTTGCTCCTATTACTGGAGTACCTAGTACTGATTGCAGGCTCTCCATTTTGAATCCCCTATGCTATATTGGTGCATAGGGGAGCTGGAATTTAGAAAATAAAAAGTGTACAAAGGTGAACTTAACCTATAAAAATAGAATTTTGGAAAGATGCTACAGTAAAACTTGACTTTAGAAGCCTTTAATAAAGTGGGTAGACTTCCTCGTTAGGAGATACTCTTTAACCACTTCAATACAGGGCATTTTCAACCCTTCCTGCCCAAGCCAATTTTCAGTTTTCAGCGCTGTCACATTTTGAATGACAATTGTGCGGTCGTGCTACACTGTACCCATATTAAATTTTTATCATTTTTCCCCCACAAATAGAGCTTTCTTTGATGGTATTTGATCATCTCTGCGTTTTTTATTTTTTGCGCTATAAACAAAAGAAGAGCGACAAGTTTGAAAAAAAACAATATTTTTAAATTTTGCTATAATAAATATCCCATTTTTTTTTTTTTTAATTTTCCTCAGTTTAGGCTGATATGTATTTTTCAACATATTTTTGGTAAAAACAATAAGAGTATATTTATTGGTTTGTGCAAACGTTATAGAGTCTACAAAATAGGGGATAGTTTTATGGCATTTTTATTATTATTATTTTTTTTTACTAGTAATGGCGGTGATCTGCGATTTTTCATCATGACTGCAATATTGGGGCGGACAGATCGGACACTTTTGACACCATTTTGGAACCATTGACATTTATACAGCAATAAGTGCTATACAAATGCATTGATTACTGTATAAATGTCACTGGCAGTGAAGGGGTTAACAGTAGGGGGCGGTGAAGGGGTTAACTGTGCTACCTAGGGAGTGATTCTAACTGTAGGGGGAGGTGACTCACAAGGGGAGGAGACCGATCGGTGTTCCTCTGTACTGGGAACACATGATCGGTCTCCTCTCAACAGACGGCCGGGAAGCCCAGGACGTCATATGACACCAGCCCAGGATGGGAGATCCCTCCTGCGGACGTCATATGTACATGGGCGGGATGTGAAGTGGTTAAACATAAAAAAGTCACTAGTGATTCTCCATCTACACGTGTAATTTTGAATCATCCTAATCAACAATCAGAAATTAAAAGAATTTTGAATAGCCATTGGCCTGTACTATGCTGAAGACACTGTAATTAAGGGGTTCATCGATGAAAGACCAGCCGTTACTTTTAGAACTGCTGTTTTATTGAGGGACAAACTTGTAAGTAGTGAATTCCGAAATGGGAAAGGCGATCCATGCCGACAAGGTGGCACTTTTGCCTGTGGTGGGTGCTCTTACTGTACTTACATGTTGGGGAAAAGTAATTTAATTCTTCCCAATGGTGAATCCTTTGGGTTAAAACATTTTAGCAAATTGTCGCACGCAGGGAGCAGTATATATATGATCACATGTGATCGCGGTTCTTTCTATGTTGGTAAACCAAACAAGAACTATGGCAACCCTTATATAGACAAATCCATTGCATGCAAACATGCAACCCAGATTTACCATTGGGAAGGCATGTTATGAAGATGCATGGGGGTAAATTTCCAAAAATTAAAGTCACAGCACTGGATAGGATACATATACCCCAAAGAAAGGGGGATTGGAATAAGATATTTTACAAACAGGACAGAGATGGATATACAAATTAGGTGCCACTTCCCCTATTGGGTTAAATTACGCTATCACCTTTAAGCCCCTTTTGAAGGGTTTTGTGTCAGGCAAAACAGATTAATCATTCTTGGATTTGTATTTTTTTTCGCTTTTGTCATTTTTATTCTTAAACATTTTTTGTCCCAGTTTCAAGATTTTCTAATTGTGAATTTTTTGAATAATATCCATTAAATCTTGAAACATTTGATATTGTTAATATCTATGCGATCTCAGGTTCATGGCTCATTTGGTGCGGTTGCTCGGTGGTGGATCATCTGGGCTCTTGGGTCCCCCATCGTAGACGTGGGGGGTTTGTGTCTGTCCAGTGGACTAGCTTATCTCCCTTCTTGCCTTTCTGCCTGCTTGATCACTCTCGCGGGTGGTGTTTGGACACATGTCCACACTGTTGATGTCCCCATCGTGTATATGCCGAGTTCCACATGCGTGGTTACCATTAGGGATGAGCTTCGAACAGCGAACAATTTGGGGTGTTCGCGGCAAATTCGAAAGCTGCGGAACACCCTTTAAAAGTCTATGGGAGAAATCAAAAGTGCTAATTTTAAAGGCTTATATGCAAGTTATTGTCATAAAAAGTGTTTGGGGACCTGGGTCCTGCCCCAGGGAATCAATGCAAAAAAAGTTTTTAAAACGGCCGTTTTTTCAGGAGCAGTGATTTTAATAATGCTTAAAGTGAAACAATAAAAGTGTAACATTCCTTTAAATTTCATACCTGGGGGGTGTCTATAGTATGCCTGTAAAGGGGCGCATGTTTCCCGTGCTTAGAACAGTCTGACAGCAAAATGACATTTCAAAGGAAAAAAAGTAATTCAAAACTACTCGCGGCTATTAATGAATTACCGGTCCGACAATACACATAAAAGTTCATTGATAAAAACGGCATGGGAATTCCCCACAGGGGAACCCCGAACCAAAATTTAAAAAAAAATTACGTGGGGGGTCCCTCTAAATTCCATACGAGGCCCATATGGTATGGGTATTAAGGGGAACCCCGGCCAAAATTTAAAACAAAAAATGGTGTGGCGTCCCCCTCAAAATCTATACCAGACCCTTCAGATCTGGTATGGATTTTAAGGGGAACCCCGCTCCAAAATTTTTTAAAAAATGGCGTGGGGTCCCCCCAAGAATCCATATCAGACCCTTATCTGAGCACGCAAGCTGGCAGGCCGCAGGAAAAGATAGTGGGATGAGAGAGCACCTCCCCTCCTGAACCGTACCAGCCCACATGCCCTCAACATTGGGAGGGTGCTTTGGGGTAGCCCCCCAAAACACCTTGTCCTCATGCTGATGGGGACAAGGGCCTCATCCCCACAACCCTTGCCTTACCCTTGCCCAGTGATTGTGGGGGTCTATGGGTGGGGGCTTATCGGAATCTGGAAGCCCCCTTTAAGAAGGGGATCCCCAGATCCCGGCCCTCCCCCCTGTGTGAAATGGTAAGGGGGTACAAAAGTACCCCTACCATTTCACAAAAAAAGTCAAAAATGTTAAAAATGACAAGAGACAGTTTTTTGACAATTCCTTTATTTAAATGCTTCTTAAGAATGGTTTATTGGAATACATGTACACACATGATTATAGCTAAATACTGCAGTGCAGTTCCATATAGATACTGTGGGGACGGAAAGTATTCAGACCCCCTTAAATTTTTCACTCTTTGCTATATTGCAGCCATTTGCTAAAATCATTTAAGTTCATTTTTTTCCTCATAAATGTACACACAGCACCCCATATTGACAGAAAAACACAGAATTGTTGACATTTTTGCAGATTTATTAAAAAAGAAAAACTGAAATATCACATGGTCCTAAGTATTCAGATCCTTTGCTTTGACACTCATATATTTAACTCAGATGCTGTCTATTTCTTCTGATCATCCTTGAGATGGTTCTACACCTTCTTTTGAGTCCAGCTATGTTTGATTATACTGATTGGACTTGATTAGGAAAGTCACACACCTGTATATATGAGACCTTACAGCTCACAGTGCATGTCAGAGCAAATGAGAATCATGAGGTCAAAGGAACTGCCTGAAGAGCTCAGAGACAGAATTGTGGCAAGGCACAGATCTGGCCAAGGTTACAAAAAAATTCTGCTGCATTTAAGGTTCCTAAGAGCACAGTGGCCTCCATAATCCTTAAATGGAAGACGTTTGGGATGACCAGAACCCTTCCCAGAGCTGACTGTCCAGCCAAACTGAGCTATCGGGGAGAAGAGCCTTGGTGAGAGAGGTAAAGAAGAACCCAAAGATCACTGTGGCTGAGCTCCAGAGATGCAGTCGGGAGATGGGAGAAAGTTGTAGAAGGTCAACCATCACTACAGCCCTCCACCAGTCGATGCTTTATGGCAGAGTGGCCCGAAGGAAGCCTCTCCTCAGTGCAAGACGCATGAAAGTCCACATGGAGTTTGCTAAAAAACACCTGAAGGACTCCAAGATGGTGAGAAATAAGATTCTCTGGTCTGATGAGACCAAGAAAGAACTTTTTGGCCTACATTCTAAGCGGTATGTGTGGAGAAAACCAGGCACTGCTCATCACCTGTCCAATACAGTCCCAACAGTGAAGCATAGTGGTGGCAACATCATGCTGTGGGGGTGTTGACTGGTTGCAATCGAGGGAAAGATGAATGCGGCCAAGTACAGGGATATCCTGGACGAGAACTTTCTCCAGAGTGCTCAGGACCTCAGACTGGGCCGAAGGTTTACCTTCCAACAAGACAATGACCCTAAGCACACTGCTAAAATAACGAAGGAGTGGCTTCACAACAACTCAGTGACTGTTCTTGAATGGCCCAGCCAGAGCCCTGACTTAAACCCAATTGAGCATCTCTGGAGAGACCTAAAAATGGCTGTCCACCAACATTTACCATCCAACCTGACAGAACTGGAGAGGCTCTGCAAGGAGGAATGGCAGAGGATTCCCAAATCCAGGTGTGAAAAACTTGTTGCATCTTTCCCAAAAAGGCTCATGGTTGTATTAGATCGAAAGGGTGCTTTTACTAAATACTGAGCAAAGTGTCTGAATACTTAGGACCATGTGATATTTCAGTTTTTCTTTTTTAATAAATCTGCAAAAATGTCAACAATTCTGTGTTTTTCTGTCAATATGGCTTGCTGTGTGTACATTAATGAATGAAAAAAGTGAACTTAAATGATTTTAGCAAATGGCTGCAATATAGCAAAGAGTGAAAAATTTAAGGGGGTCTGAATACTTTCCGTCCCCACAGTATCTATATGGAACTGCACTGCAGTATTTAGCTATGATCATGTGTGTACATGTATGCCAATAAACCATTCTTATATGGGGTGTGCTCTACTTTGTGCATCGCTATTTCCTTATATTACAATTATTGTATGTAGTTTGTTTTCTTCTTTTGCTAACAAATGCTGTTCTGAATAATTATTACAGAGTAATTTCTGCTATTTCATGAGGTTACATATATTTATCATTTACAGTTACATATCTGTTATATGTCAGTTTTTTTCCATGTTTCATTTTTTTTTTAGGAGACTATAGACTTCTAATTATCTATGTTCATTCTTTAATCATACTAAATTATTAGCAAGCCTATTGGTACTCAGCACATTGGCCTAGTGTTCTGCACTCATGAACAAAAAGCACTAAGGTCACAAGTTCAAATCCCAACCATAATAACAGCCTGCGTATTCACTAGTGTTGGATTATTTTATTTCCACACAATAATATTTTTGCTAAATAACATACCATTGTATGCAATTGAGCATGCAAATTATGGAAACAAACATGCTGATGTGGGGTACCCCAAAGCACTGTTCTGATTTCCGCTACTGGGCACCTGACTCTGGGTGGAATGACCCAGCTTTAAGAAGCCAGATCAGATTAGGTTTATCAGACTCCATCAAACACTCCTTGGTACACCACCATGAGCCAAAGGCTTTGAATGAAGCCATGCAAGTAGCCATCCGTATAGACAGGCGTTTACAGGAAAGGTGTACACAGAGGTTTTCATGGGCTCATCCTTCCAGTCCCTCCACGAGGATGAGCCCATGAAAATTGGCGCTACCCATTTATCCTCTGGGGAAAAGGCTAGAAGGAGATCTCAGGGACTCTGCTTATATTGTGGAAACCACGGCCACTTGTCTCTAGCTGTCCTAATAAGCCGAGAAACGCCAAGAGTCTATTGCAGGTGGGGTCTGCTTCTATAGGCTATACTGTGTCAGTTTCCCTCAGAGATAAACCATTTGTTCCTGCACAACTTAGCTCTGCCAAGTTTTCCCGCCACCTCTTAGCTCTGGTGCTGCTAGGAATTTCATTGATAGGGACCTAGCACACCGTCTACAGATTCCAGTGACTAAAGTGCACTTTTCAGTCTTAGCTGTTGATAACTCTCCCCTTGTCTATAGGCCTGGTGACCTTGTGCACTGTACCTATTATTCTGAGAATTGGGGAATTTCATAAGGAGACAATTAGGTTCTACTTAGTTACATAGTTAGTAAGGTTGAATAAAGACACCAATCAATCCTGAGTGAGTGTTGGTGCATGTCTACAATTGTCCCTATCCCTATACATTGTGTCTAATTAAGATGCTCATCTATTATTATTTATTTAGGGTACCCATATAGCGCTGTCAAATTACGCAGCGCTCTACAAATACATCGCACACTCACACCGAGCCCACATTCCAAGGTCCCCACATTCATATACTAGGGTCATTTTTTTTTTTTTGGACAGAAGCCAATTAACCTACCAGCATGTCTTTGGAGTGCGGGAGGAAACCGGAGTAACCGGAGGAAACCCACGCAGGCACAGGGAGAACATGCAAACTCCACGCAGGTGGTGTCGTGATTGGGATATGAACCAGTGGCCCTTTTTACTGCTAGGTGAGAGTGCTACCCACTGCACCACTGTGCCGCCCCTCATCTCCTGCCTATCCAATTACCTTAGGGCAGTGGCGTCGCTAGGGGGTGGCTTTTGGGGCTATAGCCCTGAATCTGGGGCCCATAGCCTCGAGTCTCTGCAGGGGTCTCCAAGGGGAGGGGGGCTCTCTGTGGACCCTAATGTAAGGGGGGGCTCTCTGCGGACCCTGATGTAAGTGGGGGGGCTGTCTGGGGATACACACACACACACACACACACGTACGTATATTATGTACATGTGTATGCCCACCCAAGCGTATGACTTTCTTTACTACGCTGCTATGGGCTCTAGCCCCAGATATTTTGTAGACCTAGCAATGCCCCTGCCTTAGGGTATCCCTGGATTAAACTTCACAACCCACACATAGACTGGGCTACAGAGGAGATTAGGTCCTACATCCAGAACTGCATTAAAACTGCTAACCAGTTGCCCATTTATAACTCTTGTGTGGCCAGTACCAGTCCTATTCAGATCCTGATCATGATAATGTTTTAAAATGTGACTCCAGTTTGCATAACCATGTGCCTTTATATGACTCTGTTATAGAAAAAGACGCTGACAAGTCTATTGAATTCTCTACAGGTCACCTATCGGGCCAATTGCCACAGCCTGAATCCTCTCCTCCTAAGAGCCAAACTTATCTGTTGTCTCGCAGCCTTGAGCCCTGTTTGGAAACTTCCTCTAAGTTCTCAGAAGTCAAGTCCCCTGGATTACCCCTACCTTTGCCTGTCGCTAAACTCCCTTGGACGCACAGCCAGGCTAACTTGTACGCAAGTTCAACAGTCGCTACGCCTGGTGATGCGATTCAGACAGTCGCTACGCTTGGTGACGATTTAAACAGTCGCTACGCCTGGTGATGCGATTCAGACAGTCGCTACGCCTGGTGATGCGATTCAGACAGTCGCTACGCCTGGCGATGTGGCCCAGTCGGCCACTGCATCAGTTATGCCAGTCCAGCCCATGTCCATTGAGCTTCCTGCTTCTTCTTATTCAGGATTTTCTGTAACCTGGCCTCACCCTACTTCACCCGACCTTTGCCCAGTCTGATGATCCTGTGCTGGATGTCCAGCTTGTCTTTGAGGGTCCGGGGGCCCCTTCATCAGAGGGGGGTAATGTCAGGATCACTTAAGTCAGTGGTTCTCAACCTTTCTAGTGCTGTGACCCCTTGATAAAATTTCTTAAGTTGTGGGGACCCCTAACAATAAAATTATTTTCGTAGTGTGGGTTGTCAGCACCCAAGGCAAGACAAGTAATTTGCGCCCCTAACCCACAGACATTTAACACTCCATGAGTCCCTTCCACTTGTACAGTATTAAAACCCCTTATGGTACATTTTAGGATGTACCACTCTCTTTGTTCTCATTTCTTTCCCTTTTATCTCTCTATCCTAATTTCTTGTTTTTTTTTCCCCCTATCCCTCTCTCTAGTCATCTTTCTTGTTCTTTCTCTTATTCTTTCTCTCCCTTTTTCTTTGTTCCGCCCCCTCTTTTCCTCTCCATGTATTCTCTCTATTTTTATTCCTTCTCTTACTCCTTGGTGGGGGGAATGGGATGAGTGGCAGTGCTGGTGGGGGGTGAGATCAGTGGCAATGCTTGGGGGAGTTCTGATCCGCCAACTTAGGTGCTCTTGATCAAGGTCATCTGCTGAGCTGAGAACTGTAGTGGGGATTTTAATGGCAACTCTAATCACAGGTAGTGCTACTCACTCTCTCCGGCTTCACTGTGTCTCCAGCTCTGTGGTGTCTCGCAGCAGTGACACCTATTCCAAAATCAGGAGATAGTGTCTCCTCCAGCCCCTCCCACTTCACATTCCTCACCAGTAGGGATGAGCTGAACACCCCCCGGTTCGGTTCACACCAGAACCTGCGAACGGACCGAAAATTCGCACAAATGTTAGAACCCCGTTGACGTCTATGGGACTCGAACGTTCAAAATCAAAAGTGCTAATTTTAAAGGCTAATTTGCATGGTATTGTCCTAAAAAGGGTTTGGGGACCTGGGCCCTGCCCCAGGGGACATATATCAATGCAAAAAAAAGTTTTAAAACGGCAGTTTTTTCGGGAGCAGTGATTTTAATAAAGCTTAAAGTAAAAAAGAAAGTGAAATATTCCTTTAAATATCGTACCCGGGGGGGGGTGTCTATAGTATGCCTGTAAAGTGGCGCGTGTTTCCCGTGCTTAGAACAGTCCCTGCACAAAATGACATTTTTAAAGGAATAAAAGTCATTTAAAACTGCTTGCGGCTTTAATGTAATGTCGGGTCCTGGCAATATGGATGAAAATCAGTGAGACAAATAGCATGGGTACCCCCCAGTCCATTACCAGGCTCTTTGGGTCTTGTATGGATATTAAGGGGAACCCCGCACCCAAATTAAAAAAAGGAAAGGTGTGGGGCCACCAGGCCCTATATACCCTGAACAGCAGTATACAGGCAGTGCAAACAAGACAGTGACTGTAGGTTTGTTGTTAAGTAGAATCTGTTTGTAATTTTGAACAGTTACTCTTGGTGGGAGCAGAAACGGGCCTTGCTGTGAAATATTAGATCAAGAATTCTAATTACATGTCCCGGTTGAACAGGGGTGGAAAAATTGGGCCTTAGGCACTGGGGCCACAACACTGCAACCCCTCACAGATACTCTAGTTGGAGTGCAGGAACTAGCCCTGCTGCAAAGAATTGCATCACATTTGTAATTTCATGCCCCTGTTAAACAGGGGCTGAAAAATTGGGCCTTAGGCACTGGTGGCGGCACCCAGAACTAAAAATGTTCTTACAAGCTATCAGCATGATCATTGAGGAGGAAGAGGATAATTACTCAGCATAACAGGATAGTCAATCAGCATAGGCAGTCTTTGAAGGGATCTGACATTTCAAAAAAAATTATTCAGTTACATCAGCATCAGGTGGTTGGTAGCTGGTGGTGATCCAAGACTGATTCATTTTTATGGAGGTCAGTCGACCGATTCGGTGGACAGACGCACCCTGTGATCGGTTACAAAGCCTCCAGCAGCACTGAATGTGCATTCCGAAAGAACGCTGGATGCAGGACAGGCCAGTAGCTCAATTGCATACTGTGCAAGCTCTGGCCAGTGATCCATCCTCAAGACCCAGTAACCCAGAAGATTTTCGATGGGAAAGGTGTCCAAGTCAGATCTTGCCCCTAGGTATTCCTGCACCATGTAAAACAGATGCTGGTGATGGTTGCTGGAACCGATGATACCTTGGGGCTGTGGACTAAAAAATTGCATCGGTCAGATGGCCACCTTCTCCACCGCTCCTTCTTTGACTGACCGAAGCCTCAGCAACACGTTGTCCAGGAACAGGAGTTTGTAACCTCCCAGTCTCTGGGAACGCATTGCACCGACCTTTCTGCAAGGCCTCCCGAAGATGTTTCATCCTCTGCTCCCTCTGCAATGGCAAGATAAGGTCTGCAACCTTACCCTTGTAATGTGGATCAAGGAGGGTTACCAGCCAGTATTGATCCCTCTCCTTGATACCACAAATACGAGGATCCTTCCGCAGGCTTTGCAGGATCAGGGAGGCCATGCAGCATAGGTTTGCTGAGGCATTCGATCCGGAGTCCTCTGGGTCACTAAGGACGACATGATCCGCAGACACCTCCTCCCAGCCACGTACAAGTCCATGGGTTTCTTGGGACTGTAAATGATCCCTTAAAGACTGCTGCTGATGCTGAGTGCCAGGCTCCACCTCCATGCTGACACAATCCTCCTGCTCGTCTTCTTCCTGTGTGATCAGCAGGAACGCAGGAACACTGTCTGGATAAAGGGGACCTTGAGAGCTAAGGAATTCCTCCTCTTCCTGCCTCTGTTCTGCCTCAAGTGCCCTGTCCATTATTCCACGCAGCGTGTGCTCCAACAGGTGGACAAGGGGGGCAGTGTCACTGATCCATGCACTGTCACTGCTCACTGTCCTCGTGGCCTCCTCAGATGGTGACAGGACAGTCCATGCATCCCTGATCATGGCCCACTGGCGTGGGGAAAAAAACAAGCTCCCTTGACCCTGTCCTGGTGCCATGGTCACACAGGTACTCATTGCTTGCCCTCTGCTGCGTGTGCAGCCACTGCAGCATGGCCAACGTTGAGATCCACCTGGTGGGAATGTCACAGATTAGGCGGTTCTTGGACATGTTAAATTCCTTTTGGAGGTCTTCCAGCCGAGCACTGGCATTATATGACCTGCGGAAATGCACAGACTTTCCTGGCCTGCCTCAGGGCATCCTGTAAGCCCGGGTACCTACCCAAGAACTGCTGCACCACCAAGTTAAGGACGTGAGCCAAACAGGGCACATGGGTCATTTGTCCCTGTCGGAGGGCAGAGAGGAGGTTGGTGTCATTGTCGCAAACCACCATTCCTGCCTCAAGCACCGCATGGCATCTTTTTGCCTGCGTACTTGCGTAGCCCCTTGAACGCCTACGGAGCACTGCTGGTTCTGAGGACAAAGCACAGGAAGAGGCCATGGAGGAAGAATAAGAGGAGGGGGTGGAGGAGAGAGGTGTGTCAGAATCACCAGTAGTGGCATTTTGGAGGCGTGGTGGCAGAAAAACCTCCAACTTCCTACTGCACTTTGTCCTGCATCCTTCCCAGCTGCCAGCAGAGTCACCCAATGCACCGTGAAACTTAGGTAACGTCCCTGTCCATGCCTGCTGGACCATGAGTCAGCGGTAATATGCACCTTACCGCTGACCGCCCTGTCCAGCGAGGCCAAGACATTGCCTTCCACATGCCGGTAGAGAGCCGGAATCGCCTTCCATGAGAAAAAGTGGCGTTTGGGAACCTGCCACTGAGGAACCGCACATTCCACAAAAGGGGACAGAGTCTACCAACTGAAAAGGTAGCAGTTGAAGTGCTAGCAATTTTGCCAAGCTAGCATTCAACCGCTGGGCATGTGGATGGCTGGGAGTGAACTTCTTTCTGAGGTGCAGCAGCTGGGGCAGGGAAATTTGCCTGGTACAATCTGACGTCGGTGTACCGATCGCAGATGCCCACAAGTACTTGGCTGTGACACACCTAATTCTACACCTTCATGCCTCTCAATGCAGGTCTCAGAGAGGACTGAAGGTATAGTGGGGTTGGAGATCCCAGCTGATGAGGAGCAAGGAGAGGTCCTCTTTGTTCTTTAGTGTGGGTCTTTTAGGTACGCTTGCCAACGAACTGCATGGCAGGTCAGAGTCAGGGGGTTCTTGGGCACCCCCTCTGTCCGTGCTCACGTTACTGCCTTCATCTAGCTCAGTATCATCATCAGAGCCTTCAAAACGCTGGGCATCCTCCTGGAGCATGTACCCAACACTGTGGTCAAACAGTTCGAGGGACTCCTCAGGAGGACATGGTGGAGCTAGGGAAGAGACTGATGACTGATGCCATTGAGCCGAGGGAAGAGGCCGCGTTGGCAGCTGCTTTGCCAGACAAAGTACCCTGAGCCTGGGTGAGAGAAAATGAGGAGGATGAGGACGGCTTGGTCATCCACTCGACCAAGTCTTCCGCAAGTTGCGGCTCAACGCGGCCAGCTGCCAAAAAAAAGGCCAAGCGTGTCCCATGGCCACGTGCTGATGGGGATGCACCATGTCCACGACCAGCACTGTTGCCTCTAGACACAGAGCCTGCTTGCCCTCTTTTATTGGCTTGTGACTGTCTGCCTCTCCTTGTTGGCCTTCCAGACATACTATTGGCCTGCAGTGAGCTGCACAAAATTGGTGTGTGTATGTGTGTATATATATACACAGCTTTTTTCCTCAGAGAAAAACTCCCCTTGTCTCCGCCCCCTACCCACCTCTGAGCTCCGTATCTTGGTTCCACCCTCTACCCACCTCCCAGTACCGCCCCTTTTAGAGAATACAGAACCAAGTATAATTTTGTGGTGCTAAATAATTTGTATGGAATATGTTATTGATAACAGTCAAGTAGAATCCCTGCAGCTAGCAACAATAGTGCCTCCACACAACAATAGACTCCCCCAACAACAATGGACTCCACCCCAGCAACAATAGATCTCCCACCCAACAATAGACCCCCCCAAACAGCAACAAAAGATCCTCCCCAGCAAAATTGGACCCCCAGCAACAACAACAGATCTCCCAGCATCAATAGACCCTCCAACAGCCAGCAACAATAGACCTCTCCCTCAACAGTACATTCCTACCAGCAACATAAGACCCCCCCAGCAACAATAGATCTTCCACCAGCAACAATAGACCCTCACACAAAAACAGATCCCCACCAGGGACAATAGATCCCCCAGCAGCCAGCATCACTAGCCCTCCAGCACACCCTACACCCCTTTCTAGCACATACATTCACTGCTGGAGGTGTCTGAACTGTGTTCCCCCTCGTTCCTGCTGAAAAATTGCCTGTATGTGTGTATATATGTGTGTGTGTGTGTGTGTGTGTGTGTGTGTGTGTGTGTGTGTGTGTGTGTGTGTATATATATATATATATATATATATATATATATATATATATTCGATTATACTGCAGCTAGCAGAATCAACTGCCTGCCTGTAGTATTATTAGTATGATAACACCTGCACTTGTCTTCAGGTAACTATACTGTAGGTGCAACTGTGCAGGGTACACTGTACAGTAACTGGAAATACTTCAATGAGCCTACGCAAGCACCTGGCTGCAGGTAGCTTTACTGTAGGTGAGACTGTCCAGGGTACACAGTACAGTAGCTGGAAATACTTCAATGAGCCTACGCAAGCACCTGGCTGCAGGTTGCTATACAGTAGGTGAGACTGTGCGGGGTACACAGTACAGTAGCTGGAAATACTTCAATGAGCCTACACAAGCACCTGGCTGCAGGTTACGATACTGTAGGTGAGACTGTGCAGGATACACGGTACAGTAGCTGGAAATACTGTAAAAACGCCTGTCAGTATATTAGGAAGAGAAGAACAGGATCTAGCTAAACTGAATACAGTGTGTGTGTGTGTGTGTCTATATATATATATATATATATATATATATATATATATACACACACAATACACTGTAACTGCAGCTAACTGACTCGACCTGTCTACTTTATCTAACTTAAATCAAATGACACTGTCTGTCTCTCTCTCTCTATCTGAACGCCAGAACACACCACACAGGGCCGCCGTGCAGGCGGCCTTATATAGTGTGGGGTGTGTACTAAACCCCCTGAGCTATAATTGGCCAAAGCCTCCTTGGCTTTGGCCAATTACAGCTCTCTGTTCATATGGCGCTGTGATTGGCCAAGCATGCGGGTCATAGTGCATGCTTGGCAAATCATCAGCCAGCAATGCACTGCGATATCGCAGTGAATTATGGGCCATGACGCGCCACTCGAATTTGGCGTGAACGACCAAACACACGATGTTCGAGTCAAACATGGGTTTGACTCGAACACGAAGCTCATCCCTACTCACCAGTCAGCTGACCTCTAGTCTCTGCCCCCCAACCATGCCATGAACTGAATGGGCGGCTGCAAAGAGGCTGAGTGGGCGGCCGTGGGCTCCAGGGACAGCTCTGCTGGGCGGCCACAGGCTCCAGGGACAGCCCGCAAAAAGGCTTGGAGAGCAGTGCGGGCTTCAGGAACAGCCCAGGATTCGGTGACCCCTGGCAAATTGTCATTTGACCCCCAGGTTGAGGACCACTGACTTAAGTGCTCCTGCTCCTCATTCCAACATCCAGGTTTTGGCTGTTGCATTCTCCCTGTTTGTGTCCACCTGCTGGGTGATTGATGTGGTCATTCACCTGTTATAACCAAGTCAAATGCTCTGTCCTTTGCTTGTGATAGCGAATGATACCTGTTGTTCCTGATCGTGCTTGCTGTCTGTCTGCCCTGCTTCACTAGTTTGGATTGTGTATGACCTGGATCGGATATTGGACTATTCCCTGAACTCAGCCTGTCTTTTACCTGGACTGTCATAGAACCACGCTATCTGTCTTCTAACTGCAAGTAGTCTGTTTGTTTGCTCTGTTTGCATCTGACCTGGCATGGTGGCCAGGCACTATAGCATTGGGGACAACCAGGTGCCAGTAAGCCTGCTTGCCTTAAGGGAAAGGGGGCTGCTATAGATGAAGCAAACAGTAGCTAGCTATAGTGTCTGATCACCTGTGTTGGGGTAGATGTGACACCCATAGTGTCAGGAGTATAAAGCTCAGCAGGGCAGAGTATACAGCCCCAGAATCACAGGGCAGAGTATACAGCTCAGCATCACAGATGGGGTATACAGATCAGCAGCAGCACCACAGATAGTATACAGATCAGCAGCAGCACCACAGATAGTATACAGATCAGCAGCACCACAGATAGTTCAACTAACAGTTCTGACATGAATCAGATTGCATAGGTTTGAGCACCCATGCGATCCGATTCTGGTGTGGACCAAAAAAGGGTCCTGTGTGAGTTTGGTCTGCATGCAATGCGATTTCAGCCATACTATCTGGCTGAAATCACATTGCATGGACATCGCATGTGATGTGCAGTGTGGTGCGAATCTCATGCAATCTCACACCATGCAGCAGTGTGAACAGGCACTTATATGGAAGGCTTATCCATCTACAGTACTTACAGCAGAGAATTATGAGACATTTGCCAAATCCAGTGTTTCATACAATTATAGGTTTAAGTGGCAGCCATTGAAATATTAACAATATTGGATTACATTATTTTGCCTTATATCATCATGGTCCACTGACTACTTAATAATATCAAACCTGCCTGCAGATTGATTAATAGGCTAATATATGTCATATGCAAAATGTTATGCTTTGCCAAACCATGCTAAACTGGGACAGGATTGCTAAATTTACAATGATGAGCGCTACAGCATACCAATTCTGGATTCTGAAGGAAAAAAAAAAGCACCGCCCAGGCCATGTGTCACGGACCTGGCCAGAGCAGAGGCTGTTGGAGAGGACTGTGTGCGGGCCTGTTGCCCACCGATTATGGGCCCTAGCATTTGAGGTGAATGAGAAATCCAGTCTGAACTGTATTAATCGGACTCAGTCATGTATATATTGTATGGGGACTCCTTACTGTAGATTTGTGTCCCTGAAGAGGGAGGGGGGATTCCTCCAGCAGCCCCCTGCTGATAATACTGATTCATTCTGTTGGGACACATCCTGTGAGGAGATGCTGGTGTTATCAACATGTGTTTATGTTAATTGAGAGAGCTGATCACATTAGCCACCAGCACTGGCTAATAGACGAATGGTCTAGGCTGAGGAGGGGGGAGATTGTTGTTTGTATTGTTAATTGTAATTAGCTCCAGCTATTGTGTTTATATTAATGTGTGAAGCTCGGTGCCCACAAGACTGTCATCTGGTCTGGGTACATTTTGTAGTAAATTAGCTCATGTTAATTAGGTTAGCTTTGAGTCATCCCTGCTGTATAAAGGTCTGTGAGATCTCAAAATAAAAGTAGTTCTGATGTACTCCAAGACTGGTGTTGTCTAGTTCTTGGGGTTCCTATAGCCAGATTCATTGGACTCGTGTTCCAGAACTTAGGAAGCGGTATATGACGGAAGCACTCAAGCGGAGTGTGGGACGTTCCGTGACACCATGCGTTCCATCCACGAAGCTGCGGACGTCACTTCCGGTTTATCACTGGCACAGAGAAATTGGAAATGACTCAGACGCTCTGAGGGAAAGCATGGTACATGCTTCCCCCTTCTCCTGTGCCCTTTGGAATGCCCGCTCTGTTTGTAACAAACTCACCACCGTCCATGACCTATTTATCACAAACTCCCTGAACCTACTTACAATTACTGAGACCTGGATTCAAGAATCTGACCTTCCTTCTCCTGCTTCTCTCTCCATTGGTGGCCTCCTGTGGACTCACTCTCCCAGGCCTAGTGGACGGAAAGGAGGTGGTGTTGGGATCCTCCTATCCCCTCAAAGCACTCTTCAGGTTCTTCATCCACCCCCTCTCTGTCCCTCTCTTCATTTGAAGCTCACTGTATTCGTCTATTTTCTCCACTTTCATTGAGAATTGCTGTGATCTATCGCCCCCCGGACCGGTATCAAACTTCCTTGATGACTTCTCTGCCTGGCTACCCTACTTTCTCTCTTCTGAAATTCCAACAATCATTCTTGGTGACTTCAACATCCCTGTTAATCTTAACACTCCAGCTACTTCTAAGCTGCTGAGCCTAACCTCCTCTTTTGACCTAAAACAATGGACAAGCGCTTCTACTCACTCTGTTGGCAACTGCCTTGACCTCATATTCTCTTACCTATGCACTCTGCACAACCTCTCCAATAGCACAACCTCTCCAATATTCCTTTTCCTCTCTCTGATCACCACCTTATTAGTTTCACTCTCTCCTTGTCTGCCTCCTCCTTGCCTTCCAACTACCAAACTATTACACGTAGAAACCTTCGCCATCTTAACCCTTCTCTTCTTTTTTCTGCTACAGATTGTCTCTACGACAACATCTCATCCTTGTCCTGCCCCAACTTGGCCACTTCTGTCTACAATAGTTCACTGTCATCCACCCTGGATACCTCCCCCCCTCACTACACACAGAATCAGGCCCCAACCGCTACAATATATAGAAGCAAAATACTCTTGCGCACAGGTGTATTAGCTAGATGATCCCAAGAGTTCAGAAAGGACAATGGATTTCGGCCTTGCTGCTCTCCAGGATGGGATTATCCTAGTAGTAAATGATAAGAAAGAAAGAGAGCGCACCAGCCTAGTGCATTATCCTAAGTAAATGTATTAATTAAAACCAAGATTAAAATCTACTCACAAAGGTAGGAAGAAAAAATCGCACTATATACAGTCACAAAGCGATTGGCCCACTGGTAGCGGTTTTCCAGGTCCTAGGAAGAGGATGTACGAACCGCTGCTGGCTAACGTGTTTCGAAAGGTGTCCCTTCTTCATTAGAGCCTCCCAACCGCTACAACCCTGGCAGACAGACAATACCAGAAGCCTCAAAAAGCGTAGCCACGCTCTTGAGCTTCTGTAGTGTAAAACTAAGTCACAGCAAGATTTCAGCCAATATAAATGTGCCCTCCAAAAATACCATTCCTGCCTCCGCACTGCCAAACAGATCTACTTTATCACTCTCATTAACACCCTCTCAAGCAGTCCCCGTCAACTCTTTTCTACCTTTTACCACTCTACTTCGTCCTCCATTACCCCCACCCACTAACTTACTCACTGCCCAGGAGATTGCTAATTACTTCAAAAATAAGATTGAGACAATTCGTCTTGAGATCTCCGCTCTACAGATATCTCCCTCACTTTACACTCCTTTTCCGCCTGCACAATCAATACTTCCCTCTTTTAACCCAGCTACTATAGAGGAAGTCACTAAACTTGTTTTCTAATGCCAACCTAACCTCCTGGACCCTGTTCCTTCTCAAATACTACGGTCACCATCTGACTCAATCCTACACTCCTTAACTCATACCTTCAACCTCTCCCCCTCTACTGGCATCTTCCCCAACCCACTAAAACATGCGCTAGTCACTCCCATACCAAAAAAGGCCTCACTAAACCTCACCAATCTTAACAACCTAAGACCCATCTCTTTAATCCCTTTTGCCCTCCAAATTCCTTGAACGTTTAGTCTACAATCGACTGAGCGACCACCTCATTGAGAATAACCTTCTTGAACCCCTTCAGTCTGGATTTTGCCCACAGCACTCCACAGAAACTGCCCTCCTAAAACTCACAAACGACTTACTAACAGCCAAAACCAACAGTCATTATTCCATACTCTTACTCTCGGACCTTTCTGCTGCCTTTGATACAGTTGACCACCCCCTCCTCATCAAAAAACTCAATTTGCTTGGTCTTCATGGCTGCACTCTCCGTTAATGAAAAAAAAAAGAAGGAGAAAACTGCTGCGCCAACTCAATAGTGTCAAGCGGCCAACACTGACAATTAGACAAATTGTGTATGGAAATAAGAAATAAAAAGTGCAGCGCTATATTTGAGTGAAAAACACATACATATATGAAAATGACTAAAAAGTGAGCTTCAGTGTAAATCATCCATATGTAAACTCTGGTTTCAACCAACACTCTGAATCAACAAAAAAAAAAACAACAAAAAAGGAAATAAGTAAATGCAAAAGGTCTTATGACAGCACCTGTTAATATTATAATAAAAAATCAATCAGAGAGTGTTATCTCTCTCAAAAATGTGTGACTGTGTTAAAGCGGTCCCATAAAAACATAAACATAAATGTTGCTCAAAGTAACAAGAAACATCATCGTGAGAAAGTGACCAGTATGAATGGGTAGGATTCAAACAAGTCTCTGGGATTTAAACAGTTCATCCAATGTAAGGGTGATCACAGGGCGTATATACAGATCTCACACCGCTGTATGTATATTCACATCCAGGGTAATTCTTCTTACATTCAACAAGAGTGGAAGTAAGTAAAATGCCCTTACCAGAAGCGGTGGACTCACTGGCCGTTGGCGGTGAGTCATATAAGCTTTCACCGTTTGCACGATAGAGTTAAAGATGTCTCCGATCCTGGGGTGGGAGCTGCGGAGGGCCTCACGACTTTAAGTCTTCAACGATGGGACCAGGTCCACTCAGATGAGGGAGCGTGTTCGGTTGTCAACTGGAGTCCTCCTCCGGAAATCACTCACTTGGCTTTGCCCATATATGATCGAAAAAAGAGAAAAGGCTTCCACATGGTGTAAAATCCAAGTAACCAAAGATTTTATTGTTATTGTTAAAATTTCCAATAAAAATTCAGGTTTTAAAATTAAGTTCATATGAACAAAAATCTAGTGCAGTGAACTCTGATGGCTGTGGTAGCGTCACACACCCGACGCCTTTCTTCTACCAAGACTTCAACTGGGGTAAAGCTAGCCTGCTATCTCCTGCGCTATTTATCTAAAAATGCAGAAAACCTCCATTGGGGACACCTGTGTGGCATGACTTCCATGTTTCCGCATCATGTGACTACCTATCAGATCACGTGACTGGCTTTAGACGAATCCTGGGTGGAGAATCGACTGAGGCACCAAGCCTCCATCTGATTCTCCCGTCCCCCCAATGGTCGTCAGAGATAAGGGTCACGTGACTCCCGCGTCATCACGCCTAAGCGCGGTGACGCGGTGTACCTTAAAACGAAGCCAAGCCTCTGTCCTGTTCTCCACTCATATCGTTCTCTGTGTTTGTCCGTAGTCTAGATCACATGACCACCACGTCATCCTCCATCACCATGACAGCACTCGAAACACTCCAGGAGAAAACAAATCATTGGGATACAGGATCAGGGAGGGTTTGTGGCTTATTGTGGAACGCGAAAGCGTTCCGTGTAGCACCAAACAGGGCTAGATTATTGAATTCAAAATATCCCAATTATTGATAAAGATAATAATAAAAAATTGATAATAAAAAATATGGTAAAAAAAGGAGTTATCATGTCGCACTCGTTCCCCTATAGTTACATATACATATCCCTCATAGAGGGAGCAAACACCTATAATGTTATAAATAATAATATCAAACATTATAGAGTATATTATTCCTGTGCTACCATGCAGTTGTGGTAAAAATAATGAGGGAAAAGCAGCTTGCACCGAATGGGGTCCAGCCTGGCCCCTGGTGTGGACATAAACTGACAAGTGGGAATGGTGCTGCGCTAATCCTAAAATAGGCTCTAATACATAGGTGCAGGCATACTACAATTTCCTTAGGTGGGGGACTTATCTCCTTCCCTCACTCAAGCATATGCTAGTGATCTCAAACAAACAGAAAGTGTAACACTGTGCTGCGCTCTAACAGTATATACATAAAAAAATTAGAAGAAGTCAGGGTCACCTAAATGGTCCTAAAATAGGACTATATGTTAAATATCAACATAAGTGTATGCAATGTAAACACTTCGCTTATAGTGCAAAAATAAATGTCAAAAAAATAAATCCATTTAATAAATTATAACAAAAAGTGCATTGTGACAATGAATGCCCAAATAATTACACAATGTCTGTGACAAAAGGAATAAGGTGTCCAGTGCCAACAGTAAGTGCTCACAATCATATGAAGGCAATGCTCTAATTCAATAAAACCGTGATTCGTGCAGCTAAATAAAATCACTACAAGATAGATCACATAAAGGCGAAAACAGATACAATGTTACAATGAATGTCCAAAGTGATCACAGTAACTGTGCAACGTGCAGTAAAGTGTCCAGCACCAACAGATGGTGCTCACAGTTATATAAAAAACAGTATTACAGTTCAGTAAAAGGTGACTTGGTGCAGCAGCAAACAACTCCAATGCTTCATTGGTGGTGCCAAACAGTGAAATGGTGCAGGCAGCAACTGGATTTTAGCATCACTTGCTTAGAAGAGTGGTGAATGTGAAGTGTATAACGTAATCCTCTCCATGCAACAATCCTCTAATGGTAGATAATGGCCCCTTACCTCACTACACTGAGGCTACAGCATAGAGCAATCAGCGCTTGTGGTGTCTCCTGTAAGGAGAGGTCCTGAGTCTTGGGCTGTCATACATTAAACCTCAGATCCATGGGGAACATCATGACCAACGGAGAGATAAAGATCCCATATAGTGTAGTATTTAAGGGTATTAAGGCTTTATTTAACAATAACAAAAATTGGGTGCTCACACAGTGAAATAACAGAGGGTACAGTGTATCCAGACGAGCGGCGAGCTCGTACACTGCTGACAAAATGTGTGACTGTGTTAAAGCAGTCCCATAAAAACATAAACATAAATGTTGCTCAAAGGAACAAGAAACATCATCGTGAGAAAGTGACCAGTATGAATGGGTAGGAGTCTCTGGGATTTAAACAGTTCATCCAAGTGTAAGGGTGATCACAGGGCGTATATACAGATCTCACACCACTGTATGTATATTCACATCCAGGGTAATTCTTCTTACATTCAACAAGAGGGGAAGTAAGTAAAATGCCCTTACCAGAAGCGGTGGACTCACTGGCCATTGGCGGTGAGTCATATAAGCTTTCACCGATTGCACGGTAGAGTTAAAGATGTCTCCGATCCTGGGGTGGGAGCTGCGGAGGGCCTCACGACTTTAAGTCTTCAACGATGGGACCAGGTCCACTCAGATGAGGGAGCGTGTTCGGTTGTCAACTGGAGTCCTCCTCCGGAAATCACTCACTTGGCTTTGTCCATATATCTTCGAAAAAAGAGAAAAGGCTTCCATATGGTGTAAAATCCAAGTCACCAAAGATTTTATTGTTATTGTTAAAATTTCCAATAAAAATTCAGGTTTTAAAATTAAGTTCATATGAACAAAAATCTAGCGCAGTGAACTCTGATGGCTGTGGTAGTGTCACACACCCGACGCATTTTGGATAAAAAAGAAAAAAATTATCTGGTCCTGGTTGCACGGCGAATCCCTATAATGTATTACCTGCCAAAGGTACACAAGAATGCGACACAACCCCCAGGGCGCCCTATCATCAGCGGCATTAATTCTATAACATCACGGATAGGGAAATACATAGATTTTTTCCTTCAACCTATAGTTCAAGCCACTCCTTCTTCTTTTTTGAAGGATACCAGAGATACTATAGTAAAATTACAACAGATCACGTATAGTGATGACTTAATATTGGTCACCGCTGACGTTACGTCTTTGTATACATGTATACCTCAGGAACTAGGCCTGGGAGCTGTGGAACTGTTCCTCTTGAGAGATAGGATTATCCCCCGAACACAGAAAAGATTTATAATGGACCTATTGAAGTTTGCTACGAGCTCAAACTATTTCTGGTACGATAACCAATTCTACCTGCAAACAAGGGGAGTGGCTATAGGGGCAAAATTTGCCCCCCAGCCTGGGGAACAATAGCTCTGTGGGCGAGGTACATAGACGAAATCCTCCTCCTATGGAGAGGTAGTATGGAATCCCTGGAGTCATTTATGGCCACTCTAAATGACAACCAAATGGGCATTCATTTGACTCATGAGGCAAGTCTAAAATCCATTTTCTAGATTTAGAGATCACATCTATAAATGGCTATCTTGAAACAAAAACCTTTTTCAAAACAACAGACCGTAACGGATATATTCCGACGGATAGCTGCCATCATGCTGCATGGTTTAGGTCTGTACCTAGGAGCCAACTAATGAGGATAAGACGAAACTGCTCCCATCTTTCTGACTACTTCCAACAGGCAGAAATGTTAAAATCCAGGTTTTGTGAAAAGGGTTACAACACCTTTCAAATTAATGAGGAAATTCGACAGGTGGCTCTTATAGACAGAACGTCCTTACTGACGGTACAACCCAAAAGACCAACTGAATCTAAACATAAGTGGTCTTTCTTGACGAATTTCTCCACCCAATACAAACAAATTAAAGAGATTATCAGTAGGCAGTGGAGAGTACTAAAAAATGATTCTGTCCTAGGCCCTCTGCTTCCTGAGCGAGCGGCCACTATTTTCAGGGGCGCTCCATCGGTGAAAGGCCAGATTGCACCAAATGTGATCGATCCTGCCAGTACAATATCATTTTTTCACAACATGAAGGGATTCTTCCCATGTCGTAGATGTACAGTATGTAAACAGAATGCTTGTAAAGCACGCAAAATGGAAACATATAGCTCCACGATCTCAGGAAAAGAGTATAAGATGAGGCAATTTGCCACGTGTAGAACTAAATATATTGTTTATCTTATTACCTGTCCTTGTAAGAAACAGTACATAGGTCGGACAATACGGAATTTTGCCACAAGAGTAAAAGAACACATCACGGCAATAAAAAAGGGGCGTACCAATCATAGCGTGCCCAAACACTATGCACTTTATCATAATCAAAATCCAATGGGTACTACTTTTCAGATCATAGATAAATTTGTACCGCATTGGAGGGGAGAATCCAATATCAGGGGAGTGTCCAGACTGGAAACATTCTGGATACACCAAATAAAATGTTATACGCCCCATGGCCTAAACATCGAGTGGGACATTAATGCGTTCATAAATCAATCATAGAGGTCTGTTCCGAGTTCCCCCATTGACCAGTCATTTTACTCCATTTATACAGAGATGGGTATCTATTCATTTAGGATGTTTATCCAACTGAGGCCCCCTTATTTATAATATTTATAATATTTTTCAAACATTCTTGGTAATATTTTTCCTAAATAACATTTTTCACAATACTATTCTTAATGTTTTTCACAATATTTTCCACAACACCTGCTAAGAGTTTAGCAGGTTAAAGATGTGGTTATATTTGGATATTTGTTTCATTTCTACTTAGAAGATATCCTACGAGCAAGTTTTTGGTAAGATATTGAATATAGACATGCTCCCATTTTTTACAATTTCTTTTTATAATTTCTCCTGACAGAAAGGTTTTGTGAGATGTACCATTCTTCTTTTCAACATTATTCTATGTATCTGGAAAGTGATTGTATATGGGTCCTTTATTATAGTCCCTTATATATTAGTAACACAGATCTTATTCATATCCATAAAGAGTTCAGTGGACAGATGTGTTTTTTAAAACAACATCGTTTTTTCCAGATTTTCAAATAATATTGTGTTCCCCACATAGTAATGTTTGATATTATTATTTATAACATTATAGGTGTTTGCTCCCTCTATGAGGGATATGTATATGTAACTATAGGGGAACGAGTGCGACATGATAACTCCTTTTTTTACCATATTTTTTATTATCAATTTTTTATTATTACTTTTTATCTTTATCAATAATTGGGATATTTTGAATTCAATAATCTAGCCCTATTTGGTGCTACACGGAACGCTTTCGTGTTCCACAATAAGCCACAAACCCTCCCTGATCCTGTATCCCAATGATTTGTTTTCTCCTGGAGTGTTTCGAGCGCTGTCATGGTGACAGAGGATGACGTGGTGGTCACGTGATCTAGACTACAGACAAACACAGAGAACGATATGAGTGGAGAACAGGACAGAGGCTTGGCTTCATTTTAAGGTGATGACGCGGGAGTCACGTGACCCTTATCTCTGACGACCATTGGGAGGATGGGAGAATCAGATGGAGGCTTGGTGCCTCAGTCTTTTCTCCACCCAGGATTCGTCTAAAGCCAGTCACGTGATCTGATAGGTAGTCACATGATGCGGAAATACGGAAGTCACGCCGCACAGGTGTCCCCAATGGAGGTTTTCTGCATTTTTAGATAAATAGCGCAGGAGATGGCAGGCTAGCTTTACCCCAGTTGAAATCTTGGTAGACAAAAGGCGTCCGGTGTGTGACGCTACCACAGCCATCAGAGTTCACTAGATTTGTGTTCATATGAACTTAATTTTAAAACCTGAATTTTTATTGGAAATTTTAACAATAACAATAAAATCTTTGGTTACTTGGATTTTACACCATGTGGAAGCCTTTTCTCTTTTTTCAATCATATATGGGCAAAGCCAAGTGAGTGATTTCTGGAGGAGGACTCCAGTTGACAACAGAACATGCTCCCTCATCTGAGTGGACCTGGTCCCATCGTTGAAGACTTAAAGTCGTGAGGCCCTCCGCAGCTCCCACCCCAGGATCGGAGACATCTTTAACTCTATCGTGCAAACGGTGAAAGCTTATATGACTCACCGCCAACGGCCAGTGAGTCCACCGCTTCTGGTAAGGGCATTTTACTTACTTCCACTCTTGTTGAATGTAAGAAGAATTACCCTGGATGTGAATATACATACAGCGGTGTGAGATCTGTATATACGCCCTGTGATCACCCTTACACTTGGATGAACTGTTTAAATCCCAGAGACTTGTTTGAATCCTACCCATTCATACTGGTCACTTTCTCACGATGATGTTTCTTGTTCCTTTGAGCAACATTTATGTTTATGTTTTTATGGGACTGCTTTAACACAGTCACACATTTTTGAGAGAGATAACACTTTTTGATTGATTTTTTTATTATAATATTAACAGGTGCTGTCATAAGACCTTTTGCATTTACTTATTTCCTTTTTTGTTGTTTTTTTTTGTTGATTCAGAGTGTTGTTTGAAACCAGAGTTTACATATGGATGATTTACACTGAAGCTCACTTTTTAGTCATTTTCATATATGTATGTGTTTTTCACTCAAATATAGCGCTGCACTTTTTATTTCTTATTTCCATGCACTCTCCGTTGGTTTGAATCTTACCTATCTCATCGCACCTTCAGTGTCACTTACAACTCCACTTCCTCCTCTCCAACTCCACTTACCGTTGGGGTCCCCCAAGGTTCTGTCCTTGGACCTCTACTATTCTCGCTCTACACGTCCTCCCTGGGTCAGCTGATAGCCTCCCATGGCTTTCACTACCATTTATATGCTTATGACACCCAAATCTATCCCTCTGCCCCTCAGCTCACCCCACCAATCTCCTCACGCATCACTGATCTACTAACAGACATATCAGGCTGGATGTCAAACCACTTCCTCAAACTGAATCTATCTAAAACTGAGCTCTTAATATTTCCTCCCCCACGTGCCTCTTCCCCTGACTTCTCTGTCAAGATCAATGCCACATCTATCATTACGTCCCCACATGCCAGGGTGCTAGGGGTAACCTTAGACTCTGAACTGTCCTTTCAGGCCCACGTACAATCCCTGTCCAAACTAACTAATGACACCACCAAGCTTCTAATTCACTCCCTGGTCATCTCTCACCTCGATTACTGCAGCTCCCTCCTCATTGGATTACCTTTACATAGACTACCCCCCTTCAGTCTATAATGAATGCCGCTGCAAGACTCATCCACCTTACCAACCATTCAGTGTCCTCCACCCCTCTCTGCCAATCCCTCCACTGGCTTCCCAACGAACACAATTTCAAAGTACTAACAATAATTTACAAAGCCTTCCATAACTCTGCCCCCAGCTACATCACTAACCTAGTCCCAAAATACCAACTAAGCCACTCTCTTCAGTCATCCCAAGACCTCCTACTCTCTAGCTCTCTTGTCACCTCCTCCCATGCTCGCCTCCAGGATTTCTCCTGAGCTTCTCCCATCCTTTGGAACTCCCTACCCCAATCTGTCCGACTGTCCCCTAATCTATCCATCTTTAGGTGATCCCTGAAAACCCTTCTCTTCAAAGAAGCCTATCCTGCTTCTAACTAACACTGTTTTACTTCCTCCATCAGCTCATACCCCCCCACAGCTATTACCTTTTGTATCAATTGACCCTTCCTTTTTAGATTGTAAGCTCTAACATGCAGGGCCCTCTGATTCCTCTTGTACCAAATTGTAATGTAACTGTAATGTCTGCCCTCATGTTGTAAAGCGCTGCGCAAACTGTTGGCGCTATATAAAACTGTATATTAACAATAATAATGTCTAGGGTGGTGCAGTGCCAATCAAAACAATGCCTAATAACACTATGGGGAGGAAGTATTCAGGCGCACTGCATTGCGCCACAAGGCAGGTCAAAACCTCACAAATGAAGCGTCTCGTCTGCAATCACATGATTGCATAGACCTCATGCTTCCCATAGTGCACTGTGTCTGGCACCCGAACACAGTGCACCTAAAAGGACATTATTTATTTTTATTTTTTTTATGGGCCCTTTTTTTTGTGACTAGGGGGCGGTGTCCGTGCACCCACTATGGACAGGCCGCCACTGAGTTGTATCATGATGAAAGCATAAACATATATAACTAAAATAAACATTCTAATAAAATTCTAGATAGACATTAACAATTATTTATTATATAATAGAGACCTAAGAGCCTGGTTTGGATTGGGGGGACCCCCATGCTGATTTTTTTTTCTGATCAAATTTGTGTTGTTACACCCACTTGAGGCAGGCAGCACAACTCCACAAAGCTACGTAGAGTTGCCTGGACACAATTAAGAGCTACCCCTAACTTTCTAAATGTTACTGAAGTGGATTTGTATTTTTAAAATGTACTTGCAAAGCAAACAAGGATTAGAAGTAGTTGGTAACTAGTTCATTTTAGCATTTTAGGTGACTAAAGGTCAGAGGCGTATCTAGTGAAAATAGCGCCTATGGCAAGCACTGAAACTGCGCCCCTGTCAAAAAAAAAAAAAACAACAATAAAAAAAAATTAGCTAACAAAACTACAAGTCAAGCTCTTTAATCCTTCTATTAACAAATTATGGATTAGTACTATATAAACTGCCCAATGGATCAGTTCGCCCCTGGTCATTAAACATTCTACATTCAGTGAAAGTTCATGTACTGCAAAGTTTGCTCTGCATGAACTTTCACTGAATGTAGAATGTTTAAGGAGCTTGTTGCACAAATCACTTTATTAAACTTTATGATATCTATTTATTTAATCCATATTGAGCACTATTTGATTGTGTGTATATGCCAAGTAGAAGCAGCCAATCAAATATGGTGCTCAATATGGATTAAATTAATATGCATAGCCATAAATATCAGAAATAAAAGTGTAATAAAGTGATTTGTGCAACAGCAGGTACTACTTTTAAATAGACTGCGAATGTGACTATAGCAGATGACCAGACTGCGAATGTGACTACAGCTGATGACCAGACTGCGAATGTGACTACAGCTGATGACCAGACTGCGAATACAGGAGATGACCAGACTGCGAATGCAACATACTACAGGAGATGACCAGACTGCAAATGCGACATACTACAGGAGATGACCAGACTGTGATTGCGACATACTACAGGAGATGACCAGTCTGCGAATGCGACATACTACAGGAGATGACCAGTCTGCGAATGCGACATACTACAGGAGATGACCAGTCCTGCGAATGCGACATACTACAGGAGATGACCAGACTGCGAATGCGACATACTACAGGAGATGACCAGACTGCGAATGCGACATACTACAGGAGATGACCAGTCTGCGAATGCGACATACTACAGGAGATGACCAGTCTGCGAATGCGACATACTACAGGAGATGACCAGAATACGAATGCGACATACTACAGGAGATGACCAGAATGCGAATGCGACATACTACAGGAGATGACCAGAATGCGAATGCGACATACTACAGGAGATGACCAGAATGCGAATGCGACATACTACAGGAGATGACCAGACTGCGAATGTGACTACAGCAGATGACCAGACTGCGAATGTGACATACTACAGCAGATGACCAGACTGCGAATGTGACATACTACAGCAGATGACCAGACTGCGAATGTGACATACTACAGCAGATGACCAGACTGCGAATGTGACATATTACAGCAGATGACCAGACTGCGAATGTGACTACAGCAGATGACCAGACTGCGAATGTGACATACTACAGGAGATGACCAGACTGCGAATGCGACTACAGCAGATGACCAGACTGCGAATGTGACAACAAGAGATGACCAGACTGCGAATGTGACATACTACAGGAGATGACCAGACTGCGAATGCGACTACAGCAGGTGACCAGACTGCGAATGCGACACAGCAGGTGACCAGACTGCGAATGCGACTACAGCAGATGACCAGACTGCGAATGCGACTACAGCAGATGACCAGACTGCGAATGCGACTACAGCAGATGAACAGACTGCGAATGTGACTACAAGAGATGACCAGACTGCGAATGTGACATACTACAGCAGATGACCAGACTGCGAATGCGACATACTACAGGAGATGACCAGACTGCGAATGTGACTACAGGAGATGACCAGACTGCGAATGTGACATACTACAGCAGATGACCAGACTGCGAATGTGACTACAGGAGATGACCAGACTGCGAATGTGACATACTACAGCAGATGACCAGACTGCGAATGTGACATACTACAGCAGATGACCAGACTGCGAATGTGACTACAGCAATGGCGACCCTAGGGGGGGGCCAGAGGGGGCCCTGACCCCCCCAACATTATGCTGGGCCCCACCATGTGCCCCCCCCCCCCCAAAAAAATTTTTTTTTTACATTTTTTTTTTTTTTTTTTTTTTACAAAAAGGCAATTTCTTTTTGTTTGTATTCATATTGGATGTGCCGCATCTTACTCGGGCCACCGCTGGGGTAACACAGTCTCTATTGAGAGGGAGAACGTCCCCAGTCAGCTCCTGCGGGTGATTCCTCCCCCGTCCCTCTGCTCGCTGACACTGCATAATGCGAGCGCTCACACAACCACGGCCGCCCGATCTGCTCCTTCCCCTGCATCCTCATTGGCAGGGAGAAGAGCGAGTTGCAGGAAGGACTCCACCAGGACTCTCAGTTACTGAAAAAACAGATTGATTTCTCCTGTCCTTAGGACAGGAGAACCAGCCTGTAAATTCCAAGAAATGCCAGACCAGCGCTGTCAATAGCAGGGGCAGGACAGCAAGAGGAGGCTGGGGAACCCCACAGTGACAGAACACCAGGGCCCGGTGGCAAGACAACCTTTGCAACCCTGATAGTTCTCCCACTGCTTTGGACCCTTATATTTTCTTGGTATGCTGGTGACATATATCTCTTGTTTTCTACCACCCTGGGGGGGGCCCAATACAGTAGGAATGGAGCTCACTGCAGAACATGTGAAAGGGCCATTGTGGGATCGTAGTAAAGGGGTAAAGGGCCCCAGGATAGATAAAATATATATAGATCTATCTATCTATCTATCTATCGCCCCCCTATTTTTGTCCCTGTCCCCCCATGTGCCCCCCCTAAATATGAAAGCTGGAGACGCCACTGGACTACAGGAGATGACCAGACTGCGAATGTGACATACTACAGCAGATGACCAGACTGCGAATGCGACTACAGCAGATGACCAGACTGCGAATGTGACTACAGCAGATGACCAGACTGCGAATGTGACATACTACAGCAGATGACCAGACTGCGAATGCGACATACTACAGGAGATGACCAGACTGCGAATGTGACATACTACAGGAGATGACCAGACTGCGAATGTGACATACTACAGGAGATGACCAGACTGCGAATGTGACATACTACAGGAGATGACCAGACTGCGAATGTGACATACTACAGGAGATGACCAGACTGCGAATGTGACATACTACAGGAGATGACAAGGCTACGAATGCGACACACTACAGGAGATGACCAGTCTGCGAATGCGACACACTACAGCAGATGACCAGACTGCGAATGCGACACACTACAGCAGATGACCAGACTGCGAATGCGACACACTACAGCAGATGACCAGACTGCGAATGTGACATACTACAGCAGATGATGTATAAGACAACACTGCGCTTTAGGATCCGTATATAGGTTCAGAAATTCAGGTTGCTGCCTCCCTTACACAAAGTCCCTAATAAGGTACTTTGCCAAAGTACAAGAATGAGAAATTTGGGTATATTGGCGCTACCTAAATATAGTTATTTATATATATACTGGGATAGCCTAAAATAGATCTTGTGAGGTGTGCAGTATATATGAACCCCCCTTCCAGTATGGGTGATCCCACAGCTAATAGATATGTCCCACTGCTCATATACTTTAGAATTAATGACAAACAACAAGTGTCGCACAGCTTATACAAGTGTCACAGCAGATGACCAGACTGCGAATGTGACATACTACAGCAGATGACCAGACTGCGAATGTGACTACAGGAGATGACCAGACTGCGAATGTGACATATTACAGGAGATGACCAGACTGCGAATGTGACATACTACAGGAGATGACCAGACTGCGAATGTGACATACTACAGCAGATGACCAGACTGCGAATGTGACTACAGCAGATGACCAGACTGCGAATGTGACTACAGCAGATGACCAGACTGCGAATATGACATACTACAGCAGATGACCAAGTAGCCAGTTTTAAAATTTAAGCTTTCAGCAATGCACAGCTATACAGGGGGATAAAGAACATTGTCAGGGAGGGTTTAGTAACACTGAGTCTATATGTAGAAAGACCTACCTGACCAGCCGGGCTTACCTCTCAGAGGTCCGGAGGTGGAGCTTTCTGCGGTAGGGGCGGGGCTTGCGGTACTAGGGGCGGGGCTTACAGCGGTAGGGGGTGGGAATATTCGTGGTCCAGGAGAGGCGATGTCAGTGCTCCGAGCACATACAGAGTACATGGGGCGGGGCAGGGCAGGGTCAGAGCGTCAGTGGAGCTCCCTGTCCCGCCCCTCCCTGCTGACAGAGCCTCCCTCAGCCTAAACCAAGCCCGACAGCCATCAGATAGAACACCAGCGCCGCGATCCTGCAGTCTGGCCGCGGCGCCGGGGGCTATATTAGTCTGGGAGGACAGGTGGGGGTTTTTTTCATGCAGAGGGTGGCTTTTTGCTGCCCCTTCCCCCCATGGCGCCCATGGCACTTGCCATGGCTGCCATACCTTAGATACACCACTGCTAAAGGTGGCCATACACTATACAATCTGATTATACAAGCTCTGTACAATCTCCTTTATATTTACCAAAACTAATCTATATATGTGTGTGTGTGTGTGTGTGTGTGTGTGTATATATATATATATTAGAGAGAGGACACACCAGCTATCCGATCACTCTTTATCCAGTCAGGCAGGCCCTTGCACTATGTAATTGATGGCAGATCTAAAGGTGATTGTACAATCAGATTTATAGTGTATGCTGAGCTTTACAGAACACAGAACACGCTTCTCTTGTTTTCCGCACTACAGCTCTATCCATATAGGCTGTTATCTGATCTCTCATTTCCTGCACTCTCCAAATGAACAGATCTTTGCTTTTAAGACAAAAAAAAGTCTGTCACTGATTAATTTTATTAGAAAACCGTGCACCTAGCTGGGGGTGGTTGGGATTTGCTGGAAGTAGGGAATGCAGCCACAGGTGTGTGCTAATGAAGTCAGCTGATGAATACCTTCCTGTGTCTTACCGGCTTCTATGTCTAATTTCTACATACCAGCAAGAGATGAAGCTTTGTACATGTACAAAAGAAGGAAGTCTACTGTGTATAGAATCAGGAAGTGATGCTTGTTGAGGATCACTAAACACAAAATTCTAAACAATACATCTCCCTAAACCCTAGGAACACCAATAAATCTCCCGTACTTACCTTGCAAATCAGCAACATTTCCTCATGATAAAAAAAAGTGACCTTTTGATCAATTTAATTTGGCCATTTACCAATTGTCCAAGCAAGCAAAATTTTGTCCAAGGCTGGGTTTGGACAAACTGTCATCCATATCCAAAATGGCCAAGGTTATCAATATTACAAACAAACTGAAGAATGGTGTGCATGCATGAATACGAAGTAGAAACAATGTATATAATTTTGTAATTAGGTAGGGAATGTATGTGCGCTATGCATAATGTATGTACGCTGTGCTGGTGAGAAATGTGGAGGGTATAGCATGGGGTGGATTGCAGAGGGCAATACAGTATTTAGTATTTGCAACCCTGCACATTACCCCAGATGAGTTGCTCTTCTGAAGTAATCTGAAGGGCTCCATGGTCAGTTAGACTACACATAGCAGGATTGCCTGTCACACCAGCAGGTGAACAGGTGGTGTAGACCAGCAACCATTCTGAACAGTAAGGGAAGGGTCAGTAAGCCATAAGGCAGAAATGCAGGCAGTTTTTACCAAACTTATAGTACAGTTTATAGCTTCTAAAGTTCATCTGTCCCCAATAGCTTCTAACACATTTCCTGTTCTAGTATGACAGCGCTCACTCACCCTACAGTGTCAGGACAACAGAAATAAAAAGCAGGACTACTGGAACTTCCATTCATCCTCTTGTCCAAAACATAGATGGATGGGGTTCTGTAGTCCTCAGAACAATGTGGCTGATAGGAAAAAGCACAAGAAGATATCAACCAACAGGATTTCTGCCAAGATCAAGAGGTATTTTTTATGAGACAGATATAACAAAACACTTTTATATGTATATTTACCAGACCGAAAGGGAGCAAATAAAATAAGCTATTTGTTGAGGTTTACATACATTTAATATACATAGAATACATAAAAACAATTAATATAGCCTATCGTGGAAGAAGGGTGGACAATCTCATTTTATTGTTCCCTATTCACGTGACATTTTCTTGGTTAAAACTTGCATTACATGAAGCTGATGCATTCAGCTTGAAATATGTTCTATTTGTCACAGCCTGCAGAAGGTGGATGCATCTCCATTATTTTAAATTATCTCTCACATATGTACCATTGGCAATTTCCAGATATAAAAACTGTATACACTGCCCTACCACTGACCTTAAAGCAATCTGTCAAGGCATCCAAATCTTCAGATTGCTGTCTGTTTACCCAAAGCTATATGATCCTGGAGTTTAGCCAGACATATGGATAATTATTGCTGATGCCCAGAAGCAGGCAAGCAAAAGGGATCCAAATTAATTAGATTTCTGGCGGCTTTTACAGCAAAAGACCACTATTCTTAATGCATTTATCTATTTTTTTTCTGTTTACCAGAAGATTGCAAACACGTAAACCATATATCTACCAAACACTCCCTGGATAGGTATGGAGTAGTGTAAATAAAATGAAAACTTCTATTTTTCTTCTAGGTAAATATTTGTATGCTCAAGCCTCAAGCTAAGTCTTATATGCCATAATATTTCATAATGTTTTTATTGTGCACTACAAATTATTTATATGAGATGTACAGTTACATACATAATAATTCCAAAAACCCTGTATATTCTGTTTTCTGAGGAAGACATCTATAAATTTTTTGAAGATGTCAACACTCTCAGTTAGTACCATTTCCTACGGGAGCAAGTTCCACATTTTCCTGATCTAACAGTAAAGTAGACATGTGCATTTCGTTTCGTTCCGAATCGAAATTCGGACAAATTTTTAATTATTCGGAAATTCGGATGCATCTGAATTTCCGAATTACAAAAGTGATGAATTTAAACGAATCTGAAAAAAAGCGAACAAATTCGAATCGAATTTGAAAACAAATTCGAATCGAATTCGAAAACATAATCGAATTCAAAAACAAATTTGAATCAAATTTGAAAACAATAGAAATCGATTTTCTAAAAAAATACAATAAAATAGAACATAAAATCATAAAGCAATAGAATACATATATATAATATTTTTTTTAATTCGGTTTTATTGTTTTTCTTTTCAAATATTTTATTGGTAATTAACAAGCATCTGTTCCATTCATTACATTGGAGATAGCAAGGTAGCATAAGACAGTGCTTTTCATTGTCATAGATTATATCTTTAACAAAATGGAATATAGTGGATTATACCAACAAGTGAATACTCAGTCAAATCTCAAGTATAAACTAATAAGATTGGGTAGCTAGAAGTTTAGAGGGAACAGGGTCCCCTAAATAAGTATATAAAGGTGCCAGGTTTCTCCCCAGAAAACAACCATGGGAGTCACCAGGACCATTGTATAAGACCGAGTACAATACCATTAGGTATTAATGGGAGAAGAAGGGAGAGAGAGAGAAGAGAAAAGGGGGGGAAGGGGAGAGTAAAAGTAGATAGAAAAGAGAGGAGCAAGAGGGGGTGTGGTATCGATATCTTAGGTTTAGGACCGAATAGATTCAAAGTCCCAACAAATGTTCATCAATACCAGCCGGCAGGAAGTGATCCATCCATGGTTGCCAGATTCTGACATGCTGGGGGACCTTATCCAAAATTTTCGCTTCGGTCTTGCTATGCACCATTGCTTGGGTGATCCGGTTTTTAGTTTCGGTTATACTGAGCGTGGGTGTTTTCCAAGCCTTAGCGATCGTTTGATTAGCTGCGGTGAATAGCTGGAGAAGGAGGCGAAGCTGTGCTCTTGTGTAGTCCTGGGGAATTAAACTGAGCAGGGCTATCGTTGGGCTGGGTTTTAGGGTGACTTGGTGAAGGGTGGACGCCATTTGGAATATAGTTTCCCAAAAGCGTTGCACTAGTGGACATGTCCACCAGATGTGCAGGTGTGTACCTCTGTCACTACATCCCCTAAAACAGTTTGGGGAAAATTCAGGTAAGAATTTAGCAATTCTAGCCGGGACTAGGTACCACCGCATCAACACCTTGTAGCTTGCCTCTGAGGCAATCACGTTTTGGGAAGAGTTTTTTGTGTTGGTCCAGATAGTCACCCAGTCCTCCGCTTCAATATTAATATCTAGATCATTTGACCATCGTTGCGCATACGCGGGAAGGCCCGAGGATGGTGTAGTGAGATGGGCGTAGAGTCGGGAGATAATGCCTGGAGCGTGCGGGTCCGAGTCACACATAGTCTTGTACTCTGTCAAAGTATCCAATCCAGAGAGAGATTTTATTGTTGATTGAGTAAAGTGCGCAATTTGGAGATAACGGAAGCATTCTCTACTGGGGAGCTGTGTTTGTGCTTGGATACTGGCGAATGATTTAATAGGGTCAGTATTGACTATATCACATATGCGAGTCAGGCCCGCCCGCTCCCAGGACTGAAATGATATTGGTTCAGTATAGGCTGGGTAGAATTGTGGGTGACCTAGAAATGACAAGAGGGGGGAGTGAGGTGGTGTCCGTGTTTGGTTTCGGGATCATCAATATAAGTGCCGTCAATGTGTCTCTGCCGAAGGAGTGCTGTTTAAGTATAGCGTTAAAGGAGTTGGTAAGGAGGGGGGCTAATTCAATTGCAAATTTTTTATAATAAAGGCTCGGTAGACCGTCCGGGCCTGGGCGTTTATGGGGTTTGAGTGACTTGATGGCTGATAAGACTTCCTCCGTGGTGATCGTACTCTCCATAAGTTCACGACTAGCATTAGATAATGTAGGAATAGGGAGATTGCTAAAAAGCTTTTCCGCCTGATTCGGCGAAAACACCGATTTAGGCTCGTACAAGTTTGCTAATTGTTTACGGAATTCAGCGAGAATTTTAACCGGATTGCTAGTCACATTATCTTTAGACAGTCTAATTCTGATAGGGACACGAACACGGTCTGGTCTACGAAGGCGTAAGGCCAGATATGTGTCAGGTTTGTTTGCTTTGGTGTAGATCGTGTGACTAGACCTGCGGATAGTCTTATCAGCCGCTTCAGCCAAGAGTAGGTCTAGTTCGAGTTTAGTCTTTTCTAGAGTTATTTTATGGGCTTCAATTGGGTTAGTTTGAAATTGTAGGAAGTGGTTCTGGTATCCTGATTTGAGTTGGTTAATCGGAGATTTTTTTTTTTTAATACTTTATTTAATATTTTTCCATACAAAAACCGATCCCCTTAAAATACAAAAAAAAATACAGATTCATTGACAGAATACCTCATGTTGCTAACCGTCATCCTACCCCCCCCGAAACCCCCATTCCCACCCCACCCCCGTTCCTGCAGAAGGATCTATAAGGAGGCCAATGGAACATTCATGGACACCTAACCATGTCCAATTCGCCGACCCCTCAAGTATTGTCTATAAATTCCTCAGCATAGCTCCAAGTCTTTTTGTACCTTTGCCAGCCTTCCCATTTACCTTCCCATACCGCTCCCTCCCCAGGATCCGTTCCCCTGCTATCCAAAATTTCAACGTTGTACACCTCATTGACGCAGAGGAGCCAGTCCCGAATATTTGGGGTAGCCGGGTCTAACCATTTTGTTGCTATCTGCTTCTTGGCTGCATCAAGCAAAATAGGTACCATAGAGGACCGGTAACTCCTCAGCGTCTTTGACGTGCCGTGGAATAGACACACCCATGGGTCTGCCGGGATAGCCTCTCCTGTTATTGCCTTGATCAGACTTATGATTTTTCCCCAGAAAATTTTTATGCCGGGACACTCCCACCACATGTGGGCCATAGATCCTACAGAGATACATCCCCTCCAACATTGGTTGGATTTAGTGTTGTCCATTTTGGCTAATCTGTCTGGGGTGGTGTACCATCTTGCCAAACATTTGTAGTGACTTTCCGTTCTCCTGGAATCCAGTGCTGCCAGGTGTACCAGTTTCAAAATCTTCTCTAAGATGACTTCACTGCATTGTGATCCTAATTCCCGTTCCCACTTTTTGACGTACGGGGGCACCTCCAGCTCCGACCTCCTACACAGAATCCTATATATTTGTGAGATAGCCCCAGTCGGCTGCTCCCTCACACAGAGCTGCTTGAGTGGTCTATATTCCTCTTCACCTCTGAGTGGCTTCGGTAATTTTTCAGTGAAATGCGAGAGCTGAAGGTACCTCCACGCGTCCAAAGCCCCTATCCCCGGATCTGCCCTTAACTCGGAAAATGTGCGTAGACTCCCATTATTAAGGAAGTTTTTAAGTTGAATGCCCTCGTCTTTTAACCAATTCCCTCCCACCTCCCTCCTCCCTGGCTCAAAAAAAGGATTGTCTTTTATATAAATTAAAGGTGAGTTATATGTCCACTTGTTCTGAGTGTGTACCAAATCCCAACATTTAAGAGTGTTTTGTGTCAAAACCGCTGTGTTTGTGCCCAGTGCTCTATATTTTGGTGGGTAACATATATTCCTATATAAATCAGTGTTACTCATATAGTGTTCTAAGCTGACCCATCTCTTTTCGGTATCCTTTTTTGACCATTCAATAACCCGTGATAATGTGATTGCTAAGTAATATTTATAAAAATCCGGTAGGGCCAAACCCCCCTTTTTTTTACCCCTGCTCAAAACCACGTAGGAGATACGTGGTTTTTTGCCACCCCAGACAAATCTTGCCACCAATCTCCTTAAGGCTCCAAAGTAATACAGAGGGAGTGGAATGGGAAGCATCTGGTATTTAAACAGTATTTTAGGGGTCAGTATCATCTTAACCGCATTCACGTGACCAAGCCACGAAAGCGGTCTCGACGCCAACCTTCTAGTTTCCTGCCTAATCTCGTCCAGCAATGGTATAAAATTTTTAAGATACATTTCATTAATAGAGTTGGAGAGTTTTACACCTAGATATTTGATTTCCTCTTTCCAAGGAAATGGGAATACCTGAGAAAGGTGGACTGCCTCTTCTTTGCCCACACTGATATTCAGGATCTCCGACTTCTTCAAGTTGACTTTGAAATTTGATAGTTCCCCATAACCTCTGATTATTCGGAGCAGGTTCGGGAGGGTAATTCTAGGATTGGTAATAAAGAACAATATATCGTCGGCAAACGCCGCGAGTTTGTGCTCCTCCCCTCCCGCTCCTACCCTGTTGCAATCTGGGTCGTTGCGGATGGTAGCGAGGAGAGGCTCCAGGGACAGAACAAACAAGAGAGGGGACAGAGGGCACCCCTGCCTAGTACCATTTTTCATCACAAAAGGTTCTGAGAGAACCCCGTTAACCCTAACTGTAGCCGTAGGGTGACTATAGAGGGACTTAACCCAAGTGATATACCTCGGCCCCACCCCCATAACTTCCAACGTTTTCATCATGAACCCCCAGTCTACCCTGTCAAACGCTTTTTCCGCGTCTACTGACAGGAATAATCGGAGATTTTTATCTCTATTGAGGTGTGACGCCACTGAAATGCATGTGCCTCGTATGACTGGCTTATGGGCTTCCCAAAGTAGTATAGGGGAGATATCGGGAGTGGTATTATGAGTTAGGTAATCTTTGAGGGCTGTCTGGATATCTAAGCAGTATGATTGGTTGGTTAGGAGGGAGTCATTCATGGACCACCACCTTTGAGAGGCCTGTGGTATTAAAGATACTGTGGTGATAACAGCACAATGGCCTGTCCATGTGATTGGATGAATATGTGAATGGAGGAGGAGCGGGGCGGATGCTATAGGAATAAAAATGTGGTCAATTCTAGAGAAAGATTTATGGGGGTGTGAATAAAACGTAAAATTTTTCTTGGGATTGGATTCTCTCCATGTGTCTAAAAGAGAGGCCTTAAGTATTTGTTTACGGAATTGGATAGAGGGGGTGTGATGTTCAGGGGCATAGGGGGATTTATCTGTATGTGGTTGTAGAACAGAGTTGGAGTCACCACATAGGAACAAGGTTCCCTTACAGTGGGTTTTCACTATTTGTAGTAAATGTGAGAAAAAGGGGTTTGGGTTTGAATTAGGGGCGTAATAAGAAACAAAAGTCGTTGTAACATCCTGCAACAGACCTACAAGAAGCAAGTAACGACCCTCCGGGTCTTTTATTTCAGTTAAGGGGGTGAATGGCGTGGTGTGATGAAAGGCTAGCAGGACCCCTCTGTGTTTTGTGTCTGCTGAGGTGGTAAAGGCTTTGAGAAGAAAGAAGTTGGGGGTGTGGCGCTTTAAATAATGGGTTTCCTGAAGAGCCACTATGTTGGCTTTTAGGGATGCGAACGTTTGAAAGGCTTTGACCCGCTTATGTGGAGAGTTAAGCCCTTTAACATTTAGGGTAAGTACATTAAGTGGTGCCATGGTTAGGTATGTGGAGAATTATTAGCCAGGGATACAGAGCCCGTGCGAGCCGACCGACAAAGGAAATAGGGAAAAGTAGAGGGAGAGAGTTTGAGAGAAGAGAAAGAGAGGGAATAAAAAAAAAGGGAGGGCATATGGTGTAGGGTACGCCACCGAGATCGCCCTCTATCAGGGAGGCAAACGGTCAGTGGCGCCCGACCAGTAAGTGCGCCATCTCTGCGATCAGTAGATCAATCAGAGAGAGGGTGCACCATAGAGAGGGAGCGCATTGACTGCTCCCCGCCGCAGTCGGGAATAATCAAAACAGTTTAAAGTCAAAGCCCTCAATGTTGCAACATATATTAAGGCATAAACCCAACACAGAACATGAGTTAAAAAAAAAAAAAAAAAAAAAAACTTTTAAGGGGGAGAATATTGATCATAGGTACTTCAGTGGTGTATACACTTTTGTTTTCATAGTAGTATTCTCAAGGTACAAGATTGTACACCCAGGCAGAGTTCATGTGAGATCAGGGGAAGGGGTGGGGGGGGAGAGAAGGGGGAAATGGGATGTGGGCAAGGGAAAGGCCTAGGAGGGGAGGGAGGGGGGGGATTGGGAATGGAGGGAGGGGGGAGGAGGGAGGGGAAAGGGGGAGGGGGGAAAATAAGGGGAGTAAGGGAATAGGGACACACAACATAATCTGTTAATTTTTCTCTTTTTTTCTACCCCTGACATGACTTGTATTCAGGATAAAGTCTCGTGAGATTATGGTTGCTATATTATGATGGTATTGGAGTGGGAATGGCAGGATACCGGGATTAACCTGGCACACTTTGTGTATACCAGTTTAATCGTACGAGCCATAATACAGTATGTGTATACATTATACATTATACAGGCAGGTAGAAATACAGTTTTAAGGTTAAACATTTTAATTTAACGAGAAAAAAAAAAAAAAAACTAAAGAAAACCTTTGAAAAGGGTGAAGTAACTGAACCTGAGTAGGCCTTAAAAGGCCTAGAAGCCCTGCAGAGAAGGCTTGCAGGAAGCTGTATTAGTTCCTAAACCAACCGATGTCATCCAGCAGCCCCTGGTCACTGAAGCGTTCTATGCGAAGATAGTCATGGAAGATGCAACTGAGGAACTGTATGCTGGAAGAGACAAGGGGAGAAGGAAAAAAAAAAGGGGGAAAAAGAATATATGTCTGTCAAGCTTTCAGCGGAGGGCTTGAGATTTCGGGCTGGGATGGTAGTTTCCAGAGGATCGTGCTGGGGTTCCTTTCCGGATGGACTGTGGATCGGGGTTATTCCTCTTCGGGGTCATGTTGTATGGTTGGGAGATTGATCTGGCTGGTGTGCGAGGCAGAGACGTTTCAGGTTGACGCGTCTGGGGCGACAGGTGCAGAGATTCTAGCAAGCGTTGCAGTGACTCAGGGGTGGTGCAGGTATGTTGTTGTCCTTGATAGGAGAATTGCAAGGCAAATGGGAATCTCCTTGTGTACTTGAGTTGGTGCTGTTGTAATATTTGCAGCTGTGGCTTCATAGCACGCCGTTTAGCGATAGTGAGGGGCGCTAAGTCCATGAACAGTTGGTAGTCATGATTCTGGAACTGAAGGGAGTTCTTATTCCGTGCTGCTGTTAGTAGTTGTTCCTTCGTGCGGAAAAAGTGTAGTTTGACTATGATATCTCGCGGTGGCCCGTCTGCTTGACGGCGGGTTAGTGCCCTGTGAATTCTGTCAAACTCAAGGCGTTCGATGGGTATGGAGGGTTCAAGCTCTTGAAATAAAGCAGTGGTAAATGATTGTAAATCGTCAATCGCCTCCGGTATACCCCTGAGGCGCAAATTGGACCTGCAAGAACGGTTTTCCGCGTCTTCCAGGCGCGATAAAAGCATAGCATTTTCCTCACAGAGGGCAATTTGTTCATGTGCCTGTTCCTGCAGTGTGAGTTCCATATCATCAACCCTGGTCTCAAGGTCTGCTGTGCATTGTCCTATTTCACGGATCTCTCGTGTCAAATTGTTAGTGATTTGATCTGAGATTGTTTTCAGCGCCTTATGGAGCATAGTTTCCATCAGCCTTATGAAAGCAGTCTGTGACATACCTGCTTGCGGTAAGGAGGGGGAGCCGCCTGAATTAGATTGCATGTCCGTCTCATCTTCACTCTCCAGCACCTCTGAGTGTGCAGGAGAGGACGCTGCTTGATCAGCCAGGGCTCGGGCCTTCGCCGCCATCTTGGAAGAAGCGCGGGCCAGCGCTTCTTTTATGGGTTTCGGCTTTGTTTTGCCGCGGTGACCCATAAGTACCATACCGGAGGAGGCACTGATGTCCGGGGGAGGTAATCCCTGGAAAACGGGAGCCGGATCGCTGATTTAAAGGTGCTTTAAGGTCCCGAGTGTGCGGCGGGGAGTGCGGAGCTTCACAGAGAGACGTCCGCCATGTAAAGCTTCGCACATGCGCCCCTTATTGTTTTTCTATGCTTTTCTTTTCTTTTCTATTATTTTCTATTATTTAATAGTCTTTTCTATTCAATTTCGAACCCATTCTATACAAAATTCGAATTTCGGAACATGGCTTCTGAAAAACGAATTTCGTATAGAATGAATTTGAATAGAAAAGTTTAGAATAGTAAAAAAAATAATAGAAAAGAATAAACTAGAAAAAACATATATTGTATTTTATTCTATTCTGTACTATTGTTTTTCTATTCTATTTTTTATTTTCTATTCTATTCTAATCATTTCTATTCAAATTCAAAATCATTCTATACGAAATTTGAATTTTGATGGATATATATATATATATATATATATATATATATATATATATATATATATATATATATATATATATATATATATATATATATATATATATATATATATATATATAACCATTTAAACCATTTTCAGAAAATCGAATTAGGATAGAAGAAAGTAATAGAAAAGAATAGACTAGAAAAACAATAGAATTATATATATATATAAGTTCCAAAGGTTGCTGCACTTAAAAATTTGTTGCTTTATTCCATCAAATCTTTAGAAAAAGATTACAAAGCAAGTAGAGTCATTCCAAACAGAATCATTACAATCATTATTTTCTATTCTATTCTAATCTTTTCTATTCAAACTTGATTTCAGTCTATATGAAATTATGAAATTCGAATTTCGGAAGATGTTATATATATATATATATATATATATATATATATAATATATATATATATATATATATATATATATATATATATATATATATATATATATATATATATATATATATATATATATATTCATTCTAGATGAAATTCGAGAATGAATTTGAATTTGAATAGAAAATAATAGAAAATAGACTAGAAAAACAATAGAACAGAATAGAATAAACTGTAATATATATAATGTTTTATTCTATTCTGTTCTATTGTTTTTCTAGTCTATTCTTTTCTACTCTATCCTAATCTTTTCTATTCGAATTCAAATTCATTTTATACAAAATTTTGGAAGATGGTTTTATATATATATATATATATATAAATTTATTTCTATGCTGGTCTATAGTTTTTCTATGCTATTCTTTTCTATTATTTTGTAATCTTTTCTATTTGAATGCAAATTCATTCTATACGAAATTCGAATTTCGCAAAATGGTTATATAGAAATAGAATGAAATCGAATTCTAATAGAAAAGACTAGAATAGAAAAAACAATAGAACAATATATATAAAACATCTTCCGGAATTGGAATTTGGTACAGAATGAATTTGAATTTGAATAGAAAAGATCAGAATAGAATATATTATATTTTTTCTATTCTGTTCTATTGTTTTTGCATGCTATTCTTATTTTCTATTCTATTTGAATCTTTTCTATTGGAATTCGATTTCATTCTATATGAAATTCGAATTTCGCAAAATGGTTATATATAGTTTACTTTTTCAAAATCGTTCAAATTTTTTTCGAATTTGATTGTTTTTTTTGAATGCGGTCGAATTTTTTCGAATTCGAATACAAAACTAAACGAATCCCAAAAACGAATGTAACGAATGCAACTAATTTAACTAAACGAATTTAGTTAAATAACGAATCTAAACTAAACAAATGTTTTCATCCTGCACATGTCTACAGTAAAGTACTCTTTCCTAAGGTTAAACCTCATTTATTTTAACATCAATATAAGATATATATATATAATACTTTAACTTATAACTTAGGGTCATAATTAGTGGAACGCTAAAGAAAGACTATTTTATTTCATGCACCTTACACTGCTTCTTGAAACTAGAATCATTTATAACATTAAACTATGAGAGATCGGTTTTATATATGTTTTGCTAAGGAGGAAAAGATGCTACTGTACTATAAACAAGATACTATTCCATTAAATATACCCACTTTAGTTGTAGTCTTCTGCTTTACATATTAGGACTGTATTTTAGGGCTAATTTTGCCTAATGGAGTTGTGCATGGAAAAATAATGCCTGAGCATGCCAAAGGCCTCAATAACCCATATGAAAAAACATGATGCTGGTTTTCTTTAGTAAAGCCAGGAGTTAGAGGAGACAACTAGAGGTACAAATATATATCAAACATTACATTTTTACTCACAAACTGAAATTAATTGCATCACCTTAGAAGCCAGGGAAGGCTGGGCTTATGAACTTCTTTGGTGCAGGGATGTTTCACACATACTGCATGTCCTTCCACTTGGAACTTAGTTTTACACTGGTCTCAGTGAAATGAAAGAACAAAAACCTTCAACTTTCCTAAAAAAAAATTCCTGACATTTACTGGCATAGCCTAAGGAAATGTACATCTGCTGGCTTTCTAGCTAGATGTACGTACGTACATACATATATGTACATTAGGGATGAGCTTCGAGTTCGAGTCGAACTCATGTTCGACTCGAACATTGGCTGTTCGCAAGTTCACCGAACAGCGAACAATTTGGGGTGTTCGCGGCAAATTCGAATGCCGCGGAACACCCTTTAAAAGTCTATGGGAGAAATCAAAAGTGCTAATTTTAAAGGCTAATATGCAAGTTATTGTCATAAAAAGTGTTTGGGGACCTGGGTCCTGCCCCAGGGGACATGGATCAATGCAAAAAAAAGTTTTAAAAACGGCCGTTTTTTCAGGAGCAGTGATTTTAATAATGCTTAAAGTCAATCAATAAAAGTGTAATATCCCTTTAAATTTCGTACCTGGGGGGTGTCTATAGTGTGCCTGTAAAGGGGCGCATGTTTCCTGTGTTTAGAACAGTCTGACAGCAAAATGACATTTTGAAGGAAAAAACTCATTTAAAACTACTCGCGGCTATTGCATTGCCGACAATACACATAGAAGTTCATTGATAAAAACGGCATGGGAATTCCCCAAAGGGGAACCCCGAACCAAAATTAAAAAAAAAAAATGACGTGGGAGTCCCCCTAAATTCCATACCAGGCCCTTCAGGTCTGGTATGGATTTTAAGGGGAACCCCGCGCCAAAAAAAAAAAAAAAACGGCGTGGGGTCCCCCCAAAAATCCATACCAGACCCTTATCCGAGCACGCAACCTGGCAGGCCGCAGGAAAAGAGGGGGGGATGAGAGTGCGGCCCCCCCTCCCTCCTGAACCGTACCAGGCCACATGCCCTCAACATTGGGAGGGTGCTTTGGGGTAGCCCCCCAAAACACCTTGTCCCCATGTTGATGAGGACAAGGGCCTCATCCCCACAACCCTGGCCGGTGGTTGTGGGGGTCTGCAGGCGGAGGGCTTATCGGAATCTGGAAGCCCCCTTTAACAAGGTGACCCCCAGATCCCGGCCCCCCCCCCGTGTGAAATGGTAAGGGGGTACATAAGTACCCCTACCATTTCACGAAAAAAGTGTCAAAATGTTAAAAATGACAAGAGACAGTTTTTGACAATTCCTTTATTTAAATGCTTCTTCTTTCTTCTATCTTCCTTCATCTTCTGGTTCTTCTGGTTCTTCTGGCTCTTCTGGTTCTTCCTCCGGCGTTCTCGTCCAGCATCTCCTCCGCGGCGTCTTCTATCTTCTTCTCCTCGGGCCGCTCCGCACCCATGGCATGGGGGGGAGGCTCCCGCTCTTCTCTTCTTCTTTTCTTCTCTTCTTCTCTTCTTCTTTTCTTCTTTTCTTCTCCGGGCCGCTCCGCAATCCATGCTGGCATGGAGGGAGGCTCCCGCTGTGTGACGGCGCTCCTCGTCTGACAGTTCTTAAATAACGGGGGGGGCGGGGCCACCCGGTGACCCCGCCCCCTCTGACGCACGGTGACTTGACAGGACTTCCCTGTGACGTCACGGGGAATGCCACAGGGAAGTCCCGTCAAGTCACCGTGCGTCAGAGGGGGGCGGGGTCACCGGGTGGCCCCGCCCCCCGTTATTTAAGAACTGTCAGACGAGGAGCGCCGTCACACAGCGGGAGCCTCCCTCCATGCCAGCATGGATTGCGGAGCGGCCCGGCGAAGAAAATGAAGAAGAGAAGAAGAGAAGAAAAGAAGAAGAGAAGAGCGGGAGCCTCCCCCCATGCCATGGGTGCGGAGCGGCCCGAGGAGAAGAAGACAGAAGACGCCGCGGAGGAGATGCTGGACGAGAACGCCGGAGGAAGAACCAGAAGAGCCAGAAGAACCAGAAGAACCAGAAGATGAAGGAAGATAGAAGAAAGAAGAAGCATTTAAATAAAGGAATTGTCAAAAACTGTCTCTTGTCATTTTTAACATTTTTGACACTTTCTTCGTGAAATGGTAGGGGTACTTATGTACCCCCTTACCATTTCACACAGGGGGGGGGCCGGGATCTGGGGGTCACCTTGTTAAAGGGGGCTTCCAGATTCCGATAAGCCCCCCGCCCGCAGACCCCCACAACCACCGGCCAGGGTTGTGGGGATGAGGCCCTTGTCCTCATCAACATGGGGACAAGGTGTTTTGGGGGGCTACCCCAAAGCACCCTCCCAATGTTGAGGGCATGTGGCCTGGTACGGTTCAGGAGGGAGGGGGGGCCGCACTCTCGTCCCCCCCTCTTTTCCTGCGGCCTGCCAGGTTGCGTGCTCGGATAAGGGTCTGGTATGGATTTTTGGGGGGACCCCACGCCGTTTTTTTTTTTTTGGCGCGGGGTTCCCCTTAAAATCCATACCAGACCTGAAGGGTCTGGTATGGAATTTAGGGGGAACCCCACGTCATTTTTTTTTTTTTTTTATTTTGGCCGGGGTTCCCCTTAATATCCATACCAGACCTGAAGGGCCTGGTATGGAATTTAGGAGGACTCCCACGTCATTTTTTTTTTTTAATTTTGGTTCGGGGTTCCCCTTTGGGGAATTCCCATGCCGTTTTTATCAATGAACTTCTATGTGTATTGTCGGCAATGCAATAGCCGCGAGTAGTTTTAAATGAGTTTTTTCCTTCAAAATGTCATTTTGCTGTCAGACTGTTCTAAACACAGGAAACATGCGCCCCTTTACAGGCATACTATAGACACCCCCCAGGTACGAAATTTAAAGGGATATTACACTTTTATTGTTTGACTTTAAGCATTATTAAAATCACTGCTCCTGAAAAAACGGCCATTTTTAAAACTTTTTTTTGCATTGATCCATGTCCCCTGGGGCAGGACCCAGGTCCCCAAGCACTTTTTATGACAATAACTTTCATATAAGCCTTTAAAATTAGCACTTTTGATTATTCATGTTCGTGTCCCATAGACTTTAACGGTGTTCGCATGTTCGAACAAACTTTTTTCCTGTTCGCATGTTCTGGTGCGAACCGAACAGGGGGGTGTTCGGCTCATCCCTAATGTACATGCTTGTAGCACCAGACTGGTAGTGTCCAGACTGGAGTATTTTATTTTATTAAAAGTTCTTAATTGAAAAAAAGCTCAAAAAGTGTAGCATTGCTGAAGTGAATTATCATAGACAATCAGTCTTTCAGTTTCTGAAATTTACCTGAATAATCACTATATTAAAAGTAATTATTTGTTCAGTCAAAAGAGAATCAAAATAAAGTCTAATGTGATTAATACGACTTTGATAATTAATGAATTGCCAAGGAATGCGTTCACCACTTTACCATTTTTGAAACAATAAGACAGTTATTTGAATGTAGTTTACAATTTTTTAATGTATGTTTAATGAATGATCAAATACTAGCAAAACTGCCAGTGTTGGATAATTTGTTTTATAAATACGTAAATTAGATTTTGAAAAGGAACTTTTGTTCAGTTTTATACTGCTAAAATTACAGTCATATTAAATAGACACAAAAATGCTGGCATGATTGTGAGAAGCCCAGAGTGCGTTAATGTGCAAAGAGTGACAGGGAAAGCTGAAGTTATACTTGGCTTTGCCCCCTTTCACCTCCTGTCCCTTACTACTTGTCCACCACAATGATGGACAGCCTTAGTCACTAATAATGAGGCAGATGAAGCAAGAAGGAGGGATATCATGTGCAATGTCAGTTCCCAAAATTGCTTTAAATTTAGAGCATTTTTAGCTTTGGGATTCTCAGGATGCTCTTTTTGAGCATAGCAAGATTTTTTAGCATGTGTACAAGCAGCTTTAAGAATCCGCAGTAAATGACTACTTGTAATTTTAAAAGCTTTCAATAAAACATAGTCGTGATAAAATAAGGCAGAGCAAAATGCACAGGACTTTTAAGTCATGTCCGTAGGAAACAGTGGAATAATGGAGGTCTGCAGCAAATGTGTAAGATCGGGAAATTTTCACCAGACCAAAAAACACACTTGATCCAGTAGCTTCAACCAGATGGGTCCACAAATAAAACAAAGTAGCGTAAGAGAAAAAAAGAATGCACAGACTTCACGCAACACAAAGGATAACATTTATTGAATAAAAGCAAAGTAGCAACTCACATATTCCCAACATGAACAGTGCACATCAGGCTAGAGGAGGATATTTCAGTAGTAATCTGCATGCCATGGCTAGAGGCAGGGCTTAGAAGATTTTCTTGCAGCTCTTAGTTCTGCAGAGGGGACCTGTTAAATTTAAACACAACCAAAGAAATTCCCAGCTCAACTTACTGACCAGCCTGCAACTATCCAAATTATCCTGTCTAGCAATATGCGTTAAAACAGGGGTTAAGTTTGCACACATTTGCAAATACATACATAACCTAAAGATCCCAGTCAAGACACCCCAGTATTTTCTGTAGTCCCAATGAATAATGGATAGGCAGAGGGCAGGTGATCCTGGAGGGAGCCCGCCCCTCCTTAAAGGCACAGGGGTGCACTGAAAAGGTGTCCAGTGCGTTCCCTCACCTATATTTCAAGAGTACAAACAAATGGCCACTGCCCTCACCTATAACTGGCCTTTGAAGCAAGGAGCACATGGAAGGGCAATGCATGCAAAACAAAACCATAGAAATTCCAAGCTCAACTTACCGACCAGCTTGCAACCAACCAAATTTTCCTTTTTAACCTGTCCTCTGCCTACCCATTATAATGCATGTGCTTCCACGGTGGAGGCTCTCAAAATTTAGAGTTAGGATTACAGACAATACTGGGGTGCCTTGACAGGGCTTAGTAGCTTACACATGTATTTGCAAATATGTGCAAATGAAACCCTTGTTCTTAACGCATACTATTAGACAGGATAATTTGGTTTAGTTGGTTTCAAGCTGGTAAGTTGAGCTGGGAATTTCTTGGGTTTTGTTTTTTATGGGTTGCCCTTCCATGTTCTCGTTGCTGCAAAAACCAGTTATAGATGAGGGCAGTGGCCATTTGTTTGTAAATTTAAACACCGGTTTACTTTCAATGAGGTAGAGAAGAGTCTGCTCACTAGTGACCAGATTAGGACAGTAAGTGTCAAAATGGAATTATGAGGTTATTACCATAGCCTTTTCTGTAATTCACATCTGTTTTTATGGCAGGGATTACCTCTCTTGAAACATTGCTGTTTTTAAAGTATCATCACCAGTAAATATGTTCGATAGAATTTTAAACATATATGTTAGAACATGCCATTAACGACCTTGGTGTGTTTGTTGGGTCTGGTGGAGGGAGTGATCCCTACAAGAGCTTTGCTTGTAAGGCCATTGTGCTGCACTGGAAGGCACCTGCAGCTCCTATGGTGACCTTTTGGAAATCTTTAGTGAATAAAATGGTCCCATTCTACAAAGCAACCTATATGAGCAGAGTATCCTAAGAAGTCACTCAGCCCTTTAAGGGGTTTAAGATGCGGGAGGCGGGTCAGGGTTTATGATTATGTGACTGCCGTGATTGGCTGTCAGTGTTCACATGATCTGAAAGCTCCGGTTACAAGTAGCAATCAGGAGCTTTCCGTTACTCACCAGTAACTGTGTCGGGCGCGCACTTTCGGCACAGCTGTGTTCACAATCTGGAACGCAAATATGAGGCCACTCGGCGCCCATACACCGATATTTGCTTACTGTCAGTGTAAAGGAGTTAATAAACATTTGTAAAAAATATATATATGTTAGAACAGAATTTACAAAATGTATTAATTATAAATAATTTTAGTACAATTAATTACAAATTGAGAAGTCAGTAATTTTTTAACCAATAAAATATTAAAGTATATCAAACCATTTTGAGCCATTCCCAGCTAAAGGGAACCACTGACTGAAAACAACACTAACTACATTTAAAAACATGATCCCTTTCTTTCTATAGATGGATGCATTACGACCAATTATAAACACAAATCTGGACTTATTCAATAAGACTTAGGCCCCTTTCACACGGGCGGATAGAATTGTGCTTTTAGCTGCGGACAGATGAAGTTATCTACCACAGCTAAACGCACACAATGCATTCCTATGGCCCCATTCACACACTGCATTTAGCAACAGTTTCGTTACATGCGGTTTTGTGCAGATAGAAAAAAATTTTGACTGCGTCCAGGAACGATTTAGCGCAGCTATCTGCAGCTATCTGCACATAACTGCAGGTAATTGCAGTGTACTATTTCTCCTGCAGATAGCAGCGGCATCATGGGAAGAAAAACAACAGGAAGTACATCAGAAATTGCAAGAATGTTCCAACGCAGCTAAATGCAGCCGCATGTAAACACAGGTAAACGCAGCTAATCGCAATGTACAACTGCAAGTGAACGCTGTACCAGGATTCTCTGAATTTCAAAATAACAAAACATGCTTTTAACAGCGGCAGAACAGCCACCCGTGTGAAAGGGGGCGCAATGGTCATGTACAGAGCCATTTGATTCCCTGTGTTAAGAGCAGAGTCAAGCAATGTGCCTGCAATTCACATGATCATGATTACTAACAGGATGCAAATGTGCATTCTTATTAGTGTATCTACTAGAGGGAGATCTTTCAATAGTGAAATATGTCCAGCCACTGTCTAAATCCTGCGACCAAATTTTGTAAGAACCAAATAACTTAAAGCTGAACTTCAGTCGTTTTTTTTTTTCAACTTTCCATCTATTAAATCTTCTGCCCTTGTTGTTTTAACTTTGGATAGTAAAACATTTTTTCTGCCAGTAAGTACCTTATACAGCCAATTTCCTGTTTCTTGTCTGGTAAAAAGCCTAGGCTTATGACATCATGCGCTCTCTCTCTCTCTCTCTCTCTCTCTCTCTCTCTCTCTCTCTCTCTCTCTCTCTCTCTCTCTCTCTCTCTCGAGAGAGAGAGAGAGAGAGAGAGAGAGAGAGAGAGAGAGAGAGAGAGAGAGATTGTCAGGAAGGGAGGGGGATGAGTCATAAGAGATCAATGAGAGCTGCAGAGCTGGGGGTGTGTCTGTGTAAGTCCAGGAAATGAACAGGCAACAGCTTCAGCTACCCATCGTTAAAATGATTGCAGCCAGACTCAGTGGACGGAGATTTCTGCAGCATATTTGGCAAGTACAGAATCACAGTATATATAAAATAATATGCAAAGTGTTTGGAGGGAAGCTTCAGAATGGCAAAGATGTTTTTATTACAAATTATGTGAGCAGACCACAGTTTCTCTTTATATTATTATATCCTAAACACTGCATTGAAATAATTTACCAAACAATAAATCAACCCATTTAAGTTCACAAAAAGCTGTTTTCTGTTAAATAAAACTTGAGGTTGCCTAAAACCATAAGTCATGTTTATTCATTTGTTTAATTACTCAAGCTGTGTTTTATTTAGCAATTTCAAACAACCTGAACAATAATCTTACATTAATTATCTAAACAAAGAACAAAGTGAAGTATGTTGGTGAGCTCATCATTTTGTTGCAAGCTATGATTTGCTTATGGATATATTTTGATCATATTAAAAAGGCCACTGTTATCTCTTTTGAAAATATGAATGTCTTTGTATTTGAATGGTTTGCAGAATTAGTCCTGCACAGTAATTAGCATGTATTTACATATAAAAAAAAAGATAGGGCAGGACTTCCTGTGATAAAGAATACAAACTGTTAATAGAACATTGGATCGGATTATAAAAAAAAAATGTATTTTTCCAATAGAATTCAGATTCTATCAGTTCATTTTCTTGCCCATGTTTAAAAAACTAAAATGGGTCAGGCTGAAGTGTAGCATCTTTTAGTTTTTTATGCAATAGGTTGCCTGTATTTAGAGTCCATAAAGAAATGTTGAGATTAGGTTGAAAAAGGGTGGGCCCACATCCCAATTACAAGGAACAAGTGGAAAGGTTCCCTCTTAATGGGACTTTAATGGCCCAACTGTTTTTCTTTAGAACAGTCACAGTATGAAAAATCAGAAAAGCAAAATATATATTTATAAAAAATATACATTTTATTTAAACAATGGATAAAAGGTATGCATATTCACAACAATGGTGGCTGGTGAACATATAGGTCGACATAACATAGCAATTGAGATAAAATACACATAGGTCCAGGACTACCGTGATGTTGCCAGGCAGATATCTAAAGACCACACCCAAAGCATTTCAGAATCCCTTCTTTCTTCAGGTATGTATATATTGATAGAGCATATTATTTCTATAATGGAATAAATAAGAAATAATAGAAAATGGAACACAAAGGAACACACACACAAAATACTTCCATTCATTGCTTATATAGTTTGTAGGATTGAACTTACATGTTGACAGAGGTTCGTAGAAAAAACAAATGCATCAACCATGGAATATTGCTATGTATATAGAGTCCAGCCAAGTTCAGCTCTAAGTTTTGGATAGAATTTTTTTATTTTTGCCTTCTGTGTTTCCCATTTGGGAGATTTTAGTGTCAGACAACAAAAAGTGAGCAATTATCTCCACACTTCCTGTCTATTACAATACTACTATCTGTGCTGAATAGATAATTGGTCGTGGAAAATACAGCTAGATAATGGCACCAATCCCCAAATTTGCATGGAAACAATAGGAAGATGGGGCGGGGATTTTTTGAGGCGCAAAAATATCATCAACTATATTCAATAAAAAGGAATTTATGTCTTGTTTTGAGAAGCAAAACAGAAATATATACATAAAAACAGAGAACACAGGCATGTACAGTATGTGACAGACTCACCCGGGACAGAGGCTATTGGAGGGGACTGAACGCAAGCCTCTCGCCCACCGATTATGGGCCCTAGCATTTGGGGGAATGGTGCTCTCTGTGAGCTGTATGCCTGGGGACCCTGGGGTTGGTGTTACTTTGGATTCAGCTCCATGTCCCCCCAAAACACACAGACTCTGGAACCCGTTATATGCCATATTAGAATGATAAGACTGAATTATACTGTTGGGACACATCCTGTGAGAAGATGCTAATGTCATCAACTCCACTCACCTGTCTGATGTCAGCTATAATGTGTTTAATGTAAATAAGTTTAGTCTAGGTTCTAAGGGTATTCAACTCATTGTTGTTTGTTCTAATTAACCCTGTGTTGATGTTTATGGTAATGTATGTTAATTGAATGAGCTGATCACATTGTCCTCTATACAATGTAGGAGACGGGACGACTCCTATTGGAGCTCATGTTAATTAGGTTAATTAGATTATGTTTGTATTGTTAATTGTAATTAGCTCCAGCTATTGTGTTTATACTACTGTGTGAAGCTCGGTGCCCACAAGTCTGTCATCTGGTCTGGGTAAATTTTGTAGGAAATTAGCTCATGTTAATTAGGTTAGCTTTGAGTCATCCTGGTGTAAAAATGTGTGTGAGATCTCAAATAAAGAGTTAGTCCTGATTTACTCCAAGACTGGTGTTGTCTAGTTCTTGGGGGTTCCTATAGCCAGATCCATTGGACTCGTGTTAAAGAACTTAGGAAGCAGTATACTGACGGAAGCACTCAAGCGGAGTGTGGGACGTTCCGTGACACAGTACTATTATGATGTTAAGCAAGACAGCATTATAAAAGATCCCTACATGTTTCGCCCATAGTTCGGGCTTCTTCAGGGGGGCTGTCTTTTGGAGGTACAGGCCTTCTAGAATGGACAACAAATAAACAAACAAGATATACAGAAAATAGTAAGTGACTGACTACTAATGGAAAATAAGATGTACATGTTATATATATTTGAAAAAACTACAGAAGACTATTTAAAGACATAAAGTGTACAAAGTGATTAAATATGCACCTGTGTCTCCACTCCCAGAGCAGTGCTTCTAGCCCAATTCACCCGAGACAATGGGGGCGAGGGTCCTATTGCAGTCTCCCCAGAGGTTAACAATGAAAGTCGGGACCACAGGCGACCGGGGGTCACAGAGGGAACAAAAGGACCAGCTAAAAGCAAATACAGTAGGTCAAACAAATAAGGGAATGAAGGAGAGGGAATATATAGTAACGATATTGTACCCATTAAATAAATAGGAGATAGGCTTACAATGGGGACCCAAAGGAAACTTGAAGCCAAGGGACTTGGAGAGGCCACCTAACAGCACTGGAGGTACTCAGTAGGCTAGTATAAAAAATGAGAAAAAGAAGAAAATTAGCAATAAACAAGTGGTAATCCATAAAGGAGACCAATCGTTCAAGCAAGGATGATATATCAAAAAGGGATGATCAGAGGGAGCCTGGACAATCACAGAGAAAGATAGCCCGGCGCCAGATCAAAATATATACATTAAATGGAAGCAATAGTCCTCAGTGAAGCTGGGGAGTTACCTGCGAGTGTGTGGTGGCAAATTAACTTGTCCCCCTGGCCGCCCAATCATTTCTGGTTGCGGCTGTCTAACCGAAAATGCTAGTAGTTTCGTTGACACTTACCTCAATCACCATGTTAAGGCACTATTCTCCTATGTACAAGATACAATCGACCTTATTAAGGTTATAGAAGGCATCTCTGTTCCAGAGGATGCCTGGTTAGTCACCATCGATGTTGAGAGCCTTTACAACACAATCCCGCATGAGAAGGGTTTATCGGTAGTGGCCGAACATCTACGCGAATGTGGTCGGACTGCGGACCCATACAATGTATTGATACGTGAACTATTGAGGTTTATACTCACCAGGAATGTGTTTGTTTTCTGTCTCTCCCACTACCTCCAGGTGCAGGGGGTAGCAGTGGGGACATGTTGTGCCCCATCGCCAACCTGTACCGGGGGGGGGGTGGGAGAGAGACCTCTTTTCCAGAGAGGATATAACCAAGTATTTAAACAATGTGGTGACGTTTCACCGCTACATCGATGACATTTTGATTATATGGTCAGGTACCCATGATGAGCTACTTGAATTCATGGATATCCTGAGCCATAATACCTACAACCTTAAATTCACTATGTCATGTGATAGGAAGTCCATTAACTTTCTGGACATTCAAATCTTTGTAGAAACCGACGGCTCCCTGGGTACATCCCTTTTTAGGAAACCATCACCAGCAATACTATCCTTCATCCATCTAGCTCACACACCAAGCCCCTTATCAACAGCATTCCCTACAGCCAATACCTCAGACTGAAGCGTAACTGTAGTAGGGATGATGACTTTCAGAGGGAAGCTAAACTTTTGTATTCTCGTCTGCGTGAAAGGGAATATTCCCATAACACTTTGAAGAGGGCCTACAACCGAGCAAGGGCCCCTGCTAGGAACACGTTGATTCATAAGAAAAAAACAAATCCCCCATCACAATTAGTAAGGATTATAACTTCTTACACTAAACAACATAGACAAGTGAGACAGATTATTAATAAATACTGGCCTTTACTGTTGGCAGATCCCATAGCATGCAAGTATGTTGATAAACAACCTCAAATCACATACAGACATGCAAGGTCCTTGAAAGACCGTCTAACCCAAAGCCATTACCAAATGTCCTCCCTATCAACTTCCACTCCGGGATCGTTTCCCTGCAAAAAATGTGACAAATGCCTTTTCATGTTAAACCATCAAGAAATTAATCTGCCTAATGGTCAAATCCATAGAATCAAACATAGTTACATGCCAAACTCCTGGCATTGTCTACATGATGCAATGTACGTGTAATTGTTTCTATGTTGGAAAGACAAAACGTCCCTTTTTTAAAAGAATCAATGACCATATATCACTTATTAAGAAACATAAAATGGAAACTCCAATCAGTCAGCATGTTGGTCTGTACCATGGCTTCAGATTGGACACCATTAAATTTATGGCTTTGGAACATATCCACTTAGATACTAGAGGAGACAGTAATGATCAAAGGCTGTTACAACTGGAATCCCGCTGAATTAATTTATTGGAAGCTACTACTTATCCTGGATTAAATGAAATACTGAGTTTCAAGCCCTTTCTATAATCCCTCCCACTGTTCTCTGTTGCTATAATTAAATTATTTTTTTTTTCTTTCTCTCTTTCCCTCCCCCTCCCTCCATTTTTTTGGCCTTTGTTATAACCTTTATGTTGCTTACTAATGAGTACTATAATACATTATCACCATCAAATAATTCATTACTATATCCATAAATTCTGATATTATTTATGGTTTATTATTTGCGTCCGTGGATTTTACATTTTTTTCTTTTTTTATGATTTATTTCATTTAGTATTTTCATTTACTGATTGAAGTTATTTATTGTTTTCCTCACGTTCTTTTGTTTATGCATTTGCATTTATTTATTTATTTTTCACTCCCAATTTGTTCTGTGTTAATTTGTATTGTCTATCTTTATTCATTATTATACTATTGTAAATGCACCTGTCTCCCCTATACCCATGGCACTGCTTTAGAGTATAACCACCTCTCCCCCTTTTGCCTCTTGAGTGGATGTTTTGTTCCTATTTAGGTCCTCTGGCTACACTGCAGTCTAACCCTTTGGCATTTTTGGTGGCCACATGGACGCCCAAGGGCGTTCTTGGTTCTTAGCAATACACCCGCTATTCTGTGCCGCCCTGCGTGATTCAAAATCATATCTCCCTGCATCACAGGGATGATCTCTCTCTCTCCCCCATGTTCATCACTGGAGGGAGCCGCTCTGCTCAGTCTGGCATCCGAGCCTTAGGACCCGGTGCAGACGAGCGGAGCTATGTGATGGTGCACTGCGCATGTGTGGCACAGCTTCACGTCCGCTTCCGGTCCTTCGGGACCGGATGGGGGGGGATAAAACATCGCTGCTCTGGCGTTCAAATGCTGCTGGAGTCCCTTGGGACATGATGTGCCACCACACACTCGCGGGTAACTCCCCAGCTTCACTGAGGACTCTTGCTTCCATTTCATGTATATATTTTGATGTGGCGCCGGGCTATCTTTCTCTGTGATTGTCCAGGGTCCCTCTGATCATCCCTTTTTGATATATTATCCTTGCTTGAACGATTGGTCTTCTTTATGGATTACCACTTGTTTATTGCTAATTTTCTTCTTTTTATCATTTTTTATACTAGCCTACTGAGTACCTCCAGTGCTGTTAGGTGGCCTCTCCAAGTCCCTTGGCTTCAAGTTTCCTTTGGGTCCACATTGTAAGCCTATCTCCTATTTATTTAACGGATACAATATTGTTACTTTATATTCCCTCTCCTTCATTCCCTTTACTTGTTTGACCCACTGTATTTGCTTTTAGCTGGTCCTTTGTTCCCTCTGTGACCCCCAGTCGCCTGTGGTCCCGACTTGCATTGTTAGCCTCTGGGGAGACTGCGATAGGACCCTCGCTCCCATTGTCTCGGGTGAATTGGGCTAGAAGCACTGCCCTGGGAGTGGAGACACAGGTGCATATTTAATCACTTTGTACACCTTATGTCTTTAAATAGTCTTCTGTAGATTTTTCAAATATATATAACATGTACATCTTATTTTAGTAGTCAGTCACTTACTGTTTTCTGTATATATTGTTTGTTTATGTGTTGTCCATTCTAGAAGGCCTGTACCTCCAAAAGACAGCTCCCCTGAAGAAGCCCGATCTATGGGCGAAACATGTTGGGATCTTTTATCATGCTGTCTTGCTTAAAGTGGAGTTCCACCCAAAAATGGAACTTCCACTTTTTGGATTCCCCCCCTCCAGTGTCACATTTGGCACCTTTCTGGGGGGAGGAGGGAGCAGATACCTGTCTAATACAGGTATTTGCTCCCACTTCCTGGCATAGATCACCGCAGTGATTGCGGTGACCTAAGCCACTTCCGCCACCTACTCTGTCCTCCTCCACCGCTGTATTCTGTGAGACACAGAATAGAGCAGGGACCTGAGAGGACGCGCAGCGTGACTCGCGCATGCGCAGTAGAGAGCCAGGAAGTGAAGCCGCATGGCTTGACTTCCTTATTCCCATACTGAGGATGGTGGCGGCAGCAGCCGAGAGCTGAAGGATGGATTGGCTTTGGCTGCCGACACCGCGGGCTCCCTGCACAGGTAAGTGTCCATATATTAAAAGTCAGCAGCTGCAGTATTTGTAGCTGCTGGCTTGTAATATTTTTTTTTTCAGCGAACCTCCGCTTTAACATCATAATAATAGTACTGTACATGCCCGTGTTCTCTGTTTTTATGTATATATTTTCTGTTTTGCTTCTCAAAACAAGAAATAAATTCCTTTTATTGAATATATTTGATATTTTTGCACCTCAAAAAATCCCCATCTTCCTATTGTTTCCATACTATCTGTGCTGGGAAAATCTAAAAAAGTAGAATGAGTGAATTTGGAACCTCCCTCAGGCAGATTTATATTTAGAACTGTATCCTCAACAGGGACATATATAGAGTTAAAAATCTATAAAACTCTACAGATCAACAAAAATATAAATATACTATTTTAGAAATATTAGTTTTAAATACATATTTTTTTAATTTCAAAGTGTATAAAAAGCAAAATGTTTTTTGGGTTGAGTCTTGGAGGATTAGAAACTCTGTCAAGATTTTTATTGCTGAAGTTGTCCCTACTGAGGAGATTCAACTCACTATTTGTGCTAGTAATCATTGTCAATTGGTCTATACATAAAGTGCTGGGCAATCCAACATTTTTGAGTTGTCACCAGATCGAAAGGTAAGAGTGCATTTTCTGAGGAAAACATCTGTTCTGATCTGTTTACAAAATCTGGCATCTTCAGCACAGGAAGCAAATGGAAATTTTCCCAATGAGAAAGAGATGACAAAACATTGACAGGGGTTTTTACTATTTCATACTTTATCTAAAACTAACAAAAATATTTTGGATATACTTACACTTTAAACCTACAGTATATGCTATTACATACTAAGTATAAGCATCATGCATATGCATAAACTAAAAAGTATATATGTATAACCAGACTAATGCTTTATAATGATTTATGTATTACCTAAGTTCTTAATACCACCCTTATGATCAGTGTATCGAAGTGTAGGAGCACTGAAGTACAAGAGGAGAAAAAGCACTTCAAATTAAAATATGTCTTGTGATTTTTTTTTTTTAGGTTTATGAAAATAAATTATAAATGTGGAAGGGAGGGGGGGTGTGGCCTAGCGCGAGAGCCAGATGGACGTGTGAGACTGGAGCTCCGGCGAGATAGGGGACAGTAGCAGCACACAACGGCCATCCGAAGCGGAAAATCATAAGGTCAGGTCAGGTGGTGGGCAAGGCTGGGAGACCCCACAACTATGTCCGGGAAGCGGAGAAAGGACAGAAAGGTCCAGCGTCTCACGGACTTTTATCCCCCCAAACGGCAGAGCAGATGGGCAAGATGGCGCCGAGGCCTACTCAACGCTGGTAGCTCCAGCACAACAGTGATCATCTCAAGCAGGTAATCGTTCCCAAAATAAAAGCTCCTCAAGGGATAAGATGCAGAATCCATCCACCCCATCCACCTGCAGTCCAGCCAAAACAAAACCTAGGCTGGATGCTGACGGATTCCATAACGCAGGGGGCCTGGCCTATGATTTTGGGGAGGACACCAGAGAACTCCCAGAATCGATCGAATCTTTCCCCACACAAAACCAACCAGTACTAGACACAGTATTAAAAGAGATACTGCTATCTTTGAGAAGCACTTTACAATCTGACATGGCAGGATATACAGTGGCTTGCGAAAGTATTCGGCCCCCTTGAACTTTTCAACCTTTTGCCACATTTCAGGCTTCAAACATAAAGATATAACATTTTTATTTTTTGTGAAGAATCACCAACAAGTGGGACACAATTGTGAAGTGGAACGAAATCTTTTGGATTTTTGAAACTTTTTGAACTAATAAAAAAATGAAAAAAGTGGGGCATGCAAAATTATTCGGCCCCCTTGCGTTAATACTTTGTAGAGCCACCTTTTGCTGCGATTACAGCTGCAAGTCGCTTGGGGTATGTCTCTATCAGTTTTGCACATCGAGAGACTGAAATTCTTGCCCATTCTTCCTTGTAAAACAGATCGAGCTCAGTGAGGTTGGATGGAGAGCGTTTGTGAATAGCAGTTTTCAGCTCTTTCCACAGATTCTCGATTGGATTCAGGTCTGGACTTTGACTTGGTCATTCTAACACCTGGATACGTTTATTTGTGAACCATTCCTTTGTAGATTTTGCTGTATGTTTGGGATCATTGTCTTGTTGGAAGATAAATCTCCGTCCCAGTTTCAGGTCTTTTGCAGACTCCAACAGGTTTTCATCCAGAATGGTCCTGTATTTGGCTGCATCCATCTTCCCCTCAATTTTAACCATCTTCCCTGTCCCTGCTGAAGAAAAGCAGGCCCAAACCATGATGCTGCCACCACCATGTTTGACAGTGGGGATGGTGTGTTGAGTGTGATGAGCTGTGTTGCTTTTACGCCAAACATATAGTTTTGCATTGTGGCCAAAAAGTTCGATTTTGGTTTCATCGGACCAGAGCACCTTCTTCCACATGTTTGGTGTGTCTCCCAGGTGGCTTGTGGCAAACTTTAGACAAGACTTTTATGGATATCTTTGAGAAATGGCTTTCTTCTTGCCACTCTTCCATAAAGGCCAGATTTGTGCAGTGTACGACTGATTGTTGTCCTATGGACAGACTCTCCCACCTCAGCTGTAGTTCTCTGCAGTTCATCCAGAGTGATCATGGGCCTCTTGGCTGCATCTCTGATCAGTCTTCTCCTTGTCTGAGCTGAAAGTTTAGAGGGACAGCCAGGTCTTGGTAGATTTGCAGTGGTCTGATACTCCTTCCATTTCAAAATGATCGCTTGCACAGTGCTCCTTGGGATGTTTAAAGCTTGGGAAATCTTTTTGTATCCAAATCCGGCTTTAAACTTCTCCACAACAGTATTACGGACCTGCCTGGTGTGTTCCTTGGTCTTCATGATGCTCTCTGCGCTTTCAACAGAACCCTGAGACTATCACAGAGCAGGTGCATTTATACAGAGACTTGATTACACACAGGTGGATTCTATTTATCACCATCAGTCATTTAGGACAACATTGGATCATTCAGAGATCCTCGCTGAACTTCTGGAGTGAGTTTGCTGCACTGAAAATAAAGGGGCCGAATAATTTTGCACACACCACTTTTCAGTTTTTTAATTGCTAAAAAAGTTTAAAATATCCAATAGATTTTGTTCCACTTCACAATTGTGTCCCACTTGTTGGTGATTCTTCACAAAAAATTAAAATCTTATATCTTTATGTTTGAAGCCTGAAACGTGGCAAAAGGTTGAAAAGTTCAAGAGGGCCGAATACTTTCGCAAGCCACTGTATGCACCGTATGAATAAAGACATACAGGATGTGGGGAACAGAGTGGATCATATAGAGACAAAAATGGGGGACTATGCTTCCACTATTAATGACCTGGTCGACTCTCAGGAGGAAACTGAAGCAGACAACGAATGGATCAAGGCAAAGCTGGCAGACATGGAAGACAGATCCAGAAGGAACAATTTAAAAATTAGGGGGATCCCTGATTCTGTACAACAGGATCTGGGCTCATATACTGCCACTTTGTTCAAATCTCTTATACCAAGTCTTACGGATTTAGACATTACCATTGACAGAATTCACCGACTGCCGAAGCCATCCCACTTACCAGACCTGATACCTAGAGACGTAATACTTAGGCTGTGTGCGTGTCACCGGCGCAAAAACAAACCTTAGTTCCTCAAACAATATTACATACTAAATGTTGGGGATGCTGCATTCAAAAAAAGACCCTTCACTTAGATGGGTAAGAAATACTAGTTGGTGTATGTGAATGCGCTACTCCCTTAATATCTCAAATACACAAGTGAAAGCTACCATCACCTGTAATGCTTATCAGCTACCCATCACAAATATTTCATGTGTATAAGTTTAAAATTTAAGATCAATAAATCATACATATACATATAACAAAAAGTCCTTCAGATATGTTGCAAAATCTTGTAACCATTAAAGTGACTGACGTGCTCCTATATTGCTTCAGTGTTCATATGTGACTGAGTGGGACCCTCCACCATTCAGATTGGCCACTCACCAGATACTTCACTAGGGGTACGCCTTTGGTTCATTCAGGGATAACCACTCCACCCAGGTACCACTTCTCACCGGTTAAAAACTTGTATTCTAATGCTCCTCATAGGAAAGCATAGGGACAAAAGGCGATCATAGCGCAATATGTTTGAACCATTTATTTTTTAAAAGATTCCAAAGGTTAAAATCACTCACATTTAAAAGTGCCCTCGAGCCGGCACGAAGCTTATCCAGCAGTTACGGACGAGTGGCTATTAGCATGGTTCGCCTGATGTTAATGTGCGGTCTCCACGCTCGGCTTGCGCTCCAAGCCTCGTTTCCGTTTTCGTCCGGTCACGTGATGCATAAAATTCTCCCAGCAGCCTCTACGCGTTTCGCATCATCAAATGCGTCATCAGGAAGCTGCCGTTTGATTGGTGCCCGCTCTATTTATACTGTGTGTGGCCGGAAATGTGTATTCCGCCATTTTAACTAAGGTAATGTTCCCATCTATGACTTCCTTTCCATTGCCGCCATTTTGACTAAGGTTTTTTCCCTTTTTGCATAATCCATACTTATATAGCTATTTCCTCTTTACATTTTCTTAGTTTGTATCTAAATTTTAGGAGTACTGACCCGTCTATATCTGCTGGAGAGGCTTTTACAATGTCTCAAACATATTACATATTTCCAAACTTTATTATACTTTCTACCCGTTCCGCCCTAGCCGTTCGTCCATATAAATATGGGACAGCAAAGAAATCCATTCTTTACAAAGATATACAGGGCAATTCCAAAAAAATTTCCAAAAAAAATTACAAGAAAAATATACAATTATATGTATAACCCCTATTCTATTATGTTACGTTCTGTACATAAAAAATTTTATTGAAAGGAGAAAAAATAGAAAATAAGAAATAATAAAAAATATGTATAATGCTACTAAAAATATGGGAAAAAATTTAATATAATGAAATAAAGAAAATGTGAAAAAAATGTGAAAAAAAAAAAAAATTATATAAAGAAAATGTGAAAAATGAAAAAAAATTTTGAAAAAAATGAAAAAATATAATAAAATAAAATAAAAAATAAAAAAATGAACAAAATGAAAAAAATATAAAGAAAATGAAAAAAATTGAAAAAATGTGAAAATTAAAATAAAAATAGAAATAAATATAAAACTAAAAATAAAAATAAAAATAAAAATAAAAATAAAAATAAAATAAAATAAAAAATGAAAAAAATGAAAAAAATGAAAAAAATATGAAAAAAATAACTAAAATAAAAATAAAATAAAATTATTACTGTACTAGTTAATAATTTTCCAGGTAGCAGTTGATGTCGAGTTCCACGTTCAACCCTTTTGGTCTCATCGGGGATGTGGGTGCAGATATAGGAACGAGTAGAACATTAGGGACTCCCATCGCCAATTTGACAAGAAAAGACACTGGAGCAATAGCACAGACCCCAAGAGATAACCAGAAGAAAATAAATACCCAGAAACCCGATCAAGGGAATAATAACACTTATGTAGCTCCCTACCAACCCCCGATGGGACAATACCTTAGACCTTGGAGGGGGGGATATAGAGGAAGGGGGAGGGGTTATTATAATTATGGCCTGAACTATGACCCACCTATGTGGCAGGGGGAATGGCGGGATTGGAGGGAACCCTACAAACCACCTATGCCAGTATTCCAAACCAGCAGGGGGGGCTGGAACAGGAACCCCCAGGAAACTGGAGGCAGTGTAAACCAAAGAGAAAAAGAGGCTGCAGAGGGGGATGCAAAAAGAAAAAGAGTAAATTAGGGGAGGGTATTTTTAACCTAACAGATATAACATTTACCCATGAGGAACTGTTAGTACTAGATAGGGGCATCAAGTATGCACCCAGTGCAACTTTTAACCAATTCGAAGCATTCATTGATTTGCAAAAGTTTATTCGGAAACTAAATTTAAAGAAATATTATTTAGAGAAAGGAGAACCCCAACATCAAACTAATGAAACGGAGTACACACATAGTCAGTTGAGGAACAGGTCCACGTTCAACCCTAGGTCGAGTACCAATCAACACATTGAAGTGTTTAAAAGGATAGTAGAGAAGGAAATGAGAAACATTAAACCGATAAAGTGCAATAAAGACAGAATATGGCAAGGCCTGAAGAAATTAGAAAAAAGAAAAAACATAGTAATTAGACCCGCGGACAAGGGGGGAGGGGTAGTGATCCTAAATAAACAGGACTACCATGCAGAACTGGAGAGACTAGTTAAAGACATAAGTACATACCAACCCCTGAAAAAGAATCCTAATAGAGAACTAAAAAAGAAATTAAAAGAGTACCTAAATAAGGGCATAGCAGATAATATTATAAATAAGAAAGAAGGTAGGTATTTACTGACAGAAGCACCAAGGATACCAGTAATATACCAGGTTCCTAAAATCCATAAGAATAAAACTAGACCACCAGGAAGGCCCATAATTAGTGGTATAGAATCAGTCTATTCAAGATTGGGGGAATATTTAGATATATTCCTCCAGCCAATAGCGGGAGAGGGCAAGGCATTCCTCAAGGATAGTAAGGATGTAATCAATAGCTTAAAGGATTTACAGGTGGACGACTCCACGCTATTGGTAACAATGGATGTGGAGTCGTTGTACACCAACATAAAACAAACGGACGCTTTGGCAGCTGTAGCATGGGGAATGAAGAACCTATCGGACCTAAAATTAAAACAAAGAAGGTTTATACTGGAGGGATTAAGGATGGCCATGGGGAATAACTTCTTCTGGCACAACCATAATTACTATAGACAGATAAAGGGAGTAGGGATGGGTAACAAGTATGCACCAAGTGTGGCCAACATCTTCCTCAGTAAATGGGAGGAGGAGGAGATTTTTGGAAGATGTTGGCCACACTTGCTGCTATACAAACGCTTTATTGATGACATTTTGATAGTATGGAAGGGCAGCCAAGAACAACTGGAAGCATTTATCCAACATATTGGCCATAACAAATATGATATTAAATTTACAGCTACAGCACACCAACAAAAAATAAATTTTCTGGATCTAGAAATTTATAAGAATAAAAATAAACTTGGAACTAGAACACACTTCAAAGAAACGGATCGGAACGGGTATATACCGATGGGGAGTTGTCATCACCCCCATTGGAAAAAAGCAATCCCAAAAAGCCAGTTTATTAGGATAAGACGAAATTGTGACCAAATAGAGGATTATTTTCAGCAGACTGATATACTAATTAAGAGATTCGTAGACAAGGGGTACAAAAGAGACACACTGGAGGAAACACGTCTAAAAATAGCCAATATGGATAGAGAGCTAACATTAACCAGTAAAATTAGAAATCATAATCACAAAGATAAAGTACCATTTATAACAGTATTCAATAAACAATACAAAACACTAGAAAAAATTATAACAAAACATTGGCCCATAATCAGCAATGATCCACAGTTGAGCAAGGTCCTTCCAAAAAAACCAGAGTTCGTATATAGGAGAGCAAGGAGGATCAGGGACAAAATAGTAAAAAATGTACCAGATCCCCCTAAAAAGATGTCAACATTTTTTGAACATGAGGGTTTCTTTAGGTGTGGGAAATGCAAGGCGTGCAAGTCTACCAACAAAAGGGATAGAAAAACAATTAACTTCGAATCAAGCAGTAATAAGCAAACTTTTAAAATTGACAAACTTATAACATGTGCTAGTACACATGTCACCTACGTATTGGAGTGCAGCTGTGGGCTGCAATACGTGGGCAGAACAACCAGAGCCCTATCGGTGAGAGTAGGAGAACACGTTAGAAATATCAAAAAAGGATTTAAACACCACAGTGTATCCAAACATTTCAGGGATGTACATGGTAGGAACCCCCAACATTTAAAATTCTATGGAATAGATAGGATAGAAAAAGATTGGAGAAACACTAACATGAGAAGGGAGGTATCAAGAAATGAAACCCATTGGATATTTAAAATGGACACTATGAGACCAAAAGGGTTGAACGTGGAACTCGACATCAACTGCTACCTGGAAAATTATTAACTAGTACAGTAATAATTTTATTTTATTTTTATTTTAGTTATTTTTTTCATATTTTTTTCATTTTTTTCATTTTTTATTTTATTTTATTTTTATTTTTATTTTTATTTTTATTTTATTATTATTTTTATTTTTAGTTTTATATTTATTTTAATTTTCACATTTTTTCAATTTTTTTCATTTTCTTTATATTTTGTTCATTTTGTTCATTTTTTTATTTTTTATTTTATTTTATTTTATTATATTTTTTCATTTTTTTCATTTTTTTCATTTTTTTCATTTTTTCAAAATTTTTTTTCATTTTTCACATTTTCTTTATATATTTTTTTTTTGTCACATTTTTTTTCACATTTTCTTTATTTCATTATATTAAATTTTTTCCCATATTTTTAGTAGCATTATACATATTTTTTATTATTTCTTATTTTCTATTTTTTCTCCTTTCAATAAAATTTTTTATGTACAGAACGTAACATAATAGAATAGGGGTTATACATATAATTGTATATTTTTCTTGTAATTTTTTTTGGAAATTTTTTTGGAATTGCCCTGTATATCTTTGTAAAGAATGGATTTCTTTGCTGTCCCATATTTATATGGACGAACGGCTAGGGCGGAACGGGTAGAAAGTATAATAAAGTTTGGAAATATGTAATATGTTTGAGACATTGTAAAAGCCTCTCCAGCAGATATAGACGGGTCAGTACTCCTAAAATTTAGATACAAACTAAGAAAATGTAAAGAGGAAATAGCTATATAAGTATGGATTATGCAAAAAGGGAAAAAACCTTAGTCAAAATGGCGGCAATGGAAAGGAAGTCATAGATGGAAACATTACCTTAGTTAAAATGGCGGAATACACATTTCCGGCCACACACAGTATAAATAGAGCGGGCACCAATGAAACGGCAGCTTCCTGATGACGCATTTGATGATGCAAAACGCGTAGAGGCTGCTGGGAGAATTTTATGCATCACGTGACCGGACGAAAACGGAAACGAGGCTTGGAGCGCAAGCCGAGTGTGGAGACCGCACATTAACATCAGGCGAACCATGCTAATAGCCACTCGTCCGTAACTGCTGGATAAGCTTCGTGCCGGCTCGAGGGCACTTTTAAATGTGAGTGATTTTAACCTTTGGAATCTTTTAAAAAATAAATGGTTCAAACATATTGCGCTATGATCGCCTTTTGTCCCTATGCTTTCCTATGAGGAGCATTAGAATACAAGTTTTTAACCGGTGAGAAGTGGTACCTGGGTGGAGTGGTTATCCCTGAATGAACCAAAGGCGTACCCCTAGTGAAGTATCTGGTGAGTGGCCAATCTGAATGGTGGAGGGTCCCACTCAGTCACATATGAACACTGAAGCAATATAGGAGCACGTCAGTCACTTTAATGGTTACAAGATTTTGCAACATATCTGAAGGACTTTTTGTTATATGTATATGTATGATTTATTGATCTTAAATTTTAAACTTATACACATGAAATATTTGTGATGGGTAGCTGATAAGCATTACAGGTGATGGTAGCTTTCACTTGTGTATTTGAGATATTAAGGGAGTAGCGCATTCACATACACCAACTAGTAATACTTAGGCTGCATTTCTTTCATGTAAAGGAACAACTGATGACCACAATGGGAAATCAAGAGCAGATTCCGTCACAGTATCACAATCTACAATTTTTTGCAGACTTGTCACAGTACACCCTGCAAAAACGTAAAAACCTGAACACAGTGACAAAAGTACTAAGCAACCATAAAATTGTGTACAGATGGGGGTATCCCACAAAGATAAATATCACTAAGGGCAACCGCACTTACACAGTGACATCCCTGGAGAAGGGCATCAACCTTCTGAAAGAGTGGGGTATCCTCCCTGACCCCCCGGAAGAAACTGCGGCCACTAGCACTCCGCGCCACTTATCACAGGAATGGAAAACGGTTACAGCAAAAAATGCCACCTCTCATTCTTGAACAGATAAGGATGGTCTATATTCTTTTCTTTTAGTCCCTGACTAATGAAGTCCTCAAAATTGAACTTATCCCCCAGTTACATGTAACAGCAAACTGCTGTCCTTGGGTATTTTTTACCCCCCGTATAAGTTGCATCATTTGCGATGTACCAAAGTTGAAAGTTAAAAATCTTTTGTTTTTCTTTTTGGTTATACTTTATATTTTTTCTAGGTTCTTATTGTTGCTTTTGGGATGTAGGCAGCATCGCTTCACCCACACTCCCTCCTCTTCCACACAGGAAAGACAACAGAAGCTTCTACTATGGGAATCGGCTTCCAATTTGACCTCCAAGGCTGAACAACCTCTATTATACCAAAAGATAACCTACCTTATGACCTATACAAGTAAGTCTACACTAACACGTAGAGTCCTAATTGTACCAAGCATATGTGGACTAAGCACTAAAATTGGGACGATGGTCTTAATTTTAAAGCTTACCTCATATAAAACCAATGCCTATTAACATAATCTTCATTAATGCTAAGGGGCTCAATCACCCCGTAAAACGTAAATCACTATGGCAAGAAGCATTGTCACATCATGGGGATATATTATGTGCTCAAGAAACTCACTTTTGCAACCAAGCACCACCGAAATGTACCCACAAAAACTTCCCGCATGTTTTCACTGCCAATGCGGATTCTAAAATGAAAGGAGTATTAATAGCCATAAGAGACTCTGTAGCATTCACTCTACATCAGGAAATCCAAGATCCTCTGGGCAGATACCTAATTCTGATATGCGAACTGAATTCTTCAATATACACCCTAGTAACTGCTTACTCCCCTAATAAGCATCAAGTACACTTCTTTAACAAATTAATGAGGAAAATCGGAAAGTGTCAAAGAGGTCCGCTTATATTGTGTGGTGATTTTAATGCTACCCCGGATCCATCAATAGACTCTACATCTAAATCCATACGCTACAATCCTACTCTATCAACTTCCTTTCACAAGTATAATCTATACGACGCCTGGCGTTGCTTTCACGCCAACGAAAAAGACTTTACATTTTTTTCTGCAGCGCATAAAGTTTATATGAGAATTGATCTCTTCATAGTGGCCCAACCTGTTTTATTGGGAACTAAAGCAGTATCTATTAACTCTATAACATGGTCGGACCACGCGTCTATAGTACTGACGCTATCAGATTCTGCTTCTCCCAGACCCAGCCCGATTTGGAGAATTAACACCTACTTACTCATAGGTATAAATCGAGAATACCATTTATAATACATCCATCCACCAATCAAAAAGTCTATCACCCACAAAAAATTGCTGATGCTTTCAGCCACTATTATAGATCTCTTTACAATCTAAAAGACGACCCATCCACCATTCAACCCACCCCTGACGCAATTAATTACTTTTTAAGTAAATTATCCATACCGAAACTAACTACACACCAGATCCAAGCTCTTAACCAACCATTTACCGATGCAGAAATACATAAAGTTATTGATTCACTCCCTACGAATAAATCACCAGGACCGGACGTTTTTTGTGGAGAATACTATAGAGAATTCAAGACCTTACTGACCCCCTTCTTGACTCATATATTTAGTTCAGCAGCTGCCTCTGCCTCTTTCCCTCCAGAAATGCTAGAAGCTTTGGTTGTGGCTTTGCCAAAGCCGGGGAAGGAGCCCACCTCTCCTGCAAATTTTAGGCCAATATCTTTACTAAACATTGATATTAAATTTTATGCCAAGATCATAGCACTACGTCTGGTCGACATTCTGCCAAACCTTATCCACCCTGATCAAACAGGCTTTACAAAATATAGACAAACTTCGGATGCGACTAGAGGCATGATTAATATTATTCATATGGTGAAGGTGCACCAGAGGCCTTCTCTGCTCCTGGCGGTGGATGCAGAGAAGGCCTTTGACCGAATACATTGGCTATATCTAACCAAAGTATTAGAATCATTTGGTTTTGTGGGACCTATCCTCTCTGCCATTATGGCTCTATACTCTAGCCCATCTGCCAAGGTCTATATATCTGGAACTATCTCAAAACCTTTTAGCATATCAAATGGTACAAGGCAGGGATGCCCGTTGTCCCCTCTAATCTTTAATTTATTAATGGAACCCCTGGCCATATATATTAGAAGTCATCTAAATATAAAAGGATTTCCTGTTGGTAATGATACTCACTCTATAAGTCTATTCGCAGATGACATTATCATGATATTGACAGAGGTGGGCTCTTCCCTTACGGCGGCACATAAGGCACTAAATCTATCCAACAAAATCTCATATTATAAAGTGAATGAAAATAAATCGTATATTTTAGGTTTGGGAATAGACAGTACTACTAGCAACAAGCTTAAATCACAATTTCCGTAGAAATGGTCTACAGAAGGGATAAAATATTTAGGAATAACACTAACAGCTGATACTAAAAAAATAGTAGAAACAAACTATACTCATATTTTACTAAACCTAAACCAAAAACTGCAAACAATAAATAGAGCAGAATTCACATGGTCAGGCCGTCTTGCGGCCTTTAAAATGATGATACTCCCCCAATAGGGCCCTTCCAATACCAATCCCAGATAGTTTCTTTATCAGAGCGCAATCCATGGTTAATGGATTCCTTTGGCAGGGAAAAAAAGCTAAATGTGCATTCCATAAGCTTATTAAATCTAGAAGAACAGGAGGAGTGGGACATGTCCTATTGAAGAACTACTATCTTGCGGCAATTTTGGCCCAACTAAAATACTGGTTTCCTGGAAATCATATATCAAGATGGCAAGAATTGGAATCTTTCCAATCTCCTAATAATAGCTTATATGACCTAATATTGGCATGCAGAATGATGCCACAATCTCCCCCCAAACTCTCACCCACAATGGAAGCATCCATTAATACATGGAAAACATTCCTAAACACCCCTGTCACTGATAATCCTCTGAAATCCTTTCCCCTTCCTATCACCAGTTTACAACTATTGATACCAAATATAAATATTAAACATTGGGAATCCAAAGGCCTTAAAACAGTTGAAAATCTCTACATAGGCCCTACAATAAAGACTTTTAGAGCAATTCAACTGGAACTGAACTTAGATTCTAAAGAATATTATGCGTACTTACAAATATCACATTTACTGTCCTCTGTCAAGGATACTAACATAAATATTTTATGGAAGGTTTATCTATATTTTACAAACCCTACGACCTCCATCAAAGGCATCTCCTTATTTTATAACCTTTTGCACCAGAAATCAATATTCAGCAAGACACCTACTATGAGGACTTGGGAAATTGATTTCAATATATCCTACACTCCAGAGCAATGGAAGCAAGCAATCTCGTCCATATACAAGGCCACCAGAAGTGTTAACTTGTGGGAACTATACCAAAAAATACTCTTAGGCCCCGTTCACACTGGGGCGGTTTGCAGGCGTTATTGCGCTAAAAATAGTGCCTGCAAACCACCCCTAAACAGCCTCCGCTGTTTGTTTAGTGTGAAAGCCCGCTGGCAGGAGAAGAAAAAATCTCCTGTCAGCCGCATCTTTGGAGAGGTGAAGGAGCGGTGTATTCACCGCTCCTAAACCGCTTCTGCCCATTGAAATCAATGGGACAGCGTGGCTATACCGCGGTAATACCGCGGCTATAGCCGCGCTATATGAGGGGTTTTAACCCTTTTTCAGCCGCCAGCGGGGGGTTAAAACCGCACTGCTAGCGGACAAATACCGCGGTAAAACAGCGTTAAAATAGCGCTGTTTTACCGCCGACGCCCCCTACCGCCCCAGTGTGAAAGGGGCCTTAAGGTGGTACTTAACCCCTACACGACTAGCAGGATTCAATTCCCATATATCTCCACTATGCTGAAGGAAGTGCGGTCAAAGAAGTTCCATCATACATATATTTTGGTCATGCCCAAGATTGAGAATCTATTGGTCCGATATCTTCCATCTAATAGAGCAGATTACCAAAGCCCAATTATATCATACCCCCAACATGGCTATCCTATCCTTAGGAATAGATATGGTACCTCACTCTATGAGACATATAGTCACTCAGATCCTCACCAGTGCTCGTCTTGAGTTGACGAGAAGATGGTTAAAAGCTGAAACACCAACTCTTAATGACGTGTTTAGAACCACTAATCTCCACATTCCATACGAACTTATGTTTGCCGCCTCTCAAGGCGCTTACACATCCAAAAGTCTGATTTGGAAACCATGGATAGATTGGTATCAGACATTTTGCACCAAGTGAGAGAGGGAGTTATGTTTGCCTTATATATCTATACTAGATATCCTTTTACCCTTTTTTCTTTTTAAGTAAAACTGCCTATTTACCACCTCTTTATGTAACTATTGTTCTATTTAGCGTTGAAGCATAACATTACCTTGGTACAGGTACATCTGAAATACACAATTAAGCCTAAGTGGAAGTAATAGAGATAGGAGGATATTAACAGAGCTCGTCTACCGAGGCACAGAGAGTCCCCATTGGGGGTGCCGGGTGGATATAATTTCAACTAAGATGTTATTGATGTGGAAGTTTTCACAATGGAACAATAATAGCACATTTCTATGTATACAGTTACTACCTATATGATAGTTCTCTTCTTTTGTTTTATCTGTTATTATAAAACTCAATAAAAATTATTGATACTAAATGTGAAAGGGAATTAGTGCAAATGTATTAGAACCTTTGAGTATGTACTGCTTTTTGGGGGCTTATTAACCACTTTAATAATGGACTTTCACCCCCTTCCTGCCCAGGCCAATTTTCAGCTTTCAGCCCAGTCTCACTTTGAATAACAATTGTGCGGTCGTGCAACACTGTACCCATGTTAATTTTTTATCACTTTTTTCACACAAATATACATTTATTTTGATGATATTTAATCACCACTGTTTTTTTTTTATTTTTTGCTAAATAAATGAAAAAGGTCAGACAATTAAAAAAAACAATTTTTCTTCGTTTCTGTTATAACATTTTGCAAATTAAATAATATTTTTTCATAAATGTAGGCCAAAATCTATTCTGCTATATTTTTGGTGAAAATAACCCAAATCAGTGTATAATATTAAGTCTGCAAGAAAGTTATAGAGTCCAAAACCTATGGTATATATCTGAAAATTGATCAATCCAGTTGTACTGATGGCCTATCTCATTTGTTGTGGCCTGAAAACACCAGGACAGTACAAATATATCCCCCAAATGACCCCTTTTTGGAAAGTAGAAAGTCCAAGGTATTAATAAGAGGCATGGAGAGTGCAGTACAGCATTTTCATATAATGGGTGTGGAAGTGATTAGGAACACTGACTTATGGCAGTATGAAAAATAAAATGTATTAATTTTTTGAATTTTCTTTTTTATATGATTTTTTTTTTTTTTTTACACACTGTGACCAGAGTAATGCAGTATTACCATAGTAACACTGTACTACTCTGGGCAGTATTTTATTTATTTATTTATTTTTTACACATTATGATTGTTTATACCAGTGATATTCACCAAACATGAAACTGATTCATTCAGTGTTTTGTTGTGAGTGGCTATGATTGGCCACAGCTAATCACAAGGTACAGATGGGCTGTAATTGGCCATGTCTGCACCATGTGATCACTGTGACTAATGACAGCTAGCAACACAATTGTGTACATTGTATGGCATGAAAGGAAGCCATCCATCATCTACAATTATGTGATTTGCTGTAATTGGTCACAGTGGTCACATGGTACCGGCAGCGGGCTGGTACACTGATCAACCATCAGCTGTGTAAGATGGACACAGCCGGTGAAAGAATAACAGTAAAAACCTGACATTTTGGCCTAGAAGTAAGAAAAAACATGTACATTTCCTAACTGATAATTGTAGCCTTTTGGCCTTCATGGTTCCCTCAATGAACTATAGCTCCCCAGTGCCAGCAGCACTCATGCAGCCCCAGACCATGACACTCCCACCACCATGCTTGACTGTAGGTAAGACACACTTGCCTTTGTACTCCTCACCTGGTTTCTGCCACATACGCTTGACACTATCTGAACCAAATAAGTTTATCTTGGTCTCATCGGACCACAGGACATGGTTCCAGTAATCCATGCCCTTAGTCTGCTTGTCTTCAGCAAACTGTTTGTGAGCTTTCTTGTGTATCATCTTTAGAAGAGGCTTCCTTCTGGGACGACAGCCATGCAGACCAATTTGATGCAGTGTGTGACGTATGGTCTGAGCACTGACAGGCTGACCCTCCACCCTTTTAACCTCCTGCAGCAATGCTGGCAGTACTCATACTTTCACAAAGACAACCTCTGGATATGATGCTGAGCTAGTGCACTCAACTTCTTTGGTCGACTATGGCGAGGCCTGTTCTGAGTGGAACCTGTCATGTTCAACCACTGTATCACACACTCAGAGCAGCATCTTAACCAGCTTTCAGATATAGTCTCGAGGAGGGCCTTTCACCCATGTTACGAGCCTAAAATCCACCTTTATCCCACTATACCATGACATGAATCAACCCATCACCATAATATATACATATGTGTCCCATCCAATTATGCATCCCGCTCCCAACCTCCTATAACTCCTCACTGTAGATACGGGTCGGGATTAGGAAGGCTTGCTCACAATAGCCTTTCCTACCACACTTTTGGCCTGTCAGTGGTATTGCAGGGCTCTGACTTGGCGGCAAAGTCTCTAACTTGTATACAGAGGCCCTACCGTCACTTTGTCCCCCAGCTTGCATAGATAACTGAGCGACCTTTCTATATAAATATCAAGTCTAACAACACATATAAATCTGCAACAATGACAAAACCCACACAATTCCATCCCTGTGCCTGGATTTCAGAGACCATGCCCAGGGTGTACCATGCACCTCTACCTATGGTTAGGTTCAAGGAACCCTCTAGTTCCTTGACTAACGTTACATCGGTATTCTTTACAAAGAAACAAACTTATCTATGTCCCAAATACCCAGGTGCTTCCTTCCCAGCAATGATCTCTTCATCCAGAACCCAGAGTGAAATATCTTCCCAACATTTTTCGTTCACCACCATGCATTGACCTGGCCTACAAAGGACATCATGGTCATGCTTCCGACCGAGGGAAGCATCAACCTGCCTCCAGCTTCCCTCTTCTCTGATCGCATGTGGGTAATTTAGCCTCACATGTAACAAGATAGAATCCGCAGTCAGCAAGCAGATTGATGCCACCAAATATACAGACCGAGTCTGCACTTCTGTAAAGCATAACACCTTTCACAATCCAAACTGGTACAGCCCATCCAGGCATTCGACCACCACTTTGGATCAGTGTAAGCGACGTGTTTGGCAAAGTCTTACTGCTAACTCATCAGGACAATCAGCTCAATGCTTGATACTTCCGCCTGCCGCTACATACACGCCAGAGACAATGACAGATTTCTGTCCTATACCATCACATTCTCTACCAACCTCTCAACATGGTTGACAAAATCTTGAGCCACCTTAACCTGGGTATTTATGTGACTTTGTTGAATGTTATCAAGGATGCCACCAATCTCTCTGAGTAACAAAGCCCCGCTTATTCTCTGAAGCTATGGCTGCGAGTTTATTCCTCAGGAGGCCAATGTCCACTCCATTAACAACACCCCTCCCAGCTCCTATTCCCCCAATATAGTGCTGAATACATCCCTCCTCTTCCGGTTTACTCCTCAGAAATAAGCGTCCTGCATGAACCTCATTCTGTGTCTGCACATCTCTGGGAGTAAGTCACTGGTACAATGACCGCATTTGATTCAGTGTATACTCAGCACATATAAGGTAATAGGTTTTTATCAACCACTGTGAGATGTTTCAGCACCATGTGGTGAAGGCATACTGTACCCTGGTAGCCAGCGTTTTGTTCCCTTTATCCAATGGAGCATGCTCCTGTGTGTGTTCACTGGCCTTCCCTGTGCCGGGTTTCAGCCTCTCAGGTGAGACATCAACCAGGCGTATCCCCCCTACAAGGAAATTTTCACCCCATTGATGTGTCACCTGGCCAACCTCTAGTCTGGCCAACCGACACCTTATTATGTATAAGCGCCAGTCTCCTGGGTACCTGCACCATTTTACTTCCGTTACGTCAATACATGTCATACATTAAAAATCCTTTTCTTCTTTCAATTCCTCCCTCCAACAAAAAAAAACATATATTTCACATTTCATGTTCTGACGGATTGTATGTGTATATTCCTTCCCCAACCTCCAACCCATTGCACATGTATTAATAGCATGTTTGCATTCATCAGGAGAGACTCCAGCAAAAATGTTTCACAAGTCTTGTTGATGGGCACAGTCCTTCAGATTTAGCATTGGCCCTAAATTGTCCATAAGCAAAAACAAGTATTAAACTGAATCTTTTCGTTTGTCTCTTCTCTCCTGATGTCTATCAGAACAAATTTGTGGTGTGCTATGGCACAGACAAATTGCCAATCAGATAAACATCTGTCATCCATGTTCCAGAGACCTCTCCAATCTCGCTCCACCAGGACTCTGGAAGTGAAAAACAAGAGCAGAATCAAATTCTTATCCATATTATCTGCTCACTTGCTACGTTTATTTACAGTTCTTTCCTTGGAACCCAGGAACTTAGTATTCCTGGCTTCTGCAACTCTGACCAAACTATCAAAACAATCAGGACCTTTTTACACTGAACCCACTCTAAAATGGATCCCCATGGTATGATCAAAATTTTTTAAAAAACGAACGTCAATGTTGACTCTCAAAATTCTCAGTTTAAACACTAAAAAACAATGCATTTATCTATCTTTAAGATCTATGCACTAACTCATCTCTCAGGTGGACAAAGGCTAAACCTTTTGGAACTTTTTCCACCTGAATGAACATAAAACAAAGAGAAAAAAAATGAACTCCAGAGGCTAGAATGGCTTCCTACCAACAACTCTTGTCTTAAATAAACAAAATGTATTCAGCTGGAGGACATATTCAGCTGATAATTGACGGAATAGCCAATTACCCCCCTTTCAGGTGGACTAAGCAATCATTTTTCCACCTGAACAAACAAAAATAAAATGGATGACTAAACAAATACCAAAAATATAAAAAAAAAAGAATAACAAAAAGAAATTAAAATTCTGGCCATTATCACACAAAAACAACATGATAAGACAACCACCATAAAACAATGACAAACACTCAACTTTTAACTATAGACATCCCTGGATTTTCCTCCTGAGAAGAGACAAGTGCTCATTTCCATCTGAAAGACAATTAGTTAATGGAAAAAACAAAACATCTGTACCTCATCACAACATTTGTAACTTCACTTGTAACTCTTGAATCCATTAATGCCTGACTATTGTTTATCTTATTTTTTCATTGTTTGCAAACAATTACTAATTAATGAGCTCATGGTACCATATGATAATCGGTTATGCATTTACAATAACCTAACCCCTGTTTTGCTAAATGTGCCCACTGTTCTCCCTTTGAAGGACCTGCAAGCAAACACAGACATTAGTATCCAAACCAGTTTTATCTTCTTCCAAGGTCTCTGGAAAAAGGAACACAAAGACAGTGATTACACACAATTATCATGACAATTGACTTCTTGAGTCCCCCAAGCCTTTTCCCATTAATTGCAATGCCAGGGGAACAATTGCTATGAATAAGGTTTAGATGTGAGCTTCATATTTAAATAAAATATGGCAAATCGCTATCCACCCCCCCATCCTGAAACAATCCCCCTGTGTGACCACAGCAGCCTTCGGGAGAGGAGGGAATCTGGCAGCAATGTGGGGTGGGGGGTACATAGGGGCCTAACAGTAGGTGGAAGGGGGTGCAGATCCTAGAACCTATGCTCCTGCAGCACAGCCAGAGGGAGGAAGAGGAGTAGAAGCCAGCAACATTGCAGGGGAATCCACGGGGGTCACAAGTGTCAGCAATAAGGCAGTACAGTCGGTCCTCCTGCTCGGCAGGTGCCCGGGCCCCCCTTTGGAACTGATGGGGCCTGGGCCCAGTACAGGAGGGCTGGCTATACTGCCTTATCAGCAGCCCTGCAAGTACACACTATAGAGGGGATATGCTTTACTCATATTTCCTGTCTGAGGTTTAAAACAAAATGTATTGTAATCAAAATATACTCACAAAGCAGCAGAAGAAATAAAGCGTACCACATTTAGCCACACAGCACACATGTGTAGTGATGTCTCACCGCTAGGCCCTTCTCTTTTCTCAATGCAAGCTAATGCGCATCACATATTCCATGAGGTACAGCGGGCAAAGTGCACTTCATTCACCTAGGGAAATGCACAGGGCAGGGGTCAGAAGAGTTAGTACAAACAAAAGTTAAAAAAAGCCCAATTTCAACTGCGGAGGGGAGGATGAGTGCAAAGGAGTGTACATGAGAAAAAGGTTGAAGATCGGCTTTAAGTTAGTTCCTGCCTTTCACCTCAACCTGGATATCTCTCTTCTGTCCCTTTGTTTGTGTCCATTTTTCCAGAGGGAAATGTCCCTCTTTTGCCTGAATGTGGTTCAGGCTGTAAGCGTCTATTGTTCAACCACCCAGCTGGTGCCTGTATGGGTGCACCAGCTTCTCGTTCTACCATCACTAGGGGGCTTAGACAAACCACCATCAAAGCTAATGTTCTCAAGGACTGGGTTCCACCCTTTTGCTATCAAAAAGCTCTATTAGCTTTGTGAGTGTTTCTAGGATATTTCGGCATCAAGCAATTGTTTCCCAGATTTGAAAGGCTGCCAACTAATTCTCTGTTTAGATTTTTTGTACATTATACCAGGTGAACATTGAGGTCTCATCTGATGCCAGTTTTGGGCATAAGATACTGACCACAGTCAGTAGTTTCCTTTTGGTTTGTTTGGACTTGTTAGTGTTTGTTTGCAGGGTTGCCCACTCCACAGTTGGACTGACTTCAGATGTGCCAAAGATTAATGACTTCCTGCGTCCCTCAATGTACAAAAAGATAAAAAATTGCCTTTGCATAAAATTAAAGGGAGTGACACAGGTCTCCTCTTTATGCATGTATAATCATGATCTTGAGTGCCACCATTTCCTGTTAAAGCTCACTCTAATAAATTTGTGAGTGCCTCGATTTTGTTTTTCAGGATAAGGCAACTGTGATCCTGTTAGTATATCTTGTTACTGTTGCCCACTCCTCATTTAAACTGCTTTTTGTAAAAAAGAAATTTTGCTTACCTTAAAATTTGGTTCATTGAGTTCATTAATGCCTTCTGGACCCACGTGTTATACCCCCTTCCCGTCCAGGCCATTTTTCATCTTTCTGGTACTATGATACCTTAACCCCATTGCGGATTGACGTCCTTGATATATAACTGGGCGTCATATGACATCCAGCTGCTTGCGCACGGTGATTGGAGGTACTGTGTGTCACTCTGACACACTGCATCTCTGATCGTAAAGAAAGGTCCCCCAAAAGAGGGTTGGGACTTTGAAGGCAACTAAGTATAAATGCAAAAACAGATTATGTATAAATGTAATTTATTAAATATTATTGTAATAAGAATTCAGTGCATGTACAACACTACACTTGACTGGTTAAGAACAATATCAATAATTAAACATTGAAATACAAAATGACACTGATATAGTCTCCTGCATTTGGAAATTGAGCCCAACGCGTTTCAGGATCTTGTCCTTTTTTCAGGGGCTTTTAAACATGGAGAACAGTGTGCATCTATGAAAAAACACATATTAGCATTGAGACACATAGAGACAAGGGCATGTGAGCAAGCAAACAAAATCACCCACCACCCACCTAAGTATGATCCAACCACCAATCACAAAAAACAAAACATAAACCAAATGTAACCTGGTATTAAAGAGATATATGTTCACTGCTGGATGTCAAAGCAGATGTAGATGGAGGAAAAAGGTCCAAACTGAAAGTTGAGGCAATCCCCTGGGACCAGGTGATAAATGATAGCACTTGGTTCAAGTATTTGCTATCAACAAGCAATCAGCGCTGGCTGTATTGTTTGCAGGATGCCCAAATACTAACATATAAATGTTCAAGAAAACGAGTATTAGTACCTGTTTGATCAATACGAGATAACAAAAAATATGAAATTATAATGCAACTGATTATATCTATATTAAAACTCAATTGCATAAGTTGTATAGTTCAAAAGGACGGTAATGAATAGAACGGGTTAATTGAAAAATAGCCATCAATATAAAGACTGAAAATATCTAAATATTATCTTTCAGTCAGGGCATAAGAATTCTAAACCATTGTCATCCAGAAAACCTTATAACATTCTGTCTCATCTCCAATTAGAAGACAATAACATTCAAGCAAGCAATACTGCAATGTGCTTGATATATACTGCTGAAAAATCAGGCAGGTAGCTGGATAGTAATCCAGCAATCAAGCATCAGTGTGATAATTTTAAACTAGTTAACACAGATATATGACACGAAAACAGCAAAAAACTGAGGGCACACGAAAATAAAAGATTAATGTATTTACCCAAGGGTGCCAAGAGCAGCATATGGAATGAACTTCCCGTCAGCGAACAGCAGGACTAATTAACATTTTTGCCATGAAACTTTATAGGGGCTAAAAAGACGCCTGCATCTGTGCAGAGCAACCTAGTCATCAGCTGTTGTGAGTTTGATTGAAAATACTAGCAGTGTGTAGTGACGTCAGCAGCGGTGTGGGCGGCAATGAATTGTCCGTAAACTCTGTATGTTGCCGCGCATGTGCATATGTATGAAGACCTCAGAGCGAACTGCTTGCGCTAGTTGATTAATGGGAGTGTCAGTGACAGCACCGTGAATGGTCACATCATCACTGACGTCTACCTTAGACTGGCACGTACATGCCAGTACTTGAACGTAGTAACAACAGAGCCACGTAGCAACGTCGTGGCAGGGGTTCACGTCAATCAGGCATTCCCATTACACTGTACAAAAGCGCCAGCCAAAACAGGAAATGCCAGTACCTAAACAAGTACATGCCAGTATTTGAAGGTGATAACAAGAGAGCTGCATAGCAACGTCACATCAGGGATTTACGTCAATATGGTGTTCCCATTACACTGGGCATAAGTGCCAGCAAAAACGGGAAATATCCCATTTGAGCCAAAACCCGACAAATTAGATCATAAGTAAGATATATAAGTGTCATAAAATAAAAAACATAATAAAAGAACCACTTGTAAATAGATAATAAAAATACATATGTAAATGAAAATGTCATTCTTGATTTCCAGACTCAACATAGCTGATTTTATGGAGTCATTTATGCAAGCATAATCCCTATTAGAATGACATAAAGTATAAATCAATAAAAGCAAATCCAGGTCACAGAGATTCATTCTGAGTAATATAAAAGGTGGCAGGATCATGCGTCAGGCAGGTAAGGCGAACAGAATGCCATCCCACCCTCAAGGGATGATGCAGTCACTATCGGCAGGCACAACAAACAATGCATCCCCATATAGTGTCCCTCACTGTTGTAAAAAGAGAGAATAAACAAAATCCATGTCTCATAATAGCATATTCTAATCATGATGGTCATACATTTTATAGAATATTACAGAAAATGATCTCAAAAGACATACAAAAGCATTAATCATCAATTTATATATCCTTTTCACATACACCAGAGCTAAACCCCTCAAGAAAAGGTTTATAACTGAGTACACTGTTGAGGCCCGGTGCAACAGTCACACCTAACTCCATAATCCAGCGAGATTTTCTTCTGGAGAAGGAGTTTATTTCAATCTCCACCTCTCGCATTTGGATGAATCCTATCAAGGATTATGCAGGAGATTTTAGGGGTTTTGCCACTATGTAGGTCCCTCACGTGTCTACCAAGGGGTAGGTCTGGATTGGCTGTGGTTATGCTTTTGATATGTCTCCCTGCCCTTTTTCGAAACTCAAGTTTCATTTTGCCAATGTAGAAACTATGGCACTGGCATTGCAACATATAAATCACACCCAGGGTCTTGCAGTTCGCAAAGTGCTGAGGTTTGAATGCTCTACCATTAGGTAGAACAATGTGAGATCTCGTATCCATATATTGGCATATGACACATCCCCCGCAGGTGAATGTGCCTAGGCGTTTACATGGATCTTTTCTGAATTCTCCTACAAATTCAGAGCGTACTAGTTTGTCTTTGAGCGGTCTAGCTTTGTGAAATGTAATATTGGGGTGTGATATGTAAGGACAAATGAGGGGATCAGCCTGTAAGATTTTCCAATGTTTTTTTAAGAATGTTTTTGATATTTTTATGCTGATTACTAAATTTAGTTATTAATCTAGTATATTGTGATTTTGCAGAAATGCCTTTTGTCTTTTGGGAAAAGTAGATCAGGTTTGTTACAAGCCTGCCTATATGCCTTTTTGAGGCAGGTGTGAGAATAGCCGCGTAAGAGCAGATCATTTCTCAAACCATCTGCCTCAATTTTTTAAGAGTCAGCCAATGAACAATTCCTCTTGAGCCTAAGATATTGGCTATAAGGGATAGACCGAATGAGCGAATTGTGGATGGGCGTTAGATGCATGGAGGATGGTGTTTCCCGCAGTGGGCTTCCTAAAGAGCCCACTGGAGAGACCATCATTCTCATTTTTTTGGACAGCGACATCTAAAAAGGTAATCATGGTGTCACTGTAAGACATGGTAAAATGTAAGTTAAAGGCATTTTTGTTGATGGCCAACATAAATGCATTTAAAGCGTCAATGAGCCCTCCCTGATCATAAACACATTGTCTATATAATGATACCACATTGTAATGTTGCTCGTTAAAGGTATTAACTCCTCATCATCTAGAAGAGAACGCTCTCCCAGGTACAGGTTCGCATAAGAGGGGGCACAGGATGTCCCCATAGCGACCCCCTGTACCTGGAGGTAGTGGGACCCATCAAAAGTAGAGGTGTTATGTGTTAAAATATATTCAAGGGCTGATGTAATGAATTGATGGATTGTTTTGTCGTCTCTGTGTGACTGGGACAGTATATGCTGTATCGCCGCTAACCCAAGATGGTGCAGGATAGAACTATACAGTGTTTCAACATCAATAGCCACTAATAGGCTGTCTGGATTTAAAAAGACATTTTTGAGAATCTATAGAAAATGTATGGTGTCTTTTATGTGGGACGGAAGGTTAATCACATGAGGCCTAAGAATTGCATGAAAAATGATGGGCCGGGGGCGTGGTCTCGAGATGGCCGAGTGAGGACGTCTTTCTGAGGAGCTCCCGGCCTGACCCGTCCATTATCAGCTTTTAAGCGTATATACTCTGCTTGTTTCTCCCGGCATGTACTCTGCTGGAAAGCGGAGAGGCAGATTCAGACAACGGGTGTCTCCTAAAACACGTAACGGCGGGGATATACACCGATTTCTAGTGAACGCTCCAGGAACAACACCAGCTACCAAGATGGCGGACACCACGAGGCCCGGCACACACAAAGACCAGCAACCACAGGCTACATCTGGCCAGAGCTCGACACCGACAGTGCAGAACTTGGATGGTTCGATCCCCGGTATATTCCGCTCCGACTCACAAGAATCCCTCTCCCTCCCTCACACACCGCTGACTCTGAGGGCTGATGCGGAACTAAGGGCGCTTCTACAGGCCCTCCCAACCAGGGCAGATTTTGAGGCCATCGTCAGCAGAATAGAGGCTTCCCACCGACAGGAGATAGAAGAGGTAAGACAGGAGATACAGACCCTGTCAGGACGAGTGGAGGTAGGAGAATCCTCACTGACCACGATCGAAAGACGATTGGCGATAATCGAGACAGAGCAAACTACACAAGCCTCAGCACTCCTCACTCAACAGCTGCGGTTGGAGGAGGCCGAAGACCGCAGCAGACGCAATAATTTGCGTCTGAGGGGAATGCCAGAGGCTACGGGGATAGAAGACCTGGCGGAATCCACACTGGCGATTTTCAGGGACTTACTGGGAGATCGTTACCCTTCAAACCTGTCTTTTGATCGCATACACCGGGCATTGGGTCCCCGCTCGAATGATATGAGCAGACCGAGAGATGTTATTTGCCGTATACATCAATATACACATAAAGAAATGATGCTGCGAGCGGCCTGGGAGAAAGGAGATGCCACATTTGATGGAGCAATTATCCGAATTCTCCCGGATTTATCGCAATCAACGCTACAGAGAAGAGCACAGCTAAAACCAGTTCTGGAAGTGGCGAGAAATGCTGGCTGCACCTATAGATGGGGTTTCCCCATTTCAGTAACATTTAGAAAAGCACAGCACTCATTCACTCTGCGGTCTCCGGCCGAACTTCCTGCCTTGTTTGCATTCCTGGGGGTGGAACCGGTGGTGGTCCCGGACTGGCTACAGTTGCTGCAACGCCCCAACATCCGACCTGGAACATCTGGCAGGCAGAGATCACGATCACCGAGACCACAGCGGAACCAACGCATGTCACGCTACACCTCTGCAGAGGCGCCGAGAGAGGACTGAATGAAACATGCCGAGTGGTGAGCTGATAGTGGCTGCTGTCTATTTCCACTGATAGTCCTATATAGACTCACTTTTATATATATATATAACTTTTTCTTTCCACCGTCTCCCCCTTCTTATTTTATTTTGATGGATACCGCATGGCCTCCTTATATTTTTGGGATGCTAACCCCAGACATATACCTCTCATACCCTCAAATGCAATCCTCCTGTGAGTTGTTTATTTGCTCCCCCCCTGCTGATAAAGATGTCTTGCCCTACCTGAACAGCCGCACAAAACGACACGAAAAAAAGGAGAATAATTACACAGATTGTCCCTGTAATAACCTATGATGTTACTGTGGCCTCCTCCCCTCTTCACCTGACCTGATATTTTAACGCAGGATTACATTCGCCACGATTGCCACATATACCACTAACTAATGGAAAGGTCCTGAAGAATATACTCAGAACTTTGATCCAAGTTACTACATGGAACACAGTATGACTTTAACAGGGCTGTGGTGGTCGGTGGTTTTTACGGAGGTGTTTTTGTTCTTTGAATCATATACATGGTTATGGGGAAATGTTAGCTAGGGGAACATTGATATTGATATTGCCTATAAAGCTGCTCATAAGTTGAAATTTTTTTTTTTTTTTTTTTTTTTGTTCTCTGGGGCAATACAGGGGGGTAGGACTACCTAATCTAATCTGCCCATCATATATATATCCCGAGAATCAGGTCTGGTGAAATCTTGGGCTGCTAAACAGGAAGGGGATACTGCAGAGCAATAGGGGCGGGGAGGGAATTAGAAGGAGACATCCACCCACGTTAGCGGAAGGAGATAAATAACATCATGGACAACTCCCATTAGGTGAGGATGACATGGGAGGTATCAGATCCCTGGTTATGGAGGATAGATCATCTGTATATATGTCCACCCGCATATACCGATAATAGAGTTCTGACTCCACATAGGGGAAAACGTAAATAGTATAGGAGGGGTGGTTAACTTCAGAGGGGAGACATGGTAACAATGAAAAGGTTCGCTCGAGGAGTAGTGAGGATACTGTACATATCCTGTCTTTTCTCAAAGGTATATATACAATATTGTAAAACGAATGGCCCACAGTTGGTGGCTGTACAACAAATCAGGATGCTATATATTTTATACCACACTCCCTACGAAAATTTCTGCTCGGTTACTTGTTGAGCTAAATTGAGTTTTGTCTTTTCAGTTTGTTTCTTTTATTTTTTCTGCCATGTTCACTGACATATATAGCAACATTCTAAGTAGAAGTTCACATAATACTGTCAAGCTGGGTGGTAGGGGACGGTCCGGAGACGCCTTCGCCGGTCTACTCTTACCTCTCCCCCATTAGGTTGGAGCAAGACTCCTGGTAAGGCCCAGGACACGCTCTCTTGTTAAGTAATTTACTTAATTTACTTTAGTGCATCGAAGATACAAACCAATTAATAGACGTCGTACTTGACGGTCTTTTCATCTCGTTTTCTCTTTCTATCCTCTCCTTTCTCTACATATTCTCTTCCTTACATTCCCCCACCCTCCAACTTCTTATCCCACACCCACCTCTTAACCTCCTTTGACCCAGGTGAGGATGGATTCAATCAACATATACTCCTTGAACGCCAAGGGTCTTAATATTCCAGAGAAACGCCGCATGCTCTTGTCTGACCTTAGAAGAGCGCGCATAGACGTCGCATTCATTCAAGAGACACACTTCAGGACAGGAAATCAGATATATCTAAAAAGTCGACATTTTCCACATGCTTACCATGCTACTAATGAGACAGCCAAGTCTAGAGGAATATCAATACTTATTGCAGGGACGGTACCCTGGACCTGTGCTGACACCCTTGCGGACCCGGAAGGCCGCTATGTGTTCGTTAAAGGCTTACTTAGAGGTACCAAAGTAACACTAGCCACCATATATGCTCCAAATGACCGACAAGACACCTTCCTACATCACACACTGAACTTACTTAAGGATTTCATGGAAGGACAATTAGTGCTAGGTGGTGATATCAATGTACCCTTAAACCCCTCAGAAGACACATCGTCTAGATCCACGTCCATACGGTCTAGAGTACACAAGCACATAACCCGAGAATTGCATGACGCTCGGCTGATAGATGCGTGGAGATTACTCCACTCCGGGGAACGCGATTATACCTTCTATTCCTCTCCACACAAAATATATTCGAGAATAGATTATTTCTTTGTCCCCCATAATCAGTTGGAGGCGGTCCACAGGGTGGAGATAGGCAACATCACGTGGTCGGACCATGCGCCTGTCACCATGTGCTACTGTTTGTCTCCGTCCTTGACGACCAGACCCAAATTCTGGAGATTGAACGAAAGTCTATTGCAAACGCCAGAGGTCCTAGCAGATGTACAGACTGAACTGACACATTACTTCTGACTAAATGACACAGGAGATTGTAACCCGGGCATAGTATGGGAAGCCCATAAGACGGTAATAAGAGGCATATTTATAAAGCACGGTGCCCGTATCAAGAAAGAAAGGGAACAACTACTTTTGACTCTTCTTGACAAAATACATGACGTAGAAGCCAAACACAAACAAACGCCGACCGTCTCTTTAGAAGCAGAGCTAACATCCCTCAGGAAACAAATTGTTGATTTATTACAATATAGAGCTAAAGCTGCCCTGCAAATATGCAGGAAAATATCTTATGAGTCAGGGAACAAATGCGGGAAACTTTTAGCACAATCAGTCAGAAAACATCGTCTTAATACGTACATCCCTCAAATTATTGACGTAAAAGGGCAAAAACAGACCACACCAACTCAAATTGCGGATACATTTAAGAAATATTACACTTCCCTATATAACCTCCCTGTCAAACCGCTATCTGATGACACAGTCAATGACTACCTTACAACATCTCAAATGCCCAGATTATCCTTAGAGGACAAGTTAGGATTAGAAGACCCCATCACAATAGAGGAATTGCAGAGAGCGGTAGGGGGGATGAAACCGGGTAAAGCTCCGGGTCCAGACGGGATGACAATACAATACTACCAAACACTCCTGACAATATTGGGCCCCCATATGGTGAAGATGCTCAATGGACTAGGTAGGGGGGATCCCTTACTGAGAGATACCTTACGAGCACACGTATCTCTTATACTCAAAGAAGACAAGGACCCAGCAGCATGTGGCAGCTATAGGCCCATATCGCTCCTGAATGTAGACCTTAAACTATTCACCAAAATCCTAGCCAACAGACTGACACAATTTATGCCAAAGTTAGTTCATTTAGACCAAGTGGGATTTATCCCTGCCCGAGAGGCAAGGGATAATACTATCAAGGTACTCAACCTCATCCACGAGGTAAACAAACAACATACCCCATCTGTCTTTCTCAGCACGGACGCTGAGAAGGCGTTTGACCGTGTTAACTGGGTATTCATGCTGGCGGTCCTCAAGCATATTGGCCTGGGACACAAAATGATACATTGGATAGCGAGCATATACTCTACACCCACAGCACAGATCAAAGCGAACGGACTTCTCTCAGATTCGTTCCCAATAACAAACGGTACCAGACAGGGATGCCCGCTCTCGCCCCTCCTTTTCGCCCTAACGTTAGAACCCTTTCTTTGCACTATAAGACTGAATTCTGATATATCAGGTATAACAGTAGGGGACACTCAATATAAAATCTCGGCTTATGCAGACGACCTTATGTTCACCCTAACTAATCCTACAGTGTCACTTCCGAACTTGTTGAAGGAATTTGGAAAATATGGCACTCTTTCCAATCTAAAAATCAACTTTGATAAGTCAGAAGCCATGGGAATTGATATACAGCCAAACAGACTGAGCTCCTTAAAATCAAAATTTAAGTTCAGATGGTCAGATACATCCCTCAAATATTTGGGGACCTTGATTCCTAGGGACCTAAGACACACCTTTGACCTTAACTTCCCCCCCCTGCTAATTAAATCTAGAATGCTGTTAGAAGAGTGGAACAAGGGGATACACTCATGGTTTGGTAGATGCAATCTAATTAAAATGACCATACTCCCGAAATTTTTATATTTGTTCCAAACCCTGCCAATTAAAATCCCGCTTCAATATTTTAAGCAAATACACTCTATTTTCATACAATTTATATGGGGGAAATCAAAACCTCGACTACGTAGAAGTTATCTCACCCTCCCCAAACATTGTGGAGGACTAGCCCTCCCAGATTTAAAAAACTACTATAGGGCAGTACATTTGGGCAGAATAATAGATTGGTGTAGGCACGGCGACAACAAGTTGTGGATACAACTAGAACAGGCACAGTCCGAGGCCTCGCTGCAGGGAGCGGTCTGGTGCTTTGACAAACTACCTAAGACATTGAAATCGCATCCTCTAATTGGCACGTCACTTAGGGAAGGATATGCCGCGATACGGGCAAACTCCTTATCCACAGACAGCTCACCTCTATACCCAATTCTGGGTAACCCAAGTTTCCCTCCAGGCCTGGAACGTTTAGGATTTGAGTCACTTCGTGTGACAGGTAGAGATCGTGCCTCTCATTTTTTGATAAACAACAAATGGCCATCCATACAATCCCTAACTCTAGAGAGTGGCCATTTTCGACTCCCATTCTGGCCTGCAATACGTCTACATCACTTTCTCTGTACGATCCCCAACCCACCACAGTTTAATCGTGACCTAAAGACTTTTGAAAGCTATTGTAAGGACGAGGGAAATTTGCCTCAAGTCCTGTCCAAAACATATGCTTTGCTTAACTCCCCTTCGGAACAACCTGCTTTGACATTCATACGTGCATGGGAGAACGACTTACAAAGCACATTTACTAGTGCCCAAATACAAATGATTATCACATTTTCCTTAAAATCATCTATATGCACCAAAATACAGGAACTTAATTATAAGATACTGACTAGATGGTACTACACGCCAAGCAGACTTCATGAATACTTTCCGGATACATCTGATAAATGCTGGAGGTGTCAAGCGAGTAAGGGGACGCTCCTCCATATCTTCTGGTCTTGCCCACTCCTGCATCATTTTTGGACGACAGTCCGTATGATAACGCAAAAATTCACGGATTACACAATAAGTGAAGATCCGGCGCTAATTCTACTTCATGCATCTACGATCTCGCCTCGAGCCTATAAAAGATCGATAGTACGACATTTGCTGAACGCAGCTAAAGCATGTATTCCTCTCCTGTGGAAACAGACGCTCCCGCCGTCTATAGGGCTGTGGCTGCGCAGGGTGGAGGAGATCAGGAGATTGGAGGACCTGGTTCAAACGGCGCAAAACAAACAAGATCAACATTCACAGACATGGAGGCTGTGGAATATGTTCATACTTTCAGATGAGGGAATAGCCCTTCTGGCAACATAGAACAAAACAATTTAAAAACAGACGGTTCACCTGGGTCGAATACCCCCCCTTCCCCCCCCCTTTTTTTTTTTTTTTTTTTTTTTCTTTTTTTTTTTTTTTTGTTAACCAACCCCCCCCCCCCCCCCTTCTTCATAAAACTTATCTGCCTCTCTCTTCTTTCTTCCCTTTCTTATCTTCCCTTTCTCATTTATTGTATTTCTAGTTTTCAAGTTGGAGGCACTACATGACCGTAACCTCAAAACATCTCAGAAATGAAATATACATCGTACGTAGTAGACGCAGTCTCGTAATATCTGTAAACACAGACTTGGTTAACCGGATGTCAACCAGCAATTTTGAACTCATAAACACAAATACCAGATTATTGTTATGGTCAAAATATGTTTTCAACTGTGTATAATGGATGACACACTGGAGAATGTAATACAATGCTATTGTTTGATTGTTACTTTCCTTTTTTGAAAATAAAATTTATATTTGAAAAAAAAAAAATGATGGGCCTTCTGGGAGGGAGGGGAGTTTGTTTATGGATTTTAGGTAAACAATACAGTGTAGGGATCATAGGGTGCTTGGTGCAAATAATTTCCCATATACCTTTGTCAATGATGCCCCGTGAAAAGGCGTCATCGACAAGTGTATAGAATGCCTCATAAAACCTATTGATTGTGCTTCTTGTGATTCTTTTATACCAGGCTTCATTTTGTAAGATTTTAAGGCACATTGTTTTACATTGTGTGTTGGACATAATGACTATATTGCCGCCCTTGTCAGCCTGTTTAATTGTGAGAGAGTGTTGTGCGCTAAGTGAACGTAGCACAACGGTCTCTTGCTAAGAGAGATTTCCACGAGATTTCCACCTCGTTTACATTTGTGCATTTTTTTTAATGTCATTGGTGACATGATTAACAAAAGTTGCCAAAGTCAGGTTTTCAGACAGGGGAGGAAATCTGTCAGATTTGGATTTGAAGGCTGGTACTTTTTTTTTGCTTTTCCGCCCTCAACGATGCTCATCACATGTCCTTGTCTCTTTGTGTCTCAAAGCTAATGTATGTTTTTTCATAGATGCACACTGTTCTCCATGTTTAAAAGCCCCTGAAGAAAGGACAAGATCCTGAAATGCATTGGACCCAATTTCCAAATGCAGGAGACTATATCAGTGTCATTTTGTATTTCAATGTTTAATTATTGATATTGTTCTTAACCAGTCAGTGCCGGTTCACACAGGGGCGACTTGTCAGGCGACCTAGCCGCCTGACAAGTCACCTCCCGTTGTGTACAATGGAACCGTTCTAATAGTAGCGACGCAAAGGTTCCTGACAAAAAGGTCCCTGTACTACTTTGGGGGCGACTTGCATAGACTTCTATACAGAAGTTGTTTTGCAAGTCGCCATGGCAGTCGTGTGCAGGTCGCCTCGGTGAGGCGACCTGCAAGTCGTGCCGCTCCTGTGTGAACCGGGGCTCAAGTGTAATGTTGTACATGCACTGACTTCTTATTACAATAATATTTAATAAATTAAGTTTATATATAATCTGTTTTTGCATTTATACTTAGTTGCCTTCAAAGTCCCAACCCTCTTTTTGGGGACCTTTCTTTACATATATTTGTATGGGGTGGTGGCAATGCTTTAGTACACTTTTGGTGAAACCTCTTTTTGAGTCATCTCTGATAGTGGTAAAGAGCCTATGATGTAGGCTCTTTACCACGTGATCAGCTGTGACCAATCACAGCTAATCACAGCGGTAACCAGAAAGTCCCGGTAATCGGCTTTCCCGGTTTGCGCTGACAGGGAGAGCCGATCGGTGGCCCTCCTGTCAGAGGTGGGGTGTGGGCTGATAATCAGTGCATTATCAGTGAAGCCCCCTTCAGAGGTGCCCACCACAGCTGCCTATCAGTGCCATCTATTGCCCATCCATCAGTGCCACCTCTCGGTGCCCATCAGTGCCGCCTATCAGTGCCGCCTATCAGTGCCCATCAGTTCTACATATTAGTGCCTCCTCATCAGTGCCCATCAGTCCCACCTTATCAGTGCCCATCAGAGCGGGTTTCCCCGCATCCAATTTGCATGAGAGGAGAGTGTGACCGCCTCTCAATGGAGCCAGTTCACACATCTCCGGGGCGGCCGCGGAGCGCACAGTAGAAGAGTCCTGTGCATCTTTGGTTCCATTTCAGGTCTGAATTCAGCCAAAAATTCTGATCTAATTTGGACCTGAAATGGTGAATGGAGATGCACTGGACCCCCTGCTGTGAGCCATGGCCACACAATGTGAACCCAGTCTTAAGGAGAGCATTTAAAACAAATGGCTAGAGAAGCACCTGTTAGCCAAAAAAACACAGGGAAACAGCAGCCTGTGAAAATTCTTGTCATAGTAACCAAAGGCACAGGGCACACAGACAGAGAGGGAAAAACTATAAACTAAAAAAAATAAAAATAATGTTACCAACATTACTAAGTGCACGTTCCTCCTTATCCTCCAAATTACCTCACTGTAATAACACCAGTGGGATCAAATACCCTAGATCAAATACCCTATCGTTAATATTATTTTATGATTCTTACAGGGTGTGTGTGTATGTGTGCATGTGTGTGTGCGTGTGTGTGTGTGTGTGTGTGTATATATGTATATGTATGTGTGTGTGTGTGTGTGTGTGTGTGTGTGTGTATATGTATATATATATTACTAATGTAGACTCTGATGTTCCACCATTTAAAGAACATGTTCCCCATTCAAAAAAAAATAAAAAATTGTATTTATTTATTTGGGAGCCTGTAAAGCATTGCACCCACGTTCAGGAGATCACAGGTGCAATCTCAGGTTTCTGCAGATTGCCTGTGTAGCTGTCTGCTCATACCCCATATGGGCAGACAATTACTGGAAGCATCAACTACTAGAGTGCTCACCAGTGCCCTGGTAGTTTATTGAGAACTAAAAGCTATCAGCAGTGGCGTCGCTAGTTGGGAGCGGGGGGGGGGTGCGGTCCACACCTGGATGACACCTGCCAGAGGGGTGACACAATCCCAAGGGTGGCAAAAGTTTTTTTTCAGCCAGAACACCCAACGCCGTGGCCGTGCCTGACCTGTGTTTTCCTCCTCTCCACACTGTCCTCTCCAGCTGTCGCCCGGGTTTACCTGAGACTGACCTGCCCACCCTGGCCCTGAGCTGGTGCGGTAACAGGCGGGGGGATTACGATCAGGGTGTCATCCCAAGCCCAAGGTGAGCTGCTGTGATGACAGGGGAAAAGAGGGTATGGCATGGTGTCCTCCACCCAGTCACACCTAAGCCACCCAGAGCTGGTGTAAAAACAGGGAGCAGTGTTTGTGTCCAGCGCCCTTTGCTGGTCTGATCATGGAGGATAGGGGGTGCTGCTGGACACAGCTATGTGTATGTGTGTGTGTGTGTGTGTGTGTGTGTGTGTATGTGTATGTGTGTATATATATATATATAGTATCTCACAAAACACAAAAGTGAGTACACCCCTCACATTTTTGTAAATATTTTATTATATCTTTTCATGTGACAACACTGAAGAAATGACACTTTGCTACAATGTAAAGTAGTGAGTGCACAGCTTGTATAACAATGTAAATTTGCTGTCCCCTCAAAATAACTCAACACACAGCCATTAACGTCTAAACCACTGGGAACAAAAGTCCTTAAGTGAAAATGTCCAAATTGGGCCCAATTAACCATTTCCCTTCTCGGTGTTAAGTGATATAGTCAATAGTGTTACAAGGTCTCAGGTGTGAATGGGGAGCAGGTTTGTTAAATTTGGTGTTATTGCTCTCACTCTCTCATACTGGTCACTGAACATTCAACATGGCACCTCATGGCAAAGAACTCTCTGAGGACCTGAAAACAGAATTGTTGCTCTGCATAAAGATGACCTAGGCTATAGGAAGATTTCCAAGACCCTGAAACTGAGTGGCAGCACGGTGGCTAAGACCATACAGTGGTTTAACAGGACAGGTTCCACTCAGAACAGGCCTCGCCATGGTCAACCAAAGAAGTTCAGTGCATGTGCTCAGCGCCATATCCAGAGGTTGTCTTTGGGAAATAGACGTATGAGTGCTGCCAACATTTCTACAGAGGTTGAAGGGGTGGGGGGTTAGCCTGTCAGTGCTCAGACCACACGCCACACACTGCATCAAATTGGTCTGCATGACTGTCATCCCAGAAGGAAGTCTCTTCTAAAGATGATGCACAAGAAAACCTGTAAACAGTTTGCTGAAAGCAAGCAGACTAAGGACATGATTTACTGGAACCATGTCCTGTGGTCTGATGAGACCAAAATAAACTTATTTGGTTCAGATGATGTCAAGCGTGTGGGGAGGCAACCAGGTGAGAAGTACAAAGACAAGTGTGTCTTGCCTACAGTCAAGCATGGTGGTGGTAGTGTCATGGTCTGGGGCTGCATGAATGCTTCCGGGACTGGGGAGCTACAATTCATTGAGGGAACCATGAATGCCAACATGTTCTGTGACATACTGAAGCAGAGCACGATCCCCTCCCTTAAGAGAGGGCAGTATTCCAACATAATAACGACCTTAAACACACCTCCAAGACGACCACTAAAGAAGCTGAGGATAAAGGTGATGGACTGGTCAAGCATGTCTCCAGACCTAAATCCTATTGAGCATCTGTGGGGCATCCTCAAACGGAAGGTGGAGGAGCGCAAGGTCCCTAACATCCACCAGCTCTGTGATATCGTCATGGAAGAGTGGAAGAGGACTCCAGTGGCAACTTGTGACTCTCCGGTGAACTTCATGCCCAAGAGGCATGGTTTGGCACATCACGGATCTGGTGGACAGATTACTGGGAGGGGCTGGGGAAGACCCAGCTGTCATGGTGCACGTTGGCACCAATGACAAAGTCAGAGGCAGATGGAGTGTCCTAAAGAACGATTTTAGGGACTTGGTAGCTAAATTGAGGAAAAGGACCTCCAAGGTAGTATTCTCAGGAATACTACCGGTACATCGAGCCACACCAAAAGGCAGAAGGAGATTAGAGAATTAAACAAGTGGCTGAAGAGCTGGTGTAGTAAGGAGGGGTTTGGGTTCCTGGAGGACTGGGCCGACTTCTTAGTCGATAAAAAGTACTATAGAAGGGATGGACTGCACCTAAATAAGGAGGGTACAGATCAGCTGGGAATGAAGATGGCCAAAAAGTTAGTGGGGTTTTTAAACTAGGCAATGGGGGGGAGGGTCCAGAGTTAGAGATAGTCAGCGCGAAACATATTCCAGAGGGTAGTACTGGGGACATTAATGGTAGGTTGAACAAAGCACATAAGTGTAGTAGCAAGTCCTAGTTACAATCTCGGAACACCCAATAAGAGCATAATATGCGACCGGTCTAAACTACGTGGCATGTTCACCAATGCCAGGAGCTTGGTGGACAAGATGGGTGAACTAGAGATACTGTTGTACGAGGAGGATTTGGATTTTGTGGGAATTTCAGAGACCTGGTTCAACAGCTCTCATGATTGGCTGGCAAACATGCAAGGTTATACCCTTTATCGCAAGGATAGAGAGGGTAAAAAAGGGGGAGGGGTATGCCTATTAGGGATGAGCTTAAAGTTCGAGTCAAACTCATGTTCGACTCGAACATCGGCTGTTCGCAAGTTCGCCGAACAGCGAACAAGTTGGGGTGTTCGCGGCAAATTCGAATGCCGCTGAACACCCTTTAAAAGTCAATGGGAGAAATCAAAAGTGCTAATTTTAAAGGCTTATATGCAAGTTATTGTCATAAAAAGTGTTTGGGGACCCGGGTCCTGCCCCAGGGGACATGGATCAATGCAAAAAAAAAGTTTTAAAAACGGCCGTTTTTTCAGGAGCAGTGATTTTAATAATGCTTAAAGTCAAACAATAAAAGTGTAATATCCCTTTAAATTTCGTAGCTGGGGGTGTCTATAGTATGCATGTAAAGGGGTGCATGTTTCCCGTGTTTAGAACAGTCTGACAGCAAAATTACATTTCAAAGGAAATAAGTCATTTAAAACTACTTGCGGCTATTGCATTGCCGGTCCGCCAATACACATAGAAGTTCATTGATAAAAACGGCATGGGAATTCCCCACAGGGGAACCCCGAACCAAAATTTAAAAAAAAAATGACGTGGGGGGTCCCCCTAAATTCCATACCAGGCCCTTTAGGTCTGGTATGGATATTAAGGGGAACCCTGGCCAAAATAAAAAAAAAAAAATGACGTGGGGGTTCCCCCTAAATTCCATACCAGGCCCTTCAGGTCTGGTATGGATATTAAGGGGAACCCCGGCCAAAATTAAAAAAAAAAAAATGAAGTGGGGGTCCTCCTAAATTCCATACCAGACCCTTCAGGTCTGGTATGGATATTAAGGGGAACCCCGCGCCAAAATTTAAAAAAAAATGGCGTGGGGTCACCCCAAAAACCCATACCAGACCCTCATCCGAGCACGCAACCTGGCAGGCCGCAGGAAAAGGGGGGGACGAGAGAGTGCCCCCCCTCCTGAAATGTACCAGGCCACATGCCCTCAACATTGGGAGGGTGCTTTGGGGTAGCCCCCAAAACACCTTGTCCCCCTTGATGAGGACAAGGGTCTCATCCCCACAACCCTGGCCGGTGGTTGTGGGGGTCTGTCAGTGGGGGGCTTATCGGAATCTGGAAGCCCCCTTTAACAAGGGGCCCCCCAGATCACGGCCCTCCCCCTGTGTGAAATGGTAAGGGGGTACAAAAGTACCCCTACCATTTCACTAAAAAACTGTCAAAAATGTTAAAAATTACAAGAGACAGTTTTTGACAATTCCTTTATTTAAATGCTTCTTCTTTCTTGTTTCTTCTATCTTCCTTCATCTTCTTCTTCTTCTGGTTCTTCTGGTTCTTCCCCTGGTGTTCTCATCCAGCATCTCCTCCGCGGCGTCTTCTTCCCTTCTTCTCCTCGGGCCGCTCCGCATCCATGATGGCATGGAGGGAGGCTCCCGCTCTTCTCTTCATCTTCTTCTCTTCTTCATCTTCTTCTCCGGGCCACTCTGCATCCATGCTGACATGGAGGGAGGCTCCGCTGTGTGACGCGTCTCCTCTTCTGACGGTTCTTAAATAACGGGGGTGGGGCCACCCGGTGACCCCACCCCTCTCTGAGGCACGGGACATGATGGGACTTCCCTATGGCATTCCCCGTGACGTCACAGGGAAGTCCCATCAAGTCACCGTACATCAGAGGGGGCGGGGTCACCGGGTGGCCCCCCCCCCCGTTATTTAAGACCTGTCAGAAGAGGAGACGTGTCACACAGCGGGAGCCTCCCTCCATGCCAGCATGGATGCGGAGCGGCCCGGAGAAGAAGATGAAGTAGAGAAGAAGATGAAGAAGAGAAGAAGGAAAGAAGATTAAGAAGAGAAGATGAAGAGAAGAGCGGGAGCCTCCCTCCATGCCATCATGGATGCGGAGCAGCCCGAGGAGAAGAAGGGAAGAAGACGCCGCGGAGGAGATGCTGGACGAGAACACCGGAGGAAGAACCAGAAGAAGTAGAAGAAGATGAAGGAAGATAGAAGAAAGAAGAAGCATTTAAATAAAGGAATTGTCAAAAACTGTCTCTTGTCATTTTTAACATTTTTGACAGTTTTTTAGTGAAATGGTAGGTGTACTTTTGTACCCCCTTACCATTTCACACAGGGGGGCGGGATCTGGGGGTCCCCTTGTTAAAGGGGGCTTCCAGATTCTGATAAGCCCCCCGCCCGCAGACCCCCACAACCACCGGCCAGCATTGTGGGGATGAGGCCCTTGTCCTCATCAACATGGGGACAAGGTGTTTTGGGGGGCTACCCGACGCTGTATCCTGGCCTAAGCCAACAAGGCGCAGGCCTAGGGCAGCACTTTACAGGGGGGCAGCACGGAAAGAGTCCCCGCCGGCTTGCGCTGTTAGCGCTAGTCTTATGTGGCGGACTGGGCTGAGAGGCAAATTAGTCTAGAGCCCCCATAAAGCGGCCGCACTGCTTCCAGTATGCGGGATGCCGACATTCCTCAACTGTGGGGGGAGGGAGCCGCTTCTAATTTTGACTGTCCCATCATCCTGGACCACAAACCTTCCTCACTGTGCTATATGTTTTCTGCTGCACCATTGGCATGGTTATATTTTCTTAGTGCTCTCCATAAAATTATCAGAAATTTGTGCTTAAAGTAGAACTATAGGCAATACTTTTTTTTTTTCATTTTGGATAGAATAAGGGAGGGTTATAGCCCCTGTCAGTTTATTTTTTTACCATCCCTGTCCCATTGCAGAGATTTCCTTTCACTTCCTGCTCCATAGCCAAACAGGAAGTGAGAGGAAATCTATGCAAATTAAGGGAATCCATTGCCGCCCCCCCCCCGGCCCTCAGCACTAGTGTCCCCAATCGAACGTTTTTCTGGGCAGGTCTTAAACGGCAAGGGGTGTGGCCTTGACAGGAAGGGGTGGGTCATATTTAAATTAGGGGGTGCATGAGTTTAGTCAGGCCTAGGGCAGCACAAAACCTAAATACGCCACTGGGGCTACCCCAAAGCACCCTCCCAATGTTGAGGGTATGTGGCCTGGTACGGTTCAGGAGGGGGGGCGCTCTCTTGTCCCCCCCTCTTTTCCTGCGGCTTGCCAGGTTGCGTGCTTGGATAAGGGTCTGGTATGGATTTTTGGGGGGACCACACCGTTTTTTTTTTAAATTTTGTCCGGGGTTCCCCTTAATATCCATACCAGACCTGAAGGGCCTGGTATGGAATTTGGGGGGACCCCCACGTCATTTTTTTTAAATTTTGGTTCGGGGTTCCCCTGTGGGGAATTCCCATGCCGTTTTTATCAATGAACTTCTATGTGTATTGTCGGACCGGCAATGCAATAGCCGCAAGTAGTTTTAAATGACTTTTTTTCCTTTGAAATTTAATTTTGCTGTCAGACTGTTCTAAACATGGGAAACATGCACCCCTTTACAGGCATACTATAGACACCCCCCAGGTACGAAATTTAAAGGGATATTACACTTTTATTGTTTGACTTTAAGCATTATTAAAATCACTGCTCCCGAAGAAACGGACGTTTTTAAAACTTTTTTTGCATTGATCCATGTCCCCTGGGGCAGCACCCGGGTCCCCAAACACTTTTTAATGACAATAACTTGCATTTAAGCCTTTAAAATTAGCACTTTTGATTATTCATGTTCATGTCCCATAGACTTTAATGGTGTTCGCGTGTTCGAACAAACTTTTTTCCTGTTCGCATGTTCTGGTGCGAACCGAACAGGGGGTTGTTCGGCTCATCCCTAATGCCTATATATCAAGAATAATGTACAAGTGAATGTGAGAGATGACATCCCTAAGGTAGCTAGGAAGGAGGTGGAATCCTTGTGGGTAGAGCTCCAAAGGGATGAAGCTAAGGGGAAAATATTACTGGGAGTATGCTATAGGCCCCCTAACCTGAGGGAGGAAGGGGAGACAGATCTCCTATCACAATTTGGATTAGCAGCAAGGATGGGAAGTGTTATCATAACGGGGGATTTTAATTATCCAGACATAGAATGGGCGGATGGAACCGCACATTTATCTAAGGCTCGCCAGTTCCTAAATGTCTTGCAGGACAATTTTATGGGTCAGATGGTAGACGCAAGAACTAGAAATAAAGCATTACTGGATCTACTAATTACCAACAATACAGACCTGATCACGGATGTGGAAATACAGGGCAATTTAGGTAACAGCGATCACAGGTCAATTGGCTTCAGTATAAATCACACAAATAGGAAACATAAGGGGAATACAAAGACACTGAATTTTTAAAGATCCAACTTCCCTAAACTACAAACCTTGCTAGAAGGCATAAATTGGGATAAAATCTTAGGAATAAAGAACACGGATGAGAGATGGGTTTGCTTTAAGAGCATATTGAATAAGGGCATTAGACAATGCATCCCATTGGGTAATACATTTAAAAAAGAGCAAACAAAATTCCTGGATGGGTTAACTCCAGTGTAAAAATGCATATAAAAGCAAAGGAGAAGGCCTTAAAAAAATGCAAGGTTGAGGGATCATCATCAGCATTCAGACTTTATAAAGAATGCAACAAGAAATGTAAGGGTGCAATAAGGACGGCTGAGATAGAACATGAAAGACACATATTGGAGGAGAGCAAAAAAAATCCCAAGAAATTCTTTAAGTATGAAAACAGTAAAAAAGGGAGGACAGACCACATTGGCCCCATAAAGAATGAGGAAGGACATCTGGTTACAAAGGATGGGGAGATGGCAAAGGTATTGAATTTATTCTTCTCCTCAGTCTTCACGAGGGAATAGGGGGGCTTCAGTAATCAAAACTGCAGTGTTTATCCTCATGACACATCACAGGAAGCACCTCCATGGTTAACAGAGGACAGAATTAAAATTAGACTTGGGAAACGTAACATTAATAAATCACCAGGACCAGATAGCTTGCACCCGAGGGTACTTGGGGAACTCAGTCAAGTAATTGCCAGACGATTGTTCCTAATTTTTACTGACAGTCTACTGACTGGAATGGTACCAGCTGATTGGAGAAAAGCCAATGCAGCACCAATATTTAAAAAGTGCCCAAAATACATCCCTGGGAATTACAGACCAGTTAGCCTAACATCAATAGTATGTAAACTCTTGGAGGGGATGATAAGGGACCATAGACAAGATTTTAGTAATGAGAACGTTATCATTAGCAGTAATCAGCATGGATTCATGAAGAATCATTCTTGCCAAACCAATCTATTAACCTTCTATGAGGAGGTGAGTTGCCATCTAGATAAAGGAAGGCCCATAGACGTGGTGTATCTGGATTTTGCAAAAGCATTTGGCACAGCTCCCCATAAACCTTTACTGTACAAAATAAGGTCCGTTGGCATGGACCATAGGGTGAGTACATGGATTGAAAACTGGCTACAAGAGCGAGTTCAGAGGGTGGTGATAAATGAGGAGTACTCGGAATGGTCAGAGGTTGGTAGTGGAGTCCCCCAGGGTTCTGTGCTGGGACCAATCCTGTTTAATTTGTTCATAAACGACCTGGAGGATGGGGTAAACAGTTCAATCTCTGTATTTGCAGACGATACTAAGCTAAGCAGGGCAATAACTTCTCCGCAGGATGTGGAAACCTTGCAAAAAGATCTGAACAAATTAATGGGGTGAGCAACTACCTGGCAAATGAGGTTCAATGTAGAAAAATGTAAAATAATGCATTTGGGCAGCAAAAATATGAATGCAATCTATACACTGAGGGGAGAACCTCTGGGGGAATCTAGGATGGAAAAGGACCTGGGGGTCCTAGTAGATGATAGGCTCAGCCATGGTATGCAATGCCAAGCTGCTGCTAACAAAGCAAACAGAATATTGGCATGCATTAAAAAGGGGATTAATTCCAGAGATAAAACGATAATTCTCCCGCTCTACAAGACTCTGGTCCGGCCGCACCTGGAGTATGCTGTTAAGTTCTGGACACCAGTCCTCGGGAAGGATGTACTGGAAATGGAACGAGTACAAAGAAGGGCAACAAAGCTAATAAAGGGTCTGGAGGATATTAGTTATGAGGAAAGGTTGCAAGCACTGAACTTATTCTCTCTGGGGTAGAGACGCTTGAGAGGGGATATGATTTCAATATGCAAATACCCAGGGCTTTTTTTCTCAGAAAATAGGTGCTGGAACTCACCCTCCCCAGCCAACACCCCACCCCAACCACACCCACAACCCCACCCCCAGCCACACTTTCCTTTAGAGGTGAAAATTCTGCAGTTGCCAAATAGTGCATGTGATCGAGGCTCAGAACTGTGTATTGCAGAAGGCGCAAGGTTCAGAAAAGGGAAACGCACAGAGTACAGCACTCAGGAGTATGTATTGTGCAGTGCAGAGAAGTGCATATCATACAGGGTGCAGTAGCCATAAACATGTACAGTACACAACATGAAAAGGTACAGTATGTACCATACAGCACAGTATAGAGACTGTGATCAGGGGAGTATGTAATGTACACTGTACATACATAATCTGAGGCAAATTATACACTCTCCTAACCACTACCCCTGTATACTGTGCTATACATTATATAATCATGACCCCTGTTCTCTTTATACTAGGCTGTTACATACTTCTGACCACTGCACTCTGACAGTTGTGTTGTACCTTACATACTCCTGACTGCTGAACCCTGTATTCAACATATAGCCCTGTGTACAGAGTGCAGTGGTCAGGAATATGTAATATAGAGTGTACTTTTCAGTCCAGCATACAATGTGCAGGGGTCAGGAGTACATAACGTAAAACCCATTGTACAGAGTGCAGAATTCATTAGTACCGTCCAGGGGCCATTAATGTAACATATGACTGTAAGAGGTATATAATGTATAGCACAGCATACAGTTATGACTAGGTAATGTACAAGGTATTTTACTAAATCCTCACTGTTGCACCCTGCATACCCTGCCTCACATACTCTTGGTTACTGAACTTTGTATACTTTGCTGCCCCCCAGCAAAGTTCCTTTGTGTCAGGTCATTTGAGACGAGGTGACAGATGCACTCCGTAGGAGTCAGGAGTGCACCACTAAGGTAGTGGACCGTAGGACTGACTGTTGCGGGTTGAACCCTAGGAGGTTCACGAAGCAGGTCTACTAGATCACTAACACAGATCCCAGTGGGAGCTAGGGCATCTGTGCCCAACATCCACAGCCCAACTACACACCTCCCCATCCACAACACACCTCTTCTGCCCCATCCACAGTTCAACTCTGCACTTTTTCCACAGTTTACCTTAGCATCCTGTCCACAACTCACCTTTGTACTCCATTAACATCTCACCTCTGCACCCCTCCCCCCACAGATTACACCCCCAGTCCACAACTCACCTCAGCACCCTCATCTACAGCTTATTTTCACAGCTTTCACCTCTGTACAATCTGCAAACCCCCTTCCCTGCTATAACCTCTGCAGAAATCCCCTCTTTTCCAGCTCTCCCCTTTGCAAAAATCTCTCACCCTTTACAGATCCCCTCCCCCTAGCTCTTATCCTTTCACAAACACCCACCATCCCCCCAGCTCTCTCACTTTTTTCACAGATCCCTCCTTCCAGCTTTCTCACAAATCCTCCCACCACCACACAAAAAGCTCAGTGACACAGTGACATTCCTGCAGCTCTGCCCATGAGCAATGTAGCACGGAGCAGAGGAGGAGTTTCACAGCACTCCGCTCCGCTCTGTATTACACACAATTGTAACAGGCTGCAGGTGGAGAAAGAAGCTGCCTCCCAAAGCCCCATATTTACAAATAATGTGGGCGATTGCAGCATCGAGACCCAGGACATCTAACTGTAAACATCCAGCATCATGTGCCCTGGATGCAGTGCCGACACTACTACACAGAAGCTGGTGAAGGAAGTAAGTCCTTTACTTTTCTGTGTTACTGACAAGAGGGAGAGGAGAGGGCTTCCAGAGGTGGCGGAACTCCATTCCGGCAAGTACTGGCAGAAAAAAAGCCCTGCAAATACCATACTGGTGACCTCACAATAGGGAAAAAACGTTTTCGCAAAAGGGAGTTTAACAAGACTCGGGGCCACTCATTAAAATTAGAGGAAAAGAGGTTTAACCTTAAACTACGTAGAGGGTTCTTTACTGTAAGAGCGGCAAGGATGTGAAATTCCCATCCACAGGCGGTGGTCTCAGCAGGGGGCATCAATAGTTTCAAGAAACTATTAGATAAGCACCTGAACGACCGCAACATACAGGGATATACAATGTAATACTGACATATAATTACACACATAGGTTGGACTTGATGGACTTGTGTCTTTTTTCAACCTCACCTACTATGTAACTATGTAAGAGGTTTAAGGCAGTGCTTGAAAATAATGGTGGCCACACAAAATATTGACAGTTTGGACCCAATTTGGACATTTTCACTTAAGGGGTGTTCTCACTTTTGTTGCCAGCGGTTTAGACATTAATGGCTGTGTGTTGAGTTATTTTGAGGGGACAGCAAATTTACACTGTTATACAAGCTGTACACTCACTACTTTACATTGTAGCAAAGTGTCATTTCTTCAGTGTTGTCACATGAAAAGATATAATAATATATTTACAAAAATGTGAGATATATATATATATATATATATATATATATATATATATATCAATCAATCAACTGGTTAATCGCCTAGCTTGCTGCCAGTCTGTTTCCCTCCCCATTGGCCACAGCGGAGCAAAAACAGAAGAGACTAGGGTCTAGCAGAGCATCATGGGACATGTAGTCTCAGAAGATTGGCTGCCTCAGTGTTGTCAACAGGAGCAGGCTACAGCCTCTAGCATTCACTCTGCTGGGGGAGAGAGAAAGCCTGGAACCTGGGAAAAAGCTGGGAGTGAGTGCTACAGGAAACACGAAAAAGAGAGGACTGTGCTGGGAGAAGCCAAAGAGATCCACACTGTACCTGCACCACCAGAGAGAGCCAGGCTGTACCCCCACCACCAGAGAGAGAGCCACGCTGTACCCTCACCACCAGAGAGCCATGCAGTACCCGCACCATCAGAGAGCCACGCTGTACCCGCATTACCAGAGAGCCACGCTGTACCCGCACCACTAGAGAGCAATGCTGTACCTGCACCACCAGAGAGAGAGCCATGCTGTACCCTCACCACCAGAGAGAGAGCTACGCTGTACCCTCACCACCAGAGAAAGCGAGCCACGCTGTACCTGCACCAGAGAGATATGCTGTACCAGCACCATCAGAGAGCCACACTGTGCCCGTACCACCAGAGAGCCACGCTGTACCCGCACCACCAGAGAGCCACGCTGTACCCGCACCACCAGAGAGCCACACTGTGCCCGCACCACCAGAGAGCCACACTGTACCCGCACTACCAGAGAGCCACACTGTGCCCACACCACCAGAGAGCCATGGTGTACCCGCACCATCAGAGAACTTTATCATTAGCAGTAATCAGCATGGATTCATGAAGAATCCAATCTATTAACCTTCTATGAGGAGGTGAGTTGCCATCTAGATAAAGGAAGGCCCGTAGACGTGGTGTATCTGGATTTTGCAAAAGCATTTGGCACAGCTCCCCATAAACCTTTACTGTACAAAATAAGGTCCGTTGGCATGGACCATAGGGTGAGTACATGGATTGAAAACTGGCTACAAGAGCGAGTTCAGAGGGTGGTAATAAATGGGGAGTACTCGGAATGGTCAGAGGTGGGTAGTGGGGTCCCCCAGGGTTCTGTGCTGGGACCAATCCTGTTTAATTTGTTCATAAACGACCTGTAGGATGGGGTAAACAGTTCAATCTCTGTATTTGCAGACGATACTAAGCTAAGCAGGGCAATAACTTCTCCGCAGGATGTGGAAACCTTGCAAAAAGATCTGAACATATTAATATGGTGAGCAACTACCTGGCAAATGAGGTTCAATGTAGAAAAATGTAAAATAATGCATTTGGGTAGCAAAAATATGAATGCAATCTATACACTGAGGGGAGAACCTCTGGGGGAATCTAAGATGGAAAAGGACCTGGGGGTCCTAGTAGATGATAGGCTCAGCCATGGCATGTAATGCCAAGCTGCTGCTAACAAAGCAAACAGAATATTGGCATGCATTAAAAAGGGGATTAATTCCAGGGATAAAACGATAATTCTCCCGCTCTACAAGACTCTGGTCCGGCCGCACCTGGAGTATGCTGTTAAGTTCTGGGCACCAGTCCTCAGGAAGGATGTACTGGAAATGGAGCGAGTACAAAGAAGGGCAACAAAGCTAATAAAGGGTCTGGAGGATATTAGTTATGAGGAAAGGTTGCGAGCACTGAACTTATTCTCTCTGGGGTAGAGATGCTTGAGAGGGGATATGATTTCAATATGCAAATACCCAGGGCTTTTTTTCTCAGAAAATAGGTGCTGGAACTCACCCTCCCCAGCCAACACCCCACCCCAACCACAGCCACAACCCTGCCCCCACCACACCCACAACCCCACCCCCAGCCACACTTTCCTTTAGAGGTGAAAATTCTGCAGTTGCCAAATAGTGCATGTGATCGAGGCTAAGAACTGTGTATCACAGAAGGCGCAAGGTTCAGAAAAGGGAAACGCACAGAGTACAGGACTCAGGAGTATGTATTGTGCAGTGCAGAGAAGTGCATATCATACAGGGTGCAGTAGCCATAAACATGTACAGTACACAACATGAAAAGGTACAGTATGTACCATACAGCACAGTATAGAGACTATGATCAGGAGTATGTAATGTACACTGTACATACATAATCTGAGGCAAATTATACACTCTCCTAACCACTACCCCTGTATACTGTGCTATACATTATATAATCATGACCCCTGTTCTCTTTATACTAGGCTGTTACATACTTCTGACCACTTCACTCTGACAGTTGTGTTGTACCTTACATACTCCTGACTGCTGAACTCTGTATTCAACATATAGCCCTGTGTACAGAGTGCAGTGGTCAGGAATATGTAATATAGAGTGTAATGTTCAGTCCAGCATACACTGTGCAGGGGTCAGGAGTACGTAATATAGAGTGTAATGTTCAGTCCAGCATACAGTGTGCAGGGGTCAGGAGTACGTAACGTAAAACCCATTTTACAGAGTGCAGAATTCATTAGTACCGTCCAGGGGCCATTAATGTAACATATGACTGTAAGAGGTATATAATGTATAGCACAGCATACAGTTATGACTAGGTAATGTACAAGGTATTTTACTAAATCCTCACTGTTGCACCCTGCATACCCTGCCATACATACTCTTGGTTACTGAACTCTGTATACTTTGCTGCCCCCCAGCAAAGTTCCTTTGTGTCAGGTCATTTGAGACGAGGTGACAGATGCACTCCGTAGGAGTCAGGAGTGCACCACTAAGGTAGTGGACCCTAGGACTGACTGTTGTGGGTTGAACCCTGGGAGGTTCACGAAGCAGGTCTACTAGATCACTAACACAGATCCCAGTGGGAGCTAGAGCATAGATTCCCCAGGGTGCAGAGTTTAAGAGCCAACAGGTGTTCACCAGAGCCAATAGTGGTGAGGATGGACTGCGCTGCAGTCTAGTTCCAGGTCGCGGCCCCCAGGGTCTCACAGCTCACGGAGATAGAGGAAGGAAGCAGCAGGCTGGAACAACAAGGATAGTAAGGGAATAAGCCAAGGTCGGGGCCACTAGCAGACAAGGACAACAGAGTACACGCCAAAGGTTCAGGGTCACAGGCAAACAGGGATAGTCGGGGACACGCCAAAAGGTCAGGGTCATGAACAGACAGGAATAGTCTAGAACACGCCAAGGTCGGTAACAGATACAAACATAGAGAACCCGTAAGCAGGAAACAGGAAGCCAAACACACAATGGTTGATCAGCAAGGTTGGCCTGCAATGCACAGGTTAATATAGTGTTCCTAATTAGAGGCTGAGGGAAGATTATATATGCAGTCAGGTGAGAGGCTGGCCTCTAAAGGAATTGAGAGAGGTAAGCTGACAGACCCACATTACTGCATAACCATGACACCTTGTCCTCTCTAAGCAAAAATCCTCCACCCCTCAAAGTAACCATCACCTCTGCACACCTCTTTGCTTTCCTCTGTGCCCATCCCCAGCTCAGCTCTGTGCCCAACATCCACAGCCCAACTACACACCTCCCCATCCACAACACACCTCTTCTGCCCCATCAACTCTGCACTTTTTCCACAGTTTACCTTAGCATCCTGTCCACAACTCACCTTTGTACTCCATTAACATCTCACCTCTGCACCCCTCCCCCCACAGATTACACCCCCAGTCCACAACTCACCTCAGTACCCTCATCTACAGCTTATTTTCACAGCTTTCACCTCTGCACAATCTGCAAACCCCCTTCCCTGCTATAACCTCTGCAGAAATCCCCTCTTTTCCAGCTCTCCCCTTTTCAAAAATCTCTCACCTTTTTACAGATCCCCTCCCCCTAGCTCTTATCCTTTCACAAACACCCACCCTCCCCCCAGCTCTCTCACTTTTTTCACAGATCCCTCCTTCCAGCTTTCTCACAAATCCTCCCACCACCACACAAAAAGCTCAGTGACACAGTGACATTCCTGCAGCTCTGCCCATGAGCAATGTAGCACGGAGCAAAGGAGGAGTTTCACAGCACTTTGCTCCGCTCTGTATTACACACAGTTGTAACAGGCTGCAGGTGGAGAAAGAAGCTGCCTCCCCAAGCCCCATATTTACAAATAATGTGGGCGATTGCAGCATCGAGACCCAGGACATCTAACTGTAAACATCCAGCATCATGTGCCCTGGATGCAGTGCCGACACTACTACACAGAAGCTGGTGAAGGAAGTAAGTCCTTTACTTTTCTGTGTTACTGACAAGAGGGAGAGGAGAGGGCTTCCAGAGGTGGCGGAACTCCATTCCGGCAAGTACTGGCAGAAAAAAAGCCCTGCAAATACCATACTGGTGACCTCACAATAGGGAAAAAACGTTTTCGCAAAAGGGAGTTTAACAAGACTCATGGCCACTCATTAAAATTAGAAGAAAAGAGATTTAACCTTAAACTACGTAGAGGGTTCTTTACTGCAAGAGCGGCAAGGATGTGGAATTCCCATCCACAGGCGGTGGTCTCAGCAGGGGGCATAAATAGTTTCAAGAAACTATTAGATAAGCACCTGAACGACCGCAACATACAGGGATATACAATGTAATACTGACATATAATTACACACATAGGTTGGACTTGATGGACTTGTGTCTTTTTTCAACCTCACCTACTATGTAACTATGTAAGAGGTTTAAGGCAGTGCTTGAAAATAATGGTGGCCACACAAAATATTGACAGTTTGGACCCAATTTGGACATTTTCACTTAAGGGGTGTTCTCACTTTTGTTGCCAGCGGTTTAGACATTAATGGCTGTGTGTTGAGTTATTTTGAGGGGACAGCAAATTTACACTGTTATACAAGCTGTACACTCACTACTTTACATTGTAGCAAAGTGTCATTTCTTCAGTGTTGTCACATGAAAAGATATAATAATATATTTACAAAAATGTGAGATATATATATATATATATATATATATATATATCTCAATCAACTGGTTAATCGCCTAGCTTGCTGCCAGTCTTTTTCCCTCCCCATTGGCCCCATTGGTTCCCCATTGGCCAAAACAGAAGAGACTAGGGTCTAGCAGAGCATCATGGGACATGTAGTCTCAGAAGATTGGCAGCCTCAGTGTTGTCAACAGGAGCAGGCTACAGCCTCTAGCATTCACTCTGCTGGGGGAGAGAGAAAGCCTGGAACCTGGTAAAAAGCTGGGAGTGAGTGCTACAGGAGACACAAAAAAGAGAGGACTGTGCTGGGAGAAGCCAAAGAGATCCACACTGTACCTGTACCACCAGAGAGAGCCAGGCTGTACCCCCACCACCAGAGTGAGAGAGCCATGCTGTACCCTCACCACCAGAGAGCCATGCAGTACCCGCACCATCAGAGAGCCACGCTGTACCCGCATTACCAGAGAGCCACTCTGTACCCACACCAGCAGAGAGCAATGCTGTACCTGCACCACCAGAGAGAGAGCCATGTTGTACCCTCACAACCAGAGAGAGAGCTACGCTGTACCCTCACCACCAGAGAAAGCGAGCCACGCTGTACCCGCACCAGAGAGATATGCTGTACCAGCACCACCAGAGAGCCACACTGTACCCGCACCACCAGAGAGCCACACTGTGCCCGCACCACCAGAGAGCCACACTGTACCTGCACCACCAGAGAGCCACGCTGTGCCCGCACCACCAGAGAGCCACACTGTACCCACACCACCAGAGAGCCAAACTGTGCCCGCACCACCAGAGAGCCACACTTTACCCGCACCATCAGAGAGCAACGCTGTACCTGAACCATCAGAAAGCCATGCTGTACCCACAATTCCAGAGAGCCACGCTGTACCCGCACCACCAGAGAGAGAGCCACGCTGTACCCACACCACCATAGAGAGAGAGCCATGCTGTACCCGCACCACCAGAGAGAGAGCCACGTTGTACCCGCACCACCAGAGAGAGAGCCACACTGTACCCGCACCACCAGAGAGAGAGCCACGCTGTACCCACACCACCAGAGAGAGAGCCATGCTGTACTCGCACCACCAGAGACAGCCACGCTGTACCCACACCACCAGAGAGCCACGATGCTCAGAACCACCAGAGGGAGAAAGACTGAGCCACTGCCGGGGTACACAGCCATGCTACACTACTGACCAGAGCTGGCCTGGGCAACCCAGAGAGAGTGAATGTCCAGCCAGAGGGATCACTGCTGCAGTTTTACTGGGTCTTGTAGGAGGGCTTTTTGGCCATTATCCATTACTGTTCCTAGGGATCCTCTAACCCTAATACTGCCTACAGTACCTTATTGACCACCGAAAAGCACACAAACAAGCTCTAATGCTGGTCTGTCAACCCAAAAATAGGGGGTGGGGGGTGACATTTTTTTTACCGCACCAGGTGACACCAACCCTAGTGACGGCACTGCCCATCAACCACAAAGCCTGTCGGTACTCGTAGTTCTGTGAACAAATGATGCCGCCATATGGGCGGAGACCTGCATGGCAGAATTCTTTTTAAACTGTGACAGCCAGTGCTGGGAGAAGATCCCCTGCCGTCTGTCACAATTAGAAGGGGGGTCAGGGAGAGGCTGCAAGGCTGTAGGAACGGGAACACATTACATGTTCCATCCTAAAAATAGGTGGAACATGTAACATGTTCCCAAAGGTGAACTTATCCTTTTAAGAGCCAATTCGCACTATATATCTCAGGAAACAATTTTAAAAGGGATCTGATCTAAAGCCTGTTTCTTCTTTCATTGCATCATATGGTATAAAAATGTCAAGCGTTAACTGATGAGTCTATTTGATCCCTTTAGAAGCCCACTAGGGGGTATCTAGGTGACTGCACAATTCTGTTTTATCAGCTGTGACAGACCTAGCCGGGAAAGAGACTTTTGGAGGGGACTGTATGCTAGCCTCTTGCTGATCGATCGGGGGCCCTTGCATTTGGGGGAACGGTGCTCTGTGTGAGCTGTATGCCTGAGGTGGTATTACTGTGGATTCGGGTCCTGGTCCCCCAGGACACACAGACTCTGGGGACCCTGGATTTGCCATATTGGAATAGTGGCTGATTCATAATGCTGGGACAGATACTGTTAGGAGATGCTGATGTAAATTCCAGCACCTGTCTGTCTGTTGTCTGATAAAATGTGTATTGTAAATAAGTCTATAGTATGGGATATAAGAGTCATTAGATTCCCATTGTTTGTGTTAATTAACTCTGCTATTGTGTGAAGAGTCTATGTTGATTGTGATAATGTTGATTGGATTTTCTGAACTACAAGACGGCCAGTCTGGCCTAAAAGTCATGTCTGAGTCATCTAGGCTGTCTAAAGGGATTAGTTAATTAGCTCATGTTAATTAGGTTAATTAGGTTACAGCTGTATTGTTAGAGTAATATGAGCAGGAGGTCTGCACCTCCACTTTTAGGGTATAAAAGCCTGTATTTTGCAATAAAGTGAGATTCCTGTTTGAACTTACATACAGCCTGCCTGGTGTTTGTTCTGAGCTATCACAACTGGACTAGAACGGCACAGAGCTGTAGTTCTAGTCCCGGAGCATCGGATGACCGAACAATCAGATGTTGTGATCTGCAGTCTGATTTTGGATTTTGGTATATTTTTGGGACTTAACACGAGCTTGTATTAATTGTAAATATAGTTTAAATGTTCCATACAAATCATTGTTTTGTAACAGTTTTATGACCTGTTCAAATAAATTAATGCATTATGTAAAAAACATACCCCCTTTAAAATAAGCTTTGGTGTACAGCTGATTCTCTCCTTTCATCACCATGACATCTAGATAGTGTATCTGCTCACGACTCCAATTAATTTTATTCAAGTTTGATGTTATTGGTGTTGCTATTTAGCCATTGGGAGTATTCAACTAGTGAAGATTCTGTGCCCTGCCATATGATAAACAGGTCATCAATGTAGCATTGGTAAAACACCAATTCTTTTCTCCTATTTAGATAGACCCATTTATCCTCCCATTCACTCATAAATAAGTTTGCCAGGCTTGGCGCAAACTTAGCGCCCATTGCCACTCCAGTCTTCTGGCTGTAAAAGTTACCTGCATACCAGAAGTAGTTATGTGTTAGGCAATAGTCCAGGATCATCCCTAAAAATTTCTTATATAAAAATATTCTTATTCTTAAATAAAAGGAATATCGTTCCTTTTACTAAAGGCCCAGTTAAGAGCTAAAAGCGCGTCATCATGCTGGATTGTCGTATATAATGGCGCCACATCGCAGTCACCAGATAAATTTCAGCGTCTTTAGAAAAAGATACACTCTTAATCTTCTGCAGGAAACTTGTCACAGAGTCTGTGCCATTGACGATGGGTCTGGCTGGGGGTCTCTCTGGGTCCTTATGAATTTTGGGGACCATGTATATAGTGGGTATTTTGTTAAAACTGGGACATAGATACAATGATTGCATGGATGATTACATCTTTTCTATTCTCCAGGGCTTTGATGTCATCCGTTATGTGTTTGGGGTTTAAAGTTTTATTGGGTATAACATTGTCCAGATCTTTTAGGACCAGTTGTTTAAAGACCTCTACCTGATGGTTGGCAGGTTGTGGAGGATTAAAAAGCGATCTATTTTTAAGGCCGCTATCAACTCCTACCATGTCTGCTGTTTTTTTGGTTCTTAAGTTGTAATTGTTGAACAAAAAAAAATTTCTTTATATTAAGTTTTCTAACATACTTGTGTATGTTAATGTAAATATTGAATTTGTTCATGGGTTTTGTAGATGTACATTTTAAACCCGCATTTAGAATATTTGTTTCCTTTTGTGTTAGTGTGACTTTAGGTTGTAAATTCCGCTTAGTCCTGTTCTCTTCGCCTTTTTCTGCTGGACTCTCCGCTCCTTCATGGCAGCCTCTTCGTGATGGTTCATCATACCCCTGGCTGGGCTGTACTGTTCCTCCCGTTCTGGGGGGTGCCACCATTCCTGTGGGTTGTTGGAATATTGAGATTGTCTCGAGCGGTCTCTCCAAGGGCAATTGCTTCGACTGTGACTCCTGGGGAGGCCTCTCATGCCTCTCCGTAAAAAAGGAGTTGGGCAGTGAGATTGTGTATTATATTCATTATCTCTATTACTTTGGTGGCTCAACCTATCATATCTATTCTGAGTATTAATATTGTACATCTGGCCATGTCCTGTGTTGTCAGATGTGTGTCTGGAGATCCTTTGGCCAGTATTCCTGCCTCTTCCAAATTGTTTATTACCCCTCCCTCTTATATTTTGGGGGGTCTGTATGAGTCGTCCATCCCTATTTGGTTGCTTAGCCTTTGAAGGTGTTACAACTGGTCTTTCACCAGATGTACCACGACTATACTGACTGGTAATAGGTAGTGGTACACCAGTCTGTGGCTGTTGTGGGGGAGTACCCGTATTGTCCACATTTTGCCATAGGTAGATAGAGTTATTTTTAAAATCATTCATATCTCTCCTGAACTTTTTAAATTTCTTTTTCTGAGTTTAACCATCAATTTTCTCCAACTTCTTTTTAATTTCATTATCAAAATGAATTAGTTGTTGTGTGCCTTTTGATAGGGTCTAATTTACCCTGTAGATCGGTGATCTTTTTTTCCAATAATGTCATCTTTTTCCTTTTATGTTTTAGCAGTAATTGCTGCAGTTTAAGGCCTACTCCATTAAAGAAGTCTAGCCATTCTGATGTTGATTCACTATCATCAAGTCCGTCTTGCGGACTGACCTCCCACCTCAAACTGCTCATAATAATGTTTTCTTTCAAATAATGCTCAGAAGTCTGCACATCCCACCAAGTGCGGATCTGCTTCTCTAGTGCATTAGCCAAAGAGTTCAAAACGACATTAAAATCCTCATTCTCTTCCCATTCTTCTTCAGACGGGAAGAGTGTATCCAAATTAACTTGCGGTTATTAATAAAATGAATGAAATCCATGATCGCTATGGGTACTAGTAAAATGATAATTAAGACAAGATATCAGAGGTAATGAGGATCTCTGATCCCAGTGCTCAAAATGGATAAATAATAATTATTTTATGCACTACAAGCTGCTATTATAAAAGACAAAGATTATGTAAAAAAAAAAAAAACCCCTAAGAAGAAGGTATTAACAGCGCTTAATATGAATAAAAAATTCACAAGTATGATGTATCATAGAGTGCAGTGGTAAACTATTTCCACTCAAACCATATTGAGCAATGAAACACTTGATAACAGGGAGACCAACAATCCTAAAATGAAGTGATAATGCTGATCGGCCAGGGTTGTCGGGAAGAGGCCCTTGTCCTCATCAACATGGGGACAAGGTGCTTTGGGGTGGGGGGGCCGCAGGGCGCCCCCTGCCGCACAGCACCCACCCCCCATGTTGAGGGCATGCGGCCTGGTACGATTCAAGAGGGGGAGTGCTCGCTCGTCCCCACCCCTTTCCTGACCGGCCGGGCTGCGTGCTCGGATAAGGGTCTGGTATGGATTTGGGGGGACCCCCAAGCTGTTTTTTTGGCATAGGGGGTTCCCCTTAAAATCCATACCAGACAGAAGGGCCTGGTATGCTCTTGGAGGGGGAACCCATGCCGTTTTTTTATTTAAAATTTGGCGTGGAGTTTCCCCTCAAGATCATCTGAGCACAAGTCGCATGCCAAAGTCGGATCATGCAAAACGGCGATCCGACTTTGATCCGACTTCAATGATAGTCAATGGGCTGAAGTAGGATCAAAGTCAGACCAAAGTAGTACAGGAAGCATTTTCAAAGTCGGACCGACTTGTGTCAGACCAGTTAAGACGGTTCCCATAGGGAAACATTGGTTTTCACACGTCATGCGACATGAGCTCCCAATGTCGGAGCGTTTGTCGCACTAGTGTGAACCCGGCCTGAAGACAAAACTCGGTCATGAGATCTGGTTGTTCCACTCAGATACTGCATCCCTTGTGTGGGAGACTTCTGTCTGGGAAATTTGAGGTGGCTTAAGGAAGTCTGGAAGAAAGAGCAAGCAAAACCCAGGGGGGCTGGAAAATCTTATTTGGAGGCTAGGAGAGGGCCCTGTGCAGGGAGGTACTGTATCTGAGACTGAAGTGAGCCTAAAGCCTGGTACACATGGGCCGAATAATGGGCGGAATCAGCTGGTTTCTATACATTCAGCCCATGTGTACTACAGCCGGTCCAACAGAAGCCAGCCTTTCGGCCCACCTGTGTCGAAGGGGCATGACTGAAAAAGGTCTACCAATTGGCTCCAAATCAGCACTCTCAGTCAATGGCTGAGAGTGCTGACCAGAGTGTTCTGGTGGGGGGGCATCCCCCTGTCAGAACACAATAGCTAAGCAGGGGAGATCGCTATACTAACCTCACATATTTAGTAGAGCGGCTTCACATGAGCTGTCAGGTTTTTTTTTTTCGTTCACTGGTAGTGTTTACCAGGCTTAAGAGCCAGGTAGCTTAGTATTTTTTGTTATTTGTGTCTGATTGAGAAGAACCCATGTGTGGGCAATCATTGTCAGCTTAATTGTCGGCTCTTTTTCTTCTATACTTAATAGCTCAGTGACATCACCTGGTGACCCCACCCCTTTGTTTAATTTAGTGGTGGGACCGAATGACAACTCCTTCCCAGCGCTATTAAGTATAGAATAAAAAGAGCCGACAATTAAGCTGACAATGACAGTTTACATCCGTTTTTCGTCTTGTCAGTTTTTTTGACAGATGAAAAATAGGGCTTTCATCCGTTCAAAAAAATGGATGTTGACAGAAGCGGATGAAAATGGATGATCATCCGTTGTAATCTGTTTTTCCATAGAGATGTATTGATGTCCGTTTTTCATCCATCAGCGGATGGATGAAAAATTAACAAACGGTCCGTATGTGTGAAAGGGACCTAAATATAGTTTCTGTCTAACAGGAACACACTTTACAAACATATCTATCACAAGAGCTAAACACCCCCAGATCAAAATAGAAACATATACAATATATATGTGTCCACTAGGGATGAGCCGAACACCCCCCGGTTCGGTTCGCACCAGAACCTGTGAACGGACGGAAAATTCACGCAAACTTTAGAACCCCCATTGAAGTCTATGGGACTCGAACGTTCGAAATCAAAAGTGCTAAATGTAAAGGCTAATTTGCATGCTATCGTCCTAAAAAGGGTTTAGGGACCCGGGTCCTGCCCCAGGGGACATGGATCAATGCAAAAAAAAGTTTTAAAAGTGGCCGTTTTTTCGGGAGCAGTGATTTTGATGATGCTTAAAGTAAAAAAAAAAAGTGAAATATTTCTTTAAATATTGTACCTGGGGGGTGTCTATAGTATGCCTGTAAAGTGGCGCGTGTTTCCTGTGCTTAGAACAGTCCCTGCACAAAATGAAATTTTTAAAGTAATACAAGTCATTTAAAACTGCTTACGGCTTTAATTTAATGTCCGGTCCCGGTAATATGGATGAAAATCAGTGAGACAAACGGCATGGGTACCCCCCCAGTCCATTACCAGACCCTTTGGGTCTTGTATGGATATTAAGGGGAACCCCGCACCCAAATTAAAAAAAGGAAAGGCGTGGGGCCCCAGGCCCTCTGAACAGCAGTATACAGGCGGTGCAAACAAGACAGGGACTGTAGGTTTGTTGTTAAGTAGAATCTGTTTGTAATTTTGAACTGGTACATTTTTAAAGTGTAGCTCCAGCCAAAAAAATCTATTTTTAAGCTTTTTGGAAAACATAGGGAAGGGTTATCGCCCCTTTGACATTTGTTTTGCTGTCTGTGCACCTCTTCAGAAGATTTCACCTCACTTTCTGTCCCAATGACAAATGTTTTTTGTCAATTTGGGGTTTTTAGTGAAACAAGGATTGGTGATAAAGCATCAGTAGAGAGGAGACACGTTTTTCCCATATTAACTCTTACAGGAGAGAATTTCCCTTCCTAGGGGTAGATTTCATCTCACTTCCTGTTGTCTCCTTCCATTTGCAAGTAGGAGTCATTTGTAAGTTAGATGTTTGAAAGTAGAAGCCTGCCCTATATATGCAGAAATTATGGCCTTAGGTATTGGTGTTGCCACAACACTGTAAGCCCTCACAGTTACTCTTGGTGGGTGCAGGAACGGGCTCTGCTGTGAAATATTAGATCAAGAATTGTAATTAGGAAAGAAAAAGATCCTGGACGGCCGCACACCATAGAAGGCATCTTTATTGATATGGAGAAATAAAATTCAAATGCAGTCACCTCATGTACAGGGAGGAACAGGAAACATAGCTAACATGTTTTATGCCCCATCATGGCGCTTATTCATAGCAGCTATGAATAAGCGCCATGATGGGGCGTGAAACATGTTAGCTATCTTTCCTGTTCCTCCCTGTACATGAGGTGACTGCATTTGAATTTTATTTCTCCATATCAATAAAGATGCCTTCTATGGTGTGCGGCCGTCCAGGATCTTTTTCTTTCCTCAAGCTTGTGCAGAGCCAGCACCTGTGAGTTCCATTAGCGCGGGTGTCTTGATACAGATTTGAGAGATTGGAGCGGCAATCTTTTGCTTAAGAATTGTAATTACATACCCCTGTTGAACAGGGTTAAAAAAATTGGGCCTTTGGTGGTGGTGGTGCTGGTGTCACAACATTATAAGTCCTCACAGTTACTCTTGGTGGGCGCAGAAACGGGCCTTGCTGTGAAATATTAGATCAAGAATTGTAATTACATGTCCCTGTTGAACAGGGGCAGACAAATTGGGCCATAGGCACTGGTGCCACAACACTGCAACCCCTCACAGATACTCTAGTTGGAGCGCAGGAATGAGCCCTCCTGCAAAATATTGCATCAAAAATTGTAATTACCTGCCCCTGTTAAACAGGGGCTGAAAAATTGGGCCTTAGGCACTGGTGCTGGTGCCACAACACTGCAACCCCTCACAGATACTCTAGTTGGAGCATAGGAACAAGCCCTGCTGCAAAGTATTGCATCAAAAATTGTAATTACACGCCCCTATTAAGCAGGGGCTAAAAAATTGGGCCTTAGCCACTGGTGGCGGTGCCCAGAACCAAAAATATTCTTACACGCTATCAGCATGATCTTTGAGGAGGAAGAGGTTAGTCACTCAGCATAACAGGATAGTCACTCAGCATCAGCATAGGCAGTCTTGAAGGGATCTGACATTTCAAAAAAAATTATTCGGTTACATCAGCATCAGGTGCTTGGTAGCTGGTGGTGATCCAAGACTGATTCATTTTTATGAAGGTCAGTCGATCGACCGAGTTGGTGGAAAGACGTACCCTGTGATCAGTTACAAAGCCTCCAGCAGCACTGAATGTGTGTTCCGAAAGAACGCTGGATGCAGGACAGGCCAGTAGCTTAACTGCATACTGTGCAAGCTCTGGCCAGTGATCCATCCTCAAGACCCAGTAACCCAGAGGACTTTCTGTGGGAAAGGTTTCCAAGTCAGATCTTGCCCTTAGGTATTCCTGCACCAAGTAAAACAGACGCTGGCGATGGTTGCTGGAACCGATCATACCTTGGGGCTGTGGACTAAAAAATTGTCTGAACGCATCAGTCAGGCGGCCACCTTCTCCACCGCTCCTTCTTTGACTGACCGAAGCCTCAGCAACACGTTGTCCAGGAACAGGAGTTTGTAACCTCCCGGACTCTGGGAACGTGTTGCACAGACCTTTCTGCAAGGCCTCCCGAAGATGTTTCATCCTCTGCTCCATCTGCGATGGCAAGATAAGGTCCACAACCTTACCCTTGTAACGTGAATCAAGGAGGGTTGCCAGCCAGTATTGATACCTCTCCTTGATACCACAAATACGGGGATCCTTCCGCAGGCTTTGCAGGATCAGGGAGGCCATACAGCATAGGTTTACTGAGGCATTCGGTCCGGAGTCTTCTGGGTCACTAAGGACGACATGATCCATAGCCACCTCCTTCCAGCCACGTACAAGTTCATGGATTTCTTGGGACTGTAAATGATCCCTTAAAGACTGCTGCTGATGCTGAATGCTAGGCTCCACCTCCATGCTGACACAATCCTCCTCTTCCTCCTCCTCCTCGTCCTCTTCCTGTGTGATGGGCAGGCACACAGGAACACTGTCTGGATAAAGGGGGCCTTGAGAGCTAAGGAAGTCCTCCTCTTCCTGCCTCTGTTCTGCCTCAAGTGCCCTGTCCATTATTCCACGCAGTGTATGCTCCAACAGGTGGACAAGAGGGACAGTGTAACTGATGCATGCACTGTCACTGCTCACCATCCTCGTGGCCTCCTCAAATGGTGACAGAACAGTGCATGCATCCCTGATCATGACCCACTGGCGTGGGGAAAAAAAACAAGCTCCCCTGGCCCGGTCCTGGTGCCACAGGTAGTCATTGATGGCCCTTTGCTGCGTGTGCAGCCGCTGCAGCATGGCCAATGTTGAGTTTCAACTGGTGGGCATGTCACAGATTAGGCGGTTCTTGGGCAGGTTAAATTCCTTTTGGAGGTCAGCCAGCCAAGCACTGGCATTATATGACCTGCGGAAATGCACACAGACTTTCCTGGCCTGTCTCAGGACATCCTGTAAGCCCGGGTACCTGCCCAAGAACCGCTGCACCACCAAGTTAAGGACATGAGCCAAAAAGGGCACATGGGTCAGTTGTCCCTGTCGGAGTATGGAGAGGAGGTTGGTGCCATTGTCACAAACCATCATACCTGCCTTAAGCTGGCGTGGCATCAACCACCTCTGAACCTGCCCCTGCAGAGCTGACAGAATATCTGCCCCAGTGTGGCTCCTGTCCCCCAAGCACACCAGGTCAAGCACCACATAGCATCTTTTGGCCTGCGTGCTTGCGTAGCCCCTTGAACGCCTATGGAGCACCGCTGCTTCCGAAGACAAATCAGCACAGGAAGAGGCCATGGAGGAAGAAGAAGAGGAGGGGGTGGAAGAGAGAGGTGTGGCAGAATCACCTCTAGTAGTATTTTGGAAGCGTGGTGGCGGAACAACCTCCAACACTACTGCACCCTGTCCTGCATCCTTCCCAGCTGCCAGAAGAGTCTCCCAGTGCTCGGTGAAAGATAGGTAACGTCCCTGTCCATGAGTCAGCGGTAATATGCACCTTACCGCTGACCGCCCTGTCCAGCGAGGCCAAGACATTGCCTTCTACATGCTGGTAGAGCCGGAATTGCCTTCCGTGAGAAAAAGTGGCGTTTGGGAATCTGCCACCGAGGAACCGCACATTCCACAAACTCACAGAAGGGGGCAGAGTCTACCAACTGAAAAGGTAGCAGTTGAAGTGCTAGCAATTTTGCCAAGCTAGCATTCAACCGCTGGGCATGTGGATGGCTGGGAGCAAAGTTCTTTCAGCGGTGCAGCGACTGGGGCAGGGAAATTTGCCTGGTACAATCTGATGTCGGTGTACTGATAGCAGATTGCCCCCAAGTACTTGCCTGTGACACACCTAATTCTACACCTTCATTCCTCTCAGTGCAGGTCTCAGAGAGGACTGAAGGTATAGTGGGGTTGGAGATCCCAGCTGATGAAGAGCAAGGAGAGGTCCTCTTTGTTCTTTGGTGTGGGTCTTTTAGGTATGCTTGCCAATGAACTGTATGGCAGGCCAACATATGTCTGGTCAAGCTTGTGGTGCCCAAGCAGGAGATGTTTTGGCCACGCGAGATACGCTTGAGACATATGTTGCAAATAGCAGCAGTGGGATCTGATGCACTTGTCTCAAAAAGGCCCACACCAAAGAACTTTTGGAATAACACACAGAAACAGCAGCGCCCTGCACATGTGGAGCTCTGCGGTGTGATGCAGTCGGTGTGCTGCCCTTAAGCTGGCCCCTGGAGGGCATCCTGCCTTGTTGGTGATGTGCCTCCTCCTCCTCCTCCTCTCTCCTATCAGGCACCCACGTGAAGTCAATGACCTCATCAGCAGAGGACACAGTACACTAACTGTAAATACTGTAGCTGCCTGCCTGTGGTATTAATAGGAGTAGAACAACAGCAATTGTCTCCAGGTAGCTTTAGGTGCACACTGTGCAGAGGACTAGCTACACTAACTTGTAAATACTGCAGCTGCCTGCCGTACTGTACTAATAGGACCAGAAGAACACCACTAATTTTCTTCAGGTAGCTTTAGGTGCACACTGTGCAGAGGACGCACTACACTAACTTGTAAATAATACAGCTGCCTGCGGTACTGTACTAATAGGATCAGAAGAACACCACTAATTTTCTTTAGGTAGCTTTAGGTGCACACTGTGCAGAGGACGCACTACACTAACTTGTAAATACTACAGCTGCCTGCGATACTAATAGGATCAGAAGAACACCACCAATTTTCTTCAGGTAGCTTTAGGTGCACACTGTGCAGAGGACACACTACACTAACTTGTAAATACTGCAGCTGCCTGTGGTACTGTACTAATAGGATCAGAAGAACACCACTAATTTTCTTCAGGCAGCTTTAGGTGCACACTGTGCAGAGGAGGCACTACACTAACTGTAAATACTGTAGTTAATAGGACTATTAGGATCAGAAGAACACCAGCAATTTTCTTCAGGTAGCTGTAAATACTGTAAAAACTTCTGCCTGCCTGTCAGTAGTAGGAAGAGAATAACAGGAATGGATCTAGCTAAACTGAATACAGTGTGTATATATATATATATATATATATATATATATATATATATATATATATATATACAACACCTAGGATGTATATATATATATACACAATACACTGTAAGTGCAGCTAACTGACTCCCCGGCCTACTCTAACTTAAATCAAATGACACTGTCTCTCTTTCTATCTATCTCTCTCTCAATGCTGGAACACACTACACAGGGCCGCCGTGTAGGCAGCCTTATATAGTGTGGGGCGTGGACTAAACCCCCTGAGCCATAATCGGCCAAAGCCACCATGGCTTTGGCCAATTACGGCTCTCTGTACAGACGGCGCTGTGATTGGCCAAGCGTGCGGGTCATAGTGCATGCTTGGCCAATCATCAGCCAGCAATGGACTGCGGTGCCGCAGTGAATTGTGGCCCATGACGTGCCACTCGAATTTGGTACGAACGGCCAATATTGTTCGTAATTCGGTGAATGGCCGAACAGGCGATGTTCGAGTTGAACATGGGTTTGACTCGAACACGAAGCTCATCCCTATAGTGTCCACACTGTACAATGTTAATGAACCAAGGTCTCTGCAATCAAATGTGAGAGTCAATCCTTCATAACTAACACCAGTGAAAAAGTTCCAATCCATCCAAAATGAATAGACAATTAATATCCAAAGTGCCTTTTATACAACACCTCAATATCTTCATGTAATCTTAAAATCCTGTGTCTCTGCCAGCACTCTGATAGACAGGCACTCACCAGCTTAAATTGCCTCTTTTTATGCCAAGATGGGCTGATAAAGCTTTTAGCTGCAGTAATCCAGTCAGGATATACAAATCCTCCTCTTTCTCCACAATATTTGTATCATAAGATCATTTCTGGAGTATTTGATACAATAGCTCATATGACCATTCTAGTTAGGGGGTCATGATTTTCTAGAAAGCAGCCTTGCAATCGCAGAGGTGTGGCATGCAGTATTGATTTGATGCACTCCACAAGCACTATAGAGATGTTTCATGGACTTTATGTGATACTATTAACAAAATGTATTTTATAAATAACTTTCACTCTAGTTGCTTGGCACTTACTGTATTTATTTGTTCCAATTTGTGATATTTTCTTGCATACAGTTTCATGTTTATTGGCACAGGCATTTGCACTTTCACTTATTATGTGCTTACACAGGAGAGTATGTTTGCACCTGTTTATTCGCACTTGATGTTGTATGCACAATTTCTTGTGAATGCTGAGATTTATCTACACTAACTATTTATTAGATAGTCAAAAAAACAAAAAGTACAGTGCAACACCACTAAAAGTGAAAACATGTTACTAAATAGTAGTGAAAATATAGGAAAACTTTTCCTAAAAGGTGCCTCAAAATAACATTTCCACAGTCCCCTTATGTCATTGTGCCAAAATCATAACTATATGAAAATGTCAATATGCTAGCCATACACAGTGCAAACATTTTAAATAGTTAATTTTTAAATAGTCATCCTGCATTAATAATGCATGAAAACATAAAATTCATCATGCTCAAATTTTAATTCTCTTGTGTCCAATAAAACTACAGGCATAGTTGCTCCCCCTCTGTGTATCCACCACCGGTCTCCTCTGCAGCTTACCTCCACGGTCGACCTACACAATGGTAAGGTTAAATTAGTGAATAAGGCTGCACCACAGCCACGTGTGATCAGGAGCAGAGGGTCTGTGAGGAGGGCAAGGTGAAATTTCCTACCACAGTGCAGAAACGAGTTGGGTAGCAGGATGTGCCTGGACTATAAAGCCAGGGCAACTGTAAAATGTAGGTAGAACACACATCTTAAATGCATTGTTAACTAAAACAGAAAATAAAAATATGTGCTTTTTATGCCTTAAACATAATTAATTCAAATACAGAAGATGCCAAACCCAAATACATTAAATTAGTAGTAAACCTTTAGCATTTGTTAGCTGAATACATGTCCTCACACCTTTTTTCCATTCACACTAATCTTTTTTCAACCCTTTCATTCCTTCCCTTGCTCTATATCTTTCTTTCTCTATCTATTTCTTTTCACTTTTGCCCCACATCCACTCCACAGTCACATAATTTTCTTTTCCTTTACAGATTTGGTTTTTATTGTTCCACTATTATCTACCATGACATTCCTGCGGGACGTCGTCCATTCCTGTGTTCTGCCCGTTGCGGCATGTCCCCTCAGCTCCCGTGCGTGGCATATTTGGTTTGGCCTGTGTGTTTCATGGCCGCACCGCCACTGTGTGGACCACACATGTAAGTGTACAGGCAGTTCGGGTCCATCAGGGAGGACCCTTCCTGCCTGTTCTGAGCTTTTCCTCTCCTTTTTTCCCCTTTTCCTTTTCTTCTTTTGTTTTTTTCCTTTTCTCTTTTTCCCTTCAATTAAATACTTTTCCTTCATTTTTTAGATTATCACTATGGTTCCTTGCTCCTGATGATAGGTTAAATACCTTGAAACGCGTAGAGCCAACAACAACCTAGTGTACACATTGATGCATCTGACTAGGCCGTTCCACAATAATTTGTTTTTTTTCCCCCTACAATTAAACCCCCCCCCTTTTCTTTGTTTTCCAATTTTTCCATTTAATCATGTAACCATGCTCTAAATGTTTTTACACTATGTATTATGTATTGATTCCTTGTTGGAACATGTATGTATGTATATCTCTTCTGGTTTCAATGAATTGTAGTGGTTGTACGAATAGTTTTATATATAGCATTATGCATTGAATTATTCGAATACAGAAACTCTATAACCATTTGATTCTAATAAAAGCTATCAATTTTATTCCTGCTCCCGAGTGTCTATATAAAAAGTCCCGCTACCTTTTTATTTTTTATTTTTTTATCATTTTCATTCAACCGGGATGGAGGGGGGGACCTGAGCGGCACCCCTATACCTCATATAAAGTCCCACTAATTCCCTCATTTTCTTCCCATGTATATATGTATCAAAGTATGGAAAGGGATGGTCGGCACTCAGGATCACATCCAAAATAGTATTTCTTTATTAAATAAACGTTTACAATGCTGTAAAACAGCCTACGCATTTCGGACGTGTGTGCACGCCAATACATTCCTCAGAAAACCGTTTGATAAAATTCTTACTACAGCATCTGCAGGTTACATCTCTTAATGTGTGCATGTTCATATACAGTATGTGTATTTTACAAATAATAATGTAATTTTCATGTACTCCTTCCATCTGAAGTATCTGATTGATCTTGCCAATAACTTTCATTCCTTCTTCTAAACTGACCACGCAATACATGGAAGCTAGTCTATACGTGGATGGTCAGTTTGCATCCTTTGGCTGGCTATTCAGAGACAGGACACTGTGCAGACAAGCAGTGTGTCGTTATTAGATGGTCTATTCACTGCCATACCCCCCTGACTGATCACAGCCTGCCCCTAGCACATACCCCATCCAATAACAGCCTGCTTCTTGCACATGCCCCCTGCTCATTTACAGCCTGCCTCTTGCACACACACCCTACTCAATCACAGCCTGCATCATGCCTCATGCTGAACAGACTAAGGAATACAGACATGCTGTGTGTCTGTACAATGTCCTGTAACTCCCACTGGCCAGCATGGAGTACAGAAGGCAACATCTTTGTGTGAAGAAGTAAGAAACATGTCCCCCCCACTATCAGAAAGAGGAGATGCAGGGTATCATAACAGAACTTAATAACCTTGTAAAAATGTAAAAAAAAGATCATTTTTGAAACAAACAAAATGCTGTTGTGGTGCTGATATAGTTATAACTCTATTTTTTTTTAATATAGTGTGTGCTCACAAGTAATTTTTACAGTGGGCAGTGAAGTTGCCTGCCATCCTAGGCTATGTGACTGTGTGTTCCTATTTCTGCACACAGTGTAGGAAGATGCAACTCTAGTTCCTGCATGCAAGTGTGACTCAATAGGAAGTTGTAAGAGAATGGAGACTCCCTGAAACAGGAAACCAGGAAAAAAAAAACCTTTCATGATCATCTCCCTCCAGCAACCCCCCCCCCCAATACTTACCTGACTCCTGTCTCAATCCAGCGCTTCTCTCTATCTCTATCCCCACAGGACTCAGAGGTGGAAGCATTCTCTGCTGTCAGTCAAATCCTGTGAGGAAGAAGAGGGAAGGTGTAGACAAGCAATACGTATAAAATATAAATTGATGCGCTCAGATAAATAGTTCAATCAATGTGAATAAGTAAGAATCGTGCTAAAAGACAAATGTGATCAGGTATAGATAAAGACTGCCAAGTTGCTAAAATATAAAGTCGCTAAAATATATGAATTTGAAAAAATGTGTGCAACTCTACTCAAATACTAGAAAGATGTGCAAGTCCACTGAAAATTGTGTTGAGGTATGTACAATTTCTCCAAAGTGAGAAATGCAAAGGTTAATATATACGAAAATTGTGTACAAATATGCTATAAATGCACTAAAAATTATAAATAGGCTAAAAAATAATTATTACAATTGGTGCCAATAATCAAAAATAAGGCTCCATTCACACTAGCGCGTTTTTTGATGCATTTTGCATTTTGCAGAAATGCACAGGAATTTTTTAACATGGGTTCCTATGGAACATGTTTACATCAATGCCTTTTTGTTTCTCTGCATTTTTGGAAAGGGTCAGGGACTTTTTTTCATGCAAAAAGCAGCGTTTTGCATGTAATGGATTTCAATGGACAAGCATCAAAAACGCAAGTGCACCGTTTTTGCACCGTTTTTGCAGCGTTTTTGATGCGTTTTTGATGCGTTTTTGCCGTTTTTTTTTTTTTTTTATTTTTTTAAATTTTTTTTTTAGACTGTAAAAAAAAACCGGAAAAAAAAAAAAAAAAACGCAAAACGCAAATCGCGGCAAAAACGCCGCAAAAACGCTGCAAAAACGCTGCTCAAAAACGTGGCAAGCATGAAAAAAAAACCTCCAAAAACGCTCAAAAGCAACATGCATAGGTGTGAATGGAGCCTAAGGCTCCATTCACACTAGCGCGTTTTTTGATGCATTTTGCATTTTGCAGAAATGCACGGGAATTTTTTAACATGGGTTCCTATGGAACATGTTCACATCAATGCCTTTTTGTTTCTCTGCATTTTTGGAAAGGGTCGGGGACTTTTTTTCATGCAAAAAGCAGCGTTTTGCATGTAATGGATTTCAATGGACAAGCATCAAAAACGCAAGTGCACCGTTTTTGCAGCGTTTTTGATGCGTTTTTGATGCGTTTTTGCCGTTTTTTTTTTTTTTTTTTTTTTATTTTTTTTTTATTTTTTTTTTTTTTAGACTGTAAAAAAAAACTGTAAAAAAAAAAAAAAAAAACGCAAAACGCAAATCGCGGCAAAAACGCGCCAAAAACGCCGCAAAAACGCTGCTCAAAAACGTGGCAAGCATGAAAAAAAAACCTCCAAAAACGCTCAAAAGCAACATGCATAGGTGTGAATCGAGCCTAACATGCAAAACGCTGCATTTTGCATGAAAAAAAGTCCCTGACCCTTTCCAAAAATGCAGAGAAACAAAAAGGCATTGATGTGAACATGTTCCATAGGAACCCATGTTAAAAAATTCCCGTGCATTTCTGCAAAATGCAAAATGCATCAAAAAACGCGCTAGTGTGAATGGAGCCTTAGGGTAAAGGTTCCTAAATAAATAATAATTAATTGTACATATTCCCTATGATTGGCGCTAAACACTCCATGATGCTGAAAATAGATAAATCTATAACTATATAACAACTTATAACAGTGTTGTATATATACAATTGATAAATATAAATAAATAAATAATGCCGGTTGGGTGCGATTGAGTATAGGTGGTTTAGTTCATGAGATGGAATTGATAATAGACAACAGTTCACTCCTCAGTATCCTAGGATACCTGGTTTCCTGCAGTGCTTGTTTGTTCACATTATAGGTTATTTCTTCCACAGTCACAATAATATAGCTAGTGATTTCTCAGTATCAGATGATTTATGTAAGACAAATAAAGAAAAGAATCATTGCGCAATATTGCTACAAAGAAAGTCCACAAGCAAAACAGCACAGTGATAAACTCACGTGCGCCCGATTCGTTTAAGGTATGCAGCTAGGCAGATCTCAGCTGGCCGTTACGGACGAGGCTTGTTACACAAGCTGCTGCTGTTTGATACAATGTATTCAACAGACTACGTCCTAGGCTCCTCCCATGCGTTGCGTCACTGACACGTGACTTTCTCAAGGCTAGACATGAGATGCCAGCATCTCCGTATTTAGGCATTTCGGTTCCCATGGTCACGGCGCTGTGATCATCGGATCATCACTCTGCTTACTGCTTGTACTTGTATATGTATATTTATTTCAAAGACAATATTTATTCATTTAAAACATTTAAAAACAAATTATGATGCCAAGGTAAAACTAATTCAAAATAATGAAACTAAGAAGATAACAGAATAAGATCCTATATCCATACATTAATGGACTCCCTCAAGTGGCGCATAACGGTATTGCACACTCCTGAATTTAAACGTGTAGTTGATTTCTACACATGCCAAAGACTGATATTCTTAATCATGGTGTATGTGTTACCCTAAATGTTATGACCCCGCTAAATCGCTGATTTAGCCCTTGTACCTTTATGCTAAATCTAGACAATATATAGTATGCAAGTTATATCTAAATAGATATTAATCAAAAATTGTATATGAACCTATTAAAATGAAATATGTATTTAAAACAAATTAAAATATAAAATATAAAAGCAATTAAAAATATATTCCATAATACCGTATTTAATAGTCTGATATAAAACAATTAATATCAAATTCAATGTTGAGGCCTTTTGGCGCAAGAGTACCCATCTCATATATCCATTTTGATTCAGTTTGGCTCAGTTCTCTGATCTTATTTGAACCTCTCCAGTGGGGTTTGTATCTCTGTATTGCCCAAAATTTTAATTCTGTAGGATCTCTATTGTGGTGCGTAGCAAAGTGTTTGGAGATACTATGCTTCGGGAAAGCTTTTTTTATGTTTTGAATATGTTCCCTTATTCATTTCCACATAGGTCTTTTAGTTCTGCCAATATATTGCAGTGAACAGGAGCATTGTAGGACATAAACTACACCTTCAGTCCTACATGATATAAAGTTCTTAATGTCATATTCTTTTTTGTGCTAGTTGATGTGAATTTCTGGTATTTTTGGCCATTTTGTTGGGTATTTTTACACACATAGCACATCTTGCAAGGAAAGAACCCTTTCCCCTGAAAGAAGGATAATTCTGTAACACGTTTGGGTGGTTCCGGTACATTATTTGCTTACAGATCTCTTAATGTTGGTACTCGCCTATATATGAAGCGCGGTTTATCAGGTAGAATGTCGCCAAGGATGTTGTCTGTTTTTAGAACAGGCCAGTATTTCTTGATAATTTTTTCCATTTTTTTATGTTGTGCACTGAAATTCATTATCAAGGGTATGTCATTATTATTTTTATTAACTTTAATTTCATCTTGAATGAGTGCTTCTCTTGGTATTTGGTTGACTTCTTTGATTTTTTCCCAAATGAATTCTTTACTGTATCCTTTGCCTTCAAACTTTTTCCCCATCCATTGAGCTTGTGTTAGGTATTCTTTATTGTTAGAGCAATTTCTTCTCAGACGTATGAATTGTCCTTTTGGAATATTGATTAACCATGGTTGGTAGTGACAGCTGTCTGTGGGTATGTAACTATTCCTTTCAACTGGTTTGAAGAATGTTTTGGTACTAATGGAATTGTTCTCAAGCTGCATTTCTTGATCTAGAAAGTGGACTGATTTGTCACTTATCTCATATTCAAGTTTGATATTTTTCTGATTGATATTTAGTTGATTGAAAAACTGGACTAGGAAGGGCAGGAGGCGGATCCTAGCGGAGCAGACATGCATTGTTAGAGCTCCACACCGCTGAGGAGAGAAGAGAAGGACAAAGCGGAGCCTGCAGGCTCAAAAGGTATCCATTTGAACCTTTTTGCCCCAGGGAACAAACTGTGAAAGTTTGGGCAGGAAATATGGTACTGGGAGGAAACCGTGGCAGAAATAAAATCACCTCACAAAGAGCTCACAGGCACTCACTGCAGCTGAAGCAGCTCCAGTCACCTCACAAGATACAGCATCAGGGCGCTCTCACAGACAGAAAATGTCACAGCAAGACTCTCCATTTGAGTCAGATACAGAACAAATCCTCTCACAAACTTCTCCACAAGCCTCCTCAGTATCCCCAGTAATATTATTACAATTTGAAAAGATGCTTCATAAGGCTTTAAAACAAACCTCAGACCAAATAACAAAAAGCCTAACCAAAGAAATAAGAGAGCTGGGAAACCGCACCGCAGCCTTAGAAATAAAAATGGATGAAATTGAATTTACAACCCAAGAAAATATAACAGAATTGGAACAATTAAAAAAAGAGAATTTAATACTTCAAACTAAGCTCGAAGATTACGAAAATAGAGCCAGACGTTCAAACTTACGCATAAGGGGAATACCTGAAACTGTGACAGACCTGCAATCTACTATTACTGCTCTATTACAAGAACTAAAGCCAGATATCCCTATTGAACGTTTAGAACTGGACAGAGTACACAGAGCCCTCACAGCCAAAAAGAAAGATGGACCCCCACGTGATATAATCACAAAATTTCATTATTACAGAACGAAAGAACAAATACTAATTGCTGCAAGAGAAAAAAAGGAACTTAATTTTCAAGGACACAATGATCAAATTTTTGCTGACCTATCCCAACTTACTATTACTAAAAGACGATCCATGAAACCCCAACTAATGGAACTGCAACGTCACAACATTATGTATCAATGGGGCTTCCCCTTTTCAGTCAGATTTAACTACCAAGGTACAATTTAAAGAAGCAGATCAGCAGATGAACTACAACAAAACCTTTTTAAAATTAAATCTGACAGAACCCACAAGCAGCAACACTCCCACACGCAGAAGAATGGCATCATCTTCACCTTCAGGCAGCACCCAGAAAATTTCAGAACAAAATGGGAATCATCATTCTCACAAAAGAGGCCGTTATGCCACATCATCCATGGACCAAGAAGATTCAATGGACTGACATCCTAATTCCTGATATCTCTTCATTTATTATACTAAGAGATGGTTCTCTATAAAAAACCTATATTTATAACTGAATGTAACTGCATTCTGATAGTCACACACTGTGTGGGATCATGTTACATTCCAGTTATATTTCTTATTACTTCTGATTCATATAGCCTTAGAATATATAAGTGAAATAAGGAAATTCTTGTTCAGTTATATATTATCAGGTAATAACAATAGATTTATTACTTTTTAGGACAAATATGTTCAATAATCCAGAAGTAATGGAAGCTTTTTCTTTCTTTTCTTAAAACAAATATATTATTACCTAACTAGTTTCTAGAATTATGTTTTTGTTTATTCTAATCTAAAGCAATACAACCTCAATTTTATGAGTTAACATATCTAAACAGTTACGTATGAATAAAATATGTAATTTTTTACTCTAAAAGGGTTAAAATCCTAAAATAATTCAAACTATCTTCATCAATACCAAAGTTATTAACAGTACCTTTCTAACTGAATTATTTAGCCTAGGGCAAGACTAACCATATACAACCACCCTGGAATAAATAATTTCAACAAAAACTATATTCTGCACTCCAATTAATGAAACATCATTTGATGTCTTTTGACATAGCACTTCTCTCCTGTAAGCGGAAGATCCGTGTACCCCCATTAGCCCTCCTCATTCTCCCAACCATATTATGTGGGAGTGTGACGAAGGCACTTATTCCCCTGAGAGAGATATTTATTCTCTTTCACGGGTAAATTGTGATTACTTGCAAAAAATAATTTATACAATGTATCATCTAATCTCATATGTTTTTTGTTTACTCTTTACTCCAGAATTCACTGGTTTCTTTTCTATCTATTCATCTCTTCAGTCCACACAGGTTGATCTGCGCAGTCAGCTCTGCATAACAAAAAGTAAGTCAAAACTATTTGATCTATTGCCATGGCACCACTGAATATACTTTCCCTGAATGTTCAAGGAATAAATGTCCCTCAAAAAAGGACCAAAGCCTTCCGTACTTTCCATAACAAGAAGGCTCACATAGTATGCCTCCAAGAAACACACTTCACCAAAGATTCTACTCCAAAATATATTTCTCCTTTTTATCAACAAATTTACACGGCTTCTGCCTGTACCAAGCAAAGGGGAACTCTAATTGCATTTCACCGATCCACACCATTCACCTTATCATCAGAAATTAAAGACCCAGAAGGTAGATACCTGATACTCATGGGTTATATAATGGATACAGCAATCACTGTGATTTCCTACTACGCTCCTAACAAACAACCTACACCATTGCTCTCACATATATTACAAGTGATTAATACACACAAAATAGGAACAGTGATAATGTGTGGGGATTCGAACCAGGTCCTCCTCCCATTTCTAGATAAATCACCTTTTACACCATCCAAAATAACCTCTAGATTACCTTTTTCTCAACTTCTTTCCAAATACAATCTGGTAGATTCATGGAGAGAAAGTAACCCAATGAAAAAGAAATTCACTTATTTCTCGCACCCTCATCAAACCTTCACCAGAATAGGTCATATTTTTCTAACAATAGGAATGATACCAGAAATTATTGCATCAGTTATAATTCCGATTCCGTGGTCTGACCATAATGCAGTATACACTACTATAGCCTCAGCCATACCAAAAGCGCATGACCTAACGTGGTACTTACCGGACATAATGCTCAAACACCCACTACATCAGATGGCCATTGAACAAGCTTTAAAGGAATACATATCAATTAGTAATACAACAGACATCTCCCCAATAACACTGTGGGAAGCTCATAAGCCTGTCTTGCGTGGTACAATACAAAGACAAATGGCACTACTTAAACGGGAACGCAAAAATCTAGCAAAAAAACTAGAACTCAATTTTAATGCAGCCTACATATCATTTCAAGATAATCCATCTCAGAGTACAAAATCTCATCTGGAAAAATCTAGATTGGAATACGATCTATTTCTCACTGAGTCAGTTGATAAATCCCTCAAACGCTCCAAACACAATTTCTACATGAATACAAACAAACCAGGTACATATTTGGCTCGGGCATTAAATTCAACTAACAAATCTTTCAAACCAATACGTTTGAAATTATCAAAAAATGTTTACACTTGTAATCCAGTTAAAATAGTCCATAAATTTCACTCACATCTCGCAACTTTATACAAGACAAACAATGAATTTAATCCTACAGAGGCTGAATCCTTCTTCTCAAAAATAACCTTACCTGAGTTATCTCAGAATCAAAAAAGCAGTTTGGATGAGCCTATAACTATAGATGAAGTTGCTAACGCCATAAAAGACCTAAAACTTAACAAAAGACCAGGCCCAGACGGCTACTCGGCTTTATACTATAAAACATTCTCAGAAATACTCTCTCCCATTCTCACTGAAACTTTTAACAAACTTCTAGATGGACATTCTTTTCGGCAAGAAACACTAATGGCAATTGTTTGTATGATCCCAAAACCCCTTTCTGATGATACTTCCTGTGTGAATTATCGGCCTATCTCTCTGTTAAACCTCGATATTAAATTATTAGCAAAAATAATAGCAAAACGCCTCAATAGCATTATAGGAAAATTAATACATAGAGATCAAGTAGGCTTCATGCCAAATAGACAGGCAGGCGATAATATACGCAGGGCAGTGTTATTGGCACATATTGCTAAAAAACGGAAAATCCCTTTATGTTTTCTATCTCTCGATATTAAGAGGGCATTTGACGCAGTATCCTGGCAATATATGCAATATTCATTACAAAAATGGGGTTTTGGACCCCACTTTTTAACATGGATCAAAGCATTATATAATAAACCCAAAGCCTATATAAAATATGCTGGATACAAATCTGAAGCCTTTAATATCGAAAGAGGTACCCGACAGGGTTGCCAATTATCTCCCTTATTATTTGCCCTTATACTCGAACCCATGGCCCAATACATCAGAACAAACCAAACTATAACTGGCATTGAAGTAGGAGGTATTACACACAAATTATGTATATTTGCAGACGATATATTACTTTTTCTATCATCACCACAGGTCTCTGGTCCTAACTTAATACCAGCTCTTGATGGGTTTGCAGCCCTATCCGGCCTTATGATTAATCCTAAGAAATGCCTAGTGCTTAATATTTCACTCACAAACATGGAATTGATCCCGGCTAGGGCTGCACTCCCATTCACATGGGCAGAAAAATCAATCCCATATCTTGGAATTCATTTAACAGCATCTCATTCTGACTTATTCTCAACCAATTATCCTCCTGTATTAAGACAGATCACAAATCTAATAAAACAATGGTCGCAACTTCCTTTATCCTGGATAGGGAAGATTAATGCAATCAAAATGACTATTCTACCCAAATTGCTTTATCTATTCAGAGTCCTCCCTATTCCAATTCCTTCCTATTTTTTGAGAATAGTACAAAAAAGAGCAACTTTGTTTATATGGGGCTCTTCTAAACCACGTATACCTATACACACACTACATCTTCCCAAAAATAAAGGAGGCCTAGGATACCCTAATTTTACTAACTACTACAGAGCAGCACATTTGGCCAGTCTGTCCAAATACCATGCAAAACAGGAAATCCCATTATGGGTATTTATAGAGGCTTCAGAAAATGACCCTCTATTAATATCAAATTTATTATGGCTTGATCCTAAAGACCGCTTTAAAATTCATAATCCCATAACTAAACACTTCTTATCTCTCTGGGATAAACTAAAAACCAAATATCAGTTACAATCTCCACACAATCCTCTCCTTTCTTTTATCAGAAATCCGGCCTTTTATCCGGCATGGATCTACCCAAATTCTTTTAAAGCTTGGACAACATCAGGCATTCAGACACTAAATGACTTCATAGCATCTAAATCATTCCTTTCATTCCCATCGCTTAGAGAAAAATATGATCTACCAAACTCTGAGATATTTAGATATCTCCAAATCAAAAATTTCTATACACCATTCCTAAAGGGGGATACACCATTATCCCAATTATCCATTTTTGAATCAATCTGTACAAAAGATCCATTTGCTAAAGGTACAATTTCATCACTTTATAATCAATTATATGGAGTAGCAAATCTTAATAGACCCTCTTACGTTCAGAGGTGGGAGGAGGACCTGGGACGAACTTTAGAAGACACAGACTGGTCTAACATATGGCTCACATCTAAGTCATCTTCACCCAACATCTTAGCACTGGAGACAAATTATAAAGTCCTAACTCACTGGTACCTTGTACCCGCTAGAGTGGCAAAATATTCACCTAATACCTCAGCTCTTTGTTTTCGAGGATGCCCAGAAATAGGCACATATTTACACATATGGTGGACGTGCCCAGTAATCCAAACCTTCTGGAAGGAAGTCTTCGTGATTGCATCTAAAATATTTAAAAAAATAATACAACCAGATCCATATTTAACTTTACTTAATCTAAAACCGGAATGGTTAACACTCTCTCAATTCAAACTTATGATCCAACTAATAACGGCTGCAAAACAAACAGTGGCCAAGGCATGGAAATCTCCTACATTGGTACTAGCAGAAACAATTCACAGAATGAATAATACAATGTCCCATGCTAAGATGGTAGCCATCGATCAAAATCAAATTCCAAAATTTGAAAAACTTTGGCATCCTTGGATAAAACAACAGTTACTGTCAAACTTCAATGACTCTGTCCTGTTGCCATGGTAACAGATTAAATGACTTACAGAGACACCCATTCTAAGGCTTCAAAGAGAACTAAAAAGAATAATAAACTGACGAGCGGGACAACCTTGTGGACCATACCTCTACCTTTCAACCCTTTTTCTTCTTTCTCTTTCCTTTTCTCCACCTTACGATTAAAGCTCATTATCAGAATTTATTTGACCTATATACACTCTACTTGTAAACAATATGTATAGTAGGTATAAATCATTTAAATACCTACAAAAGTAACTAAGGAAATGATATATATCTTTAATTTAGGTTTACGTGAACCCAATGTTTAATATTTGAAATTTCATGATATTTACCTATATAAACCCTACTGTAAAACAATGAGCTTACTTTATAGATCCTTGTAAACTTACTTTATGTATCTTTATAACATTGTATACTCAATAAACTTCTTTTGACAAGGAAAAACTGGACTAGACTTGGTTCATCCCCTCTCCATATTACTATGCAGTCATCAATGAATCTTTTGTAAAGTACCATATTTTCTGGTTCATCTGCGAAAATTGCTTCTTCCTCCCATTTGGCCATGAAAACGTTGGCTACACTTGGAGCATACTTAGCTTCCATTCCAATTCCAGTTAATTGTCTATAATATAATTCATTGTACCAAAAATAATTATGTTGGATTCCAAAGGCTAGGCTTCTTAAAATGAATCTTTTTTGTTTTGAGATAAGGTTACTAAACCTATCCATAGCCCATTTTGATGCCTCTATCGCGTCGCTGTGATCAATTACTGTGTACAGGGAAGCTACATCAGCTGTTGCAATAATATATTTCTCTCCAGGTTTTAAAACCAGAGTTTCCAATATTTGTATCAGAAGACGAATATGACATTAAGGACTTTATGTCATGTAGGCAGGCCTGTACTGGCCATCGGGACTACAGGGAGTTTCCCGGTGGGCCGATGGCTCAGTGGGCTGGTTTCAGTGACAGCCTGTCAAAGTAATGGCTTTCTTGGTTCGCCCTCAACTTCACACAGTGATGTGAGAAAGATGAGAAAAATAAGAGAATAAGTGAAATAGTAAAAGAGGTTAGTGAGGACTCCTTATGTTATGCTACTTATGTTTTTTTGCACAATTGCGTATAGTTTATATACTGTTTTTGTGCTTGTTTGCACAAATAAAGTGGGCTGGTCTGGATGAAGTCCAGGGCCAAATTTTTATCCCAGTCCAGCCCTGCATGTAGGACTGAAGGTGTAGTTTATGTCCTACAATGTTCTTGTTCACTGCAATATATTGACAGAACTAAAAGACCTATGTGGAAACGAATAAGGGAACATATTCAAAACATAAAAAAAGCTTTCCTGAAGCATAGTATCTCCAAACACTTTGCTACGCACCACAATAGAGATCCTACGGAATTAAAATTTGGGGCAATACAGAGATACAAACCCCACTGGAGAGGTTCAAATGCGATCAGAGAACTGAGCCAAACCGAATCAAAATGGATATATGGGATGGGTACTCTTGCGCCAAAAGGCCTCAACATTGAATTTGATATTAATTGTTTTATATCAGACTATTAAATAAGGTATTATGGAATATATTTTTAATTGCTTTTATATTTTTATATTTTAATTTGTTTTAAATACATATTTCATTTTAATAGGTTCATATAAATTTTATAGTAATAATGACTAATATTTACAATAATCTTAATAGAATATGATAATAATCTCTCTGTGTATTACTAATATCATTTATACGGTACTGGTATATCTATTTATAATGTGATACAATTTTTGATTAATATCTATCTAGATATAACTTGCATACTATATATTGTCTAGATTTAGCATAAAGGTACAAGGGCTAAATCAGCGATTTAGCGGGGTCATAACATTTAGAGTAATAGGCCCTGACCAGGTTTTTGGGCTGGAGCACCCCTCCCCCTCCTCATTACCTCCTATTTAGTGGCCACCAGTGATTAGGATGTATCCCTTTCAGTTCTCCCACATAGAGGAGTTCAGCTCCCATGGTTGAGACAGAGGATCTTCCATTCTATTACTAGTGTAGGACCCACTAATTCGGGGAACTTTGTCGCAGTAAGTGGGCTTAGCACTATATGACCATATAGTGTGACCAAACCCCCGTATTTTTTGAATATGTTCAGGTGTTCGGGTGTTTTTAACTAGCCCTGCAGGAAATGCCATTCTTGTATGTGTGCGCTGTAAAATATTTTGTACTGTTTGTAGGTCTTATAGCAGCACCATCTTGAATTTAAATGCATTGTATGGTGTGCCCCCCAAATATGTTCTTGTATGTTGTAATAGGCCCTGACCAGGTTTTTGGGCTGGAGCACCCCTCCCCCTCCTCATTACCTCCTATTTAGTGGCTACCAGTGATTAGGATGTATCCCTTTCAGTTCTCCCACATAGAGGAGTTCAGCTCCCATGGTTGAGAAAGAGGATCTTCCATTCTATTACTAGTGTAGGACCCACTAATTCGGGGTACTTTGTCGCAGTAAGTGGGCTTAGCACTATATGACCATATAGTGTGACCAAACTCCCGTATTTTTTGAATATGTTCAGGTGTTCAGGTGTTTTTAACTAGCCCTGCAGGAAATGTCATTCTTGTATGTGTGCACTGTAAAATATTTTATAACATTTAGGGTAACACATACACCATGATTAAGAACATCAGTCTTTGGCATGTTTAGAAATCAACTACACGTTTAAATTCAGGAGTGCGCAATACCGTTATGCACCACTTGAGGGGGTCCATTAATATATGGATATAGGATCTTATTCTGTTATCTTCTTAGTTTCATTATTTTGTATTAGTTTTACCTTGGCATCATAATTTGTTTTTAAATGTTTTAAATGAATAAATATTGTCTTTGAAATAAATATACATATACAAGTACAAGCAGTAAGCAGCGTGATGATCAGATGATCACAGCGCCGTCACCAAGGGAACCGAAATGCCTAAATACGGAGATGCTGGCATCTCATGTCTAGCCTTGAGAAAGTCACGTGTCAGTGACGCAACGCGTGGGAGGAGCCTAGGACGTAGTCTGTTGAATACATTGTATCAAACAGCAGCAGCTTGTGTAACAAGCCTCGTCCGTAACGGCCAGCTGAGATCTGCCTATCTTCATGCCTTAAACGAATCGGGCGCACGTGAGTTTATCACTGTGCTGTTTTGCTTGTGGACTTTCTTTGTAGCAATATTGCGCAATGATTCTTTTCTTTATTTGTCTTACATAAATCATCTGATACTGAGAAATCACTAGCTATATTATTGTGGCTGTGGAAGAAATAACCTATAATGTGAACAAACAAGCACTGCAGGAATACAGGTATCCTAGGATACTGAGGAGTGAACTGTTGTCTATTATCAATTCCATCTCATGAACTAAACCACCTATACTCAATCGCACCCAACCGGCATTATTTATTTATTTATATTTATCAATTGTATATATACAACACTGTTATAAGTTGTTATATAGTTATAGATTTATCTATTTTCAGCATCATGGAGTGTTTAGCGCTTATCACAGGGAATATGTGCAATTAATTATTATTTATTTAAGAACCTTTACCCTTATTTTTGATTATTGGCACCAATTGTAATAATTATTTTTTAGCCTATTTATAATTTTTAGTGCATTTATAGCATATTTGTACAAAATTTTCGTATATATTAACCTTTGCATTTCTCACTTTGGAGAAATTGTACATACCTCAATACAATTTTCAGTGGACTTGCACATCTTTCTAGTATTTGAGTAGAGTTGCACACATTTTTTCAAATTCATATATTTTAGCGACTTTATATTTTAGCAACTTGGCAGTCTTTATCTATACCTGATCACATTTGGCTTTTAGCACGATTCTTACTTATTCACATTGATTGAACTATTTATCTGAGCGCATCAATTTATATTTTATACGGATTTAATTTTTATGGAATTCTGATCACTGTGTAATTGATAGCAGCTTGATTTCGTATTTTTCAATCTAATATCTACTATTATTCACTTAATTAGAGTTGAATTTTACGTGTATTCACATATTTTGATTTACACTCATCTGATTTTATATATCACGATGAGGACATTATTGCGCTTGGTTTTTTGTTTATTTATATGTAGACGAGCAATGTTGTGTGTGTGTTTATAGAGGCACACAACCTGACTCAGAATTGAGCCCATATGAGTGCCCCCATAGAAACCAGAGAGCTCTGGCGGGGGACCACAGAAGAGAAGCAAAAGGACTGCACTGTGCAATACCATCAGGGCCAGTGCAAGGATTTTGGTCTACACAGGCAAAGGTGCAGTTTGCTGCCCCTCCAACCCCACTGTCCTACCACCACTCCCCTCCCTTCCACAATGCAACCCCCCCCACTCCCATATGGCATACGTTTTATTTGTGCTCCATTAGTACCTCCCTCACATCGCACCCATATTGTGATGAGGTCAAGAGTAAAGGACATCACATAGCATAGAAAATTTGATCTGAGCTGAACTTCCACAAAACGTCAGTTTGTAATGGGAGGTATGCATTCCCCTGCTTCCCCTCACTAGTTATAGGCAGATGGCAGGTGAGGCAAGCTAAAACTTCAATGCTGCACCCTGTAGGAGAGAGGGCGCAGTGTTAGGGAATGGAAGACAGGTATTTTAAAAATCCGATTCACGGGTGGCATATCCAACATGGTGCTGAGTGAGGTCACGTACCTCCCAACTTTTAAAGTTTAAAATGCTCAGTGAGATGAAGCAAACAATTGTGTAAATAATGAACATAGTGGACAATGGTGACAACTCATATGCTCAGTCCATTCAAGCTCTAAATTTTTAAAAGTGGATAAACAGTGCTCCCAGGTATGTTATATTCAGCATCCGTGTGTAGCAGGATCTCCAAAAAGCACATACATTTGTGCCCAAGATAAATATATAGAGGAAACTACACCATGTGTAAATCACACCTCTGTGCTCACAAACTGCTCACCTTCCTTATATGACCCAAAAACCAATTCAGATTTAGAAAGTACTATGAAGAAATCAGGGCATAGTATGGAGAAGAAGGTTAGTCACTGGTGAGACATAGTATTTGAGAAGTACCTTTTGAGAGGTATATAAAAGAGAATATAGTACAGATTAGACTTTGGTGGGAAGTCCCAATAAATGATGCTCTACTGGACAAGAAGTGAGTAGATGAATGGTTTAATTTTTTCAATGAGAAAGGAATTAAAGGGTTACAGTTCCTGTTAAAGAGGACACAAAGGAAAATGAGGAAATAGAGTAATGCCGTGTACACACGATCGGACATTCCGACCACGAAATCCTGAGATTTTTTTCCAACAGATGTTGGCTCAAGCTTGTCTTGCATACACACAGTCGCACAAATGTTGTCGGAAATTCCGATTGTCAAGAACGCGCTGACGTACAACACGTATGAGGGCACTACAAAAAGGAACTTCAATAGCCAGTGCGCCACCCTTTGGGCTCCTTCTGCTAATCTCGTGTTCATCTCGTGTTAGTTGAAGTTTGGTGAGAGACGATTGACGATTTTCAGCCTTATGCTTTTCAATTCGTTACTGCTCTTCAGTTTGTGCTTGTGGGTTCGTATCTGGTTTTCAGTGCATGTAGTCAGTTTGCATCTGGTTATCAGTGTGTATTTTTATATTACGTATATGATTTTCAGTGCGTTCTTGCCCGCTCATTTCTGATTTCCAGCTCGCTCTTGTCAGGACTTTCTGATTTTCAGTGCGTTCTGTTAGATTGTTCGGACCAGCCGACCATTTTTAAGCCATGTTGCAGGTACGTACTCATCATAGAGTTTGTGCTGTGCAGGGGCTTGGTGTTGGGGTTCTTACTTTGACCCAAGTCCAGTCTATGAACAGGGCGAGGAGGAGTTCGTGGACGAAGAATTGTTTGCTCCAGCGTGACCAATTCTCTCATATGCCCTTGTAGCAGGAGATCCGTGAGCATAATCCTGATGATTCCAGGGATTATCTCCGGATGACGGACCCCGTTTTTCACCGTCTGTTGACTTTGCTGTCCCCTTATATTATGAAGCAGGACACCTGCATGCGGCAAGCCATCACTCCCGAGCAGAGGCTAGTCGCCACCTTGCGGTACTTGGCGATGGGGAGAAGTCTGCAGGACATCAAGTTCTCCACAGGCATCTCCCCCCCAGGCTCTGGGGATCATTATTCCAGAGACCTGTTCTGCCATCATTCAGGTCCTGTAGAAGGACTATATTAGGGTAAGTTGTATCCTTTAACATAACATTATATGTATTTAAATAAATGTATTTTTAAAATAAATTTGTATTTTAAACTGATATTTTTAAAAATATTTCCTTTGATTTACTGCTTGTGTTTCTTTTAGCTGTCTCCTAGGTTCTCCAATGTTTTTTTGGCCATTTTTTTCAACTGTTCCAACGTAATTTCTTTGATACATGAGGTGACAATCTCTTCTTCAGCTAACTATTATGTTGTGGGTCTGCTACAGACATGCCTTCTTTTTGTTGTTAATGTATGTAATGCATTAATGATAATAATATTCATCATTTTCAGCACCCTGAATTAATTTTTTGGAGTGACGATAATGGCCTGATTGATGCAAATTATAAAGCACTGTGGGTGTTATTTACTAAAGGAAAATCCACTTTGCACTACAACTGCACTGAAGGTGCACTGAAACTGCACTGAAGGTGCACTTGTAGTGCAAAGTGGATTTGCCTTTAGGAAATAACCCCCATTGTCACTGTAAACACCAAATTAAGCAAAAAACTGCTATTGAGCATTGAAAGAAGAAGCCACACATTGTTGAGTAGAAAAATTTTTACTCTGCGCACATTCACATGTGCGTTTAGTAAAGGGTTTTTGAACAAACCAACATATTTTTTGGAATATATATTTCTTGGGACAGTAGAAATATCCTTTTTTGTGGTAAACAGGCATGTTTTTCAAAACATAAAACAATACACAACTCAGGAACTTACAAAGTTCAACTTTGATAAATTGAAGGCAATATCAGACATTAGTATGGCCAAACTGTGTTAATATTGCCTTCATCAGATGGGGGTGGTCACCCCTGTGAAAGCCAAATTTTGAAGATGCACACAAATTGGGAGTCAAAATGGGGAATTCACTCCTGATCCCATGCCTATTGTCAACATGTGCTAGCTCCCATCATGGGGGATCAATGGACGCATTTCGGGGATACAACCCCTTCCTCTCAGCCACTTGAGTTGCGAGGAAGGGGTTGCACCCACAAAACAAGTACTTTGATATCCCGTAATGGCAGATAGCACATGTTGACACACTGTGTGCATCTTCAAAATTTGGCTCTCAACATTTTTTAGAAAAATTATAATAAAAATAAAAAAATTCTAAAATTTTGGTGTATTTTATGTTCTGCCTAAAACATCAATGATGTTTTTGAGTTTTTTTTCAACATCATTGATGTCTTCATTTAAATAAATATATGTGGCGCTAACGCACCTAAAGGGCAGTAACTGGTATTCTAAACGTGAAAAACACTATAAATAATAAAGTGAACACAACAGCTGACACAGTGATCAAAAATGCAAAGTGATAATGTACAAAAGGCAATGGAATAAATACAATCCTTAGAGTGCAATGTGCATAAAAATACGGGCCATAATAAACATCACTAAAAATAAAAATAAGACAATATATGTGAACTAATAGGATAAAATATCCAGAAACATGTATGAATAACACAATGCAGTCCACAAAAACATGCAGTGCGACTCCTAGTGGTGACAACCAAATCATCTCAAAATAATGGGAAAAGTGCAAGTGCAATAAAAAAACAGTGTGCAAAAAAATGAAGTGAACTCATAATAACTGGCAAGAAATGTCCACACAGTTCAAAATTGCATGGAGGTACAATTCCTGATAGCAGCCCAATAAGATCTTCTTTAAAAAGGTGCAAAAGTGCGGGTGCAATAAATAATGTGACGACCAGTGTCTAATAAAGTATATCCGATCTTGTTCCGGAGTGCAGCAACAGTTTCCCCAGCCTCTCACCTGAAGTTGCAGCCCCCTAGTGGGCCGAATCGAGCGTTATACCAGCTTGTAATAGACTTAAATCCTGGGGATCAGCTTCCAATAGTTGTCACAGCCCCCGGGGGACACAGGTACACCAGCCACAACCGACACTCTCCCGTCCTCCAAATTTATCCTCAGATGTCCTCAGGTAGATGATAAAGAAAGCAGAAAAGGCTCCATGATGTAGTATTCAGAAGTTTATTTAAAATAAAAGTAGCGACTTACATAAAAGAATACTGCGTTCCACAGTAAAGGAGAAGCTTCCGGGTTCGGCCTTACCTGGAAGCAGCGGCACCTGACTCCTCCCTGACGCATTGCGTTACACCACATGTGACTTTATTAAAGGGTAAAGGAGTCAGGTGTCAGGTAGCCGAGATAAATAGCAGCAGCCGTTGCCATAACGACAGCGGATAATTAAGACAATTTAAAATACATATAATTAAAAAACAATAGAGGACATCTTAAAAAAGCACAAAATGGTAAAAAAATCATCAAAATATTATTAAAAAATAATAAACGCGGACTCTAACACTCTTCATTGAAGGATTTAAAGCAGAAAAAACACCATAACACACCCAAAACTAACAGGCTCCATCTAGTGGTGAATAACCTAGGGCTGCTATCGGGAATTGTACCTCCATGCAATTTTGAACTGTTTGTTTGGACATTTCTTGCCAGTTATTATCAGTTTACTTCATTTTTTTGCACACTGTTTTTTTTTATTGCACTTGCACTTTACCCATTATTTTGAGAAGATTTGGTTGTCACCACTAGGAGTTGCACTGCATGTTTTTGTGGACTGCATTGTGTTATTCATACATGTTTCCGGATATTTTATCCTATTAGTTCACATATATTGTTTTATTTATATTTTTAGTGATGTTTATTATGGCCCGTATTTTTATGCACATTGTACTCTAAGGATTGTATTTATTCTATTGCCTTTTGCACATTATCACTTTGCATTTTTGATCACTGTGTCAGCAATTGTGTTCACTTTATTATTTATAGTGTTTACACTAATATTCAGCTTTTTTCACATTTAGAATACCAGTTACTGCCCTTTAGGTGGGTTAGCGCCACATATATTTATTTAAATTATCTTTTGAGTTTCACGCATGGGCAGTGTATATAAAGCGTAACACACATGCGTCATAGTACAATCTGTGAGCTGAGGACAGAGTAGCAGAAGCGCCGATCGTTCTAACAAAGGTACAGTTTGAACTTGGGGCATCAGTGGCCTATACTGCTTAAAGATTGAGGCCTATGTTGGGACAATATTATGCGAGTTTATCCTGACATTAGGGTTTGTCTTGTGTTGTGTCTTGCAGATAAAATGGATCAATTCAATGATCATGATTTCCTCCCCCAATTAATTGATTTGTACAGAGGGCTGCACTGTCTGTGGCAGACAAAACACCCCTTTTATACAAATCGACTAAGGAGGAAGGCAGCACTGGATAAATTGCTGGAATTTGTGAAGCCGCTGATCCCCACGGCAAACATCAACTATTTGAAGTGCAAAATTGGTGGCCTGAGGAGCACATATAATAGGGAGTGCAAGAAGGTCCAGGATTCCCAGAGATCAGGAGCAGCTGCAGATGACATTTATGTCCCCAGACTCTGGTACTATGACAGACTGTGATTTCTGTCAGACCAGAAAGAAATCAGGCCATCACTCTCAACCCTTCCTTCCACTCTTCCACCCCATATGAGGCTTCCAACGTACAACCTGGACCTTCCACCCAGGAAGAAGATGTGGAGGAGCCCAGCTTGAGTCAGGTATAGCATTGTTCAACATATTTCTCAAAATTGCGTGTGGTTGATGAACAATAAACTAAAACTATGTCCCTTTTTCATACACAGGAAATCCTCAGCCAGGAGTAGGCTGTAGAAAGTGGCAGCTAGGAGGTGGCAGGGTAAAGTGACAGCCGGGAGGTGGCGGGGGTAAGTGGAAATGGAGGTGGGCCAATGCCTCTTTTGTGAGTAAGTGATGTATATGGCCCTAAATAATGGGTTGAGGGGCGAACTCACAAGCAAAACCCACCTGTGTGAGTTGGACCATTCCTCCTTCTCCTCCTCCACCACCTGCCACAACTCCAACACCAGAGCCACAGCCTGGAAGCAATTGTGGAAAGAAGCATGTAAGGAAGACAAGAGAGTGATGGCCTGGCTTCAGTCTGGTCTGGCAAAAGACGCAGGCTGTTGTAAGCCAACAGCCTGGGGACATTTATGTCACCTGCTGCTGTTCCTGATCTCTCAGAGTCCTGGATCGGATTGTGCTCCTTATTAAATGGACTCCTCAGGCTCCCAAATTTGCCTGTCAAATAGTTGATGTGTGCCCTGGGGTACAAAGGCTTCGCCAATTTCACCAGTTTATCCAGCGTTGCCTTCCTCTTTATTTTGTTATGACTCCTAATAAATGTCTACTTTTTGTCTAAAATATTGGCTATGTGTTAAAATTAAAAAGGACAGTTTGTTTGTGAGTAGGCAGGTAGATTTCAAAAAGACAATGTCAAATTAACAAGGGACACCAACACCAACCAATCTCCTTGAGGTTAAAAAATGCAAGATAATAATGGTGTTGTGGTAACTTGACACAAAACGAAAAAAATTATTATGGAGATCACTAGAAAAAAAATTAAAAACAGGAGATCTTGATTTAAAAAAAAAAAAAGGAGATTACTATAAACAAAAATTAAAAACATTATTCTGGAGATCTGGCGAAAAAAAAAATATTCATGAGATCACAAGAAATAATAAAGAAATCAGTTTGTTAGAACTCTGTGTGAATATCAGCTGCAAAACAACTTCATAATTCTAGCATTATAAAGAAGAAGAAAATGCGCTGCATTGAAAGATTTCAAAATTTGCAGCGTGACGAATGTGCTATCTCCATTACGAACGCTAGTTTTACCAGACCGAGCGCTTCCGTCTTGTACTTGATTCAGAGCATGTGTGGAATTTTGTGTGTCAGAATTGTGTACATGCCCACAAGCACTATGGAAACTGCCAGGAAAGAGGAATATAAGATATATTCCTCTATGAAGTCGGCAATCAAGCGCTGATTAAGCACACAAACATGAGTGCTATAAATAAAACTTAGAAATAAAAGATATACATCCTATAAAAAAAAATTTTAACAGTGGGAACTCCGCTTTAAGTAAAAACTTGAACCATCTAAAGAGCTGCCAGAGTTTGTAGCACTTACAGAACAACTTAATAAGGACCTACACAAATAGTGTAGTAGCCAAGGACTTTCAGATGAACAAATAAATACAAGGAAAACACTGCGTATATAAAAAACATGCATTTTTATATAACATTCAATAAAAGCCAAAACACAAACCAGACAATAAAATACTGAATATAGTTACATAGTTACATAGTAGGTGAGGTTAAAAAAAGACACAAGTCCATCAAGTCCAACATATATGCGTGATTATATGTCAGTATTACCTTGTATTTCCCTGTATGTTGTAGTCGTTCAGGTGCTTATCTAATAGTTTCTTGAAACTATCGATGATCCCCGCTGACACCACCGCCTGTGGAAGAGAATTCCACATCCTTGCTGCTCTTACAGTAAAGAACCCTCTACGTAGTTTAAGGTTAAACCTCTTTTCTTCTAATTTTAATGAGTGACCACGAGTCTTGTTAAATTTTTCTTCCGCAAAAAAGTTTTATCCATATTGTGAGGTCACCAGTACGATATTTGTAAATTGAAATCATATCCCCTCTCAAGCGTCTCTTCTCCAGATAGAATAAGTTCAGTGCTCACAACCTTTCCTCATAACTAATATCCTCCAGACCCTTTATTAGCTTTGTTGCCCTTCTTTGTACTCGCTCCATTTCCAGTACATCCTTCCTGAGGACTGGTGCCCAGAACTGGACAGCATACTCTAGGTGCGGCCGGACCAGAGTCTTGTGGAGCGGGAGAATTATCGTTTTATCTCTGGAATGAATACCCTTTTTAATGCATGCCCATATTCTGTTTGCTTTGTTAGCAGCAGCTTGGCATTGCATGCCATTGCCGAAGCTATCATCTACTAGGACCCCAGGTCCTTTTCCATCCTAGCTTCCCCCAGAGGTTCTCCCCCCAGTGTATAGATTGCATTCACATTTTTACCACCCAAATGCATTATTTTACATTTTTTATACATTGAACCTCATTTGCCATCTAGTTGCCCACCCCATTAATTTGTTCGGATCTTTTTGCAAGGTTTCCACATCCTGCAGAGAAGTTATTGCCCTGCTTAGCTTAATATCATCCACAAATACAGAGATTGAACTGTTTACTCTATCCTCCAGGTCATTTATGAACCAATTAAACAGGATTGGTACCAGCACAGAGCCCTGGGGGACCCCACTACCCACCTCTGACCATTCCGAGTACTCCCCATTTATCACCACCCTCTGAACGCACCCTTGAAACCAGTTTTCAATCCATGTACTGACCTTATGGTCCATACCAATGGACCTTATTTTGTACAGTAAACAGTAATGGGGGACTGTGTAAAATGCTTTTGCAAAATCCAGATACACCACATCTACAGGCCTTCCTTTATCTAGATGGCAACTGACCTCCTCATAGAAGGCTAATAGATTGGTTTGGCAAGAACGATTCTTCATGATGGTTTTTTTTCTTCACTGGTCTGTAATTCCCAGGGATGTATTTTGGGCCCTTTTTAAATATTGGTGCTGCATTGGCTTTTCTCCAATCAGCTGGTACCATTCCAGTCAGTAGACTGTCAGTAAAAATTAGGAACAATGGTCTGGCAATTACTTGACTGAGTTCCCTAAGTACTCTCGGGTGCAAGCCATCTGGTCCTGGTAATTTATTAATGTTAAGTTTTCCAAGTCTAATTTTAATTCTGTCCTCTGTTAACCATGGAGGTGCTTCCTGTGATGTGTCATGAGGATAAACACTGCAGTTTTGGTTACTGAAGCCCCCTGATTCCCTCGTGAAGACTGAGGAGAAGAATAAATTCAATACCTTTGCCATCTCCCCATCCTTTGTAACCAGATGTCCTTCCTCATTCTTTATGTCCTCCTTTTTTACTGTTTACATACTAAAAGAATTTCTTGGGATTTTTTTTTGCTCTTCTCCGCTATGTGTCTTTCATGTTTTATCTTAGCTGTCCTTATTGCACTCTTACATTTCTTGTTGCATTCTTTATAAAGTCTGAATCCTGAGGATGATCCTTCAACCTTGTATTTTTTGAAGGCCTTCTCCTCTGTGTTCTTTGTTCCTAAGATTTTATCCCAATTTATGCCTTCTACCAAGGTTCGTAGTTTAGGGAAGTTGGCTCTTTTGAAATTCAGTGTCTTTGTATTCCCCTTATGTTTCCTATTTGTGTGATTTATACTGAAGCCAACTGACCTGTGATCGCTGTTACCTAAATTGCCCCGTATTTCCACATCCGTGATCAGGTCTGTATTGTTGGTAAACAGTAGATCCAGTAACGCTTTATTTCTAGTTGGTGCGTCTACCATCTGACCCATAAAATTGTCCTGCAAGACATTTAGGAACTGGCAAGCCTTAGATGAATGTGCGGTTCCCTCCGCCCAGTCTATGTCTGGATAATTAAAATCCCCCATTATGATAACACTTCTCATCCTTGCTGCTAATCCAAATTGTGATAGGAGATCTATCTCCCCTTCCTCCCTCAGGTTAGGGGGCCTATAGCATATTCCTAGTATTATTTTCCCCTTAGCTTCATCCTTTTGGAGCTCTACCCATAAGGATTTCACCTCCTCCCTAGCTACCTTATTGTCATGTCATCTCTCACATTCACGTGTACATTATTCTTGATATATAGGCATACCCCTCCCCCTTTTTTACCCTCTCTATCCTTGCAATAAGGGGTATACCCTTGAATGGTTGCCAGCCAATCATGAGCGCTGTTGAACCAGGTCTCTGAAATTCCCACAAAATCCAAATCCACCTTGTACAACAGTATCTCTAGTTCACCCATCTTGTCCGTCAGGCTCCTGGCATTGGTGAACATGCTGCGTAGTTTAGACCGGTCTCATGTTATCCTCTTATTGGGTGTTCCGAGATTGCAACTAGGACTTGCTACTATACTTACTTTGGGTTTATGCGCTTGGTCAACATATCACTAATGCTCCCAATACTACCCTCTGGAATATGTTCTGCACTGACTATCTCTACCTCTAGACCCTCCCCCCCATTGCCTAGTTTAAAAACCCCTCTAACTTTTTGGCCATCTTCATTCCCATCTGATCTGCACCCTCCTCATTTAGGTGCAGTCCATCACATCTATTGAACTGGTTATCGACTAAGAAGTCGGCCCAGTCCTCCAGGAATCCAAACCCCTCCTTACTACACCAGCTCTTGTTTACCCTAATCTCCCTCTGCCTTTCTGGTGTGGCTTGATGTGCCGGTAGGATTCCTGAGAATATTACCTTGGAGGTCCTTTTCCTCAATTTAGCTCCCTAGTCCCTAAAATCGTTCTTTAGGACACTCCATCTGCCTCTGACTTTGTCATTGGTGCAAACGTGCACCATGACAGCCGGGTCTTCCCCAGCCCCTCCCAGTAATCTGTCCACAAGATCCGTGATGTGCAGAACCCGAGCGCCCAGTAGACAACATACAGTTCAGCGCTTCAGGTCTTTGTTACAGATTGGCCTCTCTGTCCTTCTAAGAATTGAGTCCCCTACCACCAGAATCTGTCCTTTTCCTTCGCTTCCCCCCCACTCTCACTGGAGGAGTTCTTTCCTTGGCAGCTAGGAGAGTCCCTCAGCTCCAGCAGTGCTGGTCCCTGACTGGTTTCACCAGTATCACTCAATGGAGCGTACTTATTGGGATGCTCCAGCCCTGGATCGGCCTCCCTGGCACTTCCCCCTCTACCCTTCCTGACTGTCACCCATCTACTCTTTCCTAGTGCCTGCTACTCTTTGTCTCCACCTGCTGTGTACGTTTCTGGCTCTCCTTTAGTATGGAGGGACTTCTCAGTGCTGATAGTCGCTTCCCCAGATTCAGACCCTGGGCTTCCAGGGAAACAATGCGCTTACATTTTGCACAGCAGTATTCACTCTCGAATTGGATGATCAATGAATGCATACATGCCGCAAGATGTACAACGAGTCGCCTCTCCACACCCACCTGGCATCGTACATATTAATTTAATGAGGATTGGGGATTATACCCTGTCCAAATTACCTAACAACTAGCTTCCTGACACTAATACTCAACAAGACAATACACAGGAACTCAACAAGACAATACACAGGTACTCAACAAGACAATACACAGTTACTCAACAAGACAATACACAGGTACTCAACAAGACAATACACAGGTACCCACAGACCTATGTGCACTCGCAGACCTACATGCAGACCTACGTGCACTCGCAGACCTAAGTGCACTCGCAGACCTACGTGCAGACCTACGTGCACTTGCAGACCTACGTGCACTCACAGAGCTACTCGCAGACCTACATGCACTTGCAGACCTACGTGCATTTGCAGACCTACGTGCAGACCCACATGCACTCACAGACCTACGTGCACTCACATTCCTCGGTGCACTCACAGACCTACGTGCACCTGCAATACACAAGTACATAGTACACAATAAACAAGTACTAACGATCCACACACACTACTCAGACAACACTCAGGTACTCACACTACACAGGTACTATGACCCCTGTTATAACCTCCTGTTTTAAACTCTGGTTTTTAACTCACCACTTAGACCAGTTCCACTAACTCTGGTTTTTAACTCATTACTTAGTCCAGAGAAGAGCGGAGGAAGAAGAAGATGAAGAAGATGAAGAAGAAGATGGAGGAAGAAGAAGAACACCGAAGGAAGACCAGAAGAAAGAAGATGGAAGAAGAAGCGGAAAGAAGAAGAAATTAATAAAGGACTTGTCAAAAACCATCTCTTGTGTTTTTTAACCATTTTTACACTTTTTTTGTGAAATGGTAGGGGTACAATTCACACGGGGGGGCCGGGATCTGGGGTTCCCCTTGTTAAAGGGGGCTTCCAGATTCCGATAAGCCCCCCACCCGAAGACCCCCACAACCACCAGACAAGGGTTGTGGGGATGAGGCCCTTGTCCTCATCAACATGGGGACAAGGTGCTTTGGGGGCAACCTCAAAGCACCCTCCCAATGTTGAGGGCATGTGGCCTGGTACAGCTCAGGAGGGGGGGTGCTCTCTCATCCCCCTCTTTTCCTGCGGCCTGCCAGGTTGCGTGCTCGGATAAGGGTTTGGTATGGATTTTGAGGGGGACCCCCACACCATTTTTTTTTAAATTGTGGCGTGGGGTTCCCCTTAATATCCATAACAGACCTGAAGGGCCTGGTATGGAATTTAGGGGGACCCCATGCCATTTTTTGTTTCGGGGTTCCCCTGTGGGGAAATCCCATGCAGTTTTTAATCAATGAACTTTTATGTGTATTGTCGGACCGACAATTCGTTAATAGCCGCGAGTAGTTTTAATTGACTTTTTTTCCTTTGAAATGTCATTTTGCTGTCAGACTGTTCTAAACATGGGAAACATGTGCCCCTTTACAGGCATACTATAGACATCCCCCAGGTATGAACTTTAAAGGAATATTACACTTTTATTATTTCACTTTAAGCATTATTAAAATCACTGCTCCTGAAAAAAACGTCCATTTTTAAAAATTCTTTTTGCATTGATACATGTCCCCTGGGGCAGGACCCAGGTCCCCAAACACTTTTTATGACAATAATTTGCATATAAGCCTTTAAAATTAGCACTTTTGATTATTCATGTTCGTGTCCAATAGACTTTAATGGTGTTCGTGTGTTCGAACAAATTTTTTGCCTGTTCGCAAGTTCTGCTGCAAACCGAACCGGGGGGGGGGGGGTGTTCTGCTCATCCCTACTGGGGAATAATAAAACCAATAAAAAAAAAAAACAGTTTACAAATGGCAGGACAATGCAAAATACATTATATAAGTCATGTGTGTACAGCATCAATTAAAGGTATCTTTAAGGCTACTTTCACACTGGGGAGAGCAGGCGTCGGTGATAAAGTGGTGCTATTTTTAGCGCCACTTTACTGTTGTTTTACCGTTGTTTTATCATTTTGTTTAGCAACGCTATTTGGCTGCTAGTGGGGCGCTGTTAACCCCGCCAGCAAAGCGCCGCTACATCAACGTTTTGCCGGCGGTTTGACGGCACTGCCCCAATAATTTCCGCTCCTACAGCGCTGCAAAGATGCTGGAGATGGAGTGTAAGACAGTCTGCAGGACTGTAGCATTACTGTCCTGTGCAATTCTTTACAGGCCCCTAACAAAAAAATAATAAATGCATATTTTCTTCCTTTAAGCACCTGTTTATAAAAAGGTTTTTGGTTTCTTTTTGGCAGGACCTTCCTCCACAAGTGCAGGAAATCCTTACTGAATTTGAACTATCTGTTGTCAGACCTGATTCATTGCCAGAAATGCCATGCTGACCAAGGTCCCTTTTCTCTCTTGAACAGGAATAAGATATGGTACTCACACACCTGTAATGGGAGAAACTCTGCCCTCTGGTGGCCCTCTTCCAGAAATAAGGCATGTCCACATGTTCAGCTGTTTAACTTTTTTACTATGACAGTTCTTTGCATCATTACCTTTATCTCCACTTCTGCAGATCCAAGATACATATCCTGCACAGTACAACACAATCTTAGGATGACTGCCAAACTCTTACATTATCCTCATTGTAGACCCTTCCCCTAAGTGAGTTCTTTGAATGAGCTTGTGACAGACCTAGCTTATAAATTATTATACCATAGTCTATTCCCATCACCCTCTGCCACAGGCTCTTCCTGCTCTAGAATATGCAAGGTGGCACAGCTCCATGCACCAAACCCACCCAGACAATAACCTCACTACAAGGGCACTAACCCCTGCTTAAATATCCATTTCTATTTTTTCAGAAAATTATTATGGAGTGGGCTCTACCCATCATAGCCACACCCTGGTTTGTGAAGTATACCAGATAGTGTCCAACCTACATAATGTCTTCTTTGCTGATGCATTTGTAGATCCAGGGCCCACTGTGTGCCTCTCTGCACAAAGAGCTGCAACCTCTGTACTTGTGTAACAACAGATCTTTGTGTTGAACCCTTTGTGGCTGTGGAAGGGGAGGCCACACCACAGATAGTGATGAGGACTGCAGCAAGAGGGACTGGTGTGGGAGACTCTGGAGTGGGATGGAAGGTGCAGGTAAAATCCATAGGCTTTCAATCTCATGCAGGAGAGAGTGAAATGGCAGGAGGTTCTAAGTGCTCTAGGCTGAGAAATGTATCCTTTTATCCTATTAAAAGTACAAAACAAGTACAAAAGAAAAGGACTGCATTTCCTGTAAATATTGACTAACAATATCCAATGTGAAAAAACAAGTGTCAAAAAGAGGCTCGGTCCTTAACCACTTAAGGACCGAGCCTCTTTCTGAGATTTTGTGTTTACAAGTTAAAAACTGTTTTTTTTGCTAGAAAATTACTTAGATCCCCCAAATATTATATATGTTTTTTTCTAACACCCTAGAGAATAAAATAGCGGTCGTTGCAATACTTTCTGTCACTCTGTATTTGCGCAGTGGTCTTAAGAACAAGCGCATTTTTTTTTTTAAAAATACACTTTTTTTTAATTAAAAAATAATACAACAGTAAAGTTAGCCCATTTTTTTTTATATTGGGAAAGATAATGTTACTCTGAGTAAATTGATACCCAACATGTCACGCTTCAAAGTTGCTCCCTCTTGTGGAATGGCGACAAACTTTTACCCTTAAAAATCTCCATAGGCGACGTTTAAAAAATTCTACAGGTTGCATGTTTTAAGTTACAGAGGAGGTCTAGAATTATTGATCTCACTCTAACGATTGTGGCGATACCTCACATGTGGTTGGAGCACCGTTTTCATATGCGGGCACTACTCACGTATGCGTTGACTTCTGCGCGCAAGCTCAGAGGGACGGGGTGCATTTTAAATTATTTTTTTTCCTTATTTATTTTACCTTTTATTTTTTATTTTTACACTGTTCTTTTAAAAAAAAATGTTGTCACTTTTATTCCTATTATGTGTATTTATTCCTATTTATCCCTATTATGTAAACATCCCTAGTAATAGAAAAATAGCATGACAGGACCTCTTAAATATGAGATCTGGGGTCAAAAATACCCCAGATTTCATATTTACACTAAAATGCAATAAAAAATAGATAAATAAATAAATGTCATTAAAAAAAAGTACCTTTAAGAGCTATGGGTGGAAGTGACGTTTTGATGTTGCTTCCGCCCTGCAATGATATGTAGACGGTTGGGGGCCATATTCCCCTCTCTCATCTCCATGCCTAACAGGAGAGCAGACTTGATCACCTCTGTTGCTGCCAGTGGTTCCGGTAAGCGGCGGAGGGCACTGGAGCATGGTGGGAGGGGGCCCCTCCCCCCCCGACGCCGATAAAATTGATCTTGTGGCAAATCCGCCGCAGAGACCACTTTTATCTGAAAGCGACTGCTCATTTAGGAAGAGGATACTGGGGTTATGGCAGCTAGATGCTGCCATAACAATGATATTCCTCTTCAAAGTTGCAAACAACATAGTAACATAGTCGGTGAGGTTGAAAAAAGACCATCAAGTCCAACCTATGTGTGTGATTATATGTCAGTATGACATTGTATATCTCTGTATGTTGTGGTTGTTCAGGTGCTTATCTAATAGTTTTTTGAAACTATTGATGCTCCCCGCTGAGACCACCGCCTGTGGAAGGGAATTCCACATCCTTGCAGCTCTTACAGTAAAGAACCCTCTACATAGTTTAGGTTCAACCACTTTTCTTCTAATTTTAATGAGTAGCCATGTGTCTTGTTAAACTCCCCAGCTTGGGGAGCCAGTCTGTATGATGAGGCCACAATTTAGTGCACTCAGAATAGGATTAGAGATTTTTATGTTTCTGTTTCACAGACTTTGGATAGAAGTAACGGGTGCAGTAAAATTGGTCTTTTAGTGTTGGTGATGCCTTCACACCATAACCATATAGAGGTACTCTTGATGAAAGCAAGAATTGGCCTAGCTGTAAACAATTGAAATTTGATGCCCTGGTTAACAGTTGCGGAAAAATTGGTCTTTGGGTATTGGTGGTGCCTGCACACCGTAACAGCAGCTCAGTTGCATACTGGGCAGGTTCTGGGCAGTGGTCTAGTCTCATGACCCAGAAACCCAGTGAATTGTTGAATGGAAAGCTCTCTATGGCTATTTTCGCACATAGATAATCTCCCACTATATGATGCAGACATTGTCGATGGGATGTGGAAGCTGACGGTGCTGGGCGAGGACTAACAAAATGTCAAATGCAACACTGACATTTCTCCACCCGTCTCCATCACTCCTCTTTTGACCAACAGAAGCCTCAAAAGTAGCTTTTCTATGAGACTGTAACCTACCAGAGTCTGGAAAGGCATTACTATCAGGAACTATGAATCAGAACGAGACAGAAGTATAGCTAAATCACGCTTGTTTAATAATAATAATAATAATAATAATAAGGTAAACAGAGTAAGCGTAGTCAAAACAAGCTAGAGTTCAGTAACTGGATTGGGTAGTCAGCCAAGCAAATGTCAGAGAGCCAAAGATAAACGTAGTAGTACAGCAAGCAGGATCAGGAGCCAGAAGGAACGTCAGCCGAGCAGGTCTTCAACAGGAACGCGGGAGAAAGTCTCCGTGATGTTGACAAAGGCGAAGGCAGAGATCAAGTGAGTTGGATGACTTTAAGTAGGCAGGACTGACGAGCAGAATCAACAACAGCTGGGTAACTGTGGAGAGAGATGGGAGCTGGCAATTAGCCGACAGCTGAGCAGCCAGCTCAGAGAAGGAAGGACTGAGCCCAGCCCTGACAGTACCCCCTCCTCAATGACCCCTCCCCCCTCGGAGGACCACCGGGCTTGAGGAGAAAACATCTATGGAAATCACGGAGGAGGACAGGGGCATGTACGTCCAAGGATGAGACCCAAGAGCATTCCTCCAGACCGTACCCCTTCCAATGCACCAGGTACTGTATGCACCCACGGAACCTACGGGAGTCAACAATGGATTGTACTTTATAATCCTCATGGTTCTCAAACTGTATAGAGTGAGGATGTGGCACCGAGGTGGTAAAGCGATTGCAGACCAAAGGTTTCAATAAGGAGACATGAAACACATTTGAGATGCGCATGCTAGGAGGAAGGTCCAAGGCATAAGCCACTGGGTTAATCCTGCGAAGGATACGGAAAGGCCCAAAAAACCGAGGTGAGAAATGACGACAGCCAGACTTTGTCCCCAACCTGGTAAGAATATGTAGGCAGGCGTCTGCAGTCAGCATGGAAGTGGAACGAAGACCACAGAGATGCTCCTCTAACACAGGAATACTCTGCGGAACAAACAAGTCAGGCAACATGGAAACCATTATTCGCCATAAATGGGAACAATCGGGAAGCAGAATTCAAGGCACTGTTGTGAGAAAACTCTGCCCACGGTAATAGGTCTGACCAGTTGTTATGATGGTCAGAAATATAGCAACGTAAGAATTGCTCCAAGGACTGATTGGCTCATTCTGCTGCCCCATTAGACTGCGGGTGATACGCAGAGGAGAAAGCAAGCTGAATTCCCAACTGTGCACAAGAGGCTCGCCAGAACCAGGAGACAAACTGACTACCCCTGTCCGAGACAATCACCTTGGGTAGCCCATGTAAGCGAAAGATCTCCTGAGCAAAAATGGAAGCCAGTTCCTTAAAAGTGGGCAGCTTCTTAAGTGGAATACAATGACACATCTTTGAGAACCGGTCAACCACCATAAGGATAACAGTGTTGCCTTGGGAGTTGGGTAACTCCACAATGAAATCCATAGACAGGTGGGTCCAGCCTCTCTCCATTGGGCATGGGTTGTAGGAGGCCCACTGGAAAGTGTCATGGAGTCTTACTCTGAGCACACACGGAACAGACAGCTATGATGGCAGTTACATCAGCCCATAGACTAGGCCACCAGAATTGTTGGGAAATGGCCCAAATGAGTTGATTCTTCCCAGGGTAGCCAGCTGCCTTGGGAGAATGGTAAGTCTGGAGCACAGCAGTACGAAGACTCTCTGGGACAAAGCAGCAGTCACAAGGTTTCTCAGGAGGAGCATCAACCTGAGCAGCAAGAATTTTGGCACCCAAAGGAGAAGTAAGACTGGTGCGAACCGTAGCCAGAATACGATCAGGAGGAATCACAGGAACCGGAACCGACTCCAACTTAGAAGTGGAGGAATATTGTCGTGACAAGGCGTCAGCCCTTACATTCTTAGTACCGGGTAAGAATGAGACAATGTAATTAAAACTTGACAAGAAAAGAGCCCATCGCGCCCTTCTGGGAGAGAAGCGCTTAGCCTCAGACAAGAATGTGAGATTCTTATGGTCAGTAAGAATGAGAACCGGCACAGTGGTAAGTTGAAGGAGATGTCTCCATTCTTTCAGGGCTAAAATGATCGCCAACAGCTCTCTATCACCAATCTCGTAATTGCACTCTGCAGGTGACAATTTCTTGGAAAAGTAGCCACACGGATGCATAGCGCTCTCAGAGTTAGGACGTTGAGACAGAAGGGTGCCAACTCCAGTCTCAGAAGCATTAACTTCTAGGATAAAAGGCAATGTAGGATCAGGATGTGCCAACACAGGAGCAGAAAAAAAGGCAGCCTTGAGACTCTCAAAGGCCTTAATGGACTCCGGAGACCAACTCTGTGGGTTACTGTTCTTTCTGGTCATATCAGTCAGGGGTTTGACCAGAAATGAGAAGTTACGAATAAACTTCTGATAATAGTTGGCAAAGCCCAGGAAACACTGAAGAGGATGTAAACCCATGGATTGGGGCAACTGTAGGACTGCCAAAAGTTTCTCTGGGTCCATCGAAATACCAGCAGTGGAAATGACATAACCCCGGAATTGAACCTGTTCACGATGGAACTCGTACTTCTCCAGTTTACAATTGAGATTGTTTTCGCTTAGTTTCTGAAGCACACGACAGACATCTGTGTGGTGGCTCTCCAGGTACTTGGAAAATATGAGGATATCATTGAGATAAACCACCACACATAACTGCAACAAATCTCGGAGGACATCGTTAATAAATTCCTGGAAAACTGCCGGGGCATTACAAAAGCCAAAAGGCATTACGAGGTACTCATAATGGCCTGTTCTGGTATTAAACGCAGTTTTCCACTCGTCGCCATCCTTAATCCACACAAGATTGTATGCCCCTCTCAAATCAAGCTTCATGAAAACCGTTGCTCCCTTGAGACAATCAAATAACTCTGTAATCAACGGAATCGGTAGGCATTCTTAATCGTGAAATACAAGGTCTCAGTTCACCGCTCTTCTTTTTCACAAAGAAGAAAACAACAAGAGATGACGATTTGCGGATGAAACCTTGAGAAAGTGCATCTGCAACATACTCCTCCATGGCCTTATCCTCCAAGACTGACAAAGGGTAAACCTGGCCACGAGGGGGTATGGCACCAGGTTGAAGGTCAATTGCGCAATCATAAGGCCGGTGTGGAGGCAAACTTGACCTTTGTCAAAGACATTGCTAAAATTGCGGTACTCCTCCAGCAGGAGAGTGAAGAGGTGCACAGGACCTTGTCTACCTTCTGGAAGCATGTCTCACTGCATTGTGGTGACCAGGAGAGAACCTCAGCACGGAGCCAATCAAAAGAGGGGTTGTGCCTCTGTCACCAAGGATAACCAATAACCAGCGGAAACAACTTGGAATTGGATTATCTCATGGTGAAGAGCCCCTACAGCATGGACAATGGAACTGTCTCATGAGTCACATGGGTAGGCTGTAGAGGTTTCCCGTCAAGAGCCTCAATGGCAAGTGGAGTGTCACGCAGCTGCAGCGGAATCGAGTGCTGCGATACAAAGACAGCATTAATGAACAGTTCTGCAGCCCAGGAGTCGATTAGAGCCTGTATCTCGATGGACGACTCAGCCCAAGAAAGGGTGACCAAAACCAGGGGCTTATCCTTCTGGATAACTGGGGATGAAACAACGCCACCTAAGGTCTGTCCATGACAGGACCTCAAGGTTTGGGCGTATCCTGGATGGGTAGGACAAGACTTCAAAAAGTGACCTGCCTGGCCACAATAAAGGCACAATCTCTCCCTCCTCCTAAAGGCTCTCTCATCCGCAAAGAGAAGCGTGAAGCCCAAGTACATGGGTTTATCTTCACTGACCGACTCAGTACCAGGAGGCATGGGAGGTGATGGAGGCACGGGTGGAACTGCAAAGCCCGGAGGCAAATGTACAGGAGGTTCCTGCAAGCGTTCCTTAAAAGAGAGTCTTTCTCTGAGTCTGGAGTCAATGAGGATGGCAAACGTGATCAACCTCTCCAGCTCAGTGGGTATATCTCGGGCTGCTATCTCATCCTTGATGGAATCCGAGAGACCATGAGAAAAAGCAGCCATGAGGGCCTCATTGTTCTAAGCAACCTCTGCTGCCAGAGTACGGAATTCAATGGCGTAGTCGGCAACAGTTCTTGTACTCTGATCGACATGAGGCACTTGGCAGCAGAAGCGGAGCATGCGGGAACATCAAATATCCTTTTAAAGGAGGCCACAAAGTCAGGGTAACGCAAGACAACAGTTTTTTTTTGTCTCCCATAGAGGGTTTGCCCAGGCCAAGGCTCTCTCAGAAAGCAAAGATATCACCAACCTACTTTGCTTCTGTCCATGGGAAACGCCTGGGCAGCATCTCAAAGTAAATCTCAGCCTGGTTGAGAAACCCTCTGCATTGAACTGGATCACCCCCAAATCGCTGGGGAAGCTGAGTGGAACCAGACATACCTCTTATAGAGGTAATACTCGAGGCGGGTGCCTGCACAGAGACTGGCGCAGCAGCAGGGATGGCCTGCAACTCAGGTTGTACCGGAGCAGCCACAGTGGGAGTTTCCCGGTGAGCCGTGCAACTCAGGAACATTTGTAATGCTATGGCACTATCTTGTGAATTCATAACCTTTGTCTACTATTAGGAACCATGATTCAGACCGAGACAGAAGTATAGTTCACACTATAAATCACACTTGTTTAATAATAATAATAATAAGGTAAACAGAGTAAGTGTAGTCAAAACAAGCCAGAGTTCAGTAACTGGATCGGGTAGTCAGCCAAGCAAATGTCAGAGAGCCAGAGATAAACGTAGTAGTACAGCAAGCAGGATCAGGAGCCAGAAGGAATGTCAGCCGAGCAAGTCTTCAACAGGAACGCAGGAGAAAGTCTCTGTGATGTTGACAAAGGCGAAGGCAGAGATCAAGTGAGCTGGATGACTTTAAGTAGGCAGGACTGATGAGCAGAATCAACAACAGCTGGGTAACTGTGGAGAGATATGGGAGCTGGAAATTAGCCAACAGCTGAGCGGCCAGATCAGAGAAGGAAGGGCTGAGCCCAGCCCTGACAATTACATAAACTCCTCTTTAAGGTGTCCTCAAGATATTTCATACTCTACTCCATCTGTGGGGACAGGATGAGTTCTGAGGCTTTCCCCTTGTAACGGTGGTCAAGGAAGGTTGCCAACCAATAATGATCCTTCTTCTTGATGCCACTAATTCTCGGGTCCTTTCGCAGACTTTGAAGAATAAGGGAGCCCATGCACCAGAAGCTTGCAGAGTCATGAGAAGCAGAGTCCTCATGGTCACTGAGGATTACAGTATCTGGAACTGCCTCCTCCCAGCGACGTACTACTTCCAAGGGTTCTGGGGACGAAAAACCATCTCTTAAGGTTTGACGTATGTCTTCCTCTGCTTCAATGCCTCCAAAACTCCTTTCTCTCCTCTTGTGTGTTCCGTGGCATCACAAGAATGGTGTCTGCTTAAAGTGGGCATTGAGAGGAAAGGCAGTCCTCCTCTTCCTCCTGCTGCTCTGCCTCAAGTGCCCTGTCCATAATACCATGCAGAGTCTGCTCCAGCAGCAACACAACAGGGATTGTGTCACTGATGTATGCATTGTCATGGTTCACCATCCTTGTTGCCTCCTAAAATTGTGAGAGTACAGTGCATGCATCCTTTATCAGCAGCCATTGGCATGGGGAAAAAAAAGCAGAGCCACCCTGAGTCTGTCGTTGTGCCATACTCACACAGGTACTCGTTGACAGCCCTCTGCTGCATGTGCAGCCACTTCAGTCAAAGTCAAGTTACACCAGGTGGTTTATGGGCAGGTGGAATTCCCCCTGAATTTCAGCCAACTGAACACTGGCTGTGTATGACCACCTGAAATGGCTACAGACTCTTCTGGCCTGCTTTAGAAGATCTTGCAACCCTGGGTACCTGTTTAGGGAATGCTGCACCAACAGATTGAGGACATATGCTAGGCTTAGCACATGTGCCAACTTTCCCTGTCGAAGGTGGACAGGAGGTTAGTGCCATTAATCGCACACCACCATTCCTGGCTCAAGCTGGCATGGCGTGAACCACCTCTTGGTCTGCCCCTGCAGAGCTGAAAGAATCTCTGCTCCAGTGTGGCTCTTGTCCCCTAGACAGACCAGCTGAAGCACTGCATGGCATCTTTTAGTCTGACTCATTGAATACCCCCTTGAACGCTTAGGGCTGGGGTCTCCAAACTATGGCCCTCCAGTTGTTCAGGAGCTACAATTCCCATCATGCCTAGTCATGTCCGTGGATATCAGAGTTTTACAATGACTCATGGGATAAGTAAGTCTGCAACAATGGAGGGCTATAGTTGGGAGATCCATGGCTTAGGGGGTACTGGTGGTTCATAGGATAATTCAGCAGAGGAGGGCGTGGAGGAGGAGGGGGTGGAGCTGACAAATCTTGCATCATCATCACCACTAGCTGTATGGAGACGTGGCGGAAAAAAAAGCTCCAGCACTGAGCCCTGTCCTGCATCCTTCCCAGTTGCAAGCAGAGTTACCCAGTGTGCTGTGAACTAAATATATCATCCCTGACAATGCTTGCTGAACTACATGTCAGCAGTACCATGGACCTTGCTGCTGACTGTCTTGCCCAATGATGCCACAACATTGCCTTCCACGTGATAGTACAGAGCTGGAATGGCCTTACGTGCAAAGAAATAGCGACTGGGAACCTGCCATTGTGATACAGCACATTCTGCAAATTCACAGAAGGGGCAGAATCCACCAGACGGAAAGGCAGGAGGTGTAAAGCCAGCAGCTTTGACAAGCTTAAATTTAGACACTGGGCATGTGCATGGCAGTGACTGTACTTTTTTTCCGCTGCAGCAGACGGGGCAGAGAAATTTGCCTTCTACACTCTACAGCTGGTGGTGTGCTGCTGGCAGACATGCTGCAAGGACCTGGTACACCCTTCGCTAAACCATCATCCCTGTCAGTGGAGGTTGCTGAGAGGTCATGAGATATAGCGGGGGTAGACCTGAAAGGTGAGGAGTGAGGAGGTTGGTACCCAAATGGCTGGTGTTTTTGCCACACTTGATCTGCTTGAGGAAGTGCTAAGAAAGGCCCAGACAGCTGAGCTGTGGGAAGTGGGTGAGGAGATAATAGCTCTGCAGTCGGATGGAATAGGGTGGCTGCTCTCAACTCCATGATGGCTGCCTCTGGAGGACATCCTACCTTGTTGAAGTTGTGCCTCACCCTCACTTTCCTCCTCTGCTCTATCTGGCACCCAAGTCATGTCAGTGACCTCATCCCCATCCCCTCCATCCTCATCATCACTGGAGCCAATCTGGCAATACACTGTGGCTGGGGGAACATTCTACCTTCCTCAACCTCGGATTCAATATCATAATAATGTAATGTTTGTGCATTATCAAGGAGCAAGTGGCTGATGCTGTGTTCAAATAACTCAGCTGACTCCACCATGCATGATGCTGGGGCTATGGCAGGAGTGAACAAGGAGGCAGAAAAAGCCGCTCTGGCAGCTGCAATGGACTGTGCACTAGTCTCTGCATGGGTGATAGAGAATGAGGAGGAAGAGGATGGTTTAGTAAACCAGTCCACCACTCCCTCTGCATGCTGTGGCTGGATAGCAGGGACAACATCCCTAAACAGAGAAAATGGTGCCCTGCCTGAGGAAGAACCATGTCCACCTTTACCTGACACATACACTGCTGCCCCCCCTCAGAGTGCCATGAGAATGTCTGCCTCTCCTTGTGGGCCTCTCGGCCATGATGTGGGGGAGTGGGGGGGTGGGTGTGCTTGTTACCGAAATGTAATAGAGATGGGAAATGTGTAATTGGATGGAGTTTAATCCATGTAAAGTGGTGTTTGGTGCACTTTAACTTGAGGACCTCCGCTGACAAAAATGTCAAAACTAAAAAAAAATTAAAAAGGGGAAACAGCGCTACATTCAGAAACTGCAGAAAATTCAGCTTACAATTTCAAAAAAAGGGGCAGGCACGGGACAAACAAAAAAATAACACGCAGCAACCCAAAAAAAAGAGGGGGTGTAATTCAGCACTGTATACAGCACTACATGTTTTGTAATGCGGTGTCAAACACTGCACTGCACAAACACTCCACTGACAATATACTGCTACAATATATTGCAGTAAAACTGTACTGATGCACTACAATATACTGCAAAAAAATGCATTGATGTACTTCAATATACTACAGTAAAACTGCACTGACGCACTGCAATATACTGCAGTAAAACTGCCCTAACACACTACACTAACACACTTCAATGTACTACAGTAAAACTGCACGGATGCACTACACTGACACTACGGTAAAAACTGCACAGATGCACTACACTGACACCACAGTAAAACTGCACAGACTCACTACACTGACACCACAGTAAAACTGCACAGACACACAACACTGATGCTGCACTATCACTTTATTCACACTACACTGAAACTCTATACTCACAATAGAATCATCCCAGATGACAAGGATAACTTGCCACAAATTTCTGGCAGTGTTGACTTGTAAGTCTTGTTAACTTAGCCCGTATCTGGATTTTGCAAAAGCATTTGACACAGTTCCCCATAAACGTTTACGGTACAAAATAAGGTCCGTTGGCATGGACCATAGGGTGAATACTTGGATTGAAAACTGGCTACAAGGGCAAGTTCAGAGGGTGGTGATAAATGGGGAGTACTCGGAATGGTCAGAGGTGGGTAGTGGGGTCCCCCAGGTTTCTGTGCTGGGACCAATCCTGTTTATTTTGTTCATAAACTACCTGGAGGATGGGGTAAACAGTTCAATCTCTGTATTTGCGGACGATGCTAAGCAGGGCAATAACTTCTCCTCAGGATGTGGAAATCTTGAAAAAAGATCCGAACAAATTATTGGGGTGGGCAACTACATGGAAAATTAGGTTTAATGTAGAAAAATGTAAAATAATGCATTTGGGTGGCAAAAATATGAATGCAATCTATACACTGGGGAGAACCTCTGGGGGAATCTAGGATGGAAAAGGACCTGGGGGTCCAAGTAGATGATAGGCTCAGCAATGGCATGCAGTACCAAGCTGCTGCTAACAAAGCAAACAGAATATTAGCATGCATTAAAAAGGGAATCAACTACAGGTATAAAATGATAATTCTCCCGCTCTACAAGACTCTGGTCCGGCTGCACATAGAGCAGGGCCAATCATAGGTTCAAAGGTGCTTGGGTGCAGAAATATTTCTGGCACCCCCACATGGGCGTGGTCATCTTACTAACACCTCCCCTTTATAAATGTTTCTATGGCAACAACTCCACCTCTCCATCTATAAGCCCCACCACTTTTCTTTGACAATAACTTAGTCAACGGCTTTGACAAGTCAAAAAAATGTTTTATTTATAGACAATTCTGTGTCAAGTCCTTGTAAATCAAATAGTGTAGCAAAAAGCAAAACTTATAATATAAACATGAACTGAACAATAATAAAATTTTGAACAGAAAATTAGGTAGCAGAAAATGTATAACTACTGATGAAAAATATGCAAGATAGATTGATTCTGTACTTTTTACATTTTCAATAAATACAATCACTAAAGTGGAAATAACAGATTTGACCACTGAGACAGTGGCGGGCAGATGGCGAGTGGGGGGGTCACAGTGGCTGCATTTGATGGGCACAGTGGCTGCCTTTGATGGGCACAGTGGCAGCATTTGATGGGCACAGTGGCTGCGTTTGATGGGCACAGTGGCTGCGTTTGGGTACAGTGGCTGCGTTTGGGTACAGTGGCTGCGTTTGACGGGCACAGTGGCAGCGTTTAATGGCACAGTGGCTGTGTTTGATGGCACAGTGGCTGCATTTAATGAACACAGTGGCTGCGTTTTAAGGGCACAATGGCTGCATTTGATGGGCACAGTGGCTGCATTTGATAGGCACAGTGGCTGCATTTAATGGGCACAGTGGCTGCGTTTGAAGGGCACAATGGCTGCATTTGATGGGCACATTGGCTGTGCTTGGGCACAGTGGCTGCGTTTGATGGCACAGTGACTGTGTTTAATGGGCACAGTGGCTTGCTTTTAGCACATAGACTGTGTTTAACGGGCACAGTGGCTGCATTTGATGGGCACAGCGGCTGCGTTTGGGAACAGTGGCAGCATTTGATGGGCACAGTGGCTGCATTTGATGACACATTGGCTGCATTTAATGGGCGCAGTGGCTGTGTTTGATGGGCACAGTGGCTGCATTTGATGACACAGTGGCTGCGTTTAATGGGCACAGTGACTGCATTTGATGGGCACAGTGGCTGCATTTGATGGGCACAGTGGCTGTGTTTGATGGGCACAGTGGCGGCATTTGATAGGCAAAGTGGCTGCATTTGATAGGCATAGTGGCTGCATTTGATGGGCACAGTGGCTGCGTTTGATGGCACAGTGGCTGCGTTTGATGGGCGCAGTGGCTGCATTTGGCCACAGTGGCAGCATTTGATGGGCACAGTGGCAGTGTTTGATGGCACAGTGGCTGCATTTAATGGGCGCAGTGTCTGCGTTTGATGGGCACAGTGGCTGCGTTTGATGACACAGTGGCTGCATTTGATGGGCACAGTGGCTGCGTTTGATGGGCACAGTGGCTGTGTTTGATGGGCACAGTGGCTGCATTTGATGGGCACAGTGGCTGCATTTGATGGGCACAGTGGCTGCCTTTGGGCACAGTGGCAGCATTTGATGGGCACAGTGGCAGCGTTTGATGGCACAGTGGCTGTGTTTGATGGCACAGTGGCTGCCTTTGATGGCACAGCGGCTGCGTTTAATGGGCACAGTGGCTGCATTTGATGGGCACAGTGGCTACATTTGATAGGCACAGTGGCTGCATTTGATAGGCACAGTGGCTGCATTTAATGGGCACAGTGGCTGCGTTTGAAGGGCACAATGGCTGCATTTGATGGGCACAGTGGCAGCGTTTGATAGGCACAGTGGCTGTGTTTAATGGGCACATTGGCTGCATTTGATGGGCGCAGTGGCTGCGTTTGGGCACAGTGGCAGCATTTGATGGGCACAGTGGCAGCATTTGATGGCACATTGGCTGCATTTAATGGGCGCTGTGGCTGCATTTGATGGGCACAGTGGCTGTGTTTGATGGGCACAGTGGCTGCATTTGATGGGCACAGTGGCTGCGTTTGATGGGCAGAGTGGCTGTGTTTGATGGCCACAGTGGCAGCATTTGATAGGTACAGTGGCTGCGTTTGATGGGCACAGTGGCTGCATTTGATGGGCACAGTGGCTGCGTTTAATGGGCGCAGTGGCAGCATTTGGCCACAGTGGCAGCATTTGATGGGCACAGTGGCAGTGTTTGATGGCACAGTGGCTGCATTTAATGGGCGCGGTGGCTGTGTTTGATGGGCACAGTGGCTGCATTTGATGACACAGTGGCTGTGTTTGATGGGCACAGTGGCTGCGTTTGATGGGCACAGTGGCTGCATTTGATGGGCACAGTGGCTGCGTTTGATGGCAGAGTGGCTGCATTTGATGGGCGCAGTGGCTATGTTTGGGCACAGTGGCAGCATTTGATGGTAACAGTGACAGTGTTTGATGGCACAGTGGCTGCGTTTGAAGACACAGTGGCTGCGTTTAATGGGCACAGTGGCTGTGTTTGATGGGCATAGTCGCTGCGTTTGGCACAGTGGCTGCATTTGATGGCACGGTGGCTGCATTTAATTGGCACAGTGGCTGCGTTTGATGACACAGTGGCTGCGTTTGATGGGCACAGTGGCTGCATTTGATGACACATTGGCTGCATTTGATAGGCACAGTGGCTGTGTTTGATGGGCACAGTGGCTGCATTTAATTGGCACAGTGGCTGCATTTGAAGGGCACAGTGGCTGCGTTTGATGGGCACAGTGGCTGTGTTTGATGGGACAGTGGCTGCATTTGAATGGCACAGTGGCTGCGTTTGGCACAGTGGCTGCCTTTGAATGGCACAGTGGCTGCATTTGATGGGCACAGTAGCTGTGTTTGAATGGCACAGTGGCTGCCTTTGAATGGCACAGTGGCTGCATTTGACGGGCACAGTGGCAGTATTCGGATTGCACAGTGGCTGCATTTGATTGGCACAGTGGCTACGTTTGAATGGCACAGCAAATTACTTACAGGGTGAGGTCTAGGGTCAGGTCAGGTGCAGTGCAGTCACTCACACTCACAGCAAAGCAGGCTCAGGCTTAGTCAGGCAGCTTTTCTCAGAAGTGCTCCACTGTCCGCTCACTTCCCTCCCTCTGAGCCACGCTGAGTCTGAAGATGGCAGAGGTGGGTGGAGCCGAGCTAGTTTTGCAGCCATGGCCGTGGCGTGCTCTGAATGCTGGGGTGGCCACGGCACACTCTGAATGCTGGGGCAGCTGTGGCGTGCTCTGAATGCTGAGGCATCTGCGGCCTCTGGCGTCATTGGTTGCTAGGCGCCGGGTGGCCAGCGATTCTAGCAACCAGTGCAGTTGAGTGAGCGGCGTGCTGTGTGCCACAGCTTCGGTGCCCCTTCTCTTACAGTACCAGGGCATGGTGCACCCATGCACCCACCTAGGATCGGCCCTGACCTAGAGTATGCTGTCCAATTCTAGGCACCAGTCCTCACGAAGGATGTACTGGAAATGGAGCGAGTACAAAGAAGGGCAACAGTTAGTTATGAGGAAAGGTTGCGAGCACTGAACTTGAGAGGGGATATGATTTCAATTTATAAATACCATACTGGTGACCCCATAATAGGGATACAACTTTTTTTGTGGAAGAGAGTTTAACAAGACACGTGGCCACTCATTAAAATTAGAAAAAAGAGGTTTAACCTTAAACTATGTAGAGGGTTCTTTACTGTAATGCCCCGTAAACACGGTCGGATTTTCCGATGGAAAATGTCCGATCGGAGCGTGTTGTCGGAAATTCCAACCGTGTGTGGTCTCCATCTGACATTTTCCATCGGATTATCCGACACACAAAGTTTGAGAGCAGGCTATAAAATTTTCTGACAACAAAATCTGATTGCGTCAATTCCGACCGTCTGTGGCCTGTTCCGACGCACAAAGTGCCACGCATGCTCAGAAGAAATTCCGACACGGAACAGCTCGGTCTGGTAAAATTAGCGTTCACAATGGATACAGCACTTTCGTCATGCTGCAATGTTAAAAATGGTTTAATACAGCGCACTCTCTTCTTCTTTATAATGTGAGAAGAATTAAGTAGTTTTGCTGCTCATATTCACACGCACTTCTCACAAACTTATTTTTTTTTTTTTATTGGGATTACCTGAATATATTGTTATTTGTCACATCTGACATAACTAATTTTTTTTTAATTTTTTTTATTTAAAGCCATTTTTATTTTAGATTTTATGTTTGTATTTTTTCAAAGGCTGATCTTTGTTTAATGTTATTTTTAGTTTTACTCCAGAATATTTTTGTGTGTGTTTTGTGTGTCAAGTTACCACAACACCATTGATATCTTTTATTATTGAAGCTCAAGGAGATTGTTTGGTGTTGGTGTCCCTTGTTAATTTCATATTGTATATTTGAAATGTACCTGAATCCTCACAAACAAACTGTCCTTTTTGAAGTAAAGCACACATAGGCAAGTATAATTCAAACCAAAATTCCTTTATTAAGGTCTCAGAACCAAACAAAGAGTGAGGCAACGCTGGATAAACAGCAGAAATTAGCGAAGCCTTTGACCCCCAGGGCAGACATCAATTCTTGAACATCAAAATTGGTGGCCTGAGGAGTCCATATGTAAGGAAGTGTAGTCTGGTCCAGAAGTCCCAGAGATCCGGAAAGCAGCAGATGACATCTGTGTCCCTAGACTGTGGTACCACAAGAGGCTGCATCTTTTGCCAGACCAGACTGGATCCAGGGTCATCACTCTCTGGTCTTCCTTCCACGCTTCCTTCCACGCTGTGGCTCTGCTGTTGGAGATGTGGCAGGAGGAGGAGTAGGACCTGGAGGAGGAGGAGGACTAGTAGGACCTGGAGGAGAAGGAGGAGGAGGACCTGCAGGAGGAGGAGGAGGACCATGTGTGAGTTCACAAAGGTGGGTATCAGATGTTATTTGGGCCCTCAACCCCTTATTGAGAGCCTCCAAAATTAAGGACTCACACATGAGTTGTTGTCCCTCCTCCATCCTCTGCATTTTACAGGCAATGATGGCAGCGAAGTCATCCTCCACGGTGTGTGGTGCTCCCAGGGCCTCTGTAGCCTTCCAAAAGAGGCCTATGGCAGCCTTCTCTAGGGCACTCCTCCTTCTGCCACTTTCTCTTTCCAGGTGTAGGGGAGGGACCTGCAGATCAGGCAGCTTGCTCGGCCCGGCCACCTCCTGGCTGAGACTTCCCTGTGTATGAAAAAGGGACATGGTTTTAGTTTTTGCATCATCAATCACAATCATAAATCAGTACTCCAAACTAACATCTAGTTAACATCATTGATTGGACAAGCAGAAATATTTAGAGGAATGCTATACCTGGCTCAAGCTGGGCTCCTCCACATGTTGCTGTCTGGAAGGCCCAGGTTGGGTGTCAGAAGCCTCAGCTGGAGGGGAAGGAAGCGTGGAATTAAGACTGGAGAGTGTTGGCCTGGGTTCAGTTTGACCTGCCAGAAAATGCAGCCTGTCATAGTATCACATCCTGGGGACATAGATGTCATCTGCTGCTCCGGATCTCTGCGAATCCTGGACTTTCTGGAGCTCCCTTACATATGTGCTCCTCAGGCCACCAATTAGGATCTTCAAATATGTGATGTCTGCCATGGGGATCACCTGCTTCACAATTTCCAACAATTGATCCAGCGCTGCTTTCCTCTTTGTTTGGTTCCTATAATGTGGGTGGTTGATCTCCCACAGACAAGGCAGCTCCCTGAACATGTCATTGAATATTGCCATGAAGTCAGTATCTTGAAAGATATCCATTTTCACTGCAAGACACAAGACAAGACAAACCCTAATGTCAGACCAAACTCTCCTAATCTTGTTACAATATAGGCCTCAATGTAGAAGCCGTATAGGCACAAGTATGTCTCTTACCTTCGTTCTTACGATCAGCGCCTCCAATGCTCCTTCCTCCTCTCACAGATCGTACGTAATACGCATGTGTGGTACGCTTTATACACACTGCGCATGCGTGTAACTCCGCCCGCCCCTGACGTTCTTTCTAGTCTATTCCCCGCCCCTTTTTGTTCTGCGCAGTGGGGGAAGAGCAAGTGGCGGATACACAGCAGGTGCGTGCTAATTACAGGAACGAGGAGGAGGAAAGCCCGGATCCGGACACGTCCCGATCCAGAAGGAGAAGATTTAAGGCCACAAATATGTCCTTTGGGGAGATGTTGGAGATGGTCGACATCCTGAAGAAGGCCGACTATGATGGAAAGTATGGGCCTTACCCCAACCCCAATGTCAGAAAGGCCAAGATCATTGCGAAAGTGGTCAAAAGTCTGCACCGGAATTTTGGGGTTCGACGATCGAAAGATCAGCTCAGGAAGCGGTGGTCGGACCTGAAATTAAGAGAGCCCGAGCAGTACCGAAAGATCCGGAGAGTGCTGCAAAAAAGTAAGTAGTTGTGCTGTGTTCCTATTCTTTTTGTCTTTATTACGTTCGTGCTGCTCCATATGCTTTTCTTAATTGTTGTACAGTTTAAAATGGCAACTTTAATGTTCATGGGCCCATTATTCGTTCGTATCAAACATTTTTCTTTCAGCCTCTAAAATACCATTGTTTAGGCCATATGCATTTTCCTACATTTTTTAGGGCCTACTTGTATGAAAAATATTTGGTTGTGTAGATGGGTTTGTTACTAGAATGAAATGCAAACTAAATTCTGTGTAAGGAGAGGACACTCAGCAGCTGTTTTCACATCTGGACACTGGAGCACTAGTGTGGGACACAAGAACACCCTTTTTATTAGGGGGCCCACACAGGTGATCCAGTGTATACTATAGGGGGGTCTCCATCTGTGAAGCTTGTACAAGACAGGTAAAGTATTGAAGCTTAACAAAGGACAATAAAAATGCTACATCTTGGAACTCTGCCCAAATAGACAATTGTACCCCACTTCCAAGCAATGTTTTCTATTTATAGTTCTGCCATCAAATATCTGTGTGCTAATTATACCATTTTTGTTTTACATAGGGGAGAAAAGACTCGGAGGACAATCCTCATCCGAGGAGACCACAGACCCCCCACCTCTGGAAGAAGGGGAAATACCCCCAACCCAAGCTGAGCAGGAGGAGGAAGAAGATGTGGTTGAAAATTGGCCTCACAGCAGGTGAGTGCCTGCAACCACAGACTCAGGTAAGAGATGGATGCAGATTTTTGATACCTGTTTTTGTTTGGTTTCTCTCTTTTTAGGTGATCGTGATGTTGTGGATCGAGATCCTTTCACATCAGAAAGTGCCCAGATCCTGATCGGGGAGATCATGGGGTGTAATTTAGAATTGGAAAACCTCAAGAAAAAAATCAATGATGTTATTCAAAAAAATAACATCATTGATGTTTTGGGGCGAATTTAAAACCCCACAAAATCACTTTGTTTTTTTGTGTGCTACAATCTAAAAAATTTTTTAGCGATGTTTCGAAAAGCCAAATTTGGAGGATGCACACAGTGTGCCAACATGTGCTATCTGCCATCACGGGAGATCAATGGACGCGTATGTGCATATGTGAACTTTGTAAGTTCAAAAATTTTTGTCTTTCTTGTTGGTTTTACACAGGCCTGTTTTATCGTAAATGGACATTTCTATTTTTGATAATGCCACCCCAAAAATTGTTACCCACAAAGAACTCAAGGTATCTTAACCGGACATCACGGGCACTCAGGGAGGGCAAGCCAGGACGGCCACTTTCAAGCGCCGTCAGGGTTGTATCATGTAGAATTCCGGCCTCAGGCTCAACTGAGCCAGCACAGTTGGCAGAATGTTGGCGTAAAAAGTTATGTAGAACACAGCACACCAGGATTATATGATTAAGTTTATACTCCGCCATATGGATGGGTGTCAGAAATAGGCGGAACCGGCTGGCCATGATTCCAAATGTGTTCTCCACCACTCTTCTGGCCCTGGCCAGCCGGTAATTAAAAACCCTCTGTTCCGGGGTGAGGGTCCTCATCGGGAATGGCCGCATAAGATGGTCCCCCAGCGCAAATGCTTCATCCGCATCAAAGATGAATGGGAGTCCTTCCACATTGTCCTCTGGAGGTGGCAAGTCCAAGCTGCCATTCTGGAGACGCCTGTAGAACTCCGTCTGGGCGATGACTCCACCATCGGACATCCGGCCATTCTACCCCATGTCCACATACAAGAAGTCTTAATTAGCCAACACCACCGCCAACATCACAATACTATTGAACCCCTTGTAATTACAATAGTATGACCCCGAGTTGGGTGGTGGGATGATGTGGACGTGTTTCCCATCAATTGCCCCTCCGCAGTTAGGAAAGTCCCACCACTGGGCAAAGTGGGAGGCCACAGTCTGCCATTCCTGTGGCGTGGAAGGAAACTGTTGAGGAAAACCAAAAAAAATAGTATTTTTGCACATAAACATGGCAAGCAGATTAGACACAAACATTCTTGGCCAACCTCCAGATAGCATTTATTAAGGGGAATTTAAAAACATCAAAGTATAAGGTACACCTATCATATTCCCCCTCCCCCCTCTCATGGGCCATTTTGAACATTATAGGGGGGGGAATCTTGGATAGGTAACCCTCTCCACTTCATTGAGAGATGAATGCCTAAATACAGGGTATTACTTGGAACAGCCCCTCCTTAGTTACACTATTGGCAGGCCACTGGACAGGTAAGAAGTGTCATAATACAAAGATATAAATACACACTGTACACATTTGAGGACATTTGGACATTCTGCTATTACCTGTCAAGATAATAATAAGATACAAAAAATTTAAACAGTACCATTTGAAAGTATACAGGCAGGCCCTTGCACTACATGCTTTGGGGAATTCATCCATACATCTGACCACAAAAGAGGTGGGTATAGTGTGTATGGGTTTGGCAAAGTCAGCAGATAGATGATTGAGGATAGAGAATTGGGATCAGCTGACTTAGCAGTTGGGGGGAGGGTTACTAAAAATTATTTGGGGACACCACAAAAAAAAAGCCTCTGGCACTCTGCCTGAATTTAAAGCACAAATCACATTTAAAAGCATTTTAGGGGGTGTTTGGGGTAAAGCACTACTATGGAGCTGACAAAATACATTGTTAAGTGACTACATGAGGTGAATATAGGGCAGGATAGCATGCTGGGGAGGTTATTGAAGGCCAATCTGTATGAAGGACTAAAAAAATGATGACATAAAAATCCAGCATGCATGAGGACAAACGGGACATTCACAGCATATTACAATCATGGTAATTAGGGAATGAGGAAAGAAATACAATATATTATCAAACATTCAATACAATAAAATGTGATATTAAAGGATAAAAATCTTACCTTCATACACTCCTTCTGCAGGACCTGGATGATGGCAGAACAGGTCTCTGGGATAACGATCCCCAGAGCCTGGGGGGAGATGCCTGTCGAGAACTTCAAGTCCTGCAGGCTTCTCCCTGTCGCCAAGGGTAGCAACAAGCCTCTGCTCCGCAGTGATGGCTTGCCTCATGCAGGTATCCTGCCTGCTGATATAGGGGTCAGAAAAGCCAGCAGACAGTGAAATACGGGGTCCATCATCCTGAGAAAGTTCCTGAAATCATCAGGATTATTCTCATGGATCTCACAGAGCAAAGGCATATGAGAGAACTGGTCACGCTGAAGCAACCAATTCTTGGTCCATGAACTCCTCCCCACCCTGTTCATGGACTGGACTTGTGTCAAGGTCAGGACCCCAACACCAAGCCCCCGCACAGCACAAACTCTACAAGGAGTACGTATACGCAACATGGCTAGAAAACAGTAAACGAACGCACTGAAGAACAGCAAGGCTTGTGAAGAGCAACCTGAAAAACAGTAACGAACGAACAAGAACACAATGACTAATTAAAGTCACGCGGAACTGGCTTGCACGCACTGAAGAGCAGATACAAACCCACAAGCACAAACTGAACCGCAGAAAACGATCTGAAAGCCACAAGTCTGAAAAAGCGCGAATCGTCTCTCACCAAACTTTTACTAACACGAGATTAGCAAAAGGAGCCCAAAGGGTGCCGCGCTTGGTTCTGAACTGGCCTTTTCTAGTCTCGTCGTACGTGGTTGACGTCACCGCGTTGTTGGCGATCGGAAATTCCGATAACTTTGTGCGACCGTGTGTACGCAAAACAAGTTTGAGCCAACATCCGTCGGAAAAAATCCTAGGATTTAGGTTGTCGGCTGTCCGACCGTGTGTACGGGGCATAAGAGTGGCAAGGATGTGGAATTCCCTTCCACAGGCAGTGGTCTCAGCGGGGAGAATTGATAGTTTCAAAAAACCATTAGATAAGCACCTGAACGACCGCAACATACAGGGATATACAATTTATTACTGACATATAATCACACACATAGGTTGGACTTGATGGACTTGTGTCTTTTTTCAACCTTACATACTATGTAACTATGTGACTGTGTAACTTGCTGCACATTTTCAGTGGCAAGTTGTACACTTGCAGAGCACTTGAAGCAGAAGTTCTAGTTGAAACGTTTCCAATTTGTAGCAAATTTGCATGGCAAGTCTCTAGCAAGAGAAAAGTTGCAGTGGCGAGTCTACAGCAAGAGCTCTGCAAGTCAAAGTGACCCCTGTGGTGGGATGGGATGTGGTCATGCACAACATAACTGAACCAGAACTTGCAGCAGACTTGCAGAATGTTTGCAAAGAAAGTTGATCTGGAGTCATGCAATGCAGACTTGCTGCAATTGTGCAACAAACTTGTGAAGCCTGGCAAGTCTAGCAATAGCTGAGCAAGTCATTTTCAAACTTGCAGCTCAATTGCTTGCAATCTGGGATAGTAACACACTATAGTACACTAGCTCACTAGTAGCAATGAACAGTGCCCTGTCATATCTATTTCCACTCCAACACCACACTGCAAATGGCTCCCCTGGGAAGGAACCTTTTATAGTGTGAGTTAGGTCTATGAGCAATGAGCCATGATTGGGCTAAGTCATCATGACTTTCTCCAAGTCTGGCTCTGACAGTGCTCTTTGTCATGATTGGGCAAAGACTTCATTGCTACAGCCAATAGGGGCTTAGAATGCACTACACACCGTGGGCCGAACAAACTGTCGAACACCCTACCAATTCGGGTGTTCACTGAATGGCACAAATTGCCATTGTGTGGGGCTGAACTTATGCTCGGCCTGAATCGTTCGCCCAACACTATTTGTTAATAAAAGCATCTTCATCCACATACCCATCTAAAGCATAAAATAGTTTTATGAAAAAATGCCTTTCATTAAAGGAGGATTTGAAATGTTAAGGACCTGAGCTGCAGGGATTTTGTCACGTGTAGCCTAGAACATACAAAGTCTAAAAACAAAAAAAAAACAGATCAGTTTCTTAACTGAATTACAGTACATGTTCTCTGCTCCTTGATGATTCAAAGGTTGAAGCTGTGTGATCATTTGTATTCTAGTCCAGAATACTGAGATCAGACTTTTTCCTGAAGGACTGGTCTAAGTCGTTTGGACAAGATGCAAATTCTTAGCCTAGAGCAAGCATGTGTAATAGAAATTACATATATTAACCAGCATAAGATGGTTATGCTGTCACAGTGTGTGAGGGAAGGTATTTTCTGTTTTATAAATGAGGCTCTACAGATGTAGGAGGAAGATGTCATATATAGGATGAAACAAATGTGTTTCCAACACAACCTAAACACGAGTATTCTGAAGTATTATTATTTTTCTTTTAATTTTTATTACAGTGATTGTGACCGATAATTAGTGCAAAATGGTAATGTTAGTTTTGTTTCCTAAAGTAACTGTTTATACAAATTTTGAAAATATGGATATAACTAACAGACTAAAAAAAGCACTGAAAATCTAAAAGCAAAATAAACAGAGCTTTATTGCATAACTTACAAAATGTGCTAAACATTGGATTTGAAAAAAAAAGAAAACAAAAGGAAGGGTTATGATGGTCACACAGATTATAATCAGGCTATACATACTCCTAATTTCCTAACAACCTGCATTATGAGCATTTAAAGTGCAATTCCAATCAAATTGTATTTATTTCGTTTTAAATAAGGGAGAGATAAGAACTGTTGCCAAGTTTTTACTGCTCTTTAGAGATGGGCCGAATGACCCCCTGTTGGGTTTATGGCAGAACTTTAGAACATCACAAAAGTTCAGAACCAAATTACGAACCCCACTGAAGTTTATGGGACCAGAACTGGAAAAATCAAAAGTGACTATTTTGAAGGCTTATATGCGAGTAATTGGGCATACAATGGTTATGGGGATCAGGGTTCTGGCCTAAGGGACGGGTATCAATGAAAAAAAAGTTTGTAAAAAACATCAATTTTAAAATTAGCAGTGATTTACTGATGCATAAAGTGAAACCATCAAAATGAGAAATAACAAAAATGAAAAATTCCTTTACATATAGTGCATGGGGGGTCCCCTTATTCTGCTTGTAATGTGGCACATCTGTACTGTGTATAGAGCTTGCTGCAGCAATAATAACATTTATAAACCCAAAAAAATAACTTTTCCATTCAAGCTTTCTTTATTTTTATAAACAATGGCTTGGGGAGCCAGTCTGTAAGATGAGGCCGCAATTTAGTGCACTTGGAATAAGATTAGAGTTTTTTTTAATAAATTCTGGTGTCTATTTTGCAGTCTTTGGATAGAAGTAACAGGTGTGGAAAAATTGGGCTTTGGGTGTTGGCGGTGCATTCACACCGTAACCCTATAGAGGTACTCTTGATGAAAGCAAGATTTGGCCTTGGTGTCAAAAATTTAAATTTGATGCCCCTGCTCAAACAGTTGCGGAAAAATTGGTCTTTGGGTTTACGATAGTGCCTTCACAACGTAACCCTATCAAGGTACTCTTGATGAACACTAGAATTTGCCCTGATGTCAAAAATTTCAATGATATGCAACTGTCAAACAGGTGCAGAAAATTGGTCCTTGGATGTTAATTGTGCCCATATAACTTACGCCAAAAAATTTCTTCTGGATGAAATCCACACCCATAAAGCTAGGCAGCCTAGACAGTCTTTAGAGATTTGAGATCCAGAAAGTATGTAATCAGCAACATTAGCATCAGGGGCTTGATAGCTGCTACTAATCCAGAACTGATTAATTTTGATATAGTTCACAAAACCTCCGGCAGCACTAAATGCCTGTTAGGAAAGCACGCTGGAAGGAACAGGGCGGTGATGCGTGAGGGGTAGGGGAGGAGCCTTGCGGTGGGGTAGTGGAGGACAGAGGAGGAGGAGAATGGCGAGGGAGACAGCATGAGAGCCACGCTGAACCCATGAGACAGCTGTATTAACAGCGTGGAAGCGGCCGGTAGCCGCCAGTCAGTTAACAACTAGCAGGGGAAGTGAATCGGAGCCTGAACCCGGAACCAAAGATGGGACCAGCAGCGGCAGCAACACGTGCAGCATGGGGAAGGAGAACTCTGGGAACCCCAGACTCATCTGGAAGAGAATCCGGTCCGGTTCAGGTGAACCCCCTAGACGCCCGCTGGTGCACCTTTCCCCCGCCCCCCCTCCCCCCCCAGACAAGCACGGAGGAAAGATCAGAGACGTCTCTGCCCCCCTGCCTTTCCTCACTTTTTTCATCCCCACCTCCCGTTCACAGGGGGAGAGGGATATGGAGGTTCCATTTTGTACCATAGAAGACTAACACCTTGTGAAGCAAGCTGTGGAGTCTGTGGAATGTTGGAATCAGTGGAGAGCGTCCCTGTCAGCCCTGCAGGAGGAGGAACATCAGCTCTGTGACCCCTGCTACAAGACAACACCAGGTAGGAAAAGTGGACTCTGTATAAATCCCTGTGTGTTATAAGTGTGTAGCTATCTGATGCAAGATTATAAGGAGCACAATTAGGGGGTACAGAGTGAAGTAAGGAGACCTAAGAAGCCATACAAGAGAGGTGGAAGGAGGGGGAAGAAGAATATGAAAGGGCGCACCACTAAGGCTGCAGAGGCTAAAAAATCAAGGGACAGTTTAAATACAAGTACCATCCAAAAATACATGACAGAAACACAAGCCAGAAGCCCTAGCATGGATAATAAACAGCAGAGTGGAAAAGACAAAAAGAAAGACCCCACTAAAAATAAGGGTGCGACAGGAAATAATTCCAGATTAGCAGCCTCACCTGAGCCTGAATCAGAAGCAAGTAGAGAAGTAAATATGGAGGTTTTACCCACAAGAACAGAGATTCAGGATATGTTTTTTAAGTTAGAGAATGTGTTTAAGGCAGAGATTCTTAATATCAAAGAAGATCTGGGACATCTATTGAAAAGAGTGGAAATTGTGAAGGATATAACAGAGCAGCATACGACGGCGATTGAGGACTTGAAAATGCAAGTTAAAAACCTGCAATCAGATCAGAGGGAATTGCTCCTTAAACTTGAAGAGCAGGAGAATCAAAATAGAAGGCAAAATCTTAGAATTAGAGCTATCCCAGAACAGAGAGGAGAAGATCTGCTCTCCATAATGAGGGAAATTTTTAACCCTTTATTGGGAAGAAATAAGGAGGAGGAGCTTAAAGTGGAGCGAGTCCATAGAATAAGAAAACCTGCAAATGCTAGAGAAGACTCACCCCAGGATGTGATTGTGAGGTTTCACCATTATGAAGAAAAGGAAAGGATTTGGAAGAATTTGAGAGGAGTCCAGTCGCTGAAGTATAATAACGGGGACATTCAAATTTTCACAGACTTGTCTGCCAGAACCCTGGCGAGGAGAAGACAGCTAAAACCTCTGTTGGACATTCTAAGGGAGGGTAACATGAAGTATAGTTGGGGTCACCCCTTCTCGCTACTGGTAATTAGAGAGGGTAGAAGCTTTAGACTAAAACGGATGGAGGACTTACAGGACTTCTGCACAAATTTAAACATAATGATTCCACAGGACTTAGAAGGAAAGATTTTTTGAGGGGGGGTGGGACTTGGGGGGGGGCTGGAGGGGGGGGAGGGGGTTATAAAGTAAGATTGACAGATAGGCTATGTGTATTGGGAAATTCCTCCGCCCTTAATCCCGTATAATGTGGGGGGAGGGGGTCCTCTTAGCCCCACGGTGGGAGCAACACCCTGTATACGAGGGGTCATAGGCGTTAAGGTAACATGATAGAAGCCACAGTCCCAAGATCAGGAATTGACAAGGAGGGGGAGTGGGAGGGGGGGCGGGGGGGAGTGGGAGGGAGGGGGGATGGCGAGGGAGGATGGGCACCTGCAGATTCTGGGTACAACTTAAGGGTCCTCTTTTTTTTGCTTTTGGTTTATGCACTCTCTTCTTGTCTTAGCCCTTTCACTCCCCTGTGTAACAGTGGAAGGCTTACTCAGAGAAAAGCAGAGGTGATCCTGCGGGATATGAAGGCATATACAATGAGGGGTGGTAATGGAAATTAGATGCCTATCGTATAACGTGAAAGGACTTAACTCACCAGGGAAAAGGTGGAAATTAGGCCAAGAATTACAGAGATTGGATATAGATATAGCCTTTTTTGCAGGAAACACACCTAGTGCACGAGGAGGGTATTAAGCTGACCTCAAGAGGTCTTCCAGTATGGATATATGGTGATTCCTCATCTAAAAGGGCAAAGGGAGTGGCTATCTGATTCTCAAAGCGTATGAAATTTAATTTAGTGGACAAGAGGGTGGATCCAGAAGGACGATTTTTGTTTGTGAAAATAAAAATAAATGAAAAGCTTTATACATTGGCTAACGTGTATTGTCCAAATAGAGATCCGATAGGGTACTTTGCCCGGACCCTGACTAGCCTGGAGGAATTTAAAGAAGGGGAAGTAATCCTAGCGGGTGATTTTAATTTTTGTCTAGATCCAGCCTTGGATAGGTCAACTGGTTCCCAGTGGGTAGATAAAAGGGGCTGCGTAAGAATTGGGAAGAGATTACATGCCCAGCAGTTGATCGATGTGTGGAGGGTGTTGCACCCTAAGGAGAGGGACTACACCTTCTATTCACAGGTGCATGGGACCTATTCAAGGCTGGACTATTTGTTAGTCGAACATAGCCTACTGGACTCTGTACTGAGCTCAAAGATAGAGATCCAGACCCTGTCCGATCACGTTCCAGTAGTGATGACGTTAGTGCTTAAGGGCCTACAAAGGGTCCCATATACTTGGCGGTTGAATTAATTTCATTTAGAGAAAGAGCATATTGTAGAAAGGGTACAGAGAGAGATCGAGGGGTTTTTCCATAATAATGAATCTGAAGAGGTCCCAGGGACAATTATTTGGGAAACTTTCAAGGCCTACATTAGAGGGGTGTTAATATCAATTGGTAAAGGGGAGAAAAGGGAAAGAGCGAGAAGGCAAGAGGGACTAATAGAACAAATACACAAATTAGAACAACTTCACAAAGCCAACAAAGAAGCGAGCAAAAAGGTATTAAGTGAGCTGATAATAAAAAGGGAGGAGCTGAGAGATCTGTTAGAAGTAGAAGCCCTCAAAAGAAGGTATAAATACTGTAAAGATTTCCATATAAAGGGGAATAAAGTAGGGAAACACCTGGCCACAACCATTAGGAAAAAGAGAGTGGAGAACTACATAGAGAGGGTAAAGAGCAAAAAGGGGGAAATGAGACACTCAACGAGAGAAATAGTGGAGGAATTCTGAAATTATTTTTCTTCTCTTTACGCAGTGGGACAAAAAGAAAAACAGGGGGGGAAGAAGGAGCAGGTGGTAAGAGAATTCTTAAAGGAAGCAGCCCTCCCCACTCTGTCACAAATAGACTCAATGGAACTGGAGAGACCAATTACGGAAGATGAGGTCCTTAGAGCTCTGAAGCAATCCCCAGGGGGTAAGAGTCCCGGGCCGGACGGATTCACAGCAAGTTTTTATAAGAAATTTAAGGAATCCCTGGTTCCAAGGCTTTGCCGTATGTGGAACGGCCTGGGAGATCAGGAAATGTGTGGGGAAGCCTTACTGGCAGCAGTGACACTGATTCCCAAGGAAGGGAAAGACCGCACCCTATGCTCGAGTTACTGGCCAATCGCGTTATTAAATGAAGATACCAAACTATATGCGAAAGTGTTGGCACTTCGGCTGATGGAGAAAATGGCCTACCTGGTTCATCCGGACCAGGTGGGATTTGTCCCCAGAAGAGAGGGAAGAGACAATGGGGTGCGGTCTCTCCTTATAATGGAGGCATTTAAGGCAAGCAAATCCCCAGGGCTACTCCTGTCGATCGACGCAGAAAAGGCGTTCGACAGGGTAGACTGGGGATTTATGTTTAGCATGCTGGAGGCAATGGGAATAGGGCCAGCAATGTTAAGAAGGATAAAAATTCTATATAACCACCCAGTGGCCTTTGTAAGGGTGAATAATGTGCCTTCTGCTAGTTTCATTATGCAGAATGGCACCAGGCAGGGCTGCCCACTGTCCCCGCTCCTTTTTGTCTTGGCCCTGGAGCCACTCCTTAATATGATCAGAAGACACCCGGACATCAGTGGATGTGCAGTAGGCGAGGAGGAGCACAAATTGGCGGCATTCGCCGATGATATTCTTTTTTATATTTCAAATCCCAGAATTTCAATCCCCAATATGTTGGCCATAATGAGGAGGTACAGTGAACTAGCAAACTTTAAAATTAATATAGAAAAATCCGAAGCTTTAAAGATCAATATAAATAAACTAGAAGCTAATAGATTAGTCGGGGTGTTCCACTTTCCATGGAGGGATAACATTAAGTACCTGGGAGTGAAGCTGACGGGCTCCAGGGGTAGCTTGTATAGGATAAACTATATACCTCTTCTGAACGAAATAAGAACTGAAATAAAAAGAATAACGCATGGCCCTGCCTCTTGGACAGGGCGAATAAACATTGTAAAAATGGTGCTCGCACCTAAAGTGCTATATAAAATGCAGATGTTGCCCATCCCAGTCCCCCGGGAGTTCTTCAGGGTCCTGTCGGAGTTAATTAACAGATATGTGTGGGGTAACAAGAAACCGAGAATTGTGCACGGGGTGTTATGTAGAGAGAAAGCACGTGGGGGGTTAGCTCTCCCCGATTTTAGAAATTATTATAGAGCAATTGTAATAGCGCAGGCACTTGAGTGGGGTAAGAGTAGTAATAATAAAAGGTGGGTGAATTTAGAAATAGGGTTAAGTAAGGTATGTTTGAGCCATATGATTTGGAACCCACCACACTACAGGAATTTAGGGAAAGATACACACTTTATAACGCACCATACATTTAAAATGTGGGATCAGATTCACCAATTAAATAAATGGGACTATAACTCACCGTTAATTTATATAAAAAATAACCCGTTTTTTCCCCCAGGGACGGGATCGATAGGAGGGAATTGGATTCTTGAGAAGGAAACACAGATAAGGGATATAATAAGTAGAGGAAAATTAAAAACACTGGAAGAACTGAAAGCATTAAGGGAGGTACTATTAATAAATGGGAGGCAGTATAGTCAATTAAAACACTTTATTAGAAGTCTCCCAGGCCCCTTAAGGGAGGAGGTGAACTACAGGGGGTTAGAGAAAATGGCACTTAGAGGAGAATTAAAAAGGATGGTTTCGGAGGTGTATAAAATTCTGATGAGTGGGGGCGGACAGGATCCGCCCCCGTTCATCAGAAAATGGGAGGAAGACTTGAGATCTCAATCTGACAGGGAAATGGAGAAATGAATCCTGGAAGCTACGTATGGGACGGCAGTAGATACGAAAACAAGGGAGAGCAACTACAAGTGTATAGCCCGGTGGTATATGACCCCGGCTAGAGTGAGTAAATTTTCTCCAGATAAATCTCCTAACTGTTGGCGAGGGTGTGGAGGTCCTGGTACAATGGCGCACTTATTGTGGGATTGCCCCAAAATCAAGACTTACTGGCAGGAAGTGACAGGGTTGATAGAGGGGATAACAGGGAAGAGTATACGGTTTGACCCTTGGAGCTGCCTGTTTTATGGCCTTGAAGGAGGGAAGAAGGGGTATAAGTCCTCATTGACACCAATTTTACTTAATGCAGCTAAAAATGTAATCCCAAAGAAATGGCAAGAAATAGAACCTCCAAAGATTAAAGATTGGATCACAAAAGTAGACGAAATTTTCAGATTAGAGAGAATGGAGTGGAAAGAACATCTAGATAGGAGTCAAGAGGGAGAAAAGGGAAAGTGGAATCTATGGGGGGCTTTAAAAAAAACAGAGAAATTTGCGGAAGCAGTGTTAAGATAGCCCAAGGGGCGTAAAGTTAGATTGTTAAGGACTGGAAGAAAGGATAAGAGTCTGCGGGGGTGAGGGGAGAGGAGGGTGGGTGGTATGGGGGGGAGGTGGGGGGGAGGGGGGTCCAGTGGGAGAGGTAATCTTAGAAAGTAGATAAGGAGATACGGAGAGATGATGTTATGAGATGTACCAAGACCTTCTCAGCTGGAGGGGTTTTATGTGTATGTAAAATATTTTTTTTGGAAAATTAAATAAAGATTTATATAAAAAAAAAAAAAAAAAAAAGGAAAGCACGCTGGATGCAGGACAGCCCCAGTAACCCAGTGCATCATCAACTGGAAAGCTCTCCATATCTGTTTTTGTCCCTAGATAATCTCCCATCATAAGATGAAGGCGCAGCTGACAGCCCGGGCAGGAGGTTTGTGCCATTATCGCACACCCCCATTCCTGGCTCCAGCTGGTGTGGCGTAAACCACCTCTAGGACTGCCCCTGCAGAGCTTCTAGAATCTTTATTCTGATGTGTCTCCTGTGCCCTAGACAGGCCAGCTGAAGCACTGCATGGCATCTTTTAGCCTGACTCATTGAATAGCTCCTTGAATGCTTAGGGGGTAGTTCATGGGACAATTCAGCAGAGGAGGGCATGAAGGAGGAGGAGGAGAAGGGGGTGGAGCTGACAAAACCCGCACCATCACCAATAGCTGTATGGAGACGTGGCGGCACAACAAGCTGTAGCACTGAGACCTGTCCTGCATCCTTCTGAGTTGCAAGCAGAGTTACCCAGTGTGCTGTGAATGAAATATATTCCTGACCATGTTTACTGGACCACATATCAACAGTAATGTGGACCTTGGTTAATGATGCCACAACATTGCCTTCCATGTGATGGTACAGAGCTGGAATAGCTTTACATGAAAAGAAATAGCGACTGGGAATCTGCCATTGTGGTACAGCACATTCTGCAAATTCATGGAAGTGGACAGAATCCACCAGACAGAAAGGCAGGAGTTGTAAAGCTATCAGCTTTGACAAGCTTGAATTTAGACACTGGGCATGTGGGTGACAGTGACTGTTTTTTTTTTTTTTTGCTGCAGCAGATGGGGCAGAGAAATTTGCCTGCTGCAGTCTACAGCTGGTGGTGTTCGACTTGAACATCATGTGTGTTCGGCCGTTCAGCGAATTACAAACGATATGGACCGTTCGCGCCAAATTCGAGTGGTGCATCATGGCCCATAATTCACTGCGGCATCGCAGTGCATTGCTGGCTGATGATTGGCCAAGCATGCACCATCTGTACAGAGAGCGGTAATTGACCAAAGCCAAGGTGGCTTTGGCCAATTATGGCTCAGGGGGTTTATTACATGCCCCACACTATATAAGGCCGCCTGCACAGTGGCCCTGTATAGTGTGTTCCGGCGTTGAGAGATAGATAGACAGAGAGACAGTGTCATTTGATTTAAGTTAGATAGAGTAGGCTGGGGAGTCAGTTAGCTGCATTTACAGTGTATTGTGTGTGTATATATCTATATATACACTGTATTTCTGTTTAGCTAGACCCGTTCCTGTTATTCTCTTTCCACTGGCAGGTAGGTGTTTTTACAGTATTTATTTCTACCTAAAGAAAATTGCTGATCTTCTTCTGAACCTATTAGTCCTATTAGCTACAGTATTTAAACTTAGTATAGTGCGTCCTCTGCACAGTGTGCACCTAAAGCTACCTGAAGAAAATTAGTGGTGTTCTTCTAATCCTATTAGTACAGTACCGCAGGCAGCTGCAGTATTTACAAGTTAGTGTAGTGCGTCCTCTGCACAGTGTTCACCTAAAGCTACCTGAAGAAAATTAGTGGTGTTCTTCTGATCCTATTAGTACAGTACCGCAGGCAGCTGCAGTATTTACAAATTAGTGTAGTGTGTCCTCTGCACAGTGTGCACGTCAAGCTGACTGAAGAAAAATGGTGGTGTTCTTTTGATCCTATTAGTATCGTAGGCAGCTGTTGTATTTACAAGTTAGTGTAGTGCATCCTCTGCACAGTGTGCACCTAAAGCTACCTGAAGAAAATTAGTGGTGTTCTTCTTATCCTATTAGTACAATAACGCATCAGCTGCAGTATTTACAAATTAGTGTAGTGTGTCCTCTGCACAGTGTGCACCTAAAGCTACCTGAAGAAAATTGGTGGTGTTCTTCTGATCCTATTAGTACTGAAGGCAGCTGTAGAATTTACAAGTTAGTGTAGTGTATCCTCTGCACAGTGTGCACCTAAAGCTACCTGAAGAAAATCGGTGGTGTTCTTCTGATCCTATTAGTACAGTACCGCAGGCAGCTGCAGTATTTACAAGTTAGTGTAGTACATCCTCTGCACAGTGTGCACCTAAAGCTACCTGAAGAAAATTGGTGGTGTTCTGATTCTAATAGTACCGCAGGCAGCTGTAGAATTTACAAGTTAGTGTAGTGCGTCCTCTGCACAATGTGCACCTAAAACTACCTGAAGAAAATTAGTGGTGTTCTTCTGATCCTATTAGTACAGTACCACAGGCAGCTGCAGTATTTACAAGTTAGTGTAGTGCGTCCTCTGCACAGTGTGCACCTAAAGCTACCTGAAGAAAATTGGTGGTGTTCTTCTGATCCTATTAGTACTGCAGGCAGCTGTAGAATTTACAAGTTTGTGTAGTGCATCCTCTGCACAGTGTGCACCTAAATCTACCTGAAGAAAATTGGTGGTGTTCTTCTGATCCTATTAGTACCACAGGCAGCAGTAGAATTTACAAGTTAGTGTAGTGCATCCTCTGCACAGTGTGCACCTTAAGCTACCTGAAGAAAATTGGTGGTGTTCTTCTGATCCTATTAGTACAAAACCACAGGCAGCTGCGGTATTTACAAATTAGTGTAGTGTGTCCTCTGCACAGTGTGCATCTAAAGCTACCTGAAGAAAATTGGTGGTGTTCTTCTGATCCTATTAGTACCGCAGGCAGCTGTAGAATTTACAAGTTAGTGTAGTGCGTCCTCTGCACAATGTGCACCTAAAGCTACCTGAAGAAAATTAGTGGTGTTCTTCTGATCCTATTAGTACAGTACCACAGGCAGCTGCAGTATTTACAAGTTAGTGTAGTGCGTCCTCTGCACAGTGTGCACCTAAAGCTACCTGAAGAATATTGGTGGTGTTCTTCTGATCCTATTAGTACTGCAGGGAGCTGTAGAATTTACAAGTTTGTGTAGTGCATCCTCTGCACAGTGTGCACCTAAAGCTACCTGAAGACAATTGGTGGTGTTCTTCCGATCCTATTAGTACCACAGGCAGCAGTAGAATTTACAAGTTAGTGTAGTGCATTCTCTGCACAGTGTGCACCTTAAGCTACCTGAAGAAAATTGGTGGTGTTCTTCTGATCCTATTAGTACAAAACCACATGCAGCTGCGGTATTTACAAATTAGTGTAGTGTGTCCTCTGCACAGTGTGCATCTAAAGCTACCTGAAGAAAATTGGTGGTGTTCTTCTGATCCTATTAGTACCGCAGGCAGCTGTAGAATTTACAAGTTAGTGTAGTGCATCCTCTGCACAGTGTGCACCTAAAGCTACCTGAAGAAAATTGGTGATGTTCTTCTGATCCTATTAGTACCGCAGGCAGCTGTAGAATTTACAAGTTAGTGTAGTGCATCCTCTGCACAGTGTGCACCTAAAGCTACCTGAAGAAAATTGGTGGTGTTCTTCTGATCCTATTAGTACAGTACCACAGGCAGCTGCAGTATTTACAAGTTAGTGTAGTGCATCCTCTGCACAGTGTGCACCTAAAGCTACCTGAAGACAATTGGTGGTGTTCTTCTGATCCTATTAGTACCGCAGGCAGCTGTAGAATTTACAAGTTAGTGTAGTGCGTCCTCTGCACAGTGTGCACCTAAAGCTACCTGAAGAAAATTGGTGGTGTTCTTCTGATCCTATTAGTACAGTACCTCAGGCAGCTGCAGTATTTACAAATTAGTGTAGTGCTTCCTCTGTACAGTGTGCACCCAAAGCTACTTGAAGAAAATTAGTGGTGTTCTTCTGATCCTATTAGTACAGTATTGCAGGCAGCTGCAGTATTTACATGTTAGTGTAGTGTGTCCTCTGCACAGTGTGCACGTAAAGCTGACTGAAGAAAATTGGTGGTGTTCTTCTGATCCTATTAGTATCATAGGCAGCTGTTGTATTTACAAGTTAATGAAGTGCATCCTCTGCACAGTGTGCACCTAAAGCTACCTGAAGAAAATTAGTGGTGTTCTTCCGATCCTATTAGTACTGCAGGCAGCTGTAGAATTTACAAGTTAGTGTAGTGCATCCTCTGCACAGTGTGCACCTAAAGCTACCTGAAGAAAATTGGTGGTTTTCTGATCCTATTAGTACAGTACCACAGGCAGCTGCAGTATTTACAAGTTAGTGTAGTGCATCCTCTGCACAGTGTGCACCTAAAGCTACCTGAAGAAAATTGGTGGTATTCTTCTGATCCTATTAGTACAGTACCTCAGGCAGCTGCAGTATTTACAAATTAGTGTAGTGCGTCCTCTGCACAGTGTGCACCTAAATCTACCTGAAGAAAATTGGTGGTGTTCTTTTGATCCTATTAGTACCGCAGGCAGCTGTAGAATTTAAAAGTTAGTGTAATGCATCCTCTGCACAGTGTGCACCTAAAGCTACCTGAAGAAAATTAGTGGTGTTCTTCTGATCCTATTAGTACAGTACCGCAGGCAGCTGCAGTATTTACAAGTTAGTGTAGTGCGTCCTCTGCACAGTGTGCACCTAAAGCTACCTTTAGAAAATTGGTGGTATTCTTTTGATCCTATTAGTATCATAGGCAGCTGTTGTATTTACAAATTAGTGTAGTGCGTCCTCTGAACAGTGTGCACCTAAAGCTACCTGAAGAAAATTAGTGGTGTTCTTCTGATCCTATTAGTACAGTACCGCAGGCAGCTGCCGTATTTACAAATTAGTGTAGTGTGTCCTCTGCACAGTGTGCACCTAAAGCTACCTGAAGAAAATTGGTGGTGTTCTTCTGATCCTATTAGTACTGCAGGCAGCTGTAGAATTTACAAGTTAGTGTAGTGCATCCTCTGCACAGTGTGCACCTAAAGCTACCTGAAGAAAATTGGTGGTGTTCTTCTGATCCTATTAGTACAGTACCACAGGCAACTGCGGTATTTACAAGTTAGTGTAATGCATCCTCTGCACAGTGTGCACCTAAAGCTACCTGAAGAAAATGAGTGGTGTTCTTCTGATCCTATTAGTACAGTACCACAGGAAGCTGCAGTATTTACAAATTAGTGTAGTGTGTCCTCTGCACAGTGTGCACTTAAAGCTACCTGAAGAAAATTGGTGGTATTCTTTTGATCCTATTAGTATCGTAGGCAGCTGCTGTATTTACAAGTTAGTGTAGTGCATCCTCTGAACAGTGTGCACCTAAAGCTACCTGAAGAAAATTGGTGGTATTCTTTTGATCCTATTAGTATCGTAGACAGCTGTTGTATTTACAAGTTAGTGTAGTGCGTCCTCTGAACAGTGTGCACCTAAAGCTACCTGAAGAAAATTAGTGGTGTTCTAATGATCCTATTAGTAAAGTACCGCAGGCAGCTGCAGTATTCACAAGTTAGTGTAGTACATCCTCTGCACAGTGTGCACCTAAAGCTACCTGAAGAAAATTGGTGGTGTTCTTCTGATCCTATTAGAACCGCAGGCAGCTGTAGAATTTACAAGTTAGTGTAGTGCGTCCTCTGCACAATGTGCACCTAAAGCTACCTGAAGAAAATTAGTGGTGTTCTTCTGATCCTATTAGTACAGTACCACAGACAGCTGCAGTATTTACAAGTTAGTGTAGTGCGTCCTCTGCACAGTGTGCACCTAAAGCTACCTGAAGAAAATTGGTGGTGTTCTTCTGATCCTATTAGTACCGCAGGCAGCAGTAGAATTTACAAGTTAGTGTAGTGCATCCTCTGCACAGTGTGCACCTTAAGCTACCTGAAGAAAATTGGTGGTGTTCTTCTGATCCTTTTAGTACAAAACCGCAGGCAGCTGCAGTATTTACAAATTAGTGTAGTGTGTCCTCTGCACAGTGTGCACCTAAAGCTATCTGAAGAAAATTGGTGGTGTTCTTCTGATCCTATTAGTATCGTAGGCAGCTGTTGTATTTACAAGTTAGTGTAGTGCATCCTCTGAACAGTGTGCACCTAAAGCTACCTGAAGAAAATTGGTGGTATTCTTTTGATCCTATTAGTATCGTAGGCAGCTGTTGTATTTACAAGTTAGTGTAGTGCGTCCTCTGAACAGTGTGCACCTAAAGCTACCTGAAGAAAATTAGTGGTGTTCTAATGATCCTATTAGTAAAGTACCGCAGGCAGCTGCAGTATTTACAAGTTAGTGTAGTACATCCTCTGCACAGTGTGCACCTAAAGCTACCTGAAGAAAATTGATGGTGTTCTTCTGATCCTATTAGTACCGCAGGCAGCTGTAGAATTTACAAGTTAGTGTAGTGCGTCCTCTGCACAGTGTGCACCTAAAGCTACCTGAAGAAAATTGGTGATGTTCTTCTGATCCTATTAGTACCGCAGGCAGCTGTAGAATTTACAAGTTAGTGTAGTGCATCCTCTGCACAGTGTGCACCTAAAGCTACCTGAAGAAAATTGGTGGTGTTCTTCTGATCCTATTAGTACCGCAGGCAGCTGTAGAATTTACAAGTTAGTGTAGTGCGTCCTCTGCACAGTGTGCACCTAAAGCTACCTGAAGAAAATTGGTGGTGTTCTTCTGATCCTATTAGTACAGTACCTCAGGCAGCTGCAGTATTTACAAATTAGTGTAGTGCTTCCTCTGTACAGTGTGCACCCAAAGCTACTTGAAGAAAATTAGTGGTGTTCTTCTGATCCTATTAGTACAGTATCGCAGGCAGCTGCAGTATTTACATGTTAGCGTAGTGCGTCCTCTACACAGTGTGCACCTAAAGCTACCTGAAGAAAATGAGTGGTGTTCTTCTGATTATATTAGTACAGTACCGCAGGCAGCTGCAATATTTACAAATTAGTGTAGTGTGTCCTCTGCACAGTGTGCACGTAAAGCTGACTGAAGAAAATTGGTGGTGTTCTTTTGATGCTACTAGTATCGCAGGCAGCTGTTGTATTTACAAGTTAATGTAGTGCATCCTCTGCACAGTGTGCACCTAAAGCTACCTGAAGAAAATTAGTGGTGTTCTTCTCATCCTATTAGTACTGCAGGAAGCTGTAGAATTTACAAGTTAGTGTAGTGCATCCTCTGCACAGTGTGCACCTAAAGCTACCTGAAGAAAATTGGTGGTGTTCTTCTGATCCTATTAGAACCGCAGGCAGCTGTAGAATTTACAAGTTAGTGTAGTGCGTCCTCTGCACAATGTGCACCTAAAGCTACCTGAAGAAAATTAGTGGTGTTCTTCTGATCCTATTAGTACAGTACCACAGACAGCTGCAGTATTTACAAGTTAGTGTAGTGCGTCCTCTGCACAGTGTGCACCTAAAGCTACCTGAAGAAAATTGGTGGTGTTCTTCTGATCCTATTAGTACCGCAGGCAGCAGTAGAATTTACAAGTTAGTGTAGTGCATCCTCTGCACAGTGTGCACCTTAAGCTACCTGAAGAAAATTGGTGGTGTTCTTCTGATCCTTTTAGTACAAAACCGCAGGCAGCTGCAGTATTTACAAATTAGTGTAGTGTGTCCTCTGCACAGTGTGCACCTAAAGCTATCTGAAGAAAATTGGTGGTGTTCTTCTGATCCTATTAGTATCGTAGGCAGCTGTTGTATTTACAAGTTAGTGTAGTGCATCCTCTGAACAGTGTGCACCTAAAGCTACCTGAAGAAAATTGGTGGTATTCTTTTGATCCTATTAGTATCGTAGGCAGCTGTTGTATTTACAAGTTAGTGTAGTGCGTCCTCTGAACAGTGTGCACCTAAAGCTACCTGAAGAAAATTAGTGGTGTTCTAATGATCCTATTAGTAAAGTACCGCAGGCAGCTGCAGTATTTACAAGTTAGTGTAGTACATCCTCTGCACAGTGTGCACCTAAAGCTACCTGAAGAAAATTGATGGTGTTCTTCTGATCCTATTAGTACCGCAGGCAGCTGTAGAATTTACAAGTTAGTGTAGTGCGTCCTCTGCACAGTGTGCACCTGAAGCTACCTGAAGAAAATTGGTGATGTTCTTCTGATCCTATTAGTACCGCAGGCAGCTGTAGAATTTACAAGTTAGTGTAGTGCATCCTCTGCACAGTGTGCACCTAAAGCTACCTGAAGAAAATTGGTGGTGTTCTTCTGATCCTATTAGTACAGTACCACAGGCAGCTGCAGTATTTACAAGTTAGTGTAGTGCATCCTCTGCACAGTGTGCACCTAAAGCTACCTGAAGAAAATTGGTGGTGTTCTTCTGATCCTATTAGTACCGCAGGCAGCTGTAGAATTTACAAGTTAGTGTAGTGCGTCCTCTGCACAGTGTGCACCTAAAGCTACCTGAAGAAAATTGGTGGTGTTCTTCTGATCCTATTAGTACAGTACCTCAGGCAGCTGCACTATTTACAAATTAGTGTAGTGCTTCCTCTGTACAGTGTGCACCCAAAGCTACTTGAAGAAAATTAGTGGTGTTCTTCTGATCCTATTAGTACAGTATCGCAGGCAGCTGCAGTATTTACATGTTAGCGTAGTGCGTCCTCTACACAGTGTGCACCTAAAGCTACCTGAAGAAAATGAGTGGTGTTCTTCTGATTATATTAGTACAGTACCGCAGGCAGCTGCAATATTTACAAATTAGTGTAGTGTGTCCTCTGCACAGTGTGCACGTAAAGCTGACTGAAGAAAATTGGTGGTGTTCTTTTGATGCTACTAGTATCGCAGGCAGCTGTTGTATTTACAAGTTAATGTAGTGCATCCTCTGCACAGTGTGCACCTAAAGCTACCTGAAGAAAATTAGTGGTGTTCTTCTCATCCTATTAGTACTGCAGGAAGCTGTAGAATTTACAAGTTAGTGTAGTGCATCCTCTGCACAGTGTGCACCTAAAGCTACCTGAAGAAAATTGGTGGTGTTCTTCTGATCCTATTAGTACAGTACTGCAGGCAGCTGCAGTATTTACAAGTTAGTGTAGTGCATCCTCTGCACAGTGTGCACCTAAAGCTACCTGAAGAAAATTGGTGGTATTCTTCTGATCCTATTAGTACAGTACCTCAGGCAGCTGCAGTATTTACAAATTAGTGTAGAGCGTCCTGTGCACAGTGTGCACCTAAAGCTACCTGAAGAAAATTGGTGGTGTTCTTCTGATCCTATTAGTACAGTACCTCAGGCAGCTGCAGTATTTACAAATTAGTGTAGTGCTTCCTCTGTACAGTGTGCACCCAAAGCTACTTGAAGAAAATTAGTGGTGTTCTTCTGATCCTATTAGTACAGTATCGCAGGCAGCTGCAGTATTTACATGTTAGCGTAGTGCGTCCTCTACACAGTGTGCACCTAAAGCTACCTGAAGAAAATGAGTGGTGTTCTTCTGATTATATTAGTACAGTACCGCAGGCAGCTGCAATATTTACAAATTAGTGTAGTGTGTCCTCTGCACAGTGTGCACGTAAAGCTGACTGAAGAAAATTGGTGGTGTTCTTTTGATGCTACTAGTATCGCAGGCAGCTGTTGTATTTACAAGTTAATGTAGTGCATCCTCTGCACAGTGTGCACCTAAAGCTACCTGAAGAAAATTAGTGGTGTTCTTCTCATCCTATTAGTACTGCAGGAAGCTGTAGAATTTACAAGTTAGTGTAGTGCATCCTCTGCACAGTGTGCACCTAAAGCTACCTGAAGAAAATTGGTGGTGTTCTTCTGATCCTATTAGTACAGTACTGCAGGCAGCTGCAGTATTTACAAGTTAGTGTAGTGCATCCTCTGCACAGTGTGCACCTAAAGCTACCTGAAGAAAATTGGTGGTATTCTTCTGATCCTATTAGTACAGTACCTCAGGCAGCTGCAGTATTTACAAATTAGTGTAGAGCGTCCTCTGCACAGTGTGCACCTAAAGCTACCTGAAGAAAATTGGTGGTGTTCTTCTGATCTTATTAGTACCGCAGGCAGCTGTAGAATTTAAAAGTTAGTGTAATGCATCCTCTGCACAGTGTGCACCTAAAGCTACCTGAAGAAAATTAGTGGTGTTCTTCTGATCCTATTAGTACAGTACCGCAGGCAGCTGCAGTATTTACAAGTTAGTGTAGTGCGTCCTCTGCACAGTGTGCACCTAAAGCTACTTGAAGAAAATTAGTGGTGTTCTTCTGATCCTATTAGTACAGTATCGCAGGCAGCTGCAGTATTTACAAGTTAGTGTAGTACATCCCCTGCACAGTGTGCACCTAAAGCTACCTGAAGAAAATTGATGGTGTTCTTCTGATCCTATTAGTACCGCAGGCAGCTGTAGAATTTACAAGTTAGTGTAGTGCGTCCTCTGCACAATGTGCACCTAAAGCTACCTGAAGAAAATTAGTGGTGTTCTTCTGATCCTATTAGTACAGTACCGCAGGCAGTTGCAGTATTTACAAATTAGTGTAGTGTGTCCTCTGCACAGTGTGCACCTAAAGCTACCTGAAGAAAATTGGTGGTGTTCTTCTGATCCTATTAGTACCGCAGGCAGCTGTAGAATACAAGTTAGTGTAGTGTATCCTCTGCACAGTGTGCACCTTAAGCTACCTGAAGAAAATTGGTGGTGTTCTTCTGATCCTATTAGTACCGCAGGCAGCTGTAGAATTTACAAGTTAGTGTAGTGCCTCCTCTGCACAGTGTGCACCTAAAGCTAAGTGAAGAAAATTGGTGGTGTTCTTCTGATCCTATTAGTACAGTACCACAGGCAGCTGCCGTATTTACAAGTTAGTGTAGTGCATCCTCTGCACAGTGTGCACCTAAATCTACCTGAAGAAAATTGGTGGTGTTCTTCTGATCCTATTAGTACCGCAGGCAGCTGTAGAATTTACAAGTTAGTGTAGTGCTTCCTCTGCACAGTGTGCACCTAAAGCTACCTGAAGAAAATTGGTGGTGTTCTTCTGATCCTATTAGTACAGTACCTCAGGCAGCTGAAGTATTTACAAATTAGTGTAGTGCTTCCTCTGTACAGTGTGCACCCAAAGCTACTTGAAGAAAATTAGTGGTGTTCTTCTGATCCTATTAGTACAGTATCGCAGGCAGCTGCAGTATTTACATGTTAGCGTAGTGCGTCCTCTACACAGTGTGCTCCTAAAGCTACCTGAAGAAAATGAGTGGTGTTCTTCTGATTATATTAGTACAGTACCGCAGGCAGCTGCAATATTTACAAATTAGTGTAGTGTGTCCTCTGCACAGTGTGCATGTAAAGCTGACTGAAGAAAATTGGTGGTGTTCTTTTGATGCTATTAGTATCGCAGGCAGCTGTTGTATTTACAAGTTAATGTAGTGCATCCTCTGCACAGTGTGCACCTAAAGCTACCTGAAGAAAATTAGTGGTGTTCTTCTCATCCTATTAGTACTGCAGGAAGCTGTAGAATTTACAAGTTAGTGTAGTGCATCCTCTGCACAGTGTGCACCTAAAGCTACCTGAAGAAAATTGGTGGTGTTCTTCTGATCCTATTAGTACAGTACTGCAGGCAGCTGCAGTATTTACAAGTTAGTGTAGTGCATCCTCTGCACAGTGTGCACCTAAAGCTACCTGAAGAAAATTGGTGGTATTCTTCTGATCCTATTAGTACAGTACCTCAGGCAGCTGCAGTATTTACAAATTAGTGTAGAGCGTCCTCTGCACAGTGTGCACCTAAAGCTACCTGAAGAAAATTGGTGGTGTTCTTCTGATCTTATTAGTACCGCAGGCAGCTGTAGAATTTAAAAGTTAGTGTAATGCATCCTCTGCACAGTGTGCACCTAAAGCTACCTGAAGAAAATTAGTGGTGTTCTTCTGATCCTATTAGTACAGTACCGCAGGCAGCTGCAGTATTTACAAGTTAGTGTAGTGCGTCCTCTGCACAGTGTGCACCTAAAGCTACCTGAAGAGAATTGGTGGTATTCTTTTGATCCTATTAGTATCGTAGGCAACTGTTGTATTTACAAGTTAGTGTAGTGCGTCCTCTTAACAGTGTGCACCTAAAGCTACCTGAAGAAAATTAGTGGTGTTCTTCTGATCCTATTAGTACAGTACCTCAGGCAGCTGCAGTATTTACAAATTAGTGTAGTGCTTCCTCTGTACAGTGTGCACCCAAAGCTACTTGAAGAAAATTAGTGGTGTTCTTCTGATCCTATTAGTACAGTATCGCAGGCAGCTGCAGTATTTACAAGTTAGTGTAGTACATCCTCTGCACAGTGTGCACCTAAAGCTACCTGAAGAAAATTGATGGTGTTCTTCTGATCCTATTAGTACCGCAGGCAGCTGTAGAATTTACAAGTTAGTGTAGTGCGTCCTCTGCACAATGTGCACCTAAAGCTACCTGAAGAAAATTAGTGGTGTTCTTCTGATCCTATTAGTACAGTACCGCAGGCAGTTGCAGTATTTACAAATTAGTGTAGTGTGTCCTCTGCACAGTGTGCACCTAAAGCTACCTGAAGAAAATTGGTGGTGTTCTTCTGATCCTATTAGTACCGCAGGCAGCTGTAGAATACAAGTTAGTGTAGTGTATCCTCTGCACAGTGTGCACCTAAAGCTACCTGAAGAAAATTGGTGGTGTTCTTCTGATCCTATTAGTACCGCAGGCAGCTGTAGAATGTACAAGTTAGTGTAGTGCATCCTCTGCACAGTGTGCACCTAAAGCTACCTGAAGAAAATTGGTGGTGTTCTTCTGATCCTATTAGTACAGTACCACAGGCAGCTGCCGTATTTACAAGTTAGTGTAGTGCATCCTCTGCACAGTGTGTACCTAAAGCTACCTGAAGAAAATTGGTGGTGTTCTTCTGATCCTATTAGTACCGCAGGCAGCTGTAGAATTTACAAGTTAGTGTAGTGCGTCCTCTGCACAGTGTGCACCTAAAGCTACCTGAAGAAAATTGGTGGTGTTCTTCAGATCCTATTAGTACAGTACCTCAGGCAGCTGCAGTATTTACAAATTAGTGTAGTGCTTCCTCTGTACAGTGTGCACCCAAAGCTACTTGAAGAAAATTAGTGGTGTTCTTCTGATCCTATTAGTACAGTATCGCAGGCAGCTGCAGTATTTACATGTTAGCGTAGTGCGTCCTCTACACAGTGTGCTCCTAAAGCTACCTGAAGAAAATGAGTGGTGTTCTTCTGATTATATTAGTACAGTACCGCAGGCAGCTGCAATATTTACAAATTAGTGTAGTGTGTCCTCTGCACAGTGTGCACGTAAAGCTGACTGAAGAAAATTGGTGGTGTTCTTTTGATGCTATTAGTATCGCAGGCAGCTGTTGTATTTACAAGTTAATGTAGTGCATCCTCTGCACAGTGTGCACCTAAAGCTACCTGAAGAAAATTAGTGGTGTTCTTCTCATCCTATTAGTACTGCAGGAAGCTGTAGAATTTACAAGTTAGTGTAGTGCATCCTCTGCACAGTGAGCACCTAAAGCTACCTGAAGAAAATTGGTGGTGTTCTTCTGATCCTATTAGTACAGTACTGCAGGCAGCTGCAGTATTTACAAGTTAGTGTAGTGCATCCTCTGCACAGTGTGCACCTAAAGCTACCTGAAGAAAATTTGTGGTATTCTTCTGATCCTATTAGTACAGTACCTCAGGCAGCTGCAGTATTTACAAATTAGTGTAGAGCGTCCTGTGCACAGTGTGCACCTAAAGCTACCTGAAGAAAATTGGTGGTGTTCTTCTGATCTTATTAGTACCGCAGGCAGCTGTAGAATTTAAAAGTTAGTGTAATGCATCCTTTGCACAGTGTGCACCTAAAGCTACCTGAAGAAAATTAGTGGTGTTCTTCTGATCCTATTAGTACAGTACCGCAGGCAGCTGCAGTATTTACAAGTTAGTGTAGTGCGTCCTCTGCACAGTGTGCACCTAAAGCTACCTGAAGAGAATTGGTGGTATTCTTTTGATCCTATTAGTATCGTAGGCAGCTGTTGTATTTACAAGTTAGTGTAGTGCGTCCTCTGAACAGTGTGCACCTAAAGCTACCTGAAGAAAATTAGTGGTGTTCTTCTGATCCTATTAGTACAGTACCTCAGGCAGCTGCAGTATTTACAAATTAGTGTAGTGCTTCCTCTGTACAGTGTGCACCCAAAGCTACTTGAAGAAAATTAGTGGTGTTCTTCTGATCCTATTAGTACAGTATCGCAGGCAGCTGCAGTATTTACAAGTTAGTGTAGTACATCCTCTGCACAGTGTGCACCTAAAGCTACCTGAAGAAAATTGATGGTGTTCTTCTGATCCTATTAGTACCGCAGGCAGCTGTAGAATTTACAAGTTAGTGTAGTGCGTCCTCTGCACAATGTGCACCTAAAGCTACCTGAAAAAAATTAGTGGTGTTCTTCTGATCCTATTAGTACAGTACCACAGGCAGCTGCAGTATTTACAAGTTAGTGTAGTGCGTCCTCTGCACAGTATGCACCTAAAGCTACCTGAAGAAAATTGGTGGTGTTCTTCTGATCCTATTAGTACTGCAGGCAGCTGTAGAATTTACAAGTTAGTGTAGTGCATCCTCTGCACAGTGTGCACCTAAAGCCACCTGAAGAAAATTGGTGGTGTTATCTGATCCTATTAGTACCGCAGGCAGCAGTAGAATTTACAAGTTAGTGTAGTGCATCCTCTGCACAGTGTGCACCTAAAGCTACCTGAAGAAAATTGGTGGTGTTCTTCTGATCCTATTAGTACAAAACCGCAGGCAGCTGCAGTTTTTACATGTTAGTGTAGTGCGTCCTCTGCACAGTGTGCACCTAAAGCTACCTGAAGAAAATTAGTGGTGTTCTTCTGATCCTATTAGTACAGTACCTCAGGCAGCTGCAGTATTTACAAATTAGTGTAGTGCTTCCTCTGTACAGTGTGCACCCAAAGCTACTTGAAGAAAATTAGTGGTGTTCTTCTGATCCTATTAGTACAGTATCGCAGGCAGCTGCAGTATTTACAAGTTAGTGTAGTACATCCTCTGCACAGTGTGCACCTTAAGCTACCTGAAGAAAATTGGTGGTGTTCTTCTGATCCTATTAGTACAAAACCGCAGGCAGCTGCAGTTTTTACATGTTAGTGTAGAGCGTCCTCTGCACAGTGTGCACCTAAAGCTACCTGAAGAAAATTAGTGGTGTTCTTCTGATCCTATTAGTATAGTACCGCAGGCAGCTGCAGTATTTACAAATTAGTGTAGTGTGTCCTCTGCACAGTGTGCACGTAAAGCTGACTGAAGAAAATTGGTGGTGTTCTTTTGATCCTATTAGTATCGTAGGCAGCTGTTGTATTTACAAGTTAGAGTAGTGCGTCCTCTGAACAGTGTGCACCTAAAGCTACCTGAAGAAAATTAGTGGTGTTCTTCTGATCCTATTAGTACAGTACCTCAGGCAGCTGCAGTATTTACAAATTAGTGCAGTGCTTCCTCTGTACAGTGTGCACCCAAAGCTACTTGAAGAAAATTAGTGGTGTTCTTCTGATCCTATTAGTACAGTATCGCAGGCAGCTGCAGTATTTACAAGTTAGTGTAGTACATCCTCTGCACAGTGTGCACCTAAAGCTACCTGAAGAAAATTGATGGTGTTCTTCTGATCCTATTAGTACCGCAGCCAGCTGTAGAATTTACAAGTTAGTGTAGTGCGTCCTCTGCACAATGTGCACCTAAAGCTACCTGAAGAAAATTAGTGGTGTTCTTCTGATCCTATTAGTACAGTACCACAGGCAGCTGCAGTATTTACAAGTTAGTGTAGTGCGTCCTCTGCACAGTGTGCACCTAAAGCTACCTGAAGAAAATTGGTGGTGTTCTTCTGATCCTATTAGTACTGCAGGCAGCTGTAGAATTTACAAGTTAGTGTAGTGCATCCTCTGCACAGTGTGCACCTAAAGCTACCTGAAGAAAATTGGTGGTGTTATCTGATCCTATTAGTACCGCAGGCAGCAGTAGAATTTACAAGTTAGTGTAGTGCATCCTCTGCACAGTGTGCACCTTAAGCTACCTGAAGAAAATTGGTGGTGTTCTTCTGATCCTATTAGTACAAAACCGTAGGCAGCTGCAGTTTTTACATGTTAGTGTAGTGCGTCCTCTGCACAGTGTGCACCTAAAGCTACCTGAAGAAAATTAGTGGTGTTCTTCTGATCCTATTAGTATAGTACCGCAGGCAGCTGCAGTATTTACAAATTAGTGTAGTGTGTCCTCTGCACAGTGTGCACCTAAAGCTACCTGAAGAAAATTGGTGGTGTTCTTCTGATCCTATTAGTACTGCAGGCAGCTGTAGAATTTACAAGTTAGTGTAGTGCATCCTCTGCACAGTGTGCACCTAAAGCTACCTGAAGAAAATTGGTGGTGTTCTTCTGATCCTATTAGTACAGTACCACAGGCAGCTGCAGTATTTACAAGTTAGTGTAGTGCATCCTCTGCACAGTGTCCACCTAAAGCTACCTGAAGACAATTGGTGGTGTTCTTCTGATCCTATTAGTACCGCAGGCAGCTGTAGAATTTACAAGTTAGTGTAGTGCGTCCTCTGCACAGTGTGCACCTAAAGCTACCTGAAGAAAATTGGTGGTGTTCTTCTGATCCTATTAGTACAGTACCTCAGGCAGCTGCAGTATTTAAAAATTAGTGTAGTGCTTCCTCTGTACAGTGTGCACCCAAAGATACTTGAAGAAAATTAGTGGTGTTCTTCTGATCCTATTAGTACAGTATTGCAGGCAGCTGCAGTATTTACATGTTAGTGTAGTGTGTCCTCTGCACAGTGTGCACGTAAAGCTGACTGAAGAAAATTGGTGGTGTTCTTTTGATCCTATTAGTATCATAGGCAGCTGTTGTATTTACAAGTTAATGTAGTGCATCCTCTGCACAGTGTGCACCTAAAGCTACCTGAAGAAAATTAGTGGTGTTCTTCTGATCCTATTAGTACTGCAGGCAGCTGTAGAATTTACAAGTTAGTGTAATGCATCCTCTGCACAGTGTGCACCTAAAGCTACCTGAAGAAAATTGGTGGTGTTCTGATCCTATTAGTACAGTACCGCAGGCAGCTGCAGTATTTACAAGTTAGTGTAGTGCATCCTCTGCACAGTGTGCACCTAAAGCTACCTGAAGAAAATTGGTGGTATTCTTCTGATCCTATTAGTACAGTACCTCAGGCAGCTGCAGTATTTACAAATTAGTGTAGTGCGTCCTCTGCACAGTGTGCATCTAAAGCTACCTGAAGAAAATTGGTGGTGTTCTTTTGATCCTATTAATACCGCAGGCAGCTGTAGAATTTAAAAGTTAGTGTAATGCATCCTCTGCACAGTGTGCACCTAAAGCTACCTGAAGAAAATTAGTGGTGTTCTTCTGATCCTATTAGTACTGCAGGCAGCTGTAGAATTTACAAGTTAGTGTAGTGCATCCTCTGCACAGTGTGCACCTAAAGCTACCTGAAGAAAATTGGTGGTGTTCTTCTGATCCTATTAGTACAGTACCGCAGGCAACTGCGGTATTTACAAGTTAGTGTAATGCATCCTCTGCACAGTGTGCACATAAAGCTACCTGAAGAAAATGAGTGGTGTTCTTCTGATCCTATTAGTACAGTACCGCAGGAAGCTGCAGTATTTACAAATTAGTGTAGTGTGTCCTCTGCACAGTGTGCACTTAAAGCTACCTGAAGAAAATTGGTGGTATTCTTTTGATCCTATTAGTATCGTAGGCAGCTGTTGTATTTACAAGTTAGTGTAGTGCATCCTCTGAACAGTGTGTACCTAAAGCTACCTGAAGAAAATTGGTGGTATTCTTTTGATCCTATTAGTATCGTAGACAGCTGTTGTATTTACAAGTTAGTGTAGTGCGTCCTCTGAACAGTGTGCACCTAAAGCTACCTGAAGAAAATTAGTGGTGTTCTAATGATCCTATTAGTAAAGTACCGCAGGCAGCTGCAGTATTTACAAGTTAGTGTAGTACATCCTCTGCACAGTGTGCACCTAAAGCTACCTGAAGAAAATTGATGGTGTTCTTCTGATCCTATTAGTACCGCAGGCAGCTGTAGAATTTACAAGTTAGTGTAGTGCGTCCTCTGCACAGTGTGCACCTAAAGCTACCTGAAGAAAATTAGTGGTGTTCTTCTGATCCTATTAGTACCGCAGGCAGCTGTAGAATTTACAAGTTAGTGTAGTGCGTCCTCTGAACAGTGTGCACCTAAAGCTACCTGAAGAAAATTAGTGGTGTTCTAATGATCCTATTAGTAAAGTACCGCAGGCAGCTGCAGTATTTACAAGTTAGTGTAGTACATCCTCTGCACAGTGTGCACCTAAAGCTACCTGAAGAAAATTGATGGTGTTCTTCTGATCCTATTAGTACCGCAGGCAGCTGTAGAATTTACAAGTTAGTGTAGTGCGTCCTCTGCACAGTGTGCACCTAAAGCTACCTGAAGAAAATTAGTGGTGTTCTTCTGATCCTATTAGTACCGCAGGCAGCTGTAGAATTTACAAGTTAGTGTAGTGCATCCTCTGCACAGTGTGCACCTTAAGCTACCTGAAGAAAATTGGTGGTGTTCTTCTGATCCTATTAGTACAAAACCGCAGGCAGCTGCAGTATTTAAAAATTAGTGTAGTGTGTCCTCTGCACAGTGTGCACCTAAAGCTATCTGAAGAAAATTGGTGGTGTTCTTCTGATCCTATTAGTACCGCAGGCAGCTGTAGAATTTACAAGTTAGTGTAGTGCATCCTCTGCACAGTGTTCACCTAAAGCTAACTGAAGAAAATTAGTGGTGTTCTTCTGATCCTATTAGTACAGTACCGCAGGCAGTTGCAGTATTTACAAATTAGTGTAGTGTGTCCTCTGCACAGTGTGCACCTAAAGCTACCTGAAGAAAATTGGTGGTGTTCTTCTGATCCTATTAGTACCGCAGGCAGCTGTAGAATACAAGTTAGTGTAGTGCATCCTCTGCACAGTGTGCACCTAAAGCTATCTGAAGAAAATTGGTGTTCTTCTGATCCTATTAGTACCGCAGGCAGCTGTAGAATTTACAAGTTAATGTAGTGCATCCTCTGCACAGTGTGCACCTAAAGCTACCTGAAGAAAATTGGTGGTGTTCTTCTGATCCTATTAGTACAGTACCACAGGCAGCTGCAGTATTTACAAGTTAGTGTAGTGCATCCTCTGCACAGTGTGCACCTAAAGCTACCTGAAGACAATTGGTGGTGTTCTTCTGATCCTATTAGTACCGCAGGCAGCTGTAGAATTTACAAGTTAGTGTAGTGCGTCCTCTGCACAGTGTGCACCTAAAGCTACCTGAAGAAAATTGGTGGTGTTCTTCTGATCCTATTAGTACAGTACCTCAGGCAGCTGTAGTATTTACAAATTAGTGTAGTGCTTCCTCTGTACAGTGTGCACCCAAAGCTACTTGAAGAAAATTAGTGGTGTTCTTCTGATCCTATTAGTACAGTATTGCAGGCAGCTGCAGTATTTACATGTTAGCGTAGTGTGTCCTCTACACAGTGTGCACCTAAAGCTACCTGAAGAAAATTGGTGGTGTTCTTCTGATCCTATTAGTACAGTACCGCAGGCAGCTGCAGTATTTACAAATTAGTGTAGTGTGTCCTCTGCACAGTGTGCACGTAAAGCTGACTGAAGAAAATTGGTGGTGTTCTTTTGATGCTATTAGTATCGCAGGCAGCTGTTGTATTTACAAGTTAATGTAGTGCATCCTCTGCACAGTGTGCACCTAAAGCTACCTGAAGAAAATTAGTGGTGTTCTTCTCATCCTATTAGTACTGCAGGAAGCTCTAGAATTTACAAGTTAGTGTAGTGCATCCTCTGCACAGTGTGCACCTAAAGCTACCTGAAGAAAATTGGTGGTGTTCTTCTGATCCTATTAGTACAGTACTGCAGGCAGCTGCAGTATTTACAAGTTAGTGTAGTGCATCCTCTGCACAGTGTGCACCTAAAGCTACCTGAAGAAAATTGGTGGTATTCTTCTGATCCTATTAGTACAGTACCTCAGGCAGCTGCAGTATTTACAAATTAGTGTAGTGCATCCTCTGCACAGTGTGCACCTAAAGCTACCTGAAGAAAATTGGTGGTGTTCTTCTGATCTTATTAGTACTGCAGGCAGCTGTAGAATTTAAAAGTTAGTGTAATGCATCCTCTGCACAGTGTGCACCTAAAGCTACCTGAAGAGAATTGGTGGTATTATTTTGATCCTATTAGTATCGTAGGCAGCTGTTGTATTTACAAGTTAGTGTAGTGCGTCCTCTGAACAGTGTGCACCTAAAGCTACCTGAAGAAAATTAGTGGTGTTCTTCTGATCCTATTAGTACAGTACCTCAGGCAGCTGCAGTATTTACAAATTAGTGTAGTGCTTCCTCTGTACAGTGTGCACCCAAAGCTACTTGAAGAAAATTAGTGGTGTTCTTCTGATCCTATTAGTACAGTATCGCAGGCAGCTGCAGTATTTACAAGTTAGTGTAGTACATCCTCTGCACAGTGTGCACCTAAAGCTACCTGAAGAAAATTGATGGTGTACTTCTAATCCTATTAGTACCGCAGGCAGCTGTAGAATTTACAAGTTAGTGTAGTGCGTCCTCTGCACAATGTGCACCTAAAGCTACCTGAAGAAAATTGGTGGTGTTCTTCTGATCCTATAAGTACTGCAGGCAGCTGTAGAATTTACAAGTTAGTGTAGTGCATCTTCTGCACAGTGTGCACCTAAAGCTACCTGAAGAAAATTGGTGGTGTTCTTCTGATCCTATTAGTACCGCAGGCAGCAGTAGAATTTACAAGTTAGTGTAGTGCATCCTCTGCACAGTGTGCACCTTAAGCTACCTGAAGAAAATTGGTGGTGTTCTTCTGATCCTATTAGTACAAAACCTCAGGCAGCTGCAGTTTTTACATGTTAGTGTAGTGCGTCCTCTGCACAGTGTGCACCTAAAGCTACCTGAAGAAAATTAGTGGTGTTCTTCTGATCCTATTAGTATAGTACCGTAGGCAGCTGTTGTATTTACAAGTTAATGTAGTGCATCCTCTGCACAGTGTGCACCTAAAGCTATCTGAAGAAAACTAGTGGTGTTCTTCTTATCCTATTAGTACTGCAGGCAGCTGTAGAATTTACAAGTTTGTGTAGTGCATCCTCTGCACAGTGTGCACCTAAAGCTACCGGAAGAAAATTGGTGGTGTTCTTCTGATCCTATCAGGAAGGCAGCTTCAGTGTTTACCGTTAGTGTAGTCCATCCTCTGCACAGTGTGCACCTAAAGCTACCTGGAGACAATTGCTGTTGTTCTGCTCCTATTATTACCACAGACAGGCAGCTACAGCATTTACAGATTGCGTACTGCATCCTCTGCACAGTGTGCACCTAAAGCTACCTAATGAAAATTGCTGTTGTTCTGCTCCTATTAATACTACAGGCAGGCAGCTACAGTATTTACAGTTAGTGTACTGTGTCCTCTGAACAGTGTGCACCTAAAGCTACTTGAAGACAATTGCTGTTGTTTTGCTCCTATTAATACCACAGGCAGGCAGCTACAGTATTTACAGTTAGTGTACTGCATCCTCTGCACAGTGTGCAGCTAAAGCTACCTGAAGAAAATTGGTGGTGTTCTTCTGATCCTATTAGTACCGCATGCAGCTGTAGAATTTACAAGTTAGTGTTGTGCGTCCTTTGCACAATGTGCACCTAAAGCTTCCGGAAGAAAATTGGTGGTGTTCTTCTGATCCTATTAGTACCGCAGGCAGCTGTAGAATTTACAAGTTAGTGTAGTGCGTCCTCTGCACAGTGTGCACCTAAAGCTACCTGAAGAAAATTGGTGGTGTTCTTCTGATCCTATTAGTACAGTACCTCAAGCAGCTGCAGTATTTACAAATTAGTGTAGTGCGTCCTCTGCACAGTGTGCACCTAAAGCTATTTGAAGAAAATTAGTGGTGTTCTTCTGATCCTATTAGAACAGTATCGCAGGCAGCTGCAGTATTTAAAGTTAGTGTAGTGCATCCTCTGCACAGTGTGCACCTAAAGCTACCTGAAGAAAATTGGTGGTGTTCTTCTGATCCTATTAGTACAGTACCGCAGGCAGCTACAGTATTTACAGTTAGTGTACTGCGTTCTCTGCACAGTGTGCACCTAAAGCTACCTGAAGAAAATTAGTGGTGTTCTTCTGATCCTATTAGTATAGTACCGCAGGCAGCTGCAGTATTTACAAATTAGTGTAGTGTGTGCTCTGCACAGTGTGTACGTAAAGCTGACTGAAGAAAATTGGTGGTGTTCTTTTGATCCTATTAGTATCGTAGGCAGCTGTTGTATTTACAAGTTAATGTAGTGCATCCTCTGCACAGTGTGCACCTAAAGCTATCTGAAGAAAATTAGTGGTGTTCTTCTGATCCTATTAGTACTGCAGGCAGCTGTAGAATTTACAAGTTTGTGTAGTGCATCCTCTGCACAGTGTGCACCTAAAGCTACCTGAAGAAAATTGGTTTTGTTCTTCTGATCCTATTAGTACAGTACTGTAGGCAGCTGCAGTATTTACAAGTTAGTGTAGTGCATCCTCTGCACAGTGTGCACCTAAAGCTACCTGAAGAAAATTGGTGGTATTCTTCTGATCCTATTAGTACAGTACCTCAGGCAGCTGCAGTATTTACAAATTAGTGTAGTGCGTCCTCTGCACAGTGTGCACCTAAAGCTACCTGAAAAAAATTGGTGGTGTTCTTCTGATCCTATTAGTACCGCAGGCAGCTGTAGAATTTAAAAGTTAGTGTAATGCATCCTCTGCACAGTGTTCACCTAAAGCTACCTGAAGAAAATTAGTGGTGTTCTTCTGATCCTATTAGTACAGTACCGCAGGCAGCTGCAGTATTTACAAGTTAGTGTAGTGCGTCCTCTGCACAGTGTGCACCTAAAGCTACCTGAAGAGAATTGGTGGTATTCTTTTGATCCTATTAGTATCGTAGGCAGCTGTTGTATTTACAAGTTAGTGTAGTGCGTTTTCTGAACAGTGTGCACCTAAAGCTACCTGAAGAAAATTAGTGGTGTTCTTCTGATCCTATTAGTACAGTACCGCAGGCAGCTGCAGTATTTACAAATTAGTGTGGTGTGTCCTCTGCACAGTGTGCACCTAAAGCTACCTCAAGAAAATTGGTGGTGTTCTTCTGATCCTATTAGTACCGCAGGCAGCTGTAGAATTTACAAGTTAGTGTAGTGCATCCTCTGCACAGTGTGCACCTAAAGCTACCTGAAGAAAATTGGTGGTGTTCTTCTGATCCTATTAGTAACACAGGCAGCTGTAGAATTTACAAGTTAGTGTAGTGCATCCTCTGCACAGTGTGCACCTAAAGCTACCTGAAGAAAATTGGTGGTGTTCTTCTGATCCTATTAGTACAGTACCGCAGGCAGCTGCAGTATTTACAAGTTAGTGTAGTGCATCCTCTGCACAGTGTGCACCTAAAGCTACCTGAAGAAAATTGGTTTTGTTCTTCTGATCCTATTAGTACAGTACCGCAGGCAGCTGCAGTATTTACAAGTTAGTGTGGTGCATCCTCTGCACAGTGTGCACCTAAAGCTACCTGAAGAAAATTGGTGGTGTTCTTCTGATCCTATTAGTACCGCATGCAGCTGTAGAATTTACAAGTTAGTGTTGTCCGTCCTTTGCACAGTGTGCACCTAAAGCTTCCGGAAGAAAATTGGTGGTGTTCTTCTGATCCTATCAGGAAGGCAGCTTCAGTGTTTACCGTTAGTGTAGTCCATCCTCTGCACAGTGTGCACCTAAAGCTACCTGGAGACAATTGCTGTTGTTCTGCTCCTATTATTACCACAGACAGGCAGCTACAACATTTACAGATTGCGTACTGCATCCTCTGCACAGTGTGCACCTAAAGCTACCTGATGAAAATTGCTGTTGTTCTGCTCCTATTAATACTACAGGCAGGCAGCTACAGTATTTACAGTTAGTGTACTGTGTCCTCTGAACAGTGTGCACCTAAAGCTACTTGAAGACAATTGCTGTTGTTTTGCTCCTATTAATACCACAGGCAGGCAGCTACAGTATTTACAGTTAGTGTACTGCATCCTCTGCACAGTGTGCAGCTAAAGCTACCTGAAGAAAATTGGTGGTGTTCTTCTGATCCTATTAGTACCGCATGCAGCTGTAGAATTTACAAGTTAGTGTTGTGCGTCCTTTGCACAATGTGCACCTAAAGCTTCCGGAAGAAAATTGGTGGTGTTCTTCTGATCCTATTAGTACCGCAGGCAGCTGTAGAATTTACAAGTTAGTGTAGTGCGTCCTCTGCACAGTGTGCACCTAAAGCTACCTGAAGAAAATTGGTGGTGTTCTTCTGATCCTATTAGTACAGTACCTCAAGCAGCTGCAGTATTTACAAATTAGTGTAGTGCGTCCTCTGCACAGTGTGCACCTAAAGCTATTTGAAGAAAATTAGTGGTGTTCTTCTGATCCTATTAGAACAGTATCGCAGGCAGCTGCAGTATTTAAAGTTAGTGTAGTGCATCCTCTGCACAGTGTGCACCTAAAGCTACCTGAAGAAAATTGGTGGTGTTCTTCTGATCCTATTAGTACAGTACCGCAGGCAGCTACAGTATTTACAGTTAGTGTACTGCGTTCTCTGCACAGTGTGCACCTAAAGTTAGTTGAAGAAAATTGCTGATGTTCTGCTCCTATTAATACCACAGGCAGGCAGCTACAGTAATTACAGTTAGTGTACTGTGTCCTCTGCACAGTGTGCACCTAAAGCTACCTGAAGAAAATTAGTGGTGTTCTTCTGATCCTATTAATTCCACAGGAAGGCAGCTTCAGTGTTTACCGTTAGTGTAGTCCATCCTCTGCACAGTGTGCACCTAAAGCTACCTGGAGACAATTGCTGTTGTTCTGCTCCTATTATTACCACAGACAGGCAGCTACAGCATTTACAGATAGTGTACTGCATCCTCTGCACAGTGTGCACCTAAAGCTACCTGAAGAAAATTGCTGTTGTTCTGCTCCTATTAATACTGCAGGCAGGCAGCTACAGTATTTACAGTTAGTGTACTGCATCCTCTGCACAGTGTGCACCTAAAGCTACCTGAAGACAATTGCTGGTTTTCTCATACTAATAATACTACAGGCAGGCAGTTGATTCCGCTAGCTACAGTATCAGTATATATATATACATCCCAGCTTTGTGCAGCTACATCTCACTGCAGGCCATTAGTATGTCTGGAAGGCCAACAAGGAGAGGCAGACAGTCACAAGCCAATAAAAGAGGGCAAGCAGGCTCTTTGTCTAGAGGCAACAGTGCTGGTCATGGAGAAGGTGCATCCTTATCAACACGTGGCTGTCGGACACGCTTGTCCTTTGTTTGGGCAGCTGGCCATGTTGAGCTGCAACATGTGGAAGACTTGGTAGAGTGGATGACCAAGCTGTCCTCATCCTCCTCATCCTCTCTCACCCAGGCTCAGGGTACTTTGTCTGGTAAAGCAGCTGCCAACTTGGCCTCTTCACTCAGCTCAAGGGCATCAGTCACTCCTTCCCTAGCCCTACCATGTCTTCCTGAGGAGTCCCCCGAACTGTTTGACCACAGTGTTGGGTGCATGCTCCAGGAGGATGGCCAGCGTTTTGAAGGCTCCTATGATGATACCCAGCTAGAGGAAGGTAGTAACGTGAGCCCAGAGAGAGGGGGTGCCCAAGAAGGACAGCAATCTGGCAGTCATGTTCCCCCAGCTGCAGCATACTGCCAGCTTTGCTCCAGTGATGAGGAGAGAGGGGATGATGAGGTCACTGACTCCAAGTGGGTGCCTGATAGGAGAGAGGAGGAGGAGGAGGCACATCACCAACGAGGCTGTGCCCTCCAGGGGACAGCTTAAGGGCAGCGCACCGACTGCATCACACCGCAGAGCTTCGCATGTGCAGGGCGCTGCTGTCTCTGCACGTTATTCCAAAAATTGTTTGGTGTGGGCCTTTTTTTCAGACGAGTGCATCAGATTCCACCGCTGCTATTTGCAACCTATGTCTCAAGCGTATCTCGCGTAGCCAAAACATCTCCCACTTGGGCACCACATGCTTGACCAGACATATGTTGACCTGCCATGCAGTTCGTTGGCAAGCGCACCTAAAAGACCCACACTAAAGAACAAAGAGGACCTCTCCTTGATCCTCATCAGCTGGGATCTCCAACCCCACTATACCTTCAGTCCTCTCTGAGACCTGCACTGAGAGAAATGAAGGTGTAGAATTAGGTGTGTCACAGCCAAGTACTTGGGGGCAATCTGCTATCGGTACACCGACGTCAGATTGTACCAGGCAAATTTCCCTGCCCTAGCTGCTGCACTGCCAAAAGAAGTTTGCTCCCAGCCATCCACATGCCCAGCAGTTGAATGCTAGCTTGGCTAAATTGCTAGCACTTCAACTGCTGCCTTTTTAGTTGGTAGACTCTGCCCCCTTCTGTGAGTTTGTGGAATGTGCGGTTCCTTAGTGGCAGGTTTCCAAATGCAACTTTTTCTCATGGAAGGCGATTCTGGCTCTCTACCGGCATGTGGAAGGCAATGTCTTGGCCTCGCTGGACAGGGCGGTCAGTGGTAAGGTGCATATTACCGCTGACTCATGGTCCAGCAGGCATGGACAGGGATGTTACCTATCTTGCACTGGGTGACTCTTCTGTCAGCTGGGAATCATGCAGGACAGGGTGCAGTAGTGTTGGAGGTTGTTCCGCCACCACGCCTCCAAAATACTTCTAGTGGTGATTCTGCCACACCTCTCTCCTTCACCCCCTCCTCTTCTTCTTCCTCCATGGCCTCTTCCTGTGCTGATTTGCCTTCGGAACCAACGATGCTCTGTAGGCATTCAAGGGGCTACGCAAGCACGCAGGCCAAAAGATGCCATGCGGTGCTTGAGCTGGTGTGCTTGGGGGATAGGAGCCACACTGGGGCAAAGGTTCTGTCAGCTCTGCAGGGGCAGGTTCAGAGGTGCAGCTTAAGGCAGGTATGGTGGTTTGCGACAATGACACCAACCTCCTCCCTGCCCTCCGACAGGGACAACTGACCCATGTGCCCTGTTTGGCTCACATCCTTAACTTGGTGGTGCATCAGCTCTTGGGCAGGTACCCGGCTTACAAGATGTCCTGAGGCAGGCCAGGAAAGTCTGTGTGCATTTCCGCAGGTCATATAATGCCAGTGCATGGCTGGCTGACCTCCAAAAGGAATTTAACCTGCCAAACAACCGCCTAATCTGTGACATGCCCACCAGGTGTAACTCAACATTGGTCATGCTGCAGCGGCTGCACATGCAGCAGAGGGCCATCAATGAGTACCTGTGCAACTATGGCACCAGGACAGGGTCAGGGGAGCTTGTTATTTTCCCCACACCAGGGGACAACGATCAGGGATGCATGCACTGTCCTGTCACCATTTGAGGAGGCCACGAGGATGGTGAGCAGTGACAGTGCATGCATCAGTGACTCTGTCCCCCTTGTCCACCTGTTGGAGCGCACGCTGCGTGGAATAATGGACAGGGCACTTGAGGCAGAACAGAGGCAGGAAGAGGAGTACTTCCTTAGCTCTCAAGGCCCCCTTTATCCAGACAGTGTTCCTGCGCGCCCGCTCTCACAGGAAGAGGAGGAGGAGGAGGAGAAAGAGGAGGATTGTGTCAGTATGGAGGTGGAACCTGCACTCAGCATCAGCAGCAGTCTTTATGGGATCATTTACAGTCCCAAGAAACCCATGAACTTGTATGTGGCTGGGAGGAGGTAGCTGCGGATCATGTTGTCCTTAGTGACCCAGAGGACTCCAGACTGAATGCCTCAGCAAACCTTCGCTGCATGGCCTCCCTGATTCTGCAAAGCCTGCGGAAGGATCCACGTATTCATGGTATCAAGGAGAGGGATCAATACTGGCTGGCAACCCTCTTTGATCCACGTTACAAGGGTAAGGTTGCAGACCTTATCTTGCCGTCGCAGAGAGAGCAGAGGACGAAACATTTTCAGGAGGCCTTGCAGAAAGGTTTGTGCAACGCGTTCCAGAGACTGGGAGGTTACAAACTCCTGTTCCTGGACAACGTGTTGCTGAGGCTTTGGTCAGTCAAAGAAGGAGCGGTGGAGAAGGTGGCCGTCTGACTGATGCGTTCAGACAATTTTTTAGTCCGCAGCCCCAAGGTATGATTGGTTCCAGCAACCATCGCCAGTGTCTGTTTTACATGGTGCAGGAATACCTAGGGGCAAGATCTGACTTGGACACCTTTCCCACCGAAAATCCTCTGAGTTACTGGGTCTTGAGAATGGATCACTGGCCAGTGCTTGCACAGTATGCAATTGAGCTACTGGCCTGTCCTGCATCCAGCGTTCTTTCGGAACGCACATTCATTACTGCTGGAGGCTTTGTAACTGATCACAGGGTGCGCCTGTCCACCAACTTGGTCGATCGACTGACCTTCATAAAAATAAATCAGTCTTGGATCACCACCAGCTACCAAGCACCTGATGCTGATGTAACCGAATATTTTTTTTTAAATGTCAGATCCCTTCAAGACTGCCTATGCTGATGCTGAGTGACTATCCTGTTATGCTGAGTGACTATCCTCTTCCTCCTCAATGATCATTCTGATAGCTTGTAAGAATATTTTTGGTTCTGGGCGCCACCACCAGTGGCAATGGCCCAATTTTTCAGCCACTGTTCAACAGGGGCGTGTAATTACAATTTTTGATGCAATACTTTGCAGCAGGGCTCGTTCCTGCACTCCAACTAGAGTATCTGTGAGGGGTTGCAGTGTTGTGGCACCAGCACCAGTGCCTAAGGCCCAATTTTTCAGTCCCTGTTCAACAGGGGCGTGTAATTACAATTTTTGATGCAATTCTTTGCAACAGGGCTCGTTCCTGCGCACCAACTAGAGTATATGTGAGGAGTTGCAGTGTTGTGGCACCAGTGCCTAAGGCCCAATTTTCTGCCCCTGTTCAACAGGGACATGTAATTACAATTCTTGATCTAATATTTCACAGCAGGGCCCGTTTCTGCGCCCACCAAGAGTAACTGTGAGGACTTAGTGTTGTGGCACCAGCACCACCACCACCAAAGGCCCAATTTTTCTGACCCTGTTCAACAGGGGCATGTAATTACAATTCTTAATCTAATATTTCACAGCAGAGCCCATTCCTGCGCCCACCAAGAGTAACTGTGAGGGCTTACAGTGTTGTGGCAACACCAACACTTAAGGCCGCAATTTCTGCAGAGTATATAGGGCAGGCCCCTACTTTCAAACATCCAACTTACAAACGACTCCTACTTGCAAACGGAAGGAGACAACAGGAAGTGAGATGAAGTCTACCCCTAGGAATGGAAATTCTCTCCTGTAAGAGTTAATATTGGAAAAACGTGTCTCCTCTCCACTGATTTTTTATCACCAATCCTTGTTTCACTAAAAACCCCAAATTTTCAAAAAACATTTGTCATTGAGACAGAAAGTGAGGTGAAATCTTCTGAAGAGGTGCACAGACAGCAAAACAAATGTTACAGGGGTGATAACCCTTCCCTATGTTTTCCAAAAAGCTTAAAAATAGATTTTTTGGCTGGAGCTACCAGTACAAAATTACAAACATATCCTACTTAACAACAAACCTACAGTCCCTGTCTTGTTTGCACCGCTTGTATACTGCTGTTCAGAGTATATAGGGCCTGGGGGCCCCACGCCTTTCCTTTTTTTTAATTTGGGTGCGGGGTTCCCCTTAATATTCATACAAGACTCAAAGGTCCTGGTAATGGACTGGGGGGGTACCCATGCCGTTTGCCTCACTGATTTTCATCCATATTGCCGGGACCCGATATTACATTAAATCCGCAAGCAGTTTTAAATGACTTTTATTCCTTTAAAAATGTAATTTTGTGCAGGGACTGTTCTAAGCACGGGAAACACGTGCAGCTTTACAGACATACTATAGACACCCCCCAGGTACGATATTTAAAGGAATATTTCACTTTTTTTTTTCACTTTAAGAATCATTAAAATCACTGCTCCCCTGGGGCAGGACCCGGGTCCCTAAACCCTTTTTAGGACAATACCATGCAAATTAGCCTTTAAATTCAGCACTTTTGATTTCAAACGTTCGAGTCCCATAGACTGCAATGGGGTTCTAAAGTTCGCACAAATTTCAGTCCGTTCACAGGTTCTGGTGCGAACCGAACCGGGGGGTGTTCGGTTCATCCCTAGTCATGAGGTATAGCAGTGGAAGACCGGAAAGGTGAGGCGTGAGGAGGAGCAGAATTGTATCATTTTTGTATTGCTTTCAGGTGCTCTTGCAAACATAGTGGAAGGTTAAATGCCTTGTCAAGCATGTGGTACCCAAATTGCTGGTACCCAAATGGCTGGTGTTTTTGGCGTGCTTGAGGCAAAGTTTGCAAACTGCAACAGTGCGATCAGCTGCACATGTGCTAAAAAAGGCCCAAACAGCTGAGCTGTGGGAAGTGGGCCGGGAGATAACAGCTCCACAATCTGGTGGAATAGGGTGGCTGCTCTCTACTCTTCCTTGATGGCTGCCTCTTTGGGGTTGCTTGTGGGCACATGTTCCTACCTTCCTCAAACTCAGAACAAAGATATGAATCAAGTAATGGCTGTCCATCGTCAAGGGGCAAGTGGCTGATGCTGTGTTCAAATAACTCAGCTGACGCCTTCGTGCCTAATGCTGGGGCTATGGCAGGAGTAGCTGTGAACAAGGAGGCAGAAGAAGTCACTCTGGCAGCTGCAGTGGACTGCAAACTAGTCTCTGCTTAGGTGACGAAAAATGAGGAGAATGATGATGGTTTAGTAAGCCAGCCCACCACCTCCTCTGCATTCTGAGGCTGGATGGCATGGGCAACACCATTAAAGAGAGGAAATTATGCCCAGCTTGAGGGTGGACCACATCCACCTTTGCCTGTGAACTCATACTGTCACGAGGGCCACGTACCTGATGTGAGACCGAAGTAGTGGGGAGGCCTCCCTTGCACCTTGGGTCCTTAAAGCCTCTGGAGATGGAGCACCGTGCAAGCCTTAGTTCGAGATCCGAGCTGAGGTCAAGTCCAGTTGGGCAACGAAGCATAAAAGCGTTAATCATAAAAGGAATGGTCGAGATCCAAGCCGGGGTCGGTTCCAATCTGGCAGCAGAGTACAAAAGGGGCAAAGAAGTAGAATGGTTAAGGTACAAATCCAAGGTCAATGCAAGCAGCAATCAAGAGTAGTCAAATAGGTTTCCAGGTCACAATAGGCTCAGACAGATCACACACTAGCACAGGAACAAGGGGGGGCTGAAGATAATCCAGCAATTTGGCAGTGTCTGGGCTGGGCTTATATAGGGAAGTTTGAGGCCACTTCCTGTGCCCCTCCAGGGGATTTTCCCGCCTTTTTCCATCAGGTTGATGTCACTTCTTGTGTGCCTCCTGGGTATTTTCCTGCCTTTTTGCATCAGGTTGAGGTCACTTCCTGTGCCCATCCTGGGCATTCTCCTGCCCTTTTCCATCAAGTCTTCTGCGCAGGTGTGGGTTGGCACCCTGAGACGTCTTTGGCGCATGCTCAGTTGGCACGGATTTCCTCTTGCGGCAATGTGCCATTGGTGCATGTGTAGTAAGCCCTGGACTCTTACACCCCCTCACAGTGCCATGGAAATATCTGTCTCTTCTTGTTGGCCTCTCAGACATGATGGGGGGGACGCTTATTAACAAAATGTAATAAAGATGTGGAAATGTGTACGTGGATGCACTTTAATCAATGGAAAGTGTTTTTTGGTACACTTTAATTTGAGTACTCACTACACAGACACACTCCACTGACACACTAAAATATACTGCAGTAAAACTGCACTGATGCACTGAAATACACTGTGGTAAACGCACACTAATGCACTGAAATATACTGCATTAAATATTCAGTAACGCACTGAAATATATTGCATTAAACAGATATATACTGCGTTAAATGTGCAGTAACGCACCGATATATTCTGCGATAAGCGTACAGAAACACCCTGATATATACTGTGTTAAACGTGCAGTAACGCACGGATATATACTGCGCTAAATGTGCAGTAATGCACAGACATACAGTATCTCACAAAAGTGAGTACACCCCTCACATTTTTGTAAATATTTTATTATATCTTTTCATGTGACAACACTGAAGAAATTACACTTTGCTACAATGTAAAGTAGTGAGTGTACAGCTTGTATAACAGTGTAAATTTGCTGTCCCCTCAAAATAACTCAACACACAGCCATTAATGTCTAAACCATTGGCAACAAAAGTGAGTACACCCCCAAGTAAAAATGTCCAAATTGGGCCCTAAGTGTCAATATTTTGTGTGGCCACCATTATTTTCCAGCACTGCCTTAACCCTCTTGGGCATGGAGTTCACAAGACGACATCACAGAGCTGGAAAAAACAAAAAATCACAGAGCTGAACAAAAAAAAACTAAGAACTTGTAAAGATGGACTTTGTAGGTACACACATAGGATAAAGGTATTTGAAATTTTTAATTGGATAAAGTTAAAAAGGTAATGTACGAAACATAAAAAGAACACACATCATACTAATGAACTACTACTCAAATAACACCTGTTATTTGAGTTCCTGGGGTCATACATTCTATGTCATCATTAATATGATGTGCGTTCTTTTTATGTTTTGTACATTACTTTTTTAACTTTATCCAATTAAAAATTTCAAATACCTTTTATCCTATATGTGTGCCTACAAAGTCCATCTTTACAAGTTCTTAGTTTTTTCCATTCAATACTGGGACATTGACATATTGCTACTAGTGCATCCACAGTGTCACCCTGTGAGGATACATGTTAAATTCCATCTTTTTTACATCACAGAGCTGGTGGATGTTAGAGACCTTGCACTCCTCCACCCTCCATTTGAGGATGCCCCACTGATGCTCAATAGGGTTTAGATCTGGAGACATGTTTGGCCAGTCCATCACCTTTACCCTCAGCTTCTTTAGCAAGGCAGTGGTTGTCTTAGAGGTGTGTTTGGAATGTTGGAAAACTGCCCTGTGGCCCAGTCTCAGAAGGGAGGGGATCATGCTCTGCTTCAGTACTTCACAGTAGATGTTGGCATTCATGGTTCCCTCAATGAACTGTAGCTTCCCATTGCCGGCAGCACTCATGCAGCCCCAGACCATGACACTCCCACCACCATGCTTGACTGTAGGCAAGACACACTTGTCTTTGTACTCCTCATCTGGTTGCCGCCACACATACTTGAAACCATCTAAACCAAATAAGTTTATCTTGGTCTCATCAGACCACAGGACATGGTTCCAGAAATCCATGTCCTTAGTCTGCTAGTATTCAGCAAATTGTTTGCGGGCTTTCTTGTGCATCATCTTTAGAACAGGGAGTCCTTCTGGGATGACAGCCATGCAGACCAATTTAATGCAGTTTGCGGTGTATGGTCTGAGTACTGACAGGCTGACTCCCCACTCCTCCAACCTCTGCAGCAATGCTGGCAGCATTCATACTGCTATTTCCCAAAGACAACCTCTGGATATGATGCTGAGCATGTGCACTCAGCTTCTTTGGTCGACCATGGTGAGGCCTGTTCTGAGTGGAACCTGTCCTGTTAAACCACTGCATGGTCTTGACTAGAGATGAGCCAAACACCCCCCTGTTCAGTTCGCACCAGAACTTGCAAACAGGCAAAAAATTTGTTTGAACACGCGAACACCGTTAAAGTCTATGGGACACGAACATGAATAATCAAAAGTGCTAATTTTAAAGGCTTATATGCAAGTTATTGTCATAAAAAGTGTTTGGGGACCTGGGTCCTGCCCAAGGGGACATGGATCAATGCAAAAAAAAGTTTTAAAAACGGCCGTTTTTTCAGGAGCAGTGATTTTAATAATGCTTAAAGTGAAACAATAAAAGTGTAATATCCCTTTAAATTTCATACCTGGGGGGTGTCTATAGTATGCCTGCAAAGGGGCGCATGTTTCCCGTTTTTAGAACAGTCTGACAGCAAAATGACATTTCAAAGGAAAAAAAGTCATTTAAAACTACTCGCGGCTATTAATGAATTGCCGGTCCGTCAATACACATAAAAGTTCATTGATAAAAATGGCATGAGAATTCCCCACAGGGGAACCCCGAACCAAAATTAAAAAAAAAAAATTACCTGGAGGGTCCCTCTAAATTCCATACCAGGCCCTTCAGGTCTGGTATGGATATTAAGGTGAATCCCGGCCAAAATTTAAAAAAAAAAATTGCGTGGGGTCCCCCTCAAAATCTATACCAGACCCTTCAGGTCTGGTATGGATTTTAAGGGGAACCTCGCACCAAAAAAAAAAAATGGCGTGGGGTCCCCCTTAAAATCCATACCAGACCCTTATCCGAGCACGCAACCTGGCAAGCCGCAGGAAAAGAGGGGGGGACAAGAGAGCGCCCCCCCTCCTGAACCATACCAGGCCACATGCCCTCAACATTGGGAGGGTGCTTTGGGGTAGCCCCCCAAAACACCTTGTCCCCATGTTAATGGGGACAAGGGCTTCATCCCCACAACCCTTGGCCGGTGGTTGTGGGGGTCTGCGGGCGGGGGGCTTATCGGAATCTGGAATCCCCCTTTAACAAGGGGACCCCCAGATCCCGGCCCTCCCCCCTGTATGAAATGGTAAGGGGGTACTTGTACCCCTACCATTTCACAAAAAAACTGTCAAAAATGTTAAAAATGACAAGAGATAGTTTTTGACAATTCCTTTATTTAAATGCTTCTTCTTTCTTCTATCTTCCTTCGGTTTCTTCTTCCATCTTCTACTTCTTCTGGTTCTTCTGGTTCTTCTGGTTCTTCCTCCGGTGTTCTCGTCCAGCATCTTCCTCCGCGGCATTGGCGTCCTCTTCCCTTCTTCTCCTCGGGCCGCTCCGCATCCATGATGGCATGGAGGGAGGCTCCCGCTGTGTGACGCTTCTCCTCTTCTGACGGCCCGGTGACCCCGCCCCCCTCTGACACACGGGGACTTTACAGGACTTCCCTGTGGCATTCCCCGTGATGTCAGGGGGTGGGGTCACCAGTTACGTAACCCCACCCCCTTCTGACATCACGGGGAATGCCAGAGGGAAGTGCCCATCAAGTCCCCGTGCGTCAGAGGGGGCGGGGTCACTGGGTGGCTCCGTCCCCCGTTATTTAAGAACCGTCAGAAGAGGAGAAGTGTCACACAGTGGGAGCCTCCCTTTTTTTGTGAAATGGTAGGGGTACTTTTGTACCCCCTTACAATTTCACATGGGGGTAGGGCCGGGATCTGGGGGTCCCCTTGTTAAAGGGGGATTCCAGATTCCGATAAGCCCCCCACCCGCAGACTCCCACAACCACCGGCCAAGGGTTGTGGGGATGAGGCCCTTGTCCTCATCAACATGGGGACAAGGTGTTTTGGGGGGCTACCCCAAAGCACCCTACCAATGTTGAGGGCATGTGGCCTGGTACAGTTCAGGAGGGGGGCCGCTCTCTCGTCCCCCCCTCTTTTCCTGCGGCATGCCAGGTTGGGTGCTTGGATAAGAGTCTGGTATGGATTTTTGGGGGGACCCCACGCCATTTTTATTCTTAATTTTGGCGCGGGGTTCCCCTTAAAATCCATACCAGACCTGAAGGGTCTGGTATAGATTGTGAGGGGAACCCCATGCCATCTTTTTTTTGGCCGGGGTTCCGCTTAATATCCATACCAGACCTGAAGGGCCTGGTATGGAATTTAGGGGGACCCCCACTTCATTTTTTTTTTTTACATTTTGGTTCGGGGTTTCCCTGTGGGGAATTCCCATGCCATTTTTACCAATGAACTTTTATGTGTATTGTCGGACCGGCAATTCATTAATAGCCGCAAGTAGTTTTAAATGACTTTTTTTCCTTTGAAATGTCATTTTGCTGTCAGACTGTTCTAAACACGGGAAACATGCGCCCCTTTACAGGCATACTATAGACACCCCCAGGTACGAAATTTAAAGGGATATTACATGTTTATTGTTTCACTTTAAAGTGGGGTTCCACTCAAATTTTTAACTTAATCTTACCCCCTTCAGTTAATTGCATAGATGTTCAAATGCCGCAGCAATTTTTTTTTTATCGCTGTAATTACCTTTATATTGTACTTTTGTGGCACTTCCTGTCTCTCCTCCCATGGCAGTAGGCGTGTTTATTGTCTTTCCCTGGCGCCGCACCGTCTCCTGGGAGCTTAGTGTCGGGCTTCCCAAGATTCAGTGCAGAAACAATGATCATGCGCGTGAACAAGCTGCGAATGAACAGCATTCACCGCATCCTGGAAATGAATGCTTGTGGGCTTCACATGCCCACAAGCAAGATGGAAACAGCCAGCATCACATTTTTTAAGTTATTCTTCCGTAAGAAAACAGAGGCAGAAATATTACACCCAAACTGTGAGTATTATTTTGGGGTTAGCAAATTGTCTCAATTACCTAAAAAAAAAATAAAAAAAATTGGTCGCCGGACTCCCACATTAAGCATTATTAAAATCACTGCTCCCGAAAAAAACGTCCGTTTTTAAAACTTTTTTTGCATTGATCCATGTCCCCTGGGGCAGGACCCAGGTCCCCAAACTCTTTTTATGACAATACCATGAATATAAGCCTTTAAAATTAGCACTTTCGACTTCTCCCATAGACTTTTAAAGGGTGTTCCGCGGCATTCAAATTTGCCGCGAACACCCCAAATTGTTCGCTGTTCGGTGAACTGGCGAACAGCCGATGTTCGAGTCGAACATGAGTTTGACTCGAACTCGAAGCTCATCCCTAGTCTTGACCACCGTCCTGCAGTTCAGTTTCAGGGTCTTGGCAATCTTCTTATAGCCTAGGTCATCTTTATGTAGTGCAACAATTATTTTTTTCAGATCCTCAGAGAGTTCTTTTCCATGAGGTGTCATGTTGAATTTCCAGTGACCCGTATGAGAGAGTGAGAGCGATAACACCAAATTTAACACACCTGCTCCCCATTCACACCTGAGACCTTATGAGTCACATGACACTGGGGAGGGAAAATGGCTAATTTAGCCCAATTTGCTCATTTTCACTTAGGGATGTCCTCACTTTTGTTGCCAGCGGTTTAGACAGCAATGGCTGTGTGTTGAGTTATTTTGAGGGGACAGCAAATTTACACTGTTATACAATCTGTACACTCACTACTTTACATTGTAGCAAAGTGTCATTTCTTCAGTGTTGTCACATGAAAAGATATAATAACTGTGACAGACCTAGCCGGGAGAGAGACTTTTGGAGGGGACTGTATGCTAGCCTCTTGCCGATCAATCATGGGCCCTTGCATTTGGGGGAACGGTGCTCTTTGTGAGCTGTATGCCTGGGGACCCTTGAGGTGGTATTACTGTGGATTCGGGTCCTGGTCCCCCAGGACACACAGACTCTGGGGACCCTGGATTTGCCATATTGGAATAGTGACTGATTCATACCATTGGGACTCCTACTGTTAAATGCTAATGTCATCAATTCCAGCTACCTGTCTGTTGTCTGCTAAAATGTGTATTGTAAATAAGTGTCTAGCATGGGATCTAAGAGTCATTAGATCCCCATTGTTGTTTGTGTTTAATTAACTCTGCTATTGTGATACTGTTGATTGGATTTTCTGAACTACAAGATGGCCAGTCTGGCCTAAAGGTCATGTCTGAGTCATCTAGGCTGTCTAAAGGGATTAGTTAATTAGCTCATTAATTAGGTTAATTAGGTTACAGCTGTATTGTTAGAGTAATATGAGCAGGAGGTCTGCACCTCCACTTTTAGTGTATAAAAGAGCCTGTATTGTGCAATAAAAGAGATTTCCTGTTTGAACTTACATACAGCCTGCCTGGTGTTTGTTCTGAGCTATCACAACTGGACTAGAACGGCACAGAGCTGTAGTTCTAATCCCGGAGCATTGGATGACCGAGTAATCAGATGTTGCCATCTGCAATCTGATTCTATAGCCACAGAGGAGTGTCGGGAGAGTGGAACCGAGTGAGCAAGGGGCTCGTTACAATAACATATTTACAAAAATGTGAGGGGTGTACTCTACTTCTGTGAGATACTGTGTACTGCAGGAAACCTGCCCTGACAAATTAAACTGACACTAAAGTAAAAATGAATGGTCACACTACACTCCCAAAACTGACACTAAATTAAAAATGAATAGCTACACTACACCTACAAAAACAGACACTAAAGTAAACATGAATGGTCACACTACACTAAACTATCATTAGATTCACACTAAACTGATATTCTACACTGACAATAGAAGCACAATAGCACACTTTAGCACACTAACTTGCTAGCAGCACTGAACAGAGCCCTGTTCTATCTCTTTCCACGGCAATATCACACTGCAAATGCCAGCTATGGGGAGTTTTTTTTTATAGTGTGGAGCTGGACTAAGAGCAATGAGCCATGATTGGATAGAGTCATCATCATTACTTTCTCCAATCATGGCTCCGACAGTGCTCTGTGCCCTGATTGGGCAAAGCTTTCATTGCTTCAGCCAATCAGGGAATCCAATGCACTGTGCGGCGGCACAGTGCATTGTGGTCATTTGGTGGGCTGAACAAATGGTCGAACGCCCCAATAATTAGGGTGTTCATCGAATGGGCGAACCGGCAATTTTTTGGCCCAAACTTATGCTCGGGCTGAACCGTTCGCCCAACTGTACTGCTCTTGTTTTAAATATCACGTCAAAGATAATGATTATGATAAATGATGATGCTGATCATGATGATGAATAATATTAATGGATGAAGATGAAGGAAATGGCAGAGCCCTGAAACGTGTTGCTATTCAGTTCCTTGAACACATAGGAAGCCATCTCATGTGCAGGGATACTGCATGTTAGCGGGTCCTGTGTACCAGTGCTGGCATTACTGCTCATAGCCTTAAGGCTGCATAGAAACCCAGAGGTGCCATGTTAACATTACACCATGGAAATCCTGTACCCACTCACAGTTGTTTATTTAACTGTAAACAAGAATTGCTATTTTAGTCATTAGTTTTAACATGCCTGCACCCTCCATGTACTTCTCTTCACTTAATAGTAGGATCACCCCTGATTTGCCCTTATCTACTGGATGATAAATATAGATGTTATAGACTACGGGGCTGACTAGTCTATAACTGACATATGTACATGTTTTACTTCTTTTTCTGAAAGTGGACCTTTATGAGAAATAAAGACATAGTTATTTCAGTATTCAGCCTGCAATAGTAATTCTACATCCCACTGTCCCAAGTTATTTGTTATGTGGCTCTTACCAGTAGATCTTGGTGACTGACATTCAGGCAGAGCTGGCCAATCATTAGCATTGCATTTAGAGTTTCCTGTCATCATATTCTAAGATCAAGCAAGGGTTATATGAGCAGTCACTAGAAGAATGCAGAATTCACATTAGTTCAGGTGATTTTTTTCTGCTATTTTCTTTTATTATTCTTTTATTTTAATCAAGGCTTACTTTTAGGTTTTGCTGCCTTTATATTTCAGCATAGGCTTTGTATGCGTTAATAATTATCATCATGATTATCCATGAATTTTCAATATAATTAGCAAATAATCTATACAACACAAAGATCCACCACTCATAGCAATATTGACAATGTATGCAAAAAGATGGAGCCGGCAACACTGTAATCCATATCTGTATGTATTGACTACATAAGAGTGAAAATAAAACAAAGAAGTTTCTTTGTTTTATTTTCACTCTTATGTAGTCAATAAATATGCATACCAATTACAGTGTTGCTGAATCCATCTTTTTGCATATCCTGTTCTGGTGTGAACAGACACACTAATGCCCCATACACACGGTCGGATTTTCCGATGGAAAATATTCGATGGGAGCTTGTTGTCAGAAATTCAGACCATGTGTAGGCTCCATCGGACATTTTCCATTGGAATTTCCGTCACACAAAATTTGAGATCTGGATCTCAAATTTTCCGACAACAAAATCCGTTCTCATAAATTTTGATTGTGTGTACACAATTCCGATGCACAAAGTTCCACGCATGCTCGGAATCAAGCAGAAGAGCCGCACTGGCTATTGAACTTCATTTTTCTTGGCTCGTCGTAGGTGTTGTACTTCACCGCGTTCTTGATGTTCGGAATTTCCGACAAGATTTGTGTGACCGTGTGTATGCAAGACAAGTTTGAGCCAGCATCCATCGGAAAAAAAACATGGATTTTGTTGTCGGAATGTGCGATCGTGTGTACAGGGCATTAGCCTTCAATTGAATTGGGCTCTCCCTGTAGAGTGCGCTGCTTTCACTAGACTCACTTTGCTGAATATTGACAATGTACAGTATGTGGTAAAGCCACTTCTTCAAAAACCATGACAGTTTTCTCTCCTTTTTCCAATAACAATAACATATTTCTTCCTGAATTTCACAGGCCAGGGTTTTCTTACTTCTCTGTTAATACAATTTATTTTTGGGAAAGAATTGCAGGATAAATATTAAATGCATTCAGTCTTTGCCAAGATTGTTATATTCTGTAAAGCAATTAATTAAATAGGAAACTTGTTTTCTTTAATTTTTTTTGCAACTATTAAATGAAAAACCCTAAAGTAATATTACACTGAACCTGTCACAAACAATCTTCACAAAATGCATGTTCAAAGTGTTTGAAATGACACAGGTGTCTTCTTTTATGATATATAATTGAGTACTACAACAGAAGTATGAATTCTCAAAGAGTTGTTATGATGAGAATGTCATTCAAAGGGATTCTTCAAGTGGAGAGCTGAATGGATTAACCTACATAAGTGTTCTTATGAATATTCTGTACCTCATTATTTTTAGGTGTAATTAAAAATTATATTACAAACATTTTGGAATATTTTCCAGCAGCGTATTTTCTCATTAGCTTATTTTTTGCCTCTGTGAGCATTTGATGCTTGAGGTGCACTTCTGCAACATGTTTCTTGATCTTTCTTTATGTAAAATGCCAAGAAATTTTGAGAATTTCTTTTTTTATACATGCCGGTTTCGTTTATGCAGAGCTATGGTAGCATGTTTGAAATGTAACTCATATGTTAATAATGGTATTTTGAATGCTATACTTCTAAGTAGGCTAAAGGTAGCCATAGACATGGCAACTGCATTTCCTGAACCATCATACTATATGCATGAGAGGGGGGTGACCATATACAAGTGAGGGGAATAAGCATGTACAGGTGCATGGAAGGGGGTTGCCCATGTACAGGTGTATATAAAGTAATGGTGCTTCTACTCCACCACATTAATATTTCACAAATGCAGAACAAGGTGATAGTGTGTCCAGAAAGCATCCCTCCTGACATCCATGTACTCACCTTACCCGCACTACTTTGCAGTTCTTTGCTCCTCCACAGTCAGAAAGAATACCATAAGCATAGTGTTTACTTTCCCTTTTACAGTGTGCTTCTATGAAATCTGTAGAAGCTGATCATTTCATCTCCCAGGCTTAGTGCGGGATGTTGTTTCATACACTCTGCTGGTGGTTCCAGCCTGCATCTGCATGTGGGTCTGCTAGAGTTTCTGGTTAAGCTGAGACCTAAGTGCACAGTGCAGTGGTTAACACTTCTGCCTAGCAGCACTAGGGTAGTTGCTTCAAATCCCAGTCACCATACTAACTGCTGGAGTGTGCATGTTCTCCCTGTGCCTGTGTGGGTTTCCTTCCACACTCCAAAGACATACTGAAGTTATTTGGCTCCTGTCTAAATTGGCCCTAGTATGTATGAATTTGAGTTAGGGACCTTAGAGTGTAAGCTCCTTGAGGGTAGGGGCTGATGTGAATGCACAAGATTATATATGTAGCGGTCATAATATATATATAACTTAATGTTATGTTATATCTTATCATCTGGCGCCATCTAGCGGCCAAAATATAAAAGGTCTGCATCTTTATTTTTTTTGGTTGTTCAGAAGTTGACATGGAAGTGCTTTGTTTGTTTACATTTGGACATTAACTTGACCTACCCACAATGCTCATTAACTCCCATGAACCTTAGGGAACAGAACTGCTGTGTGGGAAGATTATAAAAAGGCTGTGAGCGGCCATCTTAGGTCTCTTAGACACGCATGGCCATCCTGGGAGGATCTGTGTGAGGTCTCCAGCACAGCGCGGCCTACCTCCATGGAAGAGCGATTCGAGCAGCAGTACTGTGACCAGGGCTTTTTTTCAGGGGGAACTTGGTGGAACTCAGTTCCACCACCTCTGACTCAGACCTTTGGTGCCTGCTCACCACAATCACTTGTAAACACAGAAGTCTGGTTTCTGTGTTTACAAGTGACAGCTCTGCACTCTGTGTGTAACCCCCATGAACTCTGCACTCTGTATGTAATGCAATCCTGATATTTAATGCCCCTTTAAGACACTTCTACTGTTTGTGAAATATGACCACATCCACTATTTGATGGGGTTTTGGGGGGGGGGGGGGTCGTGGTTGAGTTCCAGCACCTATTATTTGAGAAAAAAAGCCCTGACTGTGACACACCAAAGAGCTGGACTGACAGTTGGGCAAGACTGGGAAGAAGCCAGAGGAGCATGTCGGAGTCATCTGGGAGTTCTGGAGCGTCTTGAACTGTGGAGCGGAGTAGCGCAACAGTGCCGACCAGTCGGAGACAGAACCCTGTACATCAGAGCAGAGTCTTCTGACAACACTGTCCTGGTTGGGTGAGAGGGCTCTTGCCCGAAAGTTTCTTGATACACTTTTATACATCCATCTACACAAGACAGAGTTGCTGGGACCCATAGTCCCACAAGCAAAGTCAAGAGGATTTAGTACTCAGTCCCTGACATCAAAGTTAGTTATAGTGCTGCTGTACCAGAACCTTATTTTCACATCGCCAGTCTACTTTGATCAGGAGTCATTAACCCTTTGGATCACAAATCTATTTTGTTCTTTTTGCTAGCAGATGAAAAGAAGGACTGTTTAGTAAAACGCAAGGCCTTGTGTCCCTTTACTATATTGGGGTAGTGTGATACTAAATGAGGGAGCTCTCTAATTGTTGTACTACACTTTATCAAGTTAGTCTTTCATTTAGTAAAGTAATAAAGTGCGCAGGAAATAGGATAGTGCTCATAGTGAGATAAATTCACTGTGATGGTTATCCTATTTACATTGCTACACCACTCATATATTGTTTCAGACATTTTATACCTGTATTGTATCTTTGTAATAAAAAGTTCAGTTGGCTGTCAGACTATGTTGGTCTGACAGTACAACCATTGTAGTTTAAACCTTCTAAAACAATTACAGTAAATAAGGTTGTTGTTCAACATCACCAGCCAAGAGGAGGGTAAGGTAACTACAGATAGGTATATTATATTGAGTATTGTGAACTTGCCTTTATGATTTCGTTTTGACTGCACACTATCACACCACAGCTGTGTCGCGGGGACTGAGATATTCAAAGGGGAAACAAAGCAGAGTACAGGCCCGAATAAATCAACAGCTCCTTCGGGATCAGTGCTAGATATATATATATATATATATATATATATATATATATGTAGCGCAGGGGTTTTGTTACCCAAGTTATCAAGCTAAGTAATGTATTGTTCCTTAAGTAAGAGTTTGGCTCCTTCTAGTGTCCTTTTAATGCTATTAAGACTTTTGTTTAGTCTCTGTGAGGCATTGTTACAAAGCATTGTGGGAGATGTAGTTTAATGAGGAGTTGACTCATGTGTTAACTTAGTTTGAGAACTATTAAACCCACAAGGCCAAGTTACTGCGCTGCATGCTGGGAGCAGAAATAAAAAGGACAGCACGGCCATCTTTCAGTCTCTTGGGACGTCGTTCAGCAAACAGCAAGGAGGTCTGTGTTGTATGACCAAAAGATTGCGGCCTGCACAGTGCAGATCGGGTTCGCCAGCCTCTGAGGGACTCCAGAGTACAGCTCTGCCAGCTTAGCTGTGGATCAGTGTGCAGGACATCTGAAAGTTCCTGAATGCCAGCCATCCGGAGGAGCGGTACAGCGTGGCAGAGCCATCTTTCATCAGACTGAGACAACAGGAGAAAAGACTTGACGGAGCCTCACAGCCTTTGGGTCTATTGTGGTGAGAAGTGTGATGGAGATATTGAATTTCTTAATATCATGATTAATATCATGATAGAACAAAGCTCTCCTTAAGGAATGTAGTTACATTGATGTGAACCCGAGAAGCCCTAGAGGTGTTGATTAGATCAAAGGGTATTGGCAGACCTTAAGGCATTCATTCTTCAGGGGGCCATTAACATGCTTCCAATACACTGGTGGTCCCTAGATGTTAATTGAATCAACTCACCAGGGGCCATTAACATACTACTGTCGGGACTGTTTGGGCTGGGAGATCAAGGGAGATTGTTCATTAATTCATAGACTGATAGGCACCGAGGGGGTCGCAATGTAACAGCAATGTCCGAGCATGAATTAGCAAAGGGGCTTCAAAATGTAGCCAACCAGACTTTGAGACATCTCTGACCCAATCAATATATTGCATCTGTTGATTGGTGGAGAAGGCATATAAAAGAGAGATGGCTAAATGGTTTTAGAAACAGTCCAGCCCGAGAACATCTAAGGGGACATGCTGTCTGCGTAAAGTATACTGGAATCTATGTCTATCTTTCTTTCTAACCTTTTTGTATCCTAGGATTTGTCTTATGACTTTGTATATCTTGTATATGTCCATTGCAAACATTTATGAGTTTGGTCTAAATTAACTTTGCAGCCTAGAGCAAACACTGTACTTATGCCATCCCTAGAGATATATGATAAATTCTAATTATTCTAACTTTCTTTTTCTGTGTAAATAAATGTAATTGTTTATCTTTTTTTTCCCTGTTATCACTTGTTTTTATTCTTATATAGACAAAGGTTTAATCACTTAGATTTGTATCGTTAATCATTTAAGTGAGGTATAAATATTTCCGAAACATATGGTGCCCCAACGTGTGAGGAAGCTTCACGTTTGAGTGATTTTGCGGGTGGAGGACAAGTCTAACTCCAAAAACGGTAAGCATTTTTATGTCTTTGTTTGTATGTCTGTCTCCCCTGTATGAACACCCAAACTAGCAAGCTTCTTTGTACATTGTTTATATATATAACCTTTTGTCTGTACTAATACTTTGATGAGACTGATATGAACAGTATAAGTGAAATAAAATTGTACTGAGAGTGTATGAGAAGGCATCCTGCTCGGTTGGGCCAACACTGCAGGAGGGTGTCTGTGTGAATGATAAGGGGTTCTGATTGGACGTTTGAAGGCAGTGGAAAGAAGTAGGATCTGGGTCTTTCTGCCAACAAGCGCTTCTGGTTGACCCTTGCATGAGTCTAGGTCAAGACGCTTCCCGGTCTTTGAGATCGAATTGCACCTGTGGGCCTAGTACACACTGAATGATCTTCGATGTATGTATCTATCTTTCTGTGTAAACTACTAACTGGGGATCGTAAGCTTTGTGATTAGATCTGTAATGTTGTAACTCCTACAAATCGTATTGCAATTAGGTGTGCATCAGTTAACTACCTCCTGTACTACAAGCATGCATAGGATCCTGATTATCTAAGTTCGTGCTAATCATTAGTGATAATTATTTAGTTTGGGAAATCTCCAGGCTAATTTTTTGAAGGACTATAGCCAGGACAGGGAATTGGCCTGGCAAGTAGTGAAAAAAAAATCGGCAAGGGTGACAGGGGCGGTACCTGTCAACCCAATTCTTGGTCAGAGAGTAGCTACCTCTGAAGTAAAGGCAACCTGTAAAAAGGTTGGGGGAATCAGTTCAAGGTCCGGAGTCCATAAAGGATGGGTAATCTAATCGCTTCAAAGAGGGGGTCTGAATGGGGTAAACCCTATCAAATGACCCCAAGGGAAGAGATGATAGATAAATATGGACCTTGGGTTGTGAAATATTTGCAAGATTGGGATCGTTGGACTGGGAAGAAGTATTTTAAAAGAGGTACTTTTAAGCCAAAAGCTTGGGAAGATCTGTACCGTGCTCATCACAGAAAGATGACACGACCATATGAAAAAGATACGTTATTTATATGGATGCTGGAGTCAGCAAATAAAACAGAGGAAGTGAATGTTATTACTATGGGATTTAAGGAGAAATCATTCCAAACAATGCTTGAACGTAGGGACAAGCGGAAACCATCACAAGCTACAACAAGGGGTGACAGTGATTGTCAGGGAGACAAGGAGCAGTTGTCAGGACTTGGGCCTTATACAGTTGCCCTGTCGTGGTTAGCTGAATGCTCAGGGGCTGACATGAATTGTCACCTTTCAGTGGTGGACAAAAAGGTAGAGCCACAACACAAGTCTGATACCTCAGTAAAATGTGGATTACAGGGGGATGGGGAGGTACAGGAAGAAGAAGGCAGAGTAGCAAGACAAGGAGACGAAATGGCCATGCTGGCATTAAGGGAGAAAGGTCTCCAGGCAGAAGGGACACTTTCTGTCCCGCTGACGGGAGAGGATGTGAAATTAAATCTCACTGAAAGAAGCTGTAATAAGCGCACGGGAAAACCGCCGCTAATCTTTGCGGCCAGGTGGTTAGCGAAACAGTATGAACATTTGAAAGTGCAAAACACATCCCTAAAAGAAGAGCTAGAAATCACCAAAGGTAACATCAGTACTTTAGAAGCTTCCATGTCAAATTCAGAGGCTATCCACTAGCAATTAGTACTAGAAAACAAAAGATTACAGGAGGACATTCTCCAGTTGGGGAAGAGACTGAAGGAAGCAGAAGGTGGGGTGAAACCATTATCTGTCAGCTGCCAGGAGCCGTTGGATCAGTTTTCAGATAGAGAAGATAACAAGGTAACTGATTTGGGTAGGTCTGAATTCAGGGGGACATCCTCCACACCTAAGGTATGTATCAACAAGAATAAATCCCAGGAAGGTAAGAGCTCTTTAAAAATTGCCCCTATATTTTGTAAGCCGCAGGTAAAAGCTACGAGTGCAGAAAAGTCCATCCCACAGTCATCTAAAACAAAGCCCTTTGTTAAGAGGTGTTGTACCACTTTAAATAAGATAAAATGCCACTTATGCGGATTACTGGGTCACATCGCGAGATTCTGTCTATCCAGTTCAAGTCAAAAAGTCGGTAAGCATAATCCATATAGGACCACAAGACGTGATTTTGAAGTGTACTCTGCACGCTTCGCCACATGGCCTAGAGGTATGAAGTATGGACCACCTGGGTCAGGGGTCCCATTCCAAACTCCTGAGAAGGGGCTAATGAAATGGGATGGATCTCTGAAAGAATTTCAACCTTACCAAACAGATGTTATGGGTTTAAGAAGAAGTATATGTGTGATGTCTAGAGTTCATCTATAACCTAGCCAATTGTGTGAGTGTGTGGAGTATGCTATATATTTTGTGTTGTGTGACGTTTGTTCTCAGCTGCTGACAGCCCACCCAAATGACCCCCCTTCTTTCTCACCAGGTCTGTGAAAAGGTACAGCGAACTGTATTGACATGCAAATGACCTGAGCCAAGATAATTATCTGTACTAGTGAATTGAAAGATACATGTACTAAAATGGGTTTGTTTTTCAGGAAAACAGTACTGGAGAGGTTCTTTGTGGTGAGGTATTATGATCTGTTGACAAATGGTACTGCTAAAAGGTTTTTTACGGATTGCTAATTTTTTTCAACCATGGTGAATACATTTTTTTTTGGGGGGAATTATTGGTATACCATAAAACAAAAAATCCACGTGGTATTAATGTGTATTAAGTAATACATATTAATGATAAGTTGAGCTCAACAACTTTTTGGTATCTTAAAAAAAAAAAAGTGCACTGTTTATGTAATATAATGTAATGTATATTTGTGTTTCATATGCTAATGTCTTGTTACAGGTATATAACCATTGGATTATTTTGTTTCTAGGAGGAAAATGGAATATTTATTACTAAATTTTATTGGTGTTTTATTCCTCAGATTCGATAATTGGGTTTCCTGGCTTTAAAGGGCACATCGGTCGGCTTGTGTACCCACTACTGTTCAGTGATCCCGGCGCCTCAGTGCTGCAAGGGATTTTTCTTTGCCCTTTGGCCACTTGTGTTTGGTAGCAGAAGTTCCTCGAGTTGGATACACATTATGCAATTTTTGTTTTCCAATTTCCTTCAGTTTTACCTTCAGATGTGTAGTATGAGGGCCTGCCTGATGGCATACAAGTTGAGAGTGTATAGTTTTGGGAGAGCCTGGAGAAGAGTTGTGCAGGAAGATTGTGTATATTGCACACTGTGTTCTGGATGGAGAGGTCATTGCTGGGAAGGAAGCACCTGGGTATTATTTGGGACATAGACGAGTTTGTTTCGGTGTCCTAAGGAATACCAATGTAACGTTAATCAGGGAACTAGAGGGATCCTTGAACCTAACCATAGGTAGAGGTGCATTGTATACCCTGGGCATGGTCTCTGAAATCCAGGCACAGGGATGGAGTTGTGTGGGCACACTGTATTCTCCTCAGTGGATACCCATAGTTGTCCTTCCTGTCCTAGACTCCTTGCGTACCTTAACTAGTGGTCTGTGTCCTGCATGACAGGGAGACCAGTGACCCATAAGGGGTGCAGCCTCTATAAAGAAACTAGTGTACCTGGTGGCAGGTGGTTTTCAATCCGGGTATTCTGACTATTTCCCATCCTTAGGAAAGAGAGGCTTAATGGAGACTGTCTTTGGAGCTGGAGGTGGGGCACTGGGTACCTTAAAGCACTATGGAATTGGAGATATTCAGGATTACATTGGGGGGGTCTCGTGCTACAAATCAGGGAAGGGGTTAGGAAAGCCAACTTGCTCTGTCCAGCATCACTTTGCAAGGACAGACGGGGGGGGGGGGGGGTAGTATCCAGGTTGCCTATGAGTCGTAATAGATTGGTGGATGACTCAGTTCCAGGATCGTCAAAAATCTTACTTGCACTGTTCTCATCCCTAATGGCAGGGATGGAACATTGTGCAGATATCACAGTCAATCTGGGTACTATCCTATCAGGCTCTACTGGATTACACCCTGGAGTCCATCTTGTTCTGATGGTTTGAGTATGGACAGCCTCAGATGACTGGTACTGATAAGTGCTAGAGGAAGGTAGGGGTTGTGCTATGGGAAAAGGCAACAATGCTGGCACAGGGGGGGGTCATGTCTAATGGATGCCAGGGTAGTGTCCCAACTGGTCCTAAACAAAGTTAAAACTACTTGAGACTGGAGACCAGGGTACTGGTGCTAGTATCACATGTCTAATGATGCACTGTTTTCAGCATCAGGTTAAATGGTACTCAACAGGGTACACTACCTCGGGGAGTCTATGGTACACCTCCTCTGGCCCGTGGCATGGATATAACAGGAACACCGGGTTGTACCCCGATCACCCCTGAAGAAAGGTTTTATAGCAAACCTGACATCCCCTTACACCTACAGAAACTTCCTCTGGTATTTGGGGAGTTAAGAGCTTGGCTGATGGATTTCGGACAACAGGATGAAATATTAAATGTACTAAGAGATGCTGAGAAACAAGCCACCATACGGCTCACCCATGATCAAAATAGATTGATCCAAGTATCCCACGCTTTAGACGCAGACGCTAAGATTTCCTGGTGGGAAAGTTTATTTGGGTATAGTCCGAACGCTACAGCTTTCCTAAACATTTTGCTCCACCCTGTTGTTGTCCTAACCTGTGCAGCCTTATTGCTTTTCCTGATGCAGGTAATAATGTGTGTTACTATCAGGAGAATGAATGCCAAAGCTATGAGAATGTGTACCTCAACAAGGTATCTTCTCTCAAGGAACAGAAAGGCCACTAACTCAGAAACAAATCTCTGAGGAAGCCATATCCAATCCAGACCAGTACACAGAAGTTGCGCATTTAAGAGAGGACCCTAGAACTATATTTTTCTTGTTCCAGGGATAAGCCTCTTCAATTTTTAGTAATAAAGTGCAGTCAGGTTTACCTAAATTCCAAAAGTTTTAATCATTTTTTATTTATTTATTTATTTATTTTTTCTCTCCCTTTTGTTGTTAATATCTGTGTACCTGACCTGCAAATATACTGTTAATGGGAGAGGAGTTTTTTTAGAAAAACATTTGTTTTGTTTTTTTGTTTTTATTTTTTATTATGTTTTTTTAACCAATGTATTCATTTTTTTATACAGATTCAAGGCTCTTTAACAGTCTTGGTTGGAGTAGCGTTCAATCTGTAGTTTTTTTTGTTTTTTTGTTCTTTTTTTCCCATTATTCCCACTATTTTTCCTGTTCATTTTCATTACTCACCTCTCTTCCATTCCTTTTTCTTCTTTAATATTATGCTCTCTGAGTTTTTCCTTTGGTTTCTATCATCTATCTTCTCAAGATAATGTAACTAAGACATCAGTCATATCATTTTTGTTTAAAAAAAGACTTTGCCTGCCCGCAAGTACCATATTTTAACAAAAGTATCCCTGGACATCCAGTTTTATGTCTTAATGTAATTTCACCTCCCCTAGTCTACATACTACTTTAACCTGAGCCCCGTGAGCAGGTGTGGTGAACCCAGGGACCTGGCAATAACAGACAGTATTGTCTATCCCTACCATCAAGGGCCATGGATGATACTGGCTGTTGCTCAGACTCTGTACCCTGTGGGGAACCCACTCTACTCGTCCACATTACACCCTTTAGGAGTATTTAGTCTTATTGGTCAACACTCTGCTCCTGTCCAGCATTTCTCCAATATCTGTACACTAATGTTCTCCTCTCTCTTTTTGTATTCATGCACGACTGTCTGGAGGCCCGCCCGACCCCACCTGAAGAAGCAGCGACCACCAAGTTATTTCTTGAGATAAATGTGTCACAAATAAGACTTTCCTGGACTTTCCTTCACCATGCTGAAAAGTGTTGTCTCACGGTCCGATCCAATCGATGCAACCGTTACATGGTCCTACAAAGATACAGGACTAGATATGCCAGGATTCCGCCATCAATGTTGGAGTTCCGCTTTTCCAAGGCAGAGGGGCGATGAAATATTGCAGTACAGACACTCATGGTTTGGATGTGAAGTCTCAAAAGCACCAGGATTTCTTTGCTATCTTAAGCCTACCTTGAGGAGTTCCGGCGTGTTCAAGAAAGGAAGAGGAGGCCGCAGTGGTGGTGGGGAAGGGTCGGGGCTTCTGGGCTGTTGTGGGTGGGTGCAAGATCATTGAAGGAGGACATAAGTTCAAGAATGAACTTCAGGGGGAAATGTGATGGAGATATTGAATTTCATATTTATATCAATGAGGTTCAAAAGGACCATTGCAAGGACTTAAATTAAACTGCCTTGCCCCATAGGATGTATGTGTGTGTATGATATATATATATATATGTGTATATATATCTAGCTATGTGTGGGTATATATATTTATATATGGGTATGTGTCTTAATATCATGATAGAACAAAGCTCACCTTAAGGAATGTAGTTACATTGATGTGAACCCGAGAAGCCCTAGAGGTGTTGATTAGATCAAAGGGTATTGGCAGACCTTAAGGCATTCATTCTTCAGGGGGCCATTAACATGCTTCCAATACACTGGTGGTCCCTAGGCGTTAATTGAATCAACTCACCAGGGGCCATTAACATACTACTGTCGGGACTGTTTGGGCTGGGAGATCAAGGGAGATTGTTCATTAATTCATAGACTGATAGGCACCGAGGGGGTCGCAATGTAACAGCAATGTCCGAGCATGAATTAGCAAAGGGGCTTCAAAATGTAGCCAACCAGACTTTGAGACATCTCTGACCCAATCAATATATTGCATCTGTTGATTGGTGGAGAAGGCATATAAAAGAGAGATGGCTAAATGGTTTTAGAAACAGTCCAGCCCGAGAACATCTAAGGGGACATGCTGTCTGCGTAAAGTATACTGGAATCTATGTCTATCTTTCTTTCTAACCTTTTTGTATCCTAGGATTTGTCTTATGACTTTGTATATCTTGTATATGTCCATTGCAAACATTTATGAGTTTGGCCTAAATTAACTTTGCAGCCTAGAGCAAACACTGTACTTATGCCATCCCTAGAGATATATGATAAATTCTAATTATTCTAACTTTCTTTTTCTGTGTAAATAAATGTAATTATTTAAGGTTTAATCACTTAGATTTGTATCGTTAATCGTTTAAGTGAGGTATAAATATTTCTGAAACAGAAGGGCACCTCCCCAGTTCAGTAAAGTACATTATTAGCTGAGTGCGTTATCTACAGACTGCTGGTGAGACTTGTAGTCCCACAGAAGTGATTTCACTTGTCCACAAGCTGCATACAGCTGAATTTCAGGATTGTTCCCCTTGTGCTATAAAGTAAATACTGAATTGTACTCACTGATAAGGAGGAAGTATTCTAAGTGTCCTATATCTCCAGTTACACAGTTACCAGCACATCAGTTTATTCTACAGTTTGCTTTCTATTTGTTTCAATGCTTTGATTACAAATACTGCAGTTTAAACCATAAGCTACATGAAGATTCTGAAGATAAGGAACTTTTACCGCTTTCTGCAAATCATCACAGTTCTACTTTACATCTATATTAGAACTTTGAATTGCAACCTAGGGGGAGCCCTTGAGCACATATATATATATCTTATATGTGAGAAATATTGTAGTATATGCTGGTGTGTGAATTGAGGTAGCAGCGGGAAGGTGTTCAATATAAGTTTAGGAGAGTATTGGGTATCTATTTCACTGTGTACCTGTCTGCATACACCCCCATACGGTGGTCATTGAACCTGCTGTTTTCATACCAATACTGCTTGTTATCGACTGTTATTTGTTGTTTATGTTCAATTGCATTATTCTTATGTTCAATATCCACTTTAGTAAACTTCTGAGTGGTTAATTAATATTCTGTGTGAATCTCTATCTATTACTACAGCTGATGAAGTGACGGGCCCCAAGGTTACGGTAAATATATTGTATAATGTATCATTACTATGTTTCTCTATACTGCTGGGTCCCACACTAATATTACCATACAGGTGTACCAGAGGGGTCGAGACAGTTCTTGGGGTTGAGAGGCAGGGTGTAGAATCAAACATTCATCAGCAGGCGGCGTGTCTGGACGTACACAGGAGAGGACGTGTCTCAGCTGAGCTCCTCCAAGGCTTGGACAATCTACCACCATCCAGGCTCCAATCCTCTCCTGAGAGCTTAGTCTCACACCATAACAACCTCCTAGGCCACTCTGCTACATATCTAGAGAGTTATTTCTCGGTTTGTCTGATCTCTGTATCCTGGGCCTACAGATCGCTCCACGCCAGAGAAGCCTGCCGCCATCTTGGGGCCTACGGCCCGATCGCTACCTCCGGCAACCCTTCCCTGTGAGCCGGGCACCGTATGGATGATCATCCCGGGTGGGCAGCCCTCCGCCTCCCAGGAAAATAGGGGGAGAAGGCGCCAGTGATCCCGGCCCCTCTGTCCGGCTCCACGGAGGCCTAATTTCATCCTGCGGCCTGCTGATTACCAGAAGCCTCCAGAAGCCTCCGACCTGCACTATCTAAGCTCCGGGAGCCGACATACAGTGGATCTGCCCCTCATTGGGTCGCAGTGAGTAACAGTTCCCCCCCTCACTCACTCCATATCCTTTATTAGCAACGGCGCTCACCCAGCCGGTTACAGCCGTTAGGAAAGTCCCCGGCTTTGGCCTACTTCTGGAGGGCGGCGGCCATCTTGGTACTCCAGGTACTCCTCCAGCCTCTCTGCTCCATTGACTCATTAAAACTTTCCCACTGCACTCATCCTTCAGCAAGATCCCCCATACATACAGCTGGGCTATATACCTTTTGTTGTTATTTTAAATTTGGATATTTACAATATCTTAAGAGGCCCGTGTGGGGGCGGGACTCTATATACACCCAACCCCTCTTGCTCTGCCCGCAATACATTTCTGCACTACTTGAACGGTGATCTGAGCCCACCTCACACCACAGTGCCTCAAACACCTCACCCTACAGTGACTCAAGCAGATGTAATTAACGAACGAATGATGGCCACCCCACCGAGAATGAACTATGTGCACTAAGTGAGCTTGAAGGCCCGTTTGCTCACCGAGACCTCTGCTACGCCATATTAAGCGCCTATAGATTCAGAGGTAAGCCAGATTCCCTGCCACAATTCCTGTCTATTACATGGGCAAAGTTGGCCAACAGCAGCGAACCTATAAAGCCCTATTTGGGTCACGCGAAGGTTCAAATATGGAACGCTATGTCACCGGACCACAACTTATGACCTCAAACACCCCCACAGACCCTTTTGCGGTGATGGACACATCCATGGGAGCAGAAAACGCTGTAAACTTATCTACTATTGCTCAAGGCCCAAATCTCGACTCTTCCACTCCACGCGAGATTCTTACCCCAGACATACTAGACGCCAAGCTTGATGCCAAGTTACAGCTCTTGTTACAACAAATTACAAATAATGTCTCGTTAGAGGTAAACAAGTTAGCTACGGAACTGAGAGGAGAGATCGATCAAATCGGTGAACGTACTAATACTCTCGAAAATAAATTTGATGAGATGATAAATTATGTGCAAGCAATTGAAGAGGAAAACCACAACTTACGTCTATCAGTCTCTCAATTGCAGTTACAGCAGGAGGACTTGGAAAACTGAGAAAGGAGACAAAACTTACGCTTTCGAGGTATCCCGGAAACGGTGGGAGACTCTGATCTACGTACCTATCTTCTGGGTCTCTTTAATACCCTGGCCCCTACAGTGGTGGATATTGATTGGCGCCTTGATAGGGCGCATCGGTCTCTGGCCCCCAGGCCCCCGGTAGGAGCCAGACCCAGAGATGTCATAGTGAAATTTAATTATTTCGAAAGCAAGGAAGCGCTCACTATTGCCACCCGCAACAAATCCCAACTTACATACAAGGGGGCAAAACTTCAAATCTTCAGCGACCTGTCTCCCATTACCCTTGCCAAACGTAGGAACCTACGCCCAATCACACTCCACCTACAACATCACAAGATCCCATATTACTGGGGCTTTCCATTTCGCCTCACCGTATCTAAAGATGGTGTACAGCATACTCTACGTGAGTTACTGGAAGGTGAGGCATTTTTGAAAAGTCTTGGCCTACCTCCACTCCCAGAAGAGGATTTAATCCCTCCAAATAATCAGGCTCGTCCCCCTCCTAATACACCTAGCCGCATCTGGACCCCGGTGAGAGACAAATCCAGGAAACACTTCTCCACACCTCAGCGTCTTCGTAACTCCAAGCAACCCCCTTGAAAGCTCAACACTTGTTTTCATGGATCCATCCACATTGTACTACTCAGAACATTTTACATGTTCCTAGAGTAGTAGAAGTTAATACTCTGATCTTTTATAACTTTTCTTTTTAGGACACCTACCCTGCTCCTTTTGGTTTTGGTTTTGTTTTCTTTTTTTTACACAAGGGTAGAACTATTTTTTCTTAATTTGCGTAGTCTTATAGCTAATGCCCATTCTTCCTCCCCGGTCATGAGTGATTCAGTTGACAGACCGTTCAGTACACCTCGCTGACTTGTTGACCACTTTTGTAATGGCAGAATCTACTTTTAATGATAACGAGCTCATGAGGTGAGCAGCGGGTACTTCCCAGTTCTCTACCTAGAGTCTCCTGATGGAAGTCCGTATACGCCCCTACCTGGGCTTGACATTTGTTCAAGGCCTCCTGAGATGCAATTGCCTCTCAGGCCTTAGAGAATTTTTGTTTTTGTTTTTATTGTTTTTCCAGTTGGTTCTTGTTTTTTTCTTTTTTTTTTCTATGTTCAAGGATATCACTCTGGTGCTAAGGATGCAAATGTCTTATTCCTACCTTTCTAACCAAATGCAGTTTTATTACAGGTTATGTCTGCTGATATGTGGGTATGTTTCTTTATCCCTTGGTGTCTGTAACCTTACAAAAGCGAATCTATTGGGTCTATACATATGGCTTTGAAAATTGTCGTATAATGTTAAAGGTCTGGGTTCCGTCCGTAAGCGCTGGATGGCCCTGAAGGATTTCAGGGCCTCTGACGCAGATGTGGTGATGGTTCAAGAGACCCATTTTAAGTCTACTGGTACGCTCAAATTTGCCTCAAGGTATTTCCCCACTTCCTTCCTTGCCTCGGATCACTCGGGCAAGGCGGGAGTGGCGATTTTGATTAGGAAGTCATGTCCTATTAAGGTAAAAAGATCTTATGCTGACCCTCTCGGTAGATATCTCATTCTGGATTGTGATTATGTGACTACATCGTTTTCTCTCATTAATGTTTATGCTCCTAATACAGGCCAGATTGAATTCCTTAACATATTGTTTGATTCTCCTCACTACCCATCGCAACCTTTCATGATTATAGGAGGGGATTTCAATCTGGTTATGTCCCCCAATAGAGACAGACAAACCCTTTTTAATACCATGCCTTCTAAAAAGATTTCATCCCAAGCTAACTCTTTTCGCAAATGTATAAGATCTCATCGGTTATTCGACTCATGGAGGATCAGACATCCCTCTTCTAAACAGTTCATCTTCTATTCCTCGGCCCACAAAATGTACTCACGCCTTGACCACTTCTTTATATCGGCCCCACTCATATCTTATGTGGCTGAGGTTGATATATCACCTATTACATGGTCGGACCATGCTCCCATTATGTTACATCTTGTGCTTTCCCAGGCCTACCCTAAGTCATGTCATTGGCGCCTAAACGACCATCTACTACAATCTGAGGTCTCACGTAATATACTGGCAAAAAATTTAGAAGAATATTTTCAACATAACATAGGGTCAGTCTCAGATTTCTCCACACTTTGGGAAGCACATAAAACTGTCTTCCGCAGCGCCTGCATAGCCGAAAGCTCCAGGATAAAGAAAGATAGAAATAGTCTTTTACAATCTCTTACCTCTGCTTTGGTTGCTGCGGAGCGGAGACTGTTGAGAGGCCCTACAGTTTCAAAATTACGCAGGGTAACCTCTCTTAGGGAGCAAATCAAATCACTTCATCTGGGCAGGGCAGTCAGATCTTTACTATGGACAAAACAGAAGTTTTACGAGTATTCAAACAAACTGCATAGAATGCTAGGTAATAAACTCCGTCCACGTCCTTTCAACTCATTCCCTGATTTCCTTCAGCAGACAGATGGGTCTAGAGTTTACTGTCCCCGTGGAATGTCTAGCGCCTTCGGCAAATTTTACCATAAATTATATAATTGCCTCACTCCTGAGCATGGTTTTAACTTTGCTCAGGAAAAATTTAAAACATTTTTTTCTAATATAAAACTCCCGAAGCTGACTTCGGAAGACTTGGACAGTTTGAATATAGATATAACGACTGAAGAACTTTTGTCCATAGTTAAGAAACTCCCATTACACAAATCGCCCGGCTCTGACGGTTTACCCTATTTTTATTACAAATCTTTTTTTGATATTCTATCTCCACACATGCTAACCCTCTATGAATCCCTGCTTAAAGGTATATCTCCTATCTCACAATTCTCTCATTCATTTATCTCTGTCATTCCGAAGCCGGGTAAGGATCCCTCTACCCCAGATAATTATAGGCCGATAGCTCTTCTAAATTCAGATTATAAGATTTTTACAAAAATTCTTGCATCCAGGTTATCTAGGATTATCCCCAAATTGATTCATAAGGACCAAGTAGGTTTTGTGCCTGGTAGACATGCGGGGGACAACACCCGTCGTACAATAAATCTGATAGATCTTTTAGATAGAACCTCTAGACAGGCGTTGATCTTGAGTTTAGATGCACAAAAGGCCTTCGATAGGTTAAGCTGGCCCTATATGTTCAATGTTTTAGAGACGTATGGCTTTAGGGGTCCTTATCTGAAGGCTTTGAAGGCTATATATTCAACAATCACAGCTCAAGTACAGATGTCATCCTTCTTGTCACCAAGCTTCCCCATGACTAATGGTACTCGGCAGGGTTGTCCTTTGTCGCCATTGCTTTTTATTCTCTGCCTGGAACCCCTGGCCGAGTCCATCCGCACCCATCCGGATATTCGGGGGGTGGTAATGCGACAAGGGGAATATAAACTATCACTCTTCGTGGATGACATCTTGCTCACGATCACCAATCCAATGATTTCTCTCCCCTCTCTACACAAATTGTTGTCTTCCTTCGGGGCCATTTCGGGCTATAAGGTTAACATGTCTAAAACTGAAGCTCTGCCCATACATATCCCATTACCCATATTATCACAACTCAAAGAGTCCTATCCCTATAAATGGTGTAAAACCTCCCTCAAATATTTAGGTATTCTTCTCACCCCATCCTACTCTTCTCTCTACACTGCTAACTTTCCTCCCTTAGTTCTGGAAATGAATAAATCCTTGAGGATTTAGGCTAAGTATCCGTTATCCTTATTGGGCAGGATAAACGTTTTAAAAATGTCTATTTTACCTAGACTGTTATACCATTTTGAAACGTTACCAATTGCTTTGCCCTCATCCCAATTAAAGACACTTCAACGTAACTTTCTAATGTTCATATGGGGCGATAAGGCTCACCGTATAGCCAGTTCAGTGGTGTTTGCTCCGAGGTCCAGGGGTGGAATGGGTGCACCGGACATTTTCAAATATTATTATGCCTCACATTTAAGGCCTATTATTTCCTGGTCCTCCCTGTTTGCTCCAAATCAATGGTCCGCTATTGAGGAGGGTGTGATATACCCGGTTCACCCATGTACCTTGGTTTGGGAGGATTCCTTTTCTATGGATCCCACTTTTAGACACCAGTGCACTGGCCCAATGAATTTTACTATAACCATTTGGCGTAAATGTCTTAAAAAATACCAACTCGCCTCACCTTGCTCCCCGCTCATCAATGTACTGTTTAACCCACTCATACCAGACAGTTTGTCCTTGAGCAGGATCTTCCCATGGCTTAACGCCTCCCTCTTCCAACTTTGAAATTTAGTACACCCGGTTACGCGAAAGTTACATCCCTTTGACACCTTACGTGAGAAATTCAATATCCCTTCCCAACTTTTTTACTTCTACCTGCAGGTTAAGCACTTTTTCCACTCTAAATCTTCATCATTATCCCTCGAAAGTCCAACTAATTTCGAATACATATGTGCTCAAGGGCCCCACCAGCTACACTTAATATCTTCCATCCATCGTATCCTACATGGGTCGACACCTCTGACTGAGACCATGCATCATTATATGGGAAAGTGGTCCCATTTGTTAGGCAGATCTATTTCAATTCAGTTATGGGATAAGATTTGGTCTTCTGTTTCCAAGTCCTCCAAGTGTGTGACCCAACGGGAGACTTCTATGAAAATTCTTATGTTTTGGTATAGAACCCCTGATGTTATTCATAAATACGACCCCTCAGTCTCGCCGCGCTGTTGGCGTTGTGGGATTGACACGGGTTCCTTATTCCATATATTTTGGCAGTGTTCAAGGATACAACCTTTTTGGGGTGAGGTGAGGCTCCTGATACAGAAAGTGTTGGATAAATCCCTCCCATTAGACCCATTACACTATTTGTTAGGCCTTCCTTTCCCTGGCTTAACCAAAAGAGCTAACCGGCTTCTTTCTTACATACTACTGGCTGCCAAAAGACTTATTCCCCTATGTTGGCTGTCCAATGCCCCTCCCCCTTGGCCCAAATTTTTACAATTAGTAACTGATATCCGAAGGATGGAATATCTAACGGCCTCAGTACATGACACTATCCCCCAATTTGAAAAATTGTGGGAACCCTGGGATAAGTCTGAATTTGGGACTCCTATGCCAAACACCGTTGTTTACATTTTTTACTGGCATAAGCATCCCATATGATCATGAAATTCCACCCCCCCACTTGCCCCATTTTCACTGGTGTTATTTAGAACTTATTATTCCATACCACATATCTTTCATAGAATCTATGTTCTTCTCTTTTATGTAACTAACTTACAGTTTTGATCCTGCACTTCTATTTTTGGACTATTCTTTTTCTACATCCTGGACATAATGTACAGAGCGGCCCGTGCTCTGTAACTGTGAACTCTGTTCCTATGTACTTACCTTGTTTTGTTATAAAGATGTTCTCAAAAACTTTATATTTTATACTCTATATTGTACTACATTACTGCTGTACTTTTTCATTCTACAATGTTAAAAATCTAATAAAAATACAATTATAAAAAAAAAACATTCATCAGCAGCTCCTACGGGGATAGTACTACACAAGGGGGCTCGTCCGGGATGCATTCTACTCTGCAATCAAACTTCTCCCCCCAGACGGCACCTCTATTAGCACTAGAATGGATCCGGCCACTGTGATTCAGTGGTGCAAAGCAGAAGGCACCCGCTCAGAAGTGTGGCCATTGAGCTCCCTAGAGAGGGTTGGGCGAAAAACAAATCAGTCAAGTTGTGAAGGCGCTGTCCCTAGACAGGAAAGCGTCAGTGATTGCTGTCAGACCAGATCAGGGGACCTCCAACACTCATGCACTGTTAGAATGTTGAAAGGGGGTACCCGAAAACTTCAAAGGCACGAGAGTGTAACTGGCCAACAAGACAAAGTTTTGCATAACACACCCAAAGGTTCCAGATGAGAACCCTACCAGCTCCTGGCAAGCGGAGTCGGAAAAGGGGAAAGTTTGCTCCCAGTCAACTTTTACCATGGGTGGGCTAAAGCTCGCAATACCCATAAGGAGGGACAATGCTGAAGCATGAAGCACCTGCAAGAAAGGCTCCTAACCGGAACAGCAATTAGCCGATTTGAAGCAACAATATCACAGTATGCAGGAGAAGTTCCAGGAAACCTCTAGAATGATTGAGGAGCATATACGAGAGCTAGGTACGAAATGCAAGGACTCGACTGACAGTCATCCAAAACAAGAACCTGTCTCAGTTACTCAGAGGCTTCCCTGTGGTAACTTGCCAGTGGTAACAATCAGGAAAGACTTTAAGATTGCAGGTCTGATAGGTGAAAAGGAACAGAAAGACAAGCTGTCCTATACAAACCTCATGCACCAGATCCATATGGGACTACAAAAAGGGTATCCTGAGTCTGAGAATGTGGAAACTGTAGTAAAAGCCATAGGAGAATACTAAAAATCCATTACCAGGAGGAAAATGCTTCTGAACTGCACCAACTGGTAAACATCGCACAGTAAGAAACTACCCAGAACTTCCTTTTCAAAGCTATTGAGTTGAAGGACCATCTGTTGTTTGTCTGCAAAGGAGAAGGCTCGGATGAACACTTCGGGACTGAGCTGATACAAAAGAAATTTTTAAGGTCAGTGGGTACAGGACTGAGAAGTGACCACATCAAGTTAGAATTAAAGCAGTATTTGAACAATCCTTCCATTCCAGATGAAGTGCTCATTGAGAAAACTAATGAAGCCACCAACATAGAGATGGAAAGGGAAAAGAAGTGAAAGAAAGTTCAGCCCAACAACTCGACCAAAGGAGAAGAATGTCTGTTCAATGTCTTACATTGCTTTCAGGAACCCAGTGTTCTGACAGCGACCGCTGACGCAATATCTTGGTCCCCACCCATCCAACAATTGTCAATAAGCGACTCTGAACCAGAAAAGCTGATGCTCCAGATGCAAAAGGAGATGTTATAGATGATGGCCCTGGTGACCGCCAAACTAATTGCTCTACCGGGTGATGAAGTTTCAGTACCCAAGAAGCCGTTAAGATCTATGGTTGCTCGGGTGGAGAAAACAGCAAACCAAGGGATCTGTTTCAACTGCGGAGGAGTTGGACATTATCGCCAAGTGTGCCCAAGCCCAGTAAAGCCTGAGACACAATGCCAAAAGCCGAGGGGCCCCGGTGAAGGAGTCAACTGGGTGCCCTGTTACATCAGCTAGCTCCAAAAAACCCAACGACACAAAGAAACCACAGTGGGATTCCAAGCCCCCACAGAGGGCTCCTGTTGTTGCCTCTGAGCAGCTCAGTGTCCCACTCCCTTTGATCCAGGCTACCCGGCATCGGAGAGTCAATGCATACCAGACTCCCAGAGTCCAACAGAGGCTCAAGCTGGATCAAAACTTCCACAAGAAAGGAGTGCTGATATGAACCACCGAACAGGCCCAGTCTGCTACTTCTATCAAATTCCCTCCCAAGTTAGTGGGACCTTCTCCAGTTGTCTCCATCCAGGTAGAGGGAATCTACACCAAGGCCCTCTTGGATACTGGAGCTCAAGTGACTCTCCTCTACAAGGACTTTTATAACAAGCACCTCAAACACTTGCCACTGCAGAAGTTAGAAGAGCTGGAGATATCGGGCATTGGGACTCAACTTCCCCTATGATGGCTATCTACCTATCAAGCTGACCTTTGACCCCTCCGCCTGCCTCTGCCTGGGAAGGCAGAGATCTTTGATACTTTGGCGTTGGTCTGTCCTCGTCCACCAGGGGCTAGTAAAAGCTCCCTCATCATAGGGACTAATACTGATCTTGTGAGAAGGCTGCTAACACCTCTTGTTCAAGAGCAGGGCACTTCAACCACAAGTGTGCACCCCATATTGAGACAAGCCTATCAGCACCTGGTGCAAGAAGAGAAGGCCCTAGCTGATGGAGTGGGAAGGATCTGGCGCTTGGACCGGAGTGAGAGAGTGTTACAACCCGGTGAGGTAGCTTGTTTGAGGGGATCCGTCAAGCTGAATTGGAAGCAACCAGGCCCTTTCATTGTCCTTGAAGCAGATGGTCAAAACGAAGACATGGGGTTGGAGATAGTTTCTGAAGTGGTCCCAACTAAGGCATTACAGAGAAGTCATGGGAAGATCTCAGTTAGTGTTCGCAACACAACAGCCTCACCTGTGAAGATGCCAGCCTGGATGTTGTTGGGGAAAGTAAACCAAGCTACGCAGGTCTCACTGTGTGATTTGAGAGGGGAAGGAAAAGATGGAATCCCCGTGGAAGAGTTCTATCCAAAGAATCCCCCCCTCTCACCTGCCTGGATGGAAAGTGCCAGGACCCAGCTCCTAAGATGGCGAGCTGCATTCTCGAAGAGCGAGTTTGATGTTGCACATGCAAAAAGTGCCCAACACCGGATCCGTCTTCAAGAGGACAAGCCTTTCCGAGAAAGAGTTAGATGGATTTCTTTAGGGGACTTGGAAGACCTGCGAGAACAGCTGGCAGAACTGAAGAGAGCAGGTGTCATTCGAGAGTCTAGGAGTCCATACGCTTCCTCAATAGTGGTGGTGAGGAAGAAGAATGGGTCACTTTGGTTGTGTATCGTCTACAGGACGCTAAACCGGAGGACCATTCCTGATCAATGTACCACCCCAAGGATAGAAGACACCTTGCAGAGCCTGTCAGGGGTGAAATGGTTTAGCATGGTGGATTTGAAGAGCGGGTACTACAAATCCCCATGCACCCTGAAGGTCGGGAGAAGACCGCTTTCATTACGACAGTGGGATTTTTCAAATTTGACCGCATGCCTCAAGGCCTGTCTGGTGCCCCAGCCACCTTCCAAAGATTGACAGAGAAGACTGTGGGTGAAATAAACCTGATCGAAGTGTTGGTGTACTTAGATGACATCATTGTGTTTGGCAAGACTTTGGAGGAGCAGGAAGAGCGACTGGAAACTGTCCTGAAGAGACTCCATGATGAAGGCTTGAAGCTCTCCAATGCCAGTTTTATCAACCTTTGGTCAATTACCTGGGCCATATCGTGTCTGCTGAAGGAGTAGCCACAGACTCTCAGAAGCTGGAAGCCATCACCTCTTGGCCGAGACCCACTAATGTGACCGAGCTTAGGTAATTTCTGGGATTCTGCTCGTATTACCGGAGATTCATTGAGGGGTTTGCTAAAATAGCTTGCTCACTCAATGAGCTATTGAAAAGTGAAGAGGAAGATGATGATCCAGCTTCAGTTAAGCCTATAAAACCAGCAGGAGGGCCCAGGAAGCTCAAAGAGTCCACTCAGGAACAAGCCCAGTGTGAGGAGGCTTTCAGGCAGCTGAAGTTGAGCCTTACAACTGCCCCAGTCTTGGCCTATGCGGATCCAGCTAAGCCATACAAACTGCATGTAGATGCCAGCCGAGATGGATTAGGCAGAGTGCTGTATCAAGAACATGATGGGCACTTAAGGCTTGTTGCCTATGTAAGTCGGAGTTTGGCACCCGCTGAGAAGAACTACCCCACACACAAGCTTGAGTTCCTGGCCTTGAAGTGGGCAGTAGTGGATAAACTGAGGGACTACTTATATGGAGCAGAGTTTGTAATCAAGACAGACAATAATCCCCTCACATGCCTAATCACCACCGCCAAGTTGGATGCCACAGGTCACAGATGGTTGGCTGCTCTATCAGGTTTTACCTTCAACTTGAAGTACCGGCCAGGGATGGGGATGGGGAACAAGGATGCAGATGCTTTGTTGAGAAGACTCCCAAGAAGAGTGGACTCAGCTGACCCCTGAGGGGATGAGAGCCCTTTGTCAAGGAGCGGAACAGCAAGCAAGAGGTGGAGCCAGGGCTGAGGAAGTTGGAGTGTCCGCCGCTGGGGTGCCCAGGTGCTATTGCAGCGTCACCCAAGTCAGGGATGAAGGTTTGCCAAAGCTTTAAAAAAAAGACCTGTGTAGGGACCAGTTGGAAGATCCCCTCTGTAGTTTGAATTAAAGACTTTAGAGAGCAAACGCCCTGACTTGCTCCTTACTGCCCCTCTAAAAGAGGGCAGTTTATTGCACCGAGAGTGGGATTGATTGCAACTGCAACAAGGAGTGGTCTACTGAAGGGGCTCTTCTGAAGATCCTGAAGAGAAATGGTAGTTGTTCTTACCAGAGAAACATCAGGAGACAGTGTTAATTGCTCTGCATGACCATCATGGCCATCTAGGGTCCGAGAGGACTTTCCAACTGGTGAGGGACTGATTCTATTGGCCCCGCATGCAGAGTGAAGTTGAGGGCTACTGCCACTCTTGCCTTAGATGTATTCAAAGGAAGACTTTGCCCCAACGAACCACCCCAGTGGGCCACCTCCAGAGCCAAGGATCATTGGAGCTGGTGTGCATTGACTTTCTGTGTTTGGGGTCTGATCTGAGTGGGCAGGGAAATATCCTGGTTATAACCGACCATTTCATCCGTTATGCCCAGGCATTTCCCACATGGGATCAACAGGCATCCATGGTGCCCAAAATCCTAGTAGAGAAATTCTTTGTACATTATGACTTGCCCCAGCGTATCCACTCCGACCAAGGGAGAGAAAGCAGCCTCATTAGGAAACTTTTAGATTTGCTGGGGATCAGGAAATCTAGAACCACCCCAAACCATCCTCAAGGAGATCCTTAACCAGAGAGATCCAACAGAACACTTTTGAATATGCTCAGAACTCTAACTTCAGAGCAAAAGCAACACTGGAGTAAACACATAGCGGCTATCGTGCATGCTTACAACAGCACTGCCAGTGATGCCACAGGATACTCCCCTTATCGCTTGATGTTTGGGCGAGTAGATCTAGCTTTCGGCACAACCCTGGGCTATACCTAAGCAACTTCCCACAGAGGGTATGTGGACCAACTGCGGAGAAGCCTGAAAACCACATATGATAAGGCTCAAACTGCTTCAGATGCCCGAGGACAGAGGAACAAGAGTAATTTTGATCTCAGGGTGCGAGTACAGAACCAGGCGATAGAGTACTGTTGAGGAATCTAGGTATACCTGGGAAACACAAATTGGCTGATCGCTGGAAGTTGCAGCCCTATGTTGTTTGCAGACAACTCCCAGGACTGCCAGTGTACCAGATTCGGCCAGAGGGATGCACAGGCCCATTAAAGACTCAGCGTCTCAATCACCTTTTGCCTCTGTCAGAAGCAGTTTGTGTAGCACCGCAACAAGATTCACCATCCACATCTGCCACCTCTCAGAGACCCCGACCAGTGACTAGATCTCAGTCTGGGCATCTTGCTGTAGATGATGAAGATGCTGAAGATGAAGATATGGGAATAGACTGATTGTGGTCATCTCACACACCAGAGATTTCTACCAGCCCTTTCCCACATCCCATGGTGACAAACAGTGGAATTCTTTGCCCAGAAGCCCCTGAATTTGTGCCACTAGATCTTCAGAAAGTCTGGTAGATCCTCAACAGTCCTTGATGGGAACAGACTCTGAGGGTTCTTCTTCATTCATTGAAGCTGAAATGCAGGAGGCTGAAGGGGATGATAAGTAGGAAGAAGTGGTCCTAGATAAAGACGACACCAGTTTGCTTGAAACACCAGTACCTAAAGAACAGAGAGTGAAGAGAATCATTCACCCACCCAAGAGACTAACCTATGACGTTCTGGGTGAATGCTCTGAGGAGATTTGTCTTACCTCAAAAAGGACTCCTGAAATGCCTGGTCCTTCCACCGCTGATTTGGTGGAGGACAATCCCATCTCACCCCCTGGCACCCTTCCTGTGAAAACTTGTGGGAAGCTCCTCTGTCAGTTCTGTGTCATTGCTTGAATGCAAAAACATGTAACAGGTCACTAATTCTGACTGTCTTTGGGGACCAAAGATTTCAAGTGGGGGGAGTATGTAGCGCAGGGGTTTTGTTACCCAAGTTATCATGCTAAATAATGTATTGTTCCTTAAGTAAGAGTTTGGCTCCTTCTAGTGTCCTTTTAATGCTATTAAGACTTTTGTTTAGTCTATGTGAGACAGTGTTACAAAGCATTGTGGGAGATGTAGTTTAATGAGGAACTGACTCATGTGTTAACTTAGTTTTTAGAACTATTAAACCCACAAGGCCAAGTTATTGCACTGCATGCTGGGAGTAGAAATAAAAAGGACAGCGTGGCCATCTTTCAGTCTCTTGGGACGTCGTTCAGCAATCAGCAAGGAGGTCTGTGTTGTGTGACCAAAAGATTGCGGCCTGCACGGTGCAGAGCATGATCACCAGCCTCTGAGGGATTCCAGAGTACAGCTCTGCCAGCTTAGCTGCAGATCAGTGTGCAGTCCAGGACATCTGAAAGTTCCTGCATGCCATCCATCTGGAGGAGCGGTACAGCATGGCGGAGCCATCTTTCATCAGGCTGAGACAACAGGAGGAAAGACTGGACCGAACCTTACAGCCTCTGGGTCTATTGTGGTGAGAAGGGCACCTCCCCAGTTCAGTAAAGTACATTATTAGCTGAGTGCGTTATCTACAGACTGCTGGTGAGACTTGTAGTCCCACAGAAATGATCTCACTTATCCACAAGCTGCATACAGCTGAATTTCAGGATTGTTCCCCTTGTGCTATAAAGTAAATACTGAATTGTACTCACTGATAAGGAGGAAGTATTCTAAGAGTCCTATATCTCCAGTTACACAGTTACCAGCGCATCAGTTTATTCTACAGTTTGCTTTCTATTTGTTTCAATGCTTGGATTACAAATACTGCAGTTTAAACCATAAGCTACCTCAAGATTCTGAAGATAAGGAACTCTTATCATTTTCTGCAAATCATCACAGTTCTACTTTACATTTCCATTAGAACTTTGAATTGCAACCTAGGGGAGCCCTTGAGCATATATATATATATATATATATATATATATATATATATATATATATATATATATATATATATTACATTGTTCTTATATGTGAGATATAATGTAGTATATGTTGGTGTGTGAATTGAGGTAGCAGTGGGAAGGTGTTCAATATAAGCTTAGGAGAGTATTGGGTATTGGACATCTATTTCACTGTGTGCCTGTCTGCATACACCCCCATACGGTGGCCATTGAACCTGCTGTTTTCATACCAATACTGCTTGTTATCGACTGTTATTTGTTGTTTATGTTCAATTGCATTATTCTTATGTTCAATATCCACTTTAGTAAACTTCTGAGTGGTTAATTGATTTTCTGTGTGAGTCTCTATCTATTACTACAGCTGATGAAGTGACGGGCCCCAAGGTTACGGTAAATATATTGTATAGTGTATCATTACTGTGTTTCTCTATACTGCTGGGTCCCACACTAATATTACCATACAGGTGTGCCAGAGGGGTCGAGACAGTCCTTGGGGTTGAGAGGCAGGGTGCAGAATCAAACATTCATCAGCAGCTCCTACGGGGGGAGTACAACTGGTATTAACCTCTTTCCGCCCAGCCTATTGTAAAACAATGGCTGGGCAGGAGCACTGTTGTTTTTGGAGGACATCATATGACATTCTCCCAGAATCATGCCGCAATCTGTCACATGCCATGTCCACACACAGCCAATGACAGATCACTGTACCAGCCCACTGCCGGTACCATGTGACCACTGTGGCCACTCACAGCAGATCACATGACAGTTTTACAGAATGAAAAGCTTTGTTTTATATGTCTTTCATTGTGCACTGTTGTGATGAGCTCTGTGATTGGTCACAATCATCACATGGTACAGACAAGACCAATCACAGCCCATCTGTACCATGTGATTAGGTGTGGCCAATCACAGCTAATCGCAATAGTAAACACTGAATGAGCAGTTTTCATTTAGAAAAAATAGTTGCTTATAACTGTAAAATGCACAGTTATAAGCATTCATAGTGTATTAAAAAAAATCCTTATCATCTCTTCAGAGTAGTACAGTGTTTCAGTGGTAACACTGTATTAATCTGGTCACTGTATGTAAAAAAACAAATTGTAAAATATTTAAAAAATGTAAAAAACATTTTTTTTTAACATACTGCCACCAGTCAGTGTCCCCGATCACTGCCATGGCAGTTGTATGATGACACTACTGCACTGGTGACAGTATGTATAAAGTTGCAAAAATAAACCAACATTTTTTTTAACTTAATTTACCAAAAAATTGTGACAAAAAATTCCAACTTCAAAAATCTCACCATGCCTCTTATGAAATACCTTGGACTGTCTACTTTCCAAAAAAGGGTCATTTGGGGGATATTTGAACTGTTCTGGCATTTTCAGGCCTCAAGAAATTAGATAGGCCGTCAGTACATCAGGATTGATCGATTTTACTATTTTTCTTTGGACTGCTTCAACATAGAAGGAAAAAAATCCCCTAATTGTATTACCATGGTCTCTTTTACAAATAGAACGGTGCTTATTTAACAATTTAATTTCTTGATCTATTCAATTATTCATTTAAAAAGGGGACTATTCTGTGTACCCTGTCTACAAAAATATTTTTTATGCATTTTAAGCACCAGGATACCTATCTGTTGAATATAAATAATAATTACATTCTAATATACAGCCCACATATTTTTTATCTATTTACCATTTTTCATAGACACATTTTGATATATCCTGGACATCCACTTATATTATTTGCTGCCTGGACACTCCATTTATATATAAAGGTATGTGGCCTCATCCTCTGCAAATAACAATAACTTTCTTTAGGCTTTTGGATAACTTTTTCAGACCGTTATAACATACTTTTAATATCTATTTTCATGTAAGTGCTAGGTGATCTCAATGTACAACTCTCGAACCCTGGGGGCTGAGTAACACATTTACAATAACTCCCCTCTTCATTTTTTCCATCTCATGTTGGGGTAGACGTTGGTTGGAAGTGATGGCAATAGCTTTGTTTATCTATTTTCATAAAATTTGTTCTTACTAAGGAACACTCTGTAAATACACCATACACTGTACACTCTATGCCCTACTACACTGTATATGACATGTCTTTTTAGATGCTCTAATATATTGGGTTATCACCATAGATCACACCATACCAGTTGCAGAGATATCCCAGAAGAAGGAGCTATTTCTTTTTCATACAACATGGGACACAGAGCTAGGCTAATATTTATTACCTGCTGGGTTATACTTCATCTCCAGGTGAATGGGCACTGGTAGAACAAAGGTCTTTAGACAGGAAGTGATCCCCTATATAACCCCTCCCATACAGGAAGTACTTCAGTTTTTTACTAGTGTCTGCAAGGTGGATGTCACGGTTGGTTTAGCTCTCTAGTCCCACAAATGGTTCTTAAATGAATCAAGGGACTGACCAATTGGATCCATTTGACACAGGCTTTATATGCATAGATAAATGGTACCTGAGCCTCACAAAGAAGACTCAAGATCCTGCGAGGTTTTGCCTGTAATGCAGCCTCCGGGCGCTGGACTCTGCCAAGTGGAATCCTGGACAATACAGCACTAAGGCATTCATGCAGGGTGCTTTACAGGTCCAAGGGAGTGGACCCTAAACATGAAAAGGGTACCCAGTCCTTGAAGGTCCTCAAGTGACAGGAACCAGCCGTGAAAGGCAAAGATTGGGCTCTTAGTTTCTAAGCTGCCCTGCGCCTGGGAAGTGAAACCCCTTTATTATTATTGTGGGGTGTCCCAGTGATTGTAACAATCAGTCAAGCAAGCTAGAGGCTGGACTCCTGTGTGCGGGGACCATATGGGGGAGTTTTTGGGCTAGCTGTGGATGTTTGAAAAGTGTACCTTTTTTGCTTGTGTCTGGCTGTTTTTTACCTGTTTTTTGGCGCATGACGGTGTGCCATTTCCCCTTGGTTCACCATGGTGCATGTGCATTTGCAAAAGCACCGCTGGGCTTAGCAGTTTGTTTGTTTGTTTGGCAGCCATGGCACACGCGGCTTCGCTGCACATGCGCCGTATCCTTTATCTGGGCGCACGAAGATTTGCATCATACACGAATATTGCCACGCCGCATGCGCAGAACGTTCTGGCGCACAGCCAGCTTATTTAAGCTGTGTATGCCAAGCATGCGGTGCTTCCAGAAGGCAACTGTGAGACACAGTGCAGGCTCTGAACCAGGCACTTGCCGCGGTTCATTTCTCCTAACCCAGGTCACGTGGGTCACCAGGTGTTGCTTGGCAGGCTAAAAGTACTTAGCAGGATTGTTGTATAGGGGCTTGGTGAGCCCTATTAAAGGGTCTCCCATCTGAGGTGTGTTAATACTACACCCAGGTACTCCCTTTTTGTGGCTAGTAAATGTCTTCAAAAAAGACACTACAGAGAAGTGCACACCTATGTCATCAGTAGTTCCTGATGAACCTAGTCATATCCCCAGTGTTGTACCCCCTGAAGGACCAGAGGCTTCCGGGCAATCTGAGCTGCTGCGCCTATCAAGGGACTGTGCCTACAGTCAAGGCTGCTGCTTCACCCTTTATCACTAAGGATGAACTGTCCTCAGCCCTAGCCGGGTTAGAGCACAGGATTGCTGGTATGTTTGACTCCATCCCGCAGGGTGGCAAAAAGCATGACAGATCCCCCTCCCTGGAGCCTCCTAGTCTGAAGCAGGAATGGGTTGAGGATGGGGAAGAGCTTAAAGTTCAGGATTCTGTGGATGGCCTGGCGGATGAGTCTGCTTTTGAGCAATCTGGACAAGAAGATATCCAGTTGGTGCCTGCCTCTCAATCACAGAGGCTTTTGATCCTGACTCTTACCGAAATGGTTTGTTCTGCTTTTAAGTTGCCTCTTGCAGAGGTTACTGAGCCTCCCTGGTCCTTTTCGGGATCCCTGAGGCCTCTTCAGGCCACACAGACTTTCCCCTTACACCCTCTGTTGGAACAGGCGGTGTATGCTGATTGGGAACATCCTGACAGGATTTTTATTTTCCAAGAGGTTTTTCATTTTATATCCCATGAATGAAAAATTTGTTAAGAAGTGCAGCATGCCAGCTGTAGATGCAGCAGTCTCTTCCTTAAACAAGAACTTTACTTGTCCAGTAGATAAAGCACAGGGCTTTAAAGACCCTGTTGACAAGAAATTGGAGTCATTATTAAAGGCTTCTTTTTCTCTGGTCAGTTCAGCTATTCAGCCAGCTGTTGCAGCAATTGGTATCTGCCAGTCCGTAAAGGATCAGGCGGCCTGACAGGCCTAACCAGGAGGGTGATCTGCCTGAAAATAAGGCAGATATTCCTCAAGCACTGTGTTTTGCTGTTGACGCCTTAAAGGATTCAATACAGCAGGTTTCTCGTTTGGCTCTCTTGTCTGCACATATGCCCAGGCTTTTGTGACTTAAGAACTGGTCAGCCAATCTTCCTTGTAAGAAGTTATTGGCAGGTTTCTCCTTTCAGGGGAAAGTTTATTTGGTGATGATTTGGACAAATATATCCAAAAGATTTCCAGAGGGAGGGGTTCTCTACTCCCTGTGAAGAAAATCACTAGTTTAAAACCTCAGGGACTGCTTCCTCAAATGTCTCAGTGCCAAGGCAGTTCCGCCACCAACAGGGCACTAGGGCCAGGGGTAATCTGCAAGGCCAGGGCCAGAAAAAGCCCTGGATCCAAATTTCTTCTAAACCCAGCACCGAGCCCTCCTTTTTGGGGGAAGGCTGCTGCACTTTGCGGACATTTGGAGAACAATAGTTCAGATCGAGTGAGTCACCTCAACGATATTCCGCGGTTACAAGCTGGAGTTCTGGGGGGTTCCCAATCAGAAGTTTTTAAGATCCAGCATTCCCTCGGATCCTCCAAAAAGAGACTTATTGCTTCAGGTACCACATCATTAAGTGCATCAAGGAGTGGTTGTAGAGGTTCTGGTACCCGAAAAGGGCGCAGGGTTTTAATCAAACCTATTTATGGTTCAAAAACCAAACGGGGACACGAAGCCCATTTTGGACCTAAGACCCCTGAACCAGTATCTACTGATCCAGTCCTTGGGATGATGTCTGTCCGCTCAGTGGTAGCCTCACTCAAGATGGGAGACTTTCTAGCCTCCATCGATATAAAGGATGCATATTTACACATACCTATCCTCATCAGAGGTTCCTGTGATTTGCAATAAAGGAACACAATTTTCAGTTTGTGGCTATACCCTTTGGGCTGGCTACAGCTCCCCGGTGTTTACAAAGGTCCTAGCACCAGTACTGGGTCTTTTAAAGGCCCAAGGGATCCTGGTGCTCGGGTATCTGGATGACCTCCTGCTCAGAGATCACTCACTACTCTAGAACAGAGCATAACATGCACAGTGCAGTATTTGGAAAGCTTAGGCTGGATCATAAATACCAAAAAGTCAACCTTGAGACCAGCTCAAAGACAAAAGTATTTAGGTCTGATTCTAGATACGGTCCAAGCAAGAGTATTCTTGCCACCCGCAAGGATCTGTGCCCTGAAGGATCAGGTGCATCAGATAAGGGGCACCAGACGGCCCTCCATTTGGCTCTGTATGAGTCTTCTAGGGAGGATGGTATCCTCATTCGAGGAGGTGCCCTATGCCCAGTTCCATTCTAGGCCTCTAAAACAAGACATCTTGCTGGCTTGGAACAGGAGAGGATAAGCCCTGAATTATCCAATGTTCTTATCTCATTCGGACATGCTTAAGCCTAAACTGGTGGTTGCAGGATCAGAACCTGCGAAAAGGAAGATCCTTCCTCCCGGTAACTTGGAGAGTACTGACTACAGATGCCAGCCTCTCAGGCTGGGGAGCAACCCTAGAAGGTCTCACAGCTCAGGGGAAATGGTCAAGGACAAAACAGATCCTTCCCATCAATGTCCTGGAATTACGGGCAGTACATCTAGCGTTACGGTCTTGGACGACGGAGCTTCAGCACTGCCCTATCAGAGTTCAGTCTGACAATGCAGTGGCCTATATAAACCACCAAGGTGGTACCAGGAGCCGTTCAGCTCTGAAGGAGGTGAACCACATACTAGCCTGGGTAGAGGGACATCTGTTAATCCTATCGGCAGTCCATATCCAGGGAGTAGAGAACTGGAAGGCAGATTATCTCAGCCGCCAGCAGATCTTCCCAGGGGAATGGTTCCTACACCAAGGGGTGTTCCAGGAAATTTCACAATGTTGGGGATGGCCAGAGGTCGACCTACTGGCATCCAGGTTAAACAACAATCTACAGCAGTTTGTGTCCTGAACAAGAGATCCTCTGGCAATCAGAGCAGATGCTCTGGTAGTTCCATGGAGCCAGTACTCCCTGGTTTATGCTTTCCCTCCGATCCCTCTCCTTCCACATTTGTTGTGCAGGATTCAGAGAGAGTAAGTTCCAGTCATTCTGGTAGCACCAGCCTGGCCCAGGCCCTGGTTCCCGGAGATTGTCAGACTGACAATAGATGGGCCATGGATGCTTCCACGTTGCCCTGATCTACTTTCTCACGGTCCTATATTCTACCCCAATTTACAGTCTCTAAATTGACGGCATGACTATTGAAGTCAGGGTGTTAAAGGACCGTGGAATCTCGGGACCAGTGGTGTCTACCCTAGTGAATGCTAGAAAAGCTGTCACTAGGAAGATCTATCATAAGGTCTGGAAGACTTATATTGCTTGTTGTGAAGCCAAAAAATGGCATCCTCGGAAATACGTGATTGGGAGAATTCTCTCTTTTCTACAGTCAGCTGGGGAATTCAAATTGGGTTTGAGTACAATCAGATGTCAAGTTTTGGCCCTATCAGTATTCTTGGAAAGGCCTTTAGCCTCCCATTCACTGATCCGAACCTTTATGCAGGGGGCAACTCGCTTGCTTCCCCCCATTAGGTCACCTATGTGTACGTGGGAATTGAACTTGGTGCTGTCTGTGTTACAGAAACAACCATTTGAGCCAATCAAGGAAATTCCATTAGACTTGCTGTCATGTAAGCTAGACTTCCTGATGGTCATCATCTCAGCTATAAGGGTGTCGGAGTTGGCGGCCCTCTCATGCAGGGAACCATACTTGATCCTTCACCATGACAGGGTCGTGTTACGACCTGGTCCATCCTTTTTGCCAAAAGTGGTGTCGGCCTTTTATTTAAATCAGGACATTATTTTTCCTTCTTTTTTCTCTCAGCCTCGTTCGGCAGAAGAGAGACAACTGCATTCTTTGGATATTGTCCAGACAGTCAAGATTTGTTTGTCTAGATCTGCGGAAATCCAAGGACTTTTTTGTTTTACCAAAAGGACCCAAGAAGGGGCAGGCAGCTTCCAAAGCTTCCACTGGCAATTGGGTCCGTCAATTGGTCATTCAGGCCTATGGTCTGAAACATAAAGTTCCTCCCTTTAGGGTGAGAGCTCATTCTACCAGGGGTATAGGAACCTCCTGGGTTTTTCGCCATCAGGTATCTGTGGCTCAGATTTGCAAGGCTGCTACCTTGCCGAGGATTCCGCTTTCGGCCGCAGTGTACTGCGGGCTGCCGTATAAGGTTTGATGGCTTTTGTTTGGCAGGGTGTCTCCCTTCCCTACAGGCTATTGCTCTGGGACGTCCCAGCAGGTAATGAATATTAGCCTAACTGTGTCCCATAATGTATGAAAAAGAAAATAGGATTTTTTTTGTCATAATTACCTGTAAAATCCTTTTTTTGCGACTACATCATGGGACACAGAGGTCCCGCCCATCTTTTTGAGGATTCAATGCTTGCTACAAAACTGAAGTACTTCCTGTAGGGGAGGGGTTATAGAGGGGATCACTGCCTGTCTAAAGACCTTTTGGTCTACCAGTGTCCTATCACCTGGAGATAAAGTATAACCCAGTATTGAATATTAGCCTAACTCTGTGTCCCATGATGATCTCAAACAAAATAATTTTACAGGTAAGTATGATAAAAAAAATCCTATTTATGACTCTGAAAAATGTCAGACCATTGTATTTTGTGATTTTGGGTTCACTTTATTATGTGCAAAATATTTTTTTTTGTTATATATACAAAACCTTTTAAAGAATTGTAATAAACAATTATACATTTTATAACAAACACTTCTTTGAGCCTTTAAAGTCCAAAAAATGGGGGAATTTAATTCTTGTTAAGATTGCATTATGAGGATTAGGGATGAGCCGAACACCCCCCGGTTCGGTTCGCAGCAGAACATGCGAACAGGCAAAAAATTAGTTTGAACACGCAAACAACATTAAAGTCTATGGGACACAAACATAAATAATCAAAGTGCTAATTTTAAAGGCTTATATGCAAGTTATTGTCATAAAAAGTGTTTGGGGACCCGGGTCCTGCCCCAGGGGATATGAATCAATGCAAAAAAAGTTTTAAAAATGGCCATTTTTTCGGGAGCAGTGATTTTAATAATGCTTAAAGTGAAACAATAAAAGTGAAATATTCCTTTAAATTTCGTACCTGGGGGGTGTCTATAGTATGCCTGTAAAGTCGCGCATGCTTCCTGTGTTTACAACAGTCCCTGCACAAAATTACATTTCTAAAGGAAAAAAAGTCATTTAAAAGTTTTCGTGGCTATAATGAATTGTCGGTCCCGGCAATACACATAAAAGTCATTGAAAAAAACGGCATGGGATTCCCCCATTACCAGGCCCTTTGGGTCTGGTATGAATATTAATGGGAATCCCGAACCAAAAATTAAAAAAAAGAAATTGCGTGGGGGTCCCCCCAAATTCCATAACAGGCCCTTCAGGTCTGGTATGGATATTAAGGGGAACCACGCACCAAAATGTAAAAAAAAATGGCATGGGGTCCCCCCAAAAATCCATACCAGACCCTTATCCGAGCACGCAACCAGGCAGGCCGCAAGGGGGGGATAAGAGAGCGCCCCCCTGAACCGTATCAGGCCACATGCCCTCAACATGGGGAGGGTGCTTTGGGGTAGTCCCCCAAAGCACCTTGTCCCCATGTTGATGGGGACAAGGGCCTCAACCCCACAACCCTTGGCCCGTGGTTGAGGGGGTCTGCGGGCGGGGGGCTTATCGGAATCTGGAAGCCCCCTTTAACAAGGAGACTCCCAGATCCCGGCCTCCCCCCTTGTGAAATGGTAACGGGGTAAATGTACCCCTACCACTTCACAAAAAAAGTGTGAAAATGGTAAAAATTACATGACATGGCTTGGGGACAAGTCCTTTATTATTTATTAAAAATTAAAAAATATTAAAAAATAAAAATGTCCCACGGATTCGTCTTCTTCTTCTCTTGCTCTGCCGATGGACCGAAAAAAAAAAAAAACCCGCACACCACCACGATCCACCTCCATGGGAGGCACTCGCTGTAATGACCGTCCTCTCTTGTGACAGTTCTTTTATAACTGAGGGTGGGGCCACACTGTGATGTCGCGGGGTGACCCCGCCCCCCTCTGACGCATGGGGACATCCCTATGCCTTCCCCGTAGCATCAGAGGGGGGCGGGGCCACACGGTAATGCTGCCAGTTGACCCTGCCCCCATACGACGCACAGGGGCATCCCTATGGCTTCCCCGTAGTGTCAGAGGGGGCGGGGTCACACGGTTATGTCACCGGGGGGCCCTGCCCCCCTCTGACACTATGGGGAAGCCATAGGGATGTCCCCGTGCGTCAGAGGGGGGCAGGGTCACCCGGCGACATCACTGTGTGGCCCCGCCCTCAGTTATAAAAGAACTGTCACCTGGGAGGATGGTCATTACGGCGGGTCCCTCCCCATGCAGGTTTTTTTTTCTTTTTCGGTCCGTCGGCAGACCAAGAGAAGAAGAAGAAGACTTCGTGGGATATTTTTATTTTTACCATTTTCACACTTTTTTTGTGAAATGATAGGGGTACATTTGTACCCCGTTACCATTTCACACGGGGGGGAGGCCGGGATCTGGGGGTCCCCTTGTTAAAGTGGGCTTCCAGATTTCAATAAGCCCCCTGCCCGCAGACCCCCACAACCACCGGGCAAGGGTTGTGGGGATGAGGCCCTTGTCCCCATTAACATAGGGACAAGGTAAGGTACTTTGGGGGGCTACCCCAAAGCATCCTCCCCATGTTGAGGGCATGTGGCCTGGTACGGTTCAGGAGGGGGGCGCTCTCGTCCCCCCCTCTTTTCCTGCGGCCTGCCAGGTTGCATGCTCGGATAAGGGTCTGGTATGGATTTTTGGGGGGACCCCACGCCATTTTTTAAAAAAATTTTGGCGCGGGGTTCCTCTTAAAATCCTTACCAGACCTGAAGGGTCTGGAATGGATTTTGAGGGAGACCACCACGCCATTTTTTTTTTAAATTTTGGTGTGGGGTTCCCCTTAATGTCCATACCAGACCTGAAGGGCCTGGTATGGATTTTTGGGGGACCCCCACCAATTTTTTTTTATTTTGGTGCGGGGTTCCCCTTAATATTCATACCAGACCCAAAGGGCCTGGTAATGTACTGTGGGGGAATACCATGTGTTTTTTTTCAATGACTTTTATCTGTATTGCCGGGACCGACAATTCATTATAGCCATGAGTACTTTTAAATGACTTTTTTTTCCTTTAGAAAGTCATTTTGTGCAGGGACTGTTGTAAACACGGGAAACATGCACCACTTTACAGGCATACTATAGACACCCCCAGGTATGACATTTATTGCTTCACTTTAAGCATTATTAAAATCACAGCTCCCGAAAAAATGGCCGTTTTTAAAACTTTTTTTTGCATTGATACATGTCCTCTGGGGCAGGACCCAGGTCCCCAAACACTTTTTATGACAATACCATGCGTATAAGCCTTTAAAATTAGCACTTTTGATTTCTCCCATAGACTTTTAAAGGGTGTTCTGTGGCTTTCTAATTTGCCGCGAACACCTCAAATGATTTGCTATTCAGTGAACAGGCGAACACCCGATGTTTGAGTCGAACTTACGTTCGACTCGAATATTGGGCTCATCCCTAATGAGGATGTTGGTTTAGTATTACAGAATTACCTTGTACAATAGGAACCTCATTTACTTGGGATTTTATAGGGCAACAAAAGAAAAGAAATATTTTAAAAAAAAATTAGATAAATTTTATTTATACAAAGATTGTTAAAAAGTAATTAAACATATGGAAATATACATTTACGAAGAATAAAAATAGAAGATGATACACTACAGAAGTGGCAAAAAATTATATATAATCCAACGCGTTTCAAAATGATTAAATTTCTTCTTCAGGGATAAATTTTTGCCATTATCTGAAAGGCACAAAAGTAACATAAATATACATACATATAAATTTTTTTAAAATTTTTTAAACAACCAAAATAATATATGAGTAAAGAGGCTTACAGTAATCATGACTGACCCAGCGGATTCTCAGTGTGATACTCCAACAACCCCCATCCAGCCAGAGAACGGTCTTATATCGCGCAAAGGAGCCCTCAGATATTGAGATCCAATGAGAGACGCCTAATGTTCCAAGCAAAAAGGTGCTAGGGGGAGGGGGGATGTGAAATCTGAAAAAATATATATACATACAATCACAAAACGTCATCTGTGAGGGAGATGATGCATCCATGGAAAAAAAAAAAAAAAAAAAAAAAAAAAAAAAACCAACTAACCTTGCAACAAACCTGCGGGTTTGTGTGCCTTCACAAATTAAAGAAATCAGTGTGTAGTAAAAAGGAGAGGTTCCCCTTCCTAGAAACAAGAGGAAGAGGAATCGAAATAAAAAATAATAAATAATAAATAAAAATTGCAAAAATAAATGAAAAAACAAATGAAAAAACAGATGAAAAAAAAAAAAAAACACAACACTACCCATTATGTCCTAATATTTTGGTGGGCTTACCTAAAGGGAAACTGAGTTTAATGTATGAGGGAATGTAAATTTAACTGAATGAAAAATATATTGTGAAGGCAGTAACGCCTGAGGGTATAGTGGAATAAAACCAAAGGGGAAAATTGCATTCTTAGATGGTTAAAAAAAGGTTTATAGGAGCAACCCCATAGAAAATGACTAAAGAGTATATATTTTTTTATCACTCCCCAGATACTGTCCACAGGTGGGGAGAGGAGTCTGGAGAGGAATAATATAATGTCAAAGTGACAAAGAATAGAATGTATCCATTGATGAAAGTAGTAATTTCAAGCTTACCATAACAGTATATCTCCCGCAGATGAGTATAAGTGAATCCAGAATCTACCAGGGGTCCAGGAGGGAAAGGAGATCCGCCCCGAGCCCGAGCACAGACCCACGGTTGTCTAATCTCAGCAGCAAACAGCCGGGAAATGACGCTGGCAGCTCGAAGGCTCCCGGCGTTCTCCTTATAAGTCCGTGCTGATGAGTGGTTTAATGAGCGCGAGGGGATGACGTCACCCCGAAGGACGTAGGCGACGTCACCTCCGCCGCTCATATTACAGATCGTGTAGACGCCTGTGTAACCGGACGTGAAGGGAGACAGGCCGGCTTCCCGCCCCGCCCACCCCCAACGTCAAGAACCGGAAGAACACAGGGAAGAGACATACATTGCTGACACTAATAAAGCGCCCGTGCGTCAGGGCGTGGGGAAAGACAGGCCGACACTCCGCTCGGCCCCCCCCCCCCCACACTCGTTTAAAACCAGCTGGGCGCATAAGGACACCATGGACTACTAACAAAAAAGAGTCCAAAGCCAGATCTCGAAGGGGGCAAAAACGCCCCTCATCAGATCCGCACAAGCAAGAGGGCCCGTCCAGAGACAGTTCCCACTCCCATAGATTAAAGAATTATAATAGAGTGTACAGCAGGGTCTCTGAAAAATAAATTATAACAGATGAATCAAAAATGGTCATGAATGGCTGGATATGTGGAAAAAATACCCACATCCAGAGTTGAAGCAGAGACTTTTTTAGAGGAAGCATATCCAAAAAGGATGAATCCTCAAAAGGAGAACAAAAGCCCCCGACACAGGAAAATCCATCAACCACCAGAGGATGACGTCAAATAGACGTCTCGGATGGCGATGGAAAAAACAGGGGCCCCCAAACATGAGTTCGGGCCCCCCCCTGTGCCGGGTGCACGATATGACCACGGATCTGAGTGGGGGCGATTGGAGGACCATCCGAGAAACAGTCTAATCACGAAAACCGAAGCAGACAGATACATACAAATGAATAAATAAATGAACAAATTATGAAAAATATATATCATGGACGGGACTGGGGAACACAAGGTTCTCCCAGCCAGCCCACGAAACATCAATATACAAAACACAAAAGAATTTTTCATAAATCATATATAAATGGAAATATACCCCAATAGACATTATCATTCCAAATGCTGATCCATAGGCTATATAAGGTGTAAGTAGATAGGAAGGTGAAAGGGGGGACACAGGGAGGGAAGAAAAAGAGGAGGTTTGAAACATCAAGATAAATGAAGGGCAGGGGAGATTATATTCAGTCGGTTTTGCCAGAACTGAAACCTTCCAGAAACGGTCTAAAACTTTCTGCCTCATTTAGGCCTGGCGGGGTGGTGGCATTCAGATGTCTTATCCAACGCATTTCGCGCTGTAGAAGGATTTTATTCCAGTCACCACCTCGCAAAGGGACATGGACACGGTCTACCACCGTGAAATTCACAGATGGCATCCTGTATCCATGTCCCTTGGCTACATGTCTGCCAAGGGGAAGGTACAAGTTGCCAATCTGCATGCTTAGCAGGTGTTTGCTCACGCGTTGTCTAAATTCCTGGCGGGTTTTGCCAATGTAAAAGGCCCCGCATTGGCATTGTACCAAGTACACTACCCCTTGGGTTTGGCAGTTCGCAAAATGCTTTAATTGAAAACGTTCCCCATTGGGTAGTAGGAATGTAGTCCTCTTCCCAATAACATTGCAAAAAGAACAGTTACCGCAAGGGAAGGTCCCCCATGTTTTGCAAGGGTCACCTCTTTGGTTCCCCTTGTATTCGCTTTGGGTTAGTAAATCTGCTAGGGAACCTGCCTTCCGGAAGGTAATTTGGGGTTTTGAGGTTAGCAGACTTCCCAAAACAGGGTCGTCGGTCAAAATTGACCAGTGTTTGGTAAGAATTCTTCTTATAGTACTGTGCTCATTGGAGTAGCGTAAGATGATCCTTATTGTGTCATCGGATTTACGAGTTTTAGACCCAAAAATTAGAGTATGCCTATCTTGATTTTTGACACGATTAAAGGCTTTTTTCAAAGAGGATTTAGTGTACCCCCTTATAAGTAGTCTTTTACTGAGTTTGTCAGCTTCACATTGGAAAGTTTCCATTGTGGTACAGTTGCGTTTTAGTCTTAAAAATTGACTAAAGGGTATAGATTTCTTCAAAGGTTCAGGGTGGAAACTGTCAGCATGCAGAAGGGTGTTGCCGGCAGTTTCCTTCCTGTACAATTTGCTAGCAACTTGACCATTCTTATCCTTATAGATGGTTACATCCAAGAAATTGATCTGTTGATGATCATAGGACATAGTGAAGAAAAGATTCATGGTATTGTGATTCATTGCTTTAAGACAGCTTTTTAAAGCCTCTTCTGGGCCATTCCAAATTAAGAATATGTCGTCTATGTACCTTTGCCATAGAATGACATGCTCCGTATACATAGTCAACTCATCATTCGTCAGAAATCCCTTTTCCCACTCCCCCAGGTACAGGTTTGCATAGGAGGGGGCGCAACAAGTCCCCATAGCAACCCCCTGTACCTGGAGGTAGTGGGAACCCCTGAAAAGAAACACATTGTGTCGAAGGATAAAATCCAGCATTTCAAGAATAAAATTGTTGAATTTCCATTCCGTCGTCGCCTTTTGGCGTAGAACATGACCAACCGCAGCTACTCCCAAGTCATGTGGTATACTATTATAAAGTGACTCGACATCTATAGTTACTAGAATAGATGACTCTGGAATCACAAGGTTCTCCAGCACCTGTAACAGGTGGATGGTATCCTTGGTGTAGGATGCCAATTCAAGAACATGGGGTCTGAGGTGTTGGTCAATGACTTGACTAATACCCTCTGATATGCTGCCATTGCCGGATATGATAGGGCGGCCCGGAGGATTGTGTAAATCTTTATGCACCTTGGGAAGTGCATACATAGTGGGGATGCGGGGGTGTTTGGTACGTATAAAATCCAATAGCTCACCCGTGATGGCTCCCATTATAAAAGCTTCATCTACGAGTCGATAGAATTCCTGATTGAATCCATCAACTAAGGATGCTGAGATTTTTCGATAACACTTTCGATTATTAAGGATCTTTAAACACATCTCCTCGTATTTGGAATTATCCATCAACACGATGTTGCCGCCCTTGTCAGATCCCTTAATGGTTATATCTAAATTGTTTTTGAGGGAGTGTAGAGCATTTTGTTGCTCAGGGGTAAGATTCCTGATTGATTTGTCTTTGTTTAAGGATTCAATTTCCTTGGCCGTTTGTTTGACAAACAATGCCAAGGCAGGATTCTGACTGAGTGCTGGAAATCTATGTGATTTCCTTTTGAATTGTTTATGTTGTTTTGAATCATCTATTTTTTCTTCTTCACTATCGTCACTTTCCCAGGCATCGAGCCAACTTGACTCAATTCCCTCATTCTCCTGTAGCAGTAGATTTAGGTCCCGAAGGGCCTTGAAGTCCGCTGTTTTGAGATTTGGTGCAATTATCTCTTCACTTTTCTTAGTTTTAGTATACATACTCTTGAAGAGTAGTTTTCTTGCAAACAAAAAAATATCTTTAACTACTTCAAAATTATCAAGGCTTCTACTGGGACAAAAAGAGAGTCCCAGAGAAAGAACCTCCTTCTCAGCCTCAGTCAGTGTGTGTGAAGATAGGTTAATAATATTCAACCTATCATCTACACAATTGGAGTCGGTATCGCAGCCTGCTCCTTTTGCGTAGTTAGAGCCTGTGTTAAGGTCATTTTGTCTAAAAAAGTATCTAGCTGAGTTTGATTCTTTGGGATAGCTCCCAAATCTTTAGAGGTTTTAGTTGTGTAGATGATAGGTTGAATATTATTAACCTATCTTCACACACACTGACTGAGGCTGAGAAGGAGGTTCTTTCTCTGGGACTCTCTTTTTGTCCCAGTAGAAGCCTTGATAATTTTGAAGTAGTTAAAGATATTTTTTTGTTTGCAAGAAAACTACTCTTCAAGAGTATGTATACTAAAACTAAGAAAAGTGAAGAGATAATTGCACCAAATCTCAAAACAGCGGACTTCAAGGCCCTTCGGGACCTAAATCTACTGCTACAGGAGAATGAGGGAATTGAGTCAAGTTGGCTCGATGCCTGGGAAAGTGACGATAGTGAAGAAGAAAAAATAGATGATTCAAAACAACATAAACAATTCAAAAGGAAATCACATAGATTTCCAGCACTCAGTCAGAATCCTGCCTTGGCATTGTTTGTCAAACAAACGGCCAAGGAAATTGAATCCTTAAACAAAGACAAATCAATCAGGAATCTTACCCCTGAGCAACAAAATGCTCTACACTCCCTCAAAAACAATTTAGATATAACCATTAAGGGATCTGACAAGGGCGGCAACATCGTGTTGATGGATAATTCCAAATACGAGGAGATGTGTTTAAAGATCCTTAATAATCGAAAGTGTTATCGAAAAATCTCAGCATCCTTAGTTGATGGATTCAATCAGGAATTCTATCGACTCGTAGATGAAGCTTTTATAATGGGAGCCATCACGGGTGAGCTATTGGATTTTATACGTACCAAACACCCCCGCATCCCCACTATGTATGCACTTCCCAAGGTGCATAAAGATTTACACAATCCTCCGGGCCGCCCTATCATATCCGGCAATGGCAGCATATCAGAGGGTATTAGTCAAGTCATTGACCAACACCTCAGACCCCATGTTCTTGAATTGGCATCCTACACCAAGGATACCATCCACCTGTTACAGGTGCTGGAGAACCTTGTGATTCCAGAGTCATCTATTCTAGTAACTATAGATGTCGAGTCACTTTATAATAGTATACCACATGACTTGGGAGTAGCTGCGGTTGGTCATGTTCTACGCCAAAAGGCGACGACGGAATGGAAATTCAACAATTTTATTCTTGAAATGCTGGATTTTATCCTTCGACACAATGTGTTTCTTTTCAGGGGTTCCCACTACCTCCAGGTACAGGGGGTTACTATGGGGACTTGTTGCGCCCCCTCCTATGCAAACCTGTACCTGGGGGAGTGGGAAAAGGGATTTCTGACGAATGATGAGTTGACTATGTATACGGAGCATGTCATTCTATGGCAAAGGTACATAGACGACATATTCTTAATTTGGAATGGCCCAGAAGAGGCTTTAAAAAGCTGTCTTAAAGCAATGAATCACAATACCATGAATCTTTTCTTCACTATGTCCTATGATCATCAACAGATCAATTTCTTGGATGTAACCATCTATAAGGATAAGAATGGTCAAGTTGCTAGCAAATTGTACAGGAAGGAAACTGCCGGCAACACCCTTCTGCATGCTGACAGTTTCCACCCTGAACCTTTGAAGAAATCTATACCCTTTAGTCAATTTTTAAGACTAAAACGCAACTGTACCACAATGGAAACTTTCCAATGTGAAGCTGACAAACTCAGTAAAAGACTACTTATAAGGGGGTACACTAAATCCTCTTTGAAAAAAGCCTTTAATCGTGTCAAAAATCAAGATAGGCATACTCTAATTTTTGGGTCTAAAACTCGTAAATCCGATGACACAATAAGGATCATCTTACGCTACTCCAATGAGCACAGTACTATAAGAAGAATTCTTACCAAACACTGGTCAATTTTGACCGACGACCCTGTTTTGGGAAGTCTGCTAACCTCAAAACCCCAAATTACCTTCCGGAAGGCAGGTTCCCTAGCAGATTTACTAACCCAAAGCGAATACAAGGGGAACCAAAGAGGTGACCCTTGCAAAACATGGGGGACCTTCCCTTGCGGTAACTGTTCTTTTTGCAATGTTATTGGGAAGAGGACTACATTCCTACTACCCAATGGGGAACGTTTTCAATTAAAGCATTTTGCGAACTGCCAAACCCAAGGGGTAGTGTACTTGGTACAATGCCAATGCGGGGCCTTTTACATTGGCAAAACCCGCCAGGAATTTAGACAACGCGTGAGCAAACACCTGCTAAGCATGCAGATTGGCAACTTGTACCTTCCCCTTGGCAGACATGTAGCCAAGGGACATGGATACAGGATGCCATCTGTGAATTTCACGGTGGTAGACCGTGTCCATGTCCCTTTGCGAGGTGGTGACTGGAATAAAATCCTTCTACAGCGCGAAATGCGTTGGATAAGACATCTGAATGCCACCACCCCGCCAGGCCTAAATGAGGCAGAAAGTTTTAGACCGTTTCTGGAAGGTTTCAGTTCTGGCAAAACCGACTGAATATAATCTCCCCTGCCCTTCATTTATCTTGATGTTTCAAACCTCCTCTTTTTCTTCCCTCCCTGTGTCCCCCCTTTCACCTTCCTATCTACTTACACCTTATATAGCCTATGGATCAGCATTTGGAATGATAATGTCTATTGGGGTATATTTCCATTTATATATGATTTATGAAAAATTCTTTTGTGTTTTGTATATTGATGTTTCGTGGGCTGGCTGGGAGAACCTTGTGTTCCCCAGTCCCGTCCATGATATATATTTTTCATAATTTGTTCATTTATTTATTCATTTGTATGTATCTGTCTGCTTCGGTTTTCGTGATTAGACTGTTTCTCGGATGGTCCTCCAATCGCCCCCACTCAGATCCGTGGTCATATCGTGCACCCGGCACAGGGGGGGGCCCGAACTCATGTTTGGGGGCCCCTGTTTTTTCCATCGCCATCCGAGACGTCTATTTGACGTCATCCTCTGGTGGTTGATGGATTTTCCTGTGTCGGGGGCTTTTGTTCTCCTTTTGAGGATTCATCCTTTTTGGATATGCTTCCTCTAAAAAAGTCTCTGCTTCAACTCTGGATGTGGGTATTTTTTCCACATATCCAGCCATTCATGACCATTTTTGATTCATCTGTTATAATTTATTTTTCAGAGACCCTGCTGTACACTCTATTATAATTCTTTAATCTATGGGAGTGGGAACTGTCTCTGGACGGGCCCTCTTGCTTGTGCGGATCTGATGAGGGGCGTTTTTGCCCCCTTCGAGATCTGGCTTTGGACTCTTTTTTGTTAGTAGTCCATGTTGTCCTTATGCGCCCAGCTGGTTTTAAACGAGTGTGGGGGGGGGGGGGCCGAGCGGAGTGTCGGCCTGTCTTTCCCCACGCCCTGACGCACGGGCGCTTTATTAGTGTCAGCAATGTATGTCTCTTCCCTGTGTTCTTCCGGTTCTTGACGTTGGGGGTGGGCGGGGCGGGAAGCCGGCCTGTCTCCCTTCACGTCCGGTTACACAGGCGTCTACACGATCTGTAATATGAGCGGCGGAGGTGACGTCGCCTACGTCCTTCGGGGTGACGTCATCCCCTCGCGCTCATTAAACCACTCATCAGCACGGACTTATAAGGAGAATGCCGGGAGCCTTCGAGCTGCCAGCGTCATTTCCCGGCTGTTTGCTGCTGAGATTAGACAACCGTGGGTCTGTGCTCGGGCTCGGGGCGGATCTCCTTTCCCTCCTGGACCCCTGGTAGATTCTGGATTCACTTATACTCATCTGCGGGAGATATACTGTTATGGTAAGCTTGAAATTACTACTTTCATCAATGGATACATTCTATTCTTTGTCACTTTGACATTATATTATTCCTCTCCAGACTCCTCTCCCCACCTGTGGACAGTATCTGGGGAGTGATAAAAAAATATATACTCTTTAGTCATTTTCTATGGGGTTGCTCCTATAAACCTTTTTTTAACCATCTAAGAATGCAATTTTCCCCTTTGGTTTTATTCCACTATACCCTCAGGCGTTACTGCCTTCACAATATATTTTTCATTCAGTTAAATTTACATTCCCTCATACATTAAACTCAGTTTCCCTTTAGGTAAGCCCACCAAAATATTAGGACATAATGGGTAGTGTTGTGTTTTTTTTTTTTTTTTTTTTTTTCATCTGTTTTTTCATTTGTTTTTTCATTTATTTTTGCAATTTTTATTTATTATTTATTATTTTTTATTTCGATTCCTCTTCCTCTTGTTTCTAGGAAGGGGAACCTCTCCTTTTTACTACACACTGATTTCTTTAATTTGTGAAGGCACACAAACCCGCAGGTTTGTTGCAAGGTTAGTTGGGTTTTTTTTTTTTTTTTTTTTTTTTTTTTTTTTTTCCATGGATGCATCATCTCCCTCACAGATGACGTTTTGTGATTGTATGTATATATATTTTTTCAGATTTCACATCCCCCCTCCCCCTAGCACCTTTTTGCTTGGAACATTAGGCGTCTCTCATTGGATCTCAATATCTGAGGGCTCCTTTGCGCGATATAAGACCGTTCTCTGGCTGGATGGGGGTTGTTGGAGTATCACACTGAGAATCCGCTGGGTCAGTCATGATTACTGTAAGCCTCTTTACTCATATATTATTTTGGTTGTTTAAAAAATTTTAAAAAAATTTATATGTATGTATATTTATGTTACTTTTGTGCCTTTCAGATAATGGCAAAAATTTATCCCTGAAGAAGAAATTTAATCATTTTGAAACGCGTTGGATTATATATAATTTTTTGCCACTTCTGTAGTGTATCATCTTCTATTTTTATTCTTCGTAAATGTATATTTCCATATGTTTAATTACTTTTTAACAATCTTTGTATAAATAAAATTTATCTAATTTTTTTTAAAAATATTTCTTTTCTTTTGTTGCCCTATAAAATCCCAAGTAAATGAGGTTCCTATTGTCTAATGTTTAGGGATGATGGCAACTCTGTCACACTAAATTTTGAGAAGTCTATACTTTTTTACAGAATTACCTTGTAACTCTCTTACATGGATAAATATAAGCATTTTAATCCCTCCTGCCAGTGGTAAATGATTTGTCATATTCATTTAAACTGATACATTCTGCTGGAGAGCTTGTGCTTTTGAGAAACAACAGACTTGCTGTCTGGATCACCAGAAGAAAATAGAAGAAAGCCTTAAAAAGAAAATGAATACAGCCATCACATCCAAGAATTTCTAATATAGATATAGATGCTTGCTTTTGGGTTTATTACCATTTTGATGACTAATTTGGGTTAACTAGGATTTTAACTGCAAACTTTAGGTTTAATCAGGTTAACTAAAATGTTACTAGCATGTTTCCTTTGTATTTGAATTTTTTCCACTACAAAGCATTTTGAAAGCATTTTGATAATACAAAAATAAATGTTTGCAAATTTAGAGAGTTTACATACTTTTTAACGTGTAATTATACATTGAGAATGGAAGTTACAACAGTAGTTTCCATTCATAAAGAAAACTTGAGCATGAGCAGGACCAAGCTGTCAAACTAACAACTCAGTCCTGTTTATTACACAGGAAGTCACTGCCCTTATGTAATCATTGGAGCTTGGTGACAACTGTTCTCTCTGCTCTTTTTATCCGGATGTAGAATAGGTGGTTGTCTCTAACAAAAGAACACAACTCATTACACAGGGAGAGCTACACTTTCCTTGTGTAATCCACAGGATTGAGTTTTAAATTTTACATCATGGCTTGTCACAGTGTAAGGACTCAGCTGCCCAGGCCTGCTTTGTGGCTATGTAAAGAGATCCAACAGGGTGGCAAATATGACAGCTGTTAATGCTGATCTCCTTAAAATAATAGCTACCATGCTGGCCCACTGAATTCAATTCACCCTGTTCCAAATTAGTATGCAAATTCTATTTCAGTGTCACAAAGATTAAATATTTTGTTTTTCAGTTTAACTCATGGATGGCATTGTGTCTCAGGGCTCTCTTGATCACTGAAAACAATCTCGGACACCTGTGATAATTAGATTGCCAGGTGAGCCCAATTAAAGGAAAACTACTAAAGGAGGGTGTTCCACATTATTAACCAGTTGAGATCCGCGCTATAGTCAAATGAAGGCTACAGCGCGGATCTACATTGCCGGGACAACGTCCATTGATGTCATCCCTTTTCCTCATTCCCGGCGCACTCTCGTGAGCGTGCATCGGGGAAAATCTGTGTTGGCCGTGTCTGTTGGACACAGCCAATCACAGATCGCTGTAAATGGCCAATCACAGCGGCCATTGACAGCACGATCACTGTGGCCAATGAGAGATGAATCAAATGTAAACATATGAGATCATCTCTCATTGCCGGCTCGCTCTGCTTACACAGAGACAGCGTGTGAGTAGAGAGAGCTTCTGTGAACTATTGTGAGTGATTTTTCAGTAAAAAAAAACAAAGTGTGCCCAAACAGTGCCCAATCAGTACCCACAGTGACAATTAGCTTCTATAGCTAGTGCCATCTGTGCCCACCTGTGCGCATCAGTGCCCACTTTTCCCATCAGTGCATCATCTGTGCCCTCAGTGCATCATCTTTGCCGTCAGTGCCCATCTGTGCCATCAGTGCCCATCTGTGCCCATCTGTGCAATCAGTGTTCATCTGTGCAATCAGTGCGCATCTGTGCCACCTCTTCATTGCCCATCTGTACCACCTCATCAGTGCCCATCTGTACCAATCAGTGCCCATCTGTGCAGCCTCATCAGTGCACATCTGTTCAATCAATCAGTGCACATCTGTGCCGCCTCATCAGTGCCCATCTGTGCCGCCTTATCAGTGCTCATTTATGCCACCTCAACAGTGCTCATGTGTGCCACCTCAACAGTGCACATCTGTACCAATCAGTGCCCATTTGTGCCGCCTCATCAGTGGACATCTACGCAATCAATCAGTGCACATCTGTGCCGCCTCATCAGTGCCATCTGTGCCGCCTCATCAGTGCCCATTTGTGCCACCTCATCAGTGCCCATTTGTGCCACCTCAACAGTGCCCATTGGTGCCACCTCAACAGTGCACATCTGTGCAATCAATCAGCGCACATCCGTGCAATCAATCAGTGCACATCTGTGCCGACTCATCAGTGCCCATTTGTGCCACGTCAACAGTGCCCATTTGTGCTGCCTCAACAGTGCCTATCTGTGCCACCTCATCAGTGCCCATCTGTGCCACCTCATCAGTGCCACCTCATCAGTGCATATCTGTGTCTACCTGTGCCGCCTCATTAGTGCACATCTGTGCAATCAATCAGTGCACATCTGTGCTGCTTCATCAGTCCCCATCTGTGCCACCTCAGTGCCCATCTGTTCCACCTCATCAGTACACATCTGTGCTGCCTCATCAGTGCACATCTGTGCGATCAGTGCCCATCTGTGCTGCCTCATTAGTGCACATCTGTGCGCATCAGTGCCACCTCATCAGTGCCCATCAGTGCAGGCTTAGCACACACCTGTGCAGTCTCATCACCACCAGCAACCATGTCCAAAAAAAGCTTTTCCGCCGAGGAGGCATACTTAATTCTTTCCACAGCCGACAAGAGCAACGGGGAGCTCTCTTTTTCGGATTCCCTTTCCAATTCGGATTCTGAGTCTGACGTAAATTATGAGCCAGTCCTCTGAGTGGAACACTGACAGACTCAGAGGAGGAAGATGTTCGGCCTGCCAAACAAAGGTGTTTTGGTGAGGAGGCAGTGGCATCCACCAGCACCGCAGTGGCATCCACCAGCACTGCAGTACCTCGGCAAGAAAGGCCAAGTACCAGTGGGGTGTCACCTCAGCCCCAAAGGGTTAGGACCCATGCCAGCCTTCCCTATGCCCTTCAGAAACCCTTGTGGCTTCCTCCTAATTCAGGAGAAGCTAACGTTCCCCCTTTCACTGCCCAGCCAGGAGTCCAGGTGGACACAGAGTATTTTACCCCAATTAATTTTTTTAATTTAATTTTTACGGAGAACATGTTGGCATCAATTGTGGTCCAGTGCAACCTGTATGCACAGCAAGTTTATTTTGCAAAATCCAACATCATGTTATGCCCGTCCAAGGTTCAAGGTTTTTTTGGGCCTCACATTTAATATGGGACTCACCAAAAAAAGTCAATTGCGTTACTATTGGTCAACCCACCCCATCCACCATATGCCGCTCTTCTCCGCGGTAATGCCCAGAACCAGGTATCTGATGATCATGAGGTTCCTACATTTCAGTGACAATACCCAGTGCCCTCCCTGACCCAAATTATGGCAGGCTTTACAAAATTCGGCCAATACCAAATTATTTTTCTGAAATATTCCCCCAGCTGTTCACCCCAGACCAACACATATGTGTGGATGAGTCCCTTGTTAAATTTAGTGGCAGGCTTAAAATTAAGCGATTTATCCCCAGCAAAATGGCCTGCTATGGGGTGAAGGTGTACAAATTATGTGACCGAGCCACAGGGTACACATATTCCTTCATAGTCTACGAAGGGAAGGACACCCAGCTGCAGTCCCCTAATTGCCCGGACTACTTGGGATCCAGCGGGAAAGTTGTTTGGAACCTCTTATACCCCCTACTGGAGAAAGGCTACCACCTGTATGTAGACAACTTCTACACATCTCTGCCCTTGTTCCACAACCTTCACCGGAAGAAGACGCCAGCATGTGGCACGGTAAAAAAGAACCGGAAGGGCTTTCCTCAAAGTCTTGTCAATAAGAAGTTGAGAAAAGGAGAAACAGCAGGTCTGCAAAACAAGGAGATTCTGGCAGTGAAGTGGAGGGACAGAAGGGATGTCTACATGTTGTCCTCTATCCACAATAACACCTACATGGAAATCCCTAGAAGGAATGGCACCATCCAAAAACCAACATGCATCCATGAATACAATTTGTTTATGGGGGGAGTCGACTTCAATGACCAAATACTTGAACCGTACCTTGCCACAAGACAGACATACCATTGGTATAAAAAAGTAGCAATTTATTTTTTTCAATTGGCCATATTCAATTCCTTTACTGCAACTCCACCCAAAACCCCCAACCCTTCCTTGGCTACCAGGAGGAAATTTACACTGCCCTTATATTCCCGAACGGCCTACCAGAAAACATCCGATCAGATGTTCTTAGTCGACTCTCCAAATGCCACTTTCCTGATAAAATCCCTCCCAAACCAACAGGCCAAAGATGTCAAAAAAGATGTAAGGTGTGTTCCAGAGCAGGAGTCAGAAGAGTTACATCTTATTACTGTGCCCAATGTCCTTCCGAACCAGACCTCTGCATAGGAGAGTGTTTTTGCTGTTACCATACTTCAATAAATTATTAGTGAAGCATGGTAAATGTAATCCTCAGTTCCTGCGTTCACACACCTTCACACTCCTTATGCCACTGCCTGCTCTGTAACTGACCATGGCTTATTATTCGACCACGCTTCTGCCTGACAATTTTGTACATACCTCTGCCTGATCTGGAACTGACCCTGGACTGTTATTTGACCATGTTTCTGCCTACCAATTCTGTACATACCTCTGCCTGATCTGGAACCGACCCTGAACTGTTATTCGACCATGCTTCTTCCTAATGATTCTGTACATACCTCTGCCTGATCTAGAACTGACCTTGGACTGTTTGACCATGTTATTTGCCTGCCTCTTAGCCTGATCTTGTACCCTGCAACTGGACTAGTGGGATTCAACACAGGGGTCTCATATATGTGAGGGGCTCCAGAATAGTTTTTCTGGATGAAGAAAACTATTTTCTTTGTTTTCTCATTCCTAGATTAAACAATAACACAATGGACCCCCTAATGGTGGACTTTTAGAGGCACTTGAAGAAAATATTAGAAAATATTAATACCAATGTAATTTATTAAATTTCAACATTAAAAACAATAATAATATAACAAATACCATAAGGAATGCATAACAGACATTTTTACATGTATGTACACAGTTTCAGAAGTACTCTTGCACCTGACGCGTTGCGGAGTAAATATACCTCCTTCCTCAGGGGTGAGTGTAAGTTAGAGACATTTTTATTCTAAAAAAGGCTATATAAGAAAAAATAGAAATATATGTCAACATTCAAACATATATATGGGTATAGCAATATGGTTTAATCTCCATGTATTTTTACACTTACATTATTGTAGTGTGTTGCTGATTTAGCATTCCATATAATTAAAAATTAAAAACAAACAGCAGGGACACGGTCTGTCAACCATGGAAATTCTTGGTTCCAAGAGGAAGCAATGATTTTCAGTTGTTAGAAATTTGTTTGGTATCCGGATTGGAAGAGAATTGAGATGAAAAAATTAATTCAAAAATCTTTGGTGAGGGAGGGGGGTTAGATCCTCCCTTGGCCTTCCAACAAAAAGAGGAAGGGAGGCCAGTAGGAGGCGCAAAGATATAATATTTCTGAGAATTTCTGAGAATACACTGATAAATACTATATCTACTGGCCTCCCTTGCTCTTTTTGTTGGAAGGCCAAGGGAGGATCTAACCCCCCTCCCTCACCAAAGATATTTTTGAATGAATGTTTTCATCTCAATTCTCTTCCAATATGGATACCAAACAAATTTCTAACAACTGAAAATCATTGCTTCCTCTTGGAACCAAGAATTTCTATGGTTGACAGACCGTGTCCCTGCTGTGTGTTTTTAATTTTCAATTATATGGAATGCTAAGTCAGCAACACACTACAATAATGTAAGTGTAAAAATACATGGAGATTAAACCATATTGCTATACCCATATATATGTTTGAATGTTGACATATATTTCTATTTTTTCTTATATACCCTTTTTTAGAATAAAAATATCTCTAACTTACACTCACCCCTGAGGAAGGAGGTATATTTACTCCGAAACGCGTCGGATGCAAGAGTACTTCTGAAACTGTGTACATACATGTAAAAATGTCTGTTATGCATTCCGTACGGTATTTGTTATACTATTATTGTTTTTAATGTGGAAATTTAATAAATTACATTGGTATTAATATTTTGTAATATTTTCTTCAAGTGCCTTAAAAGTCCATCATTAGGGTGTCCATTGTTTTATTGTTTAGCTTATTACTGGATGTGGCACAAAAATATACAGTAAGCTTCCGTTCCACAACAGAATCCCTAGATTATTTGGTAGTAGATACCGTTCCCCGCTCTGTGTTCAGCAACTCTCTGTAATATACGCCTGAAAAACTAATTTAAATAAAAATAAAAGAATTCTTTGAATTAAGCTACTCCAATATAGAAACAGCATGACAGGTTTCATGGGTAATGACTGGGAATCCCTCATGGAGGGATATTTAAAAGATTTTGGAGACAAGGAACACATAGATTGAGAGATCTCTGCTCTTTTCTCCAGACTTTCTAAAACTTTGGAGAAAAAAATCTATGCTATAGTGGCACATTAGATCTTTCCAAGACTATATTAGGGAGGACATCAACCCCATGGGATTGCGGGTCCAGATCTTCCCCACCCTTGATGGTCTGGATGTGGTATTTAAAGAAAAATGGGAAAAAACATTACGCAATTGCTCACAAAACTTAATGGAAATTTTAATAGAAGAGTATAGTAAAAGATCTAATATTCTGGATACTGATATTGTAAATCTTTGTACCAAGTTGCAGCAATTTAAAACCCAGAGATCTATTACAAATAAAGAAGATGGATTAAACATGCATCTTGAAGCATTTAATAAAGACATACTAATGAAGAAAGGACAGAAACTTACTCGGGATAGGAATGCCTTCAAAGATGGCAAAGCCTACAAATGGACTCAAAACAGACAGAATCAGAATAAAGGTAATCATTATCAGGGATACCAATCTACCTCTTCACGACAGACCTCCAACTTGCCCCAAGTTCCCCCTCAAACCACTCACAAATCTAAAACAGCACAAAGCACTAAAAGCTTATACCAAGACGATTCCACCGAGGGACAACAGGCAAAAAAATTAACCCTAGACATCCCCAAAAAAACAAGTCACTCCACACCTACACATGATCGAATTACTGAAACATCAAATTCACGTGTTAACACTCACACATCAATTAATGAAAATCTTCCTGCACAGCAAAATAAAACAAAAGAACCCAGTTCTCAATCAAATACTTCAACTATCGAATCAATTCACACAATTTCTAACGATCCATCTTTTTTAGAGAGGATTCTTATGGGTGCCCAACCTACACAATCCAACCTCAACATGTACACTCAGATAGCACTCTAATCCTCACAATACACACTATTGAACAATGTGGAACTGAACTGAATATAATCAACCTTTCATCATATAATCTATCTTATGACGAAAGATCTATCTTAACCACTTCAGCCCCGGAAGGATTTACCCCCTTCCTGACCAGAGCACTTTTTACAATTTGGCACTGCGTCGCTTTAACTGCTAATTGCGCGGTCATGCAATGCTGTACCCAAACGAAATTTGTGTCCTTTTATTCCCACAAATAGAGCTTTCTTTTGATGGTATTTGATCACCTCTGCGATTTTTATTTTTTGCGCTATAAACGGAAAAAAAAACGAAAATTTTGAAAAAAAATTATATTTTCTACTTTTTGTTATAAAAAAAATCCAATAAACTCAATTTTAGTCATACATTTAGGCCAAAATGTATTCGACCACATGTCTTTGGTAAAAAAAATGTCAATAAGCGTATATTTATTGTTTTGCGCAAAAGTTATAGCGTCTACAAACTAGGGTAAATTTTCTGGAATTTACACAGCTTTTAGTTTATGACTGCCTATGTCATTTCTTGAGGTGCTAAAATAGCAGGGCAGTACAAAACCCCCACAAATGACCCCATTTTGGAAAGTAGACACCCCAAGGTAATTGATGAGAGGCATGCTGAGCCCATTGAATATTATTTTTTTTGTCCCAAGTGATTGAATAATGAGAAAAAAAAAATTACAAAAAGTTGTCACTAAATGATATATTGCTCACACAGGCCATGGGCATATGTGGAATTGCACCCCAAAATACATTTAGCTGCTTCTCCTGAGTATGGGGATACCACATGTGTGGGACTTTTTGGGAGCCTAGCCACGTACGGGGCCCCGAAAACCAATCACCGCCTTCAGGATTTCTAAGGGTGTAAATTTTTTATTTCACTCCTCACTACCTATCACAGTTTTGAAGGCCATAAAATGTCAAGATGGCACAACCCCCCCCCAAATGACCCCATTTTGGAAAGTAGCCCCCCAAGCTATTTGCTGAGAGGCATGTTGAGTCCATGGAATATTTTATATTTTGACACATGTTGTGGGAAAATTACAAACTTTTTTTTTTGCACAAAGTTGTCACTAAATGATATATTGCTTAAACATGCCATGGGCATATTTGGAATTACACCCCAAAATACATTCTGCTGCTTCTCCTGAGTATGGGGATACCACATGTGTGGGACTTTTTGGGAGCCTAGCCGCGTATGGGGCCCCGAAACCAAGAACCGCCTTCAGGATTTCTAAGGGCGTAAATTTTTGATTTCACTCCTCACTACCTATCACAGTTTTGAAGGCCATAAAATGTCAAGATGGCACAACCCCCCCCCCCCAATGACCCCATTTTGGAAAGTAGACACCCCAAGCTATTTGCTGAGAGGCATGTTGAGTCCATGGAATATTTTATATTTTGACACAAGTTGTGGGAAAATTACAAACTTTTTTTTTTTGCACAAAGTTGTCACTAAATGATATATTGCTCAAACATGCCATGGGCATATGTGGAATTACACCCCAAAATACATTCTGCTGCTTCTCCTGAGTACGGGGATACCACATGTGTGGGACTTTTTGGGAGCCTAGCTGCATACGGGGCCCCGAAAACCAATCGCCACCTTCAGGATTTCTAAGGGCGTAAATTTTTGATTCACTCCTCACTACCTATCACAGTTTCAAAGGCCATAAAATGCCAAGATAGCACAAACCCCCCCAAATGACCCCATTTTGGAAAGTAGACACCACAAGCTATTTGCTGAGAGGCATGGTGAGTATTTTGCAGCTCTCATTTGTTTTTAAAAATGAGGAAAGACAACAAAAAAAATTTTTTTTTTCTTTTTTCAATTTTCAAAACTTTGTGACAAAAAGTGAGGTCTGCAAAATACTCACTATACCTCTCAGCAAATAGCTTGGGGTGTCTACTTTCCAAAATAGGGTCATTTGGGGGGGGTTGTGCCACCTGGTCATTCCATGGCCTCCGAAACTGTGATAGGCAGTGAAGAGTGAAATCAAAAATTTACGCCCTTAGAAAGCCTGAAGGCGGTGCTTGGTTTTTGGGGTCCCGTACGCGGCTAGGCTCCCAAAAAGTCTCACACATGTGGTATCTCCGTACTCAGGAGAAGGAACAGAATGTATTTTGGGGTGTAATTTCACATATTCCCATGGCATGTTTGAGCAATATATCATTTAGTGACAACTTTGTGCAAAAAACAATTTGTCTTTTTCCCGCAACTTGTGTCACAATATAAAATATCCATGGACTCGACATGCCTCTCAGCAAATAGCTTGGGGTGTCTACTTTCCAAAATGGGGTCATTTGGGGGGGTTTGAACTATCCTGGCATTTTATGCACAACATTTAGAAGCTTATGTCACACATCACCCACTCTTTTAACCACTTGTTGAAGACAAAACCCTTTCTGACACTTTTTGTTTACATGAAAAAATTATTTTTTTGCTAGAAAATTTCTTCGAACCCCCAAACATTATATATTTTTTTAAAGCAAATGCCCTACAGATTAAAATGGTGGGTGTTTCATTTTTTTTTCACAGTATTTGCGCAGCTATTTTTCAAACGCATTTTTTGGGGAAAAAACACACTTTTTTAAATTTTAAAACACACTATATTGCCCAAATGTTTGATGAAATAAAAAAGATGATCTTAGGCCGAGTACATGGATACCAAACATGACATGCTTTAAAATTGTGCACAAACGTGCAGTGGCGACAAACTAAATACATTTTTAAAAGCCTTTAAAAGCCTTTACAGGTTACCACTTTAGATTTACAGAGGTGGTCTACTGCTAAAATTACTGCCCTCGATCTGACCTTTGCGGTGATACCTCGCATGCATGGCGCAATTGCTGTTTACATTTGACAGCATTTGCGTTCGCCTTTGCGTAAGAGCAGGGAGGGACAGGGGTGCTTTTTTATTTTATTTTTAAACTGCTCCTTCCATTTTTTTTAAATCATTTTTATTGTTATCTCAGGGAATGTAAATATCTCCTATGTTAGCAATAGGTAGTGACAGGTACTCTTTTTTGAAAAAAATGGGGTCTATTAGACCCTAGATCTCTCCTCTGCCCTCAAAGCACCTGACCACACCAAGATCGATGTGATAAAATGCTTTCCCAATTTCCCAATGGCGCTGTTTACATCCGGCGAAATCTAAGTCATGAAATGCTCATAGCTTCCGGTTTCTTAGGCTATAGAGATGTTTGGAGCCACTCTGGTCTCTGATCAGCTCTATGGTCAGCTTGCTGCATTCTCAGGTTCCCTGTTGGAACAGGAGAGCCAGAGAAAAACATTGAAGACGGTGGAGGGGCATTCCCTCCCACTGCTTGTAAAAGCAGTCTAGAGGATAATTAGCCGCTAGGATTTCTTTTACATGAAAGCCAACCGCTGGCTTAAAAGAATGATTCCAAGATGATACCTAAACCTGCAGGCATCATTCTGGTATAACCACTCAAAGTCCAGCAACATACCAATACGTTGCTGGTCCTTGTTGGGCATATATTGTAAACTTTTTTTTCATGCAGCCTGTGGGCTGAACAACTGTGGGCTGCCGAAGCATGGGGGCATCCTCCCGCAAAAGTTAGGAGCAAATCGCTCCTCCGCCCTCTGCTGCCCCCATGCTTCGGCATATATGCTGAAGTATTTTTTTTTTTTTTTCCAAAATCAAATTTATTGTCAATAGAAGTCATGTTATACAGAAGCGTTACAGAGTGAAGGTACATAAGAAGTAATATAATGATTTGAAGTAGAGTTCGTGGAACATTGAACATCTATTCAATACTTATACAGCAAGTTCAACTTTTCTGTTAATGTACAAAAGTATGACATAACCGTAAATAATCATACTCAAATAGTAAACAATCAAACAGGAAAGTCTGTGAGCGTATTTTGTTTTGGGGACCCAGCTAGGTCTTGGATTGAATTGTGCGGAGACTTAAATCTACGGGAAAGTAAATCATTCGGGGAGCTTATGTGTTATCAATCGCCTCAGGCAGGCACCTTATGAATGGTGAGGATAGTGACAAGTGGTCATCTGGTATGTGTGTATGTAAGTGTGTGATCGCTCAAACGAGCGTTTAATTGTTATTTAGTGTTGTGGTGTCATGGGAATGTCTTTGTGTGCAGTGTTGTTGTTCATTGTATATTGTCTCTGGGCGAGTTAACGTGTGGTAGGATTGCGGTCACCGGACCACAAGCAATCCTACTACTAGTTGGGCAGGGGGTAAGGAATGTTTGTAACGTGTGGGAAGGGAGATAGGGGTTTCGAACTAGTAGTTAGGAAAGGAAAGGGTAGAGCGGGTGTGGTATAATGATTATGGCGTGGTTATTATCAAGTATAGTCTTATATAGGAGGGGGGGATGATGAGAAGGGTGAATTATAAGGAGGGGAGATTAAATTAGGTAGAAGGGTAAAAGAGAGTATAGCGAGTTTATCGAGTCCGCCTCCGACAGAGTCCCACCCGACCGTGAAGGGTCTTAGGACAACAGGTCTATATATTCTGCTGTCGTTTGGAAGTGTTGCCAGCATGACCATATAGTTCTGAATTTAGAGGGTGTATCTTTGGCTTGGTGAATCAGTTCTTCCATTTCGGCTATTTTAGATATTCGTTTGAGCCATTCTGCTATAGTATGGGGTTTGGATGACTTCCATAGAGTCGGGATGCACATTTTTGCCGCGTTTATCATATGGAGGGCAAGAGAGCGGTGGTAGTCTTTTTTAGGGATGGAGGAGTGATGCAGCAACATTTGGGTAGGGGTGAATTCAATCTGGTAGGTGGTGATGTAAGCGGTAATACGTTGGACTTCTTTCCAAAAGGGTTGAATGAGTGGACAGGACCACCATATATGGAGCATAGAGCCTTCTCCTTCTGAGCATCTCCAACAAGTGGGAGGAATCGCTGCGGAAATTTTGTGGAGTTTAAGGGGGGTTTTGTACCATTTAGAGAAGATCTTGAAACCGTTTTCCTGTGCTGACACGTTAATTGAGCCCTTGTGAATGTAGGAGTATATGTTTTCCCATTCTTGGTCTGACAGATCTAGTGCTAATTCTCTTTCCCAACTGCGTGTGGCTATGTTGGATTTGGGGCTGTGTTCAGAGAAAAGGAGAGCATAAATTTCTGAAATCACATGTCTCTGTGGTTCCGTTTTGAAGCACAAGGCTTCAAAAGGTGTGAGTTGTCTGGAGTAATCGGTAGACTTGTTAAGAAAGTGCCGTATTTGGTTGTATGTCCAAGACGGGAAGGGTTTTCCTGACGTGTGTGTGGGTAAACTAGTAAGAGCTAGGAAGGTATTTCCAGAGAAGAAATGTTTTGCTCGTATGTCATCTTGGGGCCAGTATCCCTTAAGGAATGTATTGAGTATTCCCGGTGGGAAATCTGTGTTATTTCGGATTGGAGTTAAGGGTCCTGGGACAGAGGAAATGTGATGCTTTTGGCACATTTTCATGAATGAGTGAAGTGTGGAGGAGATCAAGGGATGTTGTGTGCATTCCATAGGTATCTGTCTCGAGGGAGTCCACGGTAATTGTTTAACTGGGACCGTTGAGAATTCCGTTTCAATTTGCGTCCAGGCTTTAGTGTGGGAGTGAACATTCCAGTCAATTATTCTGGATAGTTGGCATGCCCTGTGATATTTGGCAATGTCTGGGAGAGCTATGCCTCCTTTTGATTTGGGTAAAGAAAGTCTTTCAAAACTAAGCCTAGGGCGGTTTTTTCCCCATATAAATTCGCTGCACGCCTTGCGATACGATGCAAAGAAAGCTTGCGGTAATCGAATGGGAACTGTTTGCAAGACATATAGTATTCTTGGGAGAATGTTCATTTTAATTATCGACGCCCTCCCGAACCAGGAAAAGATACCCGTTGACCATGACTTTAGGTCTTTTTGAATTTTTTGGAGGATTGGTATGTAATTTTTGATATAAAGATCAGATAGGCGGAGTGGTATACGGATCCCTAGGTAGGTAATTGCCTCTCGGGTCCACTTGAAGGGGAAGTTGGACTGACAGGATGCCAGGGTCTCCTTCTGTAAGGAAACGTTCAGGGCTTCGGATTTTGCAAAGTTGATTTGTAAATTGGTTAGGAAGCGAAATGTGTCGAGGTCTTTAAGTAAATTGGGCACTGTAGTGTGGGGATCAGTCAGGAACAGGAGAATGTCATCTGCGAAGGCAGATAGCTTTTATGTAGTTTTTGAGACGGAGACTCCTTTGATGTCTGGATTAGAGCGTAGGCGTTGAAGGAGTGGTTCCAGGGTAAGGATGAATATCAATGGTGAAAGCGGGCATCCCTGACGTGTCCCGTTTGACATGGAGAAGGCATCCGACAGGTGTCCATTAACACGGACCTGTGCGGTAGGAGAGGCGTAGAGTGCCATTATAAGTTGTAACATACGGTCTCGTATACCTATCATTCGAAGTGCTGCCGACATATAGTCCCACGCCACCCTGTCGAATGCCTTCTCCGCGTCAAGAGACAAGAAGAACCCTTGTTGTTGGGTAGAAGTCAGCCATCTGTGGATGTTGATCGCCTTAGTTGTATTGTCTCTAGCCTCCCTGCCGGGTATAAAACCCACATGGTCTAGTGAGATGAGGTTTGGCAGGAGGGGCAAAAGACGATTAGCCAATATCTTGGCGTAGATTTTGAGATCAACATTCAGTAGTGATATTGGGCAGTAGTTCGATACTTGAGATGCATCTTTATTGGGCTTAGGTATTACAGTTATGTGTGCTGTTAATAGGTCTCTAGGTGGGGGATTGTCTGAGGATATGGAGTTGAATGCCTTCAGGAAATGTGGTTTGAGGGTTTCAGAGTAAGTTTTATAATATCCAGTCGTCAGACCGTCCGGGCCAGGACTCTTGCCGGTCTTTAATTGTTTTAGAACCACATCTATTTCAGCTGGGGATATGGGTTTTTCCAGATCAGCAGCTTCTGCATTGGATATATGCGTGGGACTGTATTTTGTGAGAAAAAAGTTCTAGCTCTAAGCAGTTCCGGGAGGGATGTCAGTGCTTGGGAGGTTTTGTGTGCTTTTTCCAATGATTGTATACGGGAGGTCAATATATTTATGTGTTCTTTTCTTTGCTTCCTGCGTTTAGCCGCAAGTGCTATTAGTTCTCCCCGTATGGTGCTTTTATGTGCTTCCCAGCACATCATATGCGAGATATCAGGAGAGTCGTTTTCCTTAAAGTAAAGCACGAGTCGTTCTTGTATGGCCGCCATTGTGGCGGTATCAGTGAGAAGCGAGGGGTCTAAACGCCAAATTTGGGGTCGGGGATCAGAGTTTGAGAATGCTATCGTCATGGATATGGGGTGGTGATCTGAGAGATACATGGGTTCGATGGTGGCTTTACTTAGCAGTGGCAGGTCCCTCTGTGAGAGGAATAAATAATCTAGTCTTGAGTATCTGTTATGGGGGGTCGAATAAAATGTGAAATCTTTCACGTTCGGGTGAAGTGTACGCCACGAGTCATGTAGGGACATTTCTTTCAGTTGTGATTTAATTGCACGTAATGCGGTATACGGTAGGGTTGAGGAGCCAGACGAGGTATCCTGTAAGGGATTCAGCGGAACGTTGAAGTCTCCTCCTAGGATAAGAAGGCCGTCTTGGAATAGGGCTAGTTGTTGTAAGGTGGACCGGAAGAAGGGGACTTGTTTCGTGTTAGGTGCATATATGTTGGCCAGGGTGATCCGTTTTCCATGTAACGTGCCTTTGACAAAAATGTATCGCGCTTCTGCGTCTATGCAAGTTTCTTTAACATGGAATGGGCAATTTTTAGCGAATAGGATAGAGACCCCTTTTGATTTTGTGGAGTTGTTAGGTGCGTGGATGAAGGTTGGAAAGCGGTAGTTGGAGAGTTTGGGGATGGAGCCTGTTCTAAAATGGGTCTCTTGAAGAAAGACAATGTCCGCTTTGTTTTTTTGTAGGGAGAGTAGTAGTTGGGAGCGTTTTTCGGGGATGTTAAGTCCCCTTACATTTAGGGATATTACTTTAAATGTTTTATGTTTGATAGTTGATGGTTGCGGCATATTGACGGAGTGGTTAAAGTTTAGAGATGCTGGTAAAGGAGGTTAGGCGGGTTTTGTGGAGTTATGAGACTCTGTCGGAGGAGGAGTAGTAGAGAATGAGAAAGGAGACTAGAATGAAATAGTAAAGATTCCGAGCTGTTTTGAGAGGGGTGTTGGTGCTGCTTATGGGATTAGGTACGTGGATGGGGGATGAACGTTACAGTACTTTTGTAGTTCCGTCTTGTGTTTCCGTGTGTGATGATGTTCTAGGGGTTCGCGTGAGCGTGTGATCGTTTCCGGTGATTAGCGAGATCCTGCTCGCTTATCCGTAGAAAGTGGATACCTGTAATTCGGTATGACCGGAGTAAATCAATGGCAGGTGGTGAAGTCTGGTATAAATGTCAGGGTATGTGGGTATGAGTGCCACTGAGGTGAGGAGATGCTAAAATCGGTAGGAAGAGGTGAGGTTCAGAGAGGAGTGTCTACCCGCTGAACAGAGAGAAGATGTGAGCTCATGAAGGAGGTTGAAAGTGGTGCCAAACTAATGTTGAGGCACAACCTGAGAAGTGCATGAATAGGTGAGTGGAGTATATGTAGTGGGGATCATAGTTGATATTTGGGAGGACCGTAGGGTACGAATAGGGGAGAGTCTGTAATGTGGAATAAAAGAGCCTTCTGTGTGTTTAGACCGTGAATCCCTGGCATCTGACACTATAATCAGGGTACCGTGTAGGCAAGTGTTATTGTAATTATGTTAAATAGTGCCTTGAAGGCAGTACAGATTATTTAGTATTTAGTATATTAGAGCAGTATAGACAATCCTTAAAAATGAAAATAGACTAACGCATTTATGCTATAACACACTCACAACCGTGGTTTCCCATGCACGTCATGCTGTTAACCTTGGTCTATCTGTTACGGGTTGAATTGGCTACAACCCTTTTTGCAAGGCGATTATGTCAGGGCCGTACGTCAAGACTTATCATGGGCTAATATGATGTGAACAGTATCTGCGGTATGGTGATCTGACGTATCGAGCAGTCAGTGAGTAAGTATGGACCGGATATTGGGGGATAGGGGGAACAAGGTCTGCACAATAAGTGTGTCCGGGGCTACATTGAGATGGATCGATAGGCTAGGTGACGTTTAATCTCTTATTGTGCTGTGAGGATAGTAGGAGCTTACTGATGTCGCTGTCATTTGTGTCTTAGGTCTGTGGTGGGTGTGACATGTCGCTAAGTCTGTTTTTCTGAACATTTAACATGTGTTTTGGTTCGTTCATGAGTCATTGCTCAATTCCAAAGAGGCGACGGAGGGTTCTCCCTGGTCAAATGGGGGGATGCTTTCAGCATAGAAAAGAGAGATACCCCAATCAGGTGGAGTTAGATTGGAGTAGTGTGACCAGGGAGCCCCCCTGCCACCCATAGGGACTGGTGTCTGAGGGGAGGCTCCCTAGTCAACTCGGGCCTTGTTGTCAGTGCTCTAGTGCAACGGGGGATGATCCCGTTATAGCAGGAGAATATATATTTAATAGTGTTTCAGTAGGGTGGTGGATAGTGCGGGCACTGTGCAGCACCTGGAGCAATTCTCGTCGCATGTGGGTGTATGATACATTGGTTAATCGCCTGTCTGTATAGCAATAAGTGCAGCAATTCTAAAGTTTAGCAGTAATACCCCATTCCGTAATTATGTACATTGAAATACGTATTTTAGAGGTAGAGGTGGTGACGATCCGTAGGAGTCTAGTCTCCCTTGCTGTTAAGCCGGAAGTGGGGCAGCCAAGTTAGTGGTTGAATTGGGTGTGTCAGTGCGGTGAATCATTTCGCTAAAAACCAGCTGCGTGTTGGGCAAGAGCCATGCTGAATCGGGCATGCCCATAACGCTGTGATCGGGCAAATTTGTGCGGGGCTTCAGTAGTGGTTTGCACCTTTGTGGTACTATATAGTGTAGTACTTTTTTTATGTACTCCCACGGGTCATCACCCCCACCTTCATTGCATTCATAAGCCTAGAGCATTGGTAGTAATCAGAAAAGAAAAACAAATGGGTATAAGAATTTGGTAACATCAAAAGAGCATTACTATTGCCTGTAAATATGATCATATAACTGCCTCCCCTATCCTCACTATAAAGTGAGGGGGGGAAGATATTCAGTACCAGGAAGGATACATGGGTGGTGTGTTCAAGATCGTCAAAGATGACCAGCGCTTTGTAAGCAGAAATGACAGTCCTTGTCAGGGTACGTGGATACTTCCGGTCGCGAAGAGATTGTTGATCCGCAGTCGTCGTTTTTCTAATACATCATAACTCAGTACGATGTCGCTCTTACCGTTCTTGTTGTGGTGTCTGGGGGTGAGTGGACAAGGCAGGTTTAAACACCTAAGGTTGAAGAATGACTGGTTGATCGCCGATAGAGTATGCGCAACATGTACTAACCAGGGAGAACTCAGAACCAAACCTAGTGAAACCTGTGGAACGAAGGGTAGAGAGAGAAAGGAGTTTCCGGGTACTTCACGTTCCGGCGCTGCTGCTCAGAGGTCTCGGCGTGCTCTCCTGGTCTGCGGGGTATTCAGCGGGCTGGAGCCGCTATCCATTCCTGGAGCTTGGAGACGGTGTCTTGGTTCAGATGGGGAACGCTGCCTCCTGTAGCGTTGCGATTGAGTGTCCATCGGTTCGTTGTCAGGCGGGAGTTTTCTAGGAGCCGGAGGACGGAATTCCGCGTACCACTCGGGGACCTCTGTGTAAGGTATGTCCAGGGTATCGCAGAAATAGCGCAGGTCTTCTGGCACTCTAAGCAGTGCTGAGCGACCCTGATATGAGGCTGAGAGGCCAAAGGGGAATTTCCACCTGTATGCAATAGCCTTGGCACGTAGTACTTCCAGCAGGGGGCGTAATTCTCTGCGTCGTTGCAGAGTAATTGTAGAGAGGTCTTGGAAAAGGCGTATGTCCGCGCCGTTATGCGATAGCTTTGTGGCGGTGCGGGCCTTACGCAGGAGCTCTTCTTTTAGTTGAAAGTCTATGATATGGCAGATTACATCCCTGGGAGGGTCCGCTTCTCTTCCCCGAGGCCGTAAGGCGCGGTGGATGCGTTCCATACCTATGGGAGTAGTGGGGGGTCTATCCAGTAGGCCGTTGAAGAAGCGGGAGACCTCTGCCTGTAGTCTGTCTGCTTCGATCGATTCCGGTAGGCCACGCAGCCGCAAGTTATGGCGCCGGCCGCGGTTGTCCAAATCTTCCATGTGACGATTTAGGTCCCGAAGCTGAAGAGTGTGGGTATCTAGTACCTGACACGTACGGCGTAGCACAGTGGAGTGTGTTGTAGTCGTCTTCTCCACTTCCTGGACCCTTCCTGCAATCGCTTGTATGTCGATCTTAAGATCCGTGATCGCGGCTGTCAGGGCCGCCGTGAGGGTACTTTTTATATCCCTTGCCACGGAGTGTAAGTCCTGGAGGCTGGGTTGAGAGTGCGGTGTGAGAATGACCGCGCCATTGTCTGGGGACGACAAGGTCTCTGTTGCTAGGCCTGTTGGCTGAGGAGAGCCTCGTGTGGGCGCCATATTGCCAGAATGGGAGCGGAACATTTCTGGTATATTTTGGCTGATCCTGCCGGTCAAGTCTCGGGGTGACCTGGATCTGGATGCGGAGGAGCTGCGGGAAGAAGTTCCCATGTTTTCCTCGTGTTAAGGTAGATGTCTAACCTCCGTTGTAGTCAGATTATTCTCTCTGTCAGCGGGAGCAGAAGAATTAAGCTGCCATCTTCTCCCGAGGTCAGGCCATGCCCCATGCTGAAGTATTTAACTGTGGTGGTGAAATCACCTCCGACAGCGCTAGAGTCACGGCTTTATGTATCGTGGGAGCAAACGCTGTTGCTGTCAAGATAAATAAATCTGCGCTGCAACTGAATGGCGTACCTGCTAAGCAAATGATGGTTAACAATAAAACAAAGTAACATTACAGTATATTAGTTATGCCCCGTACACACGGTCGGACATTGATCGGACATTCCGACAACAAAATCCTAGGATTTTTTCTGACGGATGTTGGCTCAAACTTGTTTTGCGTACACACGGTCGCACAAAGTTGTCGGAATTTCCAATCGCCAAGAACGCGGTGACATCAACCACGTATGACGAGACTAGAAAAGGCCATTTCAGAACCAAGCGTGGCACCCTTTGGGCTCCTTTTGCTAATCTCGTGTTAGTTTGGTGTTTGGTGTTTGGTGAGAGACGATTCGTGCTTTTTCAGACTCGTGGCTTTCAGATCGTTTTCTGCGGTTCAGTTTGTGCTTGTGGGTTTGTATCTGCTCTTCAGTGCGTGCAAGCAAGCTATGCGTGACTTGGATTAGTCATTGTGTTCTTGTTCGTTCATTGCTGTTTTTCAGGTCGCTCTTCACAGGCCTTGCTGTTCTTCAGTGCGTTCTGTCACTCCGTTCTGAGCAGCCGACCGTTTTCTAGCCATGTTGTGTATACGTACTACTCGTAGAGTTCGTGCTGTGCGGGGGCTTGGTGTTGGGGTCCTGACCTTGACACAAGTCCAGTCCATGAACAGGGTGGGGAGGAGTTCATGGACCAAGAATTGGTTGCTTCAGCATGACCAGTTCTCTCATATGCCTTTGCTCCGTGAGATCCGTGAGAATAATCCTGATGATTTCAGGAACTTTCTCAGGATGACGGACCCCGTATTTCACTGTTTGTTGGCTTCGCTGACCCCCTATATCAGCAGGCAGGATACCTGCATGAGGCAAGCCATCACTCCTGTGCAGAGGCTTGTTTCTACCCTGTGGTACTTGGCGACGGGGAGAAGCCTGCAGGAATTGAAGTTCTCGACAGGCATCTCCCCCCCCAGGCTCTGGGTATCAATATCCCAGAGACCTGTTCTGCCATCATCCAGGTCCTGCAGAAGGAGTATATTAAGGTAAGATTTGTATCCTTCAATATCACATTTTATTGTATTTAATGTTTGATAATATATTGTATTTCTTTCCTCAGTCCCTAATTACCATGATTGTAATATGCTGTGAATGTCCACTTTGTCCTCATGCATGCTGGAATTTTTTTTTTTCTCCTTCATACATATTTGCCTTCACTTACCTCCCCAGCATGGTCTCCTGCCCTATATTCACATCACGTAGTCACTTAACAATGTATTTTATCAGCTCCATAGTAGTGCTTTACCCTAAATACACCCTAAAATGTTTAGAAATCTGATTTGTGCATTAAATTCAGGCAGAGTGCCAGAGGCTTTTTTTGTGGTGTCCCCAAACTCCGTCCCCAATTCTCTATCTATCCTCAATCATCTATCTGCTGACTTTGCCAAACCCATACACACTATACCCACCTCTTTTGTGGTCAGATGTATGGATGAATTCCCCAAAGCATGTAGTGCAAGGGCCTGCCTGAATACTTTCAAATGGTACTGTTTAAAGTTTTTTATCCTATTATTATCTTGCTAGGTAATAGCAGAATGTCCAAATGTGCTCAAATGTGTACAGTATTTATATCTTTTTATTATGACACTTCTTACCTGTCCAGTGGTCTGCCAATAGTGTAACTAAGGAGGGGCTGTTCCAAGTAATACCCAGTATTTAGGCATTCATCTCTCAATGAAGTGGAGAGGGCTACCTGTCCAAGATCCCCCCCCATAATGTTAGAAAAGGCCCATGAGAGGGGGGGGATATGATAGGTGTACCTTATACTTTGGTGTTGTAAAATTCCCCTGAATAAATGTTATCAGGATGTTGGCCAAGAATGTTTGTGTCTAATCTGCTTTCCATGTTTGTGCAAAAATACTAATTTATTTTTGTTTTCCTCAACAGTTTCCTTCCACGCCACAGGAATGGCAGACTGTGGCCTCCCACTTTGCCCAGCGGTGGGACTTTCCTAACTGCGGAGGGGCAATTGATGAGAAACACGTCCACATTGTCCCACCACCCAACTCGGGGTCGTACTATTATAATTACAAGGGGTTCAATAGTATTGTGATGTTGGCGGTGGTGTCGGCTAATTACGAGTTCCTGTATGTGGACGTGGGGAAGAATGGCCAGATGTCCGATGGTGGAGTCATCGCCCAGACGGAGTTTTACAGGCGTCTCCAGAATGGCAGCTTGGACTTGCCACCTCCAGAAGAGAATGTGTAATGGACTCCCATTCGTCTTCGTTGTGGATGAAGCATTTGCGCTGGGGGACCATCTTATGCGGCCATTCCCGATGAGGACCCTCACCCCGGAACAGAGGGTTTGTAATTACCGGCTAGCCAGAGCCAGAAGAGTGGTGGAGAACACATTTGGAATTATGGCCAGCCGGTTCCGCCTATTTCTTAAACCCATCCATATGGTGGAGTATAAACTGAATCATATAATCCTAGCGTGCTGTGTTCTACATAACTTTTTACGGCAACATTCTGCCAACTATACTGGCTCAGTTGGGCCTGAGGCGGGAATTATAAATGAACCAACCCTGACGGCGCTTGAAAGTGGCCGTCCTGGCTTGCCCTCCCTGAGTGCCTGTGATGTCCGGCTAAGATACCTTGAGTTCTTTGCGGGTAGGGGGGCCATCAATATGCCAGACAATTTGTGAAACCTTGAGCAAATAAAAAAATTAAGCAAAACTTTGGTGACATTTACTGCTTGTGTTTGTTTTAGCTGACCCTGACCGAAATGTGGTGAGTCGTGAAAATGGCGTGATTGTGTAACCTTATACAAAGCACTGTTGGTTGTTATTTACTAAAGGCAAATACACTTTGCACTACAAGTGCACTTAAAAATGTGCTGAAACTGCACTTGTAGTGCACAGTGGATTTGCCTTTAGGAAATAACACTCATTGTCACAGAAAGCAGCAATTACATCACCACAAAAGTGTTGTAGCGTTGAGACAATAATCTACACATTCTTGATTAACAATCTTTTTAATACCTGCACAATCACATGTGCATTTAGAAAAGGTTTTTAAAACAAACCAAACTATTTGTTGTATAACAATTTTTGGGGTGGCATTATCAAAAATAGAAATGTCCATTTAAGATAAAACAGGCATGTGTAAAACCAACAAGAAAGACACAAATCTTGAACTTACTAAGTTCACATTTGGTAAAACTTGAAGGCAATATCAGACATGAGTATTTAGGAACTGTGTTTGATATTGCGTTCAGATGGGGTGAAGTCACCCCAGGAAAAGCCAAATTTTGAAGATGCACACCAATTTACGAATGTCAACATGTGCTAGCTGCCATCACGGGGGATCAAGGGACGTGTTTTGGGGGAAGCAACCCCTTTCTCTCAGCTAGTTTATTATTGAGGAAGGGGTTGCACCCCCAAAATGCGTCCATTGATCTCCCGTGATGGCAGACAGCACATGTTGGCACACTGTGTGCATCCTCAAAATTTGGTTTTTCTAAAAATCGCTGAAACATTTTTAACATTGTAGCATACAAAAAAACAAAGGGATTTGGAGGGGTTTTAAACTCTCCCCAAAACATCAATGATGTTATTATTTTTTTGAATAACATCATTGATGTTTTTCTTGATGTTTTCCAAAGCTAAATTACACCCCATGATCTCCCCAATCAGGGTCTGTGCACTTTCAGAGGTGAAATGCCCTGGGTCCACAACATCACGATCACCTAAAAAGTGAGAAACCAAAAAAAAAGGTATTATAAATATGCCGGCATCCATCTCTTACCTGAGCCTGTGGTCGCAGACACTCACCTGTTGTGGTGCCAATTTCCACCACGTCTTCTTCCTCCACCTGCTCTTCTTGGGTTGGGGGTATTTCCCCTTCTTCCCAAGGTGGGGGTCTGTGGTCTCCTCGGATGAGGGGTGTCCTCCGAGTCTTTTCTCCCCTATGTAAAACAAAAATGGAATAATTAGCACACAGATATTTGATGGCCGAAATATAAAGATGAAGCATTGCTTGGAAGTGTGGTACAATTGTCTATTTTGGCAGAGTTCCAAGATGTAGCATTTTTATTGTCCGTTGTCAAGCTTCAAGACTTTACCTGTCTTGTACAAGCTTCACAGATGGAGACCCCCCTATATTATACACTGGAGCACCTGTGTGGGCCCCCTAATAAAAAGGGTGTTCTGGTGTCCCACACTAGTGCTCCAGCATCCAGATGTGAAAACAGCTGCTGAGTGTCCTCTCCTTACACAGAATCTAGTTTGCATTTCATTCTAGTCACAAACCCATCTACACAACAAAATATTTTTCATACAAGTAGACCCTAAAAAATGTGGGCAAATGCATATGGCCTAAACAATGGTGTTTTATAGGCCGAAAGAAAAAAAAATTGATACGAACGAATAATGGGCCCATGAACATGAAAGTTGCCATTTTAAACTGTACAACACTTAAGAAAAGCACATGGAGCAGCACGAACGTAATAAAAACAAAAAGAATAGGAACACAGCACAACTACTTACTTTTTTTGCAGCACTCTCCAGATCTTTCTGATATTGGGGTAAGGCTACAGAGGCCCTGACAGCCCCCCACACTGTGGAGTAGGACTTTGCTGGCATAATTGCCTGTAAAATGCAGCGGATGGAGGAGGGCCAACAACTCATGTGTGAGTCATTAATGTTGGAAGCTCTCAATAAGGGGTTGAGGGGCCAAATAACATCTGCTTCCCACATTTGTGACCTCACACATGGTCCTCCTCCTTCAGGTCCTTCTACTTCTCCTCCTCCTCCAGGTCCTACTAGTCCTCCTCCTCCTCTAGGTCCTACTCCTCCTCCTGCCACATCTCCAACAGCAGAGCCACAGCCGGGAAGGAAGCGTGGGAAGAAGACCAGAAAGTGATGACCCTGGGTCCAGTCTGGTCTGGCAAAAGATGCAGCCTCTTGTGGTACCACAGCCTGGGGACACAGATGTCATCTGCTGCTTCTGGACCAGACTGCACTTTCTTACATATGGACTCCTCAGGCCACCAATTTTGATGTTCACGAATTGATGTCTGCCCTGGGGGTCCAAGGCTTCGCTAATTTCTGCTGTTTCTCCAGTGTTGCCTCCCTCTTTGTTTGGTTCTGAGCCCTTAATAAAGGATTTTTGGTTTCAATTATACTCCCCTATGTGTGTTTTCCTTCAAAAAGGACAGTTTGTTTGTGAGGAGGCAGGTACATTTCTAAAGTACAATGTGAAATTAACAAGGGACACCAACACCAAACAATCTCCTTGAGATTAAATAATATAAGATATCAATGGTGTTGTGGTAACTTGACACATAAAACACACACAAAAATATTCTGTAGCAAAACTAAAAATAAAATAAAACAAAGATCAGCCTTGGAAAAAATACAAACCTAAAAAAAAAAAAAAAAAAAAAGCCTTTAAAAAAAAAACAAAAAAATATATATTTTTGTCAGATGTGACAAATCAAAATATATTGAGGGAATCCCGATAAATAATAAAGAAAGAAGTTTGTGAGAAGTCTGTGTGAATATGAGCAGCAAAACTACTTCATTCTTCTCACATTATAAAGAAGAAGAGAGTGCGCTGTATTAAACCATTTTTAACATTGCACCGTGACGAAAGTGTTGTATCCATTGCGAACGTTAAGTTTACCAGACCGAGCTGTTCCGTCTCGGAATTTCTTCTGACCATGCATGGCACTTTGTGCATCGGAACAGGCCACACACGGTCGGAATTGACGTGATCGGATTTTGTTGTCGGAAAATTTTATAACCTGCTCTCAAACTTTGTGTGTCGGAAAATCCGATGGAAAATGTCCGATGGAGCGCACACACGGTCGGAATTTCCGACAACACGCTCCAATCGGACATTTTCCATCGGAAAATCTGACCGTGTGTACGGGCCATTAGACTTACCATACCTGCAAAGCAAATACAAAAAAAATAGTAAAAAATAAAACATTTAACGCAACCTGTGCCTAAAATATATATGCCGAAGCATGGGGGCATCCTCCCGCAAAAGGTAGGAGCAAATCGCTCCTCCACCCACTGCTGCCCCCACGCTTCGGCATATATGCTGAAATATGTAACTGTGGTGGTGAAATCACCTCCGACAGCACTGGAGTCACGGCTTTATGTATAGTGGGAGCAAACGCTGTTGCTGTCAAGATAAGTAAGTCCGCTCTGCAGCTAACTGTTGTACCTGATAACAAAAAATGGTTAACAATAAAACATAGTAAACAGTAAAGTATAAAAAAAATTGCATATCTGAAAAGCAAACATGGTAAAACATAATAACAATAAAACATTGCAGAATAGAATACAATAATAACGAGCAGAACAATAGAGAGAGAATATATAGAGGGAGAGAACAATAAAATGACAACTATTTTTGTTTTTTTATTTTATATATTTTTTTGTGTTTTTATTTTTTTTACTTTTTTTTTTTTTTTTACACTTTTTTTTGTAACTATAACTTATAACTTTTGTAACTGGTACCAGGTTCGGGTCTCTTAAAATGCAATGGCATCTTGGGAGACCCTGTGTTAGTGTGCCTAGTCTGTGCAGTGCTGTACCCTACGCTAATACTCAACTAATGAATGGTAGCGTTCAAAACATTCACCAATGCAAAGACCAGGATTGTCAGGACAGGAGGGTCAATAATACCGGGTGTCACGCCTATATCCGCGCTTGCTGCAGACACATCTTCTTTGGGGGGCTCGTTGGGTAGGGGTACTCGGGAGGACATACGGAAAATGCCTCTCATGCAGCCGGCTTACTGCATTTGGTTGGGGAACATGAGGTGGAGCACCGTCTGGAAACAGAAGGGCTCTGACGATCTCATCCTGGAATTTAAGGAAGGATCCAGTCCGTTCTGAAGCTCTGTATAGCACATGAGCGTTCAGCAAAGCCAATTGAAATAAATAAACAGACACTTTCTTGTACCAGCGTCTGGCCTTACGGGCAATTAGGTACAGCACCAACAACTGGTTATTGAGGTCCACTCCTCCCATATTTTGGTTATATTCATGGACACAGGGGGGTTTCTCCACAACTCCAGTCGCCGTAGTAATTTGGACCGTCGTGTCTGCATGAAGGGAGGTAAGAACAAAAACATTCTTATTATCCCTCCACTTCATAGCGAGCAAGTTATTACACTTGAAGCATGCTCCCTCCCCCAGCCTAAGACGGGATTCTACAAGCCACTGGGGAAAGCCCTGGCAATTAGGTCGCACGGTGCCACATGCTCCAATCTGTTGATCAAAAAGGTGACTAAAAAGTGGCACGCTCGTGTAATAATTGTCCACGTACAACTGGTACCCCTTTCCGAATAAGGGTGACACCAATTCCCACACAATCTTGCCAGCGCTTCCTATGTAGTCAGGGCAGTTTTTCGGCTCTACGTGACTATCTTTGCCCTCGTAAACCATAAAACTACAGGGGGTCCCCGACTTACGAACATCCGACTTACGAACGACCCCTACTTACGAACGGGGCCCGAGTGACGTCACTGCCAGCCGACGCCATCCCTCTTCTTGCTGGAGTGTGAGCCATTCCTGTGTTCCTGGCCTGGTTGTGAAGTTAAGGGGCCCCCCTCATTATCCTGCCTGCCCGTCCACGGTCGGGGGACTGCCGGTGGCCTGCCAGGCCGCTACAACTGCCCGTCGCGGCCGCGGCCTTGTCCAGCCTAGTGAGGCCTCCAGGATCCCCGGTCTTTCCTAGGAGTGCTGCCCTGCGGAGGTGCACCACGGCCGGCCTGCCTGGACACACCGTCTACCCATCTCCCTGCTGTGCCATCAGGTGAGCAGCCTGTACTGCAGTACTGTAATATGCTTAAGATATATGTTTAATATGCAGTGTACTGTACCTCTGCTTCCTCCTGTCCCTGCCGCCATGTAAAGAGTGAGAGGGGAGAGCTGTGCTCCTCCCCTCTCAGCTATGAAAGAAAATCTAGCAGTGCTAGGAGGTGACAGGGTCAATAAAGGGAACCTGTCACCTCCAATTGCTATCACACAGGGAATTGTTTTCTCCTGTGTGATAGCAATAAAGTTAAATGAAAAAAAATTGATAAAAAAATAAAAATAAAAAAAATAAGAAATACAGTATTAATTAAATTTAAAAAAATAACAAAGTAATTAAAGTAAAGAATAATTAAAATAAAAAAAATTATACAAAAATTAAAAAAAGTAAAGGACAAGCTACAAAAAAAAAAAAAAAAGTGATAAAAAAGTAAAAAAAAAAAGAAACAAAACATATTTGAACTAAACGTGCCACTCCTGCCATCCAGTTGCCATTTTTGGGGGGGTGGTTCGGTTGGCGGGGAGGGGGTGCATTGCGGAACCTGGCCTTGGGGTGGCAGGGAGAGCAAATCCGGCCCTGCTTGTACCACACACAATTGAATGAGAGCTCCACAATAGGCAGACGACATGAGCCCACGCTGGAACACAGGGACAGAATGTATCCCTGTGTCCCAGCACGAGCCCATGCCATCTACCCATGCGGAGCCCCCACCCAATCGCGCGTGTTTTTTATACCATCTTTGCTTGGTCCTGAATGTAACCACTACTGTATCCTTCTGTTCTCTTTTAGCCCTGTTTTTTTGTACTGTACTGGATCCCACAGTGCTTGACGGCTCTAAGGACGCACAACAAGCGGGCATACCTGTATCTATCTTGCCACCACAGTGAGTGTTTTTATACAGTTCCAGTCTAACTAGAATAAATTGGTAATAAATTGGCTGGCTGCTACACTTTTTTTCCTTCTTGTTCTTCTTTTCTAGAGTGCACTTCATTCCACATTTTTTGTCTTCAAAATGCCGAAAAACAAATCTGATGCAAGTGCTGGTGATACAGCAAAGAAAAGAAGATCCATCACCATGGAAAATAAAGTAGAAATAATGAAAAGATCAGAAAAAGGTGAAACTCCATCATCTATTGGCAGAGCATTGGGCTACAATCGGTCAACGATCGCAACGATTTTAAAAGATAAAGGTAGAATAATGGAGCATGTGAAAGGCCATACCCCAATGCATGCTACGATTATTACCAAGCAACGCAGTGGTTTAATTGTCGAGATGGAAAGGCTGCTGACAATTTGGATAGAAGACCAAAATCAGCGTAATATACCTATCAGTCTTACTTTTGTTCAAGAAAAGGCTCGAAGCCTTTTCAACGATTTAAAAGCTGCCCATCCAAGAGAAGATGATTGCAATGAAGAATTTGGTGCAAGTAGGGGTTGGTTCAATCGCTTTAAAGAAAGAGCTAATTTGCATAGCATTAGAGTTCAAGGTGAAGCAGCAAGTGCCGATGTAAGTGCTGCAAATAATTTTCCCAAGATATTGAAAGCTATTATTGACAACGAAGGTTATATGCCAGAACAAATTTTTAATGTAGATGAAACAGGCTTGTTTTGGAAAAAAATGCCAGCTAGGACCTACATTTCAAAAGAGGAAACATGTGCACCAGGACATAAGGCATCAGAGGACAGGCTGACTGTCTTACTTGGGGGTAATGCATCTGGGGATTTAAAGCTCAAGCCTTTGTTAGTGCATCACTTCTTAAATCCCAGGGCACTACGTAATGTCACTAAGGCATCTCTTCCTGTTATTTGGAGGGCAAATACAAAGGCTTGGGTTACAGCTACAATGTTTGAAGATTGGTTTTTGAACCATTTTGTCCCTGCTGTTGAACGTTATTGTTTGAGGGAAAACATTCCCTTCAAAATTCTTCTTCTCCTTGACAATGCCCCTGGACATCCAAACACTTTAGCTGACTTGCACCCCAATGTAAAGGTGGTATTTCTACCCCCCAACACCACATCACTACTTCAACCTATGGATCAAGGAGTCATAGCCTCCTTTAAGGCCTATTATTTACGGAGGACATTTTCACAAGCTATCAGGGCTACCCAAAAGGATCAGATGACCTTAAGAGAGTTCTGGAAGAATTATCACATTTATGATGACATCAAAAATATTGCTGATGCTTGGGCTGAAGTGAAAGAAACAAATATGAGAGGTGTTTGGAAAAATTTGTGCCCCCAATTCACAGAAGAATTTCTGGGGTTTACAGATGAAGAAATCTCCGCAACCAGGCAAGCTGTAGTTATTATTGGTAATCAATTGCAGTTGGACATCAGTGAAAATGATATCATCGAGTTACTCGACTCCCATGGGCAAGAATTAAGCAATGAAGACCTTATGGAACTAGAGCAGCAGATGACAGCATTTAGTGAAGAAAACCAGGACCTAGAAACTCCAACATTGAAAAAGTTTTCTACAAAACGGTTATCTGATGCTTTTCATCTTGTTGAAGCAGGAATGGCAAAGTTAGAGGAGCAAGATCCTGATACAGAGAGGTTTACCAAAGTTTATCGTACAGTTACTGACGGCCTGAGATGCTACAGGGCTATTTATGATGAGATAAAGAAAAGCGCTGTGCAAACATCCCTTGATGCCTACTTCAAGAGTCCAGCAGCTGAATCAGATTCTATAATAACAGTCCCATCCTCTTCAACAAGCCCATCATCCTCTACCATAATTGTTTAAGGTTGTACTGTTCTGTACAGTACTGTACAGTGTTTGAAAATGTTTAAGAATTTACATGTATGTATCTGCATCTACATGCACAGGTAAACATAAATAATATGTTAAACCAAACACCTGTCTACGTTGTATTTATTTATTTATAGAGCCACTTAAGTTTTTATTGCTGTCTGTATCCTCATTAGATGGATTTAATCTCACTTCCTGACTCTGAGACTGGATTTGCACTTAAAAAAGGTACTGTTCCGACTTACAAACAAATTCGACTTAAGAACAAACCTACAGTCCCTATCTCGTTCGTAACCCGGGGACCCCCTGTACATGTATAGCCTGTGGCCCTGTCACAGAGCTTATACATCTTGACTCCGTATCTGGCACGCTTGCTGGGAAGGTACTGTTTGAATGACAAGCGGCCATAAAACTTAATCAGGGACTCATCAACGCAGACAACTTGATGGGGAGTAAAGAAGTCTGCAAAACGTTGGTTGAAGTGGTTTACGAGGGGCCTAATTTTGTAGAGCCGATCTTATTCAGGGTCTCCATGAGGATGACAGAGTTCATTGTTGTTGAAGTGCATGAACCGCAAAATCTGCTCGTATCGTGCCCTGGTCATGGAGGCAGAGAACAAGGGCATATGGTGAATTGGGTCAGTGGACCAATATGACCGCAACTCACTCTTTTTAGTTATGCCCATGTTGAGGGAAAGGCCCATAAAGATCTTAAATTCGGAAACCATAATTGGTTTCCAATCTCTGGCAAGGGAGGACAGGGGAATAGTGGCGATGTGTTGACCATAGTACAAATTGCTTTGGTCCACAATAGATCTATAGAGATCTTCAGTGAAAAACAGCGAATAAAAATCCAGTGACGTAAAATCAACTGTTTCCACCTGAATGCTGAGTTGGCCAGTGAATGGGGGAAGTACGGGTGCTGCAGAAGTGGTGGGTTCCCAATTCGGATTGGTGAATGCAGCAGGAAGGGCACTATGGGCACGATGGGCCTGTGTTCGTCTTCTTGGTGGCAGCGGGACACTACTTGTACTTGCCACCTCGGCAGCTTGAACTGCACTTATGGGACTCGCTACGTCACCAAGTGTTACTGCAGTGCTGGATGTACGAACAGGGTGTACTAGGCCGCTGGTGCTTGCCAGTTCACCAGAAGGAATAGCGGCGCTAGTACTGCTCTGCTCCATACGAGGGACCTGCGGTTCTTGCACATCAAGGACAGAAGAAGAAGTTTGGGGTCTGGTGCACCTGACCTTGGCAGGGACCACAACTCCATCATCAGAGCTATCTGTCATGGAGCAGCTGTCCTCTACAGGATCGTATTCTGGTACTATGTTACAGTAATCTAAGGTAAAGGTGTACCTGAAGAGTTATACCAAAACGTAATTATGTTATCATTTTTGTGATGGCCACCTCCTGGGCCCCACCCCCCCAGATCAAACAAAAAAAGGATATGCAGCACCTGAAAACACGCTCTCCTGCAGTGTTAAGCGTGCATTTAGGTGTTCTTCCTGGCCAACTTGACTAAGGTGGCTGTGGTCAGCAAAACTTGGAATGGACCATCATATCTTGGCTCAAGGATCTCCAGACAGTAGTTGGTGTGTTCCTGTATCTAATTCAGGATCTGGAATAGAAGAAAACTGGACATGCATTCAGGTTAATTCTCGTGATAAAGTGGTTACATAATTAGTCAACACATCAGCCTGCAACTGTAACTGTTGTGGAAAGTAACAACCAAGTCTGGGAGCTGAACCAAACAAATTTTCATAAGGGGATAGGGCATGTTTCCCCCTGGGGGTTGTCTGACACTGAACAGGGCAATGGGCAAACTGTCTGGCCAACACATGTTAGTGTCTTGGGCCATCTTTAACATCCTGTTTTTTTTTAGTGTCCCATTCAACCTTTCTATCTTCCCGCTACTTTGAGGGTGTTGTGGGGTGTGTAGTGCCAACTGAACCCCCAGTGCTGCCCAAATCTCTTTTGTAAGGGTTGCTGTTAAGGCTGGGACCCCTATCACCTCTGGGATCCCAAATCTACATACTATCTCACTCAGTAGTTTCTTAGCTGTGGTCCTGGCAGTTGTGACCACTTCCACTAGGGCGTATTCGAATCTGCCACTTCTTGGCACTTGGGAATGATCAATTTGCATCCTCTGGAATGGGGTGTAGGGCTTTTGCCAGGTGCATCTTCTGTGCCTTTTCTGTGCATCCTGGGTTACATTTGGTGCAGATAATGCATGATCTGCAGAAATTATCAGGCAGTGGAGTAACTCTTGGTGCAACACTTGTTGATAAAAGAGTTCATAAAAGTCTTTGTCAAGTGGGCAGCTCCATGTGCCCATTGCACCACGGATGAGTACATACTCCTGGGTAGACAAGGCTTCTTGTTGCACTCGAATAGTCAATTTCTGAGAGTTGCTCCTCTCTGTTTCCAGCTTTCCTTCTCATCTGGACTTGCTGTTTCCTGTAATTCTTTTAGATAAACTCTGTCCACTGGGAGAGTCTGTAAGGTAAGCACGGGGTGGTCTTCTTCTACCACCCTGCTGTCCACTTCTCGTGGACCACTAGCTGTCTGTTTGGCAGCTGAATTGGCTAGATGATTGCCTCGAGCTTCCTTTGAGTTCATTTTGTCGTGCATTTTTACTCAGAATAGTCACTTGGGTTGGGAGGAGCAAGGCATCCATTAAGTTTTCACAGGTGTTCCTGCAGCCGTCAGGAATCCTCTGTCCTTCCAGATAACACCATAATCATGGGCAATGCTGAAAGCATATCTTGAGTCCATATGAATGTTGGCTCTTTTTACCTCTGCCCATTTACATGCTGTAGTAAGTGCTTGCAGCTCTGCCTCCTGTGCAGACATCACCGGTGGTAAGGCTTCAGCTTGTAGAACTGCGTTTTCAGTGGTGACCACGTGTCCTATGTGATATTTGCCTCGTTCATCAGCAAACAAAAATTGTTAGGTCTGAATTCTGCAGAGGTATTTCACTCACAGGGGGGAGATGCGTGGTTTCCAACCGTATTAGTTCGATGCAGTCATGGGGTGACAAGTCAAGACTTTATTCCTCCTCCTTTCCCCCCTCGAGAAGTGAAAGAAGGGTGGTAGGGTTCAGTGTTTTGACAACTTAATAGAGTAATGCTGTCCAGTAGGAGGGAATACAGGAGTCTCAAGTGTCTGGTAGTGGACAAGTGTTTTGGCTGGATCTTGGTTGAATATGGCAACAACGTCATGGGGAGCAAGCAGAACGAGCCAGTGTTCGAGGACCAAGTTCAAAGTTTTGTCAAGCAAGGCTTGTGCAGAAAAGCCAGCTCGCAGACACAATAGGCCTCCTCTTGCTACCGCATCCAGCCGACAGGAATAATATCCTATGGGGCGTAGGCTGATGCCGTGTGATTGGGTGAGTATACCTGCAGCATGTCCCAGATGTTCGGATACAAAGAGCTTGAGTGTTTTGTCGTAGTCTGGGAGCCCTAGGGCCAGGGATGCCGCACTTGAGGGCCTCAAACTTAGATATTTCTTCAGGAGACATCTGGAAGGGGTCTGATTGCAGAGCATCAGTAGGAAGGCTTCTAGAATCCATGCTCCGCACTAGGAAATTAGTCCAAGGAAGGCATAAAGGGATTCCTGGCCTTGTGGCAGTAGAATGTCAGAGATTACTTGCACCCTGTCTTCAGTGGGGTGTATTGTCCCATGGGACAAACAGTGTCCAAGGAAAATGACAGAAGTTGATCACCACTGCAATTTGGGCTTTGAGGTTTTGCACCCCTGGTTGGCAAGTTAGCACAACGGGCTTTCTGAGGTGACTTCAACAGGGGGTAACTCAGCTGCACAAAGGTGAAGGTCATCAACATATTGGAAGAGAATCACTTCCGGGTGTTCCTCTTGTCATGTGTCAAGGATGATATCCATAGCTTTTGCAAACTGGCTTGGAAAGTTCTGTGCCCCTTGTGGCACAACTGTTTAGGTATGTTGCCGTTTCTTTCCGTGGATGAATGCAAAAAGGTACCAGCAGGAGGGGTAAGGGTGGACACTGAAGAAAGAGTTTGTAAGATCCACCTCTGTGAGGTACTTTGCAGTCAAAGGCATCCACCGCAGGTACCTGGTTCTCTTTTAGGGGTTCTCTTCTTCTTCCTAGAGAACAGAAATGTGTTGCATGGAGATGTACAGGGTATCAGGGCTCCATTTGACACGAGGGCCTTGACATGCCTGCAGCGTGGGCTAACTTTTAGGGGGTATTGTGGTTTCCGGGGCAATGATGCGCCCTCTTTTAGCTTGACTGAAACTGGTGGCACCTTTAAGTGACCATTGTCTTCCGGTCCTGTGGACCATAGGCACGCAGGGATTCTGTCAAGTACTTCCTGTGGTATTGAACTTGAAGTTATTGCTTCATGAAGTGTCATCATGTGAGGCAGAGAACACAAAGCAGATGAGTCTTCTAAAGATAGGGGAGTATGTAACTTCACCCCCCTTCAGGTGTGTACATGATTGAGGCCTGTAGTCTGGACAACACATCAGCTCCTAGTAGATTCAAGGGACATGTAAAGGATACCACAAATCTGGCAACCAAATCAGGAAATGTCCCCACTTGGAGTATCCCAGCAAGTGGACTGGAGCGGGGCACCTCATCCACTCCCACACAGGAAACGTGTGTGTCTTTTCATAGTGGGAGAAGTTCTGATCATCAAAGGCATGTACGAGTCTAGCATGATACTTCTTCACAGACTCCCCTTTATCTTGGGTAATATCTTGGATTGTGGTGTGATCCGTCAATTTCTCCTTTGCCCAGTCGTGGAGTTGTGCACACAACTCCACGACTGAGGTGTAGGAAGTGGCACTTGTCAGGCAGGCATCATTGAAGGCCGTCTGCATGACCAGCCAAAAGACATGTCCTGCTTTGATTTGGCATAGGCTGATCAAGTCTCTCCAGGCAGCTGAGTAAGTTTCTTGTATCTACACTATCCTGTGGTAAAAGGGCATTGGCTGCTTCTCTGGGTCAGGCAGACTTGTTACTAAGGTCGCTGCTTGTGATGTAGTAAAAGCGGCATACATCACCGGTGCCCCTTCTGGTAACCGAGACTGTTGTTGGGGCGGGGGCTGGGAAGGGGCACTATTCCTTACGGTTGCCAGCATGTGTTTGAGATCCTCTCGGAACTGTGAGTCCAGAGCCAGATTGGGGGTTAAATCAGCGGGTGGCCTTGCTGCCTGTTGTTGGTCTTCCCACTCAGACGCTTCTTCATCATTAAAATATCCGGCCTGTGAATGTGATGCTTCCATATTGGGGAAGACAGGTGTGTGGTATGAACCATCCTCCCCTCCTTTTGTTTCAAGTTCCAACATAGCGCAGTGGTTCACACATCATCAACTCTGTGATACATAATATAGTGCAATCGCCATCTTTCTTAACTTCCTTTATCCAATTTTCTTTATCACACAGGATTTTTCTCCCTGTTTCTTTAGCAGCATAACTTTTGCCACTTCGTTCAACTTTGTTAACTATTTCAACATCTTCTCTCATCTTCACAATATCACATTCTTCACAATATCACATTTTAACATTCCTTTCTCTCTCTCTCTCTGTTTCTCGGCTAACAGCTTGAGAGGAGAATACGTACAACTAATGGGTTAATATTCTCACTGCTCCTTATCAACAAATTCCTTGGATGGGGGCACATAACGCTGCTGCGCTGCTACTGTCTGCTATAACCCTGTAATGTACGGTTAATCTCAGAACAACAACAAACACGTCAGGGGCAGTGGGGAGCAACGGCCCGCGACCCAACAGATCCCGTGAGCAGCCCCCCTCAGACCTTCACCAGTCCCCAACCCCTCTCGTGTATAGCAAACAGTAAACCACAAATACACTCAGGACAGGACATTACACCTGCCACTCTTCGAACTGCAAAATTTCAGCAGGCTAAGATAAACCACAGGGGCAGACAACTCCCCTTTAATCCCGTTTATAGACGTTGTTACACCTCCCGTCCCAGAGGCCGACAGCTCGTCTGGGGGTGAGACATCTGTAACACTTTCATACTGCAAAGCCAGCAGCTGAGAACCCTCAGAGGTCCTACAAACCTTGAGTAACCATCTATAACCGTCTGCTACAAGAAGACATCTCATCCCAGAGGCCAACAGCTCGTCTGAGGATGAGAACACACATACACACATGTAGCACTTTCAGCCTGCTGAGTTCCGTAGCCCGAAGAATGGCAGACAGTGAACAAATACATACAGCAGAAACCCATGGGCAGGTTCATTAAAACAGCCTCAGGCGAGGTAATGATTCCTGCCTCTAAGACAGTCTCAGCGTACCATCAGAATCCAGCGGTCAACCAAAAGACAAGAAAGTCGTACAGTGGTAAGAATATAAAAAACTTACTTTACTGTTAGGGCTGCGCAAACCCCCTCTCGTGTCTTATCAGTTTAGCCGCTCGAAACGTTATTGCAGTCTTACTTCAACTGTAGCCTGAAGCTCCCGGGTTTCGGCACCAGCTGTTAAGGATAAGATTAAGAGCTTCAATCGAGCTCAAGGTTATCTGCTGCTGTTTCTAATTGGAAAGTGTGGATATGCATGCATATAAAAGTAAAACTCTCTGAGACACGCTCACAGCAGAATTACTTCTTACACTTCTGATTTATTCAAGGCGGTGCTAATGTTTTATACACAAAGATACATCATTGCTATGTTAGTCTAATAGGTACATCTCATTGGTTAAGATAGAAAAGAAGATGGAGAATCTTCATAACGAGGTTTGGCTGTCCTTGGTTTTATCTTCAGTTCCGCGTTCTTCTGATGTGTGGGATGTAGGGTGTACCCGCCATCTTGAGAAAATATAGGAACAGAGCAAACCTGTAATACTTATATAATGAGTAAGGAGAAACATATGTATGCACATAAGAAAATAGACATTTTCAGATTATTATTATTATCTACATCACATTCCTTCACAATACGACTAATGCCCCGTACACACGGTCGGATTTTCCAACGGAAAATGTGTGATAGGACCTTGTTGACGGAAATTCCGACCGTGTGTAGGCTCCATCACACATTTTCCATCAGATTTTCCGACACACAAAGTTTGGGAGCAGGATATAAAATTTTCCAACAACAAAATCCGTTGTCGGAAATTCTGATCGTGTGTACACAAATCCGACGGACAAAGTGCTACGCATGCTCAGAATAAATAAAGAGATGAAAGCTATTGGCCACTGCTCCGTTTATAGTCCCGACGTACATGTTTTACGTCACCGCGTTTATGCCCCGTACACACGGTCAGATTTTCCGATGGAAAATGTCCGATCGGAGCGTGTTGTCGGAAATTCCGACCGTGTGTGGGCTCCATCGGACATTTTCCATCGGATTTTCCGACACACAAAGTTGGAGAGCAGGAGATAAAATTTTCCAACAACAAAGTCCAATCACGTCAATTCCGACCGTGTGTGGCCTGTTCCGATGCACAAAGTGCCACGCATGCTCAGAAGAAATTCCGAGACGTTTGTCTTTTCTTCAAGGCTTATTTTTTGTTTTTGGGTTTTTTATTTGTACTCCTGAAAATTTTTGTGTGTGTTTTGTGTGTCAAGTTACCACAACACCATTGATATGTTGTTCTATTTAATCTGTAGGAGATTGTTTGGTGGTGTTGTCCCTTGTTAATTTCACATTGTATTTTAGAAATGTACCTGAATCGTCACCAACAAACTGTCCTTTTTGGATGAAAACACACATAGGGGAGTATAATTTTCCAAAAAATAACTTTTATTAAGGGCTCACAACTAAACAAAGAGGGAGGCAACGCTGGAGAAACTGCAGAAATGGGTGAAGCCTTGGACCCCCAGGGCAGACATCAATTATTTTCAAGGAAAATTGGTGGCCTGAGGAGTCCATATCTAAGGGAGGGCAGTCTGGTCCAGAAGTCCCAGGGATCCGGAAAGCTGCAGATGACATCTGTGTCCCCAGGCTGTGGTCATACAAGAGACTGCAGCTTTTGTCAGACCAGACTGAACCCAGGGTCATCACTCTCTGGTCTTCCTTCTACGCTTCCTTCCACGCGGTGGCTCTGGTGGTAGAGTTGTGGCAGCAGGAGGAGGAGGAGGATGGTCCAACTCAATAACGTCGGTCTTGGGTGTTAGTTCCCCACTCACCCCCTTAGTTAGGACTTTATAAATAAGTTGCTCACACAGGAGGCGTTGACCCTCCTGCATGCCCTGCAGTTTGGTGGCAGCCATGCAGGCAAAGGCCTCTTCAGGAGTGGGTAAGGCTCGGAGGGACGCAGAAGCCTCCTGAATGAGCCTGAGCACTGAATCCTGCATGGGAGTCGTCTTCCTCACTCTTTTATATGGAAGGCGGAGGGGAGGAACCTGCGATTCAGTCAGGCTGAGACTGGTCCCAGGCTTCTCTTGGCTTACATTTAGCCCCGCCTCCTCCTGGCTGCCACTAATCCCCACCTCCTCCTGACTGACACATTCCACAACCTCCTCCTGGCTGAGGTCTTCCTGTGTATGAAAAAGGGACATAGTTTTAGTATTTTATTCATCAATCACACACAATTTTCACCTCCTGACTGTTGCAAATTGAATGTTAACAAATGTAACAGACTATCCTTCTGAGCCCAGCAGTTTTCATTCTTGTCCCAATTTTGGGTGCCCACTACTGTCTATTGATATGTAAAGCATTTTTTTAAATCAGCAATTAGTGATCAATAATAACATCTAGTAAACATCATTTAGTTATTGACCAGAAATCTGTAGAAGAATGCTATACCTGACTCCAGCTGGGCTCCTCCACTTCTTCCTGGCTGTAAGGCCCAGGTTGGACATCAGAAGCCTCAGCTGGGGTGGAAGGAAGAGTGGAAGGAAGAGTGGAGAGGGATTCCCTGACTTCAGTGTGGTCTGACAGAAATCGCAGTCTCTCATAGTACCACAGTCTGGGGACATAAATGTCATCTGCTGCAGCTCCGGACCTCTGGGAATCCGTGACCTTCTTATGCTCCCTTAGATAAGTGCTCCTCAGGCCACCAATTTTGTTTTTTAAATAGGGGATGGTTGCTGTGGGGACCACCGGCTTCAGCAACTCCAGCAGTTTCTCCAGCGCTGCCTGCCTCTTTTGTTTATTATTATAATGAGGATGTCTCACCTGCCACAGACAGGGCAGCTCCCTGTATTTGTCTATGAACAGGGGGAGAAAATTGTGGTCATTGAAGCCATCCATTTTCTCTGCAAGACACAACACAAGACAAACCCTAAGGTCAGGCCAAACTCTCCTAATCTTGTTACAATATAGGCTTCAATTTCGAAGCAGTATAGGCCCAAGTTTAGATCTTACCTTCGTTATCACGATCGGCACTTTCGATGCTCCTTCCTCCGCTCACAGATCGTACGTAATACGCACGCGTGTTACGCTTTATACACACTGCGCATGCGTGTAACTCCGCCCGCCCCTGACGTTCTTTCTAGTCTATTCCCTGCCCCTTTTCGTTCGGCGCAGTGGGGGAAGAGCACATGGTGGAGACACAGCAGGTGCCTGTTAATTATAGCAACGAGGAGGAGGAGGAGGAAAGCCCAGAGCCTGAAACGTCACGATCCAGAAGGAGATTTAAGGCCTCAAATATGTCCTTTGGGGAGATGTTGGAGATGGTCGACATCCTGAAGAGGGCCGACTATGAGGGGAAGTATGGGCCTTACCCCAACCCCAATGTCCGAAAGGCCAAGATCATGGCAAAAGTGGTCAAGAGTCTGCACCGGCATTTCGGGGTACGACGTTCGAAAGATCAGCTCAGGAAGCGGTGGTCGGACCTGAAATTAAGAGAACATGAGAAGTACAGAAAGATCCGGAGAGTGCTGCAAAAAAGTAAGTAGTTGTCCTGTGTTCCTATTCTTTATGTTTATTACGTTCATGCTGCTCCATGTGCTTTTCTTACAAGTCTACATTTTTACATGGCAAATTTCATGTTCATGGGTACATTATTCGTTTGTATCAAACATTTTTCTTTCGGCCTATAAAACACCATTGTTTAGGCCATATGCATTTGGCCACAATTTTTACGCCCTACTTGTCATAAACTATTTTGGTTGTATAGATGGCTTTGTTACTAGAATGAAATGCAAAATAGATTCTGTGTAAGGAGAGGACACTCAGCAGCTGTTTTCACATCTGGACACTGGAGCACTAGTGTGGGACACAAGAACACCATTTTTATTAGGGGGGCACACAGGTGCTCCAGTGTATACTATAGGGGGGTCTCCATCTATGAAGCTTGTACCAAACAGGTAAAGTATTGAAGCTTGACAAAGGACACTGAAAATGCCACATTTTGGAACTCTGCCAAAATAGACAATCGTACCCCACTTTCAAGCAATGTTTTCTAATTATAGTTCTGCCATCAAATCACTGTGTGCTAAGTATAGCATTTTTTTTTTGACATAGGGGAGAAAATACTCGGAGGACACCCCTCATCTGAGGAGAACACAGACCCCCCACCTCTGGAAGAAGGTGAAATCTCACCAACACAAGAAGAGCAGGAGGAAGAAGACGTTGTGGAACTAGTCACCACAACAGGTGAGTGTCTGCGACCACAGACTCAGGTAAGAAATGGATGACGGCATTTTTTTGATACCTTTTTTTGGGTTTCTCTCTTTTTAGGTGATCGTGATGTTGTGGATCCAGATCCTTTCACATCAGAAAGTGCCCAGATCCTGATTGGGGAGATCATGGGGTGTAATTTAGAATTGGAAAACCTCAATAAAAACATCAATGATGTTATTCAAAAAAATAAAAACATCATTGATGTTTTGGGACGAGTTTAAAACCCCTCCCAATCCCTTTGTTTTTTTGTGTGCTCCAATGTTCAAAATGTTTGAAAGATTTGTCGAAAAGCCTAATTTGGAGGATGCACACAGTGTGCCAACATGTGCTATCTGCCATCACGGGAGATCAATGGATGCGTTTTGGGGGTGCACCCCTTCCTCAATAATAAAGTAGCTGAGAGGAAGGGGTTGCTCCCCCAAAACACGTCCCTTGATCCCCCGTGATGGCAGCTAGCACATGTTGACATTGGGAAATTTATGTGCATCTTCCAAATTTGGCTTTTCCTGGGGGGACTTCACCCCATCTGAACGCAATATCAAACACAGTTCCTAAATACTCATGTCTGATATTGCCTTCAAGTTCTACCAAATGTGAACTTTGTAAGTTCAAGATTTGTGGCTTTCTTGTTGGTTTTACACATGCCTGTTTCAGCTTAAATGGACATTTATCTGTTTGATAATGCCACCCCAAAAATTGTTATACCACAAACATGTTGTTTTGTTAGAAAAAACTTTTCTAATTGCACATGTGATTGTGCAGGTATTAAAGAGATTGTTAAGCAAGAATGTGTGGATTATTGTGTCAACGCTAAAACACTTTGTTGGTGATGTCATTGCTGTTTTCTGTGAAAATGGGGGTTATTTCCTAAGGGCAAATCCTCTTTGCACTACAAGTGCAGTTTCACTGCACTTGTAGTGCAAAGTGTCTTTGCCTTTAGTAAATAACACCCAACAGTGCTTTGTATAAGGTTACACAATCACGCCATTTTCTGGACTCAACACATTTCTGTCACGATCAGCTAAAACAAACACAAGCAATAAATATCCACAAAGATTTTCTTTTTTTTGCTTTTTTATTTGATAAAGGCTTCACAAATTTGCTGCCATATTGATGACCCCCCTACCCGCAAACAACTCCAGGTATTGTAACCGGACATCACGGGCACTCAGGGAGAGCAAGCCAATACGGCCACTTTCAAGCGCCGTCAGTGTTGTTTCATGGATCATTCCGGCCTCAGGCCCAACTGAGCCAGCATAGTTGGCCGAATGTTTGCGTAAAAAGTTATGGAGAATACAGCACACCAGGATTATATGATTAAATTTATACTCCGCCATATGGATGGGTGTCAGAAATAGGCGGAACTGGCTGGCCAGGATTCCAAATGTGTTCTCCACCACTCTTCTGGCTCTGGCCAGCCGGTAACTAAAAACCCTCTGTTCCGGGGTGAGGGTCCTCAAAGGGAATGGATGCATAAGATGGTCCCCCAGCGCAAACGCTTCATCAGCAACGAACACGAATGGGAGTCCTTCCACATTGTCCTCTGGAGGTGGCAAGTCCAAGCTGCCATTCTGGAGACCCCTGTAGAACTCCATCTGGGCGATGACTCCACCATCGGACATCCGGCCATTCTTCCCCACATCCACATACAAGAAGTCGTAATTAGCCGACACCACCGCCAACATCACAATACTATTGAACCCCTTATAGTTGAAATAGTATGACCCCGAGTTGGGTGGTGGGATGATGTGGACGTGTTTCCCATCAATTGCCCCTCCGCAGTTAGGAAAGTCCCACCGCTTGGCAAAGTGGGAGGCCACAGTCTGCCATTCCTGTGGCGTGGAAGGAAACTGTTGAGGAAAACAAAAATAAATTAATATTTTTGCACATAAACATGGCAAGCAGATTAGACACAAACATTCTTGGCCAACCTCCAGATAGCATTTATTAAGGGGAATTTAACAACACCAAAGTATAAGGTACACCTATCATATCCCCCCCCTCTCATGGGCCATTTCCAACATTATGGGGGGTGGGGAAATCTTGGACAGGTAACCCTCTCCACTTCATTGAGAGATGAATGCCTAAATACAGGGTATTACTTGGAACAGCCCCTCCTTAGTTACACTATTGGCAGACCACTGGACAGGTAAGAAGTGTCATAATACAAAGATATAAATACACACTGTACACATTTGAGCACATTTGGACATTCTGCTATTACCTATCAAGATAATGATAGGATATAAAAAGTTTAAACAGTACCATTTGAAAGTATACAGGCAGGCCCTTGCACTGCATGCTTTGGGGAATTCATCCATAAATCTGACCACTAAAGAGATGGGTATAGTGTGTATGGGTTTGGCAAAGTCAGCAGATAGATGATTGAGGATAGATAGAGAATTGGGATCAGCTGACTTAGCAGTTGGGGGGAGGGAGGGTTACTAAAAATGATTTGGGGACACCACAAAAAAAAAGCCTCTGGCACTCTGCCTGAATTTAAAGCAAAAATCACATTTAAAAACATTTTAGGGGGTGTTTAGGGTAAAGCACTACTATGGAGCTGACAAAATACATTGTTAAGTGACTACATGAGGTGAATATAGGGCAGGAGAGCATGCTGGGGAGGTTATTGAAGGCCAATCTGTATGAAGGACCTAAAAAATTAATTACATAAAAATCCAGCATGCATGAGGACAAAGGGGACATTCACAGCATATTACAATCATGGTAATTAGGGAATGAGGAAAGAAATACAATATATTAGCAAACATTATATACAATAAAATGTGATATTAAAGGATAAAAATCTTACCTTCATATACTCCTTCTGTAGGACCTGGATGATGGCAGAACAGGTATCTGGGATAATGATACCCAGAGCCTGGGGGGAGATGCCTGTCGAGAACTTCAAGTCCTGCAGACTTCTCCCTGTCGCCAAGTACTGCAGGGTAGCGACGAGCCTCTGCTCCGGAGTGATGGCTTGCCTCATGCAGGTATCCTGCCTGCTGATATAGGGGGTCAGCAAAGCCAGTAGACGGTGAAATACGGGGTCCGTCATCCTGAGAAAGTTCCTGAAATCATCAGGATTATTCTCACGGATCTCACGGAGCAAAGGCATATGAGAGAACTGGTCACGCTGAAGCAACAAATTCTTGGAGTACGTATACGAAACATGGCTAGAAAACAGTCGGCTGCTCAGAACGAAGTAACAACGCACTGAAGAACAGCAAGGCCTGTGAAGAGCGACCTGAAAAACAGTAACGAACGAACAAGAACACAATGACTACTTAAAGTCACGTGGAACTTGCTTGCACGCACTGAAGAGCAGATACAAACCCACAAGCACAAACTAAACCACATGAAAACGATCTGAAAGCCACGAGTCTGAAAAAGCGGGAATCGTCTCTCACCAAACTTTTACTAACACGAGATTAGCAAAAGGAGCCCAAAGGGTGCTGCGCTTGGTTCTGAACTGGCCTTTTCTAGTCTCGTCGTACGTGGTGTACGTGACCGCGTGGTTGGCGATCGGAAATTCCGACAACTTTGTGCGACCGTGTGTACGCAAAACAAGTTTGAGCCAACATCCGTCGGAAAAAATCCTAGGATTTTGTTGTCGGAATGTCCGAACAAAGTCCGACCGTGTGTACGGGGCATTAGAATGATCAGATTTTCCGACAACTTTGTGTGACCGTGTGTATGCAAGACAAGTTTGAGCCAACATCCGTCGGAAAAAATCCTTGTTGTTTGTTGTCGAAATGTCCAAACAAAGTCCGACCGTGTGTACGGGGCATAAGGGAGGTGTATGCTGCGTGCGTGGGTGTCAGCAGTACTGGCGCTAACCTGATGCTGCCTGGGGCGACGCAGACCTTATCTGACCCTAAAACTTAACTTATATCACCGCCGGGTGATTAGGGGGTTAAACCTTTATAAGGTAATAAATGGCGGGTGCCCTGAAACTATAATAAGCAAACTAACTAACCAGCGTCACCCGTAACAGTTATAAGGTGATCACTGGTGAAAGGGTTAACTAGGGGGCAATCAGGGGGTTAAAACCTTTATTAGGTAGTATATGGGGGTCCCTGTCGCTAAAAAACACTGATGGCAAACCTATATACTTACCTCCCTAACTAGCGTCACCTGTGACACTAATACAGCGATCAGAAAAATGATCGCATAGTGACACTGGCGACGGGGGTGATCAAGGGGTTATTAGGGGGGCTAGGAGGTATCCTAGACCTAAAGGGGGCTAACCCTAACTGCCCTACCACTAATAACTGTCACAAACTGACACCAAGGCAATAATCAGAAAAAAAAATTGCTATTGGTGTCACTGTAACCGGGGGTACAGGGGGGTGATCGGGGGTGATCGGGGGGTGATGGGGGGGTGAAATGTGTGCCTAGAGTGTTCTACTGCTAGTGTAGTGTTGGTGCAAACTTACTTGATGTCTTCTCTCCTCGGTGCCGGAACGAAAAGACTGGCTCGAGGAGGGATGACATCACTTCCTCTGCCGCTGTTTACATTACAGCAGCAAAGGAAGAATGTCATTGGCTAGGAGCGATCGCGAGGGGATGGCCACGAATGGATGGCCTGCCCCTCACCTCTGAACGCTCAGGGACAGACGCCGACCGCCTCGGGCACCGGGGGGTCCGGTTGGACCCCCCACCAGCGGGAGGCAAGTAACGTACCCTTACTTTGCCTGCCCGTGCCATTCCGCCGCAGTATATCTGTGTGAGGCGGTCGGCAAGTGGTTAAAGAAAGGCTTAAATTTCTGCCCAAATCAAAATGCAGACAAATTTGATATATACAAAGATCTTCAACTCTTTTTTCGGAAATTAATTAAAAAAAAACTTTATTATAAACAAGAAACGCCCACAAACCTTACTCCGCAGGAAACCCAGGCATTGGGCTACTTGATCTCTCTCCTTGAGGAGAGTGATCAAACTGCTCTTATTGATAGAATCGACCTTTCCCAAATATTGAAATCAGTAGAAACACCAAGTGATACCCTAAGACAAGTAGGTCCACACTAAAGAAAAAAATCAGATTTTTGTCCTGCACCGAGTACCCACCCAAATGCAGCAGCCTTCCTCAAATTGGTTGATAACGAATTGGACAAATTAAAATTCCATACGAAATATCCTAACAACCTAACTAAAAAAGAAATGTTGGCATTAAAAACACTATCGAACAATTATCAAATTACTATAAAGGCCGCAGATAAAGGAGGGAACATCATTGTGCTTGACAACGATAAATATGTCAACATGTGCAATAAAATACTTAACAATTTAGAATGGTATCGCCGGATTCCGGCTAACATTGTAAAAAAATACAATGATGACTTTTACCTACTAATAGACGCTGCTTACTCAAATTCTATAATAACCAAACAACTTTGGGAATTCATTAGAAACAACTTCCCCTGAATCCCTGTATTCTATGCACTCCCAAAAATACACAAGGACGCTAACAATCCACCTGGTCGACCAATTATCTCCAGTGTAGGAGCAATAAGTGAAAATGCCAGCAAGTTGGTAGATGAATTCTTGAAACCTTTTGTTTTTTCCTTACCATCTTTTGTAAAGGACACAGTTCATTTTTTACAAATTGTCGATAAATTAAAAATCCATGAGAATGCCCTACTAGTAAAGGTAGACGTTGAATCCTTATATAGCTCAATCCCCCATGAAAAAGGTATAGCGGCTATAAGACACATGATACAGAGAGTTGACGACATAAACCCTATTTACGGGGAATTCATCATCTCTCTGTTAGAATTTATCCTTACTCACAACGTGTTTACCTTCAATGGCTCACACTACCTCCAGGTGCATGGGGTTGTGATGGGGACATGCTGTTCCCCATCGTATGCCAACCTGTACCTGAGGGAGTGGGAGGCCGTGTTCCTGGGCGATGAGTCCTTATCGATGTACACGGACCACATCATTGGTTGGTACCGGTACATCGATGACATATTCATCGTCTGGGACGGACCACCAGACTTACTACAACAGTCTTTTAAGGATGAATAAGAATGACTTTAATTTAAGCTTTACTATGACCTATGACAAATATTGCATTACGTTCTTGGATATAGTGGCCTATAAGGGAGAGGGGGGGGCATTCTGAGTAGGCTCTACAGGAAACCTACATCGAGCAATGCTATCCTACATGCTACCAGTTTCCACCCCAAACCCCTTATGGACTCTATTCCTTATAGCCAGTACCTCAGGGTAAGACGGAATTGCTCAAATGACACCGTCTATAAAAAGGAAGCCAACAAACTAAGAGAAAGACTGTTGTTACAAGGCTATTCTCATGCCTCGTTAAAGTGATCTTTCAAAAAAGCCTCGTTACAATCTAGAAATGAACTGCTATACTCTCAAAAATCAAAAAATGACACAAATGCTATTAGAATTATCACCAGATATAGCAATCAGCATAAACAAATTAAAACTATCATAAACAAATACTGGCATATGCTTCAATGTGACCCAGCAATGGGACAGTTTGTCCCATCTAGGCCACTATTCACCTTTAAACGGGCTACATCTCTTAGGGACAGGATTGTCACCAGTGAATACAAAGGAGAGATGAATAAATCCCATTGCAAGTATAAAGGAACTTGTAATTATTGTAAATTCATGCTCACACAAAAAAATCCCACTCTCCCAAATGGCCAAACCTTCTACCCATGCACTTTTCTAATTGTAAAACCTCAGGAGTGATTTATTTGCTTCTATGCGACTGTGCGTGTTTCTATGTTGGCAAAATGAAATTAGAATTCTGGAGAAGGGCATATAGACATGTAATGAGCATGCAAACTTGCGACCCTGATCTCCCTCTTGGTCGACATACTACATTAGTTCATGATGGAAAATTTCCGAAAATAAAGTTCCTAATTTTGGACCATGTACATCCAAGTCCCAGAGGAGGGGACTGGAACAAAATCCTATTGCAAATGGAATCATGGTGGATTCATAGATTAAAAGCTACCCAGCCTCCCGGTTTAAATTAAATAATCTGGTTTAAACCCTTCCTCGAAGGTTTCTCCTCGGGAGGAAGGGAACAATAAAATTTGCCAACATAGAAACACGCACAGTATATTTCAACAAGAAATGCTTTGTATTGATCCTGCCAAAATACCATTTGATGTGTGATATATACCACTTAATCCTGCTAGAATATATATTACTTGATGTGACTGAACTTTTTCTAATCATGTCTTTGATAACCTATATCAACCACTATACTAAGCAGATTTCTACTCCTTTGCTTTATACCATGTCTAAATGTGTTTTGCTCATATTGATCCTGCCAAAAATGTATTCACTCATGGCGATCCTGCCAAAAATGTATGTCAGTAAACATAATGTGCAATATATCTATACTGTTCAATAAGCATTATCATCTAAATTGTTGATGTGTTTTTACATTTGATCCTGCCATAATACTAAAATACCATTCGATACTATATATACTACTTGATCCTGCTAGAATATATATCATTGGATGTGACTACATTTTCTATTTAAGTCTAATTGTGTCTCCAATAACTAATATCAACCACTATACTAAGTAGATGTCTGTTCTTTTTGCCCTACACCATGTTCAAATGTGTTCCATTCATGTTGATCCTGCCAAAAATGTATGTCATTATGTATGACTGAACACAATGTGCAACATGTTTATGTTGTTCAATAAGTACTTCCATCTAACTATTGATGTATATTCATATCTATGCTTTATAATATACCTGGATCCATGTAATTAAAAAATTCTATGCAACCCTATCATTTTAAATAACATCTGTCACCAATTCTTCTTGTTTCCAAAAGGCTCTGTATTACAATCAAGTGCATCAAATCCATACATGGAATATAATTTCCGTTTACCAAGTATGATTCTGAATCTGATCGTCACCCAGCACACAAAGCCGCCCGGGCTATGCAACCCGTGGCAGCTTACGGTGTGGGCACAGTCACTATACAGCCTGTGACTGTTCCCAACATTGCGACCCCAGCGGACATGCGCAGTCTGCTGGGGAAGCTTGCTGTGTCAGTGAGTGATTTGCCTCTCTGCCTCAGTGTATTCTCAGAAATACTATATCTTTACGCCCCCTACTAGCCTCCCTTCCTCTTTTTGTTGGAAGGTCAAGGGAGGATCTAATCCCCCTCCCTTACCAAAGATATTTTTGAATGAATTTTTTCATCTCAATTCTCTTCCAATACAGATACTAAACAAATTTCTAACAACTGAAAATCTTCGCTTCCTTTTGGAACCAAGAATTTCTATGGTTGACAGACCGTGTCCCTGCTGTTTGTTTTTAATTTTCAATTATATGGAATGCTAAGTCAGCAGCACACTACAATAACGTAAGTGTAAAAATACATGGAGATTAAACCGTATTGCCATACTCATATATATGTTTGAATGTTGACATATATTTCTATTTTTTCTTAAATACCCTTTTTTAGAATAAAAATGTCTCTAACTTACACTCACCCCTGAGGAAGGAGGTATATTTACTCCGAAACGTGTCGGGTGCAAGAGTACTTCTGAAACTGTGTACATACATGTAAAAATATCTGTTATGCATTCCGTACGGTATTTGTTATACTATTATTGTTTTTAATGTTGAAATTTAATAAATTACATTGGTATTAATATTCTGTAATATTTTCTTCATGTGCCTTAAAAGTTCACCATTAGGGGGTCCATTGTTTTATTGTTTAGCTTATTACTGGATGTGGCACAAAAATATGCAGTAAGCTGCCGTTCCACAACAGAATCCCTCATTCCTAGATTAGGGTCTGGAGACTCGAAGGCTTCAAAGAGATTTGGGTGGGAGAAGCCTCTATCCCTGTACCCATTCTGTTCTGAACGAAGCCCTACTTCTGCCTGCTGCCTGTAGGACTTACTGCCGTCATGCCTCTGTCTGTCACACTGACCACAGCACATGGACCATGTTCCTGCCTACCAGAACCAATATTTTTGGCACTGCTGACAATATCTCTGCCTGCACTGACCCTGGACTGTATATGGACTGTATCTCTGCCTGCTGCCTGAAAAATTGTGTTTGCTGTTGCTGACCAAGTCCCTGCCTGCTGCCTGGACCAGTGCTATCCTCCTGTGGACAACTGCACTACTAAAACCACAGGTAATCTTTTGTTTACCCTTTGCTCAGCATAATGTATTTTGGGGTGTAATTCTTGGTATGTGCATGCTATGTGTCCGTGGAACACCTGACGGTGTTCCTTACATGTTGGATCTCTGAATGTGACAAGGCTGTGTAAAGGTCTCACACATGTGGTATTGCCATACTCAGAAGAAGTGGCAGAATCTATTTTGTTTTGGGGTGTAATTTTTGCTATGTAAATTCTATGTGTTGGAAATATCTTCTAAACGGAAACTGGTGCTCCAGGGACTTCAAAAGTGTAATAGGTGATTGAGAAATGAAATGTATAATTTAAGCTCCTAGAACTCCTGAAGGTGCTACTTCAATGTTAGGCCTCTTTATATGGTCAGGCTGTGTAAAAGTCTCACACATGTGGTATCGTTATACTCAGTATTATTTTTGCTATGTAAATGCTATGTGTTGGAAATATCTTATAAATGGACAACTTTGTGTAAAAAAAAAAAAAATATGTTTTCATTTTTTTCCACATTTTCCAATAACTTCTGGAAAAAAATGAACCATTCAAAAGACTCATTATGCCTCATAGATTATACGTTGGGGAGTTAGCTTTCCAAAATGGGGTCATTTTGTGGGCATTTCCATTGTCCTGGTGCTCCAGGGCCTTCAAAAGTGTAATAGGTGGGTGAGAAATGAAATATGTTATTTTTTGCTCCTAGAACCCCTGAAGGTGCTACTTCAATGTTAGGCCTCTGTATGTGGTCAGGCTGTGTAAAAGTCTCACACATGTGGCATCGTTATACTCAGGAGGAGTAGCAGAATGTATTTTTGGGTGTTATTTTTGCTATGTAAATGCAATGTGGGACAAATTTGTGTAAAAAAAAAAAATGCGTTTTATTTTTTCCGCATTTTCAAAAAACTTCTGGAAAACAATGAACCTTTCAAAAGCTTCATTATGCCTCATAGATTATATGTTGGGGAGTTAGCTTTCCAAAATGGGGTCATTTTGTTGGGGTTTCCATTCTCCTGGTGCTCCAGGGCCTTCAAAAGTGTCATAGGTGGGTGAGAAATGAAATGTGTAATTTATGCTCCTAGAACACCAGAAGGTGCTACTTCAATGTTAGTGCAGCGCTAGATATCTATCGTAAAATGGTAAACGTGAAAATGTGAAATAAACATACATTCAATAAGTAAATAAAGTTAAATGTCCTTAGGTGAAATATGGAACAGCAAATCAAAAAGGTCCATATAGGGATAAATGGTGAAGGGATGTCTCCTCAAATTGAAAAGCAAATAAACGCTGGGAAATAAGTGAATATGCAGATGAGAGTAAGATGGGTACGCTTACCGGATCCGTAGGACGCACATACCTTATAGCAGTGCATCAAAAAGGCATAAGGACACTCTCTCGTAGTATCCAACCGAACCGTAACTTGTAGATCACAGGCACCTATGAATGGTGATGGTCACAGACAAGAACTAGACGACTGCCACTCGCAATCCCCGTTTTCAGGAGGAGATGGTCCAGAAATGATGGTTCAGCATAGAAACCATGGAAAAGGAAAAAGGGGAACTCCACATGGTGTAGGTCAAACAAATGGGGTTTATTGAAATAAAACACCATACAGGGATAAAAAGTGATCACATGAATTAAAAATGTGGGAAGCTGGAAATGCTAGCCCTATGTGTTTCGACTAAAACAGTCTTCAACAGGGGCATGAATCAGCCTCCCCACATTGCTCTTATATATAGACTGTAAAAAAGTTAAAATTGGGCGGATCCCCGTCCATCATGGCGGAACCGGAAGTAAACCTTAATGACTATGATATATAAATAGAAAGGACAGCCACAATCTAAACTCCATAGAAAGGGTAAAGGGATATTAGAACAAACAATGTATTCAAAAATAAAATAACTAAAACTGTAAAGCTTGAATTGCTGTGGAGTAATGGCATTGTATAGATGGCTTGCGTTCCAAGCCTCATGTGAGTACAAGGAAACCAGCCGAGACGAGATGGCGCATCACCGCCAATCAGCATCCAGGAACCGTCAGCCCCTCCCACACAGGAGGCGCTCCAAGCCCCATGTGCATAGAAGGGACAGTCCGACTTGCGCATGACGTCACCATCACTAGAGGTCCGGTGATAGGTCATTCACTCGGAAACAGACCGCCAAACCCCGCCTATCTGTGTCCAGCGCCGATAATGTAAACAAGGCGCGGGACAGCAGAGGCATAACTATAATGAATGAACAAAATACTATAAATAATACTGGGCAAAGCAGACTGATCATATTAAAACAAAACATAACATAGAAATGGTAAATAAAATAGTAAATAAAAAAATGTAGAAACACCATTAAGCAGGAAAAGCTACATGGCGTGTCTCATAGTAAGGACAGGCAAGTCATACGTGTCCAAGCACTAATGTCAAGCACAAGGACACGCCACAATGCTATCTTAATATCACAGCTCACCACTAAGTGCAATAGCACCCACACATCCAGTCAGAGTGAACCACCCTCACTTGATAATGGCACAAAAGCCTGGGGAAAGTGCCCGGGGTCCAATCAACCCTCATGGCACCCCTAGGAACAGTACAACAGAAATAAAAATCAACATAAACACAAAAATATAAAAAAAATATGGAAAAATAACATGTCAAAAATAAAAATAAATAAGTATGCCCCCTATAAAGCTAAATTGAAACAGCACAAAAAACTAAAAATATTGTGGATACATTGGTAAAGGTGTGCCACAGCCCAAGAGTGCAGAAAGAGGTGCCACTCACGCCCGGCTGATGAAGCAATTAATGTCCCAATCCACATTCATACCGTGGGGTAAGTAGCACCTCAGCTCATATATCCAATACGTCTCGAGCCGCAACACACCCCTAATCCGAGATTCACCCCTTCAATGTGGGACAAACTTGTCGATAATCAGGAAAGAGGTACCTGTAGGATCCCTGTTGTGACACTCAAGATAGTGACAGGGGATGTTATGTTTTATGCAGCCCTTTTTGATTTTTGCAATATGCTCGTTCACTCTAGTAGAGAAAGCCCTAGTCGTGCGTCCAACATATTGTCTCCCACACGGACATGTAATGAGGTAGACAACATGTCGGGTAGCGCACGTGGTGAAATGCCTCATATTGTAGCTCTTAGAGGTTACTGTGGAATAAAATGTCGTAGATCTGCGTCTCCCACATATATTGTGCAAATAGACATTGCACCTTCTGCAAGGGAAATAACCCTTGCAATCCTGAAAGAAGGAAACTATACGGGGGGATCCATGGTGTTGGGAGCAATTTCACCCTGAACAGAACGGGAGCCCTGAAAGATAACACCCGCCCGATGTGGCAGGATGGGGCCCAACACACGGTCATTCTTTAGAACCCTCCAATGTTTATCTAATATCCTCTTAATTTCTTTGTGCTGTATAGAAAATGAAGTGAAGAAGGACCATTTATATTGGCTATCATCCTGCACTCTAGGGTGATCCGCCAACAAGGAGTTCCTATCCACACTTGCAGCCTCTCGTATAGCGACATCAAGATCAGAAGGCTTGTATCCCTTCTCAACAAATTTCTCCCTAAGGGTCTGAGATTGTGACTGAATGTCCTCAATATTGCTGCAATTTCATCGTAAACGAAGAAACTGACCCTTAGGGACAGAGTTGAGCCATTGGTGGTGGTGACAGCTGTCTACTGGGATATACCCGTTACGATCCGTAGGTTTGAAGAAGGTTTTAAAAGTCAACCGATGGTCGACCACCGAGACCTCCAAATCTAAAAAATGGATGGTCTCGGAGCTTGCCTCAAAACTAAGAGAAATACCTCCTATCATTGGTATTCAAATGCCATGAAAAGGTTGGCTAAACTTGGGGCATACTTAGCCCCATAGCAACCCCTTTGATTTGGGAGCAAAATGTTTCCTGGAACCAGAAATAGTTATGCTCTGTTGCGAACTTTAGTAGTTCCATAACATAGTTCCGATGGATAAGAGGCAGGCCCGAATCTCTGGAAATAAATAAGTCAACTGCCGCCAAACCCAAATCCAATGGGATAGATGTATAGAGTGCGGATACATCCGCAGTTGCAAGGAGGAGACCATCATGGTACTCCACCCCTTCAAGCAAATTAATCGTGGCTCGCGTGTCCTTAAGATATGAAGGCATTTTTTTAACAAGAGGCTGAAGATAAAAATCTATATACCTTCCGATCCTCGAGGTAACTGAGTCTATCCCACTCACGATCGGATGACCGGGTAGGATTAGTTGAATTTTTATGTACCTTCAGAAGGTAATAGATAACGGGTATTCAAGGGGCTTGGGGGACAAGAAAGTCTCTCTCCTTCTGCTTAAGAATATTAAGAGAGAAGCCTTCATCAATAAGAGCCTTCAAGGCTCATTTATATTCACCAGTAGGATCCTTAGGAAGGATTCTGTATGTGGTTCGATCATCAAGAAGTCTGTTCATTTCCGCAATGTAGTCCTTTTTGTCCAAGACAACTATCCCTCCACCCTTGTCGGCGGGGCGGATGATCAGATCTTTGCTGTTCCATATTTCACCTAAGGACATTTAACTTTATTTACTTATTGAATGTATGTTTATTTCACATTTTCATGTTTACCATTTTACGATAGATATCTAGCGCTGCACTTTTTGTTTGTATTTAGTATTGGACTTGGTTTGTTTGTGTGTCAGCTGTTTTCATTATTATTTTTGGTTTAGCACGGCATTTTCACCTGTTACACTTATTCATATTTGACCCACTATTTGCTGCAGCTGCCTTATTTCATATCTAATATGGATGTCTTTGAATACAGGGCTACTAAGTCCCTTAATATAGACGGGGTCTTTGTTTCAAATAACAACGATACCGAAATAGGCAGACTATTCCTTAGACTCAAGAATGTAATGATCACTGAATTACAGCTACAGTGGGATATCGCATTTCTTGAGCAGTATATTAAGGAAAAGATGGTCCTGAGAGGTTTACGGTGGGACGTTTACCCCCAACAGGGCGATACAGATCTTGAACCTTGGTTTCATTATTTCAATGAGGCAGGTATTAAGTTAACTGGCTTTCTAGTTGAGAGAAAAGAGATTAGATTAGCCGCCCTTGACCTCGAAATCAGAGACCTAAAGGACAAACTCTTACCGTCAAATGGGTCGTCTGAATACACCTCTCACTCCACTAACCTAAGAACCCTCTTGGAAAAAAGAGGAGAGAGACCTGCGAAATAAAAAACAAAAAAAGTATAACCGGGATGTCACTGATTATAAAAACAATCTAGTGTTCGGATGGCAGAAGAAGTTAGCCCAGGGAGGTAACTCAGAGCCTAACAACTTGCCTGTTGAGAACCTGGAATTAATTCCTCAGAACCCTGATAGGAGGTTGATATATGATCCTCCTCCTCCTAGAATGGGTAGGCCCAGTGCTCCTGCCCCCATTCCACCCCAGAATAATTATTTTCCCAAGGAGTCTAGCAGAGGGAGACACCCTTCTAGGTCCAGGGGTCACCCTGCTGACTCCCACTGTGGGAGATATCCCTCTAGTCATGGGGGCAGACAACCTAATGGCAGAGATAAAGGGAACATGAGAGGTAGAGCCAGAGAGCCCTATCATGGGGCCAATGGTTCTATGAGACCTCAATCAGGTTCTAGATCAGGTTACCCAGGAGAAGGTTATGGTTATGGTACCCCCATACACACCAATAATCGGTATGCTGCGCTTCGTGATGAGGGTTCACATGAGGCACAATACGATCATTCTTATAATGATTATGGTGGAGATGAGGGGTACAATAGAACATCATATTATTATAACCATTCTGGCCCTTCCCAACCTTCGGGTTTTCACAAACCCATATACAACCCCCCCCCCGAAGTCCAAAAACAAAAGAGGATGCAAAGGGGGGTGGCACTTACAATGGAGGAAAAAGAAAAAGGTCACAGTAGGTGCTGGCATTTTTAACTTAAGTAAAGCTACTCTTATTGATCAAGAAAAATATGTTTTGGATAAGGGACTTAAATTTGTCCCTCTTAGGAAATTAAATAAGTTCTCCACTTTTGTGGATATACACAAATATATCCGCAGGTTAAACATACAGAGGCATTTTTTGTCTATTCCTTCATCTAATTCTAGGGATGGGTGGTATCAAGGTGGTATCCTGCACTCTGGCCTCTCCAATCCGTCACTTTTTAACCTTCCGAATAACACATCTCATTCCATCAGTGTATTCAAGGATCTGGTTCTTCATGACTTAGACAAACTTCCTATCAAGAGAATGCCGTTTACAGATTACAGCCGGTGTCAGTGCTCTCTGTGATAGAAAAGATCGGATCATCCGCCCCGCCGACAAGGGCGGCGGGATAGTTGTCTTGGACAAAAAGGACTGCATTGCGGAAATGAACAGACTTCTTGATGATCGAACCACATACAGAATCCTTCCTAAGGATCCTACTGGAGAATATAAATGGGCCTTGAAGGCTCTTATTGACGAAGGCTTCTCTCTTAATATTCTTAACCAGAAGGAGAGAGACTTTCTTGTCCCCCAAGCCCCTCGAATACCCGTTATCTATTACCTTCCGAAGGTACATAAAAATTCAGCTAATCCCCATTATTGAACTACTAAAGTTCGAAACAGAGCATAACTATTTCTGGTTCCAGGAAATATTTTACTCCCAAATCAAAGGCGTTGCTATGGGGGCTAAGTATGCCCCAAGTTTAGTCAACCTTTTCATGGCAGTATGGGAGAAGGATGTCGTCTATACCCACAGACCACCTGAGCTAGTTTTGTGGGCCAGGTATATAGACGACATCCTCCTCCTTTTGGAAAGGTGACCATAGATCTTTGGAGGAATTTATGAGTTGTCTGAATACCAATTTTAGAGGTATTTCTCTTAGTTTTGAGGCGAGCTCTGAGACCATCCATTTTTTAGATTTGGAGGTCTCAGTCGACCATCGGTTGACTTTTAAGACCTTCTTCAAACCTACGGATCGTAATGGGTATATCCCAGTAGACAGCTGTCACCACCACCAATGGCTCAACTCTGTCCCTAAGGGTCAGTTTCTTTGTTTACGATGAAATTGCAGCAATATTGAGAACTTTCAGTCACAATCTCAGACCCTTAGGGAGAAATTTGTTGAGAAGGGATACAAGCCTTCTGATCCTGGTGTCGCTATACGAGAGGCTGCAAGTGTGGATAGGAACTCCTTGTTGGCGGATCACCCTAGAGTGCAGGATGATAGCCAATATAAATGGTCCTTCTTCACCTCATTTTCTATACAGCACAAAGAAATTAAGAGGATATTAGATAAACATTGGAGGGTTCTAAAGAATGACCATGTGTTGGGCTCCATCCTGCCACATCGGGCGGGTGTTATCTTTCGGGGTGCCCGTTCTGTTCAGGGTGAAATTGCTCCATGGATCCCCACCGTATAGTTTCCTTCTTTCAGGATTGCAAGGGTTATTTCCCTTGGAGAAGGTTCAACGTCTGTTTGCACAATATGTGTGGGAGACGCAGATCTACAACTTTTTATTCCACAGTAACCTCTAAGAGCTACAATATGAGGCATTTCACCACGTGCGCTACCCGACATGTTGTCTACCTCATTACATGTCCGTGTGGGAGACAATATGTCGGACGCACGACTAGGGCATTCTCTACTAGAGTGAACGAGCATATTGCAAAAATCAAAAAGGCTGCATAAAACATAGCGTCCCCGTCACTATCTTGAGTGTCACAACAGAGATCCTACAGGTACCTCTTTCCTGATTATCGACAAGTTTGTCCCACATTGGAGGGGTGAATCTCGGATTAGGGGTGTGTCGCGGCTCGAGACGTATTGGATATATGAGCTGAGGTGCTACTCACCGCACGGTATGAAAGTGGATTGGGACATTAATTGCTTCATCAGCCGGGCGTGAGTGGCACCTCTTTCTGCACTCTTGGGCTGTGGCACACCTTTACCAATGTATCCACAATATTTTTAGTTTTTTGTGCTGTTTCAGTTTAGCTTTATAGGGGGCATACTTATTTATTTTTATTTTTGACATGTTATTTTTCCATATTTTTTTTATATTTTTGTGTTTATGTTGATTTTTATTTCTGTTGTACTATTCCTAGGGGTGCCATGAGGGTTGATTGGACCCTGGGCACTTTCCCCAGGCTTTTGTGCCATTATCAAGTGAGGGTGGTTCACTCCGACTGGATGTGTGGGTGCTGTTGCACTTAGTGGTGAGCCGTGATATTAAACTTCTCCCGGACTCTGGTTTTGTGGGGTCCCCCTCCTTAAGACAGCATTGTGGCGTGTCCTTGTGCTTGACATGCGTGCTTGGACACGTATGACTTGCCTGTCCTTACTATGAGACACGCCATGTAGCTTTTCCTGCTTAATGATGTTTCTACATTTTTTATTTACTATTGTACTTACCATTTCTCTGACCTATGTTATGTTTTGTTTTAATATGATCAGTCTGCTTTGCCCAGTATTATTTATAGTATTTTGTTCATTCGTTATAGTTATGCCTTTGCTGCCCCACGCCTTGTTTACATTATTGGCGCTGGACACAGATAGGCGGGGTTTGGCAGTCTGTTTCCTAGTGAATGAACTATCTCTGGACCTCTAGTGATGGTGAAGTCACGTGCCAGTCGGACTGTCCCTTCTACGCACACGGGGCTTGGAGCGCCTCCTGTGTGGGAGGGGCTGACGGTTCCTGGACGCTGATTGGCGGTGATGCACCATCTCGTCTCAGCTGGTTTCCTTGTACTCACATGAGGCTTTGAACGCAAGCCATCTATACGATGCCATTACCCCACAGCAATTCGAGCTTTACAGTTTTAGTTATTTTATTTTTGAATACATTGTTTGTTCTAATATCCCTTAACCCTTTCTATGGAGTTTAGATTGTGGCTGTCCTTTCTATTTATATATCATAGTCATTAAGGTTTACTTCCAGTTCCACCATGATGGAGGCGGATCCGCCCAATTTTAAATTTTTTACAGTCTATATATAAGAGCAATGTGGGGAGGCTGATTTATGCCCCTGTTGAAGACTGTTTTAGTCGAATCGCACAAGGCTAGCATTTCCAGCTTCCCACATTGCCATTTTAATTCATGTGATCACTTTTTATCCCTGTATGGTGTTTTATTTCAATAAACCCCATTTGTTTGACCTACACCATGTGGAGTTCCCCTTTTTCCTTTTCCATGGTTTATATGCTGAACCACCATTTCCGGACCATCTCCTCCTAAAAACGGGGATTGCGAGTGGCAGTCGTCCAGTTCCTGTCTGTGACCATCACCATTCATCGGTGCCTGTGATCTACAAGATACTGTTCGGTTGGATACTACGAGAGAGTGTCCTTATGCCTTTTTGATGCACTGCTATAAGGTATGTGCGTCCTACGGATCCGGTAAGAGTACCCATCTTACTCTCATCTGCATATTCACTTATTTCCCAGCGTTTATTTGCTTTTCAATTTGAGGAGACATCCCTTCACCATTTATCCCTATATGGACCTTTTTGATTTGCTGTTCCATATTTCACCTAAGGACATTTAACTTTATTTACTTATTGAATGTATGTTTATTTCACATTTTCACGTTTACCATTTTACGATAGATATCTAGCGCTGCACTTTTTGTTTGTATTCAGTATTGGACTTGGTTTGTTTGTGTGTCAGCTGCTTTCATTATTATTTTTGGTTCAGCGCAGCATTTTCACCTGTTACACTATTTCAATGTTAGGCCTCTGTATGTGGTCAGGCTGTATAAAAGTCTCACACATGTGGTATGGTTATACTCAGGAGTAGTAGCAGAATGTATTTTGGGGTGTTATTTTTGCTATGTCTAAAGGTGCTACTTCAATGTTAGGCCTCTGTATGTGGTCAGGCTGTGTAAAAGTCTCACACATGTGGTATCGTTATACTCAGTATTATTTTTGCTATGTAAATACTATGTGTTGGAAATATCTTATAAACCGACAACTTTGTGTAAAAAAAAAAAAAAAATGCTTTTTTTTTTTTTTTTCCCCACATTTTCCAAAAACTTCTGGAAAAAAATGAACCATTAAAAAGACTCATTATGCCTCATAGATTATACGTTGGGGAGTTAGCTTTCCAAAATGGGGTCATTTTGTGGACATTTCCATTGTCCTGGTGCTCCAGGGCCTTCAAAAATGTAATTGGTGGGTGAGAAATGAAATGTGTAATTTATGCTCCTAGAACGCCTGAAGGCGCTACTTCAATGTTAGGCCTCGCTATGTGGTCAGGCTGTATAAAAGTCTCACACATGTGGTATCGTTATACTCAGGAGGAGTAGCAGAATGTATTTTTGGGTGTTATTTTTGTTATGTAAATGCAATGTGTTGGAAATATCTTATAAACGGACAACTTTGTGTTAAAAAAAAAAAAATGCGTTTTAATTTTTTCTGCATTTTCAAAAAACTTCTGGAAAAAAATGAACTGTTCAAAAGACTCATTATGCCTCATAGATTACATGTTGGGGTGTTGCAAAGAGGGAAGACACATTAAGGAGAGATATCAATGCTGCTCACCCCAATATGGACAAGAAAAATGGGAAAAAGTCCCCCAAGTGGGGTTTTTAGGCAGCTAGCTATAGATATGAGCAAGGCATTAAGTAAAATATTAAAATTCTTTATTGAAGGGTAATGAATAAATGTAACAACATATAAATATAAATTGGGAGCTCAAGTGGGAAAATACCCATACCAAATACATATAATAGCAAACATAGGTTATACACAGCATGTGATAAGGCTATTGCATAACAATCCTGACGCGTTTCGACCCATGAATTTTGGGGTCTCTTCAGAGGATGGGTTTGCTAAAGAAAAAAGAAAAATTTATAATAGTATGTCCAGCTTATTTAAAAGAATTACAGCATAGGCAAGTTTGTTTAGCAACATGTTTAGTAACACTTTGCACATAATTACCACTGAGTTTGGATGTACCCCTCGATCAGAGCCTCACCACATAGCAGCCAGACCATCCAGTGTGCCCGCACGTAGCAGCACCCCAGAAGAAGGAGGAACAGGAATCCACTTGATATGGCTTGCAAGGAGTCACACGTATAATTGCCCCCCCACCAACACGCCACGGGGGAGGTGGGGCCGGAACCTACGAAAATTGTCAGAGCGTTAGCTCATGAATATACCCATATAGGTTAGTGGTTAGATTTAACTGTTGGGCGGTCAGAAAGTGTTGTAATAATCTATTACAGCTTGAATTGATCATGTGAAGGATAATAAAATGAGTAAAGTGACTATATTGGTATAACTAATATAAAATATGTCAGGGATGACCTTGTCTTTAAATGCTGACAATGACAGTGATAGGAAGAGAAGTGAGGGATGTGCACAGTGAATAATGACATGTAAAATATATGTGAAAAAAGGAATGTGCATGAAAATGATGCGAGTGAGTGTTTAAACAGCAAAAAAACAAAAAAAAACAAATGAGTGTATGTGTAATGTGTGAATTTAAGGAAAAAGTGCATGATATTGCCAAATATCTAAGTCTATGTGAAAAAAGGAATGTGCATGAAAATGACGCGAGTGAGTGTTTAAACAGCAAAAAAAAAAACAAAAAACAAAAAAAAAAAAAAACAAATGAGTGTATGTGTAATGTGTGAATTTAAGGAAAAAGTGCATGATATTGCCAAATATCTAAGTCTATGTGAAAAAAGGAATGTGCATGAAAATGATGCGAGTGAGTGTTTAAACAGCAGAGAAAAAAAAAACCACAAAAACAAATGAGTGTATGTGTGATGTGTGAATTTAAGGAAAAAGTGCATGATATTGCCAAGTATCTAAGTCTACGGCATCCAGAGCTGGTATGCACATAAATCAAAATTAAATATAAGTAAAATATTATTCTATGGGGTCTGACAAAGCATTGATAATCAGATGTATCATAAGTTCTTACTCACTCCTACTGTTGAGGAAAAGAGTCTGGCCGTCCAAGGAGGAAGTGGAGGGATCACACCCAAATCCACCCTCATTAAATAGTGTCCTTAATTATTACTGAAATTAACAGGTATCGTTTCTTCCGCCCCTTAACCCCGGTGTGTAGAGGGAGGCTGTGGCCGCCATTGGCAGGCCTCGTGTGGCTCCCTTGGCGTCCATCAAAGCGAAGCCCCGACATCTGTCGTCACCTTCGCCGTAAAACATGTGACGTCATGAGGCCGCACGCACATGCGACCCGCACGTGTGCGCACACCACGTCCGAAGGTGATGGGGGATGCCGCCGGCAGGGTAATCACGCCCGTGGGCGGCCGATCCGGGAATCCAGCCATCCAAGGGGAGAGACAAGGGGAGCGCAGGTAACTGAGCTCCCCACCCTGCCAGGAAGACACATCAGGGAACATGATCCCCGACCCGGGGAGCATGCGATCATGCAGGCATCACAGGGATCCGATGGCCCAAAATGCAAGCGGGGAGGCGCCAATCGAGAAGCACACAAACGAGCTCACATATGCAATTTGTGAAAAATAACAAATGACAAAAGTTTTCTACATAGTTGCTTATTGATCATACAAAGTAAACATTGGAAACTGTGCACTGACAATTCTAACAATATTCCTAAAAATATGTAAAAACCAAAACAACCCAGAGATGGCAACATAATTTCAACGTTTAAATAGATTTATTTGATAGAAAATAACTCCCAGATACACAAAATAGTAAATGTATAACAACCCAAATAAGGAAATTTGCATCGGATCCAATGGATCCCTCATTGCTCGCAGTTGCGATGCGATTTTACTCTATTCGCAACCACGAACGAGGCTATGAATTATAGACTCGATTGAGTATAATAATAATACAGACTCACAATACAAGAGTGTAACTGATTTAGTGAGCTCAAGGGGAGAAATATAATTCCGATTTAGTCCCCTTATTGAGAGTCTACTTATAATCCTAATATGCGATTTAACACATTTTTGGAAAATATATGGATGCAATCTAATGTGGTATCTAGGATTAACACAGAGGGATATATACAGGAGAACAGACAGTGCACAGCTCATGTCTAACTCCCATGTGTCAAATGGGGGAAGGGGTGTTTAACCACCCGAATTTGTATAGCAAAGAGGGAAGACACATTAAGGAGAGATATCAATGCTGCTCACCCCAATATGGACAAGAAAAATGGGAAAAAGTCCCCCAAGCGGGGTTTTTAGGCAGCTAACTATAGATATGAGCAAGGCATTAAGTAAAATATTAAAATTCTTTATTGAAGGGTAATGAATAAATGTAACAACATATAAATATAAATTGGGAAAAGTGGGAAAATACCCATACCAAATACATATAATAGCAAACATAGGTTATACACAGCATGTGATAAGGCTATTGCATAACAATCTTGACGCGTTTCGACCCATGAATTTTGGGGTCTCTTCAGAGGATGAGTTTGCTAAAGAAAAAAGAAAAATTTATAATAGTATGTCCAGCTTATTTAAAAGAATTACAGCATAGGCAAGTTTGTTTAGCAACATGTTTAGTAACACTTTGCACATAATTACCACTGAGTTTGGATGTACCCCTCGATCAGAGGGGTTACATTTATTCATTACCCTTCAAAAAAGAATTTTAATATTTTACTTAATGCCTTGCTCATATCTATAGCTAGCTGCCTAAAAACCCCGCTTGGGGGACTTTTTCCCATTTTACATGTTGGGGTGTTAGCTTTCCAAAATGGGGTCATTTTGTGGGCGTTTCCATTGTCCTGGTGCTCCAGGGCCTTCAAAAGTGTAATAGGTGGGTGAGAAATTAAATGTGTAATTTATGCTCATAGAACGCCTGAAGGTGCTACTTCAATGTTAGGCCTCTGTATGTGGTCAGGCTGTGTAAAAGTCTCACACATGTGGTATTGTTATACTCAAGAGGAGTAGCAGAATGTATTTTGGGGTATTTTTTTTGCTATGTGTTGGAAATATCTTATAAACGGACAACTTTGTGTCCACTTAAAGGACTTATTATGCCTCATAGATTATATGTTGGGGTGTTAGCCTTCCAAAATGGGGTAATTTTGGGGGCGTTTCCATTGTCCTGGTGCTCCAGGGCCTTCAAAAGTTTAATAGGTGGGTGAGAAATGAAATGTGTAATTTTGAAACCCGTATAAAAGTCTCACAAATGTGGAATCATTATACTCAGGAGGAGTAGCAGAATGTATTTTGGGGTCTTATTTTTACTATGTAAATGCTATGTGTTGGAAATATCTTATAAACAGACAACTTTGTGTAAAAAAAAAAAAAAAAAATGTGTTTTCATTTTTTTCACATTTTCCAAAAACTTCTGGAAAAGAATGAACCATTCAAAAGACTCATTATGCCACATAGGTTATACTTTGGGGTGTTAGCTTTCCAAAATGGGATAATTTTGTGGGCGTTTCCATTGTCCTGGTGCTCCAGGGCCTTCAAAATTGTAATAGGTGGGTGAGAAATGAAATGTGTAATTTATGCTCCTATAACGTCTGAAGGTGCTACTTCAATGTTAGGCCGCTGTATGTGGTCAGGCTGTGTAAAAGTCTCACACATGTGGAAGCATTATACTCAGGAGGAGTAGCAGAATGTATTTTGGGGTATTATTTTTGCTATGTAAATGCTATGTGTTGGAAATATCTTATAAACGGACAACTTTGTGTAAAAAAAAGATGTGTTTTCATTTTTTTCCACATTTTCCAAAAACTTCTGGAAAAAGATGAACGGTTCAAAAGACTCATTATGCCTCATAGATTATACATTAGGGAGTTAGCTTTCCAAAATGGGGTCATTTTGTGGGCGTTTTCATTGTCCTGGTGCTCTAGGAGCTTCAAAAGTGTAATAGGTAGTCAACAAGTTAGATGGGTAATTTATGCTCCTTGAACACCTGATGGTGCTCCCTGCATGTTGGGCCTCTGTATGTGGACAGGTAGTGAAAAAGACCCACACATGTGGTATCGTAATACTCAGGAGGAGTAGCAGAATGTATTTTGGGGTGTCATTTGTGGTATGCACATTCCATGTGAGAGAAATAAGCTATTACAATGACAATTTTGTGAAAAAAATATAAAAAATAAAATAAAATCTTAATTTTACAAAGAATTGTGGGAAAAAATGACAACTTCAAATAACTCACCATGCCTCTTACTAAATACCCTGGAATGTCCACTTTCCAAAAAGGGGTCATCTGGGGGGCATTTGTACTTTTCTGACTTGTTAGGGTCTCAAGAAATGATAGGCCTCAGTACATCAGATGTGATAATTTTTTTATGATTTGCCCCATAGCTTGTAGACTCTATAAATTTCACACAGACCACATAATATCCACTAATTTGAGTTATTTTTACCAAAGATATGTAGCAGTATAAATTGTGGCCAACATTTATGAAGGAAAATTGCTAATTTGCAAAATTTTATCACAGAAACAAATAAAAATGCTTTTTTTTTCAAAATTTTTGGTCTTTTTTCATTTATAGTGCAAAAAATAAAAAACCCAGAGGTGATCAAATACCACCAAATGAAAGCTCTATTTGTATGAAAAAAAGGACAAAAAAATCATTTGGGTACAGTGTTGCATGACTGAGTAATTGTCATTCAAAGTGTGAGAGCACTGAAAGCTGAAAATTGGTCTGGGCAGGAGGGGGGTTTAAGTGCCCTGTAAGCAAGTGGTTAAGCAGAGCACCATTTCAGGAAAAAAAAGGATCTCTCTGCTGCCGAAAAGAGTGAAATAGTTCAATGCCTTGGACCAGGTATGAAAACATTAGATATTTTATGAAAACTTAAGCGTGATCATCGCACTATTAAGAGATTTGTAGCTGATTCAGAGCACAGACGGGTTTTGTGCAGATAAAGGCACATTGAGAAAGATTTCTGCCAGATCCATGCATCGGATCAAGAGAGCAGCTGCTAAAACACCATTACATAGCAGAAAACAGATATTTGAAGCTGCTGGTGCCTCTGGAGTCCCACGGACATCAAGGTGTAGAGTCCTCCAGAGTCTTGCAACTGTGCATAAACCTTCCATTCGGTCACCACTAACCAATGCTCACAAGCAGAAATGGCTGCATTGGGCAGTAAATACATGAAGACTAATTTTTAAACAGTCCTGTTCACTGATGAGTGCCGTGTAACCCTGGAAGGTCCGGATGGATGGAGTAGTGGATGGTTGGTGGACGGCCACCCTGTTCCAACAAGGCTGCGACGTAAGCAATGCGGTGATGGCGTCATGTTTTGGCCCGGAATCATGGGAAGAGAGCTGGTCGGCCCCTTTAGGGTCCCAGAAGGTGTAAAGATGACCTCTACAAAGTATGTGGAGTTCCTGACTGAACACTTCCTTGCCTGGTACAGAAGGAAGAACTATGCTTTCCGTAATAAAATTATCTTCATGCATGACAATCCACCATCTCATGCTGCAAAGAATACCTCTGTATCAATGGCTGCTATGGGGATAAAAGGAGAGAAAGTCATGGTGTTGCCTCCATCCTCCCCTGACCTCAATCCTATTGAGAACCTTTGGAGCATCCTCAAGCAAAAGATCTATGAGGGTGGGAGGCAGTTTACATCCAAACAGCAGCTCTGGGAGGCTATTCTGACATCTTGCAAACAAATTCAAGCAGAAACTGTCCAAAAACTCACAAGTTCAATGGATGCAAGACTTGTGAATCTGCTATCAAATAAGGGTTCCTATGTTAAAATGTACCGTGACCTGTTAAAATGTTTAAAAAGTTAAAATGTTGTTTAAAGTTTGATTGAAATAGCTTTTGATTTCAGTAAATATGCTGCAAACACAACAAATGACAATTTTCAGTTCTTTACAACCTATAAAGTGTTTTAAAACTTACTTTGCATAATAATTTGGAACAGTGCATTATATGTTTTTTATTTTGAAAAAAACAACTGTTATCATTAGGAGATTTGTACAATAAAATTTGAATTGTACTCTTAATAGTTGATAACATGAGAATTATGCTGACTGTTGTTTACATCAATTATTTAGGTAAATGAGAAAAATATAATTGGCATAATAATTTGGAACAGGGTGTAGTTTCTGAGTCACTGAACTGGAACAAGCATGCATATTAGGAAAGATTGTATCTGTATATCTTTTCTGGGTTAATGATTCAATGTACTAAATAAAGTGAACCAGTGTGGCAGCTCCATGTTTATCTTAGAAAAGGTTTCCTTTAAAAAAAAAAAAAATCTCATCTGGCTAATAACATGGTGCATGAGTAGTTGTATTTTACAAGTATTTCTTGTAAAAAAAAAAAAAAAAGATATTTTATAGTCTTGACCAAAAGTATTAATACCCCTCCACTTTTTCCCAAAAAATTCATGTTGATTTCGCTTTATGACCTAATGTATGTTGGGGCAAAATATATAAAAAATATTCTTAGTATTATTAGCACATATCTGTAATACATGCTTTTTTCCCCATGTTTTATCTCTTTAACCACTTCAGCCCCGGAAGATTTGGCTGCTCAATGACCAGGCCATTTTTTGTGATATGACACTTTGTTGCTTTAACTGACAATTGCGCGGTCGTGCGAAGTTGTACCAAAACAAAATTGACGTCCTTTTTTTTCCCACAAATAGAGCTTTCTTTTGGTGGTATTTGATCATCTCTGCGTTTTTTTTTTTGCGCTTTAAACAAAAAAAGAGCAACAATTTTGGAAAAAAAAAAAAAAAACAGTATTTTGTACTTTTTACTATAATAAATATCCACAATTTTTTTTTTTTTAAAAGCTATTTTTTTCCTCAGTTTAGGCAGATATGTAGTCTTCTACATATTTCTGGTAATTAAAATCACACTAATTTTACTAGTAATGGCGGTGATCAGCGATTTTCGGGACTGCTACATTATGGCGGACAGATCAGACACTTGACACATTTTTGGGACTATTGGCATTTATACAGCCATCAGTGCTAAAAAATGGACTGATTACTGTGTAAATTTCACTGGCAGGGACGGGGTTAACATTAGAGGCGATCTAGGGGTGAACTCTGTTCCCTAGGGAGTGATTCTAACTGTGGGGGGAGGGGACTGACTGAGTGAGGAGACTGATCGTTGTTCAAACTTAGTATGAACAACAGATCAGTCTCCTCTCCCCTGACAGCACGGAGATCTGTCTGTTTTTACATTGACAGATCTCCGATCTGTCTCTGTGTGGAGCGATCCCGGGTGTCTGGCAGTCATCGCGACCGACGGGCACATATATTGGCTCCTGAATCGCACAGGCGCCCCCTAGTGGTCAAAAGGCGAACCAACATACAGTTACATCGGTTCACCCAGGGGAGACAACCTGCCACAGTACAACTGCAGCGGCTGGTCGGAAGGGGTTAAAGTGATTGTAAAGCTTTGTGTTTTTTTTTTTTTTAAATAACAAACATGTCATACTTACCTCCACTGTGCAGTTTGCTTTGCACAGAGTGGCCCCGATCATCCTCTTCTGGGGTCCCCCGGCGGCGCTGGTAGCTCCTCCTCGCATCGTATAACCCCTAGGAAAAGCACTCTCCCAGGGGGGTTTACCTTGCGGGCGAGCTCCCGAGTCCAGCATTTGCGTCCTTAGACGCAGAATGCCGAACTCGACCCCGGTGCCGCGTCATTGGATTTGATTTACAGCAGCAGAAGCCAATGGCTGTGCTGCTATCAATCTATCCAATCAAGAGCCAAGAACCCTGGGCAGAGGAAGAGCATGTCTACGCCTTGGGAAATTCCAGGGCTCAAGTGAGTAAAACGGGGGGCTAGGGGGCCGGTTACTAGAAGAAGATTTTTCACCTTAATGCATAGGATGAAAAAACACAGGGGTTTACCCCTTTAAATACTCTGCAAGTGTAGAAAAACACCAGTTTCAATAAACAAATGTTCTCCTAACTCCCCAATTGTGCTGACAATAAAGTGCTTTACTGCACTGAAATCCCAACAAGCCTTCTCATCCCTGCCTATTGGACTACAGGACTCCTCTTAACCAACCCCCCCCAACACATGCTTTGTCCAGCTATACATGTATACATTGATTCCTTTCCCAGCAAAACAATGCTGCTGCCTTGACTCCCAAGAGTCTGACATATACTGTGTGGAGATGTAGTTCTGGGTGGCATGGCTACATAAGTACAAACTAACCCTGAAAATTTTCAAGCCTGATGATGATGTCATATGAAAGTTTAATGCCCCGTACACGGTCGGATTTTCCGATGGAAAATGTCCGATCGGAGCGTGTTGTCGGAAATTCCGACCGTGTGTGGGCTCCATCGGACATTTTCCATCGGATTTTCCGACACACAAAGTTGGAGAGCAGGAGATAAAATTTTCCGAAAACAAAATCCGATCGTGTCAATTCCGACCGTGTGTGGCCTGTTCCGACGCACAAAGTGCCACGCATGCTCAGAAGAAATTCCGAGACGGAACAGCTCGGTCTGGTAAACTTAGCGTTCGCAATGGATACAGCACTTTCGTCACGCTGCAATGTTAAAAATGGTTTAATACAGCGCACTCTCTTCTTCTTTATAATGTGACAAGAATTAAGTAGTTTTGCTGCTCATATTCACACAAGTTTCTCACAAACTTATTTCGTTACTATTTATCGTGATTCAATCAATATATTTTGATTTCTCACATCTGACCACATTATTTTGGTGTTTATTTTTTTTTTTTTTTTGGGGTTTAATGTAGATGATTTTTTTTGTGTTTGTATTTTTTGGAAGGGTTATTTTTTTTTTTAGGATTTTTATTTGTACTCCCTAAAATTTTTGAGTGTGTTTTTTGTGTCAAGTTACCACATCACCATTGATATGTTGTTATATTTAATCTGTAGGAGATTGTTTGGTGTTGTTGTCCCTTGCTAATTTCACATTTTATGTTAGAAATGTACCTGAATCCTCACCAACAAACTGTCTTTTTTGGTTGAAAACACACACAGGAGAGTAGAATTTCACCACCAAAAACTTTTATTAAGGGCTCACAACTAAACAAAGAGGGAGGCAACGCTGGAGAAACTGCAGCAATTGGCGAAGCCTTGGACCCCCAGGGCAGACATCAATTATTTTAAAGCAAAATTGGTGGCCTGAGGAGTCCTTATCTAAGGGAGTGCAGTCTGGTCCAGAAGTCCCAGAGATCCGGAAAGCAGCAGATGACATCTGTGTCCCCAGGCTGTGGTCATACGAGATACTGCAGCTTCTGTCAGACCAGACTGAACCCAGGGCAATCACTCTCTGGTCTTCTTTCCACGCTTCCTTCCACGTTGTGGCTGTGGTGGTGGAGTTGTGGCAGCAGGAGGAGGAGGAGGATGGTCCAACTCAACCACGTCGGTCTTGGGTGTCAGTTCCCCACTCACCCCCTTAGTTAGTACTTTATAAAGTAGTTGCTCACACAGGAGGAGTTGACCCTCCTGCATGCACTTCAGTTTGGTGGCAGCCATGCAGGCAAAGGCCTCTTCAGGAGTGGGTAAGGCTCGTAGGGACGCCAAAGCCTCCTGAATTAGCCTGAACGCTGAATCCTGCATGGGAGTCGTCTTCCTGGCTCTTTTATATGGAAGGCGGAGGGGAGGAACCCGAGATTCAGTCAGGCTTCGACTTGTCCCAGGCTTCTCTTGGCTGACACTTAGCCCCGCCTCCTCCTGGCTGCAACTAATCCCCGCCTCCTCCTGGCTGCCACATTCCACAGCCTCCTCCTGGCTGAGGTCTTCCTGTGTATGAAAAAGGGACATAGTTTTAGTATTTTCTTCATCAATCACACACAATTGTCACCTCCTGACTGTTGCAAATTGAATGTTAACAAATATAACAGACTATCATTCTGAGCCCAGCATTTTTGTTTCTTTTTTTACCAATTTTGGGTGCCCACTACTGTCTATTAATATGTAAAACACTTTTTTTCAATCAGCAATTAGTGATTAATAATAACATCTATAGTAAACATCATTTCTTTATTGACCAGAAATCAGTAGAACAATGCTATACCTGACTCCAGCTGGTCTCCTCCATTTCTTCCTGGCTGGAAGGCCCAGGTTGGACATCGGAAGCCTCAGCTGGGGTGGAAGGAAGAGTGGAAGGAAGAGTAGAGAGGGATTCCCTGACTTCAGTGTGGTCTGACAGAAATCGCAGTCTCTCATAGTACCACAGCCTGGGGACATAAACGTCATCTGCTGCAGCTCCGGACCTCTGGGAATCTGTGACCTTCTTGCACTCCCTAAGATAAGTGCTCCTCAGGCCACCAATTTTGGTTTTTAAATAGGGGATGGTTGCTGTGGGGACCACCGGCTTCACCAACTCCAGAAGTTTCTCCAGCGCTGCCTGCCTCTTTTGTTTATTATTGTAATGGGGATGTCTCACCTGCCACAGACAGGGCAGCTCCCTATATTTGTCAATGAACAGGGGGAGGAAATTGTGGTCGTTGAACCCATCCATTTTCTCTGCAAGACACAACACAAGACAAACCTTAAGGTAAGGCCAAACTCCCCTAATCTTGTTAAAATATAGGCTTCCATTTCGAAGCAGTATAGGCGCAAGTTTAGATCTTACCTTCATTATCACGATCGGCCCCTCCGATGCTCCTTCCTCCACTCACAGATTGTACGTAATACGCACGCGTGTTACGCTTTATACACACTGCGCATGCGTGTAACTCCGCCCGCCCCTGACGTTCTTTCTAATCTTTTCCCCACCCCTTTTCGATCAGCGCAGTGGGGGAAGAGCACATGGCGGAGACACAGCAAGATCGTGCTAATTGTAGCAACGAGGAGGAGGAGGAAAGGCCGGATCCGGAAACGTCCCAATCCAGAAGGAGTAGATTTAAGGACTCAAATATGTCCTTTGGGGAGATGTTGGAGATGGTGGACATCCTGAAGAGGGCCGACTATGATGGGAAGTATGGACCTTACCCCAACCCCAATGTCAGAAAGGCCAAGATCATTGCAAAAGTGGTCAAGAGTCTGCACCGGAAATTCGGGGTACGTCGATCGAAAGATCAGCTCAGGAAGCGGTGGTCAGACCTCAAATTACGAGAACATGAGCAGTACAGAAAGATCCGGAGAGTGCTGCAAAAAAGTAAGTAGTTGTGCTGTGTTCCTATTCTTTTTGTGTTTATTACGTTTGTGGTGCTCCATGTGCTTTTATTACAAGTGTACATTTTGAAATGGCAACTTTCTGGTTCATGGGCACATTATTCGTTCGTATCAAACATTTTTCTTTCGGCCTATAAAACACCTATACTTGTCTGAAACGAATTTGGTTGTGTAGATGGCTTTGTTACTAGAATGAAATGCAAACTAGATTCTGTTTAAGGAGAGGACACTGAGCAGCTGTTTTCACATCTGGACACTGGAGCACTAGTGTGGGACAAAAGAACACCATTTTTATTAGGGGGCTACACAGGTGCTCCAGTGTATACTATAGGGAGGGGCTACATCTGTAAAGCTTGTACCAAACAGGTAAAGTATTGAAGCTTGACAAAGGACACTGAAAATGCTACATTTTTGAACTCTGCTAAAATTGACAATTGTACCCCACTTCCAAGCAATGTTTCCTATTTATAGTTCTGCCATCAAATATCTGTGTGCTAATTATACCATTTTGTTTTACATAGAGGAGAAAAGACTCGGAGGACACCCCTCATCCGAGGAGACCAGAGCCCACCCCCCTCTGGAAGAAGGGGAAATCCCCCCAACACAAGCTGAGCAGGAGGAAGAAGACGTGGTGGAACTAGTCACCACAACAGGTGAGTGTCTGCGACCACAGGCTCAGGTAAGAGATGTATGGCGGCATATTTTTGATACCTATTTTTTTTGTGGGTTCCTCTCTTTTTAGGTGATTGTGAGGTCGTGGATCCAGATCCTTTCACATCCGAAAGTGCCCAGATCCTGATCGGGGAGATCATGGGGTGTAATTTACAATTGGAAAACCTCAAGAAAAACATCAATGATGTTATTCTAAAAAATAAAAACATCACTGATGTTTTGGGGCGAGTTTAAAGCCCCTCCAAATCCCTTTGTTTTTTGGTGTGCTACAATGTGAAAAATGTTTTTGTGATTTTTCCAAAAGCCAAATTTGGAGGATACACACAGTGTGTCAACATGTGCTATCTGCCATCACGGGAGATCAATGGAGGCGTTTTGGGGGTTCAAACCCTTCCTCAATAATAAAGTAGCTGAGAGGAAGGGGTTTCTCCCCCAAAACACGTCCCTTGATCCCCCGTGATAGCAGCTAGCACATGTTGACATTCGTAAATTGGTGTGCATCTTCCAAATTTGGCTTTTCCTGGGGTGACTTCACCCCATCTGAACGCAATATCAAACACAGTTCCTAAATACTCATGTGTGATATTGCCTTCAAATTCTACCAAATGTGAACGTTGTAAGTTCAAGATTTGTGTCTTTCTTGTTGGTTTTACACAGGCCTGTTTTATCTTAAATGGACATTTCTATTTGTGATAATGCCACCCCAAAAATTGTTATACAACAAACATGTTGGTTTGTTAGAAAAACCTTTGGTAAATGCACATGTGATTGTGCAGGTATTACAAAGTGTGTTAATCAAGAATGTGTGGATTATTGTGTCAACGCTAAAACACTTTGGTGGTGATGTAATTGTTTTTTTCGGTGAAAATGGGGGTTATTTCCTAAGGGCAAATCCTCTTGGCAGTTTCGGTGCAATTGCAACTGCACTTGTAGTGAAAAGTGTCTTTGCCTTTAGTAAATAACACCCAACAGTGCTTTGTATAAGGTTACACAATCACGCCATTTTCTGGACTCAACACATTTCTGTCAGGGTCAGCTAAAACAAACACAAGCAGTAAATCTCCACAAATATTTTCTTTTTTTTTGCTTTTTTATTTGAAAAAGGCTTCACATATTTGCTGGCATATTGATGGCCCCCCTACCCGCAAAGAACTCCAGGTATCGCAACCGGACATCACGGGCACTCAGGGAGGGCAAGCCAGGACGGCCGCTTTCAAGCGCCGTCAGTGTTGTTTCAGGTATCACTCCGGCCTCAGGCCCAACAGAGCCAGCATAGTTGGCAGAATGTTTCCTTAAAAAGTTATGGAGAATACAGCACGCCATGATGATATGATTAAGTTTATACTCCGCCATATGGATAGGTGTAAGAAATAGGCGGAACCGGCTGGCCAGGATTCCAAATGTGTTCTCCACCACTCTTCGGGCTCTGGCCAGCCGGTAATTAAAAACCCTCTGTTCCAGGGTGAGGGTCCTCATAGGGAATGGCCGCATAAGATGGTCCCCCAGCGCAAAAGCTTCATCAGCAACAAACACAAATGGGAGTCCTTCCACATTGTCCTCTGGAGCTGGCAAGTCCAAGCTGCCATTCTGGAGACGCCTGTAGAACTCCGTCTGGGCGATGACTCCACCATCGGACATCCGGCCATTCTTCCCCACGTCCACATACAAGAAGTCGTAATTAGCCGACACCACCGCCAACATCACTATACTATTGAACCCCTTATAGTTGAAATAGTATGACCCCGAGTTGGGTGGTGGGACGATGTGGACGTGTTTCCCATCAATTGCCCCTCCACAGTTAAGAAAGTCCCACCGTTGGGCAAAGTGGGAAGCCACAGTCTGCCATTCCTGTGGCGTGGAAGGAAACTGTTGAGGAAAAAAAAAAAAAAATTAGTATTTTTGCACATAAACATGGCAAGCAGATTAGACACAAACATTCTTGGCCACCCTCCAGATAGCATTTAGTAAGGAGAATTTAACAACGCCAAAGTATAAGGTACACCTATCATATCCCCCCCCCCTCATGGGCCATTTCTAACATTATAGGGGGGGATCTTGGACAGGTAACCCTCTTCACTTCATTGAGAGATGAATGCCTAAATACAGGGTATTACTTTGAACAGCCCCTCCTTAGTTACACTATTGGCAGCCCACTGGACAGGTAAGTGTCACAATACAAAGATATAAATACAAACTGTACACATTTGGGGACATTTGGACATTCTGCTATTACCTGTCAAGATAATAATAGGATACAAAAACTTTAAACATTACCATTTGAAAGTATACAGGCAGGCCCTTGCACTACATGCTTTGGGGAATTCATCCCTAAATCTGACCACAAAAAAGATGGGTATAGTGTGTATGGGTTTGTCAAAGTCAGCAGATAGATGATTGAGGATAGAGAATTGGGATCAGCTGACTTAGCAGTTGGGGGAGGGAGGGTTACTAAAAATGATTTGGGGACACCACACAAAAAAAGCCTCTGCCTGAATTTAAAGCTCAAATAACATTTACAAACATTTTAGGGGGTGTTTGGGGTAAAGCACTACTATGGAGCTGATAAAATACATTGTTAAGTGACTACATGCGGTGAATATAGGGCCCGTAGAGCATGCTGGGGCGGTTAGTGAAGGACAATCTGTATGAAGGACCTAAAAAATTAATTACATAAAAATCCAGCATGCATGAGGACAAAGGGGACATTCACAGCATATTCCAATCATGGTAATTAGGGAACGAGGAAAGAAATACAATATATTAGCAAACATTAAATACAATAAAATGTGATATTAAAGGATAAAAATCTTACCTTCATATACTCCTTCTGCAGGACCTGTATGATGGCAGAACAGGTCTCTGGGATGATGATACCCAGAGCCTGGGGGGAGATGCCTGTCAAGAACTTCAAGTCCTGCAGACTTCTCCCTGTCGCCAAATACTGCAGGGTACCAACGAGCCTCTGCTCCGGAGTGATGGCTTGCCTCATGCAGGTATCCTGCCTGCTAATATAAGGGGTCAGCGAAGCCAACAGATGGTGAAACATGGGGTCCGTCATCCTGAGAAAGTTCCTGAAATCATCAGGATTATTCTCACGGATCTCACGGAGCAAAGGCATATGAGAGAACTGGTCACGCTGAAGCAACCAATTCTTGGTCTATGAACTCCTCCCCACCCTGTTCATGGACTGGACTTGTGTCAAGGTCAGGACCCCAACACCAAGCCCCCACACAGCACGAACTCTACGAGGAGTACGTATACGAAACATGGCTAGGAAACGGTCAGCTGCTCAGAACGAAGTAACAGAACGCACTGAAGAACAGCAAGGCCTGTGAAGAGCGACCTGAAAAACAGTAACGAACGAACAAGAATACAATGACTAAGCCACGCGGAACTTGCTTGCACGCACTGAAGAGCAGATACAAACCCACAAGCACAAACTGAAAGGCAGAAAACGATCTGAAAACCACGAGTCTGAAAAAGCGCGAATCGTCTCTCACCAAACTTTTACTAACACGAGATTAGCAAAAGGAGCCCAAAGGGTGCCGCGCTTGGTTCTGAACTGGCCTTTTCTAGTCTCGTCGTACGTGCTTGACGTCACCGTGTTGTTGGCGATTGGAAATTCCGACAACTTTGTGCGACCGTGTGCACGCAAAACAAGTTTGAGCCAACATCCGTCGGAAAAAAATCTAGGATTTTGTTGTCGGAATGTCCGAACAAAGTCCGACCGTGTGTACGGGGCATAAGGCTGGGTTCACACCTATGCAAATTGGATGCAGATTTTTCCACATTCAATTCGCATAGCAGGAGAATGTGACTGGCCCTCTATAGAGCCGGTTCACCGCAGCAGGTCTGGTGCGTTTTGCAGGAAAAACGTGTGTCTTTTTTGCTAAGTTTCAGGTCCGAATTCAGCCCAAAATTGAAATCGGACCTGAAACGTTGAACCAGCACACACCGGACCCCTGCCATGAAACGGATGCGGCTCATATGTGAACCGAGCCTAAATGTTGTTTCTCACTACAGCCAAAATGTTGAAAGAAAAAATAATGCAGACATGTTCTAGAGGAGGAGAAGAAGGATTAGGGGCAGATTTGTGGCATTCTCAAAACACACTTTAACATATTCTTGTAAATAATATAACGTTTAAATAGCATGTATATAATTATTGGTTGCTCTTTAACAGTTAAAGGATTAAGTTAAATCAGTTTAATGAGTTAAATCATTGGACTTTAGTTACCTTTTAAGCAGACTTTTGGGTTTATTTAGCAGCACATGTGTATTCCATTGCAAAATTAGGCATTCAGACTAGTTGAATAGAGAAAAGTACTCATCCGTGCTTTTTGTGTGATTGGGGGTTATTTACCAAAGGAGTATAGGCTGCTCACTTAGCTTTGTAAATGAAAGAATAGCTGTGAGAATGTTGTCCTTCCGCCTCCCCCCCTCCTGATGTTCATATGAATGGAGGGGGCTTGCTATTTGCACGAAAATGGATTCGGAATGCAGGCATTTGCCTTATGATACACATCACCCCGTTATAGCACTAAATACCTGGTTGGGAAACTGCCCGGAACATGGATACTAAAGGAGATGGGGGATCGCTGCTTATTATAACATCCCTGGCTGTTACACTGCCTTGACTTTGCGAAGACAGCAGAAATTGGACAGGAGGAACCCCTGAGTGAGACTACAAAGACTCCCATTCAACGGTGCTACGTAAGTGTCACAAGGGTTTTTGAACAATCTAGAGGAAGGGAGATTCCCCTACATGATGTTTAAATCCTGGACTGTGGGATGGGGGCTGATGGGGATGGGGGCTGATGGGGAGGGTGGGAGGGTATCCCACTTTACAGGGACCCAGAGTCATTTGATTTGCTGCATTTGTCTTTTGACTATCCAGAGGTGTCCTGCCCATGGACTTCGGACCGATTATACACTGCACGAAACCACAGGACACCACTCGGTCTCAAGGCCTCACTACGGGGGGATATGGGAGAGATTTAAGACCCTCCTAATGTACTAGACGGGGACCGCCACTTGAAATAGTTATACTTATCTTGTTAATGTCTCACTGCTATCAATGTTTATTCCGCTTACTGTTAATAGATGTTTCTATGCCAGTTCATATCTCTTATCTGTTTTAATTGTTGCCAGATAGAAATGATACACTGATTTGAAACATGACTTCTCCATTTGCCTGGGGTGGGTGGGGAGTCTTGGAGGCCCATCTCTCACCTGTGTCTATCCACTAACCCACCTAGGACGGCGCTGCATACCCAGATCTTCTCTGGGTAGCGCTCTAGCAGGTTTTCTTCTTGCCCTCTTAGTATCCTTTTATGCTGCACACTCTTGTGCCAGCCTTCTAACTTTCTGATACTTCTCCCTCCCCACCTTCCTAGGGCTTGCCCATACTAAAACTATTATCAAGGATTCTCAACTTATTATATTCCCACCTTATACCCCTCTACTTGACTACTATTAACCCACCGCCCTCACCCTTAACCCTCTCTCCCTCCCACTCGCGAACATGGATGCTCTAAACATAATCTCTTTAAACGCAAAAGGACTGAACACACCAGAAAAGAGGTGGATGCTGCTTCATGACATGAGACATTTGAAAGCAGATATCATCCTATTACAGGAAATGCACTTTAGGGAAAATACCATACCAATACTCAAAAACAAATACTATCCCACTGTATACCATTCCACCAACGCCCAAGCAAAATCCAGAGGGGTCTCAATCCTAATCTCAGCTAAGATACCATGGACATGCTTCGACACTAAAACGGACTCAGAAAGACGATACCTATTCCTGAAAGGCCAGATTGGAGACATAAAGGTGACCCTTGCAAATCTGTATGCCCCAAACGATCATCAAGTCACATTTATAACGAGACGTCTAGCACAACTCATACATTATACTGAAGGACAATTAATTATAGGAGGAGACTTGAACACTCCCTTAACGCTGACTGAAGACACATCCTCTGGCACATCATCTACTTCATGGGACTCACGCAAACGCATAAACACGGCATTACACTCGGCACAACTGATAGATGTTTGGTGTCTTTTTCACCCTGGAGAAAGGGACTATACGTTCTTCTCTCGGCCCCATCAGACGTACTCCCGTATGGACTATTTTTTGGTCCCCCATAGAAACTTACAGGCAGTTATAAATACTACGATAGAGCCCATCACATGGTCAGACCACGCTCCGATCACAATGCGTTATGCCATTACAGGAATACACACAACACAACGGCCGCCATGGAGATTAAACAAGAGCCTTCTGCAAGACCCGGTGGTCATTGCAGATGTGATGAAGGAGATTGGACAATACTTTGACTCCAATTGTACCCCTGACAGTGACGTAGGTCTGGTATGGGAAGCACATAAGGCTGTGATCCATGGTGTACTTATTAAACACGGCTCCAGATTAAAACGACAAAGAACAGAACTATTAACTTCACTCCTCCAGAAACTACAAACATTAGAGACAAAAAATAAAATGACCCAGACGAGAGAACTAGGTACCAAGCTTGACATTACCCGCAAACAGGTCACGGATTTACTACACTTCAAGACCAAAGCGACACTTCAGGTCTGCCGGAAAAAAACATATGAGTCCGGCAACAAGTGTGGGAGAATGCTGGCTCGGTCCCTACAACAGCAAAAATTAGCATCATATATACCGCAGATCATAACCCCCTCCAGACAGAAGGCGTCTCTACCCAAACAAATAACCGAAGAATTTAGGGCTTACTACAACTCTTTATATAACTTAAGTACAGCGCAAGCCACCACAGGCAATACATCAGAATACATAGCCTCATCATTAATGCCGACCCTACCTGTCAAAACAAAAGAACTGCTTGAGGAACCCATCACACTATCCGAACTTCAGCTGGCCCTTCGTAGTACTAAACAGGGTAAAGCACCGAGTCCAGACGGTTTGACCACAACATACTATAAAGCCTTCCTACTCTCATTAGGCCAACATCTAATCACACTATTTAATGATCTTGGTACAGGTTCAAAACTACACCTCTCCACGCTACAAGCGCAAATATCGGTGATACCGAAAGAGGGTAAAAACCCAACCCAATGCGGCAGCTACCGCCCGATTTCCCTTCTGAATACTGACCTAAAACTTTTTACCAAAATTATAGCCTCAAGACTACGACAACACCTGCCATATCTAATACAACTGGATCAGGTTGGTTTTGTTCCGACAAGGGAGGCTAGAGACAACACCATTAAGGTCCTGAACTTACTTCACATAGCAAATAACGATAAAACGCCTTGTATATTTCTCAGCACTGACGCTGAAAAAAGCATTTGATCGGGTAGAGTGGCGATTCCTGTTTGAAACACTGAAACACATAGGAGTAGGAGAAAAGTTGTTTAACTGGATTTCAGCAGCATACCCAAACCCGTCAGCTAGAGTCAGGGCTAATGGTGTTGTCTCAGACCCATTCCCAATATTCAACGGAACCAGACAGGGATGCCCACTCTCACCCTTACTTTTTTCTCTGTCATTGGAACCCTTCCTATGCCATGTGAGATTAAACCCAGATATCACAGGAGTTGCGGTGCATGGTTTACAACATAAAGTGTCCGCGTATGCGGATGACTTGATGTTTTCCATTACGAACAAAACCATCTCTCTCCCCAACTTAATGAAAGAGTTCAAGATCTACGGACAACTCTCCAACCTGAAAATAAATTTTAACAAATCAGAAGCAATGAGAATAGGAATACCACAACCACAACTTACAAATCTTAAAAATAGCTTCAACCTGAAATGGACCAACACGGCACTGAAGCACCTGGGTACCTACATCCCTCCAAAACTCCCCCAACTATTTAAGCTTAACTTCCCACCCCTATTGAAAACGGTCCAAAAATTACTCCACAGTTGGAACAGCGATCTACATTCTTGGTTTGGCCGCTGTAATATATTGAAAATGATGATCTTACCCAAATTTTTGTACCTCTTACAGGCCCTACCAATACATATACCCGCAGCCTATTTTAGACAAATACATTCCACATTCTTAACTTTCCTGTGGGCAGGGAAAAGACCCCGACTCCCTAGGAAAACACTCTCACTTCCAAAGCAACATGGAGGACTGGCCATGCCGGAGATCAAAACATACTATCATGCAGTTCACTTAAGTAGACTTATTGACTGGTGCCGACATAAGGAGACCAAACTTTGGCCACAACTAGAACAAGCACAAACTGAGATACCTCTTCATAGAGCCCCGTGGTGCTTTTCAACACTTCCTCCACACCTCCGACGCCAAACCTTGATTGGTAACACTATTAAAGTGTGCTCACGCCTTCTAATACAAGCATCTCTCTCCATCAAGAACTCACCACTGAGACCCATCATAGGTAACCCCCAATTTGACCCCGGATTAAAAGACCCTACGTTCCACATGCTGAAAGAATCAGGGAAACACCAAGCCTCCCACTTTAGTAGTCTGGGAAGATGGGTAACACTTAACGAACTCTCAGATCCGAATGGCCTATACCGCCTGGACTTTCTGAGAGCACGACAACTTTCACATTTCCTCAACAGCATGGCCCCTCCGAATGCCAGCTGTCAACCTCTTACTACTTTTGAGGAACTTTGTACAGAAACTGGAGTGATACTACACACGCTATCCCTGACATATAGCATGTTAATCGCTCCAACAGAGGATTACCAACACCCCAGCTTCACCAAATGGGAAAGAGACCTGAGTTGTCACTTTAACGCACACAAACGAACACACATCCTCCAATTTATACACAAATCATTCATATGTACCAAGTTTCAGGAAACCAACTACAAGATCTTTACACGTTGGTACAGAACCCCAGCACTATTACACAAATTATTTCTTGGGACATCAGATGTATGTTGGAGATACCAACAGGACATAGGCACATTACTACATATCTTTTGGTCCTGTCCCCAGATACAGAGTTTTTGGGGGGAAGTTCGCCGGATAGTACAAAAATTCACAGAACGCATTGTTCCTGACGACCTGGCATATTTTCTCCTACACGTTAATGACACCCCTTCACGCATATATAAAAAATCAGTTGTTTGCCATCTACTTGACGCAGCCAAAGCCTGTATTCCTCTTAATTGGAAATCTCCCCAACCGCCCCCCATTGCTTTTTGGCTCAAAAAAATAGACGAAGTTAACAAACTGGAAGACCTAATCCTTACGAGCCAAAACAGGAGCGAAACATACTCCAGGACATGGCAGTTATGGAATATGTTTCAATACTTGGAGGAAGGACAAGCCCTCAGAAGAGGAGACCCGAGTACCTGATTGGTTCCGGAATAAACCATAGAAGTCCCTCATACTAAAGTGCTAACCAAACACCCAGTCCGCAGCCTCAGATAGTTAAACTAAGAGCTCCTAGTTCACGAATACCTATTACCCCCCTCTTCTTTCTTCTTCTACTAACCTCCCCTCTAATCTCCATCCCCCTCCCCCTGGTTCGTACTTTTAGAACTGGACTGTCTTTTCTTTTATAGTCAAATTCTGTTCTACAAGAAAATGTGAAAAAGGAAGGGAACAGGACACATGGAAATATACCCCACAGATCTGATACACCTATCCTCACCAGATAATCACATTACAACAGAGATGCATATCAAGTGATTTGGATACCATCTGGGATATACTGCATCTTGAGTGCCACTTCATATTTTGAGCCTCTGACACGTATCAGCTTCAATTCATGTGGTATGCTATACTTTCCCCACAATGTACGCACCGAAATTCCAAGGTAATGTTTATGCAAATGTTTATGACGTATTGTTATGTTGCTAATCTTGTTATCCTGGTCCTTGTGGACCTGTTTCCTGAAACAAATAAAAAAAAAATTAACTTTGCAATGTAAACCTGCTCTACGTCTTGAGTAAATCAACCAATTGCAGCACAGTAAACATACAGTAGACATACAGTAGACAAGAATATAGACACTATATAAAAATATATATATCCTGTGCTTACCCAAATAAAAAAATGAAATATGCTATAATATAAACTGTGCTGCTACTTATGTAAGCCTGAATACATGACCAATCTCTAAATTTATAAATTATAAGTGCACAACCTTATTATCATAAATTCAGTGACATTATGTTTCAATCAATATCAGTGAAAACCATTTATAAAAATAATAAATTCCCCTCAAGTTTCGGCCGGTCTGAACCTGGTGGAGCATGCATCAGGCAGACAAGTTGCTGAGAGTGAGGAGAAAGAGGAACTGGACCGAGGGAGGAGGAGGGTACACTGTACACTATTGTCCAAGAGGACTGGATTTTGAAGTACACGTGTGGATTTTATTGGGATGTAAAACTCTTGTCGGCGCTGTTGAGCGGCAGTATTTGGAAGTTATGGTTCTATTGGTATCCATCCTGTTTCATCCTGCTACACCTGATCAATCGTGGCTGATTGAAGGATTCCTTTCTTATTCAATGCCTATTTGACCCCTGTAATAAGGGTCCAAAGAGGAAGGTAAGAGGCAGTGTGTCTGGGTGCCAGTGGTGGTTATTCTCTTCTCTACACTCTTCTACTACACCCCATGGATTGTGTGATTATTACCCACACTTGACGATCAGAGGGTCTACAGACACTTTCATTAGTGCTGCACCTATTTTATAAAAAAAATATGTATGATGAATTAAATCAATCAAAAAATTATATATTCAGTCCACAGTGAAAAATGTGTCCAATTATCTGTGCTCAATCAGTGAAAAGTGATTCACAAAAAGAAGGTAGTCCATCGGGTATCCCAGCTGTGGTAACGGCCCTGGAGCTACCGGAGCTTCCACCCTTCGAGTGGCCACAGTCGTACTCATTGTTTCGGGGTGAAGGGCATTATGCTCTGGTGGTGACGGAATACCCCAGCAGATCGAGAATTACCCTCCCTCCATAGTCCACCAGAGTCTTATAAGGGGGCTAACAACGGGTTCTCAGCAACAGTATTGTTGATGTATTTTTTCCTTGGAAGAGGATTTGGGGTCTTTTTTTTTCTTTCTTTTTTGAAGTCATTGTTTCAAGAGACTTAAATAGAGTGTCTATTTTAATTAATTTTTGAATAATTTTGCCTATGCATTAAATCAATGATGATATATGGTATATGGAATATATATATCTATATATATATGATATGAAATGATATATGATGATGATATATGTCAGGAATGAAGATTGTAGGTTTAGATATTATTAAGGGGAGGAATGTATTTGCCTCCCTCCCCTTATGTGTTTTTGTTTCTTTTGTCTTCTTCCCCTATGGTTGGGAACACTGCCTTTTGGTGGGGGTGGTTTTACATGGGGGAAGGGGGGAAAGGAATTATATAAAAAAAACTCCATATGCATAATATAAGCTGAAATAAGGTTGTTTGTCCTGCGGGGCGAGACGGGATAGGTACTATATAGATAAGTAGCATTTGTTGTGTATATATGGATATGTTGTCCTGACCGTATCACCTGCATACGACGGATATATATTGGTGAAATCTGCCGGTAGTAATAACTACTGGGGTTCAAGTAGAGTATGCATAACTATGTGTGTATGCGTGGTGTGCACCGGTAGGTTAGGATGCGCACATATGCAGGTGAATAAGAGGATCAAGGGGGGGAGGGGCGTATCTCATATCGCATAAAATGTGTTGGGACCAGCCTCTATACTTTCCCATATAGGAACAATGTTTGTTTCTCCTTTTTTTTCTTTCCTCTCCCTCTTCCCCTCTCTTTCTTCTCTCCCCCCCCCATGGGTATGGACACTCGCTGAGGGGTGGCTCTGCCTGGGGGGGGGAGAGGGGAAGGGAAATTCTATGTCTGTAATATAAGGTGCAGCATGATTATTCCTTCATTAGGGGGGATTGGTGTTATATAGATAAGTGATAAAGTATATGAGTATCAACTTTTTTTTTCTCCCTCCTCCTTGGATATTGTTAAATACCTTTAGGAAATGCCCAAGCCTCATGTAGATGAATATGTGATGTTTTTCGTTCTGTTTTTTTTTTTGTTTTTTTGTTTTTTTGGTGTTTTTTTCAGATACTCATAGGTGCAGAAATAGTTTTGACTATATATTTCATGTTTTATTGTTGATTATAACAAAAGTTGATCCTTCTCCTGGGTCCCACTATGGGGGCTTCTTTGTGTGTATCCACACTCCCCTCGTAGGTATACCAGCCCTCTGGTAGGGATTGGTATGAATTGTTATCCCCCCCACTTCTTTTCTTTTTTTTTTAGTACGCTATACCTTTTGTAGGGCTTACTATTGTTTTTTTTTTAGAGTCGGTTTTTGGCCAGGTCCGGATCAGAAGAGAGAGTTATCTCTCTCACTACTTCGTTTCTGTCTTTTCCTTTCTCCTTTTTTTTTCTCTATTTCTATTTTTCCAAGAAAATGGCAACCAAACTATCCTCACCATCCTCATTGAAACTCTGTTCATATAATGTTAAGGGTATCAATAAACAATCCAAAAGAGGTCAAATTGTATATGTTCTTCACAAAGCCAGAGTAGATATTATACTTTTTCAACAGACCCATTTTAAAGCAAATTGTATTCTAGCATATTCACGAAGATACTACTCAAGATGGTTTCACAGTACCTTGTCCTCATCCAAAAGTAGGGGAGCCTCCATCGCTATTCATAAGCGTTTACCAATACTAGACTTGGAGCATGTAGCTGACCCCAATGGCCGGTATCTCTTTCTTAAATTTAGGCTTTGGAATAGAATTTTTACAATCGCTAATGTCTATATCCCAAACTATGATCAAATATTTCTTATAGTCGGTTGAGAGCGCTTAAAAAAGAGTTATTTGAACACTGATTGTTGGATCTCTGGCATGTTTTAAATCCGAAAAAGCGGGATTATATATACTATTCCTCAGTTCACCAATCATACAGTAGGTTAGATTATTTTTTTACGGGATCACAGTTATTGGCATGAAATCCAATTATGGATATTGGGTCTTTCATATGGTCTGATCACTCACCTCCCTTTTTGACAATACAATCACCCCAGACCCCATGAGCACGATGAGACCTCGTTACCAATACAATGGGAAGCCCTGAAAGTAGTATTAAGAGGAGTGTCTATTCAACATTGAGCCCGTTTAAAGAAAGAAAGATCAGCGAATATGCAGGATGTTTTGTCAAGACTTCAGGCTTTGGAGATTTCGCATAAAAGGTCTCCAACCCCAGAGCTATTGGCTGATATATCGCTGGTACGGTCATCTTTATTACAGTCTCTAGAGGTGTCCTAAAATAAAAGTCAACATAGATATGCCCTAGGAAAATACCGATATGGAGACCACTTGCAAGGTCATTGCATCCTCGCTCTTCAGCGACTTGTATACCTAGTATTGCGTTACTGTCTGGGGAAATTACTTCAGAACCACGCTCCATTCAAAAGGCATTCGGTGACTATTTTACAGCTCTGTATAATCTTACTCCCACCTTATCTTCTGACTCAGATTCTCATGGCCGTCGTATACAGGAATATGTGTATGAAACTGCTATCCCATAATTAGATGAAGAGAGTGTGAATTCTCTGTATTTCCCTTTTTTACTAGAGGAATTACTGGAGGTAATTACTAATACGCCATTGGGTAAAAGCCCGGGTCCTGATGGTTTTACATCGAAATTTTATAAGGTCTACAAGGACTCTATTACACCGTTCATGCTTCGGGTGTTTAATAGCATATCTGCTATTAATGGGTTTACACCCAGACACTAGAGGCACACATCACACTACTTCCTAAATCTGATAAGGATTTAAATTTATGTTCTAGTTATCGTCCTATATCTCTAATTGTGGCAGATATTAAGATCTATGCTAAAATGATTGCCTTACATCTTCAATCCCATATTTCAAATCTGATACATACAGATAAAGTGGGGTTTATACAGCGGAGAGAAGCTCGTGATAATACACTTAAATCCTTTTTACTCATCGTCCATACTCAGTCAGCAAAAATACCAGCTTGCCTTTTCTCTGTAGTTGCGGAGAAGGCATTTGATCATGTCGAGTGGCCGTTTTTGGAACAAACTTTGACTCAAATAGGACTGGGACCAATCCTGCTAAGGAAAATAATGACACTGTACACTAAGCCAAGAGCAAGAATATGGATTAATCAATCCTTATCTTCTAGTTTTCCTATCCAAAATGGTACACGTCAGGGATGTCCGCTATCTCCCCTTCTGTTCATCTTAGTAATGGAACATCTGGTAACTGCTCTTAGACAAAATTCTTGTATTACAGGCATACCGCTAGACGGGCAGGAGGTGAAGTTGGCAGTATTTGTTGACGATTTGTTACTTTACGTCACTAACCCACATGTCTCCATACCATCTATCTTGTACGAATTTCAGCGTTTTGGAACCCTGCGTAATTTTAAAGTAAATTTATCGAAATCTGAAATTCTTAATGTATCTTTGTCACCACATCAAGTTCAGGCTCTTGGGAATAATTTCCCATTTAAGATCTGCACTTTGACACTTAAGTATTTGGGTATAAAAATTCCACAAGATCTTAATAGGCTATATATAGAAAATTATTACCCTCTTATGCACCGTACAATACAAGATCTTAAAAAGTATGATCAAGCCCAGTACTCATGGTTTGGGAGGATTGACATTTTGAAAATGGATATAGTACCGCGTTTTCGCAATTTTTTCCAAACCATACCTATAGTGGCCCCCCGTTCTTTCTTTGTTACTCTACAATCTGCTTTTACAAGGTTTATTTGGGGTCCCAATAGACCTAGACTGCAAAGGAGAATTTTAACTCTCCCTAAAGCTAAGGGGGGTGTAGGGGTACCGGACCTTAATTACTACCATGCTGCAGTGGTATTAACCTGATTGGTAAATTGATTCCATCATTCCCACCTCAAACAATGGGTAAATATAGAACAGTCAGTTGCCCTTTTTGATCTTCAGGCACTTCCCTGGGCAGATATCTCTGTCCGGGGGCCAGTCTCATCTTTGTCTTTTCTTACAGCACATCTATTGCATACTTGGGATAAATTACAAACTCAACTAGGACTTTCCCCTAAAGTGGGATTAATGACGCCCTTGTTTGGTAATCCTGGGTTCCCTCCGGCAGTGGCTCTGAGACATTTTTTGGTATGGAGCAAGGAGGCAAATCGTCGAATATCCCAAACTCTTTGTCAGGAAGATCTTCCATTGTTATCAAGTTTGATTCCTATACAGCAGCAATCTATTAAACACTGGCTGGAATATTGGCAACTATCGTCTTTTCTTTCCTCCTTCCCTTTCAGGGATGCTTTCAATAGAGAGCCAGATACCTTTGAATCCCTTTTATTACAAGAAAATGCACCAGAACACATCTTGTCTGCAGTGTATAGGGTTCATATTCTTAGACTCTATCCATGTGTCCCGGAGTTTACAAATAAGTGGAGTATGGACCTGAATGTCCAAATTAAATCAGAGGAATGGGAAAAAGCATTTATCCTTACATATAGTATGTCGTTAGCAACTAAGGCACAAGAGACGAATTTCAAACTTCTTTCTCGGTGGTATAGATGCCGTTGTTGCTCCACCAAATTTATCAGATCTGTAATGGCGTTGTCATTCTGCTAAGGGTTGGCTACTGCATATTTGGTGGGAATGTCCTTCTGTCCATAAATTTTGGGATATGATACTCAAGCTCCACACTCGAGCAACTGGGGTAACTATTCCCAACACACCATAAATTACTTTGCTATCCATTTTACCTGGCTTGTACAAAAGCATTAAAAATGCCTTTTGAGGCATTGGCTGACAGCTGCAAGAGCGGTTATACTGCGCCATTGGCAGTCAGCGTATGCTCCATCGTTGATTGAGTGGGTTACAGAGATGGACAATATTGAGAGGATGGAGATTCTTCTGTCGCAGGAATTGGATACATATGAACAATGCAGCCAAATCTGGCACCCTTGGAAGGTACTAAGGGAATCCCTGGAATTACGGAATTTATACATGGGTTAGAAGGAAGACGTGAAAATGGTTCAGAGTTGGGTTAAGTGAGGAGATTTCAGTTTGAGTGACTGAGTGGCTATTTTTGGTAGTTTTGTTTGTGTTTCTTTTTTTTTTTCCTTTTGTGTGTTGTGCGTTGTGTGTGATATATCTAGCATCACTGAGGGAGTTGAAGATAGGGAGTAGTAAATTATATATTTCATCTAAGCAGACGAAAGTAGATAAAGTAGGGATATTCTGGTTAGGGTCGAGGGGGGAAGAAGAAAGGAAAAGAGGAAGAGATCTGAATGGTTTAGAGTATCATTATGTGTTTCTGTACAACATAGGAGTTTATTGATGTGTAGATAGTTTCTATTGGCATCTTCGTCTTCTTTTCTCTTTCTATGTGTTTTTTTTTCTTTCTCCTCTCCTTACTTCCCCTTTGTGTAGGAACTCCTGCAGTGTCATGATATATGTTTATATGTAATATGTCTTATGTTCTATATATTATTATAATGTTGTATATTCCTTATTGCTACCTATAGGATGTGGATAATGTTTTCTTTTGTTATGTAATAAAAATTTTCAATAAAATCTGAGTTGAAACACAAAAAGACGGTGCTTCAGCAAGGTGCTTTCCCCATACCAATACACACCTCTTACCAGAAGGATTGGATCTCAAGTTATAGAGATCAAATTCGCTCTCAAAGATATCAGCCGATAGAGATATTCAACTCATCAACTCTATTAAGGACACTACTTCCATATGAGGTTGCTGATCCACCTGTTATCATGTGTCTTGTATGTCTACTGGATCCATGCAAAGCACACTGTTGCAGGCTCCCTCATACATGGAGGACAATAGAAGGAAGAGGCTTCATGGTGCAGTACATACAACTAACATTTATTTAAAAATATCACTGCACTTACATGAAAAAAGACGATAAGAAGCAAAGCAAAAAATGTTCCACACAGTCGTGGAACAGTAACCTTATATGGAAGTTACTGTTGACTGATATCTTTGAGAGCAAATTTGATCTCTATAACTTGAGATCCAATCCTTCTGGTAAGAGGGGTGTATTGGTGTGGGGAAAGCACTTTTCTGAAGCACATTCTTTTTGTAAATCACTTTTCACCGATTGAGCACAAATAATTGGACTAATTTTTCACCGTTGACTGGAAATATAATTTTTTGATTGATTTGATTCATCATACATATTTTTTTCACTGATATTGTTTGAAACATATTATCACTTATGAATTTATGATAATGCTGCACACTTATAATGTATATATAAACATAGACAAGAGAAAGGAAAAGTAATGGTTATCTAGGTGTCCTTTTATGAAACTGAGATCAGCAGCGGTCCCGATTCTCGACACTGATCTCAGGTCATTACCAGTGTATGAAACTGAGGTAATCAGCGGACAACATGTTCTCCGCTGATTATCGCAGCACAGTGAGAATCTGTCACTGACTGTCACAGAAACGGCCAGTGTATGAAGGTGTGATCTGGGCACCTCACTGGCGATCTGTGACAGAATTCTCACTTTCTGATTCACCATTCCAGAGGTGGAGAATCAGAGAGAGAAGCGGGAAGCTGGCTGAGTATTCTGCAGGAAGCAAGAAGTCTTTTGACTTCCTCCTTCACCCATGAGCAGCCATACAGTCAGAGTACATCTTCCCTACCATTACACACCCAAAAATGAGCAGGATAGCAATCTATAGTGTGTATATATATATATATATATATGTGTGTGTGTGTATATATATTATAGCATATATATAGGGCCTGCCATCGTCCTACCTCTAGAAACAATGCGGAAGAGGTCTGGTAAGACCCTACCTAAAAAAGGACCCTCTACTGGCTCGATTAAATGTTTCCTCGCCGTGGAACCAGATGATCCAGCAGATATGGATGGCCTAGGCTGCTCACCTCATGGCTTGAGCTCCGGCACAAGCTCCGCCCCTCTGCACAGACCCAAATGTAGGCACTGTTCGCCGGCATCATCAGCTTGCACGGAGGAGGAAGAAAGCGCATCCAGACATTCAGGGGTCGCAGCTTTGGTGAGTGACTTACCCACCAAAACAAAACTTGCATCCATGCTCCTGAGCCTAGAGCGGGCCATCAAAAAAGATGTCTCCGCTGTACGCTCAGGCCTCTCTCAGGTATTAGCATGGGTAGAGGAGACAGAGCAACGCCTGGATCGCCACGCAGTGACCATAAGAAACCTGCAGTCATCTACTCGCTCCCTTGCTATAGCTCATAGGATGGCTTTATACAAAATCGAGGATCAGGAAAATCGTAACAGGCGAAACAATCTCTGCATCAGAGGATTACCTGAAGTGACTGGGGATGAGGATCTCCTCCCCTCCATCCGGGGTATCTTTAATGGCATGTTGGGTCAAGCCGCTGACCATCCTCTGAAAATTGACCACGTGCACAGGGCCCTTAGACCCCGCAACCTCTCCTCAGACATCCCTCGTGATGTTATCTGTAGAGTTCATTATTATGAAGAAAAAGAACTCATTATGAAAAAAGCCAAAGAGGCAGCATCACTGGACTTTGATGGAGCCATCTTATCTTTTTATCGAGACCTGGTTAGGGAAACCTTGGATCGACGCAGGGCCCTGCGTCCCCTGACGGAGAAGTTGACAGCTGCTTCTATCAAGTACAGATGGGGCTTCCCAGCGGCGCTGATTGCAAATAGAGATGGCAAGACGGCGATTCTACGGTTTCCAGAGGACCTTGAGAAATTTTGCATGGATGTCAGCATATCTCCACCTGAACTAACGGGGTGGCAGGATGCCATTCCGGCCCTGCCCAACAACTCCGAACCCAAATGGCAGAAGGTGGAACGTAAACGCCGATCCTCCCCCGCTGGGAGTTCACCCCTGATGAAATAGTTGCTAGATTGGATGACCCGGGTTATTTCATTCACTACGTCTAACCTTATCGGAACTTTGGTCACAAGTATGCCTCTTTGAATTCTGTTCTGCAGCCGCTTTCATGGCTGGGTGCATAGACTTTATTGTATCTAACCGTGCTGTTTTAGCTGTACATGTTGAAGAGCATGCTCTGGATCTGATATTTTATTTTATTTTACTTTATTTTATCTACCATTATTTTATCTTACTTTACGTCTTAAGGTTTTATGATTCAACTTTGTTGTTTATAGATCCACGGCCAAGTGCTGTTCCATTGTTATAAGGTATGACATTAAGGTATTACATTGAGTGCTTTCTATAAGCATTATTTTCTTCAGGATTGGGGTCGGTGCCGGAGCATCGGGACGGCTCTCGCGCAAATTTGGTGTTAGTGGTTTTTTTTTTATAATTGTATTTTTATTAGATTTTAACAATATACAATGAACAAGTACAGCAGTAGTGTTGTACAATATAAAATATAAAATATAAAGTTTTGATAGTATCTTTATAGCAAAAACAAAATAAGTACATAAGAACAAAGTTCAGAATTACAGAGCATAAACCGCTCTGTACTTTTGTCCAGGATACAGAAAAATATTATTCCTAAAATAAAAGTGCAGGATCAGAAGTGTAAAATTTAGTTACATAAGAGAGAGGAACATAGATTCTATGGAGTACATGTGGTATGTGATTTTAAGTTCTAAGTAAAACATATGAAAATGGGGCATGTGGCAGGTGGGGGGGGGGGGATATCATAACTTAAAGAACGGTGTTTGGCATAGGAATCCCAAATTCCGACTCATCCCAGGGTTTCCACAATTTTTCAAATTGGGGGATAGTATCATGTACTGAGGCCGTTAGATATTCCATCCTTCGGATATCAGTTACTAATTGTAAAAATTTGGGCCAAGGGGGAGGAGCACCGGACAGCCAACAAAGGGGGATAAGTCGTTTGGCAGCTAATAGTATATAAGAAAGAAGCCGGTTAGCTCTTTTGGTTAAGTCAGGGAAAGGGAGGCCCAACAAATAGTGTAATGGGTCCAATGGGAGAGATTTATCCAGCACTTTCTGTATCAGGAGCCCCACCTCCCCCCAGAAAGGTTGTATCTTTGAACACTGCCAAAATATATGGAATAAAGAACCCGTGTCAATCCCACAACGCCAACAGCGCGGCGGGACTGAGGGGTCGTATTTATGAATAACATCAGGGGTTCTATACCAGAACATAAGAATTTTCATAGAAGTCTCCCGTTGGGTCACACACTTAGAAGATTTGGAGACAGAAGACCAAATCTTGTCCCATAGTTGAATTGATATAGCTCTGCCCAATAAATGGGACCACTTTCCCATATAATAATGTGTGGTCTCAGTCAGAGGTGTCGACTCATGAAGGACACGATGGATGGAGGATATTAGGTGTAACTGGTGGGGTCCCTGAGCACATATGTATTCGAAATTAGTTGGACTTTCGAGTGATAATGATGAAGATTTGGAGTGGAAAAAGTGTCTGACCTGCAGGTAGAAGTAGAAAAGTTGGTTGGGGATATTACATTTCTCACGTAAGGTATCAAAGGAATGTAGCTTTCGCGTAACCGGGTTTACTAAATTTCGAAGTTGAAAAAGGGAGGCGTTGAGCCATGGGAAGATCCTGCTCAAGGAGAGACTATCTGGTATGAGTGGGTTTAACAGTACATTAATGAGCGGAGAGCAGGGTGAGATGAGTTGGTATTTTTTAAAACATTTACGCCAAATAGTTATAGTAAAATTCATTGGGCCAGTGCACTGGTGTCTAAAAGTGGGATCTATAGGAAGGGAATCATCCCAAACCAAGGTACATGGGTGAACCGGGTATATCACACCCTTCTCAATAGCGGACCACTGGTTTGGAGCAAAGAGGGATGTCCAAGAAATAATAGGCCTTAAATGTTAAGCATAATAATATTTGAAAATGTCCGGGGCACCCATTCCACCCCTGGACCTCGGAGCAAACACCACTGAACTGGCTATACGATGGGCCCCTCCGCCCCATATGAACTTTAGAAAGTTACGTTGAAGTGTCTTTAATTGGGATGAGGGTAAAGCAATTGGTAAAGTTTCAAAATAGTATAATAGTCTAGGTAAAATAGACATTTTTAAAACATTTATCCTGCCCAATAAGGATAATGGGTATTTAGTCCAAGACCTCAAGGATTTATTAATTTCCAGAACCAGGGGAGGAAAATTAGCAGAGTATAGAGAAGAGTAGGATGGGGTGAGAAGGATACCTAAATATTTGAGAGAGGTTTTACACCATTTATAGGGATAGGACTCTTTGAGTTGTGATAGTATGGGTAATGGGATATGTATGGGCAGAGCTTCAGTTTTAGACGTATTAATTTTATAGCCCGAGATGGCCCCAAAAGAAGACAACAGTTTGTGTAGAGAGGGGAGGGAAATCATTGGATTAGTGATCGTGAGCAAGATGTCATCTGCGAAGAGTGATAGTTTATATTCCCCTTGTCGCATAACCACCCCCTGAATATCCGGATGGGTGCGAATGGACTCGGCCAGGGGTTCCAGGCAGAGAATAAAAAGTAATGGCGACAAAGGACAGCCCTGTCGAGTACCGTTAGTCATAGGGAAGCTTGGCGACATGAAGGATGACATCTGTACTTGAGCTGTGATTGTTGAATATATAGCCCTCAAAGCCTTCAGATAAGGACCCCGAAAGCCATACATCTCTAAAACATTGAACATATAGGGCCAGCTTAACCTATCAAAGGCCTTTTGTGCATCTAAACTCAAGATCAACGCTTGTCTAGAGGTTCTATCTAGAAGGTCTATTAAGTTTATTGTACGACGGGTGTTGTCCCCCGCATGCCTGCCAGGCACAAAACCCACCTGGTCCCCATGGATCAATTTGGGGATAATCCTAGATAACCTGGATGCAAGAATTTTTGTAAAAATCTTATAATCTGAATTTAGAAGAGCTATCGGCCTATAATTATCTGGGATAGAGGGATCCTTACCTGGCTTTGGAATGACAGAGATAAATGAATGAGAGAATTGTGAGATAGGGGATATACCTTTGAGCAGGGATTCATAGAGGGTTAGCATATGTGGAGATAGAATATCAAAAAAAGATTTGTAATAAAAGTAGGGTAAACCATCAGGGCCGGGCGATTTATGTAGTGGGAGTTTCTTAACTACGGACAGAAGTTCCTCAGTCGTTATATCTGTATTCAAACTGTCTAAGTCTGCAGAAGTTAGCTTCGGGAGTTTTATCTTAGAAAAAAAATTTTTAAATTTTTCTTGAGTAAAGTTAAAACCATGCTCAGGAGTGAGGCAGTTGTATAATTTATGGTAGAAATTGCCAAAGACACTAGACATTCCACGGGGGCAGTAAACTCTAGATCCATCTGTCTGCTGAAGGAAATCAGGGAATGAGTTGAAAGGGCGTGGACGGAGTTTGTTAACTAGCATTCTATGCGGTTTATTTGAGTACTCGTAAAACTTCTGTTTTGTCCATAGCAAAGATCTGACTGCCCTACCTAGATGAAGTGATTTGATTTGCTCCCTAAGAGAGGTTACCCTTCGTAATTTTGATACTGTAGGGCCTCTCAACAATCTCTGCTCTGCAGCAACCAGAGCAGCGGTAAGAGACTGTAAAAGACTGTTTCTATCTTTCTTTATCCTAGAGCTTTCGGATATGCAGGCACCGCGAAAGACAGTTTTATGTGCTTCCCAAAGTGTGGAGAAGTTTGAAACTGATCCTATGTTGTGTTGGAAAAATTCTTCTAAATTTTTTGCCAGTATATTACGTGAAACTTCAGATTGTAGTAGATGGTCATTTAGACGCCAATGACATGACTTAGGGTGGGCCTGAAAAAGCGCAAGATGTAACATGATGGGGGCATGGTCTGACCATGTAATAGGTGATATATCAACCTCAGTCACATAAGATATGAGTGGGGCCGATATAAAAAAATGGTCAAGGCGTGAATACATTTTGTGGGCTGGGGAATAGAAGGTGAACTGTTTAGAGGAGGGATGTCGGATCCTCCATGAGTCGAACAACCCATGAGATCTAATGCATTTGCGAAAAGAGTTAGCTTGGGATAAAATCTTTTTAGAAGGCACGGTATTAAAAAGGGTTTGTCTGTCTCTATTGGGGGACATAACCAGATTGAAATCCCCTCCTATAATCATGAAAGGTTGCGATGGGTAGTGAGGAGAATCAAATAATGTGTTAAGGAATTCAATCTGGCCAGTATTAGGAGCGTATACATTAATGAGAGAAAACGATGTAGTTGCATAATCACAATCTAGGATAAGATATCTACCGAGAGGGTCAGCATAAGATCTTTTTACCTTAATGGGACATGCCTTCTTAATCAAAATCGCCACTCCCGCCCTGCCCGAGTGATCCGAGGCAAGGAAGGAAGTGGGGAAAAACCTTGAGGCAAATTTAAGCGTACCAGTAGACTTAAAATGGGTCTCTTGAACCATTACCACATCTGCGTCAGAGGCCCTGAAATCCTTCAGGGCCATCCAGCGCTTGCGAACAGAACCCAGACCTTTGACATTATACGACATAATTTTCAAAGCCATATATATAGACCCAATAGATTCGCTTTTGTAAGGTTGCAGACACCAAGGGGTAAAGAGATACACTCACATGTCAGCAGACATAACCTATAATAAAACTGCATTTGGTTAGACAAGTAAGAACGAAACATTTGTATCCTTAGCACCAGAGTGATATCCTTGAACATGAAAAAAACGAGAGAAAAGAAAAAAAAAACAAGAACCAACTGGAAAAACAGTAAAAACAAAAACAAAAATTCTCTCAGGCCTGAGAGGCAATTGCGTCTCAGGAGGCCTTGAACAGATGTCAAGGCCAGGTAGGGGCGTATACGGACTCCCATCAGGAGATTCCAGGTAGAGAACCAGGAAGTACCCGCCGCTCACCTTATGCGTTCGTTAGCGTAAAAATAGATTCTGCCATTACTAAAGTGATTAGTAAATTAACGAGGTGTATTAAACGGTATGTCAATTGAGTCACTCATGACCGGGAAGAAAAATGAGAATTAGCTATAAGACTTACGAGAAAAAAAAAAAAAAAAAAAAAACCAAAGGGAGCAGGGTGAGTGCCAAAAGAATCATAACAGATCAGAGTATTAATTTCTACCACTCTAAAAACATGTAAAATGTTCCGAGTAGTGCAGTGGGTATGGATCCATGGAAAACTAGTGTTGTGCTTTCAAGGAGGTTGCTTGGAGTTACGAAGACGCTGAGGTGTAGAGAAGCGTTTCCTGGACCTGTCTCTCACCGGGGTCCAGATGTGGCTGGGTGTATTGGGAGGAGGACGAGCCTGATTATTTGGGGGGATTAAGTCCTCTTCCGGGAGCGGTGGCAGGCCCAGACTTTTCAAAAATGCCTCACCTTCCAATAACTCACGTAGAGTATGCTGTACCCCATCTTTTGATACGGTGAGACGGAATGGAAAGCCCCAATAATATGGGATCTTGTGATGTTGTAGGTGGAGTGTGATTGGGCGTAGGCTCCTACGTTTGGCAAGGGTAATGGGAGACAGATCGCTGAAAATTTGAAGTTTTGCCCCCTTGTATGTAAGTTGGGGTTTGTTGCGGGTGGCAATAATGAGTGTTTCTTTGCTTTCGAAATAATGAAATTTCACTATGACATCTCTGGGTCTGGCTCCCACCGGAGGTCTGGGGGCCAGGGACCGATGTGCCCTATCAAGGCGCCAGTCAATATCCACCACTGTAGGGGCCAGAGTATTAAAGAGACCCAGAAGGTAGGTACGTAGATCTGAGTCTCCCACCGTCTCCGGGATACCACGAAAGCGTAAGTTTTGTCTCCTTTCTCTATTTTCCAAATCTTCCTGCTGTAACTGCAATTGAGAAACTGATAGACGCAAATTGTGGTTTTCTTCTTCAATTGCTTGCACATAATTTATCATCTCATCAAATTTATTTTCGAGTGTATCAGTGCGTTCACCGATTTGATCGATCTCTCCTCTTAGTTCCGTAGCTAACTTATTTACCTCTAACGAGACATTATTTGTAATTTGTTGTAACAGGAGCTGTAACTTGGCATCAAGCTTGGCGTCTAGTATGTCTGGGGTAAGAATCTCACGTGGGGTAGAAGAGTCGAGATTTGGACCTTGAGCAACAGTAGATAAGTTTACAGTGTTTTCTGCTCCCATGGTTATGTCCATCCCCATAGAGGGGTCTGAGGGGGTATTTGAGGTCATAAGTTGTGTTCTGGTGACATAGCGTTCCATATTTGGACCTTCACGTGGCCCGAATAGGGGTTTATATGTTCGCTGTTGTTGGCCAACTTTGCCCATGTAATAAGGAGGAGTTGTGGCAGGAAATCTAGCTTACCTCTGAATCTATAGGTGCTTAATATGGCGTAGCAGAGGTTTCGGTGAGCAAACGGGTCTCCAAGCTCATTTAATGCACATAGTTCATTCTCAGCGGAACTGCCATCATTCGTTCGTTAATTACATCTGCTTGAGACACTGTAGGGTGGAGTGTTTGAGGTACTGTGGTGTAAGATGTGCTCAGATCACCATTTAAATAGTGCAGGGGTATATTGCGAGCAGAGCAAGACAGGTAAGGTGTGTATAGAATCTCGTCCCCACACAGGCCTATTAAGATATTATAAGTATCCAGATTTAGATTAACAACAAAGCTGTGTGTATAAAAGATCTTGCTGTAGGATGAGTGTAGAGGGAGAGATTTAATAAATCAGTGGAGCAGAGAGGCTGGAGGGGTACTTGGAGTACCAAGATGGCCGCCGTCCTCCAGAGGTAGGCCGAAGCCGGGGACTTTCCTAACGGCTGTAACCGGCCGGGTGAGCGCCGCTGTTATTAGAGAATGTGGAGTGAGTAAGGGGGGAAACTGCTACTCACTGCGGCCCAAAGCGATGCAGATCCACTGTGCGCTAGCTCCGATATGCAGATGGAGCAGATCGGATGTTTCTGGAGGCTTTTGATAGTCTGCAGGCCGCGGGATGGGACTAGGCCCCCGTGGAGCCGGACAGAAGGGCCGGGATCGCTGGCGCTTTCTCCCTTTATTATCCCGGGGGGACGGAGGGTTGCCCGACCGGGACGATCAGTCACACAATGCCCGGTTCACAGGGGGAGGCTTGCCAGAGGCAGCGATCGGGACGTAGGCCCCAAGATGGCGGCGGGCCTCTCCGGCGCGGAGCAGTCTGCAGGCCCGGGACTCAGAGAGAGAAGCAATCCGGGAAATAGTTCTCCAGCTGTGCAGCAGAATAGCCCAGGATGCCGCCCAGGTGTAAGACTAGGCTCCCAGGGAGGATTGGAGCCTGGATGGTGCTGGATTGACCAGGCCTTGAAGGAGCTCAGCCGAGACACGTCCTCTCCCGTGCACGTCCAGACACGCCCCCTCTGGTGTTAGTGGTTAGATGCCTGGAGCTCCTCACTCCCCCCATAGCGTGCGCCGTGGCCCCATGTCTCCATGGTCCTGCTCCCCTTGGAGCGGTGGTCATGAGGGCGTTGGGCATCGCTCGCGCCCTTTCCAGTTTCCAGTTTACTGTGTGCACATGTTGGCCATCCCTTTGAATGATTGGTATTTTGTTTTTTTTACTGCATGTTGTTAATTTTTTCTTTCTTTTTTCTTCCGTTCTCATTTCTTCTTCCTTTTCCTCTTCCTCCCCTTTCCCCCCCACCCTCATTCTAACCTTTTCTCTCCCGCCTCAGGTCCAATCCCCTGGGAAAATAGTGTCTGATGAGACCTCCTACCTCCTCTCATGGCTACGATAAAACTCATATCATTTAATGTACGGGGTCTTTATGCTCCAGGAAAAAGGCATAATTTGTATAGGGAGCTGGGTCGCCTGCGGGGAGATATTATATTTCTGCAGGAGACTCACCTCACACATACCACTACTGTAAAACTATTTTCCCAATGGTACCCTACGTGGTATTATAGCCTCTCTGATATACATAAAGCAAAAGGTGTGGCCATTGGACTCCGTAGCAATACGGCGTTTAAGCTAGATACTATGCTATGTGACCCCAACGGTCGTTTTCTGTTCCTAAAAGGCAACCTGGGTAGTATGCCATGTACTTTAGCAAATCTTTATGCCCCTAATAGAGATCAAGCAGGTTTTATAGCCACTACCTTAAAAAAATTTAGAGATTTCGCACAGGGATGCATTCTCTTGGCTGGAGATTTTAACACTCCACTGGAACCAGTCTTAGACACGTCCAAAGGGAGCTCCAATATTTCGCATAAACATTTGTCGTTTATACGGAAACGATTGCATGATTCACAATTGATGGATGTTTGGAGGATTATGCACCCACGGGCGAAAGATTACACCCATTTTTCCCAGGTTCATCACACTTACTCTAGGCTTGATTATATTTTTATAGATCACCACCACCTTCCACTACTCGAGAGTGCTCACATAGAATCCTCACCTATATCGGACCATTCCCCGATTTCGCTTGAGTTAAAACTTCCATCACTACCACATAGGGACACTGGATGCTTAACGAAGCTCTCATAACTGAGGACATAAAAAACAAATAAAAGATGATTTATCATTCTACTTCAAGGAAAACTTTCACCCAGACATATCACCAGGCATATTATGGGAGGCCCATAAGGCCCATATTCGAGGTAGGTTAATGGAATTGGGAGCTAGGAAAAAAAGGGAACGCTTATCTCAACAATCCCAGCTACTTAGCGACATTAAAGTGCTTGAGTTACAACACAAGGCTAGCTTATCCAAAGCCATATTATCTACTTTGACTATAAAGTGGGAAAAATTGAAAGCCCTATTCCACACTGAGCAAAAACAACAGGCACGTATAGTAGCACAACATTTCTATGAATGGGGGAACAAACCGAGTAGGCTGTTGGCCCGTTCATTACAACAGAAGAAATCCGCTTCTTTCATAGCAAATATAAAAGATTCATCAGACATACTAATACATGACACAAAAGAATTTCGAGAGTTTTACCAACACTTATATCATGTCTAACATTCCATAACGGACCAGGCCACTAAAACCGCTCTTATCAAGAATTATTTGTCTAGGGCTAATCTACCTAGACTGTCGCCCGACTCCCTGGCCGCTCTGGAAGGAGAGATCACTACCTCTGAGTTACGTGTTGCCCTGAAGGATATGGCTACTGGCAAAGCTCCTGGCCCTGACGGGTTCACGGTTGCTTATTACCAAGCTTTTGCAGACATCCTGTTGCCTCGCTTATCCTGTTATGTCAACACTATCTCCGATGGTGGAGTCCTTCGACCTGAGACTATACATGCGCATATTTCCATAATCCCTAAACCGGGGAAGGACCCCACTAATTGTGGAAGTTATCGCCCTATTTCATTGCTGAACATAGATGCCAAATTGTATGCCAAAGTTATTGCGAATAGACTCCTCCCCTTGCTCCCACAGTGGGTTTCTAATGAACAAACAGGGTTCAGTCCTGGTAGAGAGGCAAGGGACAATTCCCTCCGTACCCTCTCTTTAATGGCATATGTTCGCAAATCCTCCCAGTCCACCCTGTTGTTGTCCATGGATGCCGAAAAGGCGTTCGATAGGGTGGACTGGGGCTACCTTATGTCAACGTTGGCACATCTAGGCATAGGTGCCTCCCTTCTGTCCCAAATTTCGGCTCTTTATAACAAACCTACTGCTCAATTGCGCATAAATGGCACCCTCAGCGATCCATTCACCCAATACAATGGCACCCGACAGGGTTGTCCCCTCTCACCTATCTTATTTGCCCTATCCTTAGAGCCATTTTTATCAACTGTGAGACACAATTCCTCTATTCATGGTATCACTATAGGAGAATTCAAACATAAATACGCTGCATATGCAGATGATATTTTATTTTACATACAACAACCTTTGATTTCCTTACCTAACCTTATGTCTGAGTTCTCGTCGTTTAGCACTATATCCAATTTTAAAATTAATATGTCAAAGTCTGAAATGTTAAATGTCTCAGTCCCTGACCAGACTGTAGCCCACCTAAAGCGGTCCTTTCCTTTTAGCTGGCAAACTGGTAAAATGAAATATCTAGGTATATACCTTACCCCGAACCTGACAGCCCTTTTTTGCAATAACTTTATGCCCTTACTTAATCAGATTAAATCAGATTTGCAGAAGTGGTCTCAAATAGCTCACACTTGGCTGGGGAGGATTGGAGTTGTGAAAATGAATATACTACTCAGGTTGCTGTTCCTGTTTCAAATGATCCCTTTTGGTATACTGGTAGGCTTTTTTACGATTATAAGCTCATTAATTGGCAGATACGTATGGAACAGAAGGCGACCTAGACTTGCTAGGTCCCTCCTCACTAGACCTAAAAGGGAAGGGGGCCTAGCCCTCCCAGATTTTTTTTTTTTTTGGGTTTTAAAATGTTTATTGAGGCAAAATGTTAAACATCAACAGTTCTTTACCCACGCAGGGGAGAAGAGCAGATATAAAATTCTGAACATGTAGATGAAACTATAAACGGATTTAACATGAAAATCTCTGCAATGTAGTTATTGACATCTGAAATTTCTATTTAGAAATAATGAAAGAAAACGTCTACATGACCCAGTTGGGTATTTGCAACAGAAAGCCGACTGCCCCAGCGACCAGACACCCCTTAATGGGATCATGCTGTGTCTGGGCACCAAGGGCCCCGGCCCTCCTTTAGTAAGTTAACTCCCAACAGTTCATGGACATTGGTGCGATGCCAAACATTTAAAGTCCTGAAAATGATACCAGACTTTAGGAGTTGAGATTACAGAACTAGTGTCTATTTTACTAGGTTTTAAATTTATACAAGCGTGGGTAAAAGATAACATCTTTAAAGTAATAACCGAAAGGATCATAATAGGCATATGTATAATCTTGTATCCTCAACTTTGCACCCCACCATTCTAATTCGGTGGGAGAAAAAGCACAAAGAAAATTCTATTTTATTAATAAGGAGTAAGAAAAAAGAGAGAGATATATTAAGAAAGAGAGAAGGGGAGAGAGAAGAGAGGATTGAGTGGGGGGGGGATCGTCAGGGCCCTCGAGGAGAGCTGTGTTAGAGTGTCCAGCAGTCAGGCAGGGGAACTTGTTTAGCTGTGAAAGAAACAAGTTTAGGGATTAGAGGGTCACTCCCATATGACGTGCCCACAGATCCCAAATACGTTTGAATTTCTCAGTCTTGTCAAGAATGATGTTAGAAATTTTCTCTTGGTACATGATCCAAGAGATTTTCTGCTTGGCTATATGGAATGAAACTGTAGGAAGTTTCCATGCCCGGGCTATTGTAATTTTGGCTCTGATAAGAATATAGTGGATTAGAATTTGATCATATTTAGGAGTTTTGGGGATTTTTTGGTTTAATAGGGCTACAGTTGGAGTTTGTGGGATCGCTAAGTCAGTGACCTTGCGAATGAGGTTGAATATTTTGTTCCAGTAGCTTCTAATACGTGGGCATTCCCAAAAGATATGTAAGAGGGTGCCCATGTGTCCACATCCCCTAAAACATGTTGGTGAAGATTGTGGGTAGAACTTAGCTAACCTAGTAGGGACTAGATACCACCGAGTTATAATTGTGAGATCTGCTTCAGTAAGAGAGACATTTAGGATCCCCTTAAAAGCGGACACGACGTGGGAATGCCATGTGTCGAGATCCCATTCAAATCCGACATCACATTCCCAGGTTGTCATATAAGTGGCTTTCTCTTGAGGTTCGGCTAAAGCTGCGTATATGAGAGAAATTCCCCCTTTCATGTCCGTGGCTGAGGAGCACCACTGTTCATAGGGAGTGGTATGAAGTGGAAGCGATTCCTGGGATAGGATGGAATGTAGGAAATGTCTCAAATGGTAAAGGTGAAATTTTTCTGATTGGGGCATTTCGAGTTTGGATGTGCATTGTGCCAAAGTGAGGGGACCATTAGAATTGCAGAAGTGACCTATTCTGTACATTCCCTTATCGAGCCACCATTGGAACGCTCTTATGTTTGTGCCTGGAGGGAAACGGGGGTTATTAAAGATATGTGCCAAGGGTTTCCATGGGGAAATTAGATTGTGTAATTTGTGCATGGTGTCACACAGTGTGAATGAATGTGAGAGGGAAGGGGAGAGGATCGACGGTCTAGTTTTATGGGGACGCCATAATAGGTAATCTATAGTGAATTTGGGTATAGCTTGTCTTTCCATCTCTATCCATTCAGGTTTGGGGCCTCTGTAATAGATGGCTGAAATCTGACTAAGATGTGCTGCCTGGTAGTACCACCAGAGGTTGGGTAGTCCAAGACTGCCTTTTTTCCTTGGTCTAAAAAGAGTTTTTTTAGGGAGCCTGTGATTCGATTTATTCCAAATAAATTGGATGATCGAGGATTGTAACTTAGAGATATGAAGTTTGGGGACAGGAATGGGAAGGGAGCGGAACAGATACAGGATCCGTGGTAATAGTGTCATTTTGACCGCGTTTAGTCTACCCAACCAAGATAATTTGTGTAATGACCAATGATCCAGGTCAGAATTGAGTTTTTTGAACATGGGTGGGTAGTTAAAGTGGTATAATTGCTCTATTAGGGTGGTTAACTGGATACCTAAATATGTGATGGAATTTGAGCTCCATATAAAGGGGAAATGTTCCTTTAGGGTTTCCAGGATGTGTGATGGGGTGGATATGTTAAGTGCTATGGATTTGGACATATTCACTTGTAATCCCGAGATCTGTCCAAAGTTATGAAGAAGGGAGAAGATATTGGGGGTAGAGATGAGGGGGGAAGTGATGAAGAGTAGGACATCGTCTGCGAATAGGGCACATTTGTGTGTTGACTGGCCACAATTAACGCCATGGATGTCCGGGTGATTCCTTATTGCAATGGCTAAATTTTCTATGCCAATGGCAAAGAACAAGGGTGATAGGGGGCAACCTTGTCTAGTCCCTTTGGTTATGGGGAAGGATTCAGATAAATGACCTTGGATCCTAATCTGGGCTCTGGGTTGGGAATAGAGAGCTGCAAGGATGTTTAAGAAATGGGAGCCGAAACCCCAGCGCTCTAATGTTCCGAAAAGGTAAGGCCATGTAATGGAGTCAAAAGCTTTTTGGAGGTCTATAGATAAGAGGTAGCCTTCTTGGGGTGGATTACCATCCCATTTTGACTGCAGTATAGATATGACATCTATTGCTCTCCTTATCTGGTCCGGACCCTGCCTCCCCGGTATAAAGCCCACTTGATCCCTATGAACGTATGCTCCTATAAAGGAGCCTAATCTGTTGGAAAGGATTTTGGTCATTATTTTCAGGTCATTGTTCATGAGGGATATAGGTCTGTAATTGCTGACCAAGCACTGGTCTTTTCCTGGTTTGGGTATGACTGAAATATAGGCTAGGTTTGTCGCTGGATCTACAGGTGATTGTTTGTTAAGGGAATTAAAGAGCCGGACCAGATAAGGAGCTAGAGAAGCTCCAAATTTCTTGTAATATAATGACGAGAACCCGTCTGGGCCTGGAGCCGAGCCCGTTCTAGTTTCTTTTATAACTTCCATAACCTCTTCTATAGAAATAGGGGCTTCCATTAGGGTGCGATGAGAGTCAGATATTTTGGGGAGGGGGATACTATCAAAAAATTCATTGAGTTTTTTGGCATTATCTTGACTAGGATAGGAATATAGCTTGGAATAAAATGAGTGGAATGTTTCTAGTATTGTCTTGGGGTTTTGTGTTAGAGAACCCAAGATGGATTTAATTTTGGGTAGAGCTTGGTATCTATGTCTGGGAGAAAGTTTTGAGGCCAATTGGGGGCCAAACTTATCAGCATTAAGATAAAATCTTCCACTAACCCATTTGAGGTGTTTTTCTGCAGTAGATGTGGGAGCAGTGTTTAATGCAATCCTAGAGGCATCCATTTTGGCCAGAGACGCGGGTGTGGGGTGTTGCTTGTGCTGTTTACAGATAAATTGGAATTCTTTTTGCAACTTTTTGATGTCAATATGTTTTTCTCTTTTTATTTTCGCTGCCAGTTGTATAAGGTTACCCCTAATTACTGTTTTATGTGCTCCCCATAAAGCGCCTGGAGAAATCTCTGGTGTGTCATTAATGCGGAAGTATTCTAAGATGTCTTTTTCTATCATGGTGCAGTGTGCCGGGTTGGATAGGAGCGCTTCATTGAGGCGCCATTGTGGTGGGCTTCTTGTGTGTAGAAATCCGCATAGCTTGGTTGAGACCAGTGAATGGTCAGACCAGGGGACCTCGCTAATTACTGCCCGAGATGCTAGGTGAATGTCAGTAGTGTGTATAAAAATATGATCTATACGTGCATATGTTCTGTGGGGGGCCGAGAAGTGAGTATAGTCTTTGGTATTAGGGTTTAACTCTCTCCATACATCAATCAGACCCAAAGAGTGCAGAAGTTGAGCAATACGAAGGCTCTGTTTGGGGGGCCTTTTGAGCTTCGAGTAGCTTTTTGTTGACTTGTCGAGCATGTGATCGAAAGCAATATTTGAGTCCCCTCCCATGATCACCTTGCCCTCCAAGTGTGGGGAGAGCGAGGAGAGCATAGATGAGAAGAAAGAAGCCTGTCCCTTATTGGGAGCATAGTATGATACCATGGAGAGAGTTGCACCGTTTATTTGACCTTTCACAAGTATGTATCTTCCCTCTTCATCCTTAATGATTTTAGTCAAAGAAAATGGTGTGCGTTTGGAAATAAGTACAGCTACTCCTCTTTTTTTGTCATCTGCATTGGCCAGGAAAAAGGTGGGGTAGTTACGGTGTAGGAAAGATGGATTGAAAGATTTCGGGAAGTGAGTTTCTTGGATGAGAATAATGTCTAACCCCCTGGAGTGGTAGCTATGGAAGGCTTTGCGCCTTTTTACTGGGGAGTTTAGTCCCTGAGCGTTGTGGGTTGCTATTTTAAGAGATGACTGTGGGGAAGGTTCGTTAGCCATGGGCATTGTGTGAGGTATTCGTCAATAAGATACTGGTTCTTACCCAATCTAGGGTTGGGGTACCATCCTTCCTGGGACCACGATCTCGGCTGCGGAGTCTCAGATGTTGTGCTTGGTCAGCTCTCCTCGAAGGCACCTGGGTGGGAGGAAGAAGGGGTGGGGAAAAGAGCAGGACAGAGAAAGATGGGAGAAAAGAATAGAACCAACTTAGAGAGAAGGAGTGCAGTGTTTAAAAGAACCCTAGATCCTTTGATTGCAGGATCAGAAACCTGCACTGAGTCCCTAAAATAAAGGGCTCAGTAAAATATGAACGGCCCCAATTAGGGTCGTATGTCTATTGTGACCAAGGGGTAAAATTTCCTCTCGGTTACAATAGGTGGAGTGGCATGTGGAACCGCTCCAGCCGCAGAGCATTTGCTATAAACTATGAAAAAGATATTAAAAAAAGAAAAAAGCTAATGGAGAGATCTCCCTATAGCAGGAGCTAGTAACAACATAGCATGGGCGAAATTGAGTGTTTTCCAATTACTATCTCTAAGTAAAAGGGCAAACTCGCCTTTGTAAATTGGACAAAGAAAAACAATAGCTATCAGTGTACCATGTAAACAAGAGAATGACCGGCGTCATAACATGTTGGGAACATCTGCTATGCAAAGATAACACAGTATTGGGGGGCAGGGAAGGGAGGGGGAAGGGTGAGGTGTGTGGGGGGGTAGGTGAGAGGGGAGATGAGGGGGGTTGAGACTTATGGGATTTGGAGGTGTTCCAAGATAAGGCCCAAGCCTGAGACCTAAAGGGAAAAAATAAAAGTTAGTAAGTCTTTGGCAGTCCTCCTATGGTGAAGGGATATTCTGCATCCAGTGCTTCCGAAAAGATTGGCAAGAAGCAAATAAAGGAGGTTAGGTCTTGAAAAAGACCAGGAGTGTGTAGGAGAAGCTTGTACACTTTTACTGCAGGATGATATGAGTTACGTGAGAAAATGATAGCAGAGTTCATCTGGGGGGCATGGATTCCCGTTGTTTCTTCATTTGTTGTTTCACCCACAATGGGGTAAGGGGGCTGTTTGGAGGGGGCCTTTTAGATGAAGCTGGTCGGTTCTCTACGTTGTGTGTGGGTATATCTTGAGATATTAGCCCGAGGCGGAGAAGCAATTGCTCACCCATTTGGAAATTCGAGAAGCCGTAGGATTTCTCTTTGTAGTTGAATTGCAGCCGGAAAGGAAATGTCCATCTATATTTGATCATTTTCTGTGAGAGCACTTCTAAGAGTGGTTTAAGTGATCTTCTTTTTTGAACTGTGGTCGGTGAGATATCAGCGAAAATCTGGATTTTATTTCCAAACAGGGTGATGTCATCCTTGTAGCGGGATCTTTTCATGACCTCTTCTTTTATCCCGTAAAAGTGTGTCTTGACCACTATGTCCCTGGGGAGGCCATCTTGACGGGGGGGTTGAAGCACTCTGTGGGCCCTGTCCAATTCAAGCTTATCGTCCGGGATGTCAGGGATAATTTCTTTAATTAGAGCTTTGACTGTGTTAGGAATATCCATGTTAGCTTCAGGGATACCTCGCACTCTAAGCCCTCATGCACACAGGCTGTTAAAAAAACGTTATGAAAACGCCAGTATCTTTGCAGTGATTTTTTTAAACTTTTTTCAGCGTTTTTGCAATAGCGTTTTTGAGCGTTTTTGAGCGTTTTTGAGCGTTTTTCTGCCTTAGCGTTTTTGAGCGTTTTTTTTTTTTCAAATTTTTTTTTTTTTTCAATGAATCAAAAACACTAAAAAACGTTGGTGAATGACGTTTTTGAGCGTTTTTCAGCGTTAGAGCGTTTTTACAGCTGAAAAACGTCTTTCAGAACCCACTGGTCCTGGGTTTTTTTTACAGCTTAAAAACGCCTATGCCACTTGCAGCTCAAAAACGCCTAGGTGGGCATGAAGCCATAGACTAACATAGACAGGCCTTTTTGCAAAAAAAGCTCAAAAAAGCAGCTGTAAAAACGTCCGTGTGCATGAGGACTAAAGTTATATCGTCTGCTTCTGTTCTCCAGGTCTTCAATTTTGGCCAGGGCATTCTCAAGTTGATCCTGTAAAGAGTGGATACAGGTGGTATGTTGGTTGGTGCGTGCTGCAGTATCATCTACAGCCTGTTCAATAGCGTCCATTCTTGCCCCTAAACTCTGGAGGTCTGCTTTAATTGATGTGGTGATTTGCATGGCGTTTTGTGCTAGCCCTGTAGCAAGCATGTCTGAGAAGCAGTTAAGCAGTTGTGCCATCTCTGGAGGATGGTTATTAGTGATGGGGGAGGCTTGTGGGGAGTCTGCAATGGTGTCAGGGGAGTTAAGAAGGGGTGAATAAGGGTTTCCGTGCTGCAATCTGCTGAGGAGAGATTCAGTGGATGCAGGTGAAGCCAGGTAGCTTTGTGCCCCCATAATGGTACTCACTTGCGCCGTGGATGGTGTGGAAAGCGCTGGAGGAAATACCGGGCCTTGTATGTTTGCAGTGTCTCCGCATGGAGCAGTTGCGGCCGCCATCTTGGAAGGTCCCGGGGGAGCTAGGCCAAAGTTCAATTGCCTATTAACGTCTTTCTTCTGCTGGGATCCGGACATTTAGGCTGGTGCCCAGATGTAAGAGGGTCAGATACCTGGTTTCTTGCTGAGATCCGCTGAGTATAGCGCTTATGCTGAGCTCTGGAGGGCCGGAGCGGTGCGGAGCTCTCGGTCAGCGTGTCGCTCCGGAAGTCCTGCGCATGCGCACTTGCCCTCCCAGATTTTAAAAGATATTTTTTGGCAATTGTGTTGAGCAGAATTTCTGACTGGAAGTATCATAAAAATTCTAAGATTTGGGTAAACCTGGAAATTGAACTAAGTGGCTCAGACCTTTTTATACAAATATGGATACCCAAGAGACACAGAAATTTGTCTCCTATCACATCTCCACTTACACGCTCCACCCTTATGTTATGGGACTCACTATGTAAAGCGAATAAATGGCCATACAACTCACCACTTTTGCCACTGACGAGCCACAACTACTTCCCACCAGGGAACATAGACCCCAAGACACACTCCTGGACTTTCAGAACTTTGTCTTAATTACACCATGTAACACCTCAACGGGTATATTGCCGCTAGATAAACTTGCACATATTTCTACGGTGACTCCTATGGTCCAGTGGAGGTATCGTCAACTGGCAGCTTTCGTCCACTCTCTTACAAAACCTTTACGGTCCATTTCGGAATTGACGCCCCTTGAAACTGCTTTCATTGAAGATCAACCAGTGGAGAAACCTGTCTCTTATTTCTACCAAGCCCTGCACAGTTTAGCTCCCTCTTGGGACCCGGCTTTTCTTAATAACTGGAAAAAGGATCTTCATAAAGAATTATCACCAGCTCAAAAAGCCACCAGTCTTACAATGGCACATGCCTCTTCTGGAGCTTCGAAAACGGCAGAGGTGAATTATAAACTGCTCACAAGATGGCACTATACTCCTGTGGTGCTTCACAAAACCTTTCCTCAAACATCGCCTCTGTGCTGGAGAGGCTGTGGTGAGCAGGCATCACACGCCCATATATGGTGGTTTTGCCCTCTTATACATCCTTATTGGCTGTGTATTCTTCGTTGGATTAAAGAGATCCAGGGTATTGAGATTCCTAATGACCTATGGATTGCATTGTTACATTGTACAGATAAACCAGTGGTAACATATAAAAAATCTATAATACCACACCTCCTTAATGCTGCAAAAGCACTTATCCCTCGACTTTGGAAACAACCGACCATACCCTTACGCCAATGGCTAGTGGAAGTAGACCGTATGTATTATATGGAAGATCTTACTCTCTCCCTTAGACAAAAATCTGATCTTGCAAAAAAAATATGGTCCCACTGGTTTGCCTTTAAATACATGTCCGCTTATGTGAAAATTATGTCCTCAACCAAATAATTTGTTTTTGGCTACCCTTATTACATCATGGAGTTTGGACCGAGGCGACCCCCTTTTCCCTATAACCCAACCTCCTCCCATGTCCTCTCTTTTCTTTTTCTTTCTTTTACTATTTCCACTCTAATCTCTTAAGGATGTATGCTTAAGTAATAGTTTTTCTCAGGGAAGACTTTGTCACTTACATGCATTATATGGTATACATGTTTTTCATGCTGACCAGTTGATAAATATTGAGTGTCTCAGGTCTGGATCTGTGTTACAGTCAATACGTAATTATCCATGTACCCCATATACTCACACTTCTGGCTAACTAATAGTTTTTCACAATGTTTAAGTGTATTGCTCTTCTCTGAACTGTATATGACTCTTTTTATATTATATTCTTTTAATAAAAACTAATTAAACAAAAATATAGCATATATATATGTGTGTGTGTGTTTATTCCAATGTCTATCTATCTATCTATCTATCTATCTATCTATCTATCTATCTATCTATCTATCTATCTATCTATCTATCTATCTATCTATCTATCTATCTATCTATCTATCTATCTATCTATCTATCTATCTATATATATAGATATAAAGATATATATATACCTGTATATAGTGAGAGAGAGAGAGATCTATATATTTTTTATTTACATGTTCACGTCTCTGGCTGGGTTCACACTTGACACACTTCAAACTTTACATTGACAGCCGCAGCAGTGCGCAGATGTCAAAGCAGGTGCGATGTGGAAACCCGCACAGGGATCACGCTGGTTCCCACATCGCACCTGCTTTGACATCTGCGCACTGCTGCGGCTGTCAATGTAAAGTTAATGACACCCCCAGATCATTTCAAAGATCCCAGTGTGAACTATGAAATGGTGCAGGAATCGGATCGCATCGGTGTGAACACCCGTGTGATCCGTTTCCAGTGCGGACCACCTAAAGGGTCCTGTACCATTTTGGTGCAAATGCAATATGTTTTAAATTAATATCGCACAAACATTGCATGTGATATGCACAGCAATGCATCACATGCAATTTCTGTGGTTGCACAATTGTGATGCCAGCCTCTTTCTCTCTCTTATTTACAGTACCTCACAAAAGTGGGTACACCCTTCACATTTTTGTAAATATATATATTTTCATGTGACAACACTGAAAAAATGACACTTTGCTATAATGTAAAATAGTTAGTGTACAGCTTGTATAACAGTGATAATTTGCTGTCCCCTCAAAATAACTCAACACAAAGCCTTAATGTCAAAACTGCTGGCAACAAAAGTGAGTACACCCCTACGTGAAAATGTTCAACTTGGGCACAATTAGCCATTTTCCCTCCCCGGTGTCATATGACTTGTTAGTGTTACAAGGTCTCAGGTGTGAATGGGGATCATGTATGTTAAATTTGTTGTTACCGCTCTCACTCTCTCATGCTGTTCACTGGAAGTTCAACATGGCACCTCATTGTAACGAACTCTCTGAGGATGTGAGAAAAAGGAATTGTTGCTCTACATAAAGATGGCCTAGGCTATAAGAAGATTTCCAACACCCATAAACTCAGCTGCAGCACGGTGGCCAAGACCATACAGCAGTTTAACAGGACGGGTTTCAATCAGAGCAGGCCTCCATATGGCTGACCAAAGAAGTTGAGTGCACATGCTCAGCATCATATCCTGAGGTTTTTTCTTTGGAAAATAGATGTATGAGTGCTGCCAGCATTGCTGCAAAGGTTGAAGGGGTGGGGGTCAGCCTGTCAGTGCTCAGAACATACGCTGCACACTGCATCAAACTGGTCTGCATGGCTGTCGTCCCAGAATGAAGCCTTAAAGATGTTGCACAATAAAGCCCATAAACAGTTTTCTGAAGACAAGCAGACTAAGGACATGGATTGTCCTGTGGTCTAATGAGATCAAGATAAACTTATTTGGTTCGGATGGTGTCAAGCGTGTTTGGCGGCAACCAGGTGAGGAGTACAAAGACAAGTGTGTCTTGCCTACAGTCAATTATGGTGGTGGGAGTGTCATGGTCTGGGGCTTCATGAGTGCTTCCGGCACTGGGGAGCTACAGTTCATTAAGACAACCATGAATGCCAACATGTACTGTGACATGATCCCCTCCTTTCAGAGACTGGGCCGCAGGGCAGTATTCCAACATGATAACGACCCCAAATACTCCTCCAACACGACTATTGTCTTGCTAAAGAAGCTGAGGGTAAAGGGCACTGACTTGCCAAGCATGTCTCCAGACATAAACCCTATTGAGCATCTGTGGGGTATCCTCAAACGGAAGGTGGAGGAGAGCAAGGTCTCGAACATCGACCAGCTCCATGATGTCATCATGGAGGAGTGGAAGGGGACTCCTGTGGTAACCTGTGAAGCTCTGGTGAACTCCATGCCCAAGAGGATTAAGGCAGTGCTGGAAAATAATGGTAGCCACACAAAATATTGACACTTTGTTCCCAATTTGGACATATTCAATTAGGGGTCTATCACTTTTGTTCTCAACGGTTTAGACATTAATGGCTGTGTGTTGAGGTTTTTCGAGGGGACAGCAAATTTTCACTGTTATACAAGCAGTACACTCACTACTTTACATTGTAGCGTGTCATTTATTCAGTGCTGTCACATGAAAAGATATGATTAATTATTAATTATTTAATTAATTATTATTAATTATTATTTATTATTTAATTATTTATTATTTAATAATTAATTAATAATTAATTAAGCTATTATTAATGTCATTTTTATATAATTTTTAATTTATTAGTAAGTACAATTTTGTAAACCCTGAAATATGGTTTTACCCATGGCGTGTTCTATTACAGTTTTACGGGTGTTTATCAATTATGAAATATATTTTATTTTAATTTATTAACTATTTATACTTGTATACTTTATTAAATTAATTATTTTTTAGTGATTATAAATGTATTTTGCATTTATATGAATGGTGTATAGCTGCATTACATATGTGGATTACATTCATTTACTATACACCATTCACATTTAAATAGGCACATGTATGATCTTTAAATATTGATAAAAACAATGTTTTTTATAATTAGGCTAATGTATATTGTGTAAGGGGAATTTAACTTTATTATTTTATTAATACGTTGGGGAATAATGTATGCTGATTCGTGTTCAACTTTTTGTATTTTACACTTCCTCGTACTGTAATCACGCTACATCACGTGAGATTACAGTGAGAGGAGCCATTCTCAGGAGTTCCCGGCGTTTGTAGATCGCTTCTCAACAACATGAGAAGCGAGCTACAGACCATCATAAACAGGCACTCAGAGGAGAGCGATCTCCTCTGAGAATGCCTGAAAACTGAATAGCTGTAATTTACCGCAGTTTCATAAAAGGACACCCTAAACAGGAAAGGAAAACCATGCGAAGGGTAATGGCTAAAAAAAAAGTCTCCAAACAATTTTATATACCTGTGTTTTGTTTCTTTCTTTCCTTTCCATTGTCACGTATCGGATAAGACCAGAACTTTGTGGACTGCAACAGAGGAAACCTAAACATGTATAAGTGAAATATAATGATTTATTAAGATAAGTGAATAAACACAACCACCTCCAATATAATACAATGTGCAACCAACCACAAACAGAAACCCACCAATAATAATAGCAACAGATAAATATATACATATAATGGGGAATACCTGAATCGTAAATGGAGCCAGGCCAGGGTCGTCAACGGGAGGTCAGCAGCTGGGTATAGGGAACAAACAGGACAAGGAGAGGATGGATGGATCAGGCTAAAGGACAAAGGTAAGGGTAACAGGATCACAGGAGGGATGGGTACAGGTACAAGGCTCAGGATTCAGGTAAACAGACAGGAACAGGATCAGGTACAGATACAGAACTCTCAGGTTTAGGTCAGGGCGCAAGGAAAGATACCAAGGCAAGGTGTGTGTGTGTGTGTGTGTGTGTGTGTGTCGGGTATTTATACATATCTCCTGCAATCATACTCAGGTGATGCCTGATCGCAGGAGATGATGTCGGCTTTACACTGCCAGGAATCATTTGCTGGTAGGTGCGAGTACAGTACCAAAGATCAAATAATACCACCAACAGGAGAGAGCTCCCCTGACAGTCTGGAACTGCCAGGAGATTTCCGCTGGACAACACGTTCTATATGCAAAGGCTGAAAAATGTGAATTCGAACAAGAAAGTATTCAATTTTTAGGTTTAGTCATTTCCAGTAAGGGCATTAAAATGGACCCCCAGAAGGTCACGGCTGTTCTAGATTGGCCAGAACCTTTCCTGATTTTTAAGATGTTCTGGAACAAAACATAATGGCAAAAACAAAGAAAGCTCAGTCACAGGCCATGGGTCCTCCAGCAGGATTACAACCCAACACATATAACTAAGTGAACCCAAGAATAGCTTAAAGAGACACATGGAACTGTTCTGAAAAAGGCTGCTATGAGTTCTGTTCTGAATCCAACAGAATGTTTATTAAAATAGCTGAAACTCATAGTTGGGTGAGGAACAGTTTTCTTAAGAAGAGTGGGAAAATTGCAAGTTGAGAAGTCCTTTTCAGAACTATTGAAAACACTAGACATGTGCACAGCCATTTGTTCATTTTCGTTTCATTAGTTTATTTTTATTTTTTTCGTTTTTCGGGTCATTCGTTATGATCGCGATTCGTAAATTCGTTCATTCGTAAATTCGTAAATGCGTTCGTTTGTACATTCGTACATTCGTAAATTCGAACATTCGTTCATTCGTACATTCGTTCATTTGTACATTCTTACATTTTTACATTTGTTTATTTGTAAATTCGTACATTCGTAAATTCGTAAAATCGTACATTTGTAAATTAGAAAATTCGGAAATTTGTAAATTAGAAGTTTGAAAATCCAAAAACCCGAAAATTCAAAAATCTGAAATAGTAACTAACTATTAAATTATATGTATTGTAATTTCCTTTCAAATTTGACTGTCAGTGAACGTAACAAATACAAATTTATCCAAAGTTACGAATTATCCAAAACGAATGCTGCATCTAAACAAATGGAACAGAACAAATTAATAATAAATAATAATAATAAAACATTGTTATTATTATTATTGTTATTTATTATTATTAATTCATTACGTTCCATTCCATTTTTTCGGATCATTCATAACTTCGGATAAATTTGTATGTGTTACATTCACTAACAACCAAATTTTAAAGGAAATTACAATACCTATAATTTAAAAGTTACTAGTAATTACTAATAGTTAAGTTATTATTAGTTAACTATTATTTCAGATTTACGAATTTTCGAATTTACAAATTTACAAATTCACCAATTTACTAATGTACGAATGTACGAATGTACATTCGTAAATTGTGAATGTACGAATGTACGAATGCCCGAATTTACGAATATTCGGAAAAAATTCATTAAACAAGTTTTCGTTAATTTGGATATTCCCGAATTAACGGATTTGTCGAAATTAGTTAAAAAACGAATTCGGAACGAAACGAATTGCACATGCCTAGAAAACACTAGATTGCAGTTATTGCTTTAAAAGGGCGTACTACAAAATATGTGGTTAGTGGTAACAATAAAAATGTCCATGCCATTTCATTTGCTTTATCATTTTCAAGAACGATTGCTAAAGCTAACATTTGGTGTTAGATATTTTTGTCCTTAAATATTCAATTTCTGGCTAATGAGGATCTAGTCTGACTCAGTAGATGGCTTAAAATTAGAACATTGCACAAGGCAAACTTTATTTTACTGTCAAGCATTGAGATTACATCAGCTAGGGTACATAACTGGTCTGTCAAATTTTCATTGCTTCAATAGTTTTTGACAAAATGGCAAAATTGACTATTTCTTTCTATATTTGCAGTAAGGATCCAATTACCTTCTGGATTATTTAACAATGCTTGGTATTTTATATGAAACGGACTGTCACTCATCCTCGTAGATAGTAAGAGCCAAATTGTGCTTAATGCACAAAGAAACGTAGGCTGATATTTCAACCTTTAAAATATGCATAGCAATAGAAATTAAATCCTGGAATAGGAAATTTGTTCCAAAGATCTTTTTACCACTTTAAAAAGGGAGTTTGCATGTATGTGAACACTGACTTTAAAAATAAAGTAAACCTGTCAAGACTTTAAAATTGGCAGCATATATGGGAACTGGTACCTAAAACTCCTAAGGGACTAAGAATTTTTAATGTCCGCCGTTTTTGTTTCAACTGGCTGTGTTCAAATTTTGCTGTACACTGATGTTTTTGGATGAAAAAACAATTAAATAATTTAACTGAAACCTCCAAAGTGAATTTTATATTAAGTAAAGTGAGGCAAATATCTGTGAAGTGAGGCAAATATCTGTGAAGTGAGGTAAATATCTGTTTTGACACATTAATCATACAGCATGTATCAGTCACAAAGAGGAAGATGTTGTATCATGTATTTTCCCGAATCATAACAAATGATGGGCAAACCAGGCAAAGTTTGGCACATTGGCCAAATCCATAGGGAATTTCACAAATGCCAAGCAAGGTACCAGCCATTAAGGGCTAAATCTTGTTATTTTTTTTCTTGCCTGAGACTACCATGGGGAACATGCACCAATGCAAAAGTTTAGAAAAAAATAATCAGCAGTGAGTGGACCTTTCAAACCCTTTACCTGCCACAGCTGTTTTTGTGTCTTTTGCACACGTTTAAAAAAAAAAAAGTTAAGCATGAAGGTTTCATAAACCCATAAAATATAATATAATTTCTGAAAGCAGACACCATAGAGAATAAAAATAGTGGTATTTCAATTTTTTATGTTACACAATATTACTGCAAAGGTCTAGGAAACTTTAGTTAAAAAAAACACTAAAGTTAATTGTAGGGCACACATACTCAGTACAATTCAATTCAATTAAATTTTTGGTAAAATATAAAAGATGAGGTTGTACTGAGTAAATAGATACCCAACATGTCAAACCTTAAATTTGTGCGCTCACATGAAATGGCAACAAACTTAAGTACCTTTATATTTTCCATAGGCATCATTAATTTAGTGCTAAGGAGGAGGTCTGGTGCTAGAAATATTGCCCTCCCTTCAGCATGTGCGGCAATATGTAAGATGTGCATTGATTGTGATACACATGTCGAGGGCATCTATGCAAAAAAACTTGCATAGATGCCCCCAACACATGTGTTTACATCATACATGTGTATGTGGGGGTTGGGCACCTCAAACATTTTTTGGGGGAGAATTTTATGTGTTTGGTTGTAACTTAATTTTTTTCAATTTATTTTTTTACATAACTTTTGTCTTTTCATCACATAGGGGACAAAAAGTTCCCCATGTGATTTTATTTCTCTTTAATGCGACATCCAGGGTTTAAAAGACCCTGGATTACTCCCTGTGCTTCAATGAATCTAATGCAGTGCAGATTACACTTCACTAGAGGGTGACCCAGAAGTGCCGTCATACACGTTGCTTCTGAGTCAGCAAAAAACAAGGGGAGGAGAGCAGATGCATGTCCACTCAGCTCCCTCCCTCCCCTCAACCTGATGGCATCCGCCATGCCAAACCCAGGACTGCAGATAGGCAAGCGGAGCCCAGGATACATGGTGGGGGCGCTTGTTACTGAGGGTGCATGGAAGCAATCTGGCAGATGTGGAGATGCTGGGCTGTTTCCATCTAACAGCCAGAAGTCAGCTTGTCAGATATAAACACAATCTCGGTGACTGTAGGCACTGGGGGTGTGTGTAACCACCCCACCCTCCCGGCCAGGTCTGTACGACGTATGGACCTGGCAGATAAAGGGTAAACGGACAACTCTAAAATGATAAAAACCCATTAAACAACAAGCTTTGCCTCCATTTCCTGGTCACAAGTAGGGATGGGCTTCATGTTCGGGTCGAACATGAGTTCGACTCGAGCATTGGCTGTTCACCGGTTCGCCTAACAGCGAACAATTTGGGGTGTTCGCGGTAAATTCGAAAGCTGCGGAACACCCTTTAAAAGTCTATGGGAGAAATCAAAAGTGGTGTGCATGGTATTGTCATAAAAAGTGTTTGGGGACCTGGGTCCTGCCCCAGGGGACATGTATCAATGCAAAAAAAGTTTTAAAACTGCCGTTTTTTTCGGGAGCAGTGATTTTAATAATGCTTAAAGTGAAACAATAAAAGTTTAATATTCCTTTAAATTTCATACCTGGGGGGTGTCTATAGTATGCCTGTAAAGGGGCGCATGTTTCCCGTGGGGTCCCCCCAAAAATCCATACCAGACCCTTATCCGAGCATGCAACCTGGCAGGCTGCAGGAAAAGAGGGGGGATGAGAGAGCGCCCCCCCTTCCTGAATCGTACCAGGCCACATGCCCTGAACATTGGGATAGTGCTTTGGGGTAGCCCCCCAAAGCACCTTGTCCCCATGTTTATGGGGAGAAGGGCCTCATCCCCACAACCCTTGCCCGGTGGTTGTAGGGGTCTGCGGGCAGGGGGCTTATCAGAATCTGGAAGCCCCCTTTAACAAGGGGACCCCCAGATCCTGGCCCCCCCTGTGTGAATTGGTAATGGGGTACAAATGTACCCCTACCATTTCACAAAAAAAGTGTCAAAAAGGTTAAACACGAGAGACGGTTTTTGACAAGTCCTTTATTAATTTCTTCTTCTTTCTGCTTCTTCTTCCATCTTCTTTCTTCTGGTCTTCCTTCGGTGTTCTTCTTCTTCCTTCATCTTCTTCTTCTCCATCTTCTTCCTCCACTCTTCTCGTCCCGCATCTTCCTCTGGCTTCTTCTCCGCTCCGTCTGCACGATCCGCCTCAGTGGGAGTCTTCCACCGTGTGACGTTTCAGTTCTTCTGACACTTCTTATATAATGGAGGGTGGGGACACCTGGTGACATGAGGCATGAGGCCCTTCTCCCCATCAACATGGAACAAGGTGCTTTGGGGGGTTACCCCAAAGCACCCTCCCAATGTTGAGGGCATGTGGCCTGGTACGGTTCACTTTAAGCATTATTAAAATCACTGCTCCCGAAAAAACGTCCATTTTAAAACTTCTTTTTGCATTGATGCATGTCCCCTGGGGCAAGACCCAGGTCCCCAAACACTTTTTATAATAATAACTTGCATATAAGCCTTTAAAATGAGCACTTTTGATCATTCATGTTCGTGTCCCATAGACTTTAACAGTGTTCGTGTGTCCAAATGAATTTTTTGCCTGTTCGCATGTTCTGGATGTGAACCGAACTGGGGGTGTTCGGCTCATCCCTAGTCACAAGTGCTGATCAGAATGGAGATGATAAAATTATCAGAGCGAATCCACCATACTTTGTATGATATTATGCATCCTTCTGACAGTAAGTGAGAGCACTCAGATATCCCTTTTTGTAACCCATTTATGTTTTTGTGTGTTACTGTAATGGACTAATGCTGGTTCTGATGATCCACTTCCCTACTAAGCTTTTATTGCGGTATTTTTCCTTGTCAAAAGAAGTTTATTGAGTATACAATGTTATAAAGATACATAAAGTAAGTTTACAAGGATCTATAAAGTAAGCTCATTGTTTTACAGTAGGGTTTATATAGGTAAATATCATGAAATTTCAAATATTAAACATTGGGTTCACGTAAACCTAAATTAAAGATATATATATCATTTCCTTAGTTACTTTTGTAGGTATTTAAATGATTTATACCTATTATACATATTGTTTACAAGTAGAGTGTATATAGATCAAATAAATTCTGATAATGAGCTTTAATCGTAAGGTGGAGAAAAGGAAAGAGAAAGAAGAAAAAGGGTTGAAAGGTAGAGGTATGGTCCACAAGGTTGTCCCGCTCGTCAGTTTATTATTCTTTTTAGTTCTCTTTGAAGCCTTAGAATGGGTGTCTCTGTAAGTCATTTAATCTGTTACCATGGTAACAGGACAGAGTCATTGAAGTTTGACAGGAACTGTTGTTTTATCCAAGGATGCCAAAGTTTTTCAAATTTTGGAATTTGATTTTGATCGATGGCTACCATCTTAGCATGGGACATTGTATTATTCATTCTGTGAATTGTTTCTGCTAGTACCAATGTAGGAGATTTCCATGCCTTGGCCACTGTTTGTTTTGCAGCCGTTATTAGTTGGATCATAAGTTTGAATTGAGAGAGTGTTAACCATTCCGGTTTTAGATTAAGTAAAGTTAAATATGGATCTGGTTGTATTATTTTTTTAAATATTTTAGATGCAATCACGAAAACTTCCTTCCAGAAGGTTTGGATTACTGGGCACGTCCACCATATGTGTAAATATGTGCCTATTTCTGGGCATCCTCGAAAACAAAGAGCTGAGGTATTAGGTGAATATTTTGCCACTCTAGCGGGTACAAGGTACCAGCGAGTTAGGACTTTATAATTTGTCTCCAGTGCTAAGATGTTGGGTGAAGATGACTTAGATGTGAGCCATATGTTAGACCAGTCCGTGTCTTCTAAAGTTCGTCCCAGGTCCTCCTCCCACCTCTGAACGTAAGAGGGTCTATTAAGATTTGCTACTCCATATAATTGATTATAAAGTGATGAAATTGTACCTTTAGCAAATGGATCTTTTGTACAGATTGATTCAAAAATGGATAATTGGGATAATGGTGTATCCCCCTTTAGGAATGGTGTATAGAAATTTTTGATTTGGAGATATCTAAATATCTCAGAGTTTGGTAGATCATATTTTTCTCTAAGCGATGGGAATGAAAGGAATGATTTAGATGCTATGAAGTCATTTAGTGTCTGAATGCCTGATGTTGTCCAAGCTTTAAAAGAGTTTGGGTAGATCCATGCTGGATAAAAGGCCGGATTTCTGATAAAAGAGAGGAGAGGATTGTGTGGAGATTGTAACTGATATTTGGTTTTTAGTTTATCCCAGAGAGATAAGAAGTGTTTAGTTATGGGATTATGAATTTTAAAGCGGTCTTTAGGATCAAGCCATAATAAATTTGATATTAATAGAGGGTCATTTTCTGAAGCCTCTATAAATACCCATAATGGGATTTCCTGTTTTGCATGGTATTTGGACAGACTGGCCAAATGTGCTGCTCTGTAGTAGTTAGTAAAATTAGGGTATCCCAGGCCTGCTTTATTTTTGGGAAGATGTAGTGTGTGTATAGGTATACGTGGTTTAGAAGAGCCCAATATAAACGAAGTTGCTCTTTTTTGTACTATTCTCAAAAAATAGGAAGGAATTGGAATAGGGAGGACTCTGAATAGATAAAGCAATTTGGGTAGAATAGTCATTTTGATTGCATTAATCTTCCCTATCCAGGATAAAGGAAGTTGCGACCATTGTTTTATTAGATTTGTGATCTGTCTTAATACAGGAGGATAATTGGTTGAGAATAAGTCAGAATGAGATGCTGTTAAATGAATTCCAAGATATGGGATTGATTTTTCTGTCCATGTGAATGGGAGTACAGCCCTAGCCGGGATCAATTCCATGTTTGTGAGTGAAATATTAAGCACTAGGCATTTCTTAGGATTAATCATAAGGCCGGATAGGGCTGCAAATCCATCAAGAGCTGGTATTAAGTTAGGACCAGAGACCTGTGGTGATGATAGAAAAAGTAATATATCGTCTGCAAATATACATAATTTGTGTTTAATACCTCCTACTTCAATGCCTGTTATAGTTTGGTTTGTTCTGATGTATTGGGCCATGGGTTCGAGTATAAGGGCAAATAATAAGGGAGATAATGGGCAACCCTGTCGGGTACCTCTTTCGATATTAAAGGCTTCAGATTTGTATCCAGCATATTTTATATAGGCTTTGGGTTTATTATATAATGCTTTGATCCATGTTAAAAAGTGGGGTCCAAAACCCCATTTTTGTAATGAATATTGCATATATTGCCAGGATACTGTGTCAAATGCCCTCTTAATATCGAGAGATAGAAAACATAAAGGGATTTTCCGTTTTTTAGCAATATGTGCCAATAACACTGCCCTGCGTATATTATCGCCTGCCTGTCTATTTGCCATGAAGCCTACTTGATCTCTGTGTATTAATTTTCCTATAATGCTATTGAGGCGTTTTGCTAATATTTTTGCTAATAATTTAATATCGAGGTTTAACAGAGAGATAGGCCGATAATTCACACAGGAAGTATCATCAGAAAGGGGTTTTGGGATCATACAAACAATTGCCATTAGTGTTTCTTGCCGAAAAGAATGTCCATCTAGAAGTTTGTTAAAAGTTTCAGTGAGAATGGGAGAGAGCATTTCTGAGAATGTTTTATAGTATAAAGCCGAGTAGCCGTCTGGGCCTGGTCTTTTGTTAAGTTTTAGGTCTTTTATGGCGCTAGCAACTTCATCTATAGTTATAGGCTCATCCAAACTGCTTTTTTGATTCTGAGATAACTCAGGTAAGGTTATTTTTGAGAAGAAGGATTCAGCCTCTGTAGGATTAAATTCATTGTTTGTCTTGTATAAAGTTGCGAGATGTGAGTGAAATTTATGGACTATTTTAACTGGATTACAAGTGTAAACATTTTTTGATAATTTCAAACGTATTGGTTTGAAAGATTTGTTAGTTGAATTTAATGCCCGAGCCAAATATGTACCTGGTTTGTTTGTATTCATGTAGAAATTGTGTTTGGAGCGTTTAAGGGATTTATCAACTGACTCAGTGAGAAATAGATCGTATTCCAATCTAGATTTTTCCAGATGAGATTTTGTACTCTGAGATGGATTATCTTGAAATGATATGTAGGCTGCATTAAAATTGAGTTCTAGTTTTTTTGCTAGATTTTTGTGTTCCCGTTTAAATAGTGCCATTTGTCTTTGTATTGTACCACGCAAGACAGGCTTATGAGCTTCCCACAGTGTTATTGGGGAGATGTCTGTTGTATTATTAATTGATATGTATTCCTTTAAAGCTTGTTCAATGGCCATCTGATGTAGTGGGTGTTTGAGCATTATGTCCGGTAAGTACCACGTTGGGTCATGCGCTTTTGGTATGGCTGAGGCTATAGTAGTGTATACTGCATTATGGTCAGACCACGGAATCGGAATTATATCTGATGCAATAATTTCTGGTATCATTCCTACTGTTAGAAAAATATGATCTATTCTGGTGAAGGTTTGATGAGGGTGCGAGAAATAAGTGAATTTCTTTTTCATTGGGTTACTTTCTCTCCACGAATCTACCAGATTGTATTTGGAAAGAAGTTGAGAAAAAGGTAATCTAGAGCTTATTTTGGATGGTGTAAAAGGTGATTTATCTAGAAATGGGAGGAGGACCTGGTTCGAATCCCCACACATTATCACTGTTCCTATTTTGTGTGTATTAATCACTTGTAATATATGTGAGAGGAATTGTGTAGGTTGTTTGTTAGGAGCGTAGTAGGAAATCACCGTGATTGCTGTATCCATTATATAACCCATGAGTATCAGGTATCTACCTTCTGGGTCTTTAATTTCTGATGATAAGGTGAATGGTGTGGATCGGTGAAATGCAATTAGAGTTCCCCTTTGCTTGGTACAGGCAGAAGCCGTGTAAATTTGTTGATAAAAAGGAGAAATATATTTTGGAGTAGAATCTTTGGTGAAGTGTGTTTCTTGGAGGCATACTATGTGAGCCTTCTTGTTATGGAAAGTACGGAAGGCTTTGGTCCTTTTTTGAGGGACATTTATTCCCTGAACATTCAGGGAAAGTATATTCAGTGGTGCCATGGCAATAGATCAAATAGTTTTGACTTACTTTTTGTTATGCAGAGCTGACTGCGCAGATCAACCTGTGTGGACTGAAGAGATGAATAGATAGAAAAGAAACCAGTGAATTCTGGAGTAAAGAGTAAACAAAAAACATATGAGATTAGATGATACATTGTATAAATAATTTTTTGCAAGTAATCACAATTTACCCGTGAAAGAGAATAAATATCTCTCTCAGGGGAATAAGTGCCTTCGTCACACTCCCACATAATATGGTTGGGAGAATGAGGAGGGCTAATGGAGGTACATGGATCTTCCGCTTACAGGAGAGAAGTGCTATGTCAAAAGACATCAAAATGATGTTTCATTAATTGGAGTGCAGAATATAGTTTTTGTTGAAATTATTTATTCCAGGGTGGTTGTATATGGTTAGTCTTGCCCTAGGCTAAATAATTCAGTTACAAAGGTACTGTTAATAACTTTGGTATTGATGAAGATAGTTTGAATTATTTTGGGATTTTAACCCTTTTAGAGTAAACAATTACATATTTTATTCATACGTAACTGTTTAGATATGTTAACTCATAAAATTGAGGTTGTATTGCTTCAGATTAGAATAAACAAAAACATAATTCTAGGAACTAGTTAGGTAATAATATATTTGTTTTAAGAAAAGAAAGAAAAAGCTTCCATTACTTCTGGATTATTGAACATATATGTCCTAAAAAGTAATAAATCTATTGTTATTACCTGATAATATATAACTGAACAAGAATTTCCTTATTTCACTTATATATTCTAAGGCTATATGAATCAGAAGTAATAAGAAATATAACTGGAATGTAACATGATCCCACACAGTGTGTGACTATCAGAATGCAGTTACATTCAGTTATAAATATAGGTTTTTTATAGAGAACCATCTCTTAGTATAATAAATGAAGAGATATCAGGAATTAGGATGTCAGTCCATTGAATCTTCTTGGTCCATGGATGATGTGGCATAACGGCTTCTTTTGTGAGAATGATGATTCCCATTTTGTTCTGAAATTTTCTGGGTGCTGCCTGAAGGTGAAGATGATGCCATTCTTCTGCGTGTGGGAGTGTTGCTGCTTGTGGGTTCTGTCAGATTTAATTTTAAAAGGGTTTGTTGTAGTTCATCTGCTGATCTGCTTCTGTAAATTGTACCTTGGTAGTTAAATCTGACTGAAAAGGGGAAGCCCCATTGATACATAATGTTGTGGCGTTGCAGTTCCATTAGTTGGGGTTTCATGGATCGTCTTTTAGTAATAGTAAGTTGGGATAGGTCAGCAAAAATTTGATAATTGTGTCCTTGAAAATTAAGTTCCTTTTTTTCTCTTGCAGCAATTAGTATTTGTTCTTTCGTTCTGTAATAATGAAATTTTGTGATTATATCACGTGGGGGTCCATCTTTCTTTTTGGCTGTGAGGGCTCTGTGTACTCTGTCCAGTTCTAAACATTCAATAGGGATATCTGGCTTTAGTTCTTGTAATAGAGCAGTAATAGTAGATTGCAGGTCTGTCACAGTTTCAGGTATTCCCCTTATGCGCAAGTTTGAACGTCTGGCTCTATTTTCGTAATCTTCGAGCTTAGTTTGGAGTATTAAATTCTCTTTTTTTAATTGTTCCAATTCTGTTATATTTTCTTGGGTTGTAATTTCAATTTCATCCATTTTTATTTCTAAGGCTGCGGTGCGGTTTCCCAGCTCTCTTATTTCTTTGGTTAGGCTTTTTGTTATTTGGTCTGAGGTTTGTTTTAAAGCCTTATGAAGCATCTTTTCAAATTGTAATAATATTACTGAGGATGCTGAGGAGGCTTGTGGAGAAGTTTGTGAGAGGATTTGTTCTGTATCTGACTCAAATGGAGAGTCTTGCTGTGACATTTTCTGTCTGTGAGAGCGCCCTGGTGCTGTATATTGTGAGGTGACTGGAGCTGCTTCAGCTGCAGTGAGTGCCTGTGAGCTCTTTGTGAGGTGATTTTTATTTCTGCCACGGTTTCCTCCCAGTACCATATTTCCTGCCCAAACTTTCACAGTTTGTTCCCTGGGGCAAAAAGGTTCAAATGGATACCTTTTGAGCCTGCAGGCTCCGCCTTGTCCTTCTCTTCTCTCCTCAGCGGTGTGGAGCTCTAACAATGCATGTCTGCTCCGTTAGGCTCCGCCTCCTGCCCGCAGTATTTTTCATTACTTGTCTCACCCTACTGTGCTTCCTTTACAAAATACATTATAAATTATAACAGATTCCTCACCTCCAGTTTCATTCTATGTAGAACATTTTTATGTTTGACTTTACTTGTTGATATGCATGTCTATCATAATCTGTATGTAAACTTGATCTTCCAATAAAAACGTTTGTAATAAAAAAAACAACATGCTTTAGAGATGCCTTTAATTTACATGTAAGGTTGAGGATGCAAAAGAATGTAACAAACGTAAAGTAGGTGTTATCCTGATTTGGCTGCAAAAGTGAAATACAGCTAGTACGTGGCAACGTACTAGCTGAGTGTGACGAGCTCGGCACTCATGGATTTATTACCCCCCAGCTGTTTTTTAAATGTAAGTTCATGTAATTTTTGCCTACTTAATAAATTGTATGCTATATGGGATCACGCTATGTGCGTTTTTTGTTTTTTATACCGCACATTTTACTCTGCCTGACGAGTGGTGAGGAGTAGGAAGCGGGGACAGATTGAGGATTACAGCCAGCATTTGGAATTATACGAGCTTGGCGCTCGTGGGTTGAGGCCTGCGCTCATTGTTTACAAGTGAGTGCAACCCCCCCTCCCCTTCTGTGTCCTGCTACCCCCCCTCACACCAGACGTCAAGGAATTATACTATATGCTGTTCGTTTTTGTCTCTCCATATGCCATACTGCATTAATTAAATTAAAAAATTACACTTTGACTTTAACAAGGCGGAACTGATGTCAGACATTGCTCCGGTTCTCCAAGGGCATAGATCCAAGTGGGGGCTATCTTGCCCTCACTCGACTTCCTGCCCAGGCATCAGAGGGTTTGGATCATCTCCAGGCTCACCGACGGCTCCAGTAAGCTCAGAGGCGACTGGGAAGTGGTGGGAGGGGGGCACCTCTCCAGCCACCTCTAAAAGTGATCCCGTGGCAAATCTACCACTGTGACCACTTTTATCTTGTAGAGAATCGCCCACAGTACAAAATGATACCTCGGTTATGGCAGCCAGCCGCTGCCATAAGAAAGATATTTAACATCAAATTGATGATGTGGTGATGAAGTGGTTAAAGAAACCTGATATGGTCCACCTGGGACCTTCCACCTGCCAGTTATACAGTAATGCCACTAATGGGGATTACATCAGCCATATGTACAAAACCCGCCATGTTGGAGGACAGGACTAATGGTAACCAGCAAATTATCCCAATTACTGAAATTCTATCTTGCAATGCTTGCATAGCTTGTAATTGGCTCACAAGCACAAAGAAATACCCTAGGAGGCCTCATTTCCATGAGACGGTTTAATCTGTGCCCCAGGCAGGGCTATGTTTACCAACACAGGGATGCATAGGTGTAGTTTAGGGCCATGCACCCGCATGGATGTCACATTGGGAACAGCAGTTGTGTACATGCAGCTGCTGAGTCCCAATAGACAGCTATATAACTTCCAAAATGGGGATGTACACAGCATCTGTGCACCCCTCTGCTGGTAAAACATGGTTATGCGTGGGACACAGATTAAAACAACCTGTATGAATGAGGCCCTAGTGGTAAACCAATGCTTCAAATTTCATTGTAGTACTTGTTAGAATTCCTTCCAACTACATGAAGTTCCCAGGTATAAAATGTGTTGAATTCAACCTATTTAAAAGAGTAGATATTCCAATTCAAGAGGTTTTAGCTTTCCTTGGTATGGCAGGTTTTTTCCATCATTATGGTGAGATATTAGACTTTGACTCCAATAGATATTATAGGAAATATGTCATTAAAGATATGTTAGTCTTGGTAAAAGATAATATTTTGGTGTTTTTCCCACATTGCTGTGCAAATATCATTATACTATATATTTATGTTACAGATAAGAAAATAATTACCCAACTGTAAACCTCCCCTGATGAAGGAAAATATGTACCAATGCGAATTTCCGAAACATGTTGGGATGTATGCTACAAATCTATTTGACTGATCTCAATTTATTTTGAGCAGTATCCTGGATTATTAGCTTTGGGTTATTAGCTATGGGACTCATTGGTGTACTGTCTATACTTTTTAAGTGAGTTGTGTTTTTACACAATATATTTTTTATTTTTATATATCAATAAAGTTGGCACCCTTGTGCCTTTTTTACATACTCTACTTCTTATTACTCCCCTCTGCCAGTTAAAGTCCAAGGGGGCATCCCCTAAATGCGCTTTGTTGCATGTTCTTACTATAACGATAGTCTTGGTAAAAGGGCATTGACATCATCATAAGTACAAAGCCTAACATCAGACAAAACTTTTTTCTGTTTTAAATGGAGTAAGGAAGGATTAGAAACTTGGTCAGGCCACTTACTAAGGCCATACATTATACACATTTGTTCATTTAACCAGCAGATTAAGAGGAAATAAATATGCAGATTCTCCCATCCACACATTCGAGGTGGGTGGGGAATTCACTCCCACTGTGCAATTGTGTCCTCATGGCAGGGACTTGTATCCACCATCAGAAAACAATGATCATTGTTGCTGGCTATAGCCGGCAGCACTGATCATTCAGGAAAAAACAACAGGGTAGTTGTACAGAAGTCGATCTATAGATTGGTTGTTAAAACTTTGTCAGTGCTGTTGATGACTGTTTTCATGTTTTCTCTTTCTCATTTAATTGCTTACCTTTCTTCTTATCCCTTTTCCGATTGCGATTCCTTAATTACTAGTCTTAGACTCATTAACTAGAAAAAGTTGGTTAAAGTCAGACATTACTAGATTTTGAAATGTCAGAATATAGCTGCCTTTGTGTTGTACTGAAAAGGATTTCAATTTGGGTTTAAATCCGTAAAATTTGAAGTAGTGATTCTCAAGCAAAAGATAGTTTTGGTGTGGAGAGATTAAAAATTGTCATTATTTCTTGTGTTTCTTGAAGTTTTTGTCTTTATCTGTATCCTTTGCAGATTTATTTGTGGTTTCTGATGGACCTTTCATGGAGTAATGTTTTGGCTTGTGTCTGATTGTTGTCATAAATTTTTAGTCATAAAATATACATTTGCTAAAACTGTGCAATTTAGATATCAACAAGTATTAACCATGTGACATTTTCCAGTCTTCAATTTTGAATAGGGACCAGATGCAGAAATGACAAGACTGCCCACACTCCAGATGATCACTGACCAGTTGAAAGTTCAGAGAGTGGCGCTGCTCTCTTTTCCTACAGTTATCTGTAATGAGGAGACTGCAAGGCAACATAGGGGCAGGGCAGTTAATGGCATGCAGGACATTAGGTAAACTTGTTAGATAAAGTTAAGTCACCATGACTTTCATCCATTCTTGACCTGTAAAAGGAATATTGATATTTTGTGGCGTAGATAGTGAAGGAAGGCACTGCTACAAACCCCACTTAATCTCTGTGATAGAGTCTCTAAGGGTAAAACGCCTTAGCATGGGGTAGTCTATAAGTGGGGACACTCTGTGCGAATGTCCTGGTTGAATAAACTCTACTACATATGGCATCATTTTTTATGACCTGGTGTATGGAAAATGACAGCATTAAAGTGTAACTGTTATTTCAGAGTAATTGAATTAGGAATGCAGGGATGGATAACACAGGCCTCCCATATGTATGCAGAATTTGTAAACGAGCAAACTGTTATATCAAGGCATGTTTTAATTCCTAGGCTAGTAGATATCAGCTGCTGAACAATCAGTAGCCACCACTGCAACATTACTAAATCCTTCCAGATATACTCTACATTGACTCCTACCTCTGCTCATTTCATCCCAATTTTCGTGACTCCCTACCCTCCTCTGCACATGACCATCCACCCTTAACCATTCCATGCTCCTGTACTTGCAATAATACTTCTGGCACTATGCCTCCAATAAGGTCCCCTCACCAATTCTTTCATTAACAGAAAATTTGTGTTTAAGTTATAAATCAAAGAAAATTTTACCAGCAACAGTTGTTAAAGTGTATGTCAAATCAAAAACTTTTTTCTAAAGGGTTATGGAAGGTTTTTGGAAGGATTAGAGCTGCTGTCCATTATTCTGTTTGAGATTTGTCTTCACTTCCTGTCCTCTTGACAAGAGTTTCACCAGACAGGAAACGAGGGAAAGACTGCAACTGGGGCAAAGATAGAAAGGATTTTCTGAAAGGCATCACATTCTTCTCTAGAATTAGTTCTGAAAAGTAAAATTGCTTTTTAACATGTTCTAAGAACATAATCTTTCTCTAAGACATTCCCATATAAAGAACAAGAGTAGAGATAATGCTTCCCTGCAGCATCTCATGTTCTCTCCCTAATTTCTGAATAGTGAATGACAATCTGCATTAAAACCTTGTGTTTGCTGCCTGAAAGCCAAGTTATAATCAATTTCTACATTTCTCTACAATCTTGCTACTGAGTTGTGAATCAATCCATTTCTCCTTTTACTGTATGTTATATGAAATGCATGCTTGCAATCCATAAAGAGCAACTATTTATTTACTGGTTCCCTATTACGTCTGTCATTATACACAAAGGATCATATCAGAGTGTTTGGATTCCCCTTTTGTGATTATACATTGACTATCTGTCTCGCTATTTTCCTTGCTCATATTTTCAAAGGTTTTCCAATTTCATGCTTTCAGTGTGATTGAATCTAATTTGCAAAAATATAGTTTCTATTAAATAAAGCCAAATTTCCAGATATCTAATTTATTCAGATCATTCAGTTTTCCTTAACCCCTTTTTGACTGATAAAAGGTGTTGCTGGTAAAAGGTTCATGAAAACCATACACAGAAGATGAATGGAACTAAAATTCTAATCCATCTCTTTAAATGAGAAATTAATTGACTATATAGTCAACACCTCTTAGTGCTGCTTCCCTGAACTTCTGATCGTCACAGGAAAGAGTTAAAAGATATGTTCACCTTCCTGAAAATGTTACATCCATGTTCTGGCTCCATGCACACTGGGCTTAAAAAAAGTCTGTTCACTTTGGAGTAAAAAATGCTCACATAGAACATTTTTTGTACAAATTTTAGACAAGTTTAGAAGAGTTTTACATTGTTTTCAGGCAGAACACAAAACTCCTGTGGAAGCAACGTTTTTTACGCCAGTGTGCATGGAGCCTCAGGGTGTAACATGTAACATGTTCAGCATCTACCTACCCCCCCCCCCACACACACACATACAGCCGTGTTATTCATTCACAGTGTCCTGTGACTCAATGAACTACAACTACTGTCATCCTTTGCAGCTGACGGCGTGTAGCTCTCAATGAACTACCAGGGTGCTGATGAGTGCTCTAGGTAGTTCATTGAGCTTCCTGTCATTCAGTAACTGCCTCTGGTATGGGCAGACAGCTATACAGTCTGCAGAAGCCTGGGATTACACCCACAATCAACAGATCATGGGTCCAATGCTTTACAGGCTCCTAAATAAAAATAATAATAATAAGTGTAAAGGCTAGCTGGAGGCTAGCCTGTATTTGTGGGAGGAGTCTGAGAGGGCTATTTAAGCCTCCTCCTCTGTCAGGCCAGGGCTCGTTGGCGTTTCTGGGTTCAGAAGGAGGTGGGGCTTACACGTCACTTCCGGGTCCTTGTTAAGCCACGGTCGGCTGCAACATGGTGGCGGTGCTCCACCGGGGAGTTTTCCTGCCCACCCACCTGGACTCCCCTCGGCACCCACATTCATGGGTCACCGCTTCTCCCGGTGTTCCAGCGGGGGGGGGTGATTGGCCGCCCGCCCGCCACCGACTCCTTTCCCCATGTAAATCCAGCTCCACGAGGGAGCCGCTCGCCAGCCAGCTCCTCTCTCCCCTTACCAGCTTGCTCCATGTGGGAGCCGCCCGCCCGCTTCTCCGGGTGTAAAAGGGGGGATGTTCAGCCAGCCGCCTGCTCCTCTCCTCATACGGCTCCACGAGGGGGCCGCCCGCCCGCTTCTCCCGGCACTTATGTTGGGGGGAGGGGGGGCGTCCATCCATCCTCCACCCACCCTCCTTCCCCTCGGCTTCATCTAGTCAGGGTGCTGCCTGCCTGCTTCTCCCGGCGCTCATGCCGGTGGGAGGGGGCGACGTCCGGCCATTACCTTAGCTGCCGCTCGCTTCTCACAGCACTTATGCCGGGGGGCGTCTGTCCATTACCTTAGCTGCCCCCAGCTTCTCCCTTTCATCCTAATGTGCCTGCCAGAGCTGTGGGGGCCGCCCGCTTCTCCCGGCACTCATGTGCTTTTTCTGTCTCAGCATTTCTGTCATAGCGTTTCTGCCCCAGGATTCTGTCATGGCATTTCTGCCCCAGGATTCTGTCATGGCATTTCTGCCCCAGGATTTTCTTTCATGGCATTTCTGCCCCAGGGTTTCTGTCATGGCATTTCTGCCTCAGGGTTTCTGTCATGGTATTTCTGCCTCAGGGTTTCTGTCATGGCATTTCTGCCTCAGGGTCTCATGGTATTTCTGCCTCAGCGTTTTTGTCATTGCATTTCTGCCCCAACATTTAGTTTCAGCATTTAGTTTCAGCATTTCTGTCATAGCGTTGCTGTCCTTGTGTTTCTGCCCCAAGATTTCTGTCATAACGTTTCTGTCTCAGTGTTCAGTCTCAGCATTTCTGCCATAGCATTTCAGCCTCAGCATTTCTCAGAGGGGCATTGTTGTTCAGTCACGGCATATACTCCAGTAGCTGTTTTCATCTTCATTGTTTGTCATGTCTCATAGTTTTTTGCTCATGTTTGTACTAGGGTCAGTTAGCTAGGGCTCACATGTCAGGATCTGTCACGTCTACAGATCCATACGGGCTGAGGTTTCATTTGTTAATGATTGTTGACCACAATCTTCTTGCCCGTATAACATACGTCATACGATGCACGTTCATTCACCACACCTGTACTGGGTACACCAGCCCTGAGCTTTCAGTTAATTACCTGTCTCTGCGCAGCAGGTTACTCGCGCTCACTCACTACTTACACGAGGGGTTCATTCACGCGCAGTGGTCTTGACATTTCTGCTCATGTTCTCATACTTAGATAGGCACAGAGGGGCGTTGTTGTTCTCATGTCTTGGTGTCTGTCATTTCTCTTGTTCATGTTCTCAGGTTGGGCTGCATTGGCATTCATCATCCCCTTGTTGGTCCTTAAGTGGTAGGTTTGGGCAAAAGTCGTCATGATTCTGGATTCAACTCTTGGCCCTGATCTCTTGTCTAGGATGTGGCCTGGAAGACTGCTCAGGGATGTCAGTCCAGTCATCTTTTCCGTTCCCCAGCCGGTTCCAGATAGGGGGGTTTCAGTCACTTTGGGTAAGACTGTTTCATGCCATGGGACTTATTTCCCCGGGGTGGAGTCTGGCCCTCCTTCCTCGGTTCAGGATTCAGATTCAGATTCAGACTCGGTTGCCAGGTCACAGGCTGAAGCATGACCCAATCAAATCAGGTGGGACCAGTATTCTGTGTCTGGCATGGTTTTCCATGTTGTCAATGCTTATTGCCATAGTGCATGGGCCTCATCCACCTACTCTATCACATCCTTCAGGTATTTAGCATTTTTGACTCCTGCCAGTTGTCCTTTGGCACTCACCCTCGCACTTCCCCATACCAGTATGGGTAGGCCAGGGCTTGGGGGGTTTCTCTGAGCACTTCACTGGTGTCCGGTTGAAGTTTCGTTCTTCTCGGCTATCATTTTGCAGGGGCTCCTCAGGACAGCCATGGCTCCCCTTCCCCCACGCATCCTCTCATTCACAAGCAGTTCATTCTCATGTCTGGGTCGTCTTGGGCTTCAGGCTCTGTCCAATTGTTCACGGGACATTTAGTTGTGTTCTGGGTAGCTTAGGTTCTGTAGGGGGTTCTGTCTCATCACCAAGTCAGGAGTCGGGGGGGTTTCTCTTGTCATAGCGGACACTTATCGGATATATACTGTTGCCATCCGGGCGCGCACTACTCCACTTGATGGATTGTTACCTTCCCTTCTTCACCTAAATTTATGTCTTTTTGCCCTCTTTTCAGGCATACTGACCAGTCAGGCCAAAGCACACCTCAGGCCTTGGTGCTTAGGAGTATCACTTTCTCACTCGAAGACTCTGACTACAAGTGTAAAGGCTAGCTTGTGGGAGGAGTCTGAGAGGGCTATTTAAGCCTCCTCCTCTGTCATTCCAGGGCTCGTTGGTGTTTCTGGGTTCCCACCCACCCGTTTCCCCCAATCTTCATACTCATAATACTTTTTCTTACATTCAGGGTATGCCCTCTTTTCAGGCATACTGACCAGTCAGGCCAAGGCACACCTCAGGCCTTGGTTCTTAGGAGTATCACTTTCTCACTCGAAGACTCATATTTTTACCAGCAAAAAATGTATATATTTTCTTTTTTTTATTAAAGGCGAACTTATCCTTTAAGTGGAAAGTTCAGATTTGAGCCAGTTTGTTAGCTTGAAGAAGGGACAGAGGAGGAAGGAGGAGAAATGGAGTGCCTTGCCATCCTAGGCTATAGGGTTGTGTGTTTCTATTGATGCACACAGTGTAAGGAATCACAACTATAGTCCCTGCTAGGGATGGTCCCAATGATCAAGTCAAACGTAAGAGATTGCAGTGCATTGACGGCTGCTGATTGGCCAAAGAATGGACCTGACCTGCATGCTTTGGCCAATCACCGCACGATGTGCTGCGAGAGCCATGATTGTCCAAAAGCAGGGTGCTCAGGGGCTAAGTCCACGCCCCACATTAAATAAGGCTGCTGCTTACACGCCGTCCGTATACAGTGTATGAATGGAGGATAGGCAGGTAGTGCACAGTCAGTCTATGTAGTGTGTATGTATGTATGTGTATGTGTGTGTGTGTGTGTGTGTATATATATATATATATATATATATATATATATATATATGTGACAGACCTAGCCGGGAGAGAGACTTTTGGAGGGGACTGTATGCTAGCCTCTTGCCGATCGATCGTGGGCCCTTGCATTTGGGGGAACGCGGTGCTCTTTGTGAGCTGTATGCCTGGGGACCCTGGATTTGCCATATTGGAATAGTGGCTGATTCATAATGCTGGGACAGATACTGTTAGGAGATGCTGATGTAAATTCCACACCTGTCTGTCTATTGTCTGCTAAAATGTGTATTGTAAATAAGTCTACTATGGGATCTAAGAGTCATTAGATCCCCATTGTTATTTGTGTTAATTAACTCTGCTATTGTGTGAAGAAGAGTCTATGTTGATTGTGATAATGTTGATTGGATTTTCTGAACTACAAGACGGCCAGTCTGGCCTAACGGTTATGTCTGATTCATCTAGGCTGTCTAAAGGGATTAGTTAATTAGCTCATGTTAATTAGGTTAATTAGGTTACAGCTGTATTGTTAGAGTAATATGAGCAGGAGGTCTGCACCTCCACTTTGAGTGTATAAAAGTCTGTATTTTGCAATAAAGGATATTCCTGTTTGAACTTACATACAGCCTGCCTGGTGTTTGTTCTGAGCTATCACAACTGGACTAGAATGGCACATAGCTGTAGTTCTAATCCTGGAACATTGGATGACCGAACAATCAGATGGTGCGATCTTCAGTCTGATTCTATAGCAGCAGAGGAGTGTAGGGAGAGTGGAACCGAGCGAGCAAGGGGCACGTTACATTGGTTGGCAGCTGTGGGATTTGCTCTCCAGTTACTGGGACACTCCAAACCAGCCTGCTGGAGAGCCACGCTGGAAGACTTACTTGAGAGCCGTGGAGGGAATGGTGGGATCGTGCTTCCTTGCTGTGAACACATCCAAACCATCACCTGGATCCAAGGTAGCAGGATAGCAGGAGAGGAGAAATACCAGCCACCATGGATGAGGAATTCAGAAGGAGGTTGCGAGAGGAGATACAGCACAGAGGACCAGTATCAGAGCAGGTCCTGCTAGGATGATTTGATTCTATCCGCTGTGAACTCTGGAAGGAAGCGCTAGCCCGTGAGCAGCGACACCAGGGAAAAGTTCTCCCCTCCATCCATGTGAGGTACTGGTCGCAGTATGAAGTGTGAATGCTGTTTTTGGGGGAACAGCCAAACCAGGAGTGGACAGCCGAGTTAAGCAGGCTGATCCGGGCAGAAATGCGGTTGGACGAGAGCTACAGAGCCCTCCAGTGGTATGTAGCCCAAGTGTGCCCATGGACAGCGGATGACAGCCCCACGGAAGGCTTTGACTACTATGGCCTTGGATTGTTATACTGGAGGCTGTCCAGGGACCCTGACTTTGGAAGTGATCGGGAGTGGCGTTTGGAGGAAATAATGGAGCACAGAGAGCGGAGACTGAATGTCTCAGAAGTGCACTGGGCACTGGAAGATTTGGAGTTTCTGGCCGTTCAGGAATGGGAGTTGGAGATTGCCTACAAACAGCTGTTAGACTCTGCTCAGCAGCAGGGTGATGCTCCCTTTGCCTGGGACTATCATGAAATACCAGTTGACAACTCTGAAATCCTGGCTGAAGAGTTGACAATGTGGCAGTGTAACGGTGTGCTTTGCCAACCTGCACCCGCAGCTATGGAGGGGGAGGTCTTATGGTGGATGCAGCAAGTGCTGACTGACCTTGATGAACCTGTTTCTGCATTGGATGATCTTGGATGGAGGAATGTGCCTGTCCAGCAGAATGCCAGAAAATCGGTAGTGGAAAATCTGAAGATTGCCGTTCCCAAACCTGAAGTGCTGACAACAGGGCAGAGCTCTGCTAACCTCTGCCCAGCACTGATAGCATCTTCTGGGTTCCATGGAGAGGAGATGGTGAACCTTTATCCCCAGACACCAGTTGCAGAGACAGGGGATTTGATAGACTTTTCTGCTGAGGAAGAACAACCTGGTGAGCCTCCAGCAGAAGAAGAGCTGTTATTAGGGCCAAACTTCACTGTGCTCTGCCCAGCACCAACAGAAGTATCTGTGAAGTTACAGGGAACTTCCCCAGCTGAAGTGCTGGCAACCGGGCAGAGGGTCCAAGAGCTCTGCCCTACACCTGCGGTGGTTCCGGAGGCTCAGGGTGAGAAGGTGGCAATCACTTCCCAGCAGCAGATACAGGGGGAGAAGGGAGAGGAGGTGTGTGTTGTCCCTCCCCAACAGTTACCCGGAGCAGATGGTGTGGGGTTTCCAGCAGAAGGGCTGGCAACAGGGCCGAGTACTGCTAGCCTCTGCCCTCAACTAACAGAGGATGGATTTCCTGTAAAGGTGGACGGGACTTCAGTCTCCACCTGCATACCCCAGGGATGCTGGGCAGTCGGACCAGATCCCCAACAGCATGACAGAGTGAGCCCAGACACCCTGTCTTCTCTCCAGCGGCAGAAAGGACTCCAGGGAGAAGGGCCAGTCCAGGCCTCTCCCCAGTGGCAGATATGTTCTCTGAGAGAGGCAGAGGTTGGCTGGGTGAGTAATGCTTTGTTTGGAACAATTTGTTTGGGGTACTGTGTGGGTACAGGCCTTAGAGGACTGGAACTACTGACTAACTTTGGAGTCCACCCGTCTGGGGTCTCCTCCTGTGTTAGTCTCCTGCCAAAAGGGGAGAAATGTGACAGACCTAGCCGTGAGAGAGTCTTTTGGAGGGGACTGTATGCTAGCCTCTTGCTGATCGATCGTGGGCCCTTGCATTTGGGGGAACGCGGTGCTCTTTGTGAGCTGTATGCCTGGGGACCCTGGATTTGCCATATTGGAATAGTGGCTGATTCATAATGCTGGGACAGATACTGTTAGGAGATGCTGATGTAAATTCCACACCTGTCTGTCTATTGTCTGCTAAAATGTGTATTGTAAATAAGTCTACTATGGGATCTAAGAGTCATTAGATCCCCATTGTTATTTGTGTTAATTAACTCTGCTATTGTGTGAAGAAGAGTCTATGTTGATTGTGATAATGTTGATTGGATTTTCTGAACTACAAGACGGCCAGTCTGGCCTAACGGTTATGTCTGATTCATCTAGGCTGTCTAAAGGGATTAGTTAATTAGCTCATGTTAATTAGGTTAATTAGGTTACAGCTGTATTGTTAGAGTAATATGAGCAGGAGGTCTGCACCTCCACTTTGAGTGTATAAAAGCCTGTATTTTGCAATAAAGGATATTCCTGTTTGAACTTACATACAGCCTGCCTGGTGTTTGTTCTGAGCTATCACAACTGGACTAGAACGGCACATAGCTGTAGTTCTAATCCTGGAACATTGGATGACCGAACAATCAGATGGTGCGATCTTCAGTCTGATTCTATAGCAGCAGAGGAGTGTAGGGAGAGTGGAACCGAGCGAGCAAGGGGCACGTTACATTGGTTGGCAGCTGTGGGATTTGCTCTCCAGTTACTGGGACACTCCAAACCAGCCTGCTGGAGAGCCACGCTGGAAGACTTACTTGAGAGCCGTGGAGGGAATGGTGGGATCGTGCTTCCTTGCTGTGAACACATCCAAACCATCACCTGGATCCAAGGTAGCAGGATAGCAGGAGAGGAGAAATACCAGCCACCATGGATGAGGAATTCAGAAGGAGGTTGCGAGAGGAGATACAGCACAGAGGACCAGTATCAGAGCAGGTCCTGCTAGGATGATTTGATTCTATCCGCTGTGAACTCTGGAAGGAAGCGCTAGCCTGTGAGCAGCGACACCAGGGAAAAGTTCTCCCCTCCATCCATGTGAGGTACTGGTCGCAGTATGAAGTGTGAATGCTGTTTTTGGGGGAACAGCCAAACCAGGAGTGGACAGCCGAGTTAAGCAGGCTGATCTGGGCAGAAATGCGGTTGGACGAGAGCTACAGAGCCCTCCAGTGGTATGTAGCCCAAGTGTGCCCATGGACAGCGGATGACAGCCCCACGGAAGGCTTTGACTACGATGGCCTTGGATTGTTATACTGGAGGCTGTCCAGGGACCCTGACTTTGGAAGTGATCGGGAGTGGCGTTTGGAGGAAATAATGGAGCACAGAGAGCGGAGACTGAATGTCTCAGAAGTGCACTGGGCACTGGAAGATTTGGAGTTTCTGGCCGTTCAGGAATGGGAGTTGGAGATTGCCTACAAACAGCTGTTAGACTCTGCTCAGCAGCAGGGTGATGCTCCCTTTGCCTGGGACTTTCATGAAATACCAGTTGACAACTCTGAAATCCTGGCTGAAGAGTTGACAATGTGGCAGTGTAACGGTGTGCTTTGCCAACCTGCACCCGCAGCTATGGAGGGGGAGGTCTTATGGCGGATGCAGCAAGTGCTGACTGACCTTGATGAACCTGTTTCTGCATTGGATGATCTTGGATGGAGGAATGTGCCTGTCCAGCAGAATGCCAGAAAATCGGTAGTGGAAAATCTGAAGATTGCCGTTCCCAAACCTGAAGTGCTGACAACAGGGCAGAGCTCTGCTAACCTCTGCCCAGCACTGATAGCATCTTCTGGGTTCCATGGAGAGGAGATGGTGAACCTTTATCCCCAGACACCAGTTGCAGAGACAGGGGATTTGATAGACTTTTCTGCTGAGGAAGAACAACCTGGTGAGCCTCCAGCAGAAGAAGAGCTGTTATTAGGGCCAAACTTCACTGTGCTCTGCCCAGCACCAACAGAAGTATCTGTGAAGTTACAAGGAACTTCCTCAGCTGAAGCGCTGGCAACCGGGCAGAGGGTCCAAGAGCTCTGCCCTACACCTGCGGTGGTTCCGGAGGCTTAGGGTGAGAAGGTGGCAATCACTTCCCAGCAGCAGATACAGGGGGAGAAGGGAGAGGAGGTGTGTGTTGTCCCTCCCCAACAGTTACCCGGAGCAGATGGTGTGGGGTTTCCAGCAGAAGGGCTGGCAACAGGGCCGAGTACTGCTGGCCTCTGCCCTCAACTAACAGAGGATGGATTTCCTGTAAAGGTGGATGGGACTTCAGTCTCCACCTGCATACCCCAGGGATGCTGGGCAGTCGGACCAGATCCCCAACAGCATGACAGAGTGAGCCCAGACACCCTGTCTTCTCTCCAGCGGCAGAAAGGACTCCAGGGAGAAGGGCCAGTCCAGGCCTCTCCCCAGTGGCAGATATGTTCTCTGAGAGAGGCAGAGGTTGGCTGGGTGAGTAATGCTCTGTTTGGAACAATTTGTTTGGGGTACTGTGTGGGTACAGGCCTTAGAGGACTGGAACTACTGACTAACTTTGGAGTCCACCCGTCTGGGGTCTCCTCCTGTGTTAGTCTCCTGCCAAAAGGGGAGAAATGTGACAGACCTAGCCGTGAGAGAGACTTTTGGAGGGGACTGTATGCTAGCCTCTTGCTGATCGATCGTGGGCCCTTGCATTTGGGGGAACGGTGCTCTTTGTGAGCTGTATGCCTGGGGACCCTGGATTTGCCATATTGGAAAAGTGGCTGATTCATAATGCTGGGACAGATACTGTTAGGAGATGCTGATGTAAATTCCAACACCTGTCTGTCTATTGTCTGCTAAAATGTGTATTGTAAATAAGTCTACTATGGGATCTAAGAGTCATTAGATCCCCATTGTTATTTGTGTTAATTAACTCTGCTATTGTGTGAAGAAGAGTCTATGTTGATTGTGATAATGTTGATTGGATTTTCTGAACTACAAGACGGCCAGTTTGGCCTAACGGTCATGTCTGAGTCATCTAGGCTGTCTAAAGGGATTAGTTAATTAGCTCATGTTAATTAGGTTAATTAGGTTACAGCTGTATTGTTAGAGTAATATGAGCAGGAGGTCTGCACCTCCACTTTGAGTGTATAAAAGCCTGTATTTTGCAATAAAGGATATTCCTGTTTGAACTTACATACAGCCTGCCTGGTGTTTGTTCTGAGCTATCACAACTGGGTTAGAACGGCACATAGCTGTAGTTCTAATCCCGGAACATTGGATGACCGAACAATCAGATGGTGCGATCTGCAGTCTGATTCTATAGCAGCAGAGGAGTGTCGGGAGAGTGGAACCGAGCGAGCAAGGGGCTCGTTACAATATATATATATATATATATATATATATATATATATATATATATATATATATCTATATAATATATACAGTGGAGAGTATATAGTGCAGTCCGTAGAGTATATTATACAGTTCAGAGTATATAGTGCAGTCCGTATAGTATCTATAATACAGTTCAGAGTATATAGTGCAGTCCGTGTAGTAAATATAATACAGTGGAGAGTATATAGTACAGTCTGTATATTGTATATTATTATTATTATACAGTACAGGATTTATATAGCGCCAACAGTTTACGCAGCGCTTTACAACATTAGGGAGGACAGTACAAGTACAATGCAATTCAATACAGGAGGAATCAGAGGGTCCTGCTCGTTAGAGCTTACAATCTAGGAGGGAGGGTCAAGTTATACAAAAGGGTAATAGCTGTGGGGGGATGAGCTAATGAAGAAAATAGAGCAGTTGTTAGATGGAGGCAGGATAGGCTTCTCTGAAGAGGAAAGTTTTCAGGGATCGCCTAAATGTGGATAAATTTGGAGACAGTCTGACAGATTGGGGTAGAGAATTCCAGAGGATGGGCGAGGCTCGGGAGAAGTCCTGGAGGCGGATATGGGAGGAGGTGATGAGGGAGCTAGAGAGCAGGAGGAACGGAGAGGGCGATTAGGTTGGTATTTTGAGACTAGGCTAGTGATGTAGCTGGGGGCAGAGTTGTGGATGGCTTTGTAACTTATTGTTAGTATTTTGAATGTAATTCTTTGGGCGAGTGGCAGCCAATGGAGGGATTGGCAGAGGGGGGTAGCAGACACTGAGCGGTTTGTAAGGTGGATGAGTCTGGCAGCAGCAATAATGATGGACTGAAGGGGGGATAGTCTATTTAAAGGTAAGCCAATGAGGAGGGAGTTGCAGTAGTCGAGGCAAGAGATAACCAGGGAGTGAATCAGGAGCTTTGTGGTTTCGTTGGTTAGAAAGGGACGTAGTTTAGAGATGTTGCGGAGGTTGAGGTGGCAAGCTTTGGAAAGTGATTGGATGTGGGGCCGAAAGGAGAGTTCAGAATCCAGGATAACACCTAGTACCCTGACATGTGGGGACGGATGGATGGTTGTGCCATTGCTCTTGACAGACAAGTCAGGGGAAGAGGCATGTGAGGGAGGAAATATTATAAGCTCGGTTTTGGACAAGTTGAGTTTGAGGAAGTGGTGTGACATCCATACAGATATGTCGGTTAGTAAGTTAGTGATGCATGAGGAGACTGATGGAGTGAGTTGAGGGGTGGAGAGATAGATTTGTGTGTCGTCAGCGTAGAAATGATATTGAAAACCATGAGAGGCTGACCCAGGGAAGAGGTGTAGATTGAAAATAAAAGAGGTCCAAGAACAGAACCTTGGGGGACCCCGACAGAGAAGGGAAAAGGAGTGGAGGAAGTAGAATTGTAAGTGACACTGAAGGTGCATTGGGATAGGTAGGATGAGAACCACTGAAGAGCACAGTCACGGAGACCGAGGGAGTAAAGTTTTTTGAGGAGGAGGGGGTGGTCAACCGTGTCAAAGGCAGCTGAAAGATCCAGAAGTAGGAGTACAGAATAGTGTCCATTGGTTTTTGCAGTTAGTAGGTCATTTGTGAGTTTTAAAAGAGCAGATTCTGTGAAGTGTTGAGGGCGAAATCCAGATTGAAGGGGATCAAGAAGTTTTTTTTTAATGAGGTGGTCACTCAGTTGGTTGTAAACCAGGCGTTCAAGGAGTTTAGAGGAAAAGGGGAGCAAGGAAATAGGGCGTAGGTTGTTAAGATTGGTAGGGTCCAAGGACGGCTTTTTAAGTACGGGGGTGACCAGTGCATGTTTTAGAGCATTGGGGAAGATTGAAGATGTGGGTTAGAGAGTATAGGATGGAGTCAGAGGGCGACCATAGCATATGAGAGGGAATAGGGTCCAGGGGACAGGTGGTTAGGTGGGCGATAGAAAGGAGTTTAGCAACTTCGTCTGTAGTAGCAGATTTGAATAGGGGGAGTGTCAGTTGTACCTGTTGACATGGGGTCTTAGCTGGGGGAGATACCTGTAGAGTGGAGATTTCATCGCGGATTGTATCAATCTTGTTTTTGAAGTGATTAGCGATCTCCTGGGCAGTGAGTCAGTGGGTGGAGGCGGTGGAGGACAAAGTAGAGAGTTGAAGGTAGAGAAGAGTTTACGGGGACTAGATGAGAAGGTGTTAATAAGAGCTGTGAAATAGGTTTGCTTGGCAGTGTGGAGGAAAGAATAGTATTTTTGGAGGGCAGTTTTTTATTGGTTGAAGTCTTTGAGAGACTTATGCCCTGTACACACGGTCGGACTTTGTTCGGACATTCCGACAACAAAATCCTAGGATTTTTTCCGACGGATGTTGGCTCAAACTTGTCTTGCATACACACGGTCACACAAAGTTGTCGGAAAATCTGATCGTTCAAAACACGGTGATGTAAAACACGTACATCGGGACTATAAACGGGGCAGTGGCCAATAGCTTTCATCTCTTTATTTATTCTCAGCATGCGTGGCACTTTGTCCGTCGGATTTGTGTACACACGATCGGAATTTCCGACAACGGATTTTGTTGTTGGAAAATTTTATATCCTGCTCTCAAACTTTGTGTGTCGGAAAATCCGATGGAAAATGTGTGATGGAGCCTACACATGGTCGGAATTTCCGACAACAAGGTCCTATCACACATTTTCCGTCGGAGAATCCGAAAGGTGTGTACGGGGCATTAGTCTTGTGCCACAGACGCTCAAGAGCGCAACTACGTTTTTTGAGAATTTTAGTGTCATCTGTTTGCCAGGGTTGTAGGGGTCGAGGCCTGATTCTGCGTGTAGTGAGGGGAGCGAGCTTGTCCAGGGTGGAGGACAGAGATTTATTGTAGATGGACGTGGCTTGGTTGGGGCAGGGCAGGGAAGAGATTTTGTCATAGAGGTGGTCAGTAGCAGAATAGAGGAGAGAGGAGTTGAAGTTGCGAAAATTTCTACGAGTGATGGTTAGGCGATTGGAGGGAAAGGTGGTGGAAGACAGGGGGAGGGAGAAACTAATTAGGTGATGGTCGGAGAGAGGAAAAGGATTGTTTGAGAAGTTGCATGGAGTGCATAGGTAGGAGAATACAAGGTCAAGGGTGTTGCCATCAGAGTGAGTAGAAGCCTGTACCCATTGTTTTAGGTCAAATGAAGAGGTTAGACTAAGAAGTTTAGAAGTAGCAGGAGTGTTTGTATTAGCAGAGATGTTGAAATCACCGAGAAGGTTAGTGTAAATTTCTGAAGAGAGGAAGTAGGGTAGGGTATATATATATCTGACCGATGCGTTCAGACAATTTTTTAGTCCGCAGCCCCAAGGTATAATCGGTTCCAGCAACCATAGCCAACGTCTGTTTTACATGGTGGAGGAATACCTAGGGGCAAGATCTGACTTGGACACCTTTCCCACCGAAAATCCTCTGGGTTACTGGGTCTTGAGGATGGATCACTGGCCAGAACTTGCACAGTATGCAATTGAGCTACTGGCCTGTCCTGCATCCAGCATTCTTTCAGAACACACATTCAGTGCTGCTGGAGGCTTTGTAACTGATCACAGGATGTGCCTGTCCACTGACAATCGACTGACGTTCATAAAAATGAATCAGTCTTGGATCACCACCAGCTACCAAGCACCTGATACTGATGTAACAGAATAATTTTTTTTGAAATGTCAGATCCCTTCAAGACTGCCTATGCTGATGCTGAGTGACTACCCTGGTATGCTGAGTGACTATCCTCTTCCTCCTCAATGATCATGCTGATAGCTTGTAAGAATATTTTGGGTTCTGGGCGCCGCCACCAGTGGCTAAGGCCCAATTTTTCAGCCCCTGTTTAACAGGGGTGTGTAATTACAATTTCTGATGCAATATTTTGCAGGAGGGCTCATTCCTGCGCTCCAACTAGAGTATCTGTGAGCGGTTGCAGTGTTGTGGCACCAGCACCAGTGCCTAAGGCCCAATTTTTCAGCCCCTGTTTAACAGGGGAGTGTAATTACAAATTTTGATGCAATATTTTGCAGCAGGGCTCAATCCTGCGCTCCAACTAGAGTATCTGTGAGGGGTTGCAGTGTTGTGGCACCAGTGTTTAAGGCCCAATTTTTCTGCCCCTTTTCAACAGGGACATGTAATTACAATTCTTGATCTAATATTTCACAGCAGGGCCCATTTCTGTGCCCACCAAGAGTAACTGTGAGGGCTTACAGTGTTGTGGCAACACCAACACCACCACCATCAAAGGCCCAATTTTTCTGACCCTGTTCAACAGGGGCATGTAATTACAATTCTTGATCTAATATTTTTTACAGCAGAGCCCATTCCTGCGCCCACCAAGAGTAATTGTGAGGGCTTACAGTGTTGTGGCAACACCAACACCTAAGGCCCCAACTTCTGCAGAGTATATAGTGGGAAAAAAGTGGGAAAAATGTGTCTCCTCCCCACTGATGCTTTATCACCAATCCTTGTTTCACTAAAACCCCCAAATTTTCAAAAAACACTTGTCATTGGGATGGAAAGTGAGGTGAAATCTTCTGCAGAGGTGCACAGACAGCAAAACAAATGTTACAGGGGTGATAACCCTTCCCCATGTTTTCCAAAAAGCTTAAAAATAGATTTTTTGGCTGGAGCTACACTTTAAAAATGTACCAGTTCAAAATTACAAACAGATTCTTTTTTTTACTTTATATTTCTTTATTGAAGTTTCAAAAAGATACATACACGTTATAGCCATAACAGTAGTAGTAACAACAGAAGTTCCGACTAGAAACAATCTTTACCATGAGCAATATCATGTTAAATGTAAACAGTACAATTTGAACTGGGGTTGGGTAAGAATAAAAAGATAGTCGAGTAGTGATAGGTTCTAGACGGGGAAAAAGGGGGGGTCATGGGTGGGGGGAAGGCTGGAGGAGGGAGGGAGAAAGGGGGGAAGAGGGGGGGAAGAGCACCAGCAGGTTTGAGATAAAGAATAAGCGGTCACTGAGTGGTTTACATTTGAATAGTTACATTTTGACAGTACATTTTGGATGGCGTAACCAAAGAGACCACATATCTTTGAATTTATCTAAGCATGAGTTTTTCCTAGCTACTATTTTTTCCATTTCACATTGAAAGTTGAGGTCAGCGACAGTACTTGAGATGGAGGGGATTTTAGCAGATTTCCAAAATCTGGTAATATTCAATTTGGCAGCATGGAATAGGTGGATAACACCACATCTAGCTAGAGATGGAATTTTTTCTATGCCAATATGTAGAAGGGCTAGAGCAGGAAACAGGGACCAGGGTGTCCCAGTAATGGAGGAGACTAAGGTGAATATTTGGGTCCAGTAGGAACTCAGGGATTTGCAGAACCAGAGGGTATGCGCGATGGAGCCTATACTTCCATAATTACTCCAGCAAGATGGGGGGTGGCCAGGGTACATTTTAGAAAGTCGGTAAGGTGTGAGATACCATCTATGAATGGTTTTCTGGTAGGATTCCCAGTGGTTGGTACAGTGAGATGCTTTAAAGGTTTTTGCAAATGCCCTTAGCCACTGGTCTTGGGTGAAAGGGATATTTAATTCTTTGGCCCATTTATTTAGGGAATGCACTTGAGAGCAGCATCTGGTGTCGCTAAGGCAAGAGTACATCAGGGAGATACCTTTGCTAGGATATATGTTAGAGAAGTAATATAGGTATATTGTGTGGGAATTTTTACTGTGGAGAGTAGTTTAGATGCGTTTAGGAAATGAGATATTCGAGCATATGTGTAAGCTTCCGAGCTTGGGAGTTTGAATTTAGTTTGGAGAGCCTCAAATGTTTGTAGTGAATTGTGATTTATCAGATCACCGATGGTCAGTATGCCGGCTGAGTGGCACTGAGAGAGATTCAAATCAGGAATGCAGGAGGATATGGCTCTTAGCGGTATTGGTATTGTTTTACTAGGCGAATTGTGAGGGTACGCGGTAGAAAGTTTTTTCCAGGCCAACATGGAGGCAGAGATCATAGGGTAGTGTATCGAAGGGTTGGGGAGTAGCCTGCTGTCGATAGTAAGAGGCAGTCTATTAGGGTAGCAGGTTGTGGGTAGGAGGCTTCCATAGTGGACCATTGTTTTTCAGGCGTAGGATGCCACCAAAAATATAGTTGGTCTAATATTGAGGCGAAGTAGTAATTGCTAATATGGGGCAATCCAGCTCCGCCTATACTGTGGGGCCTAGTGAGTATGTAGCCAGTGCACCTAGGTGGTTTAGAATCCCAGACAAATTTGGTTAGTTGCCTTTGGATTGATTTCAGGAGGGAGCGAAGGACAGGTAGAATGAGTGTTCTAAATAAGTAAAGAAGCTTTGGCAGTATTATCATTTTGAGGGTAGCTATATGCCCCAGCGTAGAGAGGCCTATGCTGCGTAGAGATTTCAGTAGCGTGGGTAAGTTTCGAGAGAAGGTTTGGAAGTTTAAGTCAATCAGTCGTTTTAGGTTGGGGGTAATCTGAATGCTTAAGTATGGAATAGATGTGCTCGCCCATACAAAGGGTAAGGTGGATTTCAAGTGGGTAGTCAATTGTGGTGGGAGATGTACAGGGAGGACTATGGATTTTGTGGCATTGAGTTTATAATAAGAGACAGAGCTAAATTGGTGGAGGGTATTTTGTATTGCCTGTAGGGACTGGGTGGGATTAGTGGCCATCAGAACCAAGTCGTCTGCAAATAGACTAATTTTGTTGTCCGTGCCATTGCAGGGAATGCCTGAGATTAATGGATTGGATCTAATTTAAGAGGTCAAGGGTTCCATTAGCAGGGCAAAAATGAGTGGGGAAAGGGGCACCCCTGTCGTGTACCATTAGAAATTTCGAAAGGGGCGGAGTACTGTAGCTGATGGGTTAGAGTACAAGGAGAGGATTGCGCTTTGGAACCATCCAGTAATACCGAATTTAGTCAGCACTGCCTGGAGGAATGTCCAGTGAACTCTATCAAACGCCTTCTCTGCATCAAGGGATAGTAGCAGAGAAGGCATTTGATTTCGTGCAGCCTGGTGTATGAGGTTGAGCACCCTTCTGGTTGCATCAGGTGCCTGCCTGCCTGGTACAAACCCAACCTGGTCTGGGTGAACCAGCTCTGGGAGAAACAGCATTAGTCTGTTGGCAATAACTTTGGCGAGTAGCTTGATGTCAGTATTCAGGAGTGATATTGGCCTATAGTTAGAGGCAACAGAGGTATCCTTCCCAGGTTTTGGGATGGTGGATATAAGTGAGCGTAGCATATCTGTAGGCAAGGAGCCAGAGGAACCAGCAGTGTTGAAGAGGTCTGTTAGTTTAGGAACTAAGATGTTGGCAAATATTTTGTAAAATAGATTAGAGAAGCCATCCTCTCCCGAGGACTTATGAAGAGGGAGGGTTTTGATTGCTCTGAGGACTTCATCTGTAGTGAAGGATTTAGAGATACTTTCAAATTGTGCCTATGAGATTGTAGGTAGATTGATCGGGTCTAAGAAGCTGTGAATTTGCTCCGCTGTTGGTTGGGAAGTGAGAGGGTCCTTTCTGAGATTATAGAGGGATGCGTAGAAGTCACTAAACGCATTTGCAATTTCCTGAGGGTTAGTTAAAAGTTGCTTTGAAGTGGGGTGGCGGAGAGAAAGAATTTTAGTTTTTGTACGGTGGGCTTTAACCTGTTTCGCTAGAAGTGACCCAGCTCTATTGCCTAATGCATAGAAATTGGCCTTGGAGAATTTAAAGTTATGTTTAAATTTGTGAAGCAAGAGGGTGCGTAATTTTTGTCTTAGCTCTAGGAGCTTAATGGAATGCATGTGGGAGGGGGAGGATTTATTCAGCTTTTTTTTCCTTTGAAATGTTGGACATAATCTCATCGATCTGCTGGGTCTTCTGGTGTTTTGCTCTTTTACTCAGCTTTATGAAAATTCCTCGAAGGTAAGCTTTGTAGGTTGACCAGAGTGTAAATTTGTCGGTGTCAGGCAGTTCATTAAATTCAAAGAAAGATTGATGCCCTGTCTTTATTTCTCATTGAACTTTAGGGTCTTCTAACAGGGAGGTGTCCAGGCTCCATATTCTCGGTGGTCCAGTCTGAAGGGCGCCAAGGGTTATTGAAATAGGGGCATGATCTGACCAGGATATAAGACCAATGTCAGAGTCCATGACATTTTGGAGGGTCCATTTGTCTACCAGGAAGGAGTCAATACGTGAATAGGATAGTTGTGAGTGGCAAAAGTATGTATAGTCACATTCTGAGCCATGTTGTGCTCTCCATACATCGAAGAGATCTAGATCGTGGAGCAGGGGATTCAAAGCTGGCCCGGGGATGACCCTTTTTAGTGGAGGTATCCATGAAGGGGTCGCCAATTATGTTCAGGTCGCCGACCAAGACTAAATTTCCTTGTCTTAAGTTGTTGACCTTCTTGAAGAGGCATCGTAGAAAGCAGAGTTGTCTGGAGTTTGGGCCATATATATTGACCAGGGTGTAGGTGGCTTGAGCGATGGAGCAAATGAGAATGATGTAGCGGCCCTGCGGATCGGCATATGTGTGGAGGTGTTGGAACTGGAGGGTATCGCGGATAGCTGTCAGTACTCCGTTCTTTTTCCTCTGCCCCAAAGCAAGATATATGGTGTCATATCCCTTGAGTCTGAGTTTCGGTGTTTAAGATTCTGCAAAGTGCGTTTCCTGTATAAAAACAATGTCCGCATTTTGATTTGTCAGTTCCCTTTGTAGGTTGGCCAGCTTTTGTGGGCTGTTTAGGCCTTTGATATTTAGGGAAGTTAATTTAATGGGCATGGTAATTTTGTTGGTAACGACCTTTTATGGTAAGTCAGTACTACCAAGTGCTAGGGATGATTGTTCGTAGAGGAGTGTGGTCTGGGGTGGTTGGGTCAGTCCAGTTGTTAGCGATGGGTTGTTGTAGTAGGTCCAGAAGATCTGTTGGAGGCTAGTGTGAAATGGGGAGGTGTTAGGGAAATAATTCACCATCTCAGACCATCCTCGGGCATCAAGGTAATATTTATTGCATATGCAAGAGAAATGAATTGCATTACATGTTCATGCTGCCATCGTCATTTCTGAAGAGAATACTGTGGTACATGTCTTTTTTATAAGCCCTGGACACCCCCTTTCCTGTCTTAAAACATGCCCAGTCTCATGTATTTTCAACTTTATTCTGGACACAACAGGAAAGGTGGAAGTGTCTGTTACAGACTTTATCTTCATCTAACAATGGTTACAGGATACTGACTTGAAAACTCCCCAAGCCAACACAAAAATACAGGATATATTCAAAAAACTGCAAATCTAAGCTAAAATAGTGCTGACTCCATTTTACTACTAGTCTTTAGCTTAATCATATATTCATAGCTTATTTCTAGGCCATGATAAACAAAATGGCGTATTTCATAACTGACATTTAAAGTATAATTTCTCTAACATCTCCCTCCTTTTATACTAATAATGTCAATACTTCAAATATCCAGGTTCTTTTATTTTTTTACCAGGTATTATCATTTAGACAGATAAGTCCTTAGCGAGAGTTGTAAATTCATCATCAGGTTCCGAGTATAGTTCCGTGTTGCTCTGGAGGAGCATAGTTTTTGTTAAAGATGTGTCAATCAGTCTTTGAAGAATTCCCCTAATACAGGGAATGCAGCAATATCCACACAATGTAAGAACTGCGGCTGCCATGACAATAGAGATAAGCAAACTTTTTGCAAGATCACCCCATTTACCAAACCATTTTTCAAACAGTCTCGTCAGGGGGTTCTCTACACCAGAGTTCTCAGCTAATTCTTTGGATAGCATTTGTAGGCCTTGTAAGGCTTTGGTGATACTTCCATCAGGTGCCGTATTGTTTGGAATAAAAGTGCAGCAGAAGTTGCCGAACATCTTGCATACCCTGCCCCTTTCTGCCAACAACATATCCAAAGCTATACGGTTCTGCCACGCTGTCAAAGAGGTGGCGTCCAATTGTGCTGCTATGCCTTTGATAGCATCTCTGGTGTCATTCACAAACCTCTGCTGGTTGTAGTAGATGTAGTTTATCCAGTCGACGTTCTTGTTGGGCTGGACTCATATGAAGAGTGAGGTGAGTCCTGCTGTTATTTGATTCTGCGCTTTAATTTCATCTGGAACTCCTCGTGGAACACTTATTTTGTCTATATACACTCGGTTGTCAAATGAGCCTTGTGGTGTTTCTCGCTTAATTCATTTAAAAAAGTATTTACCTGGTAGTTTCATTTATTTATCACTCATAGGAACTATATAAAAGGGAAGCAGCAATCGGGTAAGGGCACAACTACCCTCCCATCTAGGTGGTAGTCTGGGCCTTAGTCTCTTATCTCCACACAAACACCAAACATCAGCCAATTGCTGTTTTTGTTCCTGAAACCATTTTAGTTGGTACTTAATGTCTGTAATAAGGGTTGTAGTTGCACAGTATTCAGGGGATAGGGTGCCAACATTTGTACCATTACTGTCATAGTTAGAAAAACAAGTAAAATTTCCTGGTAATGCTTGTACTGATGGGGGTATACTTTGCATTTTAGTCTTAGGGTAGCTCTTTTTCTCATTTACACATTCTGACCCAGTTCTATTTTATGAAAACATTCTTATTATACAAGTCAAGTCTATTTCCTCTTTAGGGAGAGGAACGGTGGCTAGTTGTGGAATATAATAAGGTTTACAATACAACATTTAATACTGTGTTAGTCCTTTAGCAGTAGGGGTAATTCTTATACTCAACAATGCCGTTGGCAAACACTAAACCCATTTATTTTTCCCTGTTTCCTCCAACAATTTTCTTAGTTTACTCTTTAAGGTAACATTGTGTCTCTCCACTGTGCCCACAGATTGTGGGTGGTAGACACAGTGGTTTTTTTACGTCAATATTGTACCATTTACCAATTTGTTGTATTGTTCGGTTTACAAAATGGGAGCCGTTGTCACTGTAAATCACAGAGGGGATCCCATGAAATGGAATCACCTCTTTAATAAGTACTTTGGCTACTGACTGCCCATTTGGGTGTGTCAGAAAAAGCTTCCACCCACTTTATAAACAAAAATAATCATAAAATCCATGCATATCGTGTGAAAGGGATAAGAGGGTTGTGGGAAATTACCTCTTAAGGGTCTTAGGGCACCTTGAGCATGGTATCTGGTACAAAGCGGACATGTGAGGCAAAAATTTCTAGAGTCGTTTATAAACCCATATGTTGTGAACACCTTATTGATCACCTGTACCATCCCTCCTTTTGAAATATGGCCTTGCCCATGGCTCAATAATGCAGCATATCTGAACAGTGATGTAGGTAAGATGGGTTCACCTTCTGTACTTGTGTATATACCATTGATCAGCGTTGCCCCTTTAGATAACCACTTTTGTTTTTCACCTGCCGGTGATGTTTTCTGCATTTCTGATAACCATGTTTTATCAATAGCTTTCCGTACCTCACCATTTTCTTGGGGACCTGTATAGTATATGTGTTTTTTTGCGGTCCTGTAGCAGCTTCCCTTGCGGTCTTTGTCTGTTAGTGCATTCCCTAGAGTAATTGGATCTGTTCCCTTTCTGTGTGCTGTACATTTACAAATAGCCACTTGTGTTGGTTTCTGTACATTTTCTAGAAGGGCAAGGATAAGATCTCTATGTGAGATTGGTTTACCTGTGGACGTAATCATACCCCTATTTTTCCATTGCTGGGCAAATATGTGTATAGTAGAAAAAGCGTATTGGCTGTCTGTATAAATATTTATTTTCTTCCCTTCCCCTAGACTACAGGCCCTGGATAGGGCAATCATTTCAGCTTGTTGTGTAGAATAGGAACTGGGAAGGGGTCTGGCTTCAATGACCTGGTCATGCGTTACTATAGCGTATGCCGTTTGATTTACCCTTTTATCGTCCTTTTTACAAGACCCATCAACACAAAAGGTAATGTCAGCATCTAGAAAGGGAACATCAGTGAGATCCTTCCTTACAATCTACAGTCTGATAAAAGGTTTTACTGTAATTGGGAAGGCTAAGCATAACCCACAATGAGGTGCTTTACCTTCGTAAATGCATCCTCTGCTTGCACATTCCACTGAATGGAATCTTTTGCAGCCATTAGTGAACCATAGATGAGATCAGAAAAAGGCTCCACCTCCATAGCATAATTTGCTATCCATGCTCTACAGAAATTTGCCATGCCAAGAAATGACATAATTTCTTTTTTGGTATGTGATTTGGGGACTTGAAGGATGGCCTCTTTTCGGATCTCATGCAAAAGTCTACCTTCTTGAGATAAAATGTAACCCAGGTATTTCACCTTTTCTTTCCACAGTTGTAATTTGTCTTTGCTGACCTTTTGACCTTGGTCTGCGAAGAAATGCATCAGAACCATGGTAATTTTACATACATTACTACCAGAATGTCATCCACATACAAGAGAATTTAACTCACACTGGGAGGTACACACCGAGACAAATTATTGGACAGTTGGACCCAGTTGGTGATAAATTCTCCTAGCTCATGCCATGATACCTTGGGATTCTGGGTGACCCAAACACAAGGTACAGTATTCTGCCTGTATATTTGCAGAATAGGCTGTGGTAGGAGAAAAGTAGCCACGCTATTTCCTTCCTTATCACAGTACAGGCATTTTAAGAGAACTTCAGTGTTAGTGAGATACATTAACTGTTTCTCATAGGACTTATCGGGCCCAGAGGTCTTTTTGTAATACATGGTGCAATAGAGGTTTGTCTGGACCTTATACCTTTTCCTCACAGACTCTTCGTCAATTATTTCTGTCAGGGTTTTGGGTATATTTAATCCCTCAGTTTGCAAATTCCAGGCTGTACCAGTATCAGGGCTCATTATCCATGGCTGTGATTTGTTTTTCACACAGCCGATGGGCTCTGAGACCTCCCTCCACTGGTACGACAGAAATATCAAGAGCGTGCAACATGTCCCTACCCAACAAATTAACAGGACATTTAGTCAAAATGACAATTTTACACTGATCCTTTTTACCTGTCTGTGGATCTTCCACAGTAAGGCCTTCAGACATGACCTCCTTGTGCATCAACCCATTTTGCAGATTTTACATATACTACACCTTTTTCTTTACCTTTTTCATATCCAGCGGGTGTATTAGGGTCCTACAAGCCCCAGTATCACAGAGAAATGTTAGCCATCTACCCTTCACAACCAAGGTTATTTCTGACTTGACTTTAGCATGCAAACAAGTTTCAACAGTGCACACATCCAAAATTTCAGATTCTTTCTCATCAAATTCCTAATCAAGTCTAACACAAAAGGTTAATAATAAAATAAAAATAAAAATCTTACCTTGTCCCGAGAGCGGTCTCTTGTGCTGATCCGGTAAGTCGCTGCCCGGGAGGCACTAGTTCAGTGGACCAGCCTCTTTTTAACGTCTAATTTAAGACGGAGGACTTACAGTTTTGCCGTACGGTCATCGGTCACTGAGTTAGTCCAGTGCGTCTCAGAGGAAATTGGACTTCCGGCTCGAAGGACCAAATTGTTAGGGAAATAATTCACCGTCTCAGACCGTCCTCGGGCATCAAGGTAATATTTATTGCATATGCAAGAGAAATGAATTGCATTACATGTTCATGCTGTCATCGTCATTTCTGAAGAGAATACTGTGGTACATGTCTTTTTTTATAAGCCCTGGACACCCCCTTTCCTGTCTTAAAACATGCCCAGTCTCATGTATTTTCAACTTTATTCTGGACACAACAGGAAAGGTGGAAGTGTCTGTTATAGATTTTATCTTCATCTAACAATGGTTACAGGATACTGACTTGAAAACTCCCCAAGCCAACACAAAAATACAGGATATATTCAAAAAACTGCAAATCTAAGCTAAAATAGTGCTGACTCCATTTTATTACTAGTCTTTAGCTTAATCATAGATTCATAGCTTATTTCTAGGCCATGATAAACAAAATGGCGTCTTTCATAACTGACATTTAAAGTATAATTTCTCTAACAGGAGGGTAGTAAAAAAAGAGAGCCGGTGAACAATACGGGTTCAATGTGCAGAATTACTGCTGAATCTTTCCAAACAGGGGGGTATTTCCTCCAGTGACGTCCAGGAACTTGGAGTCGGTGGATGGAAAGATAGGCTTGAAAGAGGCAGTGATCTGCCGTAACCCGGCAAAGTAGCATATTGGAACTTATACGCCAACAGGAAGGATCAGGCATCTTGAAGGGACCATTCGGCTTCCATTTGGGAAGGAGGGGAAGGTGGTGGTCTCGGGCCACTCTCCAGAATAATGTGCCAGAGCCTTAGCATTTGAAGGCCCACTTGTAGTGTGTGCACCACGTGGGTTTTACCCTGGAACGTGATTAGCAGCTTGGTGGGGAACCCCCATTTATAGGGTATATGGTGGTTCTGTAAGGCTTTCGTGATTGTGGCTTGGTTGCCGACGATTTTCCATGGTCGCCTTGGAGAGATCCGTATATAGTGCAATAGCAGTAAATGGATTAGGGAGATTTGGAGTGCGTTTTGCAGCTAACATCACTTTCTCTATTGTGCTGTAAAAGTGTATGCGTGCTAAAACGTCTCCGGGTTTCTCTGCTGGGAGGTGAGGCGGTTTTGGCAACCTATGCGCCCTGTCTATTTCCAGATCTCTGTCAGTTAATTCAGGCACTAGAGCTTGCATTAGGGATTGCAGGAATCGTACCAGCTCGAGTTGTTGTACAGATTCGGGTATGTTGCAGAATTTTATATTGTTCCTGCGAGAACAATCTTCGAGATCTGCCAGCTTGAGATTGATCGTCTGCAGCTCATCATCATGCTCTGTACATACATCTACCATATCGTGAGGTGAGCGGGGTGGGGAGTACTCACAATTTGTCAGTGAAGGGAAGCCTGGGCGTTGTGGTCCACCGCCGCTAGTGTGAGGAGAGGGCACAGCTGCATTTCTGTGAGAGCCGTCGGCGCCATCTTGTCCTCCGCCCGCCCCCGCCAGCGAGAAAAAATCCGTTAGTTTGTGAGGCATATTCTGCTGTTTTCTCCTTTTCAGCATCGTGCCTAGGTGCTGTGCGACCCACGGGGGAGACGATCGGGTGGTTTTCATGTTGGATACCGTGCTGTGGAGCTGCTATTAGCTGGGTTTTGTGCGGAGGCGAGAGATCAAGCAGCCATCAGTGATGCCGGCAAGACATGCCCCATTACAAACAGAATCTTCCCAAACAACAAACCTACAGTCCCTGTCTTGTTTGCACCGCCTGTATACTGCTGTTCAGAGGGCCTGGGGCCCCACGCCTTTCCTTTTTTTAATTTGGGTGCGGGGTTCCCCTTAATATCCATACAAGGATGGAGGTGAGAGGAGTGGAGTGAGTGTGTGTGTGAACCCATCCTGCGCCATGAAGCCCTGGAAGCCCTGTGGTTAACCGATCCACCCTGTACCTGCAAGATACCTGCAAAACTGCACTGGACTTCTGTCCCCCCTGCTGGGCTATCCCGATCCCGGGTATACTCTGTGGGATCCCAAATCCTTGCCTGCTGAGATTGCTGGAGTGGCTGCTGGAGCGGCGGACAGGATGTTGCTCGGGACGCCGCTCGGGATGGTGTGAGGTCGGCGGGGGTCGAGGAGTGACACGGAGCTTAGCGGTGGCAGCACAAGCATCGCGAGAGTGGAGAAAGTGTGCAAGAGCTCGGTCTGGCTGCCAGCGCGAGTGAGGAGACGGAGCCTCAGATAGACTGCTGCAAGCAAGTAACAGGTACACAGTAAATGTATCCTGATTGAACTGTGCTGTGGACTGTTAGCGGAGTACCGATTGACATTGACGGAGGAACCCTGAAGAAAGCCCCTGAAGTCTCCCCCTAGGTTGATCCCTGTCTAAAAGCTGGGATTAAAGTTCCCCCCTGTAGTGTGGAAGGGAGGTATTGAGCTGACTCCCCCTGCTGCCTCTTGGACTGTCCTGACTTCTTACTGCTGGGGTAATACTAAGAACTGTGAAGGGGTACATTAAGGGACCCTAAGTGGTCTGCAGTATAGGAGGGGGACTGTGAGTTCTGGAGGGGGAGACCTGATATGGTATACAAGAACACTGTATGACTTACTAATATCTGTGGCTGAGGGGGTGAGAGGTCAGATACCAGACCAGGACTGTTGTTGGGCAACTTCGTGTAAACTTGATATTTAGTAAACAGCCAGACTGGTGGTAAGGAGCAATTAAAAAGATATCAACAGTGGCGGTGCAAGTGTACAAGCATACAAGAGGTTTAAGGAGAAGAAGATAACCCGGAGAAAATCAATATGACAGGGAGAAGAAAGGGAGATGAGCACCCCAACCAGGAAAATATGGGAACTCAATCCTTGCGGTCAGCTAAGGACAAGGAGAAGGAAAAAGGCCCGCATCTTACTGTGGCGGGGGCAACAGCAGCGGTGGTGGCAGCTTCCGCTAAACTAGAGAAACTGGTCCTGGCAGCAGAACATACCCCAAACAAGGGAGGGCAGCAAGCTCAGTAACAGACAGGAAAAGCCAGGGTCATACAGGTCAGCCTATAGGTATCCCCAGTACAAAGAATCCTACCACAAAAGGCTCAGGAGCCGTCAGCAAGGAAACGGAGGCCTCGGCAGCTCCAATCTCCATGGTGGAAGGAGAACCCTCCCTAAAAGATATCTTTTTGGCAATAAGCGCATGCAACCGCTCTTTGGGGGCACTGGAAGAGCAAATGAAGGACATTAAAGAGGAGCTGACCCTAGTACGCCAGGATCTTAAGATGACAACTGAAAGGGTGACGGAAGAGGAAAAGAGAATAAGTCTAATAGAGGATGATCTACTCCCTATGAAACAAGAAGCAAAGATCTGGAGGGAAAAAATCGAAAAGCTTGTAGGGAAAGTCCATGAAATGGAAAATAGACTTTGCAGGGACAATGTGAGAGTGGTGGGAATCCCTGAGGGGAGTGAAGGCCTGGACCCTATTGTATTTTTGGAGAACTGGATGTTGGGGGTATTTGAAGGCGAGACATTTACACAGCAGTTTTCTATAGAAAGGGCGCATAGAGTTCCGTTTAGGCCCCCCCAACGGGAAACCCCCCAAGACCGTTTCTAGTTAAATTTTTAAACTACAAGGATAAAGTAAAACTCTTACGTAAAGCTCGTGAAATGGGGAAGATCCTATATAAAGATGCTAGGATATCATTATTCCCCGATTTCTCTCCGGACCTTCAGAAATGCAGAGCTGAGTTTCTGGGGGTTAAGCGTAGCCTCCAGAAATATAATGTCTCATATGCCCTTCTCTACCCAGCTAAGTTGCGGATAAATGCGTTAGGGGGTAGCCAGTTTTTTGAGTCTCCTGCTAATGCGTCAGCATGGCTGGAGGACAAGAAAGATCAATTACCTAAGAAATAGAGGGGATATACTGCGGAAAACTAATATTTATTAACTGGGCATAATTTGAATTAACTGTATTAACATTTATATAAATGGAGTGGGGATGGTTTGGGGACACGGTAAATGGAAGTAGGTTTAAGATGGAGTGTGTTTATAGTAAGGTTTTTTTTGAGTATAAGGGGGGAGGGAGGGAGAGGGTGTGGGGGAGGGATGGGTGGGGGGGGGTACGGAAGGGTAGATGGATATGGTTCAGCCATTAAAAAAGCCCGGAGGGGCAACCTAGAGTGGTATGGGAAGGTTGGGAGGGAGGAAGGATGGGTAAATAAATTAGCATACGGGAGGGAGGGGGGGTGGGGGAGGGGTAGGGAGGAGGGGAGGGGGTAACGAGCACAGGAAAACTAAAATGCAATATAAGGTATCAAGTAACACATTAAGTATAAGGTATGACACATTGTATAAAGACACAAAGGATACGGATAATGATATTTGTATTGAGATAACTGACATTACAATTAAGCACCGAGGTAGATTTGATAGGGAACTATGTATTTTTTCTCTTTTTTTCTTCTTATATGGGCATAACTTACTGAATATGGAGAATACTCCCATACTTGGTCACTGGGTGTCTTTTTTTTTTTTTTCGCAATCTTTCTTTCGATAATCTTACTCGCAAATAGCTAATGGGAATAAAGATTGGCTCATGGAATGTTAGGGGATTGGGTACTCCCCCAAAAAGAGCGCAGGTATTTGATCTGTTAGACGCACTTAGAGTAGATATTGCTTGTCTGCAGGAGACACATCTGACCAGGGAGACAAAAACATCTATTAAGAACAAAAAATTTCAGAATCAGTACCATGCGGTGCACACCTCTTATTCGAGGGGGGTGGTGGTGCTGATTAGGAAGGAGATTGTGTTTTCCTGCAGACAGAGCAAGATAGATGAAGGGGGCCGATATGTTTTTTTGCACTGTACGATAGGGAATCAGAAATGTATAATAGCAAATATTTATAACCCTCCACCCTTTAAATTAGAAGTTTTATATAGCCTGTTGGAGTTTGTGGTAGACAAACCGAGGATCCCTGTTATTGTAGTAGGGGATTTTAATGTTGTAATAAATAAAGAATTAGATAAATTTCCCTCAGGAAAAGCGGGACAGAGTCCGTGTGGGATTCGAATGGGCCAGTTTCTTAAAGAGGCTGGGCTGATGGACCTGTGGAGAGTGAGAAACCCCGGGGTACAACAGTTTTCGTGCTACTCTAGTACCCACTCCTCACTTTCAAGAATAGATTTTATTTTAGGTAATGATATGGCCGCTTTATTGGTCAGTGGTATAACCTATCATCCAAGAGGAATCTCGGACCACTCACCGGTGACAGTTATGATGGATATCGGGATAAGAAAACAATGGGGTATTTGGAAACTGAACCCAGTGTGGCTTGAGATTCTTGAGGACCCGAAGGAGATCATAACAAAGCTGAGAGAATTTATAGACCTAAATGAGGACTCAGTAGCAAGAGGGGTGATGTGGGATGCGCTGAAAGCGTACCTGAGGGGAATATTGATCCAGCAGATTTCAAGAGTAAAAAGAGCATCAAAGGTTGAGGAAGAGAATGCTAGGGATGAGGTCCTAGTAGCAGAAAGGGAGCTTGTGGAAAATCCATCCCCGGAAAATTATCAAAGGTGGTAAAATAAGCAATCAATATATAAAGAGGTAATGTCCAGGAAATCTGAAAGTAAAAGAGCATTCCAAAAACAAATAATGTTTGGAGAAGGGGAAAGAGTAGGGAAGATATTAGCTCATATTGCTAAAGTAGACGCTCCCCCCCCAATAATTCCCGCCATTAGTATCAGGGAAGGTGAGACTACATATCAACCAGATAAAATTAATGAAACATTCAAGAAATATTATGAAGAACTATATAAATCCGAGGGGCCAGTGGCAGGAGAGATAATGGAAAGATTCTTTAGGAAAATGGAGTTGCCCTCCCTTACAGAGCTGGAGATCGAGATCCTAGAGGCGCCAATCTCATTAGAAGAGGTTAAAACCGCTGCAAAACAACTGACCAATCAGAAATCTCCGGGTCCTGATGGTCTCCCGGCAGAGATCTATAAAAAATATGGGGAGATACTGTTACCTGAACTTCTCAAGGTGTTTGAGTGGGCATATCAGGAAGGGAGGCTACCCGAATCAATGACGGAGGCCACAATTATAATGATACCTAAAGAGGGGAAAGATCCCTTGGAACCTGGATCGTATAGACCTATCTCTTTATTATGTTCAGACGCAAAAATACTGGCAAAAATTCTGGCCACTAGGCTTCAAAAAATAATCCATAGCCTAGTCCACCCGGATCAAACAGGTTTTATTCCCCAAAGGTCAACATGTGAAAATATAAGGAGGCTCTTTCTGAATATGCAGATTCCAATAGAAAACATGGGTACTAGAGCTGTCATGATGTTGGATGTAGGGAAGGCTTTTGATAGTTTTGAATGGGGATTCATCTGGCAGGTTCTGAAGGTATATGGCTTTGGCCCCTCATTTAGAAGATGGGTGAAAATTCTATATAGTTATCCCATAGCAAGGGTCAGAACTAACAATGTACTCTCTAGCAAGTTTCAGTTGGAGAGAGGCACAAGACAGGGGTGTCCTCTATCACCCCTGATCTTTGCCTTAGCTATGGAACCAGTGGCCGCTGTGGTAAGACAAAATAGGATGGTGGAGGGGTTTCGGAGAAGGACCAGGGAGGAGAAGATTGCGTTATACGCGGATGATGTCCTTATTTTCCTGGGGAATACGGAAGGGTCATTAAGACAGGTGATGGGAGTCTTCGCAGACTTTGGGGAGACTTACATAACTCACCAGTTTGGATATACGGTAAATGGTTCAAAAAAATAGATATGTTGTTTAGAGGGCTTGTGTGGAGGGGGGGGCATCCGAGGATAAGTCTGCAGACCCTACAGCTTGCAATGGGTGAGGGGGGCATGGCGGTCCCGCATCCACGTTGCTACTTTCTGGCAGCCCAGTTGCAACATCTGAGAACAGGTAGTGGACCTATGGGTAATAATAACCTTGGTATAATGACTACAGGTGCACCCCACAGACGGGCACTGGAGGTGTTGGAGGCAAACTCGTTTGCATATAGGACTCCCACAGTTAAATTAATGCTAAAAATCTGGAATAGTATTAAAAGTCTGAAAGATATGGAGGGGGTAGTAGGAGGTATGCCTCTTTGGGATAACAAATATCTTCAAGAACTGACAAAGATAGGAAAAATTAAAACATGGGAGGTAAGGGGGATAACTAAATTAGAGCAATTATATAATGGTAATGTGCTGAAATCCTTTGCCTCCCTAAAAGAAGAATTTGGTGTCCCGAAGCAGTCATATTTTAGTTATATCCAAATTAGGCATGCACTACAGGTCCAGTTTGGGGAACAAGGCCCGAACTGGAGCCAATCACCCATCCCTCAGATGATAGAGAGTTTTGAGGGATCAAGAGGATTAATAGCTGAACTCTACCAACATATCTTCAGAAATAGTAAGGAAGGGCCAAATAAACTTAGGTGTAGAGGGAAGTGGGAAAGAGACCTGGGGATAATATCGGATGCCCAGTGGAGGGAGATGTTGAAGGGGGACCACCAGGTCTCAGTCTCGCCAGCTCAGAAATTTTCGCACCTAATGTTATTGCATAGGGCATACTATACCCCCCAAAAACTGTTTAAATGGGGGAGAAGAGTAGATCCCAAGTGTCCTAGATGCCAAATGAATGGAGATTTGTTACATATGGTATGGAAATGTCCTAAACTATCCCGCTATTGGACGGAAGTGATTGAGGATATAAATAGGTTCTTTAATGTGAGTCTTAAACTAGATCCAAAGCTATGTATTCTAGGGGTGGGGGGTAATTTGGGTAATGGGAGAGATTAAATAAAAGCAGTGCGGAGATGTCTATATCAGGCAAGAAAGGGAATAACCAAGAGATGGCAAGCTGAGAAACCCCCTTCGGTAGTTGACTGGCGTAGAGAAGTGTCGGAAACAATAGGGAAAGAAAGGACAGTGTTTGTAAGGGCAGGAAATTTAAGAGAATTAAAAAAAATCTGGAATCCCTGGCTGATGAAGGTGGCCCACCCTACGGAGTAAACAGAGTAAGAAGAAGATAGGGAGGATGTTGTTCTTAAGATAGGAGTAGTAGTAATATGTTTGTTGTTATATATAAGGAAAAGAGTTTGGTACAAGGTATATATAATGGTGCAATGGGGGGGGGGGGGAGTAGAAATGTACCTTTTATAGTGTGAACTTATTCACCACATCGGGTATTGGGAGGTTTTATTACTGTTTGGAAATTTGTATATTGAGTAATGTGATGTACTGTGTTTAACCTTGAATAAAAATTATCAAATTAAAAAAAAAAAATATCCATACAAGACCCAATGGGCCTGGTAACGGACTGAGGGGGTATCCATGCCCTTTGTCTCACTGATTTTCATCCATATTACCGGGACCGAACATTACATTAAAGCCATAAGCAGTTTTAAATTACTTTTATTACTTTAAAAATGTCATTTTGTGCAGGGACTGTTCTAAGCACGGGAAACACACGCCACTTTACAGGCATACTATAGATCCTCCCCAGGTATGATATTTAAAGAAATATTTCACTTTTTTTTTTCACTTTAAGCATCATTAACCACTAGCCTACTGCCCACTGTCATATGACGGTGGGACGGTAAGGCTCTAGTTCTGGGCGGACGTCATATGACGTGAGCCCGTTTAGGGCTGATCGTGTGCCCGCAGCCCTGTACTGTCGGTGGCGGCGTGTCACCGAGACAACGCTCGTCACCGACAGGGCTGACCAGCCACTGGGCATGGCTGTTTACCCCTTGATTGGCCGTGATGAAGTCACGGCCGATCATGAATGGTAACTCCCGCATTGCGCAGCACATATGCGCGATCGTGAGTGCGCTGCATGTGCACGTCGGTGGCGGCATGTGCCCGGTAACACTGCTCGTCACCGACGATAGTACACAGCCATTGGCCAGGGCTGTGTACCACGTGATCGGCTGTGATCCATTCACAGCCGATCACTAAATGTAAACATAGAGCTGTCACTAGCTGTTGCCAGCTCTTCTCTCCTCACACACCATTTTCAGTGTGAGGAGAGAAGAGCCAGGAGCAGTGAGTTACAGACCTATGTTTAGTAGTGTCTGCATCAACACCACACCTGTCCCATCGCCCCCCAATTGTCATCTGTCACCCAACAGTCACCTATTAAAAGTGCACCTGTCACATAAGAGACTGCCATCAGTGACCGTGCCCTGTCACCCATCACCCATCAGTGACCATGCCCTGTCAGACATCACCCGTTACCCACCAGTGACCATGCCCTGTCACCCGTCACCCATCAGTGACCGTGCCCTATCACTCGTCATACATCAGTGACCATCAGCGGTGCACCCGTCACCCTTCAGTGACCATGGCCTGTCACCCATCAGTGACCGTCGACTGTCAACCATCTGTGGCCATCACCCGTCATCGTCCATGGCCTGTCACCCATCAGTGACTGTGCCATCTCACCCATCACCCATCAGTAACCATGACCTGTCACCCATCACCCATCAGTGACCATCAGCGGTGCACCCGTCACCCATCAGTGACCGTGCCCTGTCACCCATCAGTGACCGTTGCCTGTCAACCATCTGTGACCATCACCCGTCACCATCCGTGGCCTGTCACCCATCAGTGACCATCGCCTGTCACCCATCAGTGACCATCACCCATCACACCATCATCACCTCTCAGTGAACGTCACCTGCCACCCATCGCACAGCCCATCAGTGACCGTCACCTGCCACCCATCTGTCACCCGTCACACAGCTACCCGCCAGACAGCCATGTCCAAAAGAGTATATACTAGTGAGGAGCCATTCCAGATCCTCTCCATGACTGATGAGAGCACCAGGGAGTTCTCATCAGATTCCAATTCTGATTCCTAATCAAATTTGGCATTTGAACCATTTGAGAGCAGTAATGATTCGAATGAAGAATGGGTCCCTCCTAAAAGGGCATGACACTCTGGAAACCAGGCAGCCGCCAGCAATCAGGTTTATATTCCAAAGCCCAGTACCAGTGCTGCCGCCAGCGATAGGCCCCAGGAACAAAGGCCCAGTATCAGCGCTGCCACCAGCAATAGGCCTCAGGAACAAAGGCCCAGTACCAGTGCTGCAGCCAGCGATAGGCCCTGCACACAAATGCCCAGGCCCAGTACCAGTGCTGCCACATCACACCTGAGTACCAGCACAGGAAATTCAACTCCCCCAACTACTGGAGTGTCACGTCCCCCAAGAGCCAGGGTTGCTACATACATGCCAGATGGTCTTGCTAACCCAACATGGCTGCTTTCCAACTCGGGATCACCAATTATTCCCCCTTTCACAGCACAGCCAGGTGTGCAGGCCAACACCCAAAATTTCACAGAGATCGATTGCTTTCACCTGTTTTTGCCCACCACTATGCTGCAATTTATTGTGGACCAGACAAATTTGTATGCACAGCAGTATATTGCCAGCAACCCCCAATCAAATTGTTTTTGGGCCTCACCCTAAACATGGGGCTTACAAAAAAAAATGAAGGACGTGCCTATTGGTCCACCAAACCCATCCACCATATGTATTCTGCCACAATGCCCGGGTCCCGATATGAGATGATTATGAGATTCTTTCATTTTAATGACAACACCCAGTGCCCTCCCCGCAATCATCCAAATTCTGATATATAAGATTCGCCCGATGATAAATTTATTATCCCAATGATTTGCAGAACTCTATGTCCCCGAGAAGAAATATGTGTGGATGAGTCCCTGGTACCATTTTCAGGCCGGCTAGGAATAAAACAATATATTCCTAGCAAACAGGCCAAATATGGAGTAAAACTTTACAAGCTCTGTGAGAGAGCCACGGGATATCTGTATGCGTTCTGCATATATGAAGGAAGAGATTCCCAGCTCCAGCCCCCTGAGTGACCGGCCTACATGGGCACAACTGGAAAAATCATATGGGACCTGGCTTACCCACTTCTGAAAAAAGGATATCATATTTACCTCAACAACTTTTATACCAGCCTGCCCCTTTTCAGACACCTGTATATCGAAAAAACCCTGGCCTGCGGAACCTCAAGAAAAAATAGGAAGGGCTTCCCACAATCTATAGTAAACAAAAAACTGCAAAGGGGGGAAAGAGCAACACTGAGATGCAATGAAGTGCTGGTCTTGAGGTGGAAGGATAACAGGAACGTGCACATGATGTCCACCATTCACGATGACACTACAGTTGTAGTTCAGCGAAGAAGAGGTCCCACTGAAAAACCAACATGTGTCCAAGATTATAATCTCTACATGAGGGGGGGTGGATTTCAATGATCAAATGATTCAGCCCTATTTGTCAATAAGGAGGTCCCGATTCTGGTACAAGAAGGTAGCAATTTATCTCATCCATTTGGCCGTTTACAATTCCTACATAGTCTACACAAAATCCACAGAAAGCCCCGCCCCCTTCCTAAAATTCATAGAAGTAGTAGTCATGTCCCTCCGTCCCTCATCTATCAACAAAGACCCCCCCCAGAAGACCTTCACTCTGATGCTGTTAGCCGACTTCATGAACGCCACTTCCCGTACAACATTCCACCATCGGAAGCAGGCCGAAGACTGCAAAAAAGATGTCGCGTGAGCAACAGAAGAGGATTTCGAAAAGATACCAGCTTCCATTGTCCCCAGTGTCCCTCCCAACCTGGCCTTTGCATTGGTGAATGCTTTGAACTTTATCATACATCCCTAAAATATTAGCCTATATTTTCCCCATTTTCCTCATCTGTGCTGACCATTTAACCATGCTTCCCCAAATAACCATGCCACTGCCTTCCACGTGAACTGACCCTGGTCTGTTTTTTGACTATGCCTCCGCCTACCGTTTGGACTGCTTCCACGTGAACTGACCCTGGCCTATTTTGTGACTATGCCTCTGCCTACCGTTTGGACTGCCTCCATGTGAACTGACCCTGGCCTGTTTTGTGACTATGCTTCTGCCTACCGCTTGGACTGCTTGCACGTGAACTGACCCTGGCCTGTTTTATGGACTATGCTTTTGCCTACCACTTGGACTGATCTGTTGCCCTGCTACTGTAGTACACAGGGGTCTCACACATGTAGGGGCTCCAGAATAGTTTTTTCGGATGGAGAAAACAATTTTTTGTTATCTCCATGTTTTGTAATTTCCGGATTAGGGTCTGGAGTCTGGAGGCTTCATAGAGATTTGGGTGGGTCGAAGCCTCTACCCCTGTGCCCCTGTGCACAGGTCTTACCCGATTGAATCCCTCAGCCTGCTGCTGACTTACTGTCATCATGCCTTTGCCTGCCGCATGAACAGACCACACCTCTGCCTGCTACCTGGACTATGCAAATAATTAGCTGTAGCAAGAGGCAGTATGTTTATGAAGGGCTGGAGAGTGGTACAATAATGAGTGTCTGCAGGTAACAGTGTACCAGGACCAATATTATGGCTGTGTTGGCTGTCTCTGCCTGGACAATTTCTATGGACAAATGCTTTGGCTGTGCTGACAATATCCTTGTGCTGACTATAGACAATATTCCTGCCTGCTGCCTGGATAATTACTATTGCTGTCGCTAAGCACATCCCTGACTGCTGCCTGGACCAGTGCTTTCTTCTGTGGACACTACTAAAAGCACAGGTAATATTTTTTTTTTACCCTTTCCGCAATAGAATTTATTTTGGATTGTAATTTTTGGTATGTACATGCTATGTGTTAGAAATATGAAGGGCCTTCAAAAATGATAGGTTGCCAGGAAATTATCTAGGTAATGTATGCTCCTAGAACGCCTGATGGTGCTACTTGGATGTTGGGCCTCTGTATGTTACCAAGCTGTGTAAAAGTCTCACACATGTGGAATCCCCATACTCAGGAGGAGTAGCAGAATGTATTTTGGGGTGTCATTTTTGCTATGTGTTGGAAATATCTTATAAATGGACAACTTTGTGTAAAAAAAAATGTGTTTTTATTTTTTTCCACATTTTCCAAAAACTTCTGGAAAAAAATAACCGTTCAAAAGACTCATTATGTCTCATAGATTATACGTTGGGGTATTTGCTTTCCAAAATGGGGTCATTTTGTGGGCAATTCCATTGTCCTGGTGCTCCAGGGCCTTCAAAATTGTAATAGGTGGTTGAGAAATGAGATGTGCAATTTATGCTCGTAAATCGCCTGATGGTGCTACTTCAATATTGGGTCTTTGTATGTGGCCAGGCTGTGTAACAGTCCCACATGTCACATGTCACATGTGGTATCCCAATACTCAGGAGGAGTAGCAGAATGTATTTTGGGGTGTAATTTGTTGTATGCATATGCTCTGTGAGAGAAATAACCAGTTAATATGACAATTTTGTAAAAAACAAAAAAAAAACAAAAAAAAAACAAATCTTCCTTTTGCAAAGAATTGTGGGAAAAATTACAACTTAAAAAAACTCACCATGCTACTTACTTAATACCTTGGAATGTCTACTTTCTAAAAAGGGGTCATTTGGGGGGTATTTGTACTTTTCTGACTTGATGTCTGTGTATGGCATCCCTGACAAGATAATAGAGTTCAGAGTATATAGTGCAGTCCGTGTAGTATATATAATACAGTGGAGAGTATATAGTGCAGTTCAAATAGTGTATATTATACAGTTCAGAGTATATAGTGCAGTCCGTGTAGAATATTTAATACAGTTCAGAGTATATAGTGCAGTCTGTAGAGTATATATAATACAATTCAGAGTATATAGTACAGTCTGCGTAGAATATATAATACAGTATATAATACAGTTCAGAGTATATAATGCAGTTCGTATAGTATATTTAATACAGTTCAGAGTATATAGTACAGTCAGTAGAGTATATATAATACAGTTCAGAGTATATAATGCAGTCCGTATAGTATCTATAATACAGTTCAGAATATAAAGTGAAGTTAGTGTATATATAATACAGTGGAGAGTATATAGTGCCATCAGTGTAGTGTGTATGTGTAGTGTGTATGTGTATATATATAAACATTGCAGAGTATATAGTGCAGTCAGTGTAGTATATATAATACAGTGGAGAATATATAGTGCAGTCAGTGTAGTAAATATAATACTAGGGATGCACCTATACCGATACTGGTATCGGTACCGATACTAGGCATTTTCACGAGTATCGGTACTCAGGAAAATGCTCCAATACCGAAAACCGATACCAGAAGTGACGTCAGTAGGGGGCGGGGCACCTCCTCCTCCCCACTGGAAGTGGGGTTCAGAGCAGTACACACCTTACAGCACCAGGACGAGGGGGGGTCGGGAAAATCCACAGCACAGTGGGAACAGGCTGACAGCTGGCCACACCGACACTCCTGCTCCCGGCCGTCTTTTTTTCATTATGCAGCACTGCTGCGATCCTCTCCTGCCTCTGTAAACAAGAAGAGGGTGGGTGATCTCCTGTTCCTGGACAGCATCACGTGTATTTCTATGTGAGGCAGCTGTGGGATCATCCCTGGAAGCAGGTAATGAGGAGAGCAAGTCCTGCAAACAGGTTAGTATAGTATGTACAGGACAGTGTCAGCAGAGTACAGTCTTATACACTAGCAACATACAGTATATACAGACCAGTCTGTACCCCAACACTGTACTGTATATGTTATATACACACACCAGTCTCTATATGATGTAAGGTACGGTGTCAGTGTACAGACTGGTCTGTACCTAACGCCCTGTACTGCACCCTCCTAACGCCCTGTACTGCGCCATCCTAACGCCCACCTAACGTCCTGTACTGCGCCATCCTAACACCCTCCTAACATCCTGTACTGCGTCATCCTAACACCCTCCTAACGCCCTGTACTGCGCCATCCTAACACCCTCCTAACACCCTGTACTGCGCATCCTAACACCCTAACGCCCTGTACTGCGCCATCCTAACACCCTCCTAATGCCCTGTACTGCTCCAACCTAACACCCTCCTAACGCCCTGTACTGCGCTCTCCTAACACCCTAACTAACGCCCTGTACTGCGCCATCCTAACACCCTTCTAACGCCCTGTACTGTGCCATCCTAACACCCTAACTAACGCCCTGTACTGCGCCATCCTAACACCCCAACTAATGCCCTGTACTGCGCCATCCTAACACCCTAACTAACGCCCTGTACTGTGCCATCCTAACACCCTAACTAACGCCCTGTACCGCGCCATCCTAGCACCCTAAATAATGCCCTGTACTGCGCCCTTCTAACGCCCTGTACTGCACCTTCCTAACACCCTGTACTGCGGACTCCTAATGCCCTGTACTGCGCCCTTCTAATGCCCTGTACTGCGCCCTCCCTGTGTTGCTTCCTCCTTCCCCTACCAACTGTCACCTCTGCCCCCATGTCTCTCAATGACCCTCCCATCCTCTTCCCCCAGCAATCACAGCCTTTTTCTTCTCAATTCTCCCACCCCACAATCCCTATTTTACCCCACCCTCAACTACCCTGCCCTCACTTACCCCTCTACTTCCCACCCTGTCCTCACCCCAGCCTCACCCAACTCCCCAACAACCCCCCTCCCAAACCACCCCCCCTACCTACACGATAGGTATCGGTAATTGGTATTGGCGAATACTTGTAAAAAAGTATCGGTACTCGTAAAGTGGTATTGGTGCAACCCTATATAATACGGTGTAGGGTATATAGTGCAGTGCAGAGTATACAATACAGTGTATTGAAGTGTTTAGGGGAACCCTATGACAGAAACTAAAAAAATCCATACCAGGCCCTTATCTGAGCAAGCAGCCTGGCAGGCCAGGAAAGGGGGGGTGAGCGAGCGCCCCCTCCCTCCTGAACCATACCAGGCTGCTTGCCCTCAACATGGGGAGGGTGCTTTGGGGAGCCTCTTCCCCACAACCCTGGACGGTGGTTGTCAGGGTCTGCGGACAGGGGGCTTATCGGAATCTGGAAGCCCCCTTTAATAAGGGGACCCCCAGATCCCACCCCCCTTATGTGAATGGGTATCGGGTACATTGTACCCCTTCCCATTCACCAAAAAAGTGTCAAAAAGTAAAAACCACAACAGAGAGATTTTGACAATTCCTTATTAAAAAAAGAAAAAAATTGTCCAGCAATGTCCATCAATCTTCAATCACGCCCTGACGGACCTGCAAAATCGAAAAAATGTAAAAAGCTCCACCTTGATACAAGGCCTCCCAGCAACTGCTGTCTCTTGGATTTGACAGCTGTTATATAGGCAAGGACGAGGCCCCCTGGTGAAGTAAACAAGTGACCCCGCTCTTTCAGGCGTTAGAAGTGGGGTCATCCGGTTACGTCAGCTGGTGACCCCGTCCTTGCCTATATAAGAGCAGTCAAAGTGAAAATACAGTAGTTGCCGGGAGGCCTCCCATGGAGGTGGAGTTTTTTCCATTTTTCGGGTCTGTCAGGTGGCATGATTGAAGATGAATAGACATCTTTTTTTTTTTTTTAAAGAAAGGAATTGTCAAAAACTGTCTGTGGTTTTTACTTTTTGATACTTTTTTTGGTGAATAGGTAGGAGTATAATGTATACGATACCCATTCACATGGGGGGGAGGGATCTGGGGGCCCCCTTGCTAAAGGGGACTTCCAGATTCCGATAAGCGCGCTGACCGCAGACCCCGACAACCAATGGCCAGGGTTGTCGGGAAGAGGCTCTTGTCCCCATCAATATGGGGACAAGGTGCTTTGGGGAGCATGTGGGCTGGTGTTGAGGGCATGTGGCCTGGTATGGTTCAGGAGCGAGTGTCCCAACCTATCCTGACCTTCAGGCTGCATGCTTGGATAAGGGTCTGGTATGGATTTTGGGGGGGAGCCATTTTTAAAAAAAAAATTTGGTGTAAAGTTTCTCTTAATATCCATACCAGGCCCGAAGAGGGGGGGGCTACGCTGTTTCTTTGCTTGATTTTTCTTCTATATTGTCGGGAGTCAGCAATACATTACAGCTGCAATCAAGTTTAAATTACATTTTTTCCTTTAGAAATGTCACCATTGCTGCGGCCCTCTTCTGCACATCACACAGATGTGCCACATTTCAAGCAGACTGAGGGGACCCCCCAGTCATGATATTTAAAGGAATATTTCATTTTTAATGTTTCACTTTAAGCATTATTACAATCACTGCTCCTGAAAAAAACAATTGTTTTAAAAACTTTTTTTGCATTGATGCATGTCCCCTGGGGCAGTACCTGGGTCTCCATACACTTTTATGGCAATAACTTGCATATAAGGCTTTAAAATTAGCACTTTTGAGTTTCATGTTTGTGTCCTAGATTTGATTGTAGCCGTATTAGTGCAATTGTGACAGAGAAAATTGAGAACTGTCCGTGATACTTTTTTTATTTACACTAACATACAATTTTTCAGGACAAGCTTTCGGGGTATGTCCCCTTCTTCAAGGTCCAAGCAGTACTGCTTGGACCTTGAAAAAGGGGACATACCCCGAAAGCTTGTCCTGAAAAATTGTATGTTAGTGCAAATAAAAAAAGTATCAAGGACAGTACTCAATTTTCTATGTTTGTGTCCCATAGACTTTAATAGGGTTCGCATGTTCGCTATAACTTTTTGCCTATTCACTGTGTTCTGGTGCGAACCAAAATGGGGGGGATGTTCGGCCCAGTTGCATATTCAGTAAGTGATTAAAATCAGCTTAAGGGCACTTTCACACTGAGGCGGTGGGGGTGGTAGCGGTAAAGCACCACTAGTTTTAACGCCACTTTACCGATGTTTAAGTGACGCTTTGCCACCGCTATCAGAACGCTTTTACCCTCCTGAAGGGGTGAAAAAAGGGGTTAAAAGCGCCCGCAAAGCACCGCTGCCCATTGATTTCAATGGGCAGGGGCGGTTTAGGAATGGTGTATACACCGCTGCTGCACTGCCCCACTTTTTTTCTCGTGTACTGCTCCAGTGTGAAAGCACTCAGGCTTTCAAAAGGGCGGCTGCAGGTGAGGCAGTTTTCAGGTGCTTTACAGGTGCTATTATTAGTGCTAAAGCGCCTGAAAAATGCCTCAGTGTGAAAGTAGCCTAAAAGTACTTAAAAGAAACGTAGGATTTAATATGATTGTATTTGTTTTATGTCTTTACTACAGCCAGTGACTTGTACAAATCTACTTAACCCAAAACCCCCAGGGAATCAATGTATTAATGCTTTTAAAAAAATGGTGGAAGAAGATATCAAACTAATGGGAAATTAACAAAAAGAGATCCAACAATATCTGGAATATTATCAAAGGTATAGGAAAAAAACATGAGGTAGTGATCAGGCCTGCCGATAAGGGGGGAGGATTGGTCATTCTAAACAGAAAAGACTATCTGGATGAGATGAATAATCTTCTGAGAATAGAAAATACCTACAAAATACTTAAAGGGAACCCAAAGAAAAAATATGAAAAGAAGCTCAAAACCTATGTGGAAAAAGGGAAAACTAAGGGTATCTCAAATTGTAAAGAGGCAGAATATCTAATATCCAACTCAACCAAGACAGCTGTGATATACTATACACCAAAAATCCATAAAAGGCTAGAAAAACCACCAGGGAGGCCCATAATCAGTGGGATTAACTCTATCTTTTCTAGACTGGGAGAGTACCTGGATATATTTCTTAAGCCGTTAGTCAAAGAAGGGAAATCATACTTGGATAGTATGCAATTAATTCAAGAGCTGCAAGAGATTAAGGGAGCAGAACAGTGGCTGTTGGTGGCAGTAGATGTAAACTCTTTGTACACCAGCATTGAACAGAAGGATGGTCTAAGGGGTGTGGAAAGAGCCCTGCATAGAAATACAAGGATGAAGCATGAACAGATCGGGTATATCCTCGAGGGTCTAAAAATGGCCATGGAATGCAACTATTTTTGGCATAATAAAAAATATTATGTACAAACGAAGGGAGTTGCAATGGGAGCACGCTATGCTCCTAGCGTAGCTAATTTATTTATGGACCTATGGGAAGAACAATATATTTACAGCAGAAACATACCCCAGATTAAGATGTACAAGAGGTACATAGATGACGTGATTATCCTATGGAACGGAACACCAGACAGCCTTACAAAATTCCTTGAGAATTTAAATAATAACAAATACGGTATCACGTTCACCGGGAAGTGGAGTTATGATAAAATCGATTATCTAGATCTAGAAATCTTTAAAACAGGAGATAAGTTATCGACTCGCACTTTCTTTAAACCAACAGATCGTAATGGGTACATCCCCACTTCCAGCTGCCACCACCCAAGATGGAAAACTAGTGTTCCCAAAGGACAGCTTTTACGCATACGACGAAACTGTGATAAAGCTGAGGATTTTAATACACAAGCTGATATTTTAATTGGAAAGTTTCAAGAAAAAGGATACGACAAGGAGACACTTTTAAAATTGAAAGCAGACATTATGATGTTAGATAGAGCCTCCCTGCTTCGCAAAAAGAATAAAAAAGCTGAAAAGGGGCCGGATGTAGCATTTATCACAGGGTTCAACAGCCGGTTTAGAGATTTTGAAAAAATAATAAAAAAATACTGGCCTATACTCAAGGAAGACCTCACCTTATCAAAACTCCTGCCGTCTAAACCTAAATTTGTATATAGAAAGGCACCTAACCTGAGGGATCACTTAGTGAAAAATGTTATTGACCCCCCAAAACCCATCAAAATATGCCCAGAACTAAAAGGATTTTTCAGGTGTCAGAGATGCCTACCATGCAAAGTAGCTAAAAGACAACCAAGAAGGAAGAATACATTCAGATCATGTAATGATCATAAAGAATATCGAATTAATCAATTGATCACCTGTCGAAGCACACATGTCACGTATGTTGTGGAATGTCCCTGTCACCTGCAATATGTGGGAAGAACCACACGTCAACTTTTTGTCCGGATCCGGGAACATATCAAAAACATAAGGAAGGGGTTCCCTAATCACAGTCTATCCAGACATTTTGACGAGGTCCATCACAGGGATCCTAGCGTACTTACCTTCTATGGTATTGACTCAGTGCAGGAACACTGGCGTGGAGGCAATAGAGAAACCTCAATTTCTAGAAACGAAACTAGCTGGATTTATCGGTTGGGTTCCCTTGCCCCCAAAGGGCTCAACTTGGACATAGACCTGAACTGCTATATAGCGAACCCCTAGATAATTATAAGATAAAATAGGTGATACTGGGTTTTAATTAATGTATACCCTTTTCCTTCTGTGTTTAACATCAGGAAATGGATTTCTGTTGTAATATAGAGACAGAATTGGGGGTTGGCCGTTAGTTTTAAGTACACAACCCCATTGACCCACAATCCCTCTTACCCCTATAACCATTTCCACATGCCCTTATACTGTATACATTACCTGTACTATCTGCTTAATCCAGATATGGTAGAGTGGAAGGTTAGTTCTGACCTCTGAGTAGGACACATTTTTATATATGCGGTTGATTCAAGCATAAACCCACAGGTTATGAGTACTGGCGGACTTGTATCCTTGGGTAATATCCTGGTAGACACATTGAATATGGCCTTTCTCTTTTGATTAAACATATAAAAAACCTGTAATCATTCGTGTATGTACAATTTTTATCTGCCTGTTCATATCTACCCTTATGCATATCCAGTAGTTACAAGTTTTGACTGTAATTACGGGTATCTTATTTTAATCACGAATATTTAAAATTTTTTGATTAAAAATTATATTTAATTCTATCTTTGTTAAATAAATAGTTACACTTTTTATACATTATTCATATAGGATTAATGTAGTATGTTTTTAGCAAGTTTATATTTTTGTATGCCTTATATTAAATATTGTTGGGGTTATTATTATTTTTATCTATTTTTATATATTTTTTATTATATTTTTCATTAATATTATTTTTATTTATTTTTATATAAGTATTTATATATTTTTTAAATATATTTTTTAATTATACTCTCTAATAATCATGAGCATTTATAAGTTATCTGTATTTTAGTAATCATGTTTCATGTATTATTTATGCATTGCAGTCTGTTTCTTCTTACTGCGGTCTGTTCCATTTGTATCTATCACTATACTGGGAGGATTCATATCGCTGTTATCCCATCTAATCAGTTTCCAGTTAACATTATGTTAATACACAAGCGGCACTTGGAACATGTATAGCAGAGAACAGATCGTAATGCCAGTGTAAAATGATTAGTCAAGCCCAAACTGCATGTATAATACTGTGGGTTTTCAATGGTACCACATCCCCACCCCCCGAGCGATATTACCATATTTAGGGGAGGTCCGATGTGGCCGTATGACTATAAGAAAGTGTGAAGCGTAGGCGTCGACACCGTCTTTGAAAACGTCCTATGATGAAACGCGTAAGGCGGAGTCACGCTCACACGTCATACCCGGAAGTGGAGGCTGGAACGCAAGGTGGGACGCACGCTCACAGCTCGCTTCTGGTCCCATCCTTGCTTACAGCGGTGCCGGTTTTACAACTTTGCTATTAAGACTTGCCATATTTCTATCATTACTTGCAATTGTGGACTGTTTTAAGCTCTTGTGCAATAAATATTTGACATACTTCACGAAGGAAGCCTCCTTGTGTTTCTCTTGTCTCTGGAATTCCGGAGAGTTTAACAGACAAAGGAGGTATGGAGTAAACTGGTCATATTGGAGCACACAGCTTACCCTGGAATTTCTGCAAGGATCGCATCAATTAGAGTAACAGCAGCATAACAGGAGAGACCACCAACCACCCCAAGGCACCCACTCTGTCGCTCGGTACCCCTGCAGGGGTGATTAATTCTGGTGAGTGGGGGAGCACTGGGGGGAGAGCACTACAAGTCACTACTTGAATAACAAGCACAGAAGTCATTGATGCAACGCCCTTAAGGGTGAATAATATATACACTATACTTATTTCCCCCATCTGGCTGAAAAAATGTTTTTCTATATGGAATATATTCATATATAAACCAATTTTTGAATGAACCATTACCATCTACGATACATAAGATACTGGAATTTATATGTTGTGCATGACAAGTTTGGGACTGTTATATGCATTGTATTTTATGTTCAGAGAGGGTTTACCCTTTATTTCTCTATAATTAGTTTCTTACACTTTATTCATAGCAGGCGCTCACTGTCACAATATTTTTGAACCTTGGGGTTTTCATCACCCAATTGCATTATTTCACTTATACTTTTATAGTGGTTTAATAGACATTGCACTGACACTTTTAATTCACTGATGTTCTTTATTTAAATTAAGTATTAGTTTTGATTTTGGCGCCATTTTGTCCCAAAACTTCTGAACTTTGGGCTGTATTTTTAATATTTTTGTACAGAATAGTGCAGTATCTGTTTTCACTTTTGTTAATACAACTACACACGTCAAACCATATATATTTTTTCACTAGAGTATTTCTCACAAAATTCACCCAGCACCAATTCAATACCTTTTTGCATCATAGGTGTTTCTCACAAAATTCACCCAGCACCAATTCAATACCTTTTTTGCATCATAGGTGTTTTTTATTTTTTTATTATAATTTCTTTTCCGGTTTTTTATATCTTAAAGATACTCTATCTTGTGACTGGGATACGGTATCCAGTGATGGAGTCCCTATATGTCACAGACATCTGAACTTAGGGTACAGATTATATTATTCATTAATTACTAAAGAGGGCAGCGCCACTTCTATCTCCTCAATATTTATTTACAAATCTACTTAAGTTCAATTCACTGGGAGTTTAAAAAATCTATTTAGCTTCAAACGCAACATGGAAAACTCACAAATCTTATAAGACAGTCTCAACCACAGTATACTTTGACAACACATGACAACTGCATTGACAACTGCATTTGACAACACATGACAACTGCAGAATGTATTTTTTACAGCAGCAAAACCACAATCTAATTATTTTTAGGCCTTTTTAAAGATAATTTTAGTAGCATAGAATCATAGAAAAGTGATGGCAGAAAAAGACAGGGTAGTCCATTGAGTAATTTTTTTTTGTATTGTTTTGTTTCCGTTAACTTTATTTTATAGATCTATGTTTGTCCCAAGCATGTTTGAAGCCATTTACTGTTGATTGTCTCACTACCTCTGCTGGTAGTTAATTCTAAGCATCAACTACCGTTTCAGAAAAATAATACTTTCTAAGATACGTTTTGAACTTTCCTCCAGCTAGTTTGAGGTCATGTCCCTGTGTTCTTGATTTTGGTTTCATAGTGAAAAAACTGCCCTTCTGAACCTTATTCACCCCCGTGATGTATTTAAATTTTTCAGTTATGTCTCCCCTTTCCTTTCTTTCCTCCAGAATGTACATATTAAGTTCCTGAAGTCGCTCTTAATATGTTTTATCCCCCAAACCTTTCAATCATTATTTTTGTTACCAGTCTCTGGACGTGTTTTATTTTATCAATATCTTTCTGTAAGTGAGGTCTCCAGAACTGGACACAGTATTAGGGCTGCCACCTGTCTGGGATTCACCCGGACAGTACGGGTCTTGAGTTATTTGCCCGGGTTTTGTACTGCCTGTAACCCAGGCACATGATTTAGCTCAGAACAGGGATAGACCATTCAGGCAGGGGGAACCATCAGCACACCTGTCACTGTGAGACAGCTGCAGTGGCATTGCTTGTAAAGAATACACTGTGCCTGCAGTGTGTGTTTGGAATCCAAAGCTCCTTTCTGTCTCCCTCCCCCTTTCCAGTCTCGTGCATGGTCCCTGTTATCTCTGACTCAACCCCCCCTCCTTTCACCACTGTGGTGTGCTGAGAGAACTGGGAGGAGGAGCTCACTGTAGCTATTGTCGGGATTCAGGCTGGCTGTTGCTCACATTAGAGGAAGTGAGAAGGTGAGCTGAGTTTTTTCTGGGAGAAGTCTCCTAGGGTGGAAAGTTCCAAACTTTCAGGAGGATGTGTTCTTTAGGAGATGCAGTGAAGGGTTAAGTTGACAGAAGAATCGGAGGCGATATTGAGTGTGGTGGCGTGGAGGGAGTCTGCAGCCCGGTCACATTTGACAGATAACTCTAAGCAACACACATGTCTGTCTATGCAAACTTCCCCCAATTGTTCAGACTACATAATGTGAAGTAATTTATAACCATTCATGTAACCCTGTATATATTTGTGATGAGTTCACACCTCTGATTGTACAGGCTCAGAGCTTGGATAACATGGGGTTATATGAATGGTCATCAATTACCTTCACATCATCTGTACATACAGAGTGCTAGGGGCTGGATTACATAGATCCGTACTTACATCTCATAACAGATTGTTTCCATCAAGTAGTACTGTTGTATGATTTATTGTTGTATATGTTTTTAGTGGATGAGCACAAGAGCTTTTTTTGAGTATAGACATCACTATCTGACCACTTCTCAGCCCCCAACTTGCATCACCCCCAGACCACTTCATACAGCCATCACTCTGAGCTGCTTCCTACCCCCCAGCTGAGGAACATCATTCCATGGTCTCTTTCCTTCCCATCATCGCTCCTGAGTCACCCCATAGACACTGCAAGAAATCCCCTCCACACTCCTCTCCTGTACATACTGCCCCCATCATCCCCTCCACACTTCTCGCCTGCACATACTGCCCCCATCATCCCCTCCACACTTCTCTCCTGCACATACTGCCCCCATCATCCCCTCCACACTCCTCTCCTGTACATACTGCACCCATCATACCCTCCACACTCCTCTCCTGTACATACTGTCCCCATCATTCCCTCCACACTCCTCTCCTGTACATACTGCACCCATCATACCCTCCACACTCCTCCCCTATACATACTGCCCCCATCATACCCTCCACACTCCTCTCCTGTAGGTATGAGCTTCGAGTTCGAGTCAAACTCATGTTCAACTTGAACATCGGCTGTTCACCAGTTTGTCGAACAGCAAACAATTTGGGGTGTTCATGGCAAATTCGAAAGCCGTGGAATACCTTTTAAAAGTCTATGGGAGAAATCAAAAGTGCTAATTTTAAAAGCTTATATGCAAGTTATTGTCATAAAAAGTAATTGGGGACCTGGGTCCTGCCCCAGGGGACATGGATCAATGCAAAAAAAGTTTTAGAAACGGACGTTTTTTTGGGAGCAGTGATTTTAATAATGCTTAAAGTGAAACAATAAAAGTGTAACATTCCTTTAAATTTCGTACCTGGGGGTGTCTATAGTATGCCTGTACAGGGGCGCATGTTTCCCGTGTTTAGAACAGTCTGACAGCAAAATGACATTTTAAAGGAAAAAAAGTCATTTAAAACTACTTGCAGCTATTAATGAATTGCCGGTCTGACAATACACATAAAAGTTCATTGATAAAAACGGCATGGGAATTTCCCACAGGGGAACCCCGAACCAAAATTTAAAAAAAAAAATGACGTGGGGGGTCCCCCTAAATTCCATACCAGGCCCTTCAGGACTGATATGGATATTAAAGGGAACCCTGGCCAAAATGTAAAAAAAAAATGGCGTGGGGTCCCCCTCAAAATCTAAATCAGACCCTTCAGGTCTGGTATGGATTTTAAGGGGAACCCCGCACCAAAATTAAAAAAAAAATGATGTGGGGCCCCCCCAAAAATCCATACCAGACCCTTATCCGAGCACGCAACCTGGCAGGCCGCAGGAAAAGAGGGGGGGGACGAGAGAGCACCCCCCCTCCTGAACCATACCAGGCCACATACCCTCAACATTGGGAGGGTGCTTTGGGGTAGCCCCCCAAAACACCTTGTCCCCATGTTGATGGGGACCAGGGCCTCATCCCCACAACCCTTGCCCGGTGGTTGTAGGGGTCTGCGGGCAGGGGGCTTATCGGAATCTGAAAGCCCCCTTTAACAAGAGGACCCCCAGATCCCGCCCCCCCGTGTGAAATGGTAAGGGGGTACAAAAGTACCCCTACCATTTCAGAAAAAAAGTGTCAAAGTTTTTGACAATTCCTTTATTTAAATGCTTCTTCTTTCTTCTATCTTCTATCTTCCTTTGGTTTCTTCCTCCATCTTCTTCTTCTTCTGGTTCTTCTGGTTCTTCCTCCAGTGTTCTCGTCCGGCATCTTCCTCCGCGGCGTCTTCATCCCTTTTTCTTGGGCCACTCCGCATCCACCATGATGGAGGTCTCCTGCTGTGTGACGCGTCTCGTCTTTTGACGGTTCTTAAATAATGGAGGGCCGGGCCACCAGGTGACCCCGCCCCCCTCTGACGCACGGGGACTTGACGGGGACTTCCCTGTGGCATTCCCTGTGACATCAGAGGGGGGCGGGGTCACCCATGCCGTTTTTATCAATTAAATTTTATGTGTATTGTCGGACCAGCAATTCATTAATAGTAGAGTAGTTTTAAATGACTTTTTTTCCTTTCAAATGTCATTTTGCTGTCAGACTGTTCTAAACACGGGAAACATGCGCCCCTTTATAGGCATACTATAGACACCCCTCAGGTACGAAATTTAAAGGAATATTACACTTTTATTGTTTCACTTTAAGCATTATTAAAATCACTGCTCCCAAAAAAACGGCCGTTTTTAAAACTTTTTTTTGCATTGATCCATGTCCCCTGGGGCAGGACCCAGGTCCCCAAACACTTTTTATGACAATAACTTGCATATAAGCCTTTAAAATTAGCACTTTTGTTTATTCATGTTCGTGTCCCATAGACTTTAACGGTGTTCGCGCGTTCGGACAAATTTTTTGCCTGTTCGCATGTTCTGGTGCGAACCGAACAGGGGGGTGTTCGGATCATCCCTACTCTCCTGTACATACTGCCCCCATCATCCCCTTCACACTCCTCTCTTGTTCATACTGCCCCCATCATCCCCTCCACACTCCTCTCCTATACATACTGCACCCATCATACCCTTCACACTCCTCTCCTGTACATACTGCCCCCATCATACTCTCCACCCTCCTCTCCTGTACATACTGCTCCCATCATCGCCACCACACTCCACTCCTGTACATCTTGCCCCCATCATCCCCCCCACACTCCTCTCCTGTGCATACTGCCCCCATCATCCCCTCCACACTTCTCTCCTGTGCATACTGTCCCCATCATCCCCGCCACACTCCTCTCCTGTACATACTGCCCCCATCACCCCTTCCATACTCCTCTGCTGTACATACTGCCCCCATCACACCCTCCACACTCCTCTGCTGTACATACTGCCCCCATCATGCCCTCCATACTCCTCTCCTGTACATACTGCAACCATCATACTCTCCACAGTCCTCTTCTGTACATACTGCCCCCATCTTACCCTTACCCTCTGCACTCCTCTCCTGCAGAATGAGATGTAAAAGGGAACAAACCCTGTGCATTCAGATGTAAAGGGGAACTCTGCGGATTCAGATCTGAAGGAGAACTCTGTTGCATCTGATGTAAAGGGGGACTCATAAAAACATTAGCTGTGCATTGCTTTGTACAGAGGTAATGAATTGTACTACAAAAAAATTAAAAATATTGGTGTGCGCTGCTAATGTGTTAGGGTTTGACTTGACAAAAAGGTGGCAACCCTACACAGTATTCTAAATGAGGTCTCACTAAAGATCTATTTCGGGGAATCAGAATCTCCTTCCTCCTGCTGGTGATCACTCTAGTGATACATCCTAGACATTTATTAGCTTTTTCCACTGCCTGGTCACACCGTTTGCTCATTTTGCAATCATCTGAAATAAGTACTCCCAATTTTTTTTCCTCTGTACTGCTGGCCAACACTGTATCCCCAATGTTGTACTCTCGCAGGGGATTCTTTTTCCCTAGGTGCAGTATTTTACATTTATAAACACTGAACTACAGTCTCCGCTGCTTTGACCAATCTTCCAGCAATGCCAAATCATGTTCCATGTTACAGACACGTCCAGGGATATATCAACCCTATTACACACTTTTGTGTCATCAGCAAAAAGACATACCTTGCCCAACAAGCCTTTAGTTATATCACTTGCATATGGATGAAATGGAAAGGACCTAGTACAGAGCCTTGTGGTACACCACTAGAGACTGCTTTCTGTTCTGAGTGAACCCTATTTACAACCACACTCTGATATCTATCCTTTAGCAAACTGCATATCCACTGAACCACCCAAGGGTTAAGTCCTAGCCTGTACTTTTGTATTAGATCATTGTGTGGAACTGTATCACATGCCTTGCTGAAATCCAGATATTCTATGTCAACAGCACCAACCTGTTCCAAAACATTGGTAATATAGTAAAAAAAATCAGTCAAATTAGTCTGGAATGATCTGCCCTCAGTAAAGCCATGCTGCATCGGATCCAGCAAGTTGTGTATTTTTAAGTGATCAATGATCCTTCTTTTCAGGAGTGATTCCATTAACTTGACTACAACTGATATTAAACTCACTGGCCTGTAATTTGCCAGCTTCTGCCTTGCTGCCCTTCTTGTGGATAGGTACAATATTAGCTGTCCGCCAGTCATGGGGAACTTCTCTTGTTAGAAGGGATTGATTAAAAAGATTGATTAATGGTCCAACAACTATATCTCGAAATTCTCTTAGAACTATGGGATGAATACCATCAGGGCCCATTGCTTTATTAAGCTTTAACCGAGCCAGTTCCTTTACTACCTCTGTCTCCAGAAGTTCCAAAAAATTGACCATCATTGTCAAATTCTAAAAATTGAACTAATATGACTCCCCAACTTGTTATTGTTAGTGCAATTTATTCCTGAGAACACTGAACAGAAGTAATTGTTTAAATGGTTTGCTACATCCAGGTCTCCCTCAACATGTGTTGTGCCCAGTTTTCATTTTAGTGATCCCATTGTATTTTTTCCTTCTATCACTATTGTACCTAAAAAAGATTTTATCTCCTTTCTTAATAGATTTAGCAATTTCCCCCTCTTTCTGTGCTTTGGCAGCATTGATAATGTGTTTGGCCTCCTTTTGTCTATTTTTATACTCTTCTCGGTCAGCTACAACTCTTGTTTACTTGAATCTCCTATATGCTATTTTTTTTCTTTTACTATTCTACTTACCTATCCTACTTAGTGGTGAGATTTAGCACCCTCAATGTTGCTAAGTATCTGTAAATTTAGTTGGGCTCCTCTACAGGCAGAGGAGCAGGGGTTAATTTGTTTTTAGACTGTGCAGTGCTTCAAGGCTGTGGCTCTGTTACCTTCCCCTGGCTGCTAGAACTCAGTGGATCATTATAAAACTTAGAGAGTGGGGGAACAGAGGCTGTAGCCTGAATATTTACGGAGTTCCCACCAATCACTGAGGAGGCAAGGCTCAGTAGAGGGGAGGGGACAACTCATAAATAGTCAAAAGCTTGGCCGTTAAGGGTGCAGAGTCCAGGCTCTGCCGCTGGGCAGGAGGAAGGCCAGAAGAAGAAGATACCGAGATGAAGAGAGATGGAGCAGCTGGAAGCCTCACACCCTTTACCAGCCTCAGGTAGGCTTATCTGTTGCCATCCTGAAATACCAGACCTGTATAGCAGTGTACCCATAAAGCAGCCTCTTGGAGTCCATGAACTACTAAAAGGGACTGAGTAACTTCCATTTTAATTTACATAATGCCAGTACAGCTTAGAGTCAGCACAAAGCAGCCAAAAGCACCCCCATATCTCTGGCTTGGTGCTTTGGCATCCCTGAAAAGATTAGCGCCCACATCTTCAATTGGAACCTTTATTGATGTTTTTCCAGCTGCATCATCATTTTTACATATACTGTTGGCCAACCATTATGATGTGCTGCCTCGCTAGCCAATAGAAATGTGCATTAGGCAGGAAGGGATGATCAGAAAGTGCTGAATCTTGGCCTGTCAGAACAACTAGGTTCAAACTGGCTGATAAGGCAGGGGAATTGTTATTCAGAATAGCAGTGACTACCTACATGAAGTCCATCATCTGTTATCTGATTCTAACAACTACAAATGACTTCCTAATGAATATCCAGAAACCTACACAACAGAATTGAAAGAACTAGGAGACAGCAGTTAAGGATAAACTCATTAATAGGAAGGAGGCAGCCTTTTTGGTCAAAATCTTCAATCAAGTGCCATATTTCTACCATCTGCCAAAGGTGCACAAAGACAGTCAGAACCCACCCAGAAGACCCATTGCTGCCTTTATGGAGCGGCCTGTCACAATACATTGACCTCTTCTTGCAGTCATTAGTATCTAAACAGGGCCAAAGATCTTTTTTTTTCTGTGGGGGTTTAAGCTTTGGGCATCCAGAGGACAATACTTTGGCACTGTGTGAAAATTGGAAGGGGCTTAAAGCTTTAACCTATTCCCTGTGAACACGGTAACATATGCCACAATCCTTTTACCCAAAAAATATGATAATCTACCATTACATATGCTTTTCTGCATACAACCTACCTAGAAAAAGAATTTCATTAACAGTGACCACTGAGCAACTAGCATTTATTGTACTATATGATATAAATAGTACAGGGGTCAGGTGCATATCATGCAGTGGGGACAGAAAGTATTCAGACCCCCTTAAATTTTTCACTCTTTGTTATATTGCAGCCATTTGCTAAAATCATTTAAGTTCATTTTTTTCCTCATTAATGTACACACAGTACCCCATATTCACAGAAAAACACAGAATTGTTGACATTTTTGCAGATTTATTAAAAAAGAAAAACGGAAAGATCACATGGTCCTAAGTATTTAGACCCTTCGCTCAGTATTTAGTAGAAGCACCCTTTTGATCTAATACAGCCATGAGTCTTTTTGGGAAAGATGCAACAAGTTTTTCACACCTGGATTTGGGAATCCTCTGCCATTTCTCCTTGCAGATCCTCTCCAGTTCTGTCAGGTTGGATGGTAAACGTTGGTGGACATCCATTTTTAGGTCTCTCCAGAGATGCTCAATTGGGTTTAAGTCAGGGCTCTGGCTGGGCCATTCAAGAACAGTCACGGAGTTGTTGTGAAGCCACTCCTTCATTATTTTAGCTGTGTGCTTAGGGTCATTGTCTTGTTGGAAGGTAAACCTTCGGCCCAGTCTGAGGTGCTGAGCACTCTGGAGAATGTTTTCATCCAGGTTATCCCTGTACTTGGCCGCATTTATCTTTCCCTCTGTTGCAACCAGTTGTCCTGTCCCTGCAGCTGAAAAACACCCCCACAGCATGATACTGCCACCACCATGCTTCACTGTTGGGATGAGCAGTACCTGGTTTTCTCCACACATACCGCTTAGAATTAGGGCCAAAAAGTTCTATCTTGGTTTCATCAGACCAGAGAATCTTATTTCTCACCATCTTGGAGTTCTTTAGGTGTTTTTTAGCAAACTCCATGCGGGCTTTCATGTGTCTTGCACTGAGGAGAGGCTTCCGTTGGGCCACTCTGCCATAAAGCCCCGACTGGTGGAGGGCTGCAGTGATGGTTGACTTTCTACAACTTTCACCCATCTCCCGACTGCATCTCTGGAGCTCAGCCACAGTGATCTTTGCATTCTCCTTTACCTCTCTCACCAAGGCTCTTCTCTCCCGATAGCTCAGTTTGGCCAGACGGCCAGCTCTAGGATGGGTTCTGGTCATCCCAAATGTCTTCCATTTAAGGATTATGGAGGCCACTGTGCTCTTAGGAACCTTAAATGCAGCAGAAATTTTTTTGTAACCTTGTCCAGTTCTGTGCCTTGCCACAATTCTGCCTCTAAGCTCTTCAGGCAGTTCCTCTGACTTCATGATTCTCATTTGCTCTGACATGCACTGACATGTAAGGTCTTATATAGACAGGTATGTGGCTTTCCTAATCAAGTCCAATCAGTATAATCAAACACAGCTTGGACTCAAATGAAGGTGTAGAACCATCTCAAGGATGATCAGAAGAAATGGACAGCACCTATATATGAGTGTCACAGCAAAGGGTCTGAATACTTAGGACCATGTGATATTTCAGTTTTTCTTTTTTAATGAATCTGCAAAAATGTCAACAATTCTGTGTTTTTCTGTCAATATGGGGTTCTGTGTGTACATTAATGAAGGAAAAAATGAACTTAAAAGATTTTAGCAAATCCCTGCAATATAACAAAATTTAAGGGGGTCTGAATACTTTCCGTCCCCAATGTATATAGTCTAGCATATGCAGTACCCATTAGGCAGAAATCTACCTGCAGTAAATTCCCATGACAGCAAACAAGTGTAGCACTGGTAGATTTATGATCTACCATCTGATGGGTAAATTTAGTGAATTGCTCCTTATAGGAAGTTAGATTTGCCTCTGTTCCAGCTTGGCTGACGTTGCGTTTGGTTCCACATTGTGCCGGTGGGTGTCGTTGTCACCATCGGTGGGTTTTGGAAAAGCAACGTGTTAAAGCGGATGAGTGCTCCTCTGTCCCGAAGACAACTCGGTGGAGGTGTTCCTCCGAGTTGCATTCTGGGAGAGGGTATTTATGGGACAGACGCCATGTTTAGGGGTTCGTTTTCAGGCACCTGCTGGCCCTCCTGGCTGACAGGTATGTGTTAGAGTACCACCTCGTGGTCCTCCGTTCCGGAGGCCTGCATCGCTGCGGCGCGTGGGTGAGCCCAGAAGCGTGTCTGGGGCCTACCACAATGGCCGAGGAATGGTCCTGAGCTGTCTATCCAGAGGGAAGAAGCTGGACAACCGAGAATATCCCAGGGGAGGACCCATCATGGAAGGATCATGCAGAGTGCTGGTCTGGAGAGGGGCCTGGTGACTCGGTTGGAGGACGTATCCTGAAGTAGTCTTATTACATGGTACTGCCGGGTTGGCTTAGAGGTCCAAGTACTGTGTCTGACATTCATCGTGAACCAATACATCGTGTGGCAGAGAATCGTACGGGTTTGTTTCAAGCAAGTCTGTGGCAGAGACTTTTGTTCGTGCTACGTACTGGCTTCTAGGCAAGTGAGAGAGGCCTATCCAGGTGAGCAAAGATCGTGTCCCACAAAAAGGGGATTTCATTCAATTACAGTATTCAACTTTAAAGGATGTTCTAAAGAAACCTAAAGAAAGGTATTTGAGCTTCCCTGCAGTTTTCCTCCTGCCTCTTTCCTGCTACTTCCTTCGTTACTTGGTTCAATAAAGCATTGAAAACGTACTCAAGTGTTGGTACTTATATCGTCCAGAGGTAAACTCAACAGAACCCTAGACCCGGTGCTGGTGAAACAGAGGTATGGAGAGTGAAGGTAACAGCCCGTTTAAACCAGCAGCTCCACCGAGAGTTAGTGCTACAAAAGTATGAAACAAAGAGGGGGGGCCACACCAATGCTGCAGATGACCGTCTGATGGCGATCAATCTCACATACTCTGTTCTAACTAGGCAAGAATTAACCAGCAAAGCGCTGGGCCTCCCTCTAAAACCTGATGTCCATGTGGTCCTCTAGCTCAGCAGTCCATTCACTCATGGCCAATACTATAGGCTGGATTGAGATGGAAGAGCATTCCACACTATCCCTATAGCACACTGGAGGGGTTAGAGCCTAACTCCATGTTAATGGTAACTTGAAATAGTTTGTTTGAGACAAACTGGTTCAAATGAACAATTTCCTTCACTAATTGATGCGTTCGCTGTCAGTGCTATATAAACTGTATGTAGCATGAGCTACATACAGTATACAGCACTGTGTTCTAGCAGTGAGATGGGGATTACCTGCTGCTAGAACAAAATCGAGTCAGGCTGACTGTTGTGTAGCCATTCACAGGAATTTTTTTATTTTATCAGCAAATACAAGGCTTTCTCTGAGTGGCTGAGGCAGAGATTATGACCTTATCCATCTCAATGGTGTGGTGTTCCCATTTAAAAAGTCTCTTTAGCTGTCAGAAAACAAACTGGTATTCAGAAGGCAGCATTGTCACCTCCTGAATGCCTGTCAGTCAGGCCTGCAACACTCTCTAAAAATGGATCCACTGTGCATCACACTTCAAAGAGCGACACAGGTGTAAATGAGCCCAAGAGCTATAGAATAACAAAAGTAAACCAAAACAAACACCAGTAGTAAGAGTAAACAAGTAAACACCAATCCCAACATTTTAAAGGAGAACTGCAGACATTAACTACATGAGCAATCATTCTTTACAGTAAAAAAAAGGTCAAAAAACAATTCTAAAATTAAAGTGATATTAAAGGTATTTAAAAAAAATATAGCATGTTATACTTACCTGCTCTGTGCAGTGGTTTTGCACAGAGCAGCCCTGATCCTCCTCTTTTGGGTCCCCTGCTGGCACTCTTGGCCCCTACTCTTCTTCCAGTGCCCTCATAGCAAGCAGGTTGGGGTTAAAGCATTCACTGATCAGAAGAGGTTGGAAGGCATGATGTCAATGCAGGAGGGCAGCTGCTCAGCACAGGACCTGGAAGCAAGTGGAGATCACTGGAGTAGTGGTTTCTGTTTCAGTGATTTCCATCTTCCAGGGGCTTTGGTATGGTATATACATAGTTACAAAATGCATGGGTTGAAGCTGGAACAATATAACTTTGCATAAATATCCATACCTGAAATTATTTTTTAATTTGCCCCTGAGTAACAGTACTGGTGTCAGTGGATGCAATAATATCCCTCAGCATTGGTGTCAATGGATGCTACAAAATACCCCCAGCATTAGTGTCAGTGGATGCAATAATAACCCCTAGCATTGGTGTCAATGGATGCTATAATACCCCCAGCATTGGTGTCAGTGGATGCAATAATAACCCTCAGCATTGGTGTCAATAGATGCAATAATAACCTTCAGCATTGGTGTCAATTGATGCAAAATAACTCCCAGTGCTAGTGTCAGTGGATCCGTTAATAACTCCCAGCATTGGGGTCAGTGGATGTAATAATAACCCCCAGCATTGGTGTCAATAGATGCTATAATAACACCCAGCACTGGTATCAGTGGACAAATTAATAACCCCCAGCATTGGTGTCAGTGGATGCAATAATAACCCTCAGCATTGGTGTCAGTGGATGCAATAATAATCCTCAACATTGGTGCCATTGGATGCAATAATAACCCCTTGCACTGGTGTCAGTGTATGCATTATTGAAAACCACCCTCATTGGTATCAGCAGATGCAATAATAATGCCTAGTATTGCTTTCAATGGATGCATTAACCGCTTACCGACCGCCGCCTGTATATTTACGTCGACAGACGTAAATATACAGGTGACTACGCAAATGGGCTTACCTGTACGTCACTTTGAATTTGCCACCATGCCATCGCGTGCACATCGCCAGTGGTGCACGCGTGCACCTGCCGCAAGCTCCGTGAGTAGGATCCTGCGGACTCGATATCCGTGGGGATACCCACGATCGTCTCACGAAGTGGAAGAACGGGAAAATGCTAATGTAAACAAGCATTTCCCCGTTCTGCCTAGTGACACTGTCACTGATCACAGCTCCCTGTAATCGGGAGCAGTGATCAGTGATGTGTCACACGTAGCCCCTCCCCCCCCCCACAGTTAGAATCACTCTCTAGGACACACTTAGCCCCTACACTGCCACCTAGTGGTTAACCCCTTCACTGCCAGTCACATTTACACAGTAATCAATGCATTTTTAATCGCACTGATCGCTGTATAAATGTGAATGGTCCCAAAAATGTGTCAAAATTCTCCGATGTGTCCGCCATAATGTCGCAGTCATGATAAAAATCACTGATCACTGCCATTACTAGTAAAAAAAAATTAATAATAAAAATGCCATAAAACTATCCCCTATTTTGTAGACAATATAAATTTTGCCTCAAAGCACAGCAATGGAGTCAGTGGAGGCAATAAAAACACCCAATATTGGTGTCAGTGGAAACAAAAATACCTTCCTTATCTCTCAAGGACCCCTTTCTCCAGACAGTGTTCCTGCGTACCCGCCGATCACACAGGAAGAGGAGGAGGAGGAGGATTATTGTGTCAGCATGGAGGTGGAGCCTGGCACTCAGTATCAGCAGCAGTCTTCAAGGGATCATTTATAGTCCGAAAAAACCCATGGACTTGGAGGAGGTGGCTGCGGATCATGTCGTCCTTAGTGACCCAGAGGATTCTGGACCGAATGCCTCAGCAAACCTACGCTGCATGGGCTCACTGATCCTGCAAAGCCTGCGGAAGGATCCTCGTATTCGTGGTATCAAGGGGAGGGATGATTACTGGCTGGCAACCCTCCTTAAACCATGTTACAAGGGTAAGGTTGCGGACCTTATCTTGCCATTGCAGAGGGAGCAGAGGATGATACATCTTCAGGAGGCCTTGCAGAAAGGTTTGTGCAATGCGTTTCCAGAGCCTGGGAGGTTACAATTTCCTAGTCCTCCTGGACAACGTGTTGCTGAGGCTTCGGTCAGTCACAGAAGGAGCGGTGGAGAAGGTAGTCATCTGACCGATGTGTTAAGACAATTTTTTAGTCCGCAGCCCCAAGGTCTGATCGGTTCCAGCAACCATCGCCAGCGTCTGATTCACATGGTGCAGGGTTACCTAGGGGCAATATCAGACTTGGACACCTTTCTCACTGAAAATCCTCTGGTTTACTGGGTCTTGAGGATGGATCACTGGCCAGAGCTTGCACCGTATGCAGTTGAGCTACTGGCCTGTCCTGCATCCAGCGTTCTTTCAGAACGCACTTTCAGTGCTGCTGGAGGCTTTGTATCTGATCACAGGGTGCGCCTGTCCACCAAATCGGTCAATCGGCTGACCTTCATAAAAATGAATTGTCTTGGATATCCAGCTACCAAGCACCTGATGCTGATGTAACCGATTGCTTATTTTTTTTTTTTTTTTTTTTCACAAAAATGTTTTATTTCAAAAGAGTAAGACAAGACATACAGGACAAAAGTATTGTCACAACACATCATTTAACAGAATCATATAAAGAGTATGTATGTCACGATACAACATAAAGATCCTAACTGAGAATAAGTGAACATTACTGAGACATAAAATTGTCATTAAGCGTATGTGGGAGGAGGATCTTCATTTCTATTGTCCCCCCCCCCCCCGGTTAGACTGCGGGAAGGGCAGGGATCAGTCACTCGAGTAAGTTCACCATCTAGATTACAATGTATCCTGACAGGATGAGGACTAAGTGTCGATCTGGGGGAAAAGAGAATAAAGAAAGGGAAGAAAGGAAGGAGAAAAAGCAAAGAGAAAGAGAAGAGAGAAAAGAAGGAGGAGAGAAAAAAAAAAGGGGGGGGGGAGGGGGGAGAGGGGGGGGGGAAGAAAAGGGGGGAGGGGGGTGAAGAGGGAGTAAATATTAGGTGGGGAGTAAGGATAAAGGAAGTGAGAGGGGAAGGGTGAGTGGATCCGCACCTGTCCCCCCCCACACAAAACGTCGATTAAGACGTTATTACACTCTACAGGTATCCTTACAATACGTACTGAAGGTATCGTTCAGTAGTAACAAAATGAGACCAGCAGGCCCATGTGGTTGAAAATTTATGCATCCTGTCTTGTGAGGTAAAGATTAGTTCCTCCATTTCTTTTATGGAGGAAATCTGTGCAAACCATTCCCTGACTGTTGGAATGTTGGTGGAGCGCCAATGTCTGGGTATACAAAGTCTAGCGGCATTAACCATATGCATCGGCAGTGATTTGTAGTAATCTTTTTTGGGTAGCGATGTGAGGTGTAGGAGAAATTGGGACGGGGTGTAGTCCAAGGTGTAGGTAGTGATATGTGAGATGAGACCGTGAACCTCCCTCCAAAAGGGTTGAATGTTCACGCAATCCCACCACACATGAAGCATAGTTCCCACCCCCAACCCGCATCTCCAGCAGGTATTAGGAATATTAGGGGAAAATTTGTGGATACGTGACGGAGTCCTATACCATTTTGTGATCACCTTGTAGCCATTTTCTTGGATGGCAACGTTCAAAGAGCCCTTGTGTGCGTACTCATAGATAATGTTCCAGTCCTCCATGGAAAGAGACCTTTGAAGATCTCCACTCCAGGAAACCTGTGAGGGGGCGGGGGTCTGCGTTGGGGTTTCTGAAAGAAAGGTATACAGAAGGGAGATTAAGTGTCTTTGCGGCTGTTTACAATGGCATAAGGATTCAAAGGGCGTAAGTTGTCGTGTCCAGTCCGACTGACTGGCATGGGTTGTGAGGAAATGACAGATTTGTCTATAGGTCCAAAAGGAAAGTGAGAGCGTCTTGGTGTTAGACTTTAAAGTTTCAAAGGATAAGGGCTTCTCATTGGAATAGAATTGAAGAGCTAGGACGTCTTCGAATGGCCACTCCTGACTTAAAAAATCTGCAGAGGTCCCCGGTGGAAAGTCAGGATTCCCCCGGAGAGTAGTTAGGGGGCCCGGGGGAGGGGTGGATGAACCCCTTATCATGGTCTTTCTAAAAGTCAGAAGTGTAGAATGTATAAGGGGGTGGGTTAAGAGGGTATGGGGCCAGTTCCGAGGAGGCAACCATGGGAGAAGGTGTAAGGGTCCTGACGAGAAGGACCTCTCTAGGAAGACCCATGCCTTTTTAGAGGCATGGATGTTCCAGTCAGCGATCCTTGTGAGATGACAAGCGGAGTAATATTTTTGGAGGTCAGGTAGACCTATTCCTCCTTTAGATTTAGCTAGTGTGAGTCTGGAGTATTTAATGCGAGGTGAAGAATCCCTCCACAGGAAAGCAGAACATGCCTTCCGGTAGGATTTAAAAAAGCTTGCTGGTAAGGAGATAGGGATCGATTGCATAAGATAAAGTAAGCGAGGCAGGATTATCATTTTAATTAAGGCAGAGCGTCCGAACCAGGAGACATTTAGGCCTTTCCAGTCCTTAAGGTGTTTTTGTGTCTGAAGGAGGAGCGGATGGAAATTTTTTGAGTATAGATCTGACAGGTGGGTGGGGATTCGAATGCCTAAGTATGTAAGTGTATCATGTTCCCATCGAAACGGGAATGAGTCTTGGCAATGTGTCACTGTCTGAGAAGGGAGGGAGACGTTTAGGGCCTGTGATTTGGTATAATTAATTTTGAGGTTTGATAAGGTACCAAAGTATTCAATATCTTTGAGGAGATTGGGCAGAGAGATGTGGGGCAGTTGCAGGGAGAGCAAAATGTCGTCTGCGAAAGCAGCGACCTTAAGCTCTCTATTCTTCACAGTGATCCCCTGGATATTTGGGTTGCTTCTCAGCCTGTTGAGGAAGGGTTCCAGGGTTAAGACGTATATCAGTGGTGAAAGTGGACATCCCTGGCGTGTGCCGTTACTAATGGGAAAGGCGTCCGACAGGTGGCCATTGACTTTTACCACTGCAGAGGGGCCCTTGTAAAGGGCCATAATAAATGACAGCATGCGGGTCCCCAGGCCTATGGCAGTGAGCACCTCCTGCATGTAGTCCCAGGCCACTCTGTCGAATGCCTTTTCTGCATCAAGTGAGAGAAAGAATCCTTGTGTATTGGAAGTCGTGAGCCAGTGATGTAGATTCAGTGTGCGGATGACGTTGTCCCTAGCTTCACGCCCAGGGACAAAGCCGACTTGATCTAAAGATATAAGGTCGGGCACCAGTGGAAGTAGTCTGTTTGCTAAGATTTTCGCGTAAATTTTAATATCAACATTTAATAAAGATATCGGTCGGTAGTTTGCGACTAAGGAAGCGTCTTTGCCCTCCTTGGGAATCACCGCTATTTGCGCAGCTAGCATTCTATCAGATTTAGTTTGGGGGTCTGAAAGGGCGTTAAACGTGTCCAGAAGTTTAGAAGCTAGGGAGTCAGTGAAGGCTTTGTAATATTGGAGGGAAAAACCGTCCGGGCCAGGGGCTTTGCCTGTTTTCATTTGTTTCATAGCTGTATCTAGTTCCAACACTGATATAGGACCATCCAGGTCCCGGGACTGTTGGGTAGATATTGGTTTAGGACTGTAGTTTGAGAGAAATTCTTTGATAATTGCGGTGCGGGAGTCAGTATTGTTCCGTGGGGCACTGGTGGGTTGTAAATTGTAAAGTTTATGGTAAAACTTTTCAAATTCTTTGGCAATGTCAGCATTCTTGGTTAGAAGCTCACCCCCAGGGTTATGTAAATGATGGATTGTAGAGGACAATTTTGAATTTTGGACTGTACGCGCCAATAGACGGCCGCACTTGTTGCCCTGTTCATAGAAAATCCTCTGGCCGAGGATGTAGCGTCTCCTAGAGCGTTTTCCCAGCTCCTCTAAGAGCAAGGCTCGGGTGTGTGTTAGTTCCTGTAGGGTGGCTTGTGTGTGTGACAATTTATGGGAGGTTTCGAGGGAGCCAATCGTCCTGATGAGAGAGTTTATGTATTCTTGGTGCTGTTTCTTAGCTTTTGTAGCAAGGGCGATTAGCTCACCTCGAATCACGCATTTATGCGCTTCCCAAAGGGAGATTGGGGAAATCTCCGGATTCGAGTTTTCCGTGAAATATTGTTGAATTCTCGTGCGGACATGGTCCATCACCAGGGGGTCTTTGAGAAGGGAGGGGTTCAGACGCCAAGTCTTCGTTCTAAAATTGGGTTCGGGGAAAGATAAGGTCTTCACGAGTGAATCGGGGGGCTTCAGTAACCAAAACTGCAGTGTTTATCCTCATGACACAACACAGGAAGCACCTACATGGTTAACAGAGGACGGAATTAAAATTAGACTTGAGAAACTTAACATTAATAAATGACCGGGACCAGATGGCTTGCATCCGAGGGTACTTAGGGAACTCAGTCAGGTGATTGCCAGACCATTGTTCCTAATTTTTACAGACAGTCTATTGACTGGAATGGTACCAGCTGATTGGAGGAAAGCCAATGTAGCACCAATATTTAAAAAGGGCCCAAAAAACATCCCTGGGAATTACAGACCAGTTAGCCTAACATCAATAGTATGTAAACTCTTGGAGGGGATGATAAGGGACTATATACAAGATTTTAGTAATAAGAATGATATCATTAGCAGTAATCAGCATGGATTCATGAAGAATCGTTCTTGCCAAACCAATCTATTAACCTTCTATGAGGAGGTGAGTTGCCATCTAGATAAAGGAAGGCCCATAGACGTGGTGTATCTGGATTTTGCAAAAGCATTTGACACAGTTCCCCATAAACGTTTACTGTACAAAATAAGGTGCGTTGGCATGGACCATAGGGTGAGTACATGGATTGAAAACTGGCTACAAGGGCATGTTCAGAGGGTGGTGATAAATGGGGAGTACTCAGAATGGTCAGGGGTGGGTAGTGGGGTTCCCCAGGGTTCTGTGCTGGGACCAATCCTATTTAATTTGTTCATAAACGACCTGGAGGATGGGATAAACAGTTCAATCTCTGTATTTGCAGACGATACTAAGCTAAGCAGGGCAATAACTTCTCCGCAGGATGTGGAAATCTTGCAAAAAGACCTGAACAAATTAATGGGGTGGGCGACTACATGGCAAATGAGGTTCAATGTAGAAAAATGTAAAATAATGCATTTGGGTGGCAAAAATATGAATGCAATCTATACACTGGGGGGAGAACTTCTGGGGGAATCTAGGATGGAAAAGAACCTGGGGGTCCTAGTGGATGATAGGCTCAGCAATGGCATGCAATGCCAAGCTGCTGCTAATAAAGCAAACAGAATATTGGTATGCATTAAAAGGGGGATCAACTGCAGAGATAAAACGATAATTCTCCCGCTCTACAAGACTCTGGTCCGCCCGCACCTGGAGTATGCTGTCCAGTTCTGGGCACCAGTCCTCAGGAGGGACATACTGGAAATGGAGCGAGTACAAAGAAGGGCAACAAAGCTAATAAAGGGTCTGGAGGATCTTAGTTATGAGAAAAGGTTGTGAGCACTGAACTTATTCTCTCTGGAGAAGAGACGCTTGAGAGGGGATATGATTTCAATTTACAAATACTGTACTGGTGACCCCACAATAGGGATAAAACTTTTTCGCAGAAGAGAGTTTAATAAGACTCGTGGCCACTCATTACAATTAGAAGAAAAGAGGTTTAACCTTAAACTACGTAGAGGGTTCTTTACTGTAAGAGTGGCAAGGATGTGGAATTCCCTTCCACAGGCGGTGGTCTCAGCGGGGAGCATTGATAGCTTCAAGAAACTATTAGATAATCACCTGAATGACCGCAATATACAGGGATATGTAATGTAATACTGACACATAATCACACACATAGGTTGGACTTGATGGACTTGTGTCTTTTTTCAACCTCACCTACTATGTAACTATGTAACCGTTATTGGGTGGTGGTCAGACAAAAACATTGGTTCTATAGTGGACTGTTGGAGTAAGGGAAGGTCAGTCTGGGAGAGAAAAAAGAAATCGATCCTAGAGTATTTTTGATGTGGGGCCGAAAAAAAGGTGTAATCCTTATCAGAGGGGAATAAAGTGCGCCATGCGTCATGTAAGGTCAATGATTGTAGTTGTAGATTGATCTGACGTAACGCTTTATAAGTTAAAGTAGATGTTCCTGTGGAGGAATCCAGTAGGGGGTTTAAGGGCACGTTAAAATCCCCTCCCAGGAGTACTATTCCCGATTTAAAGGAGGTCAGGAGGTCACATGTTTTCCTAAAGAAGGCGACTTGATGGTCATTTGGGCAGTAAATATTGGCTAATGTGATTGGTGTGGAAGCATAAGAACCTTTAAGGAAAATATACCTGCCGTCAGGGTCGATAAGTGAATTAGATACTTGGAAGTTAGCGTTTTTTGATACGAGAATAGAAACGCCCTTAGTCTTAGATTCAGGATTGGTGGAGTGAAACGCAGTCCGATAAATGTGGTTAGACAGTTTAGGTATGGCGTCGGAGCGAAAATGGGTCTCCTGCAGAAATATGAAATGAGCTCTGTGTTTGGTGAGAGAGGATAATACTTGTGACCTTTTCTCTGGTAAGTTCAGGCCCTTCACGTTTAGAGATAGGCATTTCAATGTCAGGGAAGACATGGCTTGGGTCCGGTAATATTGGGTAGATGAGTGAGCAGTACGGGGGTAGCACTAGGAGAGGCAGGGGCGGATCCAGTCAAGGAAGGAAGGAGAAAGAGAAAGACGAGAGGGAAAAAAAAAAGAGAAGGGGAGGGAGGGGTGGGGGGGAGGGAAGGAAGAAGCTAAGGAAGGAGATGGGGGAGGGGTCAGAAAGAGGTAAGTTGGGAGAGAGAAGAAATAAGAAGAATAGAGAAGGAACAGAGAAAAGATCAACCAGAGGTGGAATTAGGTTAACCAAGCCACCTTAGAAGAAGGGAAATCTGAAGGGTCAGCAAAAAATCCCAAAGGGACCGCTGTGTGGGTACGTAAGAATGGACGACAACCTCAGAGAGGTTGCAATCCGGGGAATGAGTAAATATCTTTGTTTAGAGTAGGGTGAGTGTAGTGGGGAACCTACCACTAGTGCAAAAACAATAACTCAATAACTAAAGTGCAATCTAAAGCCAGATTATTATGAACACTTTATGCTACAACTGAGGTGAGTGAAACACAACAAACTTATGTGCCCAGTGCCGCCTCTGATTACCTTAACTTATCTACAGTAAGAAGCTGTAATCAGGGGGGGCAAAAGAGAGAAATCAGCCGTATCATGTGACTATTTGAGAGCCTGAGACGTCAAGTGAAATTTTTTTTTTTTTCTTTTTTTCCTCCTTTCCTCCTTCTTTTGTGGACCATTCAAGGAGAGTGGATCTCTCTGGAGGAGGTAGGGGGATTGCTTATTTTTTTTAATGTGAGATCCCTTCAAGACTGCCTATGCTGATGCTGAGTGACTATCCTGTTATGCTGAGTCACAAACCTCTTCCTCCTCAATTTTCATGCTGATAGCTTGTAAGAACATTTTTGGTTCTGGGCACAGCCACCAGTGGCCAAGGCCCAATTTTTCTGCCCCTGTTTAACAGGGGCGTGTAATTACAATTTTTGATGCAATACTTTGCAGCAGGGCTCATTCCTGCGCTTCAACTATACTATCTGTGAGGGGTTGCAGTGTTGTGGCACCAGCACTAGTGCCCAAGGCCCAATTTTTCAGCCCCTGTTTAACAGGGGCATATAATTACAATTTTTGATGCAATACTTTGCAGTAGGGCTCATTCCTGTGCTCCAACTATAGCATCTGTGAAGGGTTGCAGTGTTGTGGCAATTTTTCTGCCCCTGTTTAACAGGGGCGTGTAATTACAATTTTTGATGCAATACCTTGCAGCAGGGCTCATTCTTGCTCTCCAACTAGAGTATCTGTGAGGGGTTGCAGTGTTGTGGCACCAGCACCAGTGCCCAAGGCCCAAATTTTCAGCCCCTGTTTAACAGGGGCGTGTAATTACAATTTTTGATGCAATACTTTGCAGCAGGGCTCATTCCTGCGCTCCAACTATAGCATCTGTGAGGGGTTGCAGTGTTGTGGCACCAGTGCCTAAGGCCCAATTTTTCTGCCCCTGTTCAACAGGGACATGTAATTACAATTCTTGATCTAATATTTCACAGCAGGGCCAATTCCTGCGCCCACCAAGAGTAACTGTGAGGGCTTACAGTGTTGTGGCAACACCACCACCACCACAGGCCCAATTTTTCTGCCCCTGTTCAACAGGTGCATGTAATTACAATTCTTAATATAATATTTCACAGCAGGGCCCATTCCAGCGCCCACCAAGAGTAACTGTGAGGACTTACAGTGTTGTGGCACCAGCACTACCACCACCACCAACACCAAAGGCCCAATTTTTCTACCACTGTTCAACAATGGCATGTAATTACAATTCTTGATCTAATATTTCACAGCACGGCCCGTTCCTGCGCCCACCAAGAGTAACTGTGAGGGCTTACAGTGTTGTGGCAACACCAACACCTAAGGCCCCAATTTCTGCAGAATATATAGGGCAGGCCCTTACTTTCAAACATCCAACTTACAAACGAATCCTACTTGCAAACGGAAGGAGACAGCAGGAAGTGAGATGAAATCTACCCCTAGGAAAGGAAATTCTCTCTTGTAAGAGTTAATATTGGAAAAACGTGTCTCATCTACACTGATGCTTTATCACTAATCCTTGTTTCACTAAAAAAACAAAATTTTCAAAAAACATTTATCATTGGGACAGAAAGTGAGGTGAAATCTTCTGAAGACGTGCACAAACAGCAAAACAAATGTTACAGGGGTGATAACCCTTCCCTATGTTTTCCAAAAAGCTTAAAAATAGATTTTTTGGCTGGAGCTACACTTTAAAAATGTACCAGTTCAAAATTACAAAACTGATTCTACTTAACAACAAACCTACAATCCCTGTCTTGTTTGCACCGCCTGTATACTACTGTTCAGAGTATATAGGGCCTGGGGGCCCCCACGCCTTTCCTTTTTCTAATTTGGGTGCGGGGTTCCCCTTAATATCCATACAAGACCCAAAGGGCCTGGTAATGGACTAGTGGGGGGTACCCATGCCGTTTGTCTCACTGATTTTCATCCATATTGTAATAGTGACATTACATTAAAGCCACAAGCAGTTTTAAATGACTTTTGTTCCTTTAAAAATGTAATTTTGTGCAGGGACTGTTCTAAGCACGGGAAACACACGCCACTTTACAGGCATACTATAGACACCCCCAGGTACAATATTTAAAGGAACATTTCACTTTTATTTTTTCACTTTAAGCATCATTAAAATCACTGCTCCGAAAAAACGTCAGTTTTTAAAACTTTTTTTGCATTGATACATGTCCCCTGGGGCAGTACCCGGGTCCCCAAATCCTTTTTAGGACAATAACTTGCGTATTAGCCTTTAAAATTAGCACTTTTGATTTCTAACGTTCGAGTCCCATAGACTTTAATGGGGTTCTAAAGTTCACGCAAACTTTCGGTCCGTTTGCAGGTTCTGGTGTGAACCGAACCGGGGGGTGTTTGGCTCATCTCCTACTCAGGATATGCATTTAAATAAGTGCAGCACTGCCTCAAACTACTCATGTGATTCAATGCGAATTCCACAATGCAAAATAATGCAAAATAAACCAAAACTTAGTGCAATACAAATACTGTCTGAGATTCTGAACAATCATTCTTCTGTCGCTCAATCAATTTATATTTATGTTTTCCTCTGTTGATAATGTTCCAACACACTGATAGCAAAGTTCGTGCAATAAACAGCAATCGCTGTGTAAGCGTTCTTCTTTCCAAATGATCATTCTTCTGGTAAATCGGTCAATTTAATTTGTGCAACCTAATCTGTGTCAGTTATTCCCCAAAACACATTATATTCTCAATGTGACATAACAATGTGGCAATCCTTTTTTGGATTCATTATCTTCAAATCATTGATTGATCACTGTGTGATCCCTGTGTATGCTTTAATAAATCCACCAAATGTAGTGCTCATCCCACCACTGACATATGGATATATTCTCACCTCAAATAGTGCCTTTTTCCTTTTAACCGGGTTGGTATAGCTACAGGTGCTCTCCACAGCAGGAATCGCCCTGGACCTCAATCCATCTCCATCCTTCTTACTCATGCCATATTCTTCCTTTCAAAGCTCAGACAAAAACAGACCCTCATAGTGTAAAAACATTTCCCACCAGTATGTCAGAAACCGTGAATCAGACTGAGACAGAAGTACAGTTAAATCACACTTGTTTAATAATAATAATAATAAAAAAAGGTAAACAGAGTAAATGTAGTTAAAACATAGCCAGAGTTCAGGAACCAGAACGGATAGTCAGACAGGCCAAAACGCCAGGGAGCCAGAGATGAGCATAGTTGAACAGCAAGCAGGATCTGGAGCCAGAAGCAATGTCAGCCAAGCAAGTCTTTAACAGGAACACAGGAGAGCGTCTCTAGAGATGTGACCAAGGCGAAGGCAGAGATCATCCTAGACTGGATGGCCTAAGTAGGCAGGACTGACAAACAGGATATCATGAATAGGGATGAGCCGAACACCCCCCTGTTCGGTTCGCACCAGAACTTGCGAACAGGCAAAAAATTTGTTCGAACGCGCGAACACCGTTAAAGTCTATGGGACACGAACATGAGTAATCAAAAGTGCTAATTTTAAAGGCTTGTATGCAAGTTATTGTCATAAAAAGTGTTTGGGGACCTGGGTCCTGCCCCAGGGGACATGGATCAATGCAAAAAAAAAGTTTCAAAAACGGCCATTTTTTCGGGAGCAGTAATTTTAATAATGCTTAAAGTGAAACGACAAAAGTGTAATATCCCTTTAAATTTCATACCTGGGGGGTGTCTATAATATGCCTGTAAAGGGGCACATGTTTCCCGTGTTTAGAACAGTCTGACAGCAAAATGACATTTCAAAGGAAAAAAAGTCATTTAAAACTACTCGCGGCTATTAATGAATTGCCGGTCCGACAATACACATAAAAGTTCATTGATAAAAACAGCATGGGAATTCCCCACAGGGGAACCCTGAACCAAAATTTAAAAAAAAATGATGTGGGGGGTCCCCCTCAAAATCTATACCAGAACCTTCAGGTCTGGTATTGATTTTAAGGGGAACCCCCGCGCCAAAATTTGTAAAAAAATGGCGTGGGGTCCCCCTAAAAATCCATACCAGACCCTTATCCGAGCACGCAACCTGGCAGGCCGCAGGAAAAGAGGGGGGACGAGAGAGCGGCCCCCCTCCTGAACTGTACCAGGCCATATGCCCTCAACATTGGGAGGGTGCTTTGGGGTAGCCCCCTAAAACACCTTGTCCCCATGTTGATGAGGACAAGGGCCTCATCCCCACAACCCTGGCCAGTGGTTGTGGGGGTCTGTGGGCGGGGGGCTTATCGGAATCTGGAAGTCCCCTTTAACAAGGGGACCCCCAGATCCCGGCCTCCCCCCTATGTGAAATTGTAAGGGAAAAAAGTGTCAAAAATGTTAAAAATGACAAGAGACAATTTTTGACAATTCCTTTATTTAAATGTTTCTTCTCTTCTATCTTCTATCTTCCTTCGATTTCTTCCTCCATCTTCTTCTTCTGGTTCTTCTGGTTCTTCCTCTGGTGTTCTCGTCCGGCATCTTCCTCCGTGGTGTCGGCGTCTTCTTCCCTTCTTCTCCTCGGGCCGCTCCGCAACCATGATGGCATGGAGGGAGGTTCCCGCTGTGTGACGCTTCTCTCTTCATCTTCTTCTTTTCATCTTCTTGTCTTCATCTTCTTTTCGGGTCGCTCCGCAAGAAGAGAAGCGTCACACAGCGGGAGCCTCCCTCCATGCCATCATAGATGTGGAGCGGCTCGGAGAAGAAGGGAAGAAGACGCCGACGCTGCGGAGGAAGATGTCGGACGAGAACACCAGAGGAAGAACCAGAAGAACCAGAAGAACCAGAAGAAGATGGAGGAAGAAACCAAAGGAAGATAGAAGATAGAAGAAATAAGAAAGAAGAAAGAAGAAGCATATAAAGGAATTGTCAAAAACTGTCTCTTGTCATTTTTAACATTTTTGACAGTTTTTTAGTGAAATGGTAGGGTACCCCCTTACCATTTCACACAGGGGGAGGGCGGGATCTGGGGGTGCCCTTGTTAAAGGGGGATTACAGATTCCGATAAGCCCCCCGCCTGCAGACCCCCACAACCACCGGCTAGGGTTGTGGGGATGAGGCCCTTGTCCTCATCAACATGGGAACAAGGTGTTTTGGGGGGCTACCCCAAAGCACCCTCCAAATGTTGAGGGCATGTGGCCTGGTAAGGTTCAGGAGGGGGGGCACTCTCTCGTCCCCCCTCTTTTCCTGCGGCCTGCCAGGTTGCGTGCTCAGATAAGGGTCTGGTATGGATTTTTGGGGGACCCCACGCCGTTTTTTTTTTTAATTTTGGAGCGGGGTTCCCCTTAAAAACCATACCAGACCTGAAGGGTCTGGTATAGATTTTGAGGGGGACCCCACACCATTTTTTTAAAAATTTTGGCCGGGATTCCCCTTAATATCCATACCAGACCTGAAGGGCCTTGTATGGAATTTAGGGGGACCACCACGTCATTTTTTTTTTTTAAATTTTGGTTCGGGGTTCCCCTGTGGGGAATTCCCATGCCGTTTTTATCAATGAACTTTTATGTGTATTGTCGGACCGGCAATTCATTAATAGCCGCGAGTAGTTTTAAATGACTTTTTTCCTTTTGAACTGTCATTTTGCTGTCAGACTGTTCTAAACACAGGAAACATGCGCCCTTTTACAGGCATACTATAGACACCCCCCAGGTATGAAATTTAAAGGGATATTACACTTTTATTGTTTCACTTTAAACATTATTAAAATCACTGCTCCCGAAAAAACGGCCGTTTTTTTTAAACTTTTTTTTGCATTGATCCATGTCCCCTGGGGCAGGACCCAGGTCCCCAAACACTTTTTATGACAATACCATGAATATAAGCCTTTAAAATTAGCAATTTTGATTTCTCCCATAGACTTTTAAAGGGTGTTCCGCGGCATTTGAATTTGCCGCGAACACCCCAAATTGTTCGCTGTTCGGTGAACTTGTAAACAGCCAATGTTCGAGTCGAACATGAGTTCGACTCGAACTCGAAGCTCATCCCTAATCATGAACAGGTGAGTCACTGTGGAGAAATAGGAGCTGGCAATTACCCGACAGCTGAGCTGCCAGCTCAGAAAAGGAAGGGCTGAGCCCAGCCCTGACACAGTATTTATTAAATAAGATTAAAAACTCACATTAAAAGGTGCATTACTGATGCACTACAATATAAAAACTTTTTTCCCCTTAAGTCCACTGGTCTCCAGGCACTCAAGAGATGGCAATTTGCAAACTTCTGGTTGTGCGGCTTGATGTCATCAGCCCCACCCATGATGTCAAGCCGAACCTACAGGGCCCAATCCCCTTTTGCAAAGTCTTCCCATTTGTAGAAAATGTTTTGTAATGACCAACATCTGTGGAAGTCCAAGCTCAGCAAATCTTCATGGAATCAATGCTCCAGCTTCCATCAGAATCCCCATACAAAGTAAGATTTTCTATATGCAGATAGAAGAGTTTAACCTGAACCCTTTCCATTCTGCTGCTGAATGCTCAGAATCTTTGCTATATAATACAACTCTGCTGCTACCCTGTTGCTGTCTGAGGGTACACTGAAAATAAATAAGTGGTATTGGAGTGCATGGACCCTATGCTGTTATGGAGCTACATGCCTTTCTGTGATGCAGGCACATTTTGACTTCTTGTAACTTGGAAGTCAATTCCATCTGGTAAGTATAATTTGAGTGGATGGTGAAGGTGCACAGAAGTGGTGTTCTCATTCAACTTTTCAACACAGGCTTATGTGGATGGAGCTTTACTTCTTTTAGAAGTGCCTCAATTGCATTTATATTTACTTGGTATTACAGCTTGAACTATTACATTTGGACTCTACTGATTGGACGCCACACATTTTATCTGTTTTTTGCTTTTATGTGTTTGATTTATGTTTCTCATATTTGGATACTTATAGCTGAACTTTTTTTTTATATTTCTAAGCTATTGTATACTACATTTTCTCAAACACAAAGACCCCTCTCAGACACCTATTACATGCATTAAATATAGTGGTCATAGAAATTTCCAGACACTCTCAGACTCTTATCTCCTTAACTATAAAAAAGGCCGTAAAGCTAAATCACATGTGGTTGATATGTCATGCTAATTCATAAATAAAAGCTATGAAAGAAAAATTATTTAGCAAAAGTTATAGTAAATAAACGGGTGAAAATTAAACAATATTTGAAAAAAATGTAAGGAGTCTGTAATCAATACTTATCTGCCACACCTAGTGCATGTAGCCATGTCAACTAACTATGGACATGTGGAATATGTGAAAATTACTTCATCAATATAGTGATGGCAATGATGTTACATCAACATAAAGAATAAAGATACAGACATTACATTACAGATGATGCCATAGCCATGTTTTTATAACAGTAAGTAAAGCACAGCCTTGTGCTTTACAAATGTGTTTTCTTTGTTTGATCTGAGACTCTGAAGCACAAAAAACCCAGATTAACATTTTGATATATGAATAAAGCATGACGAGGAATACAATACATTTTGAAAGAGAACATATAACTTATTCTGAAAATGTGCACCAGACAAAACAGTTAAATAATTTTATAAATCAAATAGAACAGTCTCAAAAATAATTGCATTACATACCAAAGGTGGGCAAACTTTCTTGGCAAAGAGTAACAGTGGTCACAAGTAGAAGCTCACATACAGGTATAGACAGACAGGTGACAAAAAAAAGCTGCTAAAAGAGAAAATGCCATGATATGTACTCTACATATCACAACAAGCACAACATTACAGAGTACATGACATACTGTACATCAGGTGATACAAAGTAATAGACTAAAGGAGTCCAGAGCATGCAGTGAACAGATAAAGTGCTCTAGTGAAAATGTGACATACAGCAGGAGTAGATTCAAAGATTAAAGCATTTCAGATCATTTAATGTACATGACAGCAAGCAGTGTAAAACAATAACCTCAGAGAATGTCAAGTACAGTACAGAGTAGAAAGTGAAGCAGTCCAGGGAATGTGACATATGGCATTGTGTACAGACTAACAAAGTAAAACCGCCCAGAGCATGTAATATACAGGACAGCATCCCAAGTAAAGCAGTCAGAGTATGTGATGTACAATACATGGTATTTTAGTTCAGGTGTTATTCTATGAAGGAGCACAAGTTGAATTTATAACATTTGTAACTAAAGAATTTTTTTTTTTTACGTTTTGAATAGAGTGCAGAGGGATTAGAACACCTGTCTGTTTTTATTGTTGTCTGTGCCCCCATTAAGGAGAGTCATTATCTCTATTTGTTCTGTTTACCATTATCATTGTATGTTAACGTAAAAGAAAATCCCAAATTTTGGGTTGTCCCCAGAAAAGTAATAGAGTGGAAATCTTCCAACGGGGACAGCAGTTCTAGTGACCTGGGGATCCCCAAGGAATTCCCTTAATTTGAAGGCATTTCCTCTTACTTGATATGGGACAGGAAGTGAAGAGAAATCTCCGCAATGGGACACAGATGGTGAAAAAAAATCTGACAGGGGTTATAACCGTCCCTTACTCTATCCAAAAAAAAAAATGTTTTTTCCTATAGTTCTACTTTAAATTGTCTGATTGTTAGCTTTGGATAGGTTGTCTGCCTTCTTGGAATGTGCTGCTACTTTGGAACCTACTGTTTGTTGTTGGGGTTTGGCCTTGGCATCATTATATTTATTTTAATCTGTCTGAATTAATCATTTAATTCTGTTTGGTCTCAATGTATGCAGTATTCTTTCAACAGTCTTTACATCTGAAATATATCTGGGCTTGTTGGATGCTTGCTTGTGTTCAGTGGTTTCTTTAGCCGGCGTACTTCTCCTCTGTGTCCTATAATTATATAGGATCCAGTCTGAGGAACAAAAGTGTGTGGTGGGTTATGCACAATTTGACAATTCCAGATTTCCCAAAGAGTAACTTGAACACAGTGAAGTTTGGACTAATGTGCCTGCTGTATAGATATTTATTCAGAGTCTTTTATTGCAGGGACCTTTCTTTGGATTTATTTGGGAAGTGACAGAGTTGCTTTATAGATTCAAATGTGAAAAAGCTGCGCTACATTAAACATTTCCCTATATAAGAAATGCTGTAAACCAGTGACATACAAACGTCAAGGACACACCCGGATCAAGAGTGCACCCCAAACACCCTAAGCTCCTTCTGGTGATGGGTACATAAATGAATAGTGAAATTGACCAAATGACAACAGTTGAAATAAATCATATGCAAGACAATTAATAAATAAATAAATAAGTAATGTCCATATGGAAATTAAATATAGTGAGCAGCGTCTTCCTTAAATGTGATAGAAAGGTAGAGCAGTCAGCAAGGGTTTCGCCAGGTAGCAATGAATGCTTATCAGCTAGATGTCCCCAATCTTTCCTCCTGTGTTCACCTTTAGCATTCATTGCTACCTGGCAAAACCCTTGATTCGAGATTCCAGAGGAATCCAGAGGATACCAGAGGATTCAAATGTCCCCGCAGAGGGCTTAGTCTGCCTGCTCGTATGACCCCGCTCTTTAGGGGTTCCACCGGTTCCGGTAAGGGTTAGCATATACAGAGTTTTACATCAAGTTGTCTCTCATTTGTGGACATCAAAGAATAAGGCTGATTATCTGGACCCTGATACCTGCTGTGGATCACATACTCACATATTTTTCCCTGAGAAGCCACAGGGAAGTCCCATCAAGTCAAAATGCGTCAGAGGGGGCGGGGTCACCGGGTGGCATTTGTGGCCTAAAGTACCCTCCCAATGTTAAGGGCATGTGGCCTGGTACAGTTCAGGAGGGGGGGCACTCTCTCATCCACCCTCTTTTCCTATGGCCTGCCAAGTTGCGTGCTCGGATAAGGGTCTGGTATGAATTTTTAGGGGGAACCCACGCCATTTTTTTTTTAATTTTGGCGTGGGGTTCCCCTCAAAATCCATACCAGACCTGAAGGGTCTGGTATAGATTTTGAGGGGGACCCCACGCCATTTTTTTTTTACATTTTGGCCAGAGTTCCCCTTAATATCCATACCAGACCTGAAGGGCCTGGTATGGAATTTAGGGCGACCCCCACGTCATTTTTTTTTAATTTTGGTTCGGGGTTCCCCTGTGGGGAATTCCCATGCCGTTTTTATCAATGAACTTCTATGTGTATTGTTGGAGTAGTTTTAAATGACTTTTTTTTCCTTTGAAATGTCATTTTGCTGTCAGACTGTTCTAAACACGGGAAACATGCGCCCCTTTACAGGCATAATATAGACACCCCCCAGGTATGAAATTTAAAGGTCCCCAAACACTTTTTATGACAAAAACTTGCATATAAGCCTATAAAATTAGCACTTTTGATTATTCATGTTCATGTCCCATAGACTTTAACGGTGTTCACTTGTTCGTTTTTGCCTGTTCGCATGTTCTGGTGCGAACCAAACAGGGGTTGTTTGGCTCATCCCTACTGGTTTACAGCATTTCTTATATAGGGAAATGTTTACTGTAGCGCAACTTTTTCACATTTGTATTTATTAGCACCATTAGGTATTAGATGGTTTATTGTTGCTGCTTTTTTGCTGATTTAGATTGTGTCTGAGCGTGGTATTTACACTTTATTTAATTGCTTTATAGATTCAGCTTTTTCCATTTGATGCTAAATTTATTTAGAGTCTGCAGGGAATGTGAACCTTCTCTATAATCATTTATTAGAGCTATGTGCTTGGAACCCAAAAATGCTTCACCAGTGGGGGCTCTTTGTATTTAAGTTCCTGAGCTCCTATACATAAATATATCAGTAATTGTTATTAACAACTTTTTTAAAGTCTTTATTTTGTAAATCAGGCAAGAAACAAACTAATGCATTTGAGCAGAGAAACAGGTTAGACATATAAAACTAAAACTAAACTAAATTTAGGAAGTCTTTCAAGCTGGATATTTAGGAAGTATATAAAGCTGGATAAACATGTTACAGTATGTAAATCATTGAGTAATATAACTGCTCATTCATTACATTCTGTAGAGGTTGTGTCATACATGGACCAAAAGGTACAATAGATAAAAAAAGTAAAAACAATGACATACCGGTAACTGTTTGTGTTTGATTCTTACTGAGGAGGAATTGATTTAGGCTTAAACCTGACTCTTTATTGACCTTTTATTTGATCCTCCTGGGACACTTATTAAAATCTGGTGCAACCACATTTGGCTCTATTCTGTTAGAAGTTTCTGTTTCTCCCTTACTTGAGTTGTGAGATACCCTGCTGCTCCTCATCACTGATATGTAGAATTACAAGGTCATGCCGATTTGCTGTCCCCAGGGGTCTGCAGAAGCCACAGTCATCTGTCATAGCCTTTGGCATTCTATTAGCAGCTTATTGATCTATTTCCAAATATGCCAGCAAAGCAAACATCCACACCTTCATTTCAATGACCCTTTAACAGTAACAGACTGTTAAACTGTTTATATGCTGTACTAAGTGGACATCATGGAATGGAGTGAATGGGTTCACCTGGTTAAGCATATTTTGTTTTATTCATTTGTACAGCAAATGTTAGATTTCAGTACTGTCAGTTAAGCACTGTATTTTTGGTTAAGGAATTTGCAACACAGATCACATTTACAAACAAAGAAGTTATCACATTAGGGGGGTATCACTTAGAAAAAAAACCAAAAAAAATAACAGATCTATGAACGTTTAAAGAAAGCTTACTGATACACCCATAAACGTTAAGCTTACCCCTGACAACTGAGTTACAGTGAAACAATGGTACTTAATTGTAAGTGTACTCCACATTTTAACACTAGTGCAAAAAAATTAAAATGAAAAAGTTGCTGTGGGATATCATTATTAGTTGTACTTCAGAACAAGATCATATCTGGTACTTCAGGAAAAGATTACACATGTTCAGTCCCTGGCAGCTCCTGAAAAAAAAACAGCTCTGGTTGTTATACTCACCTGACCTACAGCACTGCCTCCAACAGACTTACTGATCTAATGATGTGGCGCTGCTCGTCTTTCAGGGTGAATGATGCCCAGTGTAATTTAATGCACTTCCTGTGCATCTAAAAGGACCAGAAGGAATTGTCCCCTTAATGACCAGGCCATTTTTTACGATATGGCACTGCATTGCTTTAACTGACAATTGTGCCGTCATGCAACGCTGTACCCAAACAAAATTTATGTCCTTTTTTTCCCATAAATAGAGCTTTCTTTTGATCACCTCTGCGTTTTTATTTTTTGGTCTATAAACAAAAAAAGGCTAACAATTAAAAAAAAAAAAAAAAACGCTGTTTTTTACTTTTTGCTTTAATCGCAATAAGGATATATTGATTGGTTTGAGCAAAAGTTATACAAAATAGGGTACATATTTATGGCATTTTTTTTTTTTTACTAGTAATGGCGGTGATCTGCAAGTTTCAGTGGGGCTGCGACATTGCGACAGACAGATCAGACACTTTTGACACTTTTTTGGGATCATTTACATTTATACAGTGATCAGAGCTAAAAATAGCCACTGATTACTGTATAAATGTCATTGGCAGGAAGGGGGTTAACACTAGGGGGTGATCAAGGGGTTAAATGTGTGTGAAGTGTTTCTAACTGGGGAGATAGGACTGCCTGGAGGAGGAGTATGAACAGCAGATCTGTCTTCTCTCTCCTGACAGAACGGAGATCTGTCTGTTTACATTGACAGATCTCCATTTTGTCTCTCTTGGGAGCGATCGCGGGTGCCCAGCAGACTTGCAAAATCCATGGATTTTTTCCGACAGATGTTGGTTCAAACTTGTCTTGTATACACACGGTCACACAAATCTTGTCGGAAATTTCTAACGTCAAGACATACGACGAGCCGAGAAGAATGAAGTTTAATAGTCATTGCGGCTCTTCTGCTTGATTCCGAGCATGCGTGGAACTTTGTGCGTTGGAATTGTGTACATACGATCGGAATTTACGAGAACGGATTTTGTTGTTGGGAAATTTTAGATCCAGATCTCAAATTTTGTGTGATGGAAATTCCGATGGAAAATGTCCGATGGAGCCTACACACGGTCGGAATTTCCGACAACAGGATCCCATCGAACATTTTCTGTCGCTAAATCTGACCGTGTGTACGGGGCATTCCTCTATCACATAAAATCCCAATAAAATACATTTACATTTTTAGATGTAACATGACAAAATGTGGAAACTTTCAAGGGGTATGAATACTTTTCTAAGGCACTGTATTGATGAATTTACTGTTTCTTAAGTCTAGTACACACCACTAGTTTTTTTTCGTTCAACTCAGGTCAGAGCCACTGTACTAGCAATCCAATGTTAGTAAAGGGATCCCCTCTGCTGTGTTATTGAGTTATAACAGGGGAATGGCCCTCCCCCCTAAACTCTCCGGTCAGTGCTCACAGCCATTGGCTGAAAGCGCTGATTTGGAGCCAGTCAGTTTCTGGTTTTCCAGCATACTCGTCAGTCAGAAGCTGGCTGAACGGCCGACATTTGGCCTGTGTGTTGTAGGCTTTAGACTGATGCCATTCCATAGGTACATATATTACTTAGGGCTTTGAAGTACAGCATTCAGGAACTTAACAAAACCAATCCGAGTTAAAATGTATGCTTTATTAATACATAAAATACATGCCATGTCATATATAATTAAAACACAATTGTTTTAAATATATGGGGCATATCACAGCTTATTTATTTATAAGAACCAAATCACTACAAAAAAGGTCAACACTTTTCACATTTTCTCATGCTTCTTCAAGACTGTGGTGAAATAGTCAGCATGCAATATCATGTTTTGTCATTGGTGTTATGATAATATAGTTTAAAATTACACCAATATACACAATAAAAAAAGAGCACAAATGACTGTGATTTTGAAAGTGAAGCCAAAAAATTTGTTGTCTGCTTGTAAGGTGATATAGTAAAAACGCTTAAAAAGAAGGCATACCAAGAAGCAAAGGTCTGTAGGATTTTTTCTAAAGATAAAACTTTAATAAAAGTTACAATAAAAAAGTTGCAGTGCTTTCTGTCATTTTCTGGTAATGCTGGTCAATGAAAATCTATAAATCTGTCAGTTCTTCAACACGGATGAAATGTTCATCCTTAAGAGTGTGTGCACAACTCTCTCATAGGCACCCCGCAGTGTTCCAAAAAAAAATTGGGACTTTGAGTACACCTTTCAAAAAGGTAAAATGTGGAAACCTCAAATACATAAAAAATATACAGCCTTATTATGACAACATTAAAATGTACAGTTTGAAAAACCCTAAAATGTAAGTGATTTCATAATATCATCATCTAAAATCCATTGCCAATTATACCACATATCCTCAAACAGGAACTGCCAAAAAGAAAGATATATAACTTTCCAATGAGATCACCATCTGAAGGTCGACACGTTTCGTAGGATCCCCCACTTTATCAGGACCGTGGATCTCAGATATATATTAAATGGACACTAAAATCATATTGAAAGAAATGCACATGAGGAAATATATAGAACGTAAACACCAATAATCAATCAAATAATTAGCATAGAGTATTCTAAACCTACAAGAGAAAAGAGAAGGGAAATATATATATATATATATATATATATATATATATATATATATATATATATATATTAGGGTGTTTCATTTTTCCAAAGATGTCATTTTCATATGACTTTGCTTACGCCCCGTGTCTCAGTGATGTAAAAGATATATATGCCAAATTTCAAAAAGATTGGATAATATTTAGGGGTTGCACACATTGATCACTTTTATCAAGCAAAGACTGTGGGCTTCACTTGATAAGAAGTCATATACAACAATGCTGGATGAAGAAAGTCCCGTTTAAGGCTTTCTAGAAGAACAACGAGTGAACATGGTTAACTACATCCAAAATGTCCTAAAAGACGGAAGTCATCCAAGAGAAGACTACATAGAGTTATTACAACTCTCACTCCTGTACCTAGAAGGTTGGTCTAAAAACGACTTCAGTTTCAGGATCCCAGGGGCAGTGCTTCAAGCAAGGTGGATGGCAAAGGCAATATATGCACTTAAAATTGTCCTCTTCGCTAAACAGTTGAATATTCCTTGGAAGGAATGAAACGGGTTGCACATTCTGTCAGCCTCATATATGTTCGCTTTTGGCATGAGGCAATTGTAAGTCGATGGGCTCCAAAGAATGATTTGGATATGCTACAGCTTTTGAGCATCTACCCAGATGCAGACATCAAAAAATGTGCTCTCACGGTTGCTAAGAGACACCTTTGGTATCTGTCAGAAACAAACCTAGGATTGGCTTTTTTGGACAAATGTATTACTCAGGCTGTTAAGGAAAATATGACTAAAAATTTAGAAACCAAACCTGCAAAGAAAAAGGAAGTGAAACAATTAGAGGGTAAAAACATTGTTTTTGAAGGAAAAGACCTGAGCCATTTTGTTACTAATAAAACAAAGACGTTCTTTGAATTGTTTGGGATCCACGACGTGACAGAATACTGCAGTGATTCTCCAAGAAGCCATGTGAACGCTCTTAAGGTTGTCAATGATACCGCAGAAAGAGGAATTGCTCTGATAAAAAAGTATAACAAATCGGTCAGGGATGAACAACAAAAACAATTCTTGTTGAGGGTAGTCGAGCATCATAGAAAATTCATCACCAAGCGAAAAAAACAAGGGATTGCATCGTTCAAAGTTGATTAATATAACACATGTTTTGCCTATCATATTACCTATTAATCTTAGTTTTAATAGTATTTTAAGTTTGTGATTTTTAGTTTTCCCAATAAAAGTAATTAACATTGAAAAATCTTATTTTTTGCCTACTTTTACAAAACAGATCAAAGTGTGCAACCTCTAAATATTATCCAATTTTCTTGAAATTTAACATATATATCTTTTACATTACTCAGACTCGGGGGTGTAAGCAAAGTCTGCAAAAAAATTTTTTCTATTAGAAAATGAAACACCCTAATATATATATATATATATATATATATATATTAATATATAGTAGCAGAGTCTCTCGGAGGGAGCAGGAAAAAGTCCCGGGCTCCTCTCATACATGTTTAAGGATCTCTGATCCACGGTCCAGTTGGGGTCTTGGTCCTGCCCCCTGGGTCAATTAATACTCACCTGAGACATGCAGGTGATGCTCTTATACCTAGGGAACAGATAAGTCCTGTCTGAGAGAGCTGCAAAGGTTGGTGCAAGTTATAAAACGACGTACATATGTGGAGACTGGCAAACATTTGGCTTGCTCAGCCTGATAGTGAGGACTGCTGTTTATGTAGTTAGTGCCAGGACACGGCTAGGATTTTATTATATAAATATATATATACCTGTATATACTCTAGTATAAGCCATCCAAAGTATAAGCTGAGGCCCCTAATTTACCACAAAAAACTGGGAAAACTTATTGACTCAAGTATAAGCCGAGGGTGAGAAATGCAGCAGCTACCGTAAGTGGAAAAGAGGGTCAACAATGCCCATCTGCAGCTGCATACCAAAGTGTCCATTGCATACCTCAGTGTCCATTGCATGCCTCAGTGTCCATTGCATGCCTCAGTGTCCATTGCATGCCTCAGTGTCCATTGCATGCCTCGGTATCCATTGCATACCTCAGTGTCCGTTGCATGCCTCCATGTGCCGATCTGCCTACCTCACTGTGTCCATTGCAGCCTCCCTGTGCCGATCTGCATCACCTACCTGTGTCCATTGCAGCCTCCCTGTTGCCGATCTGCATAGCCTCCCTGTGTTAATTGCAGCCTCCCTGTGCTCATCTGCATAGCTGATCTCCGTGTCATGCAGTCAGACGGCGGCCATTCCAGTGTACAAAAGCCAAGCCCCCTCCTTGTCCTCATCCGTGATAGGCGGAACACTCAGTTTCCCAGCAGTCATTGTTCAGTGTTCTGCCTATCACGGACATCCTCTCATCCTCATCTGTGGGAGGCGGAACACTGAACACTGACTAAGTGTTCCCCTATCACGGACGAGGAGGATGAGGAGGCGCGGCTTTTGTACACTGGAATGGTTGCCGTCTGACTACATGACACGCCGATCAGGTAGGCAGACGGCGGTGACTCGAGTATAAGCCGAGGGGGGCACTTTCAGCACAAAAAATGTGCTGAAAAATTCGGCTTATACTCGAGTATATAAGGTGTATATATATATATATATATATATATATATATATATATATATATATGGGAAAAGCACGCAAGCCATGAAATAAACACATAATAAAAATGTCCTCAAATATAGCATCCAATGCTCCATAGACTAACTTCATATGATCTGTGAAATTTAGTAGTGCAATATTGCCACTTTCCTCCAATGTGTCTTGTTATTGCATTTCTCCACTTTAATGGAAAGATCGGATAATGATGGAACCTATCATACACATTTTTTTCTGAGTAAGTCCAGGCTCAGTGGCTACATTTGTTCTTAGACATAAAAATTACTCTACAAAAAATGATTTTATTTCCTAAACAGAATGTCACGGTTGCTTGTTTAAGTGAAATTCACTGTAGCATGAAATGAAAATAACAAAAGTGAGTGATTTGAAGAATAACTCCTAGATGAAAATGTATCTGAACCATGAGAAAAAGAAATGCATTCACGGACTGGATTCCATTTTAGTTTCATCTAGATTTTGCTCTAAATATGTCCACAATTATACACTGCCTGTGCCATTAATATTCATATCCTATCTAGTTAGGATGTACTAAATCAATGTGTAAAGTGTGACACCCAATCAGAAATAATATTTCATTGTTTTAAATTCATTATAAGGATTAAAGTTATAAAAACTTTATTCCAGTCACATATTGCAAATAGCATTTTGAGAATGCATTTAGATATTCACTTCTCCGGGTAGATACTTCTTTATCTGCCTTGACTAGTAAATGAGTTCTTCCACAATGAGGAAACATTATACTTTCTTATTAGGGCAAGCAGATGTTAGTGATGGGAAAAACCGCATATGCTCCTTGAATCTCTTTGCCTGTCCAGTAATTGAAGGAGGGGGGAGGGAAGCTTATTCTCAATGAATTAATTTACCTATCCAATTAGTGAGTTAGAGGGAGTGGAGAACATGATTCTTGGACTGCTTTATCTATTCAAACAGTGAGTGAGGGTAAGGAAAGTTCATGCTGTTTGAACCAAAATTTTAGAATTGTTCCCAGAAAAAGAGGTGAGTGGAGATCTTCAAATAGGGACACCTGTTCCGGAGACAACTGTCTAAGAGGGGTATTATGCCGCGTACACACAAGCGGAATTTACGGCAGACTTGGTCCGGCGGACCGGAGTCCGGCGGATAATTTGATCGTGTGTGGGCTCCAGCTGACTTTTTTTCCCAAAAGTTCGACGGACCTAGAAATGAAACATGTTTCAAATCTTTCCGACAAACTCGAGTCCAGTCGAAAAGTCTGCACGTCTGTATGCTAGTCCGACGGACAAAAACCAACGCTAGGGCAGCTATTGGCTACTGGCTATGAACTTCCTTGTTTTGGTCCGGTCGTATATCATCACGTACAAATCCGTCAGACTTTGGTTGATCGTATGTAGGCAAGTCCGTTCATTCGGAAAGTCCGTCGGAAAGTCCGTCAAAGTCCGCCGCACCAAGTTTACCGTAAAGTCCGCTCGTGTCTATGCGGCATAATTCTCACTTTTGGAGATTTCCTGTAACTTCCTGTTGCATCTTTGGGACAGGAAGTGGAGTGACACTTTTGCAATGGGATATAGAAAGCAAAAATATAATTTGGCAGGGGTTTTTTAACTACAATCAAAAGCTAAACATTTCAGATTAAACAAGCTAATTGTATGGCACCTTGTTAAGAATGAGGCATAAATTAAATAATTATGGCTCCCAGCTGTCCTTCCTTTGGAGGGACTGTACCTCATGTCGAAGTAAATTTCTTTGTCCCCTTTCCTCCTCTCCTTAGTTGTGCCTTTTTTTGCTCTGATGCAAAGAATTCTATAAAATGTACTATTTAAGTATCAAAAGTGCTATACTACACTAAACATTTAATCCATTGTCCTTAACCTTTGTGCTACAACTGCCACTTACTCTCCACATTTCTATGCCACCAGGCTTTCTCTCTCCCTCAGCTAGTGATACTTCTAGTTTTCTCCCGTGGCATTGTTGCCCATAACATCATTGGCAGGGCCATGCCTATTTAAAAGTTCTTCCACTTGCTTATGAAAATGCCACTAGAACCCCTGCACTCATTTGCTTCTGGTCATGCAGGTTAGTCTCCAGACATTAGAGAAGGATAAACTTAGGGATTACAAGTTCAAACCTTAATTGGGGGTTCCCTATTGAAAAACTGGCTGGCCTTTAGAAGTCCCATGTGACCTGCTTACACGTGAGTACACTTTCACCTCTGTGGGAAAATAAAGTGTCTCTTTTCCATCTAAGAAACTTGTGAGGTATGCAATTATAGCAGGCTTTTTAAAAGACCCAGATCAAAAAACATTGTAGCTTTTAACTGAACCAAATTGTTTGATCCTTGGGAGAAAATATATTTAATATCTGAAATGTTTCTGCTCTAGAAAAACAGTTTATACAAAATACTAAGGTGGAAGAGATATAGTGCTATGGGTCATAAGGTCAGTGGGGAAATGTATAATATATCATTAAGTTAATTGCAAAATTGTTAAAATAATTTACAGAAGATGTCCCATCCACTCTAAGTACAATGGTTCTTGCACCAATAACATAACTACATAGAAAAGACACAGTATCCTTGCCGTGTCAGGAGAACGTTGTCCTAGCATAAGACCCGATGGCCTATGGTTTGCTCATACTTGACAACACACAAAAGTTAAAATTCATCATTTCTTTGCGTAGACTTTGCAGTTAGTGCCTGCTCACAGCAGCTAACTTTTGCTTTTTTTCCCCTACCTCCCACCCAGTAACATTAGGTACAACATGCTCATCCTGCAATAACCTCAGTAAGAGCCTTTATGGCAGAGCATATAATCATCATTTTACAAACTGAAACTGTTACTCATCTATAGACCACATACAAGGATCCACAGAGGCATGGGGACACCAGAAAATAGTATTTTTGCCTTAATGATCTTTTCATTGTCAGTAATAGCTTCTATTGCACAAAATAAGTAGATAAAAACACAGATTATGAAGATAATAAAGTTGCTCAAAGAGAAACTAAAATGGTTTTGGGTCAACAGTATTATTTTTATTTTTTTGTACAACGCCTAAAGCTCTGCTACTTTTACCTGAAAAAGGATTCGTTCATCCATTCATTCAGCCAGTCCCGAGATTTACACAGCCCTGCTACTGGGCACAGCCAACCTGTTGTATTTAAACAATACAGCACAGGTTACCTCTGTGCCTGGACAGTGAAGGGCAGTCTCTCTCTTTTCTGGTCAGCATTTTCCACATCAGCACATAAAGACACAGGACTTTTGATTTGAATAAATATACTGCTAGTATTTTTTAATATATGCTAGGGATGAGTCCATTCCTGGTGTACTGTTTCCAATATACTTCAAGCAGGTAGGTTATTCAGTTAGCTGCAGTGTATTTAATATATATATATATATATATATATATATATATATACAGACAGTCTTGTGTATGTGTGTGTGTGTATATATATATATATATATATATATATATATATATATATATATATATATATATATATATATATACACACTGTATGCAGTTTAGCTATATCTGACTGTAGACCGTTCCTGGTGTACTTTTTCTAATATAATCAGGCAGGCAGGTTATTCAGTTAGCTGCAGTGTATTTAATATATACAGTGGGGACGGAAAGTATTCAGACCCCCTTACATTTTTCACTCTTTGTTATATTGCAGCCATTTGCTAAAATAGTTTAAGTTATTTTTTTTCCTCATTAATGTACACACAGCACCCCATATTGACAGAAAAACACAGAATCGTTGACATTTTTGCAGATTTATTAAAAAAGAAAAACTGAAAGATCACATGGTCCTAAGTATTCAGACCCTTTGCTCAGTATTTAGTAGAAGCACCCTTTTGATCTAATACAGCCATGAATCTTTTTTATGGGAAAGATGCAACAAGTTTTTCACACCTGGATTTGGGGATCCTCTACCATTCCTCCTTGCAGATCCTCTTCAGTTCTGTCAGGTTGGATGGTAAATGTTGGTGGACAGCCATTTTTAGGTCTCTCCAGAGATGCTCAATTGGGTTTAAGTCAGGACTCTGGCTGGGCCATTCAAGAACAGTCACAGAGTTGTTGTGAAGCCTCTCCCTCGTTATTTTAGCAGTGTGCTTAGGGTCATTGTCTTGTTGGAAGGTAATCCTTCGGCCCAGTCTGAGGTCCTGAGCACTCTGGAGAAGGTTTTTGTCCTGGATATCCCTGTACTTGGCCACATTCATCTTTCCCTCGATTGCAACCAGTCGTCCTGTCCCTGCAGCTGAACAACACCCCCACAGCATGATGCTGCCACCACCATGCTTAACTGTTGGGACTGTATTGGACAGGTGATGAGCAGTGCCTGATTTTCTCCACACATACTGCTTAGAATTAAGGCCAAAAAGTTCTATCTTGGTCTCATCAAACCAGAGAATCTTATTTCCCACCATCTTGGAGTCCTTCAGGTGTTTTTTAGCAAACTCAATGCGGGCTTTCATGTGTCTTGCACTGAGGAGAGGCTTCCGTCAGGCCACTCTGCCATAAATCCCCGACGGGTGGAGGGCTGCAGTGATGGTTGACTTTCTACAACTTTCTCCCATCTATCGACTGCATCTCTAGAGCTCAGCCACAGTGATCTTTGGGTTCTTCTTTACCTCTCTCACCAAGGCTCTTCTCCCATGATTGCTAAATTTGGCCGGACGGACAGCTCTAGGAAGGGTTCTGGTCATCCCAAACGTCTTCCATTTAAGGATTATGGAGGCCACTGTGCTCTTAGGAACCTTAAGTGCAGCAGAATTTTTTTGTAACCTTGGCCAGATCTGTGCCTTGCCACAATTCTGTCTCTGAGCTCTTCAGGCAGTTCCTTTGACCTCATGATTCTCATTTGCTCTGACATGCACTGTGAGCTGTAACGTCTTATATAGGTCTTATATATATCCTATATAGTCTTATATAGGTGTGTGGCTTTCCTAATCAAGTCCAATCAGTATAATCAAACACAGCTGGACTCAAATGAAGGTGTAGAACCATCTCAAGGATGATCAGAAGAAATGGACAGCACCTGAGTTAAATATATGAGTGTCACAGCAAAGGGTCTGAATACTTAGGACCATGTGATATTTCAGTTTTTCTTTTTTAATAAATCTGCAAAAATATCAACAATTCTGTGTTTTTCTGTCAATATGGGGTGCTGTGTGTAAATTAATGGTGAAAAAAATTGAATTTAAATGATTTAGCAAATGGCTGCAATATAACAAAGAGTGAAAAATTTAAGGGTGTCTGAATACTTTCCGTCACCACTGTATATACAGACAGTCTTGTATGTATATATATATATATATATATATATATATATATATATATATATATATATATCCACTGTATCCAGTTTAGCTATATCTGGCTTCAGGCCGTTCCTGGTGTACTTTTTCTAATATACTTCAGGCGGTGTGCACAGTACACAGTACTGTGCACCCATAGTGCAGTTGCTACTACTTTTCTGGTGGTGTACACAGTACATCCATAGTTGTTATTACACTTCTGTTGGTGTACACAGTACCGTGCACCCCTAGTGCAGTTGCTACTACTTTTCTGGTGGTGTACACAGTACACAATACATACAGTGCACCCATAGTTGCTATTAGACTTCTGGTGGTGTAAACAATACCGTTCAACCCTAATGCAGTTGCCACTTTTTTCTGGTGGTGTACACAATAAAGTACACCCATAGTTGTTATTACACTTCTGTTAGTGTACACTGTACCATGCACCCCTAGAACAGCTGCTACTATTTTTCTAGTGGTGTACACAATACATTACACCCATAGTTGTTATTACACTTCTGTTGGTGTGCACAGTACCATGCACCCCTAGTGCAGTTGCTACTACTTTTCTGGTGATTTACATAGTACACAATACATACAGTGCACCCATAGTTGTTGTTAAATTTCTGTTGGCGTACATAGTACCGTGCACCCCTAGAGCAGTTGCTACTACTTTCCTGGTGGTGTACACAATACATACAGTGCACCCATAGTTGTTATCACACTTCTGTTGGTGTACACAGTACCGTGCACCACCTAGTGCACTTGCTACTACTTTTCTGGTGGTGTACACAGTACACAATACATACAGTACACCCATATTTGTTATTACACTTCTGTTGGTGTACACAGTACTGTGCACTCCTAGTGCGGTTGCTGCTACTTTCCTGGTGGTGTACAGAGTACACAATACATAAAGCACACCCATAGTTGTTATTACACTTCTGTTAGTGTACACAGTACTGTGCACCCCTAGTGCAGTTGCTACTACTTTCCTGGTGGTGTACACAATACATACAGTACACCCATAGTTGTTATTACACTTCAATTGGTGTACACAGTACTGTGCACTCATAGTACAGTTGCTACTACTTTTCTGGTGGTGTAAACAGTACACAATACATATAGTGCACCCATAGTTGTTATTAAACTTCTGTTGTTGTACACAGTACCGTGCACCCCTAGTGCAGTTACTACTACTTTCCTGGTGGTGTACACAGTACACAATACATACAGAACACCCATAGTTGTTATTACACTTCTGTTGGTGTACACAGTACCATGCACCCCTAGTGCAGTTGCTACTACTTTCCTAGTGGTGTACACAATACATACAGTGCACCCATAGTTGTTGTTAAACTTCTGTTGGTGTACACAGTACCGTGCACCCCTAGTGCACTTGCTACTACTTTTCTGGTGGTGTACACACTACACAATACATAGTAGTGTGGTTTTGCTTAACAAAATTTACAGCATGTTCGGAAGGCCACTAAGGAGAGGCAGATGCTCACAGGCCACTAAAATAGGGCAAGCAGGCTCTGTGTCTACAGTCGACAGTGCTGGTCATGGGGCACACTTGTCTTTTTTTTTCTGCGGCTGGACGTGTTATTGAGCCACAACTTGCAGAAGAGTTGGTGGAATGGATAACAAAGCCCACCTCATCCTCTGTCACCCAGGCTCAAAGTAGTTTGCTTGCCAATGCTGCTGCCAAAGTGGCCTATTCCATCAGCTCCATGTCAACAGTCACTCCTTCCCTAGCCCCACCATCATGCACTGAGTAGTCCCCCAAACTATTCGACCACAGTGTCGGGTATATGCTGCAGGAAGATGCGCAGCGATTTGAAGGCTCCGATGATTGTACCCGGGTTGAGGAAGAGAGTAACATGAGCCTAGAGAGAGGGGGTGCCCAAGAAGGTCAAGAAACTGGCAGTCATGTTGCCCCAGCTGCAGAATATTGTCAAGTTTGCTCCAGTGGGGAGGAAGGAGGGGAAGATGAGGTCACTGACTCTACTTGGGTGCATGATAGAAGAGAGGAGGAGGCATGTCTCTAACGAAGCAGGATGCCCTCCAGGGGGCAGCTTAAGGGCAGCCACCCTATTGCATCACACCACAGAGCTAAGCAGGTGCAGGGCACTGCTGACTCCCCACATATTTTGAAAAGTTCTTTGGTGTGGGCCTTTTTTGACACGTGTGCAGCAGATCACACCATTGCTGTTTGCTACATACGTCTGAAGTGTATCAAGTGTGGCCAAAACAGCAGCCGCTTGGGCACCATATGCTTGACCAGACATATGACAACCATGCAGTTCTTTGGCAACAGCACTTAAAAGACCCACATCAAAGAACAAGACGGACCTCTCCTTGCTCCTCATAAGCTGAGATCTCCAACCCCACTATACCTCCAGTCCTCTCAAAAACCTGCACTGATAGGAATGAAGGTATAGAAATAGGTGTCCCAAGTACTTGTGGCCAATCTACTAGCGGTACACCAACATTGGATTTTAGCAGGCAAATTTCCCTACCTCAGTTGCTAAACCATGGAAAGAAATTCGGTCCCAGCCATCCACAGCCTGGGAAGGATGCAGGATGGAGTTCAGTCACCACGCCTCCAAAATGCTAGTGGTGATTCTGCCACAGCTCTCTCCTCCACCCCCTCCTCTTCTTCTTCCTCTATGGCCTCTTCCTCTGCAGATTTCTCCTCTGAACCAGCAGTGCTCCATAGGCATTCAAGGGGCTACGCAAGCACTCAGGCAAAAAGATGCCAAGCGGTGCTTGAGTTGGTCTGCTTAGGGAACAGGAGCCACACTGGGGCAGAGATTCTGTCAGCTCTGCAGGGGCAGGCTCAGAGGTGGTTGACGCCACGCCAGCTTCAGCCATGAATGGTTGTATGTGACAATGGCACCAACCTCATCTCCGCCCTCCGACAGGGACACCTGACCCATGTTCCCTGTTTGGCTCACATCCTGAATTTGATGATGCAGTGGTTCTTGAGCAGGTACCCAGGCTTACAGGATCTCCTGAGGCAGGCCAGGAAAGTCTGTGGGCATTTCCGATGGTCATATAATGCTAGTGCTCAACTGGCTGACATTCAAAGAGAATGTAACCTGCCCAAGAACCGCCTCATTTGTGACATGCCCACCAGGTGGAACTCAACGTTGATGATGCTGCAGCAGCTGTACCCACAGCAGAGGGCCATCAGTGAGTACCTGTGTGAGTATGGCACCAGGACAGGGTCAGGGGAGCTTGTTTTTTTTTGCCACACCAGTGGTTACTGATCAAGGATGCATGCACTGTCCTGTCACCATTTGAGGAGGCCATGAGAATGGTGAGCAGTGACAGTGCATGCATCAGTGATACTGTCTCTCTTGTCTTCCTGTTGGAGCACACGCTTCATGGAATAATGGACAGAGCACTTGAGGCAGAACAGCGGAAGGAAGAGGAGGACTTCCTTACCTCTCAAGGCCCCCTTTATCGAGATACTAGTATTCCTGCAGGCCCGCCGATCACACAGGAAGAAGAAGAAGAGGAGGAAGAGGATTGTGTCAGCATGGAGGTCGAGGATAACACTCAGCATCAGTAGTAGTCTTCAAGGGATTGTTTGCAGTCCCCGGAAACCCATGGAGTTGTACATGGCTGGGAGGAGGTGGCTGAGGATCATGTGATCCTTAGTGACCCAGCGGACTCAGGATCGAATGCCTCTGCAAACTTACGCTGCATGACCTCCCTGATCCTGCAAAGCCTGTGAAAGGACCCTAGGATTTGCGGTATCAAGGAGAGGGATCATTACTGGCTGGCAACCCTTTTTGATCCACGTTACAAGGATAAGGTTGCAGAACTTATCCAGCCTTCACAGAGGGAGCAGAGGATGAAACATCTTTGGGAGGCCTTGCAGAAAGGTTTGTGCAATGCGTTTCCAGAGCCTGGGAGGTTACAATTTCCTGGTGCTGGACAATGCGTTGCTGAGGCTTCGTCCAGTCACAGAAAGAGCGGTGGAGAAGATGGCCGGCTGACCGATGCCTTCAGACAATTGTTCAGTCCTCAGCGCCCAGGTCTGATCGGTTCCAGCAACCATCGCCAGCGTCTGAATTACATTGTGCAGGAATATCTAGGGGCTAAATCAGACTTTGGGACCTTTCCACCAGAACATCCACTGGGTTACTGGGTCTTGAGGATGGTCCACTGGCCATAGTTGCTCAATATGCAATTGAGCTACTGGCCTGTCCTGCATCCAGTGTTCTTTCTGAACGCACATTCAGTGCTGCTGGAGGCTTTGTAACTGATCACAGAGTGCGCTTGTAAACAGACTCTGTTGATCCGCTCACATTCATAAAAATGAATCAGTCTTGGATCACCAGCTACCAAGCACCTGATGCTGATGTAACCAATTGATTTTTCTATGGGTGTGGGATCCCTTGAAGACTACATATGCCGAGTGACTATCCTATTATGCTGAATGACTATTCTATTCCTCCTCAATCTTCATGATGATAGCTTCTAGCAATATTTTCAGTTCAGGGCACCACCACCACTGCCTAAGGCCCAATTTTTCTGCCCCTGTTTAACCACTTCCAGACCGGTGCACACTGATGTACGTCGGCAGAATGGCACGGCTAGGCAAATGGGCATACCTGTAAGTCCCATTTGAATTCCCCGTCGTGCCATTGCATGAGCACCGGCCGGGAGCTCCGTGAGTCGGGTCGCGGGTCCCGCAGACTCGATCACCGCGGGGATACCCGCGATCACCTCACGGAGAGGACGAACGGGGAGATGCTGATGTAAATCAGCATCTCCCCGTTCTGCCTAGTGACAGTCTCACTGATCTCTGCTCCCTGTCATCGGGAGCAGAGATCAGTGACGTGCCACAGCTAGCCCATCCCCCCTACAGTTAGAAATCACTCCCTAGTACTGACTTAACCCCTCCCCGCCCCCTAGTGGTTAACCCCTTCACTGCCAGTGTCATTTACACAGGAATCAGTGCATTTTTATAGCACTGATTGCTGTATAAATGACAATGGTCCCAAAAATGTGTCAAAAATGTCTGATGTGTCCGCCATAATGTCGCAGTCACAATAAAAATCGCTGATCGCCATCATTACTAGTAAAAAAATTATTAATAAAAATGCCATAAAATTATCCCCTATTTTGTAAACGCTATAACTTTTGCGCAAACCAATCAATAAGCACTTATTGCGATTTTTTTTTTTTTTACCAAAAATATGTAGAAGAATACATATCAGCCTAAACTGAGGAAAAAAAATTTTTTTTAATTATTTTTGGGGATATTTATTATAGCAAAAAGTAAAAAGATAATGTGTTTTTTTCAAAATTGTCGCTATTTTTTTGTTTATAGTGCAAAAAAAAAACACAGAAGTGATCAAATACCACCAAAAGAAAGCTCTATTTGTGGGAAAAAAAGGACGTCAATTTTGTTTGGGAGCCACGTCACACGACCGCGCAATTGTCAGTTAAAGCGACGCAGTGCCGAATCGCAAAAAGTGCTCTGGTCAGGAAGGAGATAAATTCTTCCGGGGCTGAAGCGGTTAACAGGGTTGTGTAATTCCAATTTTTGATCTAATATTTCACAGCAGGGCCTGTTCCTGCACTCAACAAAAGTATCTGTGAGGGTTTACAGTGTTGTGCCACCACCACCACCACTGCCTAAGGCCCAATTTTTATGCCCCTGTAATTACATGCCCCCTGGGCATGTAATTACAATTCTTGATATAATATTTCACAGCAGGGCCCGTTCCAAGAGTAACTGAGAGGGCTTACAGTGTTCTGGTACCACCAACACCTAAGGCCCAATTTTCCGCAGAGTGTATAGGGCAGGCTGTATAGTCAGGGCCGTCTTTAATATTGATTGGACCCTGGGCAAAAATTTTCTAGGGGGCCCCCCCATGCAGTTTTGCTCTCCACCTGCTCTGAGACATACAATAAATAGCAGCTAGACTCAATATCAGTTTACTGAATCAGATCAGACAGTGATTGCGATTGGTTGCCAGAGGTTACAGTGTATCATTACTGCTCACTGACTGGCTGCTAGAGGTTACAGCAAACATTTTGGCTCACTGATCTGGTTGCTAGAGGTTACAGCAAACATTTCAGCTCACTGATTAGTTGCTAGAGGTTACAGCACACGATTTCTGCTTGTTGATTGGTTGCTAGAGATTACTGTACCTCAATACTGCTCGCTGATTGGTTACTGCACATCATTACTGCTTACTGATTGGTTGCTAGAGGTTACAGTACATCATCTCCTCACTGGCTGCACACCATGGACTGGACCTTGCTCACCTGTGCACCCCAAACTATAATTCCTTCTCTGCCTACCTCTGCACACCACACACTACCCTCCCCCCACTAATTTGCTTACCTTTGTAGAACAGGCTGATGGTAGGCTTAATGACCACAGTTGTAGGCAGGACTTTCAAGCATGCCCCTTTATCTCCCCAGTGGGTAGCATTCAGTATAGGTGATGGTGGACATGACCTCAGGGGGGCATGATATACATATGAATACCACCTCTATTTACATAGAATGCTGACGGTCTGCAACTATTTACATATGATTTCAATATATTTATTGAGGTTTTATACAAACATAGAACAAAGCATTAATGTACATGTTTCATATGTTAGACACTATGAAGTGGTCGTAATTCTAACAATTCATGCTGCGATAATTAACAGGTTAAAGGCATGTAAATGAACAGATTTGAATTCAAAACCAGCTAGATATGGGAGGCGATCCTCCATTCCCTCATCACCCCAAGTGGGTTCAAGCTGTGATGGGGAGGGAGAGATAGACTGCTTCTTGTTTACATCACAGCCGATTAAGAAGACTATAGGCAGAGAGCTAATTGTCTGATGCCTTATGTAGGTGCTGAGTTAACATTAACAATATTAAACTGAGGACAAGGATAACAAATGTTGCCTCCATTTCTGTAACGCTGTAGGTAGTCTACATATATCAGTGTGTTCCCTATTGTGAAGCCACGTGAATGCAAAGAGTAAGTGGTCAGAATATCATAGTCATTATATATCTTACATTAATCTATTAATTGTCTTATCGTGCGTATCTTTATACCAGATGGACCATTGGGACCATTCTGCTTGCGTTTTACTGAGACGGCCTTTGCTTGACGCAAATAAACATTCATAAGTACAGTGCAATTGAGTAGTAGTTATAACTTCTGAACAAGAAGGGCTCAGTTTAGAATGCCAGTTGCGTGTGATGATCAGTTTAGCTGCTAGTAGTATGTGAGTAATTATACCTCTGAGTGCGTAGGGGAATTTCTCACTGCCTAGGTTTAATATTGCGAGTTCTGGAGATGGACTTATGTGAAAGTGGGTGACATTTTGAATGAGTTTGAAAACTTCGGCCCAGTATTGGGTTAGGAGTCTACAAGACCATAGAACATGTAAAAGTGAGCCGTGGGAGCCGCATTCTCTCCAACACAGTTGTGATTTAGAGGGGTCTATTATGTGCAGAATATGTGGAGTTCGATACCATCTGAAGGCAATCTTATATGATAGTTCCCATAGATTGGCTGATTTAGTTGTCTTGTATGATGCATTTAAGGCCTCTCTCCATTGCTCTTCTGAGAATTGTGTTCCCAGTTCACATTCCCATTTATTTTGGGATTGGGTTTTAGTGAAGAATGTTTTATTTTTTAACGTTTGGTAGAAAAGTGATATACCTTTAATATGTGGACTCTCCTCAAACCAATATTTCAATAGTTGATTAGGGACAAATTTGAATATGGCAGGTGAATGGATTAGGCAGTGGGTGATTCTAAGGTAGTGATAATATTCTTTATTAGGAAGGTTGAACTCCTTCTGAAGTGTGGGGAAGGATTTAAGTTTTCCGGATGTATACAGGTCTGACGCTAAGGTGATGCCTCTCATTGTCCATGCTGAGATGTTGCTATCAGGTGTTAGAAGGGAGATCGTATGTAGTGGGATGGGGATTGAGTTCAGAGATCCCCTGTGTGGTGATTTGAGCGTTAGATGTTGGAAGGCTGCCCTTGATGCTAATACAGTAGGGGATAAAAGCGTGTCTTTCTTGTGCTTGTGAAGCGTGCTAATGATCCAGCTATGTAAGTTTCCCCCTGGGACTTGTATGCTTTCTAAGTTCTTCCATGAATTTTGTATGTTGGGCGTAAACCATATTTTTAGTTGTGCTAATATTGTTGCTAGGTAGTAGTCCCTGAGGTCAGGAAGACCCATGCCTCCAGCTGATTTATGTTTAATGAGCTTAGAGTGTGAACATCTTGCTTTTTTGCCCTGCCAGATAAAGTGGTTTAAAATTGTTTGCAGTTTACGGAAATATGATGTGGGAATCGGAATAGGTAGGTTACGAAAGAGGTATAATAGCTGTGGAAGCTTAAGCATCTTGAAGGATGCCAATCTTCCTAACCATGAGAGTGTAAATTTGGCAAGGTGTGCTAATTCGGATTGTAGAGAGTGGAGGAAGGGGATGAAGTTTTCTTGGAATAGGAATTGAGGATTAGCTGTGAGTTGTATTCCTAAGTATTTAATAGATTTGTCTGCCCAGAGGAATGGGAAACGGTCAGTGAGGATCTCTTGGGTGGTAGGGGGGATATTAAGTCCTAGAATGTGGGATTTGGACTCGTTGACCTTGTAATAGGAGATGGAGCCAAACTCCTGTAGAGTCGAGTACACCGCTTCTAGTGATGATTGTGGGTCGGACAGCATCAGAATTACGTCGTCCGCAAATAGGTTGATTTTATGTTCTTCAGTGCCTATTTTTATTCCTACTATGTTTGAATGGGAGCGGATCTTGTGGGCTAATGGTTCCATAAGGAGGTTGAATATCAGTGGAGAAAGGGGACAACCTTGGCGTGTCCCATTTGATATAGGAAAGGTGGAGGAGAGCATTGCCATACAGTAAACCTGAGCAGAGGGCTGGGAGTAGAGAGCCATTATAGCAGATAATATGTGACCTTGGAATCCAAATTTCTGTAATGTCTGTTGGAGGTATGACCAGTGTATCCTGTCAAATGCCTTCTCTGCATCTAGAGCCAGAAGCAGAGAAGGCACTTTCCGAAGTTTGGTGTGGTGTATGATATTGATTATACGCCTTGTGGCGTCTACCGTTTGTCTCCCTTTCGTGAACCCGGATTGGTCCTGGTGAATGAACGCAGGAAGGATGTCAATAATCCTGCTTGCTATTACTTTGGCAAAAAGTTTCAGATCGTGGTTCAATAGTGATATGGGGCGGAAATTTTGAGGGGAAGAGGCTTCCTTACCAGGTTTAGGCAGTGTGATAATTAAAGCTTTAAGCATATCCTCAGGGAGAGAAGAAGAGATCGCAGCTACATTGAATATCGAGGCAAGGGGATCTATTAGAATAGGGGTAAATTGTTTATAGTATTCGGCAACAAAGCCATCAGGCCCTGGTGTTTTGTTGTTCGGAAGGAGTTTGATAGCTTTTGCTATTTCTTGGGTGGTGAATGGGGAGTTCAGAGTTTCAAGTTGTGGAGCGGATAAAGTGGGTAACTCAATAGATTGGAGAAAGGATGATATGTCTGAAGGTGTGGGTTGTTTAGTGTTGGGGTCTTCTTTCAGATTGTACAGGGAACTGTAATATGCGCTAAACGCATTCGCTATATTTTGAGGGTTAATCAATTTTTCCCTAGTGAATGGGTGGTACAAAAAGGGGATGGATGTTTTAGTGCGTCGCCCTTTAATTTGCTTGGACAAAAGTTTGCCCGCTTTATTACCAGTGGCATATAGGGTGGATTTAAGGCATCTGTGGTTGAATTCAAATTGCTCCAATAATAAGGAGCGGAGTTCTAAACGGAGTTGGCCCAATTTAGTTTTAAAATGATCGTTTGCTTTTTGTTTGTTTAAAGAGTCGAGAACATTAATTTCTTTAACGAGGTCATCTATGCGCTGCGATCTCTTTCTCTTAGCCCTAGAGCTTAGCTGAATAAAAATACCCCGCATATAGGCCTTATGGGCCTCCCATACTGTAGCTGGGTTTGAAACTGAGTCCTTGTTGATGTTGAAGAACTGCTCCAAATGATCTTTTAGAATGGCACAGTAGGGGTCTTTTTGAAGGATGTTAGTGTTCATACGCCATAGGAAGGTCGGTGAGTGGTGGGACGAGTCCGCGAGGGTGATGCTCACTGGAGAATGGTCTGATCAAGTTATCGAATGAATGTGAGAAGCTGAGATTTTTTGGAGCGTCCACTGATCGGTAAGGAATAAGTCAATTCTGGAATATGAATTGTGACACGGTGAGAAGAAGGTGAAGTCGCGTTCTGACGCGTGCTGGCATCTCCAGATATCCTGCAATTGAAATTCTTTCAGAAGAGGGCCTAAGGAGAGATTACGACGCCTGGATGTGGATGAGGAGTCCAATTCGAAATCCGGAGTCAAGTTAAAGTCTCCACACCAAAGAAGAGCACCTTTTTGAACAGTATCAATTTTATGTTTGAGTTTCCTTAGGAACTTGATTTGGTGGACATTCGGCGCATATACATTTACTAAAGTGAACAAGGCGTTGTTGAGGGAACACACTAGTATGATGAACCGGCCATTGTGGTCCAATACCTTGTTGTGCAGTTCAAATTTTATAGCGGAGTTAACTGCAGTTAGTACCCCTCTTTTCTTGGAGTTTGAACTTGCCGTGAAAATGTGCGGGTATTGGCTGTTGGAGCAGTTAGGTGGAGCTTTGTCTTTGAAGTGTGTCTCCTGAACACACAAAATGTCGCAGTGAGATTCTTTCGCCAGTTTCCAGAGGGAAGATCTTTTTGCTGGATGGTTAAGTCCTTTAGCATTAATCGTCAGGAATTTGATAGACATTCTGAATGTGGATGAGATGAAAATTCCAAAGAGACCTGAGTTGTTAGCTTGGAGGGAGTAGTGGGAAAGTTGTCTACAAGTGTTAGCACTGTAGTACCTACGCCCTTAGGAAAGTTGTGTAATGCGGAAGACCAGAGATGGTGGGCAACAACAATAACACAAAACCAAAACGAAACAAAAAAAGAACACCAAAAATAGAAAATTATGTAAATCTTTAGATGAGAAAATGGTTGACTGTGCGCCAAGTGGCCGTGCAGACGGCCTTGCAGGAAAGTGCTGTGCACTTACTTGGCTAACTTGTGGGGAAAAAGTTCAAGTGGCCTAGTCAGAGCTCTGCAGCTGACCGGGACATAACTGCTAGCTTAGCAGGACCCCGTTTAGCGGCTGGAAGAGTAGCGGGAACGCTGCGGTAGTTGGGCGTCAAGCTGTGGGATAGGGGCCATGCGGTTTTCAGATGGTGCGTTTGTATTGTCAGGGATTATTCCCCAGGAGCGGAGGTGCTGCAACCCTTCATTCAGGTTAGTAGCTGTGAATTTGGCTCCTTTGAAAGTGATCAAAAGCTTAGCTGGGTTTATCCATTTGTACGGCAGATTGTGGTTTCTCAAGGCTTTGGTGACTGTATTAAGTTCTCTGCGCAGTTGGAGGGTATATTGTGATAGGTCGGCAAATATTTGGAGGTGCGAGTATGGCTCGGGTAGAGATTTTTCGCTTCTGGATGCCCTCATAAGTTGTTCCTTGACATGGTAAAAGTGTATACGTAAGATCACATCCCGTGGTATGGTATCAGGTAGGGAAGGCGGTTTCGGCAGGCGGTGGATGCGATCAATCACCATTTCCATATTTTTAAGGTCAGGTAAAACTGCTTTGAAAAGTCCTTTTGCATAACTTGGTAGCTCGTGGGGCTGCACTGATTCTGCTATTCCTCTAATTTTTATATTGTTGCGACGTGACCTGTCCTCCAGGTCCGCCATTTTGCGCTTGATCCAAGCGCGGTCTTCGAGATTCTCCTCATGTGCATCAACGAGGTCGTTTACAGTCGATGCAAAACCCCCTAGTTGATTCTCAATTTGGGACACTCTGCCTGAGACTGAGGATATATCAGCGTGTAGACGCTGCATAATGGATAACATGTCTGACTGCATAGAGTTCCTGAGGGTAGACAGCATGTCCTTAAGTGTAGTGTCAAGAATAGGTTGATCATTTGTAGGGAAACTAGCAAATGGATCAGAAGCACTGCAGGGGTTAACAGCATGTGTAATGCTTAGGCTCACCTCAGGTGCTGCTGTGCTGTCTGTGTCAAGCCTCATCCTTGCCTTCGCTGGGCTGCCTGTTTGTGGAGTGCCTGGATATGAGGTAGGCAAGCCTTGTTCAGGGTTAGTAAGCTCCATACAATCCTCTCCCTCCTCCCCAGTGATGCGGCCCTGTGAGGAGATATGTCGAGAGGGGAGAGATGCAAGTGCTGCAGTCGCGGCGCCATCTTGGATTCGTCCGACGGCCGGCTGAGTCATATAGGCCATTATTTTCTGTGGGTGCCTGTCACCCTTGCGCTTGTAGGATGTCATGCCACGCTGCTGGGGGGTAAGGAGAGTCCCAGGGTGCAGTTTCTGTCCGCAAATGAGGTCTGAGTGCGCTGGAATAGGTCGCTGAATCCCGGTCTCCACAGAGCTTTAGAAAAGCACGTCCATGTTACTCGGATGCTGGCCACGCCCCCAACTATTTACATATGAATGCCGCTGCTATTTACATATCAATGCCGGTATTTACATGTAAACACAGGGTATGCAGGTGAGTCATCTGTACACAACAACAAGGCAGAGCTGGGCAGCATTAATAACAGAACTTCACATTGAGATATTTGAGATATTAGGATACAGCATGAGACTAAAACCTTAAGGGACGAGGGAATTTAAACTGGGAAAGTTGGCAAGTATGAGGCAACTGCTTTGGGCCCCACAACAATGACAGGGCCCTTTTTGCCCTGCCTTAAAGATGGCCCTGTGTATAGTATATACAGGCAGTCCCCTACTTTCAAACATCCGACTTACAAATTACTCCTACTTAGAAACGAAGAGAGACAACAGGAAGTGAGAGGAAATATACCCCTAGGAAGAGAAATTATCTCCTGTAAGAGTTAATATGGGACAAAAGGTGTCTCCACTGATGCTTTATCACCAATCCTTGTTTCCCTAATAACCCAAACATTTTTAAATCCAATTGTCATTGGGACAGAAAGTGAGGTGAAATCTTCTGAACAGGGGCACAGGCAGCAAAACAAATGTTATAGGGGTGAGGATAACTCTTCCCTATGTTATCCAAAAAGCTTAAAAATAGATTTTTTGGCTGGAGCTACACTTACAAAATGTACCTATTTCAAATTACAAACAGATTCAACTTAAGAACAAACCTACAGTCCCTATCTTGTTTGTAACCCGGGGACCGCCTGTATACTGCTGCTGTTCAGAGTATATAGGGCCTGGAGCCCCACACCTTTTTTTTTTAAATTTGGGTGTGGTTCCCCTTAATATCTATACCAGACCCAAAAGGCCTGGTAATGGGCTGGGGGGGCAACATTACATTACAGCAGCAAGCTGTTTTAAATGACTTTTATTCCTTTAGAAATGTCATTTTGTGCAGGGACTGTTCTAAACACGGGAAAAATGCGCCACTTTACATGCATACTGTAGTCACCCCCCAGGCACGATATTTATTTGTTTCACTTTAAGCATTATTAAAATCACTGTTCCCGAAAAAACTGCAGTTTTTAAAACTTTTTTTTGTATTGATACATGTCCCCTGGGGCAGGACCCGTGTCCCCAAACACTTTTTATGATAATAACTTGCATATTAGCCTTTAAAATGAGCACTTTAGATTTTTCACGTTCAAGTCCCATAGACTTTAACGGTGTTTGCGTGTTCGCACAAATTTTTTGCCTGTTCGCATGTACTGCTGCGAACCGAACTGGGGGGTGTTCGGCTCATCCCTAATATATAAATATAACGCTGTCAATCAATTAGCCAAGGATTTTAACAAGAGGGCAACCCCTCCCACTCCAGCAAGAACCTCCAATAAACCAGTTTCTCACCCCAGGAATAACCCCCCTCAGAGGGGTAAAAATTATTCTTTACCAAATAATACTAACTACTCTTATCCAACACCTTATACGGTACCTACACAAAATAGGTTTGCGCCTTTGTCAGATAGACCATCTGATTATGAGTATCAATATCATAATCAAGAATATAACCATTACCCACCCAGACCCCCTAGAGGCAACTATAGGGGCAATTACCGAGGCCGACCCTATTATAACCATTACAATTATCATCAACCAGGGGGGGAATGGAAGGAATGGTAAGGACCTTACAGAATCCCACCCACTACACCCCAACATTTCAAAGAGCCTACAGAAAAAGAGGTAGTAGAGGGAGAAGGAGAAAGAAAAAGAAAACGGGACAATTAAATACAGGGATTTTTAACCTATCTGGAGTAGATCTGTCAGAGGAAGAACTATTAGTATTATCACAAGGGTTAAAATTTGCACCTAGCAAAAATATCAACAAGTTTGATGTATTTGTTGATATAGAGAAATTTATTAGGAAACTAAATATCAAAAAACATTTTTCTTCACAAACAAATGTTCCTTCCTTCTCTGAAGGGATTGAGACCACTTTTTTGCATAGTGGACTCAAGAATAATTCAGTCTTTAATCCTAAGAAAAGCACTCATCACCACATTGAAGTATTTAAAAACATGGTTCAGGAGGAAGTAAAATCACTTAAAATCCCAAAATCCAGTACTAATCAGTCTATCCGTGAAGGTATTAAAAAATTAGAAGATAATAAACAAATAGTAGTCCGACCAGCGGATAAAGGGGGAGGAGTAGTAGTTCTCAGCAAAGAGAACTATAATTTAGAGATTCAAAGATTGCTACAAGATACTACCACCTATAAACCGTTATTGTCAGATCCCACACCACAATTTACAACACAACTCTCTTGTTGGGTAAACAAGGGTTTACAGTTACATATTCTCAATAAAAAGGAAGCCCATTATCTTATTCCTAAAGCCCCACGTATCCCAGTCCTATATATATTGCCCAAGATACACAAATGTAAAGAAAAACCCCCCGGCCGACCCATAGTGAGCGGGATAGGGTCTTTATATTCCCGTGTAGGAGAGTACTTGGACATTTACCTTCAGCCTTTAGTCATCTCTGGGCGATCATATTTGAAAGATAGCCGAGCTCTTATTCAATCTCTACAGAATATCACGATATCTTCAAACACTTTACTAGTGACTATTGATAAAGAATCACTCTATACCAATATTAAACAACAAGATGCCCTGGTAGCGGTTAAATTAGCACTTATTGATCAATCAAAACTTAAATTACTGCAAATTGAATTTTTAGTCGAAGGACTAAAATTGGCTATGGGGAATAACTATTTCTGGGCACACCACCAGTTTTACAATCAGGTCAAAGGAGTTGCCATGGGGGCTAGGTATGCCCCCAGTGTAGCAAATATAGTGCTCAATAAATGGGAACATGAAACCATTTACCATCAACCTAATAAATCGTTAAGGTACTATAAAAGGTACATTGACGACGTCATTCTTTTGTGGGAGGGCACCATATCGGACTTTCAAGATTTTCTTCTAAGTCTGAATGACAACACCTATGGACTTAAGTTTACTGCTGAATTTAGTTGGGATACTATCAATTACTTAGATCTTACTTTAACCAAACAAGGGAATAGGTTGGTTTCCAAAACATTTTTCAAGGCTACTGACCGTAATGGATTTGTGCCAGTAAACAGCTGTCACCATCCACAATGGTTAGGAGCCGTCCCCAAGGGTCAGTATATGCGCATTAGGAGAAATTGTGATGATATTACTGATTACCATGTACAATCTGAGATCCTTACCCAAAAGTTTCAGGAGAAGGGCTATCCCCTTAAAAATCTTTTAAAAACCAAAAACCAAGTTTTGGCCATGAATAGAGATTCCCTTTTAGTCTCTAAGGAAAAAGCCCCCTTTTGGGGGGACATCCCATTTATATCAGGTTTCCATCGCCAATACAGAGGTGTGGAAAAAATATTTCATAAATACTGGCCCATACTTTGTAAGGATAGAGATTTACAGAATCTACTCCCCCCCAAACCAAAGTTTATTTATAGACGCGCACCAGGACTTAGGAATATGATAGCCCCAAATGTGCCTGACCCCCCAAAAAAACTGTCTACCTTTTTGGATGGATCAGGCTTCTATTATTGCACCAGATGCAAGGCCTGCCGTACTACAAATAGAGCAGGGAAAAAGATTTCTAAATTCCACTCCAAGGTTACCCGACAAGAATTCTCCATAAAACCTCTGATTACATGCAACTCTAGCTATGTTACTTATGTGTTGGAGTGCCCCTGTTCAATCCAATATGTAGGTCGCACCACTCGCAAATTGAGAGTTCGTATCAACGAACTATCGTATCGTTCGTATCATGTAGCCAACATCTCTAAAGGTTATCTAAACCATAGTGTATCACGGCACTTCCGTATGGTCCACAATAGAGACCCCCGATTACTTACTTTTTATGGTATAGATAAGATCACCCCCAATTGGAGAGGTACTGACCTTAAAAAGGCTGTTTCTCAGAATGAGACCCAGTGGCTGTACCGTTTACAAACGATGCAGCCGCAGGGCCTGAATATTGAACTAGATTTAAATTGTTTTTTGACTAATGATTAGGTTTATGCTGGTTTCTTCTTAGACATAATTAATCAATTTTTCCTAATATTTATCATTTAATTTCTACTAATATTTTTTGTCTATTGAATATTGTTTTTAAATTGAAAGTTTATATTCACTATTCTAAAATATTAATTTGTTGATTTGATTATTATTTAATTAATTAATTTTTTCATTTTTATTTAATATTTTTTATTTTTATTTATTTTTTTCAAATTTTTTTCATTTTTTTATTCATTATATAAATTTTTTTATATATGACATTTTTTCTATATACTGTTGGGCCTTAGTCTTTTTTAGCCGGTTTCTTATTCTTATTCTCAATTCATATTGAGTTATACTCACTATGATTAGTGAATATATAAAAGTTTTTATATCTATTTTTATTTTTCAATTGTCTTATTTTTCATAGTTAGGTACTGGCGGAATATTCTTCATTTCATTTTCAATATTGAAACTTATTTCCTATTAGTAATAATATATACAAATATTCATATTGTGTAAATGATTTTGTTGAAGCGAATCTACCTTTGTCAATCAAACTGCTATTTGAGAAGGTTGTACGGTGTTCTATGAACGGCACTGAGGCTGTGAAGCATTCAACCCCTCCTCTTTATTCAAATTTTATACTCTATTTAAACTGTCTCCATAGTGACCAAGTACGCTTCCTGAAGACGTGTAAAACGAAACGTACGTCGAGGCGGTACTTGGTCACGCAATTACATCACTTCCGGCCTCCGTGGTTTGTCTGTCCGTCGAGGGTGGAACGCACGCTGCTGCCGTGATTATCGGGGAAACTTCTCCCACAGATCGGATTTCTCCATCCTTAGATACGCTTTCCAGCCTCAGTGCCGGGCGATGGCACCTTCTATGTGAGTAGCCATTTGGTTATGTTCTGTATTTACTTTTATTCCTAATAAATGGTATTACACTATGTTCGGTTCCTCTCCATCTATTTTATATCCCATGCGTGAGACCCTGTGACGTGAGGACAAGAGTTTGGTATATTTTTCTCCATTGCAGCAAGCAATATCTTGCTAAAGCCTATTTGACCTTTTTTTAATTAAATTGGTCAACTCCATCTGGTAAGCGGACATCCATTTCCATGAGCACATTGGTGAATCTTTTTCAGTGATGGTGAAGGGATTTTGCTGCTCACGTTTTTGTTATCAAAGATTTACATCAGGATCTTGCACCAATTCTGGATGGACTTTGTTATTGATGCTAATTTATATTTGATATATAATTATTTTATAATATATTTTTTTGACATCACATGTCACGATTGCACAATTATTATTGTTCACTGGTATTCAGTTTTATGAATTTTGTTCACTCAAGTTTATTTTTATGGGCAGGCTGGTATTTTTTCATTTGAATTTACTCACATTTTAAGGATTCCTTTGGTATATATATATTTAATTTTTTGGTCAATTATTTAGCGCTCCCCAACCCCTCTTGTTTCACATCCCTAATATATGCCCAGAGCTCACCATTTTATTATTATTATTATTCAGGATTTATATAGCGACAATAGTTTGCATAGCGCTTTACAAAGAGAGACAGTACAGTTACAATACAATAAAATACAAGAGGACCCTGCTCATAAGAGCTTACAATCTAATAGGGTGCAGCAAGTAGTACAAAAGGTTATAACTAGGGGTGGGCCGAACGCCCCCCGGTTCGGTTCTCACCAGAACATACTGAACAGGCAAAAAAATTCGGCAGAACACATGAACATCGTTAAAGTCTATGGATAATGAATAATCAAAAGTGCTCAATTTAAAGGCTTATATGTAAGTTATTGTCATAAAGTGTTTGGGGACCCGGGTCCTGCCCCAGGGGACATGTATCAATGCAAACAAAAGTTCTAAAAATGGACGTTTTTTAGGGAGCAGTGATTTTAATAATGCTTAAAGTGAAACAATAAAAGTAAAATATTCCTTTAAATTTTGTACCTGGGGGTGTCTATAGCATGCTTGTAAAGGGGTGCATTTTTCCCGTGTTTAGAACAGTCCCTGCACAAACTGACATTTAAAGTAAAAAAAAAAAATTTTAAAGTACTCGCGGCTATAATGAATTGTCTATGGGAGTAATCAAAAGAGCTAATTTTAAAGGCTTATATGCATGGTATTGTCATAAAAAGTGTTTGGGGACCTGGGTCCTTCCCCAGGGGACATGTATCAATGCAAAAAAAAGTTTTAAAAAAGCCAGTTTTTTCGGGAACAGTGATTTTAACAATGCTTAAAGTGAAACAATAAAAGTGAAATATTCCTTTAAATTTCGTACCTGGGGGGTGTCTATAGTATGCCTGTAAAGGGGCACATTTTCCTGTGTTTAAAACAGTCTCTGCACAAAATGACATTTCTAAAGGAAAAAAAGTCATTTAAAAATACTAGCAGCTATAATGAATTGCCCGTCCCTAGTTATAACTGTGGGGGATGAGCTAATGGAAGAGTTAAAAGTTCAGTTGTTAGTTGGAAGCATGATAGGCTTCCCTGAAGAGAGGAGCTTTCAGGGATCACCTAAAGCTGGCCATAGTAGGAGATAGCTGGACAGATTGAGGTAGAGAGTTCCAGAGGTTAGGAGAGGCTCTGGAGAAGTCCTGGAGACAAGCATGACAGGAGGATACAAGACAGCTTTAGAGCAGGAGGTCTTGGGAGGAGTTGAGAGGACAGTTTGGGTGATATTTGGATTGGTGAAGTAGCTTGGGGCAGAGTTTTGAATGGCTTTGTATGCTTGTTAATACTTTTAATTCAATTTGCTGGGCAATTGGAAGCCAGTGGAAGGATTGGCGTATAGGGGTGGCAGACACTGAGGGGTTGGTAAGGTAGGTGAGTCTGGCAGCAGCATTCATGATAGACTGAAGAGGGGATAGCCCATGGAGAGGTAAGCCTAGGAGAAGGTAGTTGCAATAGTCAAGGTGAGAGATAATAAGGGAGTGAATGAGTAGCTTGGTGGTTTTATTAGTTAAAAAAGGGTGAATTTTAGAGATGTTATGGAGATGAAGTCTACAAGCTTTTAACAGCTATTGGATTTGGAGCCGCAAGGACAGGTCAGAGTCTAGGATTACACCTAGTACCCTGGCGTGAGGGGAGGACTGATAGTTGTATTATTGATCTTAGTGGAAAACTCATGGAGGAAGGCATGAGCAGGGGGGAATATTGCCAGTTTGGTTTCAGAGAGATTAAGTTTGAGGTAGTGGTGTGACATCCATGTTAATATGTCAGTTAGTAAGTTAGTAATGTAAGATGAGACTGAAGGAGTGAGGTGAGGAGTAGCGAGATACATTTGGGTGTCATCAATAGGGATGACCTTCGTGTTCGAGTCGAACCATGTGCGACTCGAACATCGTCTGTTTGCCCATTCACCGAATTGCGAACGATATGGGCCGTGCGCGCCAAATTCGTGTGGCGTGTCACGGCCCATAATTCACTGCGGCATCGCAGTGCATTGCAGGCTGATGATTGGCCAAGCATGCACTATGACACGCATGCTTGGCCAATTACAGCGCCGTCTGAACAGATAGCTGTGAAGCCAAGGAGGCTTTGGCCAATTATGGCTCAGGGGATTTAGAACACGCCCCACACTATATAAGGCTGCCTACATGGCGGCCCTGTGTAGTGTGTGTTCCGGCGTTGAAAGAGATAGACAGAGAGACAGTGTCATTTGATTTAAGTTAGATAGATTAGGCAGGACAGTCAGTGAGTTAGCTGCACTTACAGGTGTATTGTGTATATATATATGCATCCCAGGTGTTGTATATATATATATATATATATATATATATATATATACACACTGTATTCAGTTTAGCTATATCCGTTCCTGTTATCTTCCTACTGACAGGCAGACTTGTCTTGTTACAGTATTTACAGCTACCTGAAGAAAATTGCTGGTGTTCTTTTGATCCTATTAGAACCACAGTCAGGCAGCTAGACTATTTACAGTTAGTGTAGTGCGTCCTCCTCACAGTGTTCAGTTAAAGCTACAAGTTAGTTTAGTGTGACCTCTGCACAGTGTTCAGCTAAAACTACAAGTTAGTGTAGTGCGTCCTCCTCACAGTGTTCAGCTAAAGCTACAAGTTAGTGTAGTGCGTCCTCCTCATAGTGTTCAGCTTAAACTACAAGTTAGTGTAGTGCGACCTCTGCACAGTGTTCAGCTAAAGCTACAAGTTAGTGTAGTGCGTCCTCTGAACAGTGTTCAGTTAAAGCTACAAGTTAGTTTAGTATGACCTCTGCACAGTGTTCAGCTAAAACTACAAGTTAGTGTAGTGCGTCCTCCTCACAGTGTTCAGCTAAAGCTACAAGTTAGTGTAGTGTGTCCTCCTCACAGTGTTCAGCTAAAACTACAAGTTAGTTTAGTGCGACCTCTGCACAGTGTTCAGCTAAAGCTACAAGTTAGTGTAGTGCGTCCTCCTCACAGTGTTCAGCTAAAACTACAAATTAGTGTAGTGCCACCTCTGCACAGTGTTCAGCTAAAGCTACAAGTTAGTGTAGTGCGTCCTCCTCACAGTGTTCAGCTAAAACTAGAAGTTAGTGTAGTGTGACCTCTGCACAGTGTTCAGCTAAAGCTACAAGTTAGTGTAGTGCATCCTCTGAACAGTGTTCAGCTAAAACTACAAGTTAGTGTAGTGCGACCTCTGCACAGTGTTCAGCTAAAGCTACAAGTTAGTGTGGTGCGTCCTCTGAACAGTGTTCAGCTAAAGCTACAAGTTAGTGTAGTGCGTCCTCCTCACAGTGTTCAGGTAAAACTACAAGTTAGTTTAGTGCGATCTCTGCACAGTATTCAGCTAAATGTACCTGTAGAAGGTTGGTGGTGTTTTTCTGATCCTATCACTACCACAGGCAGCTAAATAAGCTACAAGTTAGTTTTTTGCGAGCTCTGCACAGTGTTCAGCTAAAACTACAAGTTAGTGTAGAGCGACCTCTGCACAGTGTTCAGCTAAAGCTACAAGTTAGTTTAGTGCGTCCTCTGAACAGTGTTCAGCTAAAACTACAAGTTAGTGTAGTGTGACCTCTGCACAGTGTTCAGCTAAAGCTACAAATTAGTGTAGTGAGTCCTCCTCACAGTGTTCAGCTAAAACTACAAGTTAGTGTAGTGCGACCTCTACACAGTGTTCAGCTAAAGCTACAAGTTAGTGTAGTGCGACCTCTGCACAGTGTTCAGCTAAAGCTACAAGTTAGTGTAGTGCGTCCTCCTCACAGTGTTCAGCTAAAACTAGAAGTTAGTGTAGTGCGACCTCTGCACAATTTTCAGCTAAAGCTACAACTTAGTGTAGTGCGACCTCTGCACAGTGTTCAGCTAAAGCTACAAGTTAGTGTAGTGTGTCCTCTGCACAGTGTTCAGCTAAAGCTACAAGTTAGTGTAGTGTGTCCTCTGAACAGTGTTCAGCTAAAACTACAAGTTAGTGTAGTGCAAACTCTGCACAGTGTTCAGCTAAAGCTACCTGTAGAAGGTTGGTGGTGTTTTCCTGATCCTATCACTACTGCAGGCAGCTAAATAAGCTACAAGTTATTTTTTGCGAGCTCTGCACAGTGTTCACCTAAAGCTACCTGTAGAAGGTTGGTGGTGTTTTTCTGATCCTATCACTACCGCAGGCAGCTAAATAAGCTAAAAGTTAGTTTTTTGAGAGCTCTGCACAGTGTTCAGCTAAAGCTACCTGTAGAAGGTTGGTGGTGTTCTCATGCTACAAGCAGGCAGTTGATTTTGCTAGCTGCAGTATCAGTATATATATATATATATATATATATATCCCAGCTTAGTGCAGCTACAGGCCATTAGTATGTCTGGAAAGCCAACAAGGAGAGGCAGACAGTCACAAGCCAATAAAAGAGGGCAAGCAGGCTCTGTGTCTAGAGGCAACAGTGCTGGTCGTGGAGACGGTGCATCCTCATCAGCACGTGGCCGTGGGACACGCTTGCCTTTTTTTTGGCAGCTGAGCCGCAACATGCGGAAGACTTGGTCGAGTGGATGACCAAGCCATCCTCATCTTCCTCATCCTCTTTCACCCATGCTCAGGGTACTTTGTCTGGCAAAGCAGCTGCCAATGCGGCCTCTTCCCTCGGCTCAATGGCATCAGTGACTCCTTCCCTAGCCCCACCATGTCCTCCTGAGGAGTCCCTCAAACTGTTTGACCACAGTGTTGGGTACATGCTCCAGGAGGATGCCCAGCGTTTAGAAGGCTCTGATGATGATACTGAGCTAGATGAAAGCAGTAATGTGAGCACGTACAGAGGGTGTGCCCAAGAAGGACAGCAATCTGGCAGTCATGCTCCCCCTGCTGCAGCATACTGCCAGGTTTGCTCCAGTGATAAGGAGGGAGGGGATGATGAGGTCACTGACTCAACGTGGGTGCCTGATAGGAGTGAGGAGGAGGAGGAGGAGGCACATCACCAACGAGGCAGGATGCCCTCCAGGGGCCAGCCTAAGGGCAGCACACTGACTGCATCACAACCCAAAGCTCCGCATGTGCAGGGCGCTGCTGTCTCTGCGCGTTATTCCAAAAGTTCTTTGGTGTGGGCCTTTTTTGAGACGAGTGCATCAGATCCCACCGCTGCTATTTGCAACATATGTCTCAAGCGTATCTTGCGTGGCCAAAACATCTCCAGCTTGGGCACCACATGCTTGACCAGACATATGTTGACCTGCCATGCAGTTCGTTGGCAAGCGTATCTAAAAGACCCACACCAAAGAACAAAGAGGGCCTCTCCTTGCTCCTCATCAGCTGAGATCTCCAACCCCACTATACCTTCAGTCCTCTTTGAGACCTGCACTGAGAGGAATGAAGGTGTAGAATTAGGTGTGTCACAGCCAAGTACTTGTGGGCAATCTGCTTTCGGTACACCGACGTCAGATTGTACCAGGCAAATTTCCCTGCCCTAGCTGCTGCACCGCCGAAAGAAGTTCACTCCCAGCCATCCACATGCCCAGCGGTTGAATGCTAGCTTGGCAAAATTGCTAGCACTTCAACTGCTGCCTTTTCAGTTGGTAGACTCTGCCCCCTTCCGTGAGTTTGTGGAATGTGCGGTTCCTCAGTGGCAGGTACCCAAACGCCACTTTTTCTCACGGAAGGCAATTCCGGCTCTCTACCGGCATGTGGAAGGCAATGTCTTGGCCTCGCTGGACAGGGCGGTCAGAGGTAAGGTGCATATTACCGCTGACTCATGGCCCAGCAGGCATGGACAGGGACGTTACCTAAGTTTCACCGCGCATTGGGTGACTCTGCTGGCAGCTGGGAAGGATGCAGGACAAGGTGCAGTAGTGTTGGAGGTTGTTCCGCCACCACGCCTCCAAAATGCCACTACTAATGATTGTGACACACCTCTCTCACCTCTCTGTGACATGCCCACCAGGTGGAACTCAATGTTGGCCATGCTGCAGCGGCTGCGCACGCAGCAGAGGGCCATCAATGAGTACCTGTGCGACTATGGCACCAGGACAGGGTCAGGGGAGCTTGTTTTTCTTTTACCCATGCCAGTGGGCCATGATCGGGGATGAAGGGGATATAGGGGTGGAGGCGTGGAGGCAGTTGCTACTACTGTCTATACACGTGTGCACCCTCAGAGCTGGAGAATGGGACTATCTCTGTACTAGATAATAACTTACAGTTGAGAAGAACATAAAAATTATATAAATTTTAATAATTGCAATACAAAATTACATAAATAATATATACATACAATCATAAAATCAAGAATATATACCACACCAAATACAGTAAATAACGAGTGAAGCCAGCAAATTTTCTGTAGGGGGGGTATACAGGACTTTATCTCCACCGGTTTCACGGTAAAAACCACTTCTTCAGGAGAAACAGGTCCACTCAGGCAGGTTCAATGAGATGGCAGGACCCAACACAATTCCCCCCACGGCGGACGCGGGGGATTATGAAAAGACTCAGGTATTCAGTGAGCCAGAATTAGGCGCATGAGCTGTGTATGATAAGAAGTTCTGTAGGCAAGCAGCATCAATGAGTAACATAGGAGTAATTCTGAATTCAATAATTGAACCTTAGGATTTTGGGGTTACAATGATGCTAGGCACAGTAAGGTATGGCAGCCTCATCTTAAGAACGGCGATCCATCCATGCAGCTCAGCGCAGGAGTCCGTACAAGCTCGCTGCTAGTAGCACTGCTACTTCCCATTCCATATGTTTTTGTGTGTATCCCACTTATAGCGGCTGCTTTTATGTATTGTTTTCCACATAATTTCACTATTTGATGATGTCAATTTTCTATGTCATAATTTTTAATTGTCATTAGCTTTTCTCATTTCATTTAATTTCATACAGCGCAGTATTTTTTCTATTACGTTAAAAATGTACCAGTTCAAAATTACAAACAGATTCTACTTAAAAACAAACCTACAATCCCTGTCTTGTTTGCACCGCCTGTATACTGCTGTTCAGAGTACAGAGCCTGTATACTGCTGTTTCCTTTTTTAATTTGGGTGCGGGGTTCCCCTTAATAGCCATACAAGACCCAAAGGGCCTGGTAATGGACTGGGGGGTACCCATGACGTTTGTCTCACTGATTTTCATCCATATTGCCAGGACCCAACATTACATTAACCACTTAAGGACCGCCTCACGCCGATGTCCGTCGGCAAGGCGGCACGGGCAGGCAAAATCACGTACATATACGTGATTTGCCTCCTGCGGGTGGGGGGTCCAATCGGACCCCCCCCCCGGTGCCCGCGGCGGTCCTGTTATGTCCCCCGGTGATCGGAGGTGAGGGGGAGGCCATCCGTTCGTGGCCCCCCCCTCGCGATCGCCGCCGGCTAATCAGATCACTTCCTTTGCTGCTGTATGCTAAACAGCAGCAAAGGAAATGATGTCATCTCTCCTCTGCTCTGTATTTTCCGTTGCAGCGCCGAGGAGAGAAGACTTCACTGTGAGTGCACAACACTACACACACAGTAGAACATGCCAGGCACACAAAACACCCCGATCCCCCCCCGATCGCCCCCCGATCCCCCCCCCCAATCACCCCCCCTCCCTGTCACAAACTGACACCAGCAGTTTTTTTTTTTTTCTGATTACTGCATTGGTGTCAGTTTGTGACAGTTACAGTGTTGGGACAGTTAGTATTAGCCCCCTTTAGGTCTAGGATACCCCCCTAACCCCCCCTAATAAAGTTTTAACCCCTTGATCACCCCCTGTCGCCAGTGTCACTAAGCGATCATTTTTCTGATCGCTGTATTAGTGTCGCTGGTGACGCTAGTTAGTGAGGTAAATATTTAGGTTCGCCGTCAGCGTTTTATAGCGACAGGGACCCCCATATACTATCTAATAAATGTTTTAACCCCTTGATGGCCCCCTAGTTAACCCTTTCACCACTGATCACCGTATAACCGTTACGGGTGACGCTGGTTAGTTCGTTTATTTTTTATAGTGTCAGGGAACCCGCCGTTTATTACCGAATAAAGGTTTAGCCCCCCGATCGCCCGGCGGTGATATGCGTCGCCCCAGGCAGCGTCAGATTAGCGCCAGTACCGCTAACACCCACGCACGCGGCATACGCCTCCCTTAGTGGTATAGTATCTGAACGGATCAATATCTGATCCGATTAGATCTATACTAGCGTCCCCAGCAGTTTAGGGTTCCCAAAAATGCAGTGTTAGCGGGATCAGCCCAGATACCTGCTAGCACCTGCGTTTTGTCCCTCCGCCCGGCCCAGCCCAAGTGCAGTATCGATCGATCACTGTCACTTACAAGGCACTAAACGCATAACTGCAGCGTTCGCAGAGTCAGGCCTGATCCCTGCGATCGCTAACAGTTTTTTTGGTAGCATTTTGGTGAACTAGCAAGCACCAGCCCCAGGCAGCGTCAGGTTAGCGCCAGTACCGCTAACACCCACGCACGCGGCATACGCCTCCCTTAGTGGTATAGTATCTGAACGGATCAATATCTGGTCCGATCAGATCTATACTAGCGTCCCCAGCAGTTTAGGGTTCCCAAAAATGCAGTGTTAGAGGGATCAGCCCAGATACCTGCTAGCACCTGCGTTTTGCCCCTCCGCCCGGCCCAGCCCAGCCCACCCAAGTGCAGTATTGATCGATCACTGTCACTTAAAAGGCACTAAATGCATAACTGCAGCGTTCGCAGAGTCAGGCCTGATCCCTGCGATCGCTAACAATTTTTTTGGTAGCATTTTGGTGAACTAGCAAGCACCAGCCCCAGGCAGCGTCAGGTTAGCGCCAGTACCGCTAACACCCACACACGCGCCGTACACCTCCCTTAGTGGTATAGTATCTGAACGGATCAATATCTATTCTGATTAGATCTATACTAGCGTCCCCAGCAGTTTAGGGTTCCCAAAAACGCAGTGTTAGCGGGATCAGCCCAGATACCTGCTAGCACCTGCGTTTTGCCCCTCCGCCCGGCCCAGCCCAGCCCACCCAAGTGCAGTATCGATCGATCACTGTCACTTACAAAACACTAAACACATAACTGCAGCGTTCGCAGAGTCAGGCCTGATCCCTGCGATCGCTAACAGTTTTTTTGGAAGCTTTTTATTGAACTGGCAAGCACCAGCAGCCTAGTACACCCCGGTCGTAGTCAAACCAGCACTGCAGTAACACTTGGTGATGTGGCGAGTCCCATAAGTGCAGTTCAAGCTGGTGAGGTGGCAAGCACAAGTAGTGTCCCACTGCCACCAAAAAGACAAACACAGGCCCGTCGTGCCCATAGTGCCCTTTCTGCTGCATTCGCCAATCCTAATTGGGAACCCACCGCTTCTGCAGCGCCCGCACTTCCCCCATTCACATCCCCAACCAAATGCAGTCGGCTGCATGAGAGGCATTTTTATGTCCTCCCGAGTACCCCTACCCAACGAACACCCCCAAAAAAGATGTCGTGTCTGCAGCAAGCGTGGATATAGGCGTGACACCCACTATTATTGTCCCTCCTGTCCTGACAATCCTGGTCTTTGCATTGGTGAATGTTTTGAATGCTACCATTCACTAGTTGAGTATTAGCGTAGGGTAAAGCATTGCACAGACTAGGCACACTTTCACAGGGTCTCCCAAGATGCCATCGCATTTTGAGAGACCCGAACCTGGAACCGTTTACAGTTATAAAAGTTAGTTACAAAAAAAAGTGTAAACAAAAAAAAAAAAAAACACATACAAAAATATAAAATAAAAAAAAATAGTTGTCGTTTTATTGTTCTCTCTCTCTCTATTCTCTCTCTATTGTTCTGCTCTTTTTTACTGTATTCTATTCTGCAATGTTTTATTGTTATTATGTTTTATCATGTTTGTTTTTCAGGTCTGCAATTTTTTATACTTTACCGTTTACTGTGCTTTATTGTTAACCATTTTTTTGTCTTCAGGTACGCCATTCACGACTTTGAGTGGTTATACCAGAATGATGCCTGCAGGTTTAGGTATCATCTTGGTATCATTCTTTTCAGCCAGCGGTCGGCTTTCATGTAAAAGCAATCCTAGCGGCTAATTAGCCTCTAGACTGCCTTTACAAGCCATGGGAGGGAATGCCCCCCCCCCCACCGTCTTCCGTGTTTTTCTCTGGCACTCCTGTCTCAACAGGGAACCTGAGAATGCAGCCGGTGATTCAGCCAGCTGACCATAGAGCTGATCAGAGACCAGAGTGGCTCCAAATATCTCTATGGCCTAAGAAACCGGAAGCTACGAGCATTTTATGACTTAGATTTCGCCGGATGTAAATAGCGCCATTGGGAAATTGGGGAAGCATTTTATCACACCGATCTTGGTGTGGTCAGATGCTTTGAGGGCAGAGGAGAGCTCTAGGGTCTAATAGACCCCAATTTTTTTAAAAAAGAGTACCTGTCACTACCTATTGCTATTATAGGGGATATTTACATTCCCCGAGATAACAATAAAAATGATTAAAAAAAAAAAAAAAAATGAAAGGAACAGTTTAAAAATAAGATAAAAAAGCAAAAAAATAATAAAGAAAAAAAAAAAAAAAAAGCACCCCTGTCGCCCCCTGCTCTTGCGCTAAGGCGAACGCAAGCGGCGGTCTGTCGTCAAACATAAACAGCAATTGCACCATGCATGTGAGGTATCACCGCGAAGGTCAGATCGAGGGCAGTAATTTTAGCAGTAGACCTCCTCTGTAAATCTAAAGTGGTAACCTGTAAAGGCTTTTAAAGGCTTTTAAAAATGTATTTATTTTGTTGCCACTGCACGTTTGTGCACAATTGTAAAGCATGTCATGTTTGGTATCCATGTACTCGGCCTAAGATCATCTTTTTTATTTCATCAAACATTTGGGCAATATAGTGTGTTTTAGTGCATTAAAATTTAAAAAAGTGTGTTTTTTCCCCAAAAAATGCGTTTGAAAAATCGCTGCGCAAATACTGTGTGAAAAAAAAAATGAAACACCCACCATTTTAATCTGTAGGGCATTTGCTTTAAAAAAATATATAATATTTGGGGGTTCAAAGTAATTTTCTTGCAAAAAAAAATAACTTTTTCATGTAATCAAAAAGTGTCAGAAAGGGCTTTGTCTTCAAGAGGTTAGAAGAGTGGGTGATGTGTGACATAAGCTTCTAAATGTTGTGCATAAAATGCCAGGACAGTTCAAAACCCCCCCAAATTACCCCATTTTGGAAAGTAGACACCCCAAGCTATTTGCTGAGAGGCATGTCGAGTCCATGGAATATTTTATATTGCGACACAAGTTGCGGGAAAGAGACAAATTTTTTTTTTTTTTTTTTGCACAAAGTTGTCACTAAATGATATATTGCTCAAACATGCCATGGGAATATGTGAAATTACACCCCAAAATACATTCTGCTGCTTCTCCTGAGTACGGGGATACCACATGTGTGAGACTTTTTGGGAGCCTAGCTGCGCACGGGACCCCGAAAACCAAGCACCGCCTTCAGGCTTTCTAAGGGCGTGAATTTTTGATTTCACTCTTCACTGCCTATCACAGTTTCGGAGGCCATGGAATGCCCAGGTGGCACAAAACCCCCCCAAATGACCCCATTTTGGAAAGTAGATACCCCAAGCTATTTGCTGAGAGGTATAGTGAGTATTTTGCAGACCTCACTTTTTGTCACAAAGTTTAGAAAATTGAAAAAAGAAAAAAAAAAAAGTTTTTTCTTGTCTTTCTTCATTTTCAAAAACAAATGAGAGCTGCAAAATACTCACCATGCCTCTCAGCAAATAGCTTGGGGTGTCTACTTTCCAAAATGGGGTCATTTGGGGGGGGTTTGTGCCACCTGGGCATTCCATGGCCTCCGAAACTGTGATAGGCAGTGAAGAGTGAAATCAAAAATTTACACCCTTAGAAATCCTGAAGGCGGTGATTGGTTTTCGGGGTCCCGTACGCGGCTAGGCTCCCAAAAAGTCCCACACATGTGGTATCCCCGTACTCAGGAGAAGCAGCTGAATGTATTTTGGCGTGCAATTTCACATAGGCCCATGGCCTGTGTGAGCAATATATCATTTAGTGACAACTTTTTGTAAATATTTTTTTTTTTTGTCATTATTCAATCACTTGGGACAAAAAAAAATAAATATTCAATGGGTTCAACATGCCTCTCAGCAATTTCCTTGGGGTGTCTACTTTCCAAAATTGGGTCATTTGGGGGGGTTTTGTACTGCCCTGCCATTTTAGCACCTCTAGAAATGACATAGGCAGTCATAAACTAAAAGCTGTGTAAATTCCAGAAAATGTACCCTAGTTTGTAGACGCTATAACTTTTGCGCAAACCAATAAATATACGCTTATTGACATTTTTTTTACCAAAGACATGTGGCCAAATACATTTTGGCCTAAATGTATGACTAAAATTGAGTTTATTGGATTTTTTTTATAACAAAAAGTAGAAAATATCATTTTTTTTCAAAATTTTCGGTCTTTTTCCGTTTATAGCGCAAAAAATAAAAACCGCAGAGGTGATCAAATACCATCAAAAGAAAGCTCTATTTGTGGGAAGAAAAGGACGCAAATTTCGTTTGGGTACAGCATTGCATGACCGCGCAATTAGCAGTTAAAGCGACGCAGTGCCAAATTGGAAAAAGACCTCTGGTCCTTAGGCAGCATAATGGTCCGGGGCTCAAGTGGTTAAAGCCGCAAGCAGTTTTATATGACTTTTTTTTCCTTTAAAAATGACATTTTGTGCAGGGACTGTTCTAAGCACAGAAAACACGCGCCACTTTACAGGCATACTATAGACACCCCCCAGGTACGATATTTAAAGGAATATTTCACTTTTTTTTTTTACTTTAAGCATCATTAAAATCACTGCTCCCGAAAAAACAGCCGTTTTTAAAAGTTTTTTTTGCATTGATACCTGTCCCCTGGGGCAAGACCCGGGTCCCCAAACCCTTTTTAGGACAATACCATGAAAATTAGCCTTTAAAATGAGCACTTTTGATTTTGAACGTTCGAGTCCCATAGACGTCAATGGGGTTCTAACGTTCGTGCAAATTTTCGGTCCGTCCGCAGGTTCTGGTGCGAACCCGAACCGGGGGGTGTTCGGCTCATCCCTAGTCATCAACATAGAGATGAAATTGGAAGCCAAGGGCAGTTATCAAGTGACCAAAAGAGGTGTGGATTGAGAAGGGAAAAGGTCCAAGAACAGAGCCTTGGGGGACCCAAACAAAAAGAAAAAGTGGAGAGGAGGAGACAGAGTTATAGGTAACACTGAAGAAACACTGTGATAGATAGGAGGAGAACCAGGAAAGAGAAGAATCTTGTAGGCCAAGGGAGTGTATCTTATGAAGAAAGAGCAGGTGGGCAACAGTATCAAAGGCCACAGAGAGGATTAGTAGTAAGAGTATGGAGTACTGGCTGTTGGTTTTAGCAGTTAGTAAATCATTAGTAAGTTTTAGTAGCAGTTTCTGTTGAGTGCTGCAAGTGAAAGCCAGACTGTAAGGGGTCAAGAAGGTTGTTTTCAGTGAGGCAGGAGCTCAGATGTGGTATTGAGAAAGCACAAACTCTCATGTGAAACACGTCAACCTACCTTTTCCCTCCCCTGCCTGATCAGTTGTGGTTGTTTTTATGGACTTAGTTCAACAATAAAGCTGTTTTCTGCAAGTATTGAGTGTGCATTTTATATCAAAATTAACCATATGCATTAAATGTTTGTTTTACAAATAAACCTTTAGTATTGGATGCCTTCTGAACACAGAGCTCACAGAGAATTATGAATTTTCTAAAGATGGAACATAGTAGACATTATTTTTTTCCCAGACTCTCTCAACAAATAAAAACAATATACAGTATTTGAACAAATGGCACATACAAAGGTCATGGTGGGTTCATTCTGATATTCTAAATGAACAAAAATGCAGGTTTGTCATGTGTAAAATGTAAGACCACCTGCACATTTACGACCATTTAAAAGCCATGAAATGAAAATCTGGTATTCCAGATTAATTGCCAATGTGCAGAACCCTCATGGGGAGTATGCAGATGAGACCTACCTTTTTTAAATGTCATATCTAGAGTCTGGTGTTCCTTTTGCTATTGACTAGTGTGGGATAATCATGGCAGGATCAAAAAAGCTCCCTAAGGCCCATAGACTGAAGATTGTGGATGCCTATGGGTCTGGCAAAGAATTGAAAAGATCATCAAATTAATTTAAAATCGACAATTTCACCGCTGATTTGTCTAGGACTGACCAGCCCAGCAAATTTAGCCCAGAGCTGACCATTTCCCACTAAAAGAAATCTCCAAGACCCCCAACATTTTACTGGAGGATCTGCAAGCTACATTTGCAATACTTGGTGTCAAAGTGCATGCATCGAGAAGCAGAAAAGGACTGCACCAATAACCTATATATATATAACAATATATAATATATATATAATATAATATATATATAACAATAACCTATATGAGAGGTGTATCAGAAGAAAAAGCATTTGCTGTCCAAAAAGGGAAAATTGTATACTTACCTTTCTGCAATTTTCCTTTCCTATCCTGGTGCAACTTCACAACCTGATAGGACTGATTAATTATAATCTTTCAGCTAGGCCCCAGCACCGCATTCTCTGTAAATATCACCTCAAGTGTGGGAATCTGTTGTAGTGATATAATATCTTCAAAGAACGGGTCACGGCCCCAAATGTAGTGATTTGATAATATTGTGGTGATATGATGTATAGTGGTATGATGATGAATTAGTAAGTACTCTTCCGCAGCAACCCAATTCTTCCAGAGAGATGCACTTTATTGACTTCCAACACAGAACAAAGTCCACAGATGACAAAAAATCCGACAGAGTAGATATAATTCAGAACCCCATGTTCCTAGGTCTGTGTGTCCATACACAGACAAGCCTCTCTTAAAACTAAAGACTGAACATCATGTTATATTCACTAGATATTGAATGGCTGAGCAATTTGATTGGCCGTCTCCATTCAGGTCTTTTATATACTTTAGTCTTTCAGATAGACAACAACTCCCAGCCGTGAACAGCTGTAGTCATAAACCGCCCCAATTTGCACTCCCGCATATCAACATCAACAAGTCCCCTTAGATATGTGTAATTAGATTAGATTAACAGATACTACCTGAACACCCTTTGAAATGTTCAAATAGACTCGCATAAGATTAACACATCAAAGGGTCTTTAGCTGTTCCCTTGCTATGTTAAAATTCAGTTGACTTGGACAATTCAACTGAATTTATGGTCATCATGGCACTCCAATACAATATTATACATAAATTGGCCAACATATTACAACATATACCCCCACTTGGGTCGGTTCTAACTACTAGAACTGACCCATAAATTAAACAACAAAAAATATCATTACGAGTTAAGGTACTGAATGCTTTACAATGGCTCATATAAAATATGAAGTTGAAACTGGTTACATCTCTCTTCACCAGCCTCTAAAATATCCCCATGAAACAGTTATTAGATAATATAACTTTTAGACCATGACTGGAAAAGGATTTGGTAAACATCAGTGGCCCATATAGCTGTTAGGCCTTATATCACATCAATATCTTGAATATTGCGCAAAGACGAGCTGATGTCACAGTCCATCCTTTGGTCTGACTTCATCACATCTCCCACCATCTCACTGAAAGTAAACTTGGTATGCTCTGGTAACTCCAATCCACATAAGTCCAGGATTTTTTTCATCTCCAGGCTCAAGCTTTCCATTTTTAAAGATGCTTTTACGCAAACACTCTACTTTCATCTTTATAGTAAGAAGAACTATCAATGTACCAGCACTCACTTTCAAGGTCAAAAGGTTTGGATATGGCAGTAAAAACTGTGCTTCAAACTATTTTCTTGCACTTGACATTCATGAGTCCATCTTGCAAGCATTTTACAATTCACATCTGCTTCTTTCCATTTCCACAATTTGAACAAAGATGACCGGGTTGTGTACCTGTCAAGTACCAGAATTTGTTGATTGCCAGCCACAATTTGCTTTTGTAATTTGCTGTAGGCCGACCCCTCATTGCCTTCAATAGAGCAGTTACTTGGATCATTCAGTCCACAATTACACCTGAATGGTATACCAACATATACATATACCCCCACACGATGGTTCAGATAGAATCAGCTTGACATCAGTGTTTATCAGATCTTCTATCCAGACAAAGCGGCAGTGGAAATTCTTGCCAGTATCTTCACCATGAAAGGTAGAAAGGTCTTTTTCATCCATATATGTCATAGCCTTTAGCATATTATAAACAACTGAATCAACAAAGTTTCAAATCATGACTAGAGTGATGAATTTCACTCACCCCTCTTATAAATTTAGGAAAACCACCCAGCATACTATAATTTATGCTATGCCAAGCCATTGTGCAGCATCTCACCTTAGATGTCAAATATATTGAGCATTATGTAATATGTACAGATGTTATGAAAATTATTTTAGGTTTAAATGCTTCTCTTTGGTTTTAAGATAACGTTCAAGAAATAAAACAAACAAAATAAAAAATGAAAAGCAAAAAAAAAAGGGAGAAAATTTAAAAATTAGCGTGTTGAAGAAAAAAGGAAAAAGGTCCATTGCTTGATGAATTCTTTATAATTCCTTGTTGTCTATTCAGCATTTCTCCCTTAATTCTCCCCCACTAGCCAGCAATTTCAGACTGTGCTTCTGCTATTCACCGTCATTTAAATGTCAATATCTGAAAGACAAAAAAAAACTCTCCAACAAAACTAATTAGCAAGGTCCTTAAACTTTGTTTGAAGTTAAAACAAAACACTATTTACACGTTTACAGTTTGGAGCTAATTCACCCCCACTGCTAGAGAAGTGTCATTTGCATTCAAAAACAGATCTGCAGAATGTACATCTTCTGCATTTATGACACCCTGTACCCCCTTCAAATGCTGTAATAATTTATCACGTTCCCCTCTCATCTTGTCAAACTCAATCTTCAGGTGGTCATATTTCTGTTTTAACTGAGAAAACGGTATCCAGGTTTTGGACCTTTTCTTATTATTATTTTGGTCAGCTCTGTTTTTCATATTAATATCACCTATGTTTGACCCCATGTCTCCTCTCTGGCTATTATCATAGGATATTATCTTCTGATCTTTATGTTCAGTATTTGTCCTAAACAATGTGGCTAAATCAATTTTGACAGCCTGCTCATTTGACTTTCTCCATAAATGGTCTGCTCTCAACAATATGTCTTTTAAATCATGAGGATTTGGGGTAACTAATAAAATATTTTGTTTGATATCTTCATGCAACGCATCTAGAAACATACTCATATGTATCAAGCCACCACGCTCAAATGCAAGATTATTACCAACCATTAATTCCATAATAGTTGCTATCCTGTGTGACAATTCATAGGGAGATTCATTTTGCATCTGTTGGATCCTCCCAAGAATAGTAACATCAGAACGTACACCATACAAAACACATAATAATTCCAGTAATATGTCCCTTGTTCTAAGAGGCTGAATACAGATTTGTTTAATTCTCATCCAAAGACCACTTCCTACAGAATGTTGCAAAACTCTTTCAAAGTCAGATGGGTTGAGATTGTACATATCTCTGACCTGCTGCACGTCACAAAACCATTTTAAAAATCTGTTTAAATCATGGTATGGAACCATTCCTATTTCTTTAAGAATTGCGTCTAATTCTTTTGATTTCAAAGGCTTCATTACAAGCTGAACTTCACCTCTATTATTATTATTGTTGTAAACTGTGGTAGTCACAGTGGGGGCAGCTGGTAATGAATTATCAGATTTAATATGAGGTTCTGTTTGCTGCAGATTGCTGAATCCAAGATTTGATGCATATCTGCATTCCTGAGATCTCTTCTCTAATTCCATAATTCTTAATTTTAATCTCTCATTTTCCTCTAATAATTCATCATAACGTTTAGATTTCTCAAGCAAAGCTGCATGCAATTTTAAATTTACTGTCTCAGTGTCTGATTGGTTTTGTAACCTCTCACAAACACTGTTGCTATTATCAACTGCCTTCTGTAACTGGGTAATTTCCTCAACCTTACCATTCAAAGAACTTTCCATTGTTAAACAGCAAGATAACAAGCCCTGTATAATACAACCTTTCCTTTTACTTTCTGAAATTTTGTTATCAAAAACATTTTTCTCTAAAAATTCCTTCATCATCGTCCACGTCTGCTTACATTTTTCTGGAATTTCATAAGGACCGCCATGGCGCCTAATACATTTTAATACCCATCTGCTAACTTTATCAGAACTGACACTGGCTTCACACTGAGTAAGCATTTTGACTATATTACTAATAATTAAAAAAAAAAGGAAATATTTTACTCACCACATTAATTACTCTTCAGCTTCCAATTCAGGTCTTCTGGTACACGACACAGTCCTTTTTTTTGTTGTTGTTTCCAGTCTCCAGAGAATAATTCTGGGGTTTCCAACTTGTTTAAATTGTAGATCAGACTCTCTTATGTCACAACCAGACATTAGAGTCACAGCACAGCTCTTGGTTCTTCATCAGACTTCTGTCCACCTCACAGGATTGTTGTCACCACTGACTTCTGTTACTAAGTCCGAAAATGCTCTTCTGGTCACTTGAACGGCACCGATGTAGTGATCGGGTATATGTATTGGGTGGATAGTATCGTGGTATGATAATTAATTAGTAAGTACTCTTCCGCAGCAACCCAATTCTTCCAGAGAGATGCACTTTTTTGACTTCCAACACAGAACAAAGTCCAAAGTCCACAGATGACAAAAAATCTGACAGAGTAAATATAATTCAGAACCCCATGTTCCTAGGTCTGTGTGTCCATACACAGACAAGCCTCTCTTAAAACTAAAGACTGAACATCAAGTTATATTCACTAGATATTGAATGGCTGAGCAATTTGATTGGCCGTCTCCATTCAGGTCTTTTATATACTTTAGTCTTTCAGATAGACAACAACTCCCAGCCGTGAACAGCTGTAGTCATAAACCGCCCCAATTTGCACTCCCGCATATCAACATCAACAAGTCCCCTTAGATATGTGTAATTAGATTAGATTAACAGATACTACCTGAACACCCTTTGAAATGTTCAAATAGACTCGTATAAGATTAACACATCAAAGGGTCTTCAGCTGTCCCCTTGCTATGTTAAAATTCAGTTGACTTGGACAATTCAACTGAATTTCTGGTCATCATGGCACTCCAATACAATATTATACATAAATTGGCCAACATATTACAACATCTGTATGCTGCGTTAAAGATGCATCAGGAAAGGAAAATTATGGAAAGATGGAGTATACAATTTTTCATTTTCCTGATGCATCATGGTAGCATACACTGGGAAGAAACTCACCAGTCTGGTTTGTGCAAGAAAAAAACTCAAATTTAATAATTAGCTTGGCCCACTTGGATAAGGGATCTGCCAAACTCTACTGTTGTAAACTGTGCCGGATCCACACGGTTATGTGAAATTAACGTATACCTAGACGACCATGTTGCCGAAACAGAATGTTTCCGGAGAGACTGCGATACGCTGTCCGAGAGGTTGCCACTGCCCTTGTGGAATGTGCCCTAAAGCCCTCCAGATTTGGACGCTGTAGGATTGAGTAGGCCTTTTTTATGATCTTGATTAACCAAGAGGATATGGTGCATGAGGATGCTTCTTGCCCCCTTCTGGCCCTGTTGGGGATTATTAGAAGGTTATCCACTTTTCTGAAAGGTTCAGTGACTGTCAGGTATGCCTTTTTGTTTAATACAACTTCTAGTGGATGCAGTGTTCCTTGCTCATTGAGAAATGATGGCAGAATGAACCCCTGACTGAAATGGAAGGCGGTAGCTACCTACACAATAAACAGTTTAAAGGTCTCAGGATTAATCTGTCTGGTTAGAATATAAGGTAAGGCTCTTTAGTAACAAGAATTTTAATTTCAGATCCTTGCTTTGCTGAGATTATGACAATGAGGAAACATACCTTAAGCGTTAGGTTCCATACTGAGGTCAACTGTAGTAGATGAAAAGAAGACCGTGATAATGCTTCCAGGACTACTGACAGATCCCAAGCAGGGAATAACAGTTTTCTTGGTGACCTGATTTTTAGACATGCTCTCATGAATTGGATGACCAAGGGATCCGGGGCCCATTTACTTCCTGTAATGGCTGACAGGACTGACACCTGGACTTTTAAGGTATTTGTCCCATTTGCAAGAATTCCAGAACTTGGGCCACTTCTGGGGACACCGGATTCCAGGATTGCCACTGGGCGACTGAGAGGAAGCTCTGCCATATATTTTGATATGTGCTGTTTGTGCAGCTTATCCTGGCCTGAAGAAGGGTTGCTACCACCTGGTTAGAGCAAACAAACTCCATGAACCTTTCCAGGCCATCAAGTGCAGCCTCTCCAGGGCTGGGTGCAGAAACTGCCCCCGGACAGAAGGTCCGGGGTTACTACATGAGGTATCTTCCACACGGTGTTGCAGCAGCGTCAAACACAGTCATGGTGGTAATTCCATTTTGCCATGGCCTCCATGGCAAAAATGGAATTACCACCATGACTGAATTCGAGGACCACAACTGTGTTCGAGGAGCAAACTATAACTATGGGGACACATGCATAACGATCTTGCCAGTTCCCATAGTTGTGGTTTGCTCCTGTTGTACTGGTTTTGTGGTCTTTCAATTCCTTGCATGCCGGGTGGTGGACAACCAGCCCATTACATAGCTTTATTTACATATGTATATGCATATCACTTTTTGTAAGATCTATTGTAGGTTTTTATTCATGCAGAACAATATGCCTAAGCTCCTGAAAAAGCGCCGACACTCGTAACATGTAAAGCTGAGCCCCATCATACTACACCAAACCTTGTGGAACATTGTTAATCATAATTGCACGTTCTTACGACCATACAGGATACAATTTGATACAATTTGGTGTAATTGGTGGTGTGATTTATATCATCTAGGCAATACATACACTGTATACTGTGGATAAATTCTTTTTAGCAATGTTTGCTTTAAAATAACTTTTTTGTGTAATAAAGATGTTGAATTTTTAACTATGTGTATTTCAGTGCCTACAAAGCCCATTTCAAATGTTTTCAAAATAGTATTCCAATCCAATTAGGGACGTGGCACAATTCTGTCCACAGTGCCACCCTGTGGTGATACAAAAAAATGGTTTATAATACATTATAAACATTATATTACATACAATGTTACCACATCTTCCATGGGAAGGGTGACGTGCCTGCCTAAGCGCAGAGATGCGTCAACCAGTGGAGCTGTGATTAGAGTGGTTAACCTGGATTCTTTCAATGGATATAATCTTGTGACCCTCCCACTGATACCTTATACTGATCTTTTTGTCAGGTTTTTGCCATTCATCCTGGATAAGTTCATCGATAAAGGGGGAGTCTCTGGTACCCTTTTGAGGTTGGGAAAATGTCTTCTGACTTTAGGTGGTGTTTCCTCCACCTCCTGCTAGCCAAGGCCTTCCTTGACTGACTTGGTGAATGGTTCTACCAGAGAATAATCAAATCCAGATGCCCCTTCAATTTCCTCATTTTCAGAAGAGCTATCCGAACTTTGATGAGCTTGTTGAGCTGAAGCAGTTTCTAAGTTGAGAGCAGACCCTCTGACAGGTTCTCTGATTAAGTCTGTTACCTCTCTGACATCTGCATCTTTATCTTTAGTTGCCTCTTCCATGCAGGAGTGGCAAGCCAGCTTATCTGGTACACCCGGAGCCCCATAAACCCAGCAATGCATTATCCCCGGGGAAGGAGTGGTGGCCCAGAGAGGCAGGGCAGCAGTGCGGAGAGGGTGATCTGGCTTGCCGGGAGCGATGATGACAGCAGGAAGACCTGGAGTGACTTTGTCTGGATGATCTGCTCTTAGAGAGGGAGGCATGCCGAGAGGATTCTCTCCATTTTGAAGATGAGGATCTAGATGACCTGGGAGGGCTGTCAAGATATGACAGCGGCAGTCATGTGGCTCTCTTTTGATTTATCCTCACTACTTACTTAACACCTACCTTTTAAGCTGAGGGTAGTCTGCTTGGGCAGTGGACTCCATAGACAGAAGGATAGTGACACCTAAAGGATATAGTCCATGAATAGACAGACAAAACAAGGGAAACCCAGCAAAGTGACAAGATAATGTAGCCCCAAACACTTATATGCAATGTGCTAGGAAGAATGATATAAAAGGTACAGGCCAAAAGAGAAGCAGGGTCCCAGCCTCTGTGAAGCAAAACTGCCAGTCCAGCAAATTCATAAAGACAGGAATTGCTTTTAAAAGTGGAGCTGACGGGGAGGAAGTGATGTCATTGCCGAGCATGCTCAGTGTGACCTGCAGGCTCTGGGGCTATCTTGGAAACTGGCAAAGGAAGTCTCCGCTGTTGACACTTCCACTCAGAACCCCGAAGCATGGCCATAATCTTGGAAAAGAGCAAAGAAACATAGGAGGACTAAAGGGCTAAGGAGAACAACAGCAGAAACATAAAAAAGGAAGGAAGTAAACAAGAACTGCTGCAGAGAACCAGGCTTTTATAAAGTGCTTTGCAATGCTGGCCAGCACACCCCCGATACCACCAGACTGGGGTTCCCTCCATAGAGCTGGTTTAGAGGCTGTACAGGACAGGGACTTTCACCCTGGAGAGGCTGAACCTGGCTCAGGTGAATGCAGAAGGGGGTAGTACGCGATCCATCCAGTCCCAATCAGCTGAGGACAAACAGGAGAATTCTGTGCTGGGGCCTAGCTGAAAACATATATTTAACCAGTCCTATTAGGTTGTGGGGGTGCTATGATGCACCTGGAAAACAACATTACAGCAAGACTACATTTTGCAATTTGAAGTAAAGGCAAAGGACAAGCCTTCTGAGACAATTTGCTGTGTACCAATGAATAAGGTTATATATGCAATAGAGTCTTGCGAGCTAACCAAAAAACAAACTTCCAGACCACCAACGAATCACCTCACTCGTGCTCCCCCCCAAAGGCTCACCTCTGGGAGTGTGACCCCAACTAAGCAGGGTCAAAAATACCTGTGAGCCACACCAGGACAGAGATGTATATGCTCTGCTGCTGACATTCTGAGGAGGAGATCTTGGGAGAAGTTTAGGAGCCAGCTGTGTTGGATATTTCACTGAGTCCTGGGGTGGCTCACAGACGTTTCCTGACCCTGCTTAGTTGGGGGGGTTGTACTCCCAGAGGTGAGCCTATACCCATTAAGGGCGGGGGGGGGGCACAAGTGAGGTGATTCGTTGGTGGTCTGGAAGTATTACATAGGATTTCATCATTTTTAGTTGTTCATCAATCAACATCCATTGTGGAATTTTCACTGTTTTAATATGGACTTTTTTGCACTTTATTGCATGGACATTTAATTATGCACTTTATATGTTGTTTGATTCAATCGTTTTTGATATTTGTTTATATTTCATGATTCAGAGCTGCACTCTCTTATATATTGAAGGTTGTTTGGCTACAGTAACAGGACACATGTTCCGCTCCAATCAAATCAGTATTTAACCACTTCAATACCGGGCTATAGTCATATGACTTTTGAAGATGGGATCTCCCATCCTGGGTGGGCGTCAAATGATGTCCTTGGATTCTTGATGCTCCTGCAGGCCTGCAGGCCCCCGGGGGCCCTCAGCGATCGGGGATGAGGTGTGTCCCTCGGACACAGACCTTCCCAGATCCGTGTGAAGAGCCAATAAAAAATGGCTCTTTACCACATGACTGGCTGTGTCCAATCACAACCGGTCACATGTACTGCCCACGTGCACGGTGCTCGTGCACGCCCCTAGGACGCACACAGAGCGGCGATCGGGGACAAGGCTAGTCACCCGGACACAGCCCAACCCCGATCGCAGTAAAGACCCAATGAAATTAGCTCTTTACCACATGACCGGCTGTGTCCAATCAGAGCCGGTCACAGAATGTCAACAAACTGCGGTAACAAGATGTTACTGGGTTCTCCTCCTCACACACTGATCGTGTGTGAGAAGGAGATTGCGGTAACATCTCTTTACCGCTTACAGTGTACACCAACCACACTGATCGCCCCCCCTAATAAAGAGGACCTGTCACCACCCATCAAAGTACCTGTCACCACCCACCAAAGTATCTGTCACAGTCCATCAATGTACCTGTCACCACATATCAAAGTACCTGTCACAACCCATCAAAGTACCTGACACAGTTCATCTGAGTACCCGAGTACCTGTCACAGCCCATCTGAGTACCTGAGTACCCGAGTACCTGTCACAGCCCATCTGAGTACCTGAGTACCTGTCACAGCCCATCTGAGTACTCGAAGTGCCTGAGTACCTGTCACAGCCCATCTGAGTACCCGAGTACCTGTGACAGTTCATCTGAGTACCCGAGTACCTGAGTACCTGTCACAGTCCATCTGAGTACCTGATTACCTGTCACAGTTCATCTGAGTCCCCGAGTAACTGAGTACCTGTCACAGTTCACCTGAGTACACAAGTACCTGAGCACCTGTCACAGCCCATCTGAATATCTGTCACAGTTCATCTGAGTAACTGAGTACCTGTCACAGTCCATCTGAGTACCTGAGTACCTGTCACAGTCCATCTGAGTACCCAAGTACCTGTGACAGTTCATCTGAGTACCCGAGTACCTGAGTACCTGTCACAGTCCATCTGAGTACCTGATTACCTGTCACAGTTCATCTGAGTCCCCGAGTAACTGAGTACCTGTCACAGTTCACCTGAGTACACAAGTACCTGAGCACCTGTCACAGCCCATCTGAATATCTGTCACAGTTCATCTGAGTAACTGAGTACCTGTCACAGTCCATCTGAGTACCTGTCACAGCCCATCTGAGTACCTGAGTACCTGTCACAGGCATTCTGAGTAGAGTACCTGTCACCACCCATCAGAGTACCAGAGTACCTATCAGTAGCCCATTAGAGTACCCAAGTACATGTCACCAGGCCATCAGAGTACTCGAGTACCTGTCACCAGGCCATCAGAGTACCCAAGTACCTGTCACCTGGCCATCAGTGTACCCGAGTACCTGTCACCAGCCCATCAGAGTAACCCAGTACCTGTCACAGCCCGTCTGAGTACCTGAGTACCTGTCACAGCCCATCTGAGTACCCGAAGTACCTGAGTACCTGTCACAGCCCATCTGAGTACCCGAGTACCTGAGTACCTGTCACAACCCATCTGAGTACCCAAAGTAAGAGGTGTAATTTACGCTCCAAGAACGCCTGACGGTGCTCCCTGTATATTGGGCCTCTGTATGTGGCCAGGCTGTGTAAAAGTCCCACACATGTGGTATCATCATATTCAGGAGGAGTAGCAGAATGTGTTTTGGGGTGTAATTTTTGCTATATACATGCTATGTGTTAGAAATATCTTATAAATTGAAAACTTTGTGTAAAAAAAAAAAAGATTTTCATTTTCTTTCCACGTTTTCTGAAGACATGTGGAAAAAAATGAACTGTTCAAAAGATTCATTATGCCTTATAGAATAGACGTCGGGGTGTTTGCTTTCCAAAATGGGGTCATTTTGTGGGTAATTCCATTGTCCTGGTGCTCCAGGGCCTTCACAAATGTAATAGGTCGTTAGGAAATTAGAGGTGTCATTTATGCTCCTAGAACCCCTGATGGTGCTCCCTGCATGTTGGACCTCTCTGTGTGGCCAGGCTGTGTAAAAGTCACACACATGTGGTATCACCATACTCGGGAGGAGTAGCAGAATGTATTTTGGGGTGTAATTGGAAGTATGCATATGCTGTGTATGAGAAATAACTTAAATAAATATAAAAAAAAAATCTTCATTTTCCCAAGAATTGTGGGAAAAATTACTTCAAAAAACTCACCATGCCTCTTACTAAATACCTTTGACTGTCTACTTTTCAAAAAGGGGTCATTTGGGGGTATTTGTACTTTCCTGACATTTCAGGGCCTCAGGTAATGAGATAGGCCGCCAGTGCATCAGGTGTGATCAGGTGTGATCAATTTTCAATGATTTGTACCATAGCTTGTAGACTCTATAACTTTCAGAGACTAAATAATATCCACTATTTTGGGTTATTTTTATCAAAGAGATGTAGCAGTATAAATTGTAGCCCAAATTTATGAACAAAAATGACCAGTGGTGATTAAATACCACCAAAAGAAAGCTCTATTTGTATGAAAAAAATGATAAAAATTTTGTTTGGGTACAGTGTTGCATGACTGAGTAATTGGCTTTCAAAGTGTGAGAGCGCTGAAAGCTAAAAATTGGTCTGGGCAGGAAGGGTGTATAAATGCCCTGTATTGAAGTGGTTAAAGAGATGAACCTTATGCCAACTGTAAAGCATGAGTTGCTTTGCTGCTTTAGTGAACGAGCAGCTTGCAGTTTTTGAGTAAACTATCAATTCTGCATCATATCGAAAAATGTGCTTGATAAGAATGTGAGACCACACCTAAGATATTGTACATTGTGCTGCTTTTCACAAAGGCACCCCAAAACTTTGGTATTATGTGTTGAAACTGTGTTGTAATGGTGTTGCTCCCCCCCCTCTACATTGTAAAGTGCTGCTCAAACTGTTTGCACTATATAAATTCTGTATAATAATAATGTGGTGTCATTGACAGTGAATGGCACTAAAGCACACCAACACACATGAAACCCATTACCATAGATACATATGGTCACAATGAAGGTGCTGCAAAGCTAAACACAGCTGATTTTCAGTGTCTTTCAACAATGGCCACTTATTTAAACACTACGTTGTTTAAAAAAGACTGAGCTTAAGCATTTTGTAGCACAATGATATAATATTTAAAAAAATAAATAAAATACAATGATGTTCAGTATCTCTTTAGAATGACCACAGAAACAAATGTAAAAAATGTTCCCAGTCATAAAAGGAATTAAACACTTTAAAGGATTAAAACAAACACATAATACTAAGCTTCTGATACAAATAGGGTACAATTTTTAGAAAGATGGATGCATCTCTTCTGTGGAATAAAATGGATTGCAAAGATTCGATCTTGTTGGAGATTTTCTACTCACTGCTTTATAAATCTAGACAAAGACTCTACAGATACCAAGGGGCTTAATTTATACCGTACAATGTGAACAGTACTGCAGGCATCCTCATAAATGTCACAGTAAGCCCCTAAATCTTGATATGGAATAAGGATGCAAGTCATGTTTTGAGTCATTTGTCAATGCGTTAGGCTGAATTTATGTTCAAAATATTCTCTGTCTGTCCATAAAACAAATGTTGAGTTAAAAACCACCACTTTTATTCATGAGAATGACAGTGGTCTCCGTTCTGAAAATAAAAGTATACTTTCCACAGTGTTTCTATTGTAAAAAATGCCTCAAATATTAATAGTATAGAAATATCTTATGGATCATCACATAATCATGCATTTAACATACTGGGAATGTTTGTGCTTGCATATTTAAATACTGTACCTTGTAAAAGCAATTACAATGGTGACATGATATTTAAAAAAAAAAAAAAAACCTGTTTACATACAGTATATCTAAAAAACAATAATTCCAAAATACATTTAGGGATCTTTCACATGGCTACCTGGAGAGCAGTAACAACAGGCCACTGAGCTGTGGTTTTACACTCCCTGGCCACCCACCTGAATTCTGATATTACAGCCTAAAGCCTCGTACACATGATTGGATTTTCCACAGACAAAACCTCAGACTTTTGTCTGAAGGCGTGTGCCTGGATTTTGTCCTGCATACAAATCGGCAAGGAATTGTCGGCCAACAAACACAAATGTAGTGACGTACTACGTGGTTTTTCAGATCTTTAGCACTACCCTTTGGGCTCCTTCTGCTAATTTCGTGTTAGTATAAGTTTGAGTATTGATTTGCGCTTTTCATTTTGCGCTTTTCAGTTCACGCTTTTCATTTTCTGCTTTTTAGTTTGTTTCTGAACGGCTGTTCATTAACCAGACATGTTGAGGAATCGGAGGAGATAACGTGTTATGAATTATTGGTCTTTGCTTCGACCCAAGTCCAGTCCAGGAACAGGAGTAGGAGTTCTTTGGACCAAAAATTTGTTGCTTTATTAATCGTGACCAATTATGTCATATGCCTTTGCTGCGGGAGCTCCAGGAGAATAATCCAGATGATTTTCAGAATTATCTCCGGATGACAGACCCCTGCTTTTGACAACTCTTGGCATTGTTGACCCCCTATATTAAGAAGAATGACACATGCATGAGGCTTTTATTTTATTTTTTGGTTGAATAATAATGATTTGATTTGTTATATTTTCTATATTTATGGATGCATAGGATGCATTTTTTGGTTAAGTTCTATTGGCAGATAGCATGACTAATTTTATTTGTTTTCTATTTGTAATGCACAATAAAAAAATTGTGGAGAATAATACTTGGATATGTGTTTTACTTCAAATGGCAGTTTGGGAGTAGGCAGATACATTAAAAAAATACAATGAAAAATTCACAAGTAGGGATGAGCCGAACACCCCCCTAAACGGACCGAAAGTTCGCACGAAGATTCGAACTCCGTTAAAGTCTATGGGACCCGAAAGTGAAAAATCAAAAGTGCAAATTTTAAAGGCTAATATGCAAGTTATTGTCCTAAAAAGTGTTTGGGGGCCCGGGTACTGCCCCAGGGGACACGTATCAATGCAAAAAAGTTTTAAAAACTGCCGTTTTTTCGGGAGCAGTGATTTTAATAATGCTTAAAGTGAAAAAATAAAAGTGAAATATTCCTTTAAATATTGTACCTGGGGGGTGACTATAGTATGCCTGTAAAGCGGCGCATGTTTCCTGTGTTTAGAACAGTCCCTGCACAAAATGACATTTCTAAAGGAATAAAAGTAATTTAAAACTGCTTGCGGCTATAATGTAATGTCGGGTCCTGGCAATATGGATGAAAATTACTGAGAAAAACGGCACGGGTACCGCCCCAGCCCATTACCAGGCCCTTTGGGTATTGTATGGATATTGAGGGGAACCCCGCACCCAAATTAAAAAAAGAAAAGGCGTGGGGCCCCCAGGCCCCATATACTCTGAACAACAGTATACAGGCGGTCGAAACAAGACAGGGGCTGTAGGTTTGTTCTTAAGTTGAATCTGTTTGTAATTTGGAACAGGTATTTTGTAAGTGTAGCTCCAGACAAAAAATCTATTTTTAAGCTTTTTGGATAACATAGGGAAGGGTTTTCATCACCCCTGTAACATTTGTTTTGCTTTCTGTGCCCCTGTTCAGAAGATTTCACCTCACTTTCTGTCCCAATGACAATTGGATTTAGAAAATTTTGGGTTATTAGGGAAACAAGGATTGGTGATAAATATCAGTGAAGACACCTTTCTCCCATATTAACTCTTACAGGAGAGAATTTCCCTTCCTAGGGGTAGATTTCCTCTCACTTCCTGTTGTCTCCCTCCATTTGTAAGTAGGAGTCATTTGTAAGTCAGATATTTGATAGTAGGGGACCACCTGTATATACTATATGTCCTGCCCTATATACTCTGCAGAAAATTGGGCCTTAGGTGTTGGTGGTACAAGAACACTGTAAACCCTCACAGTTACTCTTGGTGGGCGCTGGAACGGGCCCTGCTGTGAAATATTGTATTAAGAATGGTAATTACATGCCCCTGTTAAACAGGGGCAGAAAAATTGGGCCTTTGGTGGTGGTGTCACAAAACTGTAAGCCCTCACTTTTGGTGGGCGCAGGAACGGGCCCCGCTGTGAAATATTATATCAAGGATTGTAATTACACGCCACTGTTCAACAGGGGCAGAAAAATTTGGCCTTTGGTGGTGGTGGACTGATGGTGATGCCACAACACTGTAAGCCCTCACAGTTACTCTTGGTGGGCACAGGAATGGGCCCTTCTGTGAAATATTATATCAAGAATTATAATTACATGCCACTGTTAAACAGGGGCAGAAAAATTGGGCCTTTGGTGGTGGTGCCACAAAACTGTAAGCCATCACAGTTACTCTTGGTGGGCGCAGGAACGGGCCCTGCTGTGAAATATTAGATCAAAAATTGTAATTACACGCCCCTGTTCAACAGGGGCAGAAAAATTGGGTCTTAGGCAGTGGTGGTGGTGCCACAACACTGTAACTCCTCACAGATTCTGTTGCTGAGTGCAGGAACGAGCCCTGCTGTGAAATATTAGAGCAAATATTGTAATTACATGCCCCTGTTAAACAGGGGCAGACAAATTCAGCCTTAGGCGGTGATGGTGGTGGTGGCACAACACTGTAAAGCCTCACAGATACTCTTGTTGAGCGCAGGAAAGGGCCTTGCTGTGAAATATTAGAGCATATATTGTAAATACATGCCCCTTTTAAAGAGGGGCAGAAAAATTGGGCCTTAGGCACTGGTGGTGGTGCCACAACACTGCAACCCCTCACAGATACTCTACTTAAGCACAGGAATGAGCCCTGCTGTGAAATATTACAGCAAAAATTGTAATTACACACCCCTGTTAAACAGGGGCAGAAAAATTGGGCCTTTGGTGGTGGTGCCACAAAACTGTAAGCCCTCACTTTTGGTGGGCGCAGGAACGGGCCCCGCTGTGAAATATTATATCAAGGATTGTAATTACACGCCACTGTTCAACAGGGGCAGAAAAATTTGGCCTTTGGTGGTGGTGGACTGATGGTGATGCCACAACACTGTAAGCCCTCACAGTTACTCTTGGTGGGCACAGGAATGGGCCCTTCTGTGAAATATTATATCAAGAATTATAATTACATGCCACTGTTAAACAGGGGCAGAAAAATTGGGCCTTTGGTGGTGGTGCCACAAAACTGTAAGCCATCACAGTTACTCTTGGTGGGCGCAGGAACGGGCCCTGCTGTGAAATATTAGATCAAAAATTGTAATTACACGCCCCTGTTCAACAGGGGCAGAAAAATTGGGTCTTAGGCAGTGGTGGTGGTGCCACAACACTGTAACTCCTCACAGATTCTGTTGTTGAGTGCAGGAACGAGCCCTGCTGTGAAATATTAGAGCAAATATTGTAATTACATGCCCCTGTTAAACAGGGGCAGACAAATTCAGCCTTAGGCGGTGATGGTGGTGGCACAACACTGTAAAGCCTCACAGATACTCTTGTTGAGCGCAGGAAAGGGCCTTGCTGTGAAATATTAGAGCATATATTGTAAATACATGCCCCTTTTAAAGAGGGGCAGAAAAATTGGGCCTTAGGCACTGGTGGTGGTGCCACAACACTGCAACCCCTCACAGATACTCTACTTAAGCACAGGAATGAGCCCTGCTGTGAAATATTACAGCAAAAATTGTAATTACACACCCCTGTTAAACAGGGGCAGAAAAATTGGGCCTTAGGCACTGGTGGTGGTGCCACAACACTGCAACCCATCACAGATACTCTAGTTGAGTGCAAGAACAAGCCCTGCTGCAAAATATTACAGCAAAAATTATAATTATACGCCCCTGTTAAACAGGGCCAGAAAAATTGGGCTTTAGGCACTGGTGGTGGTGTCCTGAAACAAAAATGTTCTTAGAAGCTATCAACGTGAACATTGAGGAGGAATAGGATAGTCACTCAGCATAACAGGATAGTCACTCAGCATAGGCAGTCTTCAAGGGATCTCACATTCATAGAAAAATTAATCGGTTACATCAACATCAGGTGCTTGGTAGCTGGTGATGCAAGACTGATTCATTTTTATGAAGGTGAGCCGATCAACCAAGTCTGTGGACAGGCGCACTCAGTGATCGGTTACAAAGCCTCCAGCAACACTGAATGTGCGTTCAGAAAGATGCAGGACAGGCCAGTAGCTCAGTTGCATATTGTGCAAGCTCTGGCCAGTGATCCATCCTCAACACCCAATAACCCAGTGGATTTTCGGTTGGAAAGTTCTCCAAGTCTGATCTTGACCCTAGGTATTCCTGCACCATGTAAATCAGATGCTGGTGATGGTTGCTGCAACCGATCAGACCTTGGGGCTGTGGACTAAAGAATTGTCTGAACGCATCGGTCAGATGGCCACCTTCTCCACCGCTCCTTCTGTGACTGACCGAAGCCTCAGAAACACGTTGTCCAGGAGGACCAGGAAATTGTAACCTCCCAGGCTGTGGAAACGCATTGTACAAACCTTTCTGCAAGGCCTCCCGAAGATGTTTCATCCTCTGCTCCCTCTGTGAAGGCTGGATAAGTTCCGTGACCTTACCCTTGTAATGTGGATCAAGAAAGGTTGCCAGCCAGTAATGATCCCTCTCCTTGATACCATGAATCTGAGGGTCCTTTCGCAGGCTTTGCAGGATCAGGGAGGCCATTCAGCGAAGGTTTGCTGAGGCATTCGATCTGGAGTCCTCTAGATCATTAAAGATGACATGAACCACAGCCACCTCCTCCCAGCCACGTACAAGTCCATGGGTTTTTGGGGACTGAGAACGATCCCTTGAAGACTGCTGCTGATGCTGAGTGATAGGATCGACCTCCATGCTGACACAATCCTCATCCTCCTCCTCCTTTTCTTCCTGTGTGATCGGCGGGCCTGCAGGAATACTGTCTGGATAAAGGGGGCCTTGAGAGGTAAGGAAGTCCCCCTCTTCCTCCCTCTGTTCTGCCTCAAGTACCCTGTCCATTATTCCACAAAGTGTGTGCTCCAACAGGAAGACAAGAGGGACAGTATCACTGATGCATGCACTGTCACTGCTCACCATCCTCGTGGCCTCCTCAAATGGTGACAGGACAGTGCATGCATCCTTGATCTGGTGTGGCAAAAAAAAGCCAAGCTCCCCTGACCCTGTCCTGGTGCCATACTCACACAGGTACTCATTGATGGCCCTCTGCTGCATGTGCAGCCGCTGCAGCATTGCCAACATTGAGTTCCACCTGGTGGGCATGTCACAAATGAGGGGAGGGTTGGGCAGGTTGCATTCCTTTTGAAGGACAGCCAGCTGAGCACTGGCATTATATGACCAGCAGAAATGCCCACAGACTTTCCTGACCTGCCTCAGGAGATCCTGTAAGCCCGGGTACCTGCACAAGGACCGCTGCACCACCAAATTAAGGATGTGAGCCAAACAGGGAACATTGGTCAAGTGTCCCTGTTGGAGGGCGGAGAAGAGGTTGGTGCCATTGTCGCAAACCACCATTCCTGGCTGAAGCTGGCATGGCGTTAACCACCTCTGAGTCTGCCTCTGCAGAGCTGACAGAATCACTGCCCCAGTGTGGCTCCTGTCCCCTAAGCAGACCAACTCAAGCACCGCATGGCATCTTTTTGCCTGAGAACTTGCATAGCCCCTTGAATGCCTACGGAGCACCGCTGGTTCTGAGGAGAAATCTTCAGAGGAAGAGGCCATAGAGGAAGAAGAAGAGGAGGGGTGAAGGAGAAGGTGTGGCAGAATCATCACTACTAGCATTTTGGAGGCGTGGTGGCGGAACAAGCTCCCACAATACTGCACCCTGTCCTGCATCCTTCCCAGCTGCCAGCAGAGTTACCCAGTGTGCCGTGAAAGAAAGGTAACGTCCCTGTCTATACCTGCTGAACCATGAGTCAGTGGTAATATGCACCTTACCACTGAGCGCCCTGTCCAATGAGGTCAAGACATTGCCTTCCACATTTCAGTAGAGAGCCGGAATGGCCTTCTGTGAAAAGAAATGGCTTTTGGGAACCTGCCAATGAGGTACCGCACATTCCACAAATTCACGAAAGGGGGCAGAGTCTACCAGCTGAAAAGGCAGCAGTTGGAGTGCTAGCAATTTAGCTAAGCTAGCATTCAGCCACTGAGCATGTGGATGGCTGGGACCGAATTTCTTTCTATGGTTTAGCAACTGGGGTAGGGAAATTTGCCTGCTACAATCGGATGTTGGTGTAGTGATAGCAGATTGCCCGCAAGTACTTGGCACACCTAATTCTACACCTTCACTCCTCTCAGTGCAGGTTTCTGAGAGGACTGAAGGTATAGTAGGGTTGAAGATCCTAGCTGATGAGGAGCAAGGAGAGGTCTGCCTTGTTCTTTGGTGTGGGTCTTTTAAGTACTGTTGCCAACTGGCTGCATGGGAGGTCGACATATGTCTGGTCAAGCATTTGGTGCCCAAGCGGCTGCTGTTTTGGCCATGCTTGATACGCTTCAGACATATGTTGCAAACAGCAACGGTGCGATCTGCTGCACACGTATCAAAAAGGCCCACACCAAAGAACTTTTCAAAATATGCGGAGAGTCAGTAGCGCCCTGCACATGCGGAGCTCTGCGGTGTGATGCAGTCGGGTGGCTGCCCTTAAGCTGGCCCCTGGAGGGCATCCTGCCTCATTGGAGATGTGCCTCCTCCTCCTCTCTTCTATCAGGCACCCACGTAGAGTCAGTGACCTCATGATCCCCTCCCCCCCTCGTCACTGGAGCAAACCTGGCAGTATGCTGCAGCTGGGGGAACATGACTTCCAGTTTCTTGTCCTTCTTGGGCACCCCCTCTCTCTGGGATCACGTTACTGCCTTGACTGACATTGAGCCGATGGAATAGGCCGCTTTGCCAGCTGCATAGGCAGGCAAAGTACTCTGAGCCTGCGTGACAGAGGATGAAGAGGATGAGGACGGCTTAGTTACCCACTCTACCAACTCTTCTACATGTTGTGGATCAACACAGCCAGCTGCTGAAAAAAAGGACAAGCGTGCCCCACGGCCACGTCCTGAGGATGCACTGAGGTGTCCATAACCAGCACTGTTGGCTGTAGCATGCTTGCCCTCTTTTAGTGGCCTGTGAGTGTCTGCCTCTCCTTGGTGGCCTTCCAGACATGCTGTAAAATGTTATTAGCAAAACACCGCCTGAAGTTTACTAGAAAAAGTAAACCAGGAATGGCCTGCAGTCAGATATAGGCTTGGCTAGACTAGAATGCAGTGGATATATATGTAGGAGACTGTATATATATTTAATGCACTGCAGATCACTGAATCGCCTGCCTACCTGCCTGAAAGTGTATTTGAAAACGTACACCAGGAATGGCCTGCAGTCAGATATAGGCTTGGCTAGACTGGAATGCAGTGGATATATATATGTAGGAGACTGTATATATATTTAATGCACTGCAGATCACTGAATCAAGTGCCTGCCTGCCTGCCTGCCTGCCTGAAAGTGTATTTTAAAATGTACACCAGGAATGGCCTGCAGTCAGATATAGGCTTGGCTAGACTAGAATGCAGTGGATATATATATATATATGATAAACAGTGGTATAAAATAATCTTAAAACAGACTAAAAAAACACACCAAACAGCGCTAATGTTGAGCAAAATGAACATGTGGCCAACTACACATGAAAAAAGTCCATTTTTTTTTAAAAAGTGGTGAAAAGTTCAGAAAGTGATTCAGAAAGCAATTCAGCTGGTGATCATGAACAAACGTCACAGCGTGCACCTCCACCGATCAGTCCAAATTCCACCCCGTGTGATCACACTCCCCACAGGGGGTTAAACTCACCAGAGCTAAAATAATAATGAGCCCCTAAAAAAAGAAGACACATCCACGCCACAAGCTGCTGCTAACACCACTCCGGAGGGATCCTAGATGCTCAGGGCTCACATTAAATCAAATAAAAAGAGAGACGTACATAGTGTAATCCTGTTTTTTAAATATAAACCCCTCCCATCACACAAAGAAGCCCCCTTCAATAAAGATTCGTACATAAGTATTGCAATCAACACAGCAAATTGTAAGTAGCGTTTACTTCACCGCTTCAGCCGGCTCAGCTGTCTCAAAACCGCCGTCCACTTCCTGGTTATGTGACCGGCTGCGGTGGAGCGCAAACGTCACTTCCTACGTCGTGTAAGCCACGCACTGACGCGTTTCGTCATATCCTGACTTCGACAGAGAGCGTGGCTACACGACAAATAGGCCGGCTTATATTCTCCCACTCCAACCCCCTTGGCCAATCACAGCGCAACAGAGGTGACGGCGGGTGCATGCCACCAACCTAAGTAAACACTGACGGCTTACTACAGGGGGGGACAAGGGACAATAAGCCATATTGCACATTTTAAAAAACGAATGTAAATAGATCCAAAGAATGCAGATTCATGCAGTTCATTTACAAAAGGTCTCAAAGTTTCGCGGACAAGATAGTGCGGAAGGTTTTAGACCCTCCTTCGAGGCCCTTGACCTTTTGGGATAGAAAGGGCTTTTTCAGTTGCAGGAGGTGTCGTGCATGTAGGGAGGTGGATAGACCAATGAGGGCTTTGGAAAGCTTCATGTCCACCTCTAACGGTAAAGAATTCACCATTAATGAATTTATTACGTGCAACACTTCCTTTGTGGTCTATGCTCTGCAATGCCCATGTGGGCTTATTTATATAGGACGCACAAAGAGGCTCTTGAGAGTTAGGATTGCAGAGCATATAACAAATATAAAAATAGGTTTTAAAGACCACAATGTATCGCTCCATTTTAAATTAAAGCATAATCAAGATCCATCGGGCCTCAAATTTTGGGGCGTTGACCATTTGAAACCAAAATGGAGGGGTTCAAATCTAGTCTGTGACTTGTTTAGGAGAGAGACCCAATGGATCTTTTTGGCAGACACATTATCGCCAAGAGGGTTGAACGTGGATCTAGATATTAACTGCTTCATAAGTGACTATTAATATCTGGGAGTGACTTTCTCGATTCGAGTACAGTTTGATATCGTATCCATTATTGTCGTGGGTTGACCTTTGCTGCCAATGTTTTCTGTATAAGTACAAGTACCTCCGTTTTACATTCGTATCTCCAAATCTACTCCTACGTGTTTGTAAATGCACGCTGTCTCTTTTTAAATGTTTTTAAATGCATTGAGTGTCAGTAAATGCACGTTGCCTCTTTTTAAACGTTTTTAAATGTATTTAGATTTTTTATCTCTCCTTTTTAGCCTTATGAAATATTGGTTTAAACAGTTGATTTGTCTATATTAGTGCTAGTGAGACACTTTGTAACAGTTTGGAATCTTAACATTTTTCTTCTCCTTTTATCCTGGCGATTATTTTTGCCTGTCGTCCCATATAGATTGACTGAGCATATATGATTTTATTGAGTATTAGACCTCCTGCTAAAAACTTGAACTATGATTAAATACTGTATTTACATTCATGGAGTAAGAGGGTCTATATCTAATAATTTGCTACATGAATGTGAATGAAGTGAGTGCTGGTATTTTCAGCCCACTTATGATATATTTTGCAGTTATCTGTATCTGTATACTGATTAGTTCAAATATGTAGTTTTATATGTTACTGTATAATGTTTAGCCCCATGTGCCCCGTGCTGATGGGCATAATATGTAGGATTATTCCATGTGCCTATTTGCTGGTTAGTCTGGCTTGTGGGTGCATGAATCTGCATTCTTTGGATCTATTTACATTCGTTTTTTAAAATGTGCAATATGGCTTATTGTACCTCGTCCCCCCCTGTAGTAAGCCGTCAGTGTTTACTTAGGTTGGCGGCGTGCACCCGCCGTCACCTCTGTTGTGCTGTGATTGGCCAAGGGGGTTGGAGTGGGAGAATATAAGCCGGTCTATTTGTCGTGTAGCCACGCCCTCTGTCGAAGTCAGGATATGACGAAACGCGTCAGTCGTGGCTTACACGACGTAGGAAGTGACGTTTGCGCTCCACCACAGCCGGTCACATAACCAGGAAGTGGACGGCGGTTTTGAGACAGCTGAGCCGGCTGACGCGGTGAAGTAAACGCTACTTACAATTTGCTGTGTTGATTGCAATACTTATGTACGAATCTTTATTGAAGGGGGCTTCTTTGTGTGATGGGAGGGGTTTATATTTAATAAACAGGATTACACTATGTACGTCACTCTTTTTATTTGATTTAATGTGAGCCCTGAGCATCTAGGATCCCTCCGAAGTGGTGTTAGCAGCAGCTTGTGGCGTGGATGTGTCTTCTTTTTTTGGAGGCTCATTATTATTTAACTCTGGTGAGTTTAACCCCCTGTGGGGAGTGTGATCATGCAGGGTGGAATTTGGACTGATCGGTGGAGGTGCACGCTGTGACGTTTGTTCATGATCACCAGCTGAATTGCTTTCTGAATCACTTTCTGAACTTTTCACCATTTTAAAAAAAAAAAAATGGACTTTTTTCATGTGTAGTTGGCCACATGTTCATTTTGCTCAACATTAGCGCTGTTTTGTGTGTTTTTTAAGATTATTTTATACCACTGTTTATCATATTTCTTGTAATATTTTTAAACGGCTGCTTTTTCTGCTATGTGACTCTGCACCTTTTGCGTATTAGTAAATTGGGCGGTACTTTTATATATCTATATTTTATCGATTGTTTTTGCATTTGAGACAGCATCCTGTCCTGGCGCTGAGTGGTGTAATAGAGGGCCCTGTTTAAACACCGTTTTTGGATATATATATATGTAGGAGACTGTATATATATATTTAATGCACTGCAGATCACTGAATCACCTGCCTGTTTGCCTGAAAGTGTATTTGAAAACGAACACCAGGAATGGCCTGCAGTCAGATATAGGCTTGGCTTGACTAGAATGCAGTGGATATATATGTAGGAGACTGTATATATATTTTATGCACTGCAGCTCACTGAATCACCTGCCTGCCTGAAATTATATTTGAAAACATACACCGGGAATGGCCTGCAGTCAGATATAGGCTTGGCTAGACTATAATGCAAGGGATATATATGTAGGAGACTGTATATATATTTTATGCATTGCAGCTCACTGAATCAGCTGCCTGCCTTAAGTATATTAGAAAGAGTACACCAGGAACAGACTGCAGTGAGATATAGCTAAACTGGATATAGTGGATATATATACTGTATATATGAGACTGACTGTATATATATATTAAATACACTACAGCTAACTGAATCACCTGCCTGCCTGAAGTATATAAGAAAGAGTACACCAGGAACAGACTGCAGTGAGATATAGCTAAACTGGATACAGTGGATATATATACTGTATATACGAGACTGACTGTATATATATATTAAATACACTGCAGCTAACTGAATCACCTGCCTGTCTGAAGTATATAACACCAGGAATGGACTGTAGTCAGATCTAGCTAAACTGGATACAGTGTGTATATATATATATATATATATATATACACACATATATATATATATATATATATATATATATATATATATATATATATATATATATATATATATATATATATATATATATATATATAAGCCTGGATGTGTGTATATATATATATATATATATATATATATAAATATATAAATAAATACACTGCAGCTAACTGAATCGCCTGCCTGCTCAATCTAAATGAAATGAAATTACACTCTCAGTCAAAGCCAGCAACACACTACACAGGGCCGACGTGCAGGCAGCCTTATATAGTGTGGGGCGTGGACTTAACCCCCTGAGCCATAACTGGCCAAAGGCACCCTGCCTTTGGCCAATTATGGCTCTCTTTGCTGATGGTGCTGTGATTGGCCAAACCATGCGGGTCATAGTGCATGCTTGGCCAATCATCAGACAGCAATGCACTGTGCTCCTGCAATGCATTATGGGCCGTTACGCGCCCCTCGAGATTTCATAATTTGCCACGTCACGAATGTTAATTCTCCATTACGAACGCTGGTTTACAAGACCGACTGCTTCTGGCTCGTCCTTACTTACAAGCATGCATGTTTGTACTTTGGACTTTTGTCCAACGGACTTGTGTACACACGCTCGGAAAATCCGACAACAGACATTTGTCCGCGGAAAATTTTAAAACCTGCCATCCAACATTTATCCGCTGGAAATCCGACAAAAATTGTCTGATGGAGAGCACAAATGGTCAGATTTTCCACCAACAGCCTGTCATCACACATTTCCCGTCAGAAAATCTGATCGTGTGTATGTGGCTTAACAAGACTGCACACATGCTGCGGCAGTGGCAATTTTAACTTGGGCTGCAGAGTTTGACAGGTGACCCTGCAATGTAAAATTGCCATTTGGCAAATAAAAAAACAAAAAGGTATCAGTTCTACCACCCTCTAAAAAGAGAATCACTGTGGATTGCTTTTCAAAGGGCAGTAAGCACTGCCTTCTGTCTGAAAAAGACCTCACAGTCAGGGAGATTGAACATTCAGAACATGTAATACTTGTATTATTCTGGGTTGTTTTAAAGAACAATAAGACATTTCTTCAACAGGCAGATGGTGTAAATACAGTGAAAGTTTGTAAAGACAGGATATGAGCTTTTAGTCTCTAGGTTTTCTGTAGAGACAATATACATTTCTAAATTAAACCTTGCACAAGATAAATTCTCAGGCTGCTGTTACTGATTTCTAATTCTGAAAATGCTTGTTATCTGGCTGCTATGCTGACCAGCCATCTTCAACCTTTAATCAGCAATCTTTGATTCCATATTAACCACTTGCCGTCCGTGATGTAGCCGAAAGATAGCTGCAGCGCGGACGTCCTCCCGTGCTTGAGCGGTCTGCGCGCCCCCTGCAGGGCGCGTGCGGTGCGCTCTGTGATCAGTGAATCTATGAGACTCAGCTGATCACAGATCAGAGTAAGGGCTCGATCCCCACCCCTTACCACATGATCAGCTGTCAGCCAATGACAGCTGATCATGTGATATAAACAGAGCCGGTAATTGCCTATTTTTTCTCCTCACGCTACCAGGAAAAAAAAAAAGCCGATCACCGGCGGCTGTGACAAGGGACATCAGTCCCGATCATAGAGAGCCTCTGCAGAGGCTTCTGTGCCTACCAGCGTCACCTACCAGGGCCCACCAGCACCACCTACCAGTGCCCACCAGCGCCACCTACAAGTGCCCACAGTAACACCCATCAGTGCCCACAGTGCCGCCTATCAGTGACCACAGTGACGCCTATAAATCACCAATTAATGTGTCATCACCAGTGCTGCCTATCAATACCACCTACCAGTGCCACCCATCAGGGCCCATCAGTGCCGTTTTATCAGTGCCCATCAGTGCCGTCTTATCAGTGCCCATCAGTGTCGCCTTATCTGTGCCCATCAGTACAGCCTCATCAGCGAATATCAATGAAGAAGAAAAATTACCTGTTTGCTAAATTTTAAAACAAACATGTTTTTTTTTTCCCAAAAATGTCTGTATTTTTTTGTTTGTTTAGCAAAAAATAAAAACCCAAGTGGTGATTAAATACCACCAAAAGAAAGCTCCATTTGTGTGAAAAAAATGATAAAAATTTAATTTGAGTACAGTGTAGCATGACCGCGCAATTGTCATTCAAAGTGTGACAGCGCTGAAAGCTGAAAATTGGTCTGGGCAGGAGGGGGTTTAAGTGCTCAGTAAGCAAGAGGTTAAAGAGTTTTTGTTTTGTTCCTGATTTAGGTTCAGAATCATTACTTATGCAATCAAAACCTGCTGTTGCAAGGCTAGATGCAATTAAAAACAAATCTAATGAGTATATTAAATTCACAAGTTCATGTTACTAAACTAACAAACCGGCATCATAACTGTTTTGATCAGGCCCAGTTATTGTCATTATTGTTATAAGAAGGACAAAATCATCTTATTTTATTGAAGGAATATGTGTAAAAATCATTTTTTTGTATCCTGAATAATAATTTTAAGTGTGCCATATTTATGACACAGACAACTGTCATTGCCAGTATACAACAACCTCAAAGTGAATTTAAACTCCTTCTTAAAAATCTCCTATAATCTTTGTCAAAGCAATTTCAGAAGTAATTTCAGATATCATTTCCCACGCTTTTTTTTTTAAATTTAAAGCATTCATTAAAATGTTGCCATTATGCAGTAGTGTATTTAGGTTTTGTGCTGCCCTAGGGCTGACTAAATTCGTGTAGCCCCTAATTTAAATATGACCCACCCCTTCCTGTCAAGGCCACAACCCTTACTGTTTAAGACCTGCCCTGAAATTTTTGAGCAGGGATACTAGTTCTGAGGGTCGGGGACGGAGGAGCAATGCATTCCCATAATTTGCATAGATTTCCTCTCACTTCCTGTTTGGCTACGGGGCAGGAAGTGAAGGGCTATCTCTGCAATGGGACAGGGATGGTAAAAAATAAACTGACATGGGCTATAACCCTCCCTTACATTACATAAATAAATGCCCACCCAGTGAAAAGTGAATTAACATATATAAAACATAAATCTTTCAGAGGATTGCTAGCAATCCAAAACAGTCCTTTAAATGTAGACTTTTTCTCTTTTCTTTCTTCCACTTCCACCACACCCCAGTGTTTGGTGATCCCACTCCCTATGGAGATCCACTCACCGACTCCTAATGCCCACACTCTTGTGTTAGGGCTTAAAAGCTTGTTGACCACATCACATGGGCCACATCGGCAGATCAGAATATCAGAATACTCCAATAGTGCAAAAACGTTTACAAATTTATTTAAAAGCACTCCAAATCTTCAGTATAAAACTCACATGTTAAAGGTATAAAATAAGCAGAAAAACACTTCCACAGCAAATCGATCTTCACAGCACAGCAAAAAACGCATATATTAAGTCGGTGTATGACGAAACATGTCGGGGCGTGGCTGTATGACGACATGTTTCATCATACACCGACTTAATCCAATGATTAAGTCGGTGTATGACGAAACATGTCGGGGCGTGGCTGTATGACGTTCCCCACCAATGACGAGTGACGCTGCCGCATCGTATGAGGAAGTGACACATCGATAGAGCGGGGAGGCACCGGGGAGTAGGTGAGAGAAAGAGTCTGACGCCTGCACACCTCGGGTCCGCCGTGACCACAACTAATTAGTGGCTGATCTATATGAGTTTTTTTCCGGTGCTGTGAAGATCGATTTGCTGTGGAAGTGTTTTTCTGCTTATTTTATACCTTTAAAATGTGAGTTTTATACTGAAGATTTGGAGTGCTTTTAAATAAATTTGTAAACGTTTTTGCACTATTGGAGTATTCTTTGTATTTCACATATGGAACGATCCCTGCACTCGATTCTGATATTCTGATCTGCCGATGTGGCCCGTGTGATGTGGTCAACAAGCTTTTAAGCCCTAACACGAGAGTGTGGGCATTAGGAGTCGGTGAGTGGATCTCCAGAGGGAGTGGGATCACCAAACACTGGGGTGTGGTGGAAGTGGAAGAAAGAAAAGAGAAAAAGTCTACATTTAAAGGACTGTTTTGGATTGCTAGCAATCCTCTGAAAGATCTATGTTTCATATATGTTAATTCACTTGTCACTGGGTGGGCATTTATTTATGTAATGTATAGTTGCTTTGCTTGTTATTAGGACTAGTTTTGGATACTCTATATATTTATAAGTATTAGCGCCACTGTGTTTGTTTTGTGTCACATATTTGTTTTGCACACAGAGAAGCACTATGTACAATATTCTGATTCTTTAAAGTGGCAGCTTTAGATTAGGTCTGGTCATTTTTGAATCTGAGGCGCAGTGGTGGGAAGTGAGGTAGAAGAGTGGCATCAGTACTCACATTACCAATAGTTTGTATAACCCTCCCTTACTCTATCCAAAATGAAAAAAAAAAAGTATTGCCTATAGTTCTACTTTCTACTTTAAGCACAAATTTCTGATAATTTTATGGAGAGGACTAAGAAGATAGAACCATGCCAATGGTGCAGCAGAAAACATAGCACAGTGAAGAAGGTTTGTGGTCCAGGATGATGAGAGTCAAAATTAGAAGCGGTGTCCAGCCCCCCCCACAGTTGCGGAATGCCGGCCACCCGCATACTGGAAGCAGTGCGGCCGCTTTATGGGGGCGCTAGACTAATTTGCCTCTCAGCCCAGTCTGCCCCATAAGACTGGCGCTACACTTGTGCCCTGTACACACAGTCAGACATTGATCAGACATTCCGACAACAAATCCATGGATTTTTTCCAACGGATGTTGGCTCAAACTTGTCTTGCATACACACGGTCACACAAAGTTGTTGGAAAATCTGATCGTTCTGAGCGCGGTGACGTAAAACACGTACGTTGGGACTATAAACGGGGCAGTAGCCAATAGCTTTCGTCTCTTAATTTATTCTGAGCATGCGTGGCACTTTGTGCGACGTATGTTGTTGTCAGAAAATGTTATAGCATGCTCTCAAACCTTGTGTGTCAGAAATTCCTATGGAAAATGTGTGATGAAGCCTACACACGGTCATAATTTCCGACAACAAGGTCCTATCACACATTTTCCATCGGAAAATCCTATCGTGTGTACAGGGCATAACAGTGTAGTGCAAGCCGGCGGGGACTCTTTTTGTGCTGCTCCCCTGCAAAGCGCTGCCCTAGGCCTGGGCCTTGTCGGCCTAGGCCAGGATACAGCGTTGCCATTATGGTCATTGTTTAGTCACATTTTAACAATTTTTTATTCAGTTTAAATCTACTTTAACCACTTCAGCTCTGGAAGGTTTACCCCCCCTTTATGACAGGCCATTTTTTGCGATATGGCACTGTGTTACTTTAACTGACAATTGCGCGGTCGTGCGACGCTCTACCCAAATAAAATTTTGGTCCTTTTTTCCCACAAATAGAGCTTTCTTTTGGTGGTATTAGATCACCTTTGTGTTTTTTATTTTTAGCGCAATGACCAAAAAAAAAAAAATTGAAAAAAAAAATATATATATTTTTTTACTTTCTGCTATAAAACATACCCAATAAAAAATATGTAAAAAAATTGAATTTCTTCATCAATTTAGGCCAATATGTAATCTGCTACATATTTTTGGTAAAAAAAATAAAAAATCCCAATAAGCATTTTTTGATTGGTTTGCGCAAAAGTAATTTTGTATTTTTTAGTAATGCCAGGTTCACACATATGCAAATGGGATGTGGGTTTCCTCACATCCAATTCGCATGACAGGAGAGTGTGCCCGGTGTTCAATGGAGACAGTTTACACAGCTCCGGTCCTGTGCGTCTTTGGTTCAGATTCAGGTGTGAATTCAGGCAAAAATTCAGACTTGATTTGCACCTGAATCAGTAAACAGGGACGCACCAGACCCCATGCTGTGAATGGCGGTCACAGCATATGTGAACCCAGCCTTATGGCAGTGATCAGCAACTTATAGTGGGACTGTGATATTGCGGTGGACAAATCGGACACCTAATTGACACTTTTTAGGGACCAGTGACACTAATACAGTGATCATTGCTAAAAAAAAATGCACTGTCACTGTATTAATGACACTGGCAGGGAAGAGGTTAACATCAGGGGCAATCAAAGGTTTAAATGTATGCCTACATTGTACTTACTAACTGTGGGGGAGGTGCTTTGACTAGGGGAGGGCAATGATCTGTGTTCCTACTTAGCAGAAACACAGGCTCAGTACCTTCCCCTCTGACAGAATGACAATCTACCTTGTTTACACAGGCAGACCACCGCTCTGCTTGTGTCTCGTCGGGTCCCGGCAGACATCGACGGCACACACATGCCCCAGACTCAGACATGTCAGATTGCATACCAGTATGTTTTTCTGCGCTGAGCGGCCATCTCACCGCAGTGTACATGGGGCGGTCAGGAAATGGTTAAAGTCATTGTGAACATATTTCCTGGTTAGGGGGCTTTGGTGAAATAGCAAGGGGTCAAAACAGCAGGTATCTTTGCCACACTGGGTGTTAAGGGTGTGCCCAGGCACACCTGTCACACACTGTGCACACGCCTATGGGAGTGCATCAAATTAATGTATCTGTCTAGAACCCTCTAGAATGTACTTGAAACACTTTTGCAAAATCTGTCTGAGCCAATTTTTCTGTCTGTATGCCAAAAGAAAGTTGGTCTTAATTAGCGCCACTTTTAGGCTCAGTTCACACCTAAACTGGCCGCAGATCGCACAACGCTGTCCGTCCCTGTTCTTCATTTCAGGGACGAATCAGGGCAGAATCTTTGCCTGAATTCAGCCTCGAAACAGAGGCAAAGACGCACAGCGTTTCTGTGCAGTGCGCTTCGCAGCCACCCCGGAAGCTTGTGAACCGGCTCCATAGAGAGACGGTCACATTCTCCTGCTATGCGAATTGGATGTGGGAAACTGTCAGAAACCATGAATAAGACTGAGACAGAAGTACAGTTAAATCACACTTGTTTAATCATAATAATAAAAAAAGGTAAACAGAGTAAATGTAGTCAAAACATAGCCAGAGTTCAGGAACCAGAAAGGATAGTCAGAAAAGCCAAAATATCAGAGAGTCAGATATGAGCGTAGTAGAACAGCAAGCAAACCGTAGCCAGAATACGATCAGGAGGAATCACAGGAAGCGGAACCGACTCCATCTTGGAAGTGGAGGAAAATTGTCGTGACAAAGCATCAGCCCTTAAATTCTTAGTACCAGGTAAGAATGAGACAATGTAATTGAAACTAGACAAGAAAAGAGCCTTCTGGGAGAGAGACGTTAAGCCTCAGAAAAGAATATGAGAGTCTTATGGTCAATAAGAATGAGAACCAGCACAGTAGTACCTTCGAGGAGATGTCTCCATTCTTTTAGGGCTAAAATGATCACTAACAGCTCTCCGTCACCAATCTCGTAATTGCACTCCTCAGGTGACAATTTCTTGGAAAAGTAGCCACAAGGATGCATAGCGCACTCAGAGGTAGGACATTGAGACAGAAGGGTGCCAACTCCAGTCTCAGAAGCATCAACCTCAAGGATAAAAGGTAACGTAGGATCAGGATGTGCCAACACAGGAGCAGAAACAAAGGCAGCCTTGAGACTCTCAAAGATCTTAATGGACTCCGGAGACCAACACTGTGGGTTACTGCTCTGATCAGTTTCGGAGGCCATGTAATGCCCAGATAGCACAAACCCCCCAAATGACCCAATTTTGGAAAGTAAAAAACAAACAAGATATTTGGGGGGCACACCCTAAAAGATGCATTAAAAATGGTGCAGCCATAAGACCATACAACAGAACAAAATATTACAGCGCACACATGCAATGACATTTATCTCCTACAAGGCTTATTTAAAACACCTAGACATTTTCAAAAAGCATTATCAAAAAATATGGGGATTTGGTTACACCATATTGCTATATGGTGCTTAAGCCCACTTACTGCGACAAAGTACCCCATGATTAGTGGGTCCTACACAATCCTTATGGCCCGCACACACGGTCGGATTTTCCGATGGAAAATGTCCGATCGGAGCGTGTTGTCGGAAATTCCGACTGTGTGTGGGCTCCATCGGACATTTTCCATCGGATTTTCCGACACACAAAGTTGGAGAGCAGGAGATAAAATTTTCTGACAACAAAATCCGTTGTCAGAAATTCCGATCGTGTGTACACAAATCCGACGGACAAAGTGCCACGCATGCTCAGAATAAATAAAGAGATGAAAGCTATTGGCCACTTCCCCGTTTATAGTCCCGACGTTCGTGTTTTACGTCACCGCGTTCAGAACGATCGGATTTTCCGACAACTTTGTGTGACCGTGTGTATGCAAGACAAGTTTGAGCCAACATCTGTCGGAAAAAATCCATGGATTTTGTTGTCGGAATGTCCGAACAAAGTCCGAAAGTGTGTACGCCCTATTAGACTGGGAAATCCTGCTTCTCTGAACCATGGGAGCAATACACTCCTCTATATGGGGGAACTTGAGGCTCCACCCATGACACAGGTGGTAATGAGAGGCACTTGATGAGGGAGTGGGGCGCTCCTCACCCAAAAGGATTTGGTCAGGTTATAGGTTGTGCCCCCCAAACTTATCTTAGTATCTAATTGTATTAGTATCTAATTGTTTAGTATTCTAAATAGTATCTTATCTTACTTATTGTACACTCCTTTACCACTCATTTTTTTTCTTTACTCCTTTTTGCCCAATCCATCGTGTTTAGAGTTTTAAAAAATGCTTGTGGGAGGGGAATCGGCAGCATCTGGTACTCATACATGATTTTTGGCAAAAGACTCATTTTAAAGATACTAATTTTCCCCAGAAGTCACAGCAGTCACGTGACACCAGCCTACGTTTTCCCCCATTCAAACTGAACCACGGGATAGGAGACATCTGCTCAGCATCCACCCTAACCATACATCTCACACAGGGAGTGCCGCGAGTATCGCAGACCCAGCGACCTTGCTTTGAAGGACAGGTTTTTCCATTGCGGAGCTCTTATGAGCCTAAAGAAACATCAATGTGATATAATTCCAGTCCGTGCAAGGATCGAACGGGATATAACGACTATTGAATTCAACAGGGTGGTAATGTACTGGCGTGCCTTTTCCTTGAAATACCAGATTGTGCTTGTTGGAAAAGACTGACTTTTGAAGAAACATCCTGATTGCCAATGAGCAGTTTGCTCAAATTATTCATCTTGGAGAAAAGTCGATCATTTTGTGCACTGAAGTTGTTTTTGGATGTTCATTGCATTTTTGTTGAGTTATTTGCTGTGGATTTGGGCATAGAACCCTGATTTATACATTCTTTATAAGGCATTTTTCAACCAGTTGGCACCTCATTGCAGATTCCAGTGTTGGTCTGGATAACATATCGGAATGTATCTCTAAATGACCAATATCTCAAATGGGACTACACAGAGTCTAAATGAGTGATGTTAAGTCAGCTATTCAAAAAGTGTAATGATCCACTAAAGTGGAGTTCCACTCAAAAATGAAACTTCCACTTTTTGGATTCCTCCCTCCCCTCCGGTGTCACATTTGGCACCTTTCTAATACAGGTATTTGCTCCCACTTCCTAGCATAGATCACTGCGGTGATTGCGGTGACCTACGCCACTTCCGCCGACTACCCCGTCCTCCCCCGCTGTATTCTGTGAGACACAGAATACAGCAGAGACCTGAGAGGACGCGCAGCGCGACTCGCGCATGCGCAGTAGGGAACCAGGAAGTGAAGCCGCACGGCTTCACTTCCTTATTCCCTTACCGAGGATAGCGGCGGCAGCAGCCGAGAGCCGAAGGACGGATCGACTTCGGCTGCCGACACCGCGGGCTCCCTGGACAGGTAAGTGTCCATATATTAAAAGTCAGCAGCTGCAGTATTTGTAGCTGCTGGCTTTTAAAAAAACATTTTCAGCAAACCTCCGCTTTAAGGATACAACATCCCAACAAATTAGCAACAACATTTGACTATAGGTCATCTAGTGATAGAAACATTATTTTTTAAACCAAGCTGCAAGTTTCTGATTTAAGGTTATCATATCATGATCGAGATCCCCCAGGGGTCATTCACAGTGAAACTGTAAATATCTTTTTTATTTGAATGGGAGAATTTTCTTCATTCATTTTCTCATATGCATTTTCCCATTAATGTGATTTAATCACATGTCAGTTTCTCTGTGAATGGTATGCTGGTGTCCGGACTTTTTGTGTTTGTTCTTTTATTGTATATGTGTATTGTCATGTGTGTGTGTTTCCACGTTTTTTGACTGTTTTTATAGAAACATCTTCTCAGGGGTTTTTTCTTTTCGGAAAAAACCTTTAAAAGTACTGTGAATGAAGCTGCTTCAACATTTATAGTCACCCTATGAATTCACGTAAATTGCGCCCCTAATGGAATTAATACATTTTGTATTTTTATAGAATCAAAATCTTGACTAAGACCCTCTGTTGCGGAAGTAGCCACTTTTTGATCCTGGTAGCAATACCAGGGTTTTCTTTTGTATGCATAATTCTCCCCAGCCATGAAATATGTCTTGATGCAATTTTACTCAGTTCTTGTCTAATGTCATTCATTAATGACAAGAAGTTTAGTTGATAGAGCTTTACAAGATGGTGGTGATCTTTACCTCTAAATATTTTAATTCTTTTTCCCTCCATATAAAAGGGAACTCCTCCTGGTAGATCGGAACCTCCTGTAGTGGAACATTAATATTTAATATTTCAGATTTATTTTAAAATTAGATATTTCTCAGTATTGTGTTAACGTTTTCATTAGGAAGAGTTATTCAAGGGACAGCACGAACAACAAGGGGGACAGGGGACATCCCTGTCTAGTACCATTGTACATCTCAAAAGACCCTGAAACCGACCTGTTTACTTTTACTTTTTCTGTAGGATACTTATAAAGCGCTTTGATCCATTGCATAAATCTGGGGCCTAGTCCTATTACCACTAAGATGTCTTGTATGAACCCCCAGCCTACTCTGTCATACGCTTTTTCAGCGTCTATTGACAAGAGTAGACCAGGGGTCCTAGACTCTCTTATTTTATGTATCACCAATAGTGTTCTAATACCATTGTCCTGACTTTCTCTTCCTGGGACAAACCCAGCCTGGTCCGCATTTACTAGCTCATTCATTACTAGTTTCAACCTACCTGCCATTACTTTTGCGAATAACTTAGTATCAACGTTCAACAGTGATATAGGTCTATAACTGGAACAAAGTGAGGTATCTTTTCCTTCCTTTGGTGTTATGGTTATAACTGCCTCTAATGCCTCCTTCCTCATTGCCCACTTCAGACCTATCCCATTTATGTATGAACACAATTTAGGGATCAAAATATCCTTAAACTTTCTATAATATAGAGTCTTCAGACCATCCGGGCCTGGATTCTTACCTAGGGGAGTCTCATTTAAACTTTTCATAACCTCTTCCTTTGTCACAGGATCCTCCTTTATTCTCATCTGATCTTCTGAGATTTTATTTAGATCTACATCCTTTAAAAATTCACTTATTTTTAGCTTCCTTTTTTTAACCTGTTCTGTTGTTTCGTCCTTGTTAATTGCATATAAGGTCGTGTAATATTCCTGGAATACTTTAGCTATATCTGATGTATTATAAACCGGAGTTCCTACACTAGTTTGTATTTCTCTATAAAATGTAATTCTGTTTTCTTTTTTAACAATCTTGCTAGAGGCTTCCCGGTCATATTTCCCCATAAGTACCTTTCCTTTTTAATTTTATTATAGGCCAACCGTGTCTCCTGCTCCACTATCTCTTTCAGTACCTCCCTTTTACCAATGAGTGGCATTTTTGTTTCTTTGTTCCCCCCTTTTTTTGTGTTGCTGTTCTAACTCAGAGATTTCTTTTATCACGTCATTTCTTCTCATTGTTCTGGCCTTTTTTTTCTGCCCCCATTTGAATGAGTATACCTCTGATATAAGCCTTATGAGCTTCCCATAGTGTAGCTTCTGATATTTCATCCATTTCATTGATTTTATAATACATCTCTAACTCCCCCCGATCCTCTCTTCTGATGCTTTATCCTGTAAAAATTCTTCATTTAATCTCCAGGCGGGTGGCTTATTCTGATTCCCCTTGATCCTTATTCTCATAATCACTGGGGCATGATCTGAAAACGTTGAAATTTCGATATTCGTGTTGACTACTCTCTCCAACAGCCTATGCTCCACCAGAGAAAAAATCAATTCTTGAGTATGTCCCGTGCACAGAGGAGTAGAACGTATAGTCCCGACAATTAGCATATTGTATTCTCCATACATCCATCAATTGATGCCGCTGCTAAATCTTTTTTAGTAACTTCCTCTGTATGTCTCCAGTCCTCTGTGCACTTGACGTACTGTTGAACCATGGTATCATACAAAAATTTCAATCTCCACCCACAATGGCTCCTCCTCTCTTAAATTCCATAAATTTATTTATAACCTCTTTTAAATATTTTATCGGATTATTATTTGGACAATAGATATTTGCCAGGGAGTACTCCGCCTCATTGATTTTACCCCTCAAGAAAAGATATCATCCTTCTGGATCCGTCCTTCTCTCATCTAATGTGAACCTTACCTCTCTGGCAAAACCCCTCCGTAAAATCAGACAGGGTAATCTCTTGTGACCATCCTAATATTAGAGTCGACAGAGTGTGATATGTGTCTCCTGTAAAAGGACTACGTCTGCTTTGTAGTGTTTTAACTCTCTTATTATATTATATCTTTTTATGGAAGTATTTAACCACCGTGCATTGTATGTTATAAAATTAAGAGTAGTCATCCTTGCTCACTGTGCTTTGGGTCCTCAATACCCATCTCCTTCCCCTCTTCCCTATCATCCTTCTCCAACAGCACATTGGGCAAGGACAGACACTCCCCTTCTCTTTTTGTTAAACCATTCCAGAACAATACCCTTATTTCTTCCCCCCTTTTCCCCTACCCCACCCACCCCCTTCCTGCCCTCCTCCCCCTCTCTATTGGGGGTTGTTTAGCTTCCCCATGACAATTGGATCCAAGGCCCTCCATCTCCTCCCGGCCCATTGGTTCTCCCCCCAGAGGCTGAGCTCCCTTCCCAGACCCAACGCTACCCCCGGCTAGGGAATTCCCTTACCCGCCCCCCTTTCCTGACCACATTTCCACATATACTGTCCTTTAATCCCTTCTCCCCCCCCACCACCCTGCCCCCGTTCCAGAGTTCCCTCAGTTTTTCTTCTTTGCCACGGCCAGTTTCTTTTTTGTGATCGTATGCCTTCTTGCTTCTTCCACCGGTGGGGTACCATCTTGTGCTTCTCACCAAACTGGTATATCAATTTGTGGTAAGCCCAGTCTATTACAGAAGCCAACTGTCACTTCTGGATATCTGAGGATTGCCGACCGTCCTTCTTTCTTCTCGATTAGGCAGGCTGGGAAGCCCCAGGAATATTGAATGTTATTTATCTTTAAGTGATCTAACAAGGGTTTCAACGTTCTTCTTCTGACCAAGGTCTCCGCTGCTAAATCTGAATATATCTGTAATGTATTCTCTTCATACTTAATGGGCTGTTTATTTTTTTGGCTCACCCATATTTGCTCTTTGTCTTGAAAGTTATGGAATCTCGCAATTATGTCTCTCGGTATTTCAGCTGCCAACCCCGCAGGTTTTCTGATCCAATGTACCCTTTCAAACTTTTTTTCTGCCCCTTCTAAGCCCAACCTGTGACCAAATATTTTATCCATTTTTCCTTGGGGTTCTTCCTCTTGTTGATCCGGTACTCCCCTCACTCTAAGATTTTTCCTTCGATTTACGGTTTTCCTGGTCTTCCAATCGATACCTTGTATATCTATGTTCTTTCTGTAGTTCTGCCATCTGATCTTTTAGCACAAATATTTCGGCCGTTTGTACTTCTAACTGCTCCTCTGTTTCCTCCACCCCTCTTAAAATCTGATTCTGATGTTCATGGAGTGTGGCCATTTCACTTTTAATGGACGATTCCAGTCTAGCAAACATCTTCACCATTTCTCCTTTAGTTGGCAGTTGTTGTTTTTTCTGTCTGGGTTCCAATAGTATTCTCTTCTGGCTTGCCGCTTATTCCTAATGGAACATCTGTTGTATCCGAATCCTCTAGTTGTTTTCTCCGACCATCTTTTTGTGTACTTTCCGTTAATTTACTTTTGGCCCCTGTCTGTTTCCCAGGGCTTTTTGTCCCACCATCTTGCAGCATATATTTCTATACGGAACCTGGGTTCACTTTTGGGGGATTCGCCTTTACTGGTTTCCCCCTCATTCTCAGTGTTTTATTTTCTCTTTAAGTATTTATCTGTGAATTAATCTGTGAATTGATTAAAGTCTGGTGTGACAGCTCCGCCACGGATATATATATTCTTATATATATTGTTAAACTTATCTAGTCTATGTCCTAGGCATGGGCCTCAAAGGCCCTGTGTATCTGAAAATTAAGAGGGGGAGTGGCTGTATTGATGGGATTTATGATTCTTATTGCCGGGTGTACATATATCCGAGCTCTATTGACCAATCATAACATTTCTACTTTCTGCTGGAGGCCCCACCAACCCTGTGCATATCTTCCAGTATTGGCTTCCGATTAGATATTATTTTAATAAAACATCGGTATTAATTCCAGATTTAAAACGTATACCACCATTGTACTTTAGGGCTACCCCCGTTGCACATTTGTTTATTTGTTTCACAATTATTTATTTCACAGTTATTTATTCAGTCAGTTTCTTCTGTGCATAATTAAGCTTTAGGCTTGTAGCCACAAATGAGCCAGAAAACTATCTCTCTCTGTCAAGTTGCTCTAGTCAGTCCCATTGCAAGATAGTAAAAAGTTAAGATAGTGTTCACATATAGTGGGGACGGAAAGTATTCAGACCCCCTTAAATTTTTCACTCTTTGTTATATTGCAGCCATTTGCTAAAATCATTTAAGTTCATTTTTTTTTCCTCATTAATGTACACACAGCACCCCATATTGACAGAAAAACACAGAATTGTTGACATTTTTGCAGATTTATTAAAAAAGAAAAACTGAAATATCACATGGTCCTAAGTATTCAGACCCTTTGCTCAGTATTTAGTAGAAGCACCATTTTGATCTGATACAGCCATGAGTCTTTTTGGGAAAGATGCAACAAGTTTTTCACACCTGGATTTGGGGATCCTCTGCCATTCCTCTTTGCAGATCCTCTCCAGTTCTGTCAGGTTGGATGGTAAACTTGGCCGCATTCATCTTTCCCTCAATTGCAACCAGTTGTTCTGTCCCTGCAGCTGAAAAACACCCCCACAGCATAATGCTGCCACCACCATGCTTCACTGTTGGGACTGTATTGGACAGGTGATGAGCAGTGCCTGGTTTTCTCCACACATACCACTTAGAATTAAGGCCAAAAAGGTCTATCTTGGTCTCATCAGACCAGAGAATCTTATTTCTCACCATCTTGGAGTCCTTCAGGTGTTTTTTTAGCAAACTACATGCAGGCTTTCATGTGTCTTGCACTGAGGAGAGGCTTCCGTCGGACCACTCTGCCATAAAGCCCTGACTGGTGGAGGGTTGCATTGATGGTTGACTTTCTACAACTTTCTCCCATCTCCTGACTGCATCTCTGGAGCTCAGCCACAGTGAACCTTGGGTTCTTCTTTACCTCTCTCACCAAGTGTCTTCTCCCCTGATAGCTCAGTTTGGCCGGACGGCCAGCTCTAGGAAGGGTTCTGGTCATCCCAAACATCTTCCATTTAAGGATTATGGAGGCCACTGTGCTCTTAGGAACCTTAAGTGCAGCAGAATTTTTTTGTAACCTTGGCCAGATCTGTGCCTTGCCACAATTCTATCTCTGAGCTCTTCAGGCAGTTCCTTTGATCTCATAATTCTCATTTGCTCTGACATGCACTGTGAGCTGTAGGGTCTTATATAGACAGGTGTGTGGCTTTCCTAATCAAGTCCAATCAGTATAATCAAACACAGCTGGACTCAAATGAAGGTGCAGAACCATCTCAAGGATGATCAGAAGAAATGGACAGCACCTGAGTTAAATTATATGAGTGTCACAGCAAAGGGTCTAAATACTTAGGACCATGTGATACTTCAGTTTTTCTTTTTTAATAAATCTGCAAAAATGTCAACAATTCTGTGTTTTTCTGTCAATATGGGGTGCTGTGTGTACATTAATGAGGAAAAAAATGAACTTAAATGATTTTAGCAAATGGCTGCAATATAACAAAGAGTGAAAAATTTAAGGGGGTTTGAATACTCTCCATCCCCACTGTATATGCCAGTGAGACAGTTTTCTATATCAGAATGAGCAATTCAGTCCATTTATAGCATAATAAAAGGAATCATAGCCACTCACCCCACGTTGCCAGCAATCACAGAAGGTCCATTCAAATTTCAGCTGCTGTTTGCGAGGGATTTCTCCTGATCCCATTTGGCTGTAGCTCCTAGGAACCAGAGGATGCCCTGAGGACCCACGAATCCAGACAGGGGAGAGAGAGTGGGAGGGTGCAAGGGGGAGTCCCCGATCGCAATAGGGATCAATCCCCTGCTAACAGCCCGGCTGACTCCCGAGCCTCCTCCTGCTCCTCCTGACCTCAGTTACAGCCAGCGTTGCTCCACGCGGCCATTCCCATGCTGCTGAACTCCCTGCCAGCCACCAAGGACGTCTCCTTCTCCACTCTCTGGAGTCTGAGGACTTGTGCTGCCCACACCTCCGCTCGTGGACTGCTCCGTGCCCTGACCGCCAGACAAGCCAGGCAAGCCCTTTAGTATGCCCTGCTCCAGTCACTGGGGTTAACGCTGCTTCTCCTCGTCGTCTCCTCTGGGCACCCACCTAGCGTTTCCTCCCCAACTCCTGACCAGACAGGGCAGGGGATATTAACGAGGGGGGGAAGGAAGGCAAGAAAGAGATCCTATCCCTCAGACATTCATGTCAGGGAGGGATCATGGGCTTCGCCGGCTCAGCAGCTACGTCCATCCAGCTCCTATATCAGGCCCCTCCCTCTGAAAAAATCAGGGTCTATTAGACCCTAGATCTCTCCTCTGCCTTCAAAGCATCAGACCACACCAAGATCGGTGTGATAAAATGCTTTCCCCATTTCCCAATGGTGCTGTTTATATCCAGCGAAAACTAAGTCATGAAATGCTCATAGCTTCTGGTTTCTTAGGCCATAGAGATATTTGGAGCCATTCTGGTCTCCGATCAGCTCTATAACCAGCTGGCATTGGGACAAGGGAGCCAGAGAAAACCATGAAAGATGGTGGGGGGGGTCATTCCCTCCCACTGCTTGTAAAAGCAGTCTAGAGGCTAAATCAGTGCTGCAGCTGAATGGCGTACCTGAAAAGCAAATGATGGTAAGGATAAAACATTAACTCAATAAAACAACTTGATTTTTTAACGCAATCTGTGTCTAAAAAATATAATCCGAAGCATGGGGGCAATATGCCCCTAATGTTAGGAGCAAATCACTCCTCCACCACTGCCCCTATGCTTCGGCATATACAGTATGATCTTTTTTTTAACTGTGGTGGTAAAATCACCTCCTACAGTGCTGGAGTCGCGGCTTTACATATCATGGGAGCAAATGCTGTTGCTGTCAGAATACATAAACCAGTTCTACAGCTGAATGACGTACCTGCTAAGCAAATGATGGTTAACAATAAAACAAAGTAACATCACAGTATAACAGTAATGCCCCGTACACACGGTCGGACTTTGTTCGGACATTCCGACAACAAAATCCTAGGATTTTTTCCGACAGATGTTGGCTCAAACTTGTCTTGCAAACACACGGTCACACAAAGTTGTCGGAAAATCCGATCGTTCTTTTTTTTTTTTTCGCCACATCAGTGTCCATTTTTGGGAGAATAAGTTTCAACTTTGCCGTTCAATACTTTCCCGGCTTGTTACTCACATCATAGTGGCATTTGTTACTTTTTTTTTTTTATTACAAATATCGTTTAGATTTAATCTTCATTGCTTGCAACACAGCAGCATCCCTCATCAACAATGCCAAGAAGATCATATCTAAAGCCTCCCTTAACCTAAGCTCCCTTCCCTTCCCCTCCCCTCCGCCCCCCCACCTTCTCGAAGCCCTTTATTTCTTTCATCCATGGGCCTCCGAGCTCGCTAGGTCAACACCACCAATGGACACCACTCCTGTTGCATCTTACCAATCTCTGACTAACTACACGGGGACTATATTATCTAGACCTATTAACTTCCCAATACCTCTACTGCTCTTATTGAACTTTTAAATTTTTGCCAGCCCTTCCATTTTTCCTCGTACTCCTCCATTTCCACTTCCTCAATGTATCTCAGATATTCTAAGTTCTGGGTTTCATTTATTTTGTCATACCATTCTTGTAATGTTGGGCCACTTTTTTCCTGCCAGTGTCTTACTATAAGGCTTTTTTGCTGCATTCAGCATTTGTGGTATAAGTGTTCCCAGATATGACTCTGTTGGCATTCTGAAACCATGAAATAGGCATGCCCATGGATCGTCCGGGACTACTATTTGGATTATCTCACTAATAATCTTCCTTATCTCATCCCAGTATTCCCTTATTTCTATGCATTGCCACCAGATGTGTGCCATTGTACCCAGCTCTTTGTATCCCCTCCAGCAGTATTGTGAGGTTTCGTTCTGATATTTAGATGCTCTGTCTGGGGTAATGTACCATCTTGACAAACATTTATAATTTAACTCAGACACCTTATAGTTTACTGAAGTATTATGGACTCGCTTTAATAAAATAGTAGCCTCTTCATTTTTGAGTTTTGAATTTAATTCCCATTTTGTGATAAATACTGGAATGTCTGTACCCTTCAGATCCATCAATACCCTATAGATCTTAGAAATCCCCTTCTTCCTTACCTTACCGACACAAAGTTTCTCTAACGGTTGTAGATTATCCATCGTTCTAATAGGTTGGGTGAGTGTTTCAACGAAGTGTTTTAGTTGAAGATATCGCCATCTATTGAGGGTTATAAGGTCGCTTTTATTTTTTAAGTCCTGAAAAGAACAAAGTTTGCCCTTCTCCATAACATCCTTGAGCTGTGCTCCTTCTTGCAAGATCCATCTCCCACTCCAAATCTCCATACCTGGTGCAAAAAATTCTGTGTCCTTCAAAGGGATCAAAGGGGAGTTATACTCCCATTTCTCCCTTTTATGCAATTTGTCCCATACTTTTAAAGTGTATCTAGTGATAATATGTGCCTTAGAACTAAGTTTCCTAAAAGGTGGAGGAATCCAAATTACTTTGCTCATATCTACTTTACTAATCGTGCTATCCATTTTCACCCAACGCTTTTCCTTATTTCCTTTTGCCCAATCTATAATTCTTGATAAAATAATTGCCTCGTGATAACATCTTATATCTGGTGCACCCCAACCCCCCTTCTCTTTGTCCCTAGCCAGTGTTACGTAACTTAAACGCGGTTTTTTCCCCCTCCAAATAAATTTTGAAAAAAGTGAGTGCATTTTTTTGAGATATGCTTGTGGTAATGGTATAGGGAGCATTTGCATTTTATATAAAATCTTTGGCAATATTGCCATCTTAATGATGTTAATTCTTCCCCCCCATGACAGCTGTCCTATTGTGATTCTGTTCAATTCCCCCTTGACCTCATTAAGGAGAGGAACGAAATTAACCTGAAATAGCGACTCTCTAGTCCCGGCTATCTTTATCCCCAGGTAGTTTATCTCCTTTTTTCCTCACGCAAATGGGAAATCTTTATGGACCGAACGATCTTTCTTATCCGTCTTATTAATTTCTAGTATTTCAGATTTGGCCGGATTAATCTTGAAATTTGATATTTCCCCGTATTCTTTCAGAGTTTTAAGCAGGTTAGGGAGAGTTATCCTAGGTCTGGTGATGTAAAAAAGGATGTCGTCTGCAAAGGCAGCCAATTTGTGGTCTTCATTTCCATCGAATACACCTGTAATATCTGGGTTCTGCCTTATCCTTATTAACAGGGGCTCAAGCGCTAACACGAACAGAAGGGGGGACAGAGGGCACCCCTGTCTCGTTCCGTTAGTCATTACAAACGGCTCGGATAGTGTTCCGTTTACTTTGACCCTTGCCGAAGGACTGGTATACAGCGCCTTTATCCATCTTATCATGTTTGGCCCAATTCCTATCTCCTTCAACATACAGAACATAAAGCCCCAGTCTACCCTGTCAAAAGCTTTCTCAGCGTAAATTGACAGGAGTAGGCCTGGGGCTCCACTGTCCCTCATTCTTTGGGTTACCATAAGGGTTCTTATCCCGTTATCCCGTCCCTCCCTACCAGGGGTGAATCCCACCTGATCTGGGTGGACCATGTTGTTCAATATGTCCTTCACTCTCCCAGCCAGGATTTTCGCAAACAATTTCGTGTCCGCATTGAGAAACGCTATTGGTCTATAGCTAGAACAGAGTGTACTGTCCTTGCCCTCCTTCAATATAATGGTCATAATAGCTTCTAACGCTTCTTTCCCCATCTCCCACTTTACACCTATTCCATTCATATACAGACATAATTTAGGGATTAAGAAGTCTTGGAATTTTTTATAATACAGTACGGAGAAGCCATCGGCCCAGGGCTTTTCCCCACTGACGTCTCCCTCAGTGTTTTTTTTTTATTTCATCCTCTGTAATAGGGGCCTCTAGTAGATTATATTTATCATGTTCTATTTTTTTTAGTCCTAGCTCCTGAAAAAACATTTTGGTTCTCTCCCTTTTTTTGTCTGCCTCGCTCTTTGAGATCTTGTTATTGATGGTATATAGTCCCTCATAATAGTTTTGAAAGGTTTTGGCGATTTCACTAGTTCTATATTTCACCTCCCCGTCTGAGGTCTTGATTTTCTCAATGTAGTTATTGGTCTTCTTTTTTTTTAGGGTCTTTGCTAAATACTTCCCCGGCTTGTTTCCCCCCCACATATCTCTCTTTCTTTAGTAGGTTGTACGTTACACGTGTTTCTTGTTCAATTAAGGTTCTCATGGCCTCTCTTTTATTGTGGAGTCTTAAGAGCACCTCCTTCCTCCCATCTAATTTATGCAATTGCTCAAGTTCTGTTATCTCGTTCATTATTTCGAGTTTTTCTTCCCTTCTCTTTCTCTTTTTTTCCGCGCCTGCCTTAATCAAGATCCCCCTAATATAGGCTTTGTGGGCCTCCCATACTATGGACTCCGAGACCTCTGCTGTTTCATTAATTTTAAAGTAGAACTCTAATTCCTTTGATACCAGATCCCCTATCTCTTTATCGTTTAGTAGTTCTTCGTTTAACTTCCAGCTAGGGCTCTTGTTATGACTCTGTCCTGTATTTGCTTATAGGCGCGTGATCAGAAAAGGTCATTACCCTGATGTTCGAACTAGCAACCGCCTCCAGCCAGCAATGTTCAATCAGGAAAAAATCCAGTCTGGAATAAGCCCCATGCACGGGGGAGTAGAACGTATAGTCCCTACTATTAGCATGCTGCGCCCTCCATACATCCACAAATTGAGACTGGTGCAGTTTCTGTCTCACTCTATTATTCCAGGCCATACACGTCCCCCGTGCATGGGATGATTTATCCTTTCCTGGCTCCAGGCATAGATTGAAATCGCCAGCCATTATGGCTAAACCTTCCTTGAATTCCATAAATTCGGCCAGCCTCGTGATCATAAATCTATTTGGATTTTTATTTGGGCCATATATGTTTGCCAGTGAGCATTCAATACCATTTAGTTTCCCTTTCAAAAACATGAACCGTCCCTCTGGGTCCGTCCTTCTCTGATGTAAGTCGAACCTTACTCCACTGGCAAACCCTATGGCTACTCCTTTTGCACGTAATGTAGGTGAATCACCGTACAACCAAACTGGAAACTCCCTGGAGAAGATTTTTTGATTTCTCTCCAGGAGATGCGTTTCCTGAAGAAGTACCACATCAGCTCCAAGAAATTTTAGTTCCTGCAGAATGTTGGCACACTTTATGTGGGAGTTCAAACCATTGTATGATATTATTTTTATATTACTCATCTATACTTGAGGATACCTTTCCTAAGCCCTGCAACAGAGTGGTGTCCAAGAGACCTATAACACAAATTTATTGGTTGGAAATTCTTACCGGACTTCACCTCCTGCCCAATACCGCCTCCCCTGCCCACCCTCTCCCTCCTTCCCCCCCGTCCTCCCCCCTTCCCCCCAATCCCTCCCTTTCCCCCATGAGGGTGCTAGGCCATCCCATGACCTAAGAAACCGTGGCCCCTCCAACTCCTCCCGGCCCTTCGGTTGTCCCCCTTGAGGTTAAGCTCGGACTGGGCAACCCTAGACCCAATACTTCCCCTAAAACAGTGGGGTACCCGTGCCTGTCCGTTCCCCCCTTGCTCCATCTACTCTTCCCTTCCCTCTCCTCCTGTTTTCCAAGACCCCACTCTTGGACCCAAGGAAGCACCTTCTGGGTTTGCCTCGTCTGAAGTCTACCGGGAAGGGCTTATGGAACTTATGGAAAATCTCCAGAGGGTTTCCAAGGGGGCCCTGTTTTTATCAGGATTAGGAGGTCCAAATTCTAGGTCCCTTATGGACGGGGGTCCTGTGTCGAACTGATCAGTAAGAACCAGTTCTGACTGCCACTGACACAACAGAACCTCAGTGGTTTGTTTACTTAGTCCATCTGCTATTGTTTGACGAATGACTCTCGTCCATTCATTGATTGAATACTCATATGCCTAAGACTTTCGGCTCTCTGGTGAATAATTTTTTGTGCCTAGTGTTTTCACCTGCCCGCCTTTCTGTATCACACAACGTGGGACCATGCTATTTAATATAGCCTGTCATTCCATAGTAGGTGCTGCCTCATTAGTATATCAATCCTTCAATCCCACAGTTATCGGTGCCCTGGTCCACTGACCTTATTCTTGCTTTTAAATACTGTTGAAAATGAGCCATAGGCATAGCTTCATTCTCAACCTCTTGATAGTACCCCCTTATAGTAAGGCTAGCTCTGATCGACTTTCCTCCGCTGGCTGTGATTGTTTTTGCTGTGTGAGGCAGTTAGATATAGATGTAGATGTAAGTATAACAAAAACAGCCTACTTGATTGAAATAAGTGTTTGGCAAGTGTAACCACTGTGTTACTGAAAAGACATGAACTTTTTAAGATGGCAGTAACTTTTCTGAGCAGGGACTGCACAGAAATCCCGGATATCCCTTAATGTGTGGTACGGTCGGCTTTTTTACTTTAATCGGCTCGAATTTCAAAAGCCCCACTTTTACTCAAGGCAAAGAGTCCAATACAAGCAGGTGACATCCAAGACAGTCAATATTTGAAATTCCTGATATTACATTTGCTAGCCAGCCTCCCCCTTCTGTTTTTCAGTTACATTGCTGTCCATAAAATCGCTACACAGAGCTTGTTGTATCTCCTATGGGTTTTTGCCCCAAAGAAAAGGAAAAGGCAGCTAATCACAATAACACTGCAAGAGCTGTGAATCCCAGGTGCATGTGGCAGCTGCTCCTAAAAAAACCTCTTGTTTAAAATTAGCCTGCCTCTGTGGTTTCACCGTCCCCTACAAACAAGTGACAAATCTAAGGTATGAGAGAGAAAAACTACACAGAAGGAATTATGAACTTGGGTTACTTGCCAGTCTTCATCTGTCGTCTGTTCCTTATGCTGGTTTCTTTTCCTTCTCTGTCACCAGTTTTCCCCTGATCAGGTATCGTGCACTTACCCCTTCCTTCGGTATAATTACCAGGCTCTCTCCGCTTGCCTTTTAGCTTTTCCTCGCTCCGTTCTCCTGAGCGCCCGATCTTAGGTAATTATCGCCTGCAGCTCATCCATACACGGCAGGGAAGGCAGGGCTAAGCAAGTGGCCTGAGGACGGCCGTTTACTCCTAATGTAGCCGCCCCAGTCTCTCCAATGTGCCGCGTGGCGTCTCCATGGCAACGGCTCTCACGACGGGGGAAGAGAGGGGGCGGAAAGACGGTGGAGCGGTGGAGCGGTGGAGCGGTGGAGATGTAAGCAGACAGCCGAGGGAACAGCAGCGGGACAGCCTCGCCGGGGGGGGGGGCGGCGGGTAGGAAAACAAGAGGAGAGCGGGACGCAACGGCTCTACCTAAGCTCGAGCTGGCATCTCAGGGAGGGGGTCCCAAGGCTTCCCGAGCTTAGCATCGTGTCCAGCCAGCCGCCCACATCCGGCTCCTCCCTCTGAATCCAATCGTTCTAAATGCGGTGACGTAAAACACGTACGTCGGGACTATAAACGGGGCAGTGGCCAATAGCTTTCATCTCTTTATTTATTCTGAGCATGCGTGGCACTTTGTCCGTCGGATTTGTGTACATACGATCGGAATTTCCGACAACGGATTTTGTTGTCGGAAAATTTTATATTCTGCTCTCAAACTTTGTGTGTCAGAAAATCTGATGGAAAATGTGTGATGGAGCCTACACACGGTCGGAATTTCCGACAACAAGGTCCTATCACACATATTCCGTCGGAAAATCCGACCGTGTGTACGGGGCATAAGACATACCATATCTGCAAAGCAAATACACTAAAACATAGTAAAAATAAAACATTACAGTTCTAAAATACAGTAACAATAGTGAGAGAACAATAAATATAGAACAATAGAGAGTGGACAATAGAGAGCGAACATAAGAGAGAGAACAATAGAGAGAGAAGAAAAATAAAACCACTATTTTTGGCTTTTTTGTGTTTTTTTTGGCACTATATATAAACTGTAAACGTTCCAGATTAGGGTCTCTCAAAATTTGATGACCATCTCATCTTTCGAGACCCTGTGTAAGTGTGCCTAGCAGGGGCAGTCCATGCATTGTGGGGATGGTACTTTTTGAAGCACCTGATTAGAGCCAGAGCCTGCTTCAAAATAGGGTGGGCTCGGGGCGCAGAGAGTGCGCCCTGATCCCACCCAATTGTGTGATGATAGCGAATTCATTTTCACTATTTTCACATTAATGCTCCTCCCCGCCAATCGGGGAGGCAGGTCGTCAGACCTGTTTCCCAATTGGCCAAAGCGCCAGGGAATCCTATTGGTGCTTAGGAAGAGGTGGCACAGAAGAGACACAAGGACAGACATCCCCGCCATGGCTGCTCTGGTGGACTCAGGACTGGCGGTAAGTGCCGGACCAGCAAGCAGGGGGCTGTCAGAACCGTGAGGGGAGCTGCCAGAGCTGCGGGGGGGGGGTGCAGAGCAGCAGGGGGAGGGTTGCTATACTCTGATCTGTATACCTTTATCTGTACATCCTGTTCTGTATACCCTGATCTGTAGACCTTTATCTATATACCCTGATCTGTATACCCTGATCTGTATACCCTGATCTGTATACCTTTTGTCTCTATACACTAATCTGTATACCCTTATCCGTACATCCCTGATCTGTATACCTGTATCTGTATACCTTAATCTGTATAACCTGATCTGTATAACTTTATCTGTACACCCTGATCTGTATGCCCTTATCTGTATACCGTTATCTGTATACCCTGCTCTCTATACCCTGCTCTGTATACCTTAATCTGTATACCTTAATCTGTATACCCTGATCTGTATAACTTTATCTGTGCACCCTGATCTGTATGCCCTGATCTGTACACCCTGATCTGTATACCTGTATCTGTATACCCTGATCTGTACACACTGCTCTGTACACCCTGCTCTGCACACCCTGCTCTGTATACCATTATCTGTATTCCTTTATCTGTATACCTTGATCCGTATGAACGTCTTCAGGGAAGCCTGAAGACGTTCATACGAAATGTACGTCGAAGCGGTACGTGGTCACGTGATCTCTTCCTACGTCCGGTCTATCTGGTTGCTACCCACACCGGGTGGAACGACCGCCGACTCTCGAGGCAGTGCGAAGGGACCTCTGTCCTCATCCATACCTAATCAAGCGAGCAGCCCCAGTGCCGGGTAGGCACCTACCAATGTAAGCGACCATTTGGCTTTTTATCTGTTTTTTACATTTTTATTAAACGGTGTTATACTACGGAAGTTTCATTTGTTTTTCACATATCCCATATCTGAGCTACCGGGGCCGGAAGGGTTCTTTGCTTACCATAATCCAGCATCCAGCCATCCAATGTGAGCAGGCACAATCCTGCACAAGCGCTAATGACTCTCTTTTTAATTAAAGGAGTCATTGGTATCTGGTAAGCAGATATCTTTTTATTACTGCAAGGTGCATTTTTCTTTTCTCTTGGTGAAGGAACCTCTACCTGTTTACATAAAGAAGTCAATCCATTTTGGAAGATCCTTTTGCTTCACTGGCTATTGAGCTAGTCTACCACTGGGACATTTACCATTATCACTTATATTGTGTGTCACATTTATATATATATATTTTTTAATTTTGTTATTTATATACTTTTTACATATTTATTAACTTTCTACTTTTCAAGGTGTATGAGAGTTTTTTTATTCATCTAGTTTCTATATTATTATATTTAACATCTAACACTTTATTTTTTCAATACTCACTTTAATCAATAGCGCCCCCTGTGACAGACTCACCTGGGACAGAGGCTATTGGAGGGGACTGAACGCAAGCCTCTTGCCCACCGATTATGGGCCCTAGCATTTGGGGGAATGGTGCTCTCTGTGAGCTGTATGCCTGGGGACCCTGGGGTTGGTGTTACTTTGGATTCAGCTCCATGTCCCCCCAAAACACACAGACTCTGGAACCCGTTATATGCCATATTACAATGATAAGACTGAATTATACTGTTGGGACACATCCTGTGAGGAGATGCTAATGTCATCAACTCCACTCACCTGTCTGATGTCAGCTATAATGTGTTTAATGTAAATAAGTTTAGTCTAGGTTCTAAGGGTATTCAACTCATTGTTGTTTGTTCTAATTAACCCTGTGTTGATGTTTATGGTAATGTATGTTAATTGAATGAGCTGATCACATTGTCCTCTATACAATGTAGGAGACGGGACGACTCCTATTGGAGCTCATGTTAATTAGGTTAATTAGGTTTTGTTTGCATTGTTAATTGTAATTAGCTCCAGCTATTGTGTTTATACTACTGTGTGAAGCTCGGTGCCCACAAGTCTGTCATCTGGTCTGGGTAAATGTTTTAGTAAATTAGCTCATGTTAATTAGGTTATCTTTGAGTCAGCCTGGTGTATAAATGTGTGTGAGATCTCAAATAAAGAGTTAGTTCTGATGTACTCCAAGACTGGTATTGTCTAGTTCTTGGGGGTTCCTATAGCCAGATCCATTGGACTCGTGTTCCAGAACTTAGGAAGCGATATACTGACGGAAGCACTCAAGCGGAGTGTGGGACGTTCCGTGACACCCCCTATCTATTTATATACATTTTGATCACTATTTGCTCAAATTGGGAAACAGCAGCTCATTACCATTTTTTATTTTTTATTTTTATTTATTATTTTTCAATCCAATTATCTCTCACTATATTTGGCGCGGAGTCTTTTTCTCCTTTATCAATAAGGTACGACGCCAACAACTGGTCGTTAAGGTCCACCCCTCCCATATTATTATATTCGTTATATTTGTGGACACTCTTTCTCTACAACACCAGTCGCCGCAGGAATTTGGACTGTTGCCTATGTGTACTGTGTCAGTATAGTGCTGGTGCAACGTGTACACATAGGCACATATTAAACCCTCCCCCCGATCACCCCCCCCCAGTTAACCCCTTCACTCCCTGTCACTGTGTCATCCAGTGCAGTGTTCATATTTTTTCTTTGATCACTGTACTGGTGTCATTTGTGACACTAATCAGCGTTAGGGTACTTAGTAGAAGCCCCAGATAAGTCTAGGGACCCCCCAATAAAGATTTAACCCCTTGATCACCCCCTGTCAATAGTGATCGCCCTATAATTGTCACGGGTGACGGTGGTCAGTTAGTTATTTTTTATAGCGTCAGGGCACCTGCCATATAGTACCTAATAAAAGGTTTAACCCCCTGATCACCTGGTGGGTGATATCAGTTAGGTTTTAGTGTCCATTAGGGTCTGTGTCCCCCCAGGCAGCTTCAGATTAGTGCCAGTAGCACTAACACCCACGCACGCACCATACACCTCTCTTAGTAATATAGTATCTGAACAGGTCAATATCTGATCTGATCAGATCTATACTAGCGCTCCCAGTAGTTAGGATTGCCAAAAATGCAGTGTTAGCAGGATCAGCCCAGATACCTGCTAGCACCTGCGTTTAGCCCCTCCGCCCAGCCCAGCCCATCCAAGTGTAGTATCAATTGATCAGTGTCACTTAAAAAACACCACACACATAACTGCAGCATTCGCAGAGTCCGGCCTGATCCCTGTGAATGCTAATGCCGTGTACACACGGGCGGACTTTCTGACCGGACTGGTCCGACAGACCGAATCTGGCTTACAATCCGACCATGTGTGGGCTGCATCGGACTTCCGACGGACCGTTTCGGTCGGAAATCCAATGGACTTTAGATTTGAAACCTGCTTCAAATCTTTATGTCGTAACTCTGCTGGACTCAGTTCCTAACGGAAAGCCTATTCGTCTGTATGCTGGTCCGAGGGACCAGATATGACGCAAGGGCAGGGTACTACATCTCGTGCTCGCTGCAATAGGAAAAACAAATTTTCTTATTGCGGCGAGCGCGAGGGGGAGGCGATGCTGTCCCTTAGGTCTGGTATGGATTTTAAGGGGAACCCCCTACGCTGAAAAAACAGTGTGGGGTCCCCCCAAAATCCATACCAGACCTCTATCCGAGCATGCAGCCCGGCCGGTCAGGAAAGGGGGTGGGGACGAGCTAGTGCCCCCCTCCTGAACCGTACCAGACCGCATGCCCTCAACATGGGGGGTGGGTGCTTTAAAGGAGGAGGCACCCTGCGGCCCCCCACCCCAAAGCACCGTGTCCCCATGTTGATGAGGACAAGGGCCTCTTCCCGACAACCCTGGCCGTTGGTTGTCGGGGTCTGCGGGCGGGGGGGCTTATCGGAATCCGAGAGCCCCTTTAATAAGGGGGCCCCCAGATCCCGGCCCCGCACCCTATGCGAATTCCGATAAGCCCTTCGCCCGCAGACCCCAACAACCAACGGCCAAGGTTGTCGGGAAGAGGCCCTTGTCCTCATCAACATGGGGACAAGGTGCTTGGGGTGTGCAGGGCACCCCCCTATGTTGAGTGCATGCGGCCTGGTATGGTTCAGGAGGGGGGGGCGCTCGCTCGTCCCCACCCCCTTTCCTGACCGGCCGAGCTGTGTGCTCATATAAGGGTCTGGTATGGATCTTGGGGGACCCCACGCCATTTTTTCAACGTAGAGGGTTCCCCTTAGAATCCATACCAGACCTAAGGGCCTGGTATGCCCCACAACGGGGCTTGCAAGGTGTCAATCTCACCGATAAAAGCGGTGAGATTGACTTCCTTTTCTAGTCCCGTCGTACCTGAGTCACGTTAAAAAAACCCTCTACGCCGAAAAAACGGCGTGGGGTCCCCCCACAATCCATACCAGAACCCTATCCGAGCACACAGCCCGGCCGATAAGGAAAGGGGGTGGGGACGAGAGAACGCCCTCCCTCCTGAACTGTACCAGGCCTCATGCCCCTTAACATGGAGGGTTGGGCCCCCCACCCCAAAGCACCTTGTCCCCATGTTGATGAGGACAAGGGCCTCTCCCCTACAACCCTGACCGTTGGTTGTGGGGGTCTGCGGGTGGGGGGCTTATTGGAATCTGGGAGCCCCCTTTACTAAGGTGGCCCCCAGATCCCAGCCCCCACCCTATGTGAATGAGTATGGGGTACATTGTACCCCTACCCATTCACCTAAGGAAAAAGTGTCAATAAAAAACACACACTACACAGGTTTTTAAAGTAATTTATTAGACAGCTCCGGGGGTCTTCTTCCGACTTCGGGGGTCTTCTTCCGACTTCGCCGCTCTCTCCGGCTTCTTCTTCCGGTGTCCGGTTCTTCTCCCACTCTCTGGCCCTGGCTTCTTCTCCCGGTGTTCAATCTCTTCTCCCGGTGTCTGGTTCTTCTGTCGGCTCCTCCGCTATCTTCTGCCGCTCTTTTGCTAGCAGTGGCCCAGACTTCTGCGTCGTCTTCTTCCCTCTTCTTTTCTTCCGATGTTGACACAATGCTCTCTCCTGCTGTAATGCTGTGTGAGCACTCCACAATGACTTATATAGGCGGTGACCACTGGGACTGTGATGTCATAAGGGGGCGGGGTCTGGTATGGCCCTCATCAACATGGGGACAAGGTGCTTTGGGGTGGGGGGGCACCCACCCCCACATGTTGAGGGCATGCAGCCTGGTACGGTTCATGGGGGGGGCTCGCTCGTCCCCACCCCCTTTCCTGACCGGCCGGGCTGCGTGCTCGGATAAGGGTCTGATATGGATTTTGGGGGGACCCCCATGCAATTTTTTCGGCGTAGGGGGTTCCCCTAAAATCCATACCAGACCCCAGACCTAAGGGCCTGGTATGCCCCACGGCAGGGCTCCCAAGGTGTCAATCTCGCCGATAAAAGCGGTGAGATTGACTAACTTTTCTAGTCCCGTCGTACCCGAGTCACGTTCAAAATGAACGTACTTGTTCATGTGTGGGCAAGTCTGTTTATTCGGAAAGTCCGTCGTAACTCCGGGAAGACCAGCAGACACAGTCCGTCAGAAAGTCCTGTCCTGTATAGGTAAGTCCGTCCGTAGTCCGGTCGTGTGTAGGCAAGTCCGTTTGGAAAAAAAAGTCAGTCGGAAGTCTGTCAAAAGTCCATCAGAAAGTCCGTCGGACCAGTCCAGTCGGAAAGTCCGCCCATATGTACATTGCATAACAGTTTTTTGGTAGTGTTTGAAGCAGTCACTGACAGGTGCTCTTTTTTCCTGTGAGTCTCACTAATGTACCAGTAAATTTAGAGGCCAAAATGTCCAATTGAAGGTACACAAGTGAAGAGGCCTACATGTTTCTGAGCATGACAGATGAGAATGAAGAGGAACTCGCCTATCTCTCAGATTCAGGCTCAGAATACGAACCCGTAGACAGCATATGCACCCTGACAGATAGCTCTGATAAAGTAGTGGTCCCTGCCATGGTCAGGTGTACCCAACCCCGTTCTTCTGCTGTTGAGGTGCAAGAACCACAGGGCTCTCGTATGGAGAAGAGAGCCAGTACTAGTGCTGCTCATCCTTCTGGTGAACTGGCAAGCACCAGCGGCCTAGTACATCCTGATCGTACATCCAGCATTGCAGTATCACGAAGTGACGTGGCGAGTCCCATAAGTGCAGTTCAAGCTGGTGATGTGGCTAGCACAAGTAGTGTCCCGCAGCCACCAAGAAGACAAAGACAGGCCCGTCGAGCACATAGTGCCCTTCCTGCTGCATTTGCCAATCCAAATTGGGAGCCCACCACTTCTGCAGCACCCGTACTTCCCACATTCACTGGCCAACCTGGAATTCAGGTGGAATCAGTTGATTTTACGTTACTTGATTTTTGTTCGCTGTTTTTCAGGAAAGATCTCTATACATCTTTTGTGGACCAAAGCAATTTGATTGCTGGTCAATTCATTGCCGCTAATGCCCAGCTGACCCTTGCCAGAGATTGGAAACCTATTACGGTTTTAAGACATTCCTGGGCCCATCCCTCCTCATGGGCATAACTGAAAAAGTGAGTTGCGGTCATATTGGTCCACTGACCGAATTCACCATATGCCCGTGTTCTCTGCCTCCATGACCAGGACATGATATGAGCAGATCTTGCGGTTCATGCATTTCAATGACAATGAACTCTGTCGTCCTCGGGGTGACCCTGAATACGATCAGTCCTACAAAATTCGGCCCCTCGCACCCTTGTTTGCTCCCGATCAAGTTGTCTGAGTTGATGAGTCCCTTATTAAGTTTTCTGGCAGCTTGTCATACAAACAGTATCTTCCTAGCAAGTGTCCCAGATATGGGGTCAAGATGTATAAGCTCTGTGACAGGGTAACAGGCTATACATATAGTTTTATGGTTTACGAGGGAAGAGATAGTTCCGTAGAGCTGGAGAACTGCCCTGACTACATAGGGAGCGCTGGTAAGATTGTGTGGGACTTATTCAGAAAGGGGTACCACTTGTATGTGGACAATTATTAAACAAACGTGCCACTTTTTAGTCACTTGTTTGATCATGGAATTGGCGCATGTGGCACCGTGCAATCTAATCACCATGGCTTACCCCAGCGGCTTGTAGATTCCCATCTTAGGCTGGGGGAGAGAGCCTGCTTGAGATGTAATAATTTGCTCACTGTGAAGTGTTGTGAACGGGCTTGACAGCTGAGTGTTTCTGTCCACTCCTTCCTATGTACTTGTATAAAGATGGCCATACACTATGCAATCTGACTGTGTATTTAGTGAGAAGGGTGATCACTGATTGATTGCATTTCATTTAAAAAACGTGCACCTGGGAGTGGGAGGGTGGATGATGCAGGATGTATGCTAATGAGGTCAGCTAGGCAACTCCTTCCTAAAGTGTCATGACCTAAAGTCTGATCAGGAAGAAGACATTACTAATGGAAATGTCTGGAAGCATGGGTTTAGACAAGAAAAGTAAGTGACTCTAGATTTAATGGAAAACTTTGATTTTTTTTTTGCAAAAAAAGTACATGAGAGCTATATTGGTGCATAGGGGAGCTGGAATTTAGAAAAGAAAAAAAAAAACTGTACAAAGGTGAACTTACCTTTTAAGGCAAGATGCAGACTGTGCTTGAGCAGGGGGTGTATTCAAGAGGCAGGGTATGATTAGGAGGTTGTGTGCCAGAGGCAGGCTGTGATTGGTCGGAGGGGGGCATGACAGCTGAACAAACTACCAAATACAGGAATGCTATGTGTCTGTACAGTGTCATGTATCTCTGAATGGGAAGCAGAAGGATTAAAACGAGCCATGCACAGATCAGCTTCTGTGCTGTGTGTGGTCACTTTAGAACAAGGAAGAAAGGTGACTGGCAGGATCAAAAAGGTGCTTCAGATGGAGGAAAGAAATGGAAATAATAGAGACTATGACTTAAAAAATACAAATAAATGAACACACGCATACAGTAGAAAAAAAAAATATTTATAGTAACATACACTTTAAGGTAGATATACATTATCTACAAGAGAATACAGAAGAATGTAAGTGATATTAAAATATCTGGGGTCTTCAATAACTGATTTTAGTACTCCATTTAAAGGGGTTGTAAACCTCTGAAATAAACAAAACAAAAAAAAAACCTGCTAAACAAAGGCATAATGAGCGAATATACTTTAGAAAGATGCCCTGCAGTGCCGACCGCACTCCGCTCCCAGGTCCAACATCTTTCATCGGAGTTACTTCCAGGTTTGCGGGCTCCAGCACTGTGATTGGCCGGAGCAGCGCATCATGGCATGGGCCCTGAAAAAAAGACACCAGCGGGGCGTTTCTTCAGTGCGCATGCACCGATGACGGCAGCAGCGTATAAAGTGAATATCTCTAAACTGTGCAAGTTTAGGAGATATATACAGTACCTACAGGTAAGCCTTATTATAGGCTTACCTGTAGGTACAAGTGGTTTAACAGAGTTTACAGAGTTTACTTTTTTTTTTCAAAATTGTATTTTTATTGGGGTATCAGAGAATAAGTACAAAATTGTAACAAAATGTACATTACACTATCAATGAAAGTGCATTATAAACAGTCATAGTAAAAAGGAAAAATAAAATAGAAAATAACAATTCCAAAAGATCCCATGGTTCCCATATGTTATTATATTGGGAGAGGCAGTCATGTACCGAGGCCTTCAAAAACTCCATCGTCCTAATCTCAGCCACCAGATGTAGAAATCTGGACCATGGAGGAGGTGCATTGGATAACCAGGACAGTGGGATAAGCCTCTTGGCGGCTAGTAAAATATAAGATATTTGCCTTTTTAGATACACCTAAAGAAGGTAGACTTAACAGATAATTTAAAGGATCCATTGGAAGGGACACCCCAACCACCTTTTGTATAAGTAAATGTACATCGCGCCAAAAGGGTTGAATCAGGGAGCATTGCCAAAAGATATGAAATAAAGAGCCTATGTCAGTCCCACACCGCCAACAGTGCGTCGGGACTGAGGGTTTATACTTATGAATTACATCAGGAGTTCTATACCAAAACATGAGAATCTTAATGGATGTCTCCCTCTGAGTGACACATTTGGAAGATCTAAAAGTAGAGGACCAAATCCTATCCCACATCTGTATTGTGATAGGACGGCCCACTAAGTGAGACCACCTGCTCATATAATGGTGCAAGGTTTCTGTGATAGGAGTCGACTCATGAAGGATACAGTAAATACATGACATTAAATGTAGTTGATGAGGGCCCTGGGCATATAAGTATTCAAAGGTAGTTGGCTCATCTAGGGTCAGGGTTGGCGATTTAGAGTGGAAGAAATGTCTAACCTGTAGGTAAAAGTGGAAAAGGTGTGATGGTATATCAAATTTTTCACCTAAAGTGTTGAAAGTATGCAGTGTCCTCCTTATGGGATGGACCAGGTTCCGGAGCTGAAAGAGATGTGCATTGATCCATGGAAATATCCTGCCGAGGGACATACTGTCCGGAATAAGCGGGTTGAATATTACATTCACAAGAGGAGAGCAGGGGGACATAAGGGGATAACGTTTGAAGCAATGAAGCCAAATGGTTAAAGTTAATGCCATTGGGCCAGTGCACTGATGTTTATATATGGGATCCAGAGGGGGGGGGGCAACCCAAATCAAGGAGCACGGGTGGACCGGATAGAGTACCCGTTTTTCAATGGCGGCCCATTGGTTTGGTGCATGTAAGAAAGTCCAAGAGGTAATGGCCCTTAAATGTGTGGCATGGTAGTATTTAGTAATGTCTGGAGCTCCTAAACCTCCTCTGGATCTAAGGGAAAACGTCACAGAGCTCGCAATGCGATGGGCCCTACCATTGCATATAAATTTTAGAAAATTCCTGTGGAGTGCTTTTCTTTATTTTTTTTTAATAATCAAAATTTATTCATTTATATATTGCATCACTTATACAACATACTATACCCCTACATTCAACCCGATAACAAAACTACAACTTACATCATTCCACACCTATCACAATTATCCCACCTATCCCATTTAACCGAGGTTTACAGGTTACAAAAAAAAAAAAGAAAACACATAATATATATTTCTTCCCTTCTTTTTCCTTCCTTTAAAATCTATAATTCCTCCCTCCCCCCCTATCCTTGTTATTAATCTACTCCAACTCCTTCACTTCTTCCCCCCAACGTACAAACGTGATTAAATAAATATAGTTCATAATTATATAAGTTGTGCAAAAAAAAAAAAAAAAAAAAGGGAAGGGGGGGGGAATTCACAATCTGTTATTCCCTCCCCCCCTCCTTAATATTAATTTACTCCAGCACCTCCCCCAATGTGTAAAGGTGATTAAATAAGATTATGAAATGATTTCCCCCTTATTCTGATTTGTGTCTTAAATCCCTATAATTCATAATTATTAATTTGTGCTTGTGGGAAAAGAGAAAAAAAAAAAAATAACCCCCTTCTGTGATTCTTCCCCCCCATCCTTAATATTAATTTATCCAGCTCCTCCCCCCCATGTCCATTTGTGTTTAAGTAAAGTTATAAAGTGAGTTTCCCCCTTATTCGATTCGTGTCATAAATCACTATAATCCATAATTAATAAATTGTGCATTTTCCCCTCTCCCCCCATCCTTAGTATTAATTTACTCCAGCTCCTTCCCCCCAACATACAAACGTGATTAAACAAGATTATAAAGTGAATTCCCCCTTCTTCTGGCTCACATCATAAATCAATATAGTTCATAATTATATAAATTGTGCAAAGAAAAAAAAAAAGGAAAAAACAACACAAACCTACCCCACACCACCACCACCACTCAGTGTTTATTAGGGGATTAGGGGAGAATGGAAGAACAAAAAAAAAACACCCTGGAAAATGGGAACATGCAACCATACATTATCTTACCCCCCACCCCCTTTACTTGATTGGCATTAGAGAAGTCATGTCAATTTTTAACTCTTTCTTTCAGGGCCCATATTCTTATTTCTTTATTCTTAACCAGTTGCCGACTGCCGCACGACGATGTACGTCGACAGAGCGGCACGGGCAGGCAAAAGGACTTACAGGTACGTCCTTGCCTTCCCGCGGGTGGGGGGTCGGCAAATTTCCCCCGGCGATCGGTGGTGAGGGGGAGGCCATCCATTCGTGGCCCCCCCCTCGCGATCGCTCCCAGCCAATAGGATCATTTCCCTGCCTCTGTATTATACACAGAGGCAGAGGAAATGATGTCATCTCTCCTCGGCTCGGTAATTTCCATTCCGGCCCGAGGAGAGAAGACAGGTATGTGAGTGCACCAACACTACACACACAGTAGAACATGCCAGGCACACAAAACACCCCGATCCCCCCCCCGATCGCCCCCCGATCCCCCCCCAATCACCCCCCCCTTTTTCTGATTACTGTATTGGTGTCAGTTTGTGACTGTTACAGTGTTAGGGCAGTGAGTGTTAGGCCCCCTTTAGGTCTAGGATACCCCCCTAACCCCCCCTAATAAAGTTTTAACCCCTTGATCACCCCCCGTCACCAGTGTCGCTAAGCGATCATTTTTCTGATCGCTGTATTAGTGTCGCTGGTGACGCTAGTTAGGGAGGTAAATATTTAGGTTCGCCGTCAGCGTTTTATAGCGACAGGGACCCCCATATACTATCTAATAAATGTTTTAACCCCTTGATTGCCCCCTAGTTAACCCTTTCACCACTGATCACCGTATAACCGTTACGGGTGACGCTGGTTAGTTCGTTTATTTTTTATAGTGTCAGGGCACTTGCCGTTTATTACCGAATAAAGGTTTAGCCCCCTGATCGCCAGTGATATGCGTCGCCCCAGGCAGCGTCAGATTAGCGCCAGTACCGCTAACACCCACGCACGCAGCATACGCCTCCCTTAGTGGTATAGTATCTGATCGCATCAATATCTGATCCGTTCAGATCTATACTAGCGTCCCCAGCAGTTTAGGGTTCCCAAAAACACAGTGTTAGCGGGATCAGCCCAGATATCTGCTAGCACCAGCAGTTTGCCCCTCCGCCCGGCCCAGCCCAGCCCACCCAAGTGCAGTATCGATCGATCACTGTTACTTACAAAACACTAAACGCATAACTGCAGCGTTCACAGAGTCAGGCCTGATCCCTGCAATCGCTAACAGTTTTTTTGGTAGCGTTTTGGTGAACTGGCAAGCGCCAGCGGCCTAGTACACCCCGGTCGTAGTCAAACCAGCACTGCAGTAACACTTGGTGACGTGGCGAGTCCCATAAGTGCAGTTCAAGCTGGTGAGGTGGCAAGCACAAATAGTGTCCCGCTGCCACCAAAAAGATAAACACAGGCCCGTCGTGCCCATAATGCCCTTCCTGCTGCATTCGCCAATCCTAATTGGGAACCCACCACTTCTGCAGCGCCCGTACTTCCCCCATTCACATCCCCAACCAAATGCAGTCGGCTGCATGAGAGGCATTTTTATGTCCTCCCGAGTACCCCTACCCAATGAACCCCCCAAAAAAGATGTTGTGTCTGCAGCAAACGCGGATATAGGCGTGACACCCGCTATTATTGTCCCTCCTGTCAATCCTGGTCTTTGCATTGGTGAATGTTTTGAACGCTACCATTCACTAGTTGAGTATTAGCGTAGGGTACAGCATTGCACAGACTAGGACACACTTTCACAGGGTCTCCCAAGATGCCATCACATTTTGAGAGACCCGAACCTGGAACCGGTTACAGTTATAAAAGTTACAGTTACAAAAAAAGTGTAAAAAAAAAAAAAAAACACAAACAAAAATATAAAATAAAAAATAATAGTTGTCGTTTTATTGTTCTCTCTCTATTCTCTCTCTCTCTATTCTCTCTATTGTTCTGCTCTTTTTTACTGTATTCTATTCTGCAATGTTTTATTGTTATTATGTTTTATCATGTTTGCTTTTCAGGTATGCAATTTTTTATACTTTACCGTTTACTGTGCTTTATTGTTAACCATTTTTTTGTCTTCAGGTACACCATTCACGACTTTGAGTGGTTATACCAGAATGATGCTTGCAGGTTTAGGTATCATCTTGGTATCATTCTTTTCAGCCAGCGGTCGGCTTTCATGTAAAAGCAATCCCAGCAGCTAATTAGCCTCTAGACTGCTTTTACAAGCAGTGGGAGAGAATGCCCCCCCCCACCGTCTTCCGTGTTTTTCTCTGGCTCTCCTGTCTCAACAGGGAACCTGAGAATGCAGCCGGTGATTCAGCCAGCTGACCATAGAGCTGATCAGAGACCAGAGTGGCTCCAAACATCTCTATGGCCTAAGAAACCGGAAGCTACGAGCATTTTATGACTTAGATTTCGCCGGATGTAAATAGCGCCATTGGGAAATTAGGGAAGCATTTTATCACACCGATCTTGGTGTGGTCAGATGCTTTGAGGGCAGAGGAGAAATCTAGGGTCTAATAGACCCCAATTTTTTCAAAAAAGAGTACCTATCACTACCTATTGCTATCATAGGGGATATTTACATTCCCTGAGATAACAATAAAAATGATTAAAAAAAAAAAAAAAATGAAAGGAACAGTTTTAAAATAAGATAAAAAAGCAAAAAAATAATAAAGAAAAAAAAAAAAAAAAAGCACCCCTGTCCCCCCTGCTCTCGCGCTAAGGCGAACGCAAGCGTCGGTCTGGCGTCAAATGTAAACAGCAATTGCACCATGCATGTGAGGTATCACCGCGACGGTCAGATCGAGGGCAGTAATTTTAGCAGTAGACCTCCTCTGTAAAACTAAAGTGGTAACCTGTAAAGGCTTTTAAAGGCTTTTAAAAATGTATCTATTTTGTTGCCACTGCACGTTTGTGCGCAATTGTAAAGCATGTCATGTTTGGTATCCATGTACTCGGCCTAAGATCATCTTTTTTATTTCATCAAACATTTGGGCAATATAGTGTGTTTTAGTGCATTAAAATGTAAAAAAGTGTGTTTTTTCCCCAAAAAATGCGTTTGAAAAATCGCTGCGCAAATACTGAAAAAAAAATGAAACACCCACCATTTTAATCTGTAGGGCATTTGCTTTAAAAAAATATATAATGTGTGGGGGTTCAAAGTAATTTTCTTGCAAAAAAAAATAATTTTTTCATGTAATCAAAAAGTGTCAGAAAGGGCTTTGTCTTCAAGTGGTTAGAAGAGTGGGTGATGTGTGACATAAGCTTCTAAATGTTGTGCATAAAATGCCAGGACAGTTCAAACGCCCCCCAAATGACCCCATTTTGGAAAGTAGACACCCCAAGCTATTTGCTGAGAGGCATGTCGAGTCCATGGAATATTTTATATTGTGACACAAGTTGCGGGAAAGAGACAAATTTTTTATTTTTATTTTTGCACAAAGTTGTCACTAAATGATATATTGCTCAAACATGCCATGGGAATATGTGAAATTACACCCCAAAATACATTCTGTTGCTTCTCCTGAGTACGGGGATACCACATGTGTGAGACTTTTTGGGAGCCTAGCCGCGTATGGGACCCCGAAAACCAAGCACCGCCTTCAGGCTTTCTAAGGGCGTAAATTTTTTATTTCACTCTTCACTGCCTATCACAGTCTCGGAGGCCATGGAATGCCCAGGTGGCACAAAACCCCCCCAAATGACCCCATTTTGGAAAGTAGACACCCAAAGCTATTTGCTGAGCGGTATAGTGAGTATTTTGCAGACCTCACTTTTTGTCACAAAGTTTTGAAAATTAAAAAAAGAAAAAAAAAATTTTTTTTTTGTCTTTCTTCATTTTCAAAAATAAATGAGAGCTGCAAAATACTCACCATGCCTCTCAGCAAATAGCTTGGGGTGTCTACTTTCCAAAATGGGGTCATTTGGGGGGGGGTTGTGCCACCTGGGCATTCCATGACCTCCGAAACTGTGATAGGCAGTGAAGAGTGAAATCAAAAATGTACACCCTTAGAAATCCTGAAGGCGGTGATTGGTTTTCGGGGGCCCGTACGCGGCTAGGCTCCTAAAAAGTCCCACACATGTGGTATCCCCGTACTCAAGAGAAGCAGCAGAATGTATTTTGGGGTGCAATTCCACATATGCCCATGACCTGTGTGAGCAATATATCATTTAGTGACAACTTTGTGCAAAAAAAATAAATAAATAAATTGTCACTTTCCCGCAACTTGTGTCAAAATATAAAATATTCCATGGACTCAACATGCCTCTCAGCAAATAGCTTGGGGTGTCTACTTTCCAAAATGGGGTCATTTGGGGGGGGGGTTTGTGCCATCTGGGCATTTTATGGCCTTCAAAACTGTGATAGGTAGTGAGGAGTAAAATCAAAAATGTACGCCCTTAGAAATCCTGAAGGCAGTGATTGGTTTTCGGGGCCCCGTATGCGTCTAGGGTCCCAAAAAGTCTCACACATGTGGTATCCCCATACTCAGGAGAAGCAGCTAAATGTATTTTGGGGTGCAATTCCACATATGCCCATGGCCTGTGTGAGCAATATATCATTTAGTGACAACTTTTTGTAATTTTTTTTTTTTTTTTTTTGTCATTATTCAATCACTTGGAACAAAAAAAATGAATATTCAATGGGCTCAACATGCCTCTCAGCAATTTCCTTGGGGTGTCTACTTTCCAAAATGGGGTCATTTGGGGGGGTTTTGTACTGCCCTGCCATTTTAGCACCTCAAGAAACGACATAGGCAGTCATAAATTAAAGGCTGTGTAAATTCCAGAAAATGTACCCTAGTTTGTAGGCGCTATAACTTTTGCGCAAACCAATAAATATACACTTATTGACATTTTTTTTACCAAAGACATGTGGCCAAATACATTTTGGCCTAAATGTATGACTAAAATTGAGTTTATTGGATTTTTTTTAGAACAAAAAGTAGAAAATATCATTTTTTTTCAAAATTTTCGGTCTTTTTCTGTGTATAGCGCAAAAACTAAAAACGGCAGAGGTGATCAAATACCATCAATTGAAAGCTCTATTTGTGGGAAGAAAAGGACGCAAATTTCATTTGGGTACAGCATTGCATGACCGCGCAATTAGCAGTTAAAGCGACGCAGTGCCAAATTGGAAAAAGTGCTCTGGTCAGGAAGGGGGTAAATCCTTCCGGGGCTGAAGTGGTTAATGACAATACCATTTCTACCTCCATTACCCGTTGATGTTTCCCTCTTCCATTATCTCCCTGGCGCATTGTTCTCAGTTTGCCCATGTAATTTCAAATTTCTCTTTTTGGTTTTTAACCACATGAACCCACCTCTCCGCTTCCTTTATTATATTAACCTTGTTTCTCCACTCCATAACTGACGGGCTCCGATCCTGCCTCCAGTACTTCGGGATTAGTTTTTTTGCTGCGTTTAATAAGTGTGGGGTTATGCTTTCTCTATACTTTTTGACAGGTCCGGGATTTCCATGAAACAAATATTGTACAGGCCCGAACTCCAGGGAATCCACTGTTAGTTTCTTAATCCACGGGGCCACTGATTCCCAAAATGACTTAATTATTGGGCATGTCCACCAAAGATGAAGAAAGGTTCCCCTCTGTCCACAGCCCCTCCAACACCTATCGCTAGATGCTGAGGAGATTTGTGCTAGTTTTACTGGTGTCCTGTACCACCTCGCTAGGAACTTATATGCCATTTCTTGCACCTTTGAGCTTATGGAGGTTGTAAATGTTAACAATATCATTCTATTAATTTGTTTATCGGTCCAAACTTGGCCCAACTCCCTCTCCCACTCTTTTACAAAGTATGGGGGTGTCCTTTCTTGTTCCCTTAGGATCATTCTGTACATCCGAGATAGCATATGCCCAGATTCTGATATCTGTGCACACTGCCTCTCAAATGCAGTAAGTGAGTTCATGGGTCTTAATGGTTTTGTTTTCTTGAAAAAAATCATCATTTGGTGATGTTTCCATTCTGCCAATCGTGTCTCACCGAATCTCGAAACCATCTCTGTCAGTGATAATAGGGCTCCACTTGGAGCAAACTTGCCACATCTAGTATTCCCGTCCTGACCCCAGACCCCCAGACTTCCCATCTCCTCCCCCGGAGGGAACCAAGGGAATCCTTTCAGAGGGGCCAGAGGGGAGATCTGGGGGGGCATATCTACCCTTACTGTTCATTCTATCCCATACTTCCAGTGAATTCAGTGTCATCGGTGATGTCAATTGTGACAACCCTCTCAATGACCCTTGGATCCATGGTGCTCCTGCCAGATTTCTCCCTGCCATCGACATTTCCGCCTGTACCCATGGTTTTCTCTTTAGGTCGTGGCACCAGTCTAATATTCTAACTAGAGTCATGGCCTTATAGTAGGATGCTATATCCGGGAGTCCTAGGCCTCCCTCAACTCTACTCTAATCGTAAGCAAATCTTGGCCTTTTATCACTCCACACAAAGGCCACAAACAGCTTACGCACTTGCCTGAAGAGAGTCGCCGGCAACCTGATTGGCACTGTGCGCAGCACATAAACTATTCTGGGCAGTATACTCATTTTTATGGCACTGATTCTCCCGAACCAGGTCAGGTATTTACCCTTCCATTTCTTTAGCTCTTCTGTTATTTCTTTCAATAATGAGCCATAGTTACGTTCATACAATAATTCATAGTCTGCGCTAAATTGTACCCCCAGGTATGTCAGCGACCCCTTGTTCCATATAAATGGATACATCTCTTTCAATGACCTCTCCATCTCACTGAGATATTACTAGGAAAGATGACTGATTTCTCAAAATTAATCTTGAAACCAGACACCCTTCCAAATCTCTGTACCTCCGCCATCAATGCGGCTGTAGATGTCTGAGGAGCGGAGAGGAAAAATAACAGGTAATCCGCATACGCTGCTACTTTATGTTCCATATGTCCTATATACGTCCCTACTATCTCCTTATACTTTCTAATTCTACACAGAAGTGGTTCCATTACTATCGCAAATAACAAGGGGGACAGTGGACACCCTTGCCTGGTACCATTTTGTATGTTGAAACATTCGGATACTGTCCCGTTAACCTTAATTCTTCCCCTTGGTTTCGCATAAAGGGACATGATCCACCCTAACATTTTTTCCCCCAGTCCTATCCTCCCCAGCACTCCTCTCATAAAGCCCCAGTTCACTCTGTCGAAGGCCTTTTCGACATCCATCGACAGAGTGATTCCTGGGGCCCCATCCGGACCATGTCGCATCCAATGTAATATATGGTGGGCGCGGATGGTATTGTCCCTAGCTTCCCGTCCCTTTATGAATCCCGTTTGATCTGGATGTACCAAATCGCCTACATGTTCCTGAAGTCTCAAGGCCAGGATTTTTGCCAATAATTTGGTGTCAGAGTTCAGCAGAGAGATAGGCCTGTAATTAGCACATACCTGGGGATCTTTTCCCTCTTTTGGTAATACCGTTATATATGCCAGTAATGCTTCTGGAGAGAGTGGGCTTGCGGCATTAATAGAGTTAAAATAACTACAAAGTGGCTTTACCAAAACTGGGAGAAATTTCTTATAATATGAGTTTGTCAGCCCATCTGGCCCTGGGTTTTTCCCAGGGGGCAGGGCTGCTATCACTCTGCTCAACTCTTCAACTGTAGTTGGACGTTCCATATCTTCAGATAATTCTCTAGGTATTGTAGGCATGGCAGCGTTCTCAATATATTCATCTATCTCATTCCACCTTTGTCCCTCGCTTTCCCCTCCTTCAGATGATTCTGTTTTGGCGATGTTGTATGAGGCCTCGTAGAATTTATCAAATTCTTTAGCTATAACCTTTGTATCCATTACTTTCTTGCCTTGGACTAGTAAGCTATGCACGTGTCTAGAGTCCTGTTGTTTTGCCAATAGCCTTCCGCATTTATTTCCTTGTTCATATGCTCTATTTGCGAAAAACCTAATTTTGTTCTTCACTCTATGTTCTAGGCATTGCGAAAGCTCTGCTCGTAAGCTCTCCAGGCATCTGCCATCCGTTTGGTCGAGATTTTTCTTGTGTTTTATCTCTAGGGCACTAATCTTCTCTAGTAGTTCATCTATCTCTCTTCTACCTTCCTTCTTTATATGCGCACCAATGGCGATTAGCTCCCCTCTTACCACTGCCTTGTGGGTTTCCCACACCACTTGATCTGACATTTCTTCTGTTTTATTTATTTCAAAATATTCCTTTATCTTAACACTTAATTTCTCCACTATGTCCTCCTTATCCAACAGTGACTCGTTCAGACGCCATATTCGTTCCGAACGGGCCGTTTGTGTTGGTCGGAGAGTCAGAATTATTAGAGCGTGGTTGGATATAGTTATTGGTTCGATTGTACTTGTGTTAACACTCCCCAGGTAGAACTGGTCCACCAGAAAGAGGTCCAACCGCGAGTACATATCGTGTGTTTTAGAGTAGTAGCTAAAGTCCCTAGTCCCTGGGTGTAGAGCTTGCCAGCTGTCCCCAAGATGTTGTGAGCATAAGGTTTGTTTAACTCGCTTTATGGCTCTATAAGATAGAGCAGATCTACCCGTGGATGTATCTGTACTCGGATCTAGCACCATATTAAAGTCTCCTCCAACCACTACACAACCTTCCTTAAATTCTTCCAGTTTTTTAAACATTTTAACCAACAAATTAACAGTCCCTTCATTGGGCGCATATATTGAAGCAAAGGTATATCGTCTCCCCTGTATTACCCCTTTTATGAACAAATACCGACCTTCTGGGTCGCATTGCACGGTCTCCATTATCCAGGGGCAAGATTTCTTAAACGCAATTGTGACCCCTCTTGCCCTCGCTACTGGGGATACCGCATGATACCATTGCTTCAATATACTCTGGGGCAGGCCTGGAATCAAGCTGCCCCCAAAATGGTTCTCCTGCAGGAAAACAACGTCAGCTCCCAGATGCTGCAACTCCACCCATAGTCGCCCTCTCTTATTTGGTGAGCTCAAACCCCTCACATTGTATGACAATATTTTCAATATGGCTGTCATTTTCTTTTGTCCCAGGAACCCCCCATTCCCTTGCCCATGATCTCTGTCTTCTCCTCTGCCACTCCCACCCCCCCTATTACCTCCCCGTTTCCAACATTCAATACCCCTTTAAACACATACCTATACATAGCATGACAAAAAAACAAAAAAATTATCACATTTGTGTCATAAAAATAAACCTTACATACTCTTCCCCCATACCAAAAACCCTTCTTTAGGGGTATGTCTAAAAATCGGGTAGGGAGCTTGCGTGTATAGACACCTCCTGCGCGCAGGCTACCCCCCTTCCCTGCCTTCCGCAGGATTACTCTCCCCTTTATTTGGGGCTGACCTATTGACCTACACAAGGTCCTCAATTTCCCTCATGTCCCCCGTCTGATTCCCCCTCCTCCCGGGCATCACCCTATAGAACCCTTCCACGGTGGAAAAAAAAAACAAAACAAAAAAACAAAAGACAAGTCCTTTAAGTCCTTCTTTGGGCTATACCCCTGTTAACCCTTGCCGGTACCTCTTGCCACTTATCTGCATGTTGCAGGGGGGCCCTAAAAAATTTATTCTCCAGTCCGTAAAGTCCACCATCGGAAGGTCAAGTTTCTCTATAAATGGTTTTAAATCGTTCTTTGTTCGCAGTGTTGCAGTTCTTCCATTCCTGGAAGCTGTTAGACTAAAGGGGAACCCCCACCGGTATTTAATCTCTGCCTTTCGCAAGATTTCTAACAGTGGACAGACCGACCCTATCCTAAAAAGAGTTCTTTTTGAGATATCTCGATACAGGGCTATATTTGAGCCTTCAAATGTAATTGTAGGAATATTACGTGCCGTCTTCATTATATTTTCTTTCATGGTGTATTTGTGAACTTTACAGATTACATCTCTGGGTGCGTCAGCTTTTGTATTCTGGGGAGGGACCCGATGTACCCGATCTATTTCAATGACATTTGGGGCTTGATCCCCCAGAATCTGTCCAAAATTTTTTATTACTGCTGGGGCTAATTCTGTCGCTGTAATTAACTCCTTCAATCCTTTTATACATATATTTTGTCACCTATCCCTATTCTCATACTCATCCAGCTGTTCTCTGTATGAATTTAATATCTCTTCATATTTTTTCATGGACTCTTGAACATCTGCCACTGCCTGTGTGATAGTTTCTTGTTCTTTTTCCGCCCCTTCTAGTCTGTGTCCCAGATCCCTGATGTCCTCTTTTAAACTTGCCACTGCTTGCATACAGGATTGTTCGACTGCATTTATTAATTGCTGGATGTCTGCTTTAGTGGGGAGGGCCTTCAACAATTCCCAGATGTCCCTTTCTGGGTCTGCACTTTGTCCATTCCGCCCCTGTGGGTTCCCCTCACCATCCTGAGTGCTCTCCTGATCACACTCGTGTCTATGTGGTGACCTGCTTACTCCCATATCCCCACCTGTTATTTTTAGGTGTTCCTGTCTGATACTTCGGTCCATACCGGGGATTGGGTCCTCTCCTCCTCTTCCCATCATAGTCTCTGTGTCTATGGACTGTGCCTCCTCTAATGACCACCTGTTGTCTTCCCGTTGTGTCATTGTGTCTCGGGCTTTGTATGTCCATTGCTGAGTGTCCATTACCAGGGATGGGTTGGCCCTTATTCTTAGCCCCTATTACCTTGGGGCTCCCATCACTACCGGGGGGGCTTGGCTCTAGGGTCTTCCTCCCTCTCCCTGCTGTAGGGGATCTCTTACCGTTTACCATGACACTGTCACTTGTCATCTGGGCACTTGCCTGCTTTGTCCAGGACTCCCGTTCTGCTTTTTCTGCACCGTCCATGTTGTTAACTCCGCTTCGCTTCTTTGTATCTGGTCTTCCTACATGCTCAGGTGTGCGGGGGATAGGTAAGCCTTAATGCCATCTGTCGATTTTCTTCCTCTCCCTGCTGTTGGTTGCAGGGCTGCTTGTCTGCGGGTTGTCATCCTCAAATTTTTGTCACACTGTGGAGTCTTCTCGTCTGAAGTAGAATAGAGAAGTGGGGGGAGGTAGCCAGTGAGAGCAGCTGCTCCTCTCTCTCTCACCTCTCTCACTCTCCCTTTTCAGCTGATCGCCGTCTGCTATCAGGAGAACGCCAGCGTGTGTTTACTTTGCTGCATGGAGAGGCTGGATACAGGCAGGCAGACCAGCAAAGACCTCTCTCCCATACACCACTTCTCAGGTTTCTGTCACACTGTGGAGTCTGCTCGAATGGAGTGGAATAGTAAAGAAGGGGGGAAGTAGCCGTTCCTCTCTCTCTCTCCCACCTCAGCTGACCGTCCATCCGCCACCAGGAGGAATGCCGGCGTGTGTTGCTTTGCTGCACAAAAAAGCTGGGGACAGGCAGGCAGACCAGCAAAGCCCTCTCTCCCATACACCGCTTTCCAGACCTCCGTCACTCCTTGCTTTGCCACACTAGCCGCCCGTCTGCTGTCAGGAAAATGCCGGCGTGTGAATGCTTCACTGCACGGAGAGGCTGGAGACAGGAGACAGTTGATTCACTGCACGGAGAGGCTGGGGACAGGAGACAGATGAGGGGAAAGCGGCCAGTGAGAGCAGCCGCCCCCCTATCTCTCGAATGCCGGCGTACACTTGCTTAATGCATGGAGGGGCTATGGACAGATGGACTAGCAAAGCCCTCTCTCACATGCACCACATCTCAGCTGTCGGCCGGATTGTTGTCCATATGATTAGACCGGGAACGTGGAGGGGGGAGGAGCACTCACTCACTTACTCACACACACCCATCTCCCAGCGTCACCTAGGAAGCCTGTGGAGTGCTTTTAGTTGTGAAGCAGGTACAGCTACTGGGAGAGTTTCAAAGTAATAGAGCAATCTGGGTAGAATAGACATTTTTAAAACATTGATTCTGCCTAAGAGGGACAGGGGATATTTGGTCCAGTTCGAAAGAGACTTATTAATATCAGAGGAGGAAAGTTAGTATTATAAAAGGGAGGCATAGGAAGGGGTAAGTAGGACACCCAAGTATTTGAGAGAGGTGTCACACCATTTATAAGAGTATGATTCTTTGAGATGGGATAATAAGGGCGATGGAATGTGTATAGAAAGGGCTTCAGTTTTGGAGGTGTTGACTTTATATCCGGAGATAGCACTGAAAGAAGTCAATAGTTTATGTAACGAGGGGAGAGATATCAATGGGTTAGTGATAGTAAGCAAAATGTCATCTGCAAATAATGATAATGTATATTCCCCCTGTCTCATCACCACCCCACGTATATCTGAGTGAATATGGATAGACTCGGCTAGGGGTTCCAAGCACAAGATAAAAAGCAATGGCGAAAGAGGACAACCCTGCCGAGTTCCAATTGTCATGGGGAAGCCAGGAGACAGGAAGGACGACATTTGCACCTGTGCCGTGACAGTTGAATATAGGGCCTCTAAAGCTTTTAGAAAAGGACCGCTAAAACTGAATATTTTTAAAGTGGCAAACATGTAGGGCCAACTTAGCCTGTCAAAAGCTTTCTGTGCGTCTAAACTCAGAATTAATGCCGAACAAGAAGTTCTATCTAAAAGGTCTATTAGGTCTATTGTACGCTGGTCTCCCGCATGCCTACCAAGAACGTGTGGATCAGTTTGGGGATGAGCCCGGATAGTCGGGAGGCAAGGTTTTTAGTAAATATTTTGTAATCTGAATTTAGCAGGGCAATGGGTCTGTAGTTATCTGGGATAGAGGGATCCTTTCCAGGCTTTGGAATAACCAAAATGAATGAATGGGAGAAATGTGAGTGCGGAGGAGTGCCCTTAAGGAGGGTATCATATAAAGCTAGCATATGTGGAGATAAAATGTCAAAAAAAGATCTGTAAGTTCTTCAGCTGATACTGGTACGTTCAAACTCTCTAAATCTGTTGTAGATAATTTCGGTAAGTTTATATTTAAGAAAAAGGACTCAAAATTTTCTTGGGTAAAGTTAAAATGGTTCTCCGGGGTCAGGCAATTATACAATTTGCTGTAAAATTTGCCAAAAATTTTGGACATCTCACAGGGGCAGTGTGTTCTAGATCCATCTGACTGTTGAAGAAAGTCAGGGAATTAATTAAACGGTCGTGGGCATAGCTTATTAACTAACATCCTGTGGGGTTTATTGGAGTATTCATAAAATTTTTGTTTCGTCCACAGCATGGACTTGGCTGTTTTGTCAAGTTTTGTTGATTTAATTTGTTCTCTGAGATGAATGACTTTGCGTAATTTCATCACTGTGGGACCACCCAAAAGCCTCCGCTCAGCAATTACTAGAGCGGACATTAAAGACCGTATAAGACTATTTCTATCTCTCTTCAGCCGAGAGCTTTCAGTTATACACACACCTCGGAAAACAGCCTTGTGCACCTCCCACAGTGTAGAAATCTGAGATACTGATCCAGTGTTGAGTAAAAAATACTATTTCAAGCCATTTGCTAGGATGGAGTGGGATACGTCAGACTGCAAAAGGTGGTCATTAAGACGCCAATGACAGGATTTGGTATAAGTCTGAGAAAGCATAAGATCTAACATAATGGTCCGACCATGTAATGGGAGAAATATCCGATTCGACCACATAGGGGATGAGTGGGGCCGAAATAAAAAAGCGATCAAGGCGGGAATACATTTTATGGGCTGGTGAATAGAACATAAATTGTTTAGCAGAGGGATGTTTTATCTTCCATGAGTCGAAGAGTCTGCATAACCTAATACATTTACGAAAGGCATTGGCTTGGGACAATATTTTTTTGGATGGGACAGTACTAAAAAGGGTTTGTCTATCCCTAGTGGGTGACATGACCAGATTGAAGTCCCCACCAACTATCAATCTGGCCCATGTTTGGAGCGTATAAATTAACTAGTGTAAAAGAGGCAGACAGGTATTCACATTCTAGGATAAGAAATCTCCCATGGGGATCCACGTGAGACTTCCTAACTTTAACAGGGCACGATTTTCTGATCAGGATTGCCACCCCCGCTCTGCCCGTGGAGTCAGAGGCAAGAAAGGAGGTGGGGAAAAACTTTGAGGCAAATTTTAATGATCCACTTGCCCGAAAATGGGTCTCCTGGATCATTACTACATCCGCACCCGATGCCCTGAAATCCTTCAGGGCCATCCAGTGCTTATTAATGGAACCCAAACCCTTCACATTATAGCACATAATTTTCAAAGCCATGTTTGTAATCTATTCAGATATGCTAGTGTAGAAGTATCAGATAATATAGGCATTGAATTATTTATAATATAAAGGGATATGTAATGTAGTTTAAGGGTATTGTTAACAACCAGCATTTTTTCACATCTGACTACTAGTTGACAAACCCCCAGTTGATATCGTTTTAAAATGAGATAACAATGACAATGAGTTCTCAATCTGTGGAAAAAATCTGTAAACATGAGTAAGAAAAATAAAAAATAAAACCAAAAAAGAAAAATCAAAAGAAAAAAAAGAAAAAAAAAGTTTAAAACTCTGTAAGCCTGAGAGAAACAGTCTCTCAGGAAACCCTGGGCAAAAACCAGGGCCTGATAGGGACGTGAACGAACTTCCATCTGACAACTCTGACTGAGGAGATGGAAAGGGCCTGCTGCTCACCTTATGAGCTTGATAGCAGAGAAAAAAACAAAAAAAGAAATAAAAAGACCTTGAGAAAAAAGAAAAGAAAAAAAAAACCTGTACACCTTAGGGAAAAACAAAGTTAACAAGTAAACAGGTAAATTTGTCACTCAAAGTATCAAAACCTCTAGTGAAAGCATCTCGTGGGATGGAAAAAAATTCTACCCCGGAAAGGGAGCAGGGTAGATTCAAAACTTAAGTTACCAAAACAGCAACATTGTTACATCCAAAAATTTGAGGAAATGGAAATGCAAAGGGTAGTGAGGAATAGAACCAAAAAGGAAAATTCAGGAAGATGTTCAAGGAGGTTGTTTAGAAGATCGCAGGTGTTGAGGGGTGGAAAGATGTTTCATGGACTTGCCCCTGAGAGGGGTCCAGATGCGAGTGGGTGTGGTTGGAGGTAAACGGACTTGTGTAGCAGAAGGGATCATGTCATCCTCCGGAAGAGGGGGGAGGCCCACATTTTTTTAGGAAGGCCTCAGCCTCTTGCAGTTCATGCAAAGATTATTGGGCTCCATCTTTAGATACAGCTAGGCGTAAAGGAAATCCTCAGTAGTATGGGATCTTGTGTTGTTTCAAATGTAAAGTAAGTGGGCGTAGATTTCTCCGTTTAGAGAGGGTGATGGAAAAAAGGTCGCTAAAGATCTGCAGTTTAGCACCCTTATACATAATTTGGGATTTATTGCGTGTTACCAATGTTAGTGCCTCCTTACTTTCGAAGTAATGAAACCTCACCACAACATCTCTGGGTCTAGCTCCGGCTGGGGGTTTTGGGCCCAGAGACTGATGGGCCCCGTCCAAACGCCAGTCTATGTCTACACCTGAGGGGGCCAAGTTGTTAAAGAGGCCAAGAAGATAAGCCTGGAGCCAGTGCTGTATTTTGGCCTAGGCCAACAAGGCCCAGGCCTAGGGCGGCACTTTGTGGGGGGGCAGTAGCCGGTGCTGCCCCCCCACACGAAAAAAGCCCCCCCTCTGCCTCCCGAGTAAGTCTATTTATTGCCGGAGGTTGCTGGCTGCAGCAGCGTCTTTCACATGGAGCACACACAGCGTGTGCTCACAGTTCCCCCCTCCCCTTCCCCTCTGCACAGACAGGAGGGAGAGAGAACTTGTCAGTGTCTTCTCCAGTGTTGTGATTCCAGGGCCACTCAGATTGTGTCTTCAGTGGGCAGACCCAGCTACAGTCTGCATATCCTGGAGGGTGAGAATAAAATACTGATCCTCTTCAATGTCTCTCCTTGAAAACCTCACACAGGGCTTATCTGTGCTCCAACTTTGTTTCTCCTATCTCCCTGTTATCTGAAATACGGACTCTGATAATTAACCCTCTGTGTCTTTGCTGTGCTTTACTACTCTGCTTCAATGGACACATGTATGCTGCTGCTTACATATATGGTTAACTCTTTACAGCTCAATATCTGCAGGCTGGTGCTTCTGGAATCAATGGCATTTAACACCTTAGTGTCTGCTTGTATGTGTGGTTAACCTTTCATAGCTACTTGTATCTCTAAGCCCCAGTTCACATTGATGCTACTTTGAAATCACGCTACTTCACTTGAAGTAGCGCGATTTCAAAGTAGCAAGGTCAGCGCGATTTTAGGTGCTACTTGATAGACATTTGTGTGGCTTCATTTACAGATGTCTATTGAAGTCGCACCTGAAATCGGCAAAAGTAGTACAGAAACTAATTTGGAGAATCGGTACGGTGCCACAAAGTCGGCATTGCACCAATTCAGACAGTGCCATTGCTGGCAAAGCTGCCAATTTGGCATGCGATTTCACATGTCAAATCGCATGCCAAATTGGCCCAATGTGAATGGGTGCTTAAAAAGGAACTGCAGTCTGAGCACATAATTTGGTATTATTAGAATGCAATTAGAGACCCTTAATGGGAACTGATGAGGCTGTGCTGATGGGCACTGGTAAGTCTGCATTGATGGACGCTGATCAGGCTGCATTGATGGGCACTGACAAGGCTGCGCTGATGGGCACTTGGTAATGTTGGTGAGGCTGCATTGATGGGCACTGGTGTGGCTGCATTCATGGGCACTGATGAGGCTGATTTGATGGGCACTGATGAGGCTACACTGATGGGCACTGATGAGGCTACACTGATGGGCACTAATGATGCTGTGCTGAAGGGCACTGATGGGGCTGCTTTGATGGACACTGATGAGGCTGCATTGATGGGCACTGACGAAGCTGCACTTGGTACCCACTTTTAACCACTTCAATACTGGACACATTCACCCCCCCTCCTTCCCAGACCAATTTTTAGCTTTCAGCGCTGTCACACTTTGAATGACAATTGCGCGGTCATGCTACACTGTACCCAAATTACATTTTTCTTGTACAAAGGGTTTTATTCAAAATGTATATCAACAGAATAGTACAAAACAGTGATGGATACATCATGAATTAACAGGTATAAGGCTGCCGGTATCCGGCAGGTAGACTAATGTTCAAGTATTTAAGCCTGGTCTCAGGCGGTTCAAAGCCGACGCCAGGAGACATACTAAGGCGTGTCTTCATCTCGCTTTTACTGGCATAGCGGTATAATGTAAGCACAGAATATTATGTTTGCAAACACACATGAATAATGAAAGGATGCATAGCGAGATGTTGTTGCAATACTTAACGTTACATGAAAAAAAGGGAACAAAAAGAACCAGAAATAAAATCAGATTAAATTGAATAACTTCAAAGAGGATAACATATCTTGGTATGTAATAATTTGTATATTATATTAAATATCCAATCTCTGTAGAATTAAGCCCGAGGGCCTAAATGAGAAGAAGGGGAGAGAAATTGAAAGTGGGAGAAGAGGGGGGTGGGAAAGGGGGGAAGGTCCCTGGGGTAGGGGGAACGGAAGCTCGTTATAGGGAAAGAAGTGTTAGATCAAATCTTGATGGACGGTTATGAGTCACCCAGGGTTGCCATATCCTGAGAAACTTATCATGTGTGTCCAGCAATATGGCCGTAAGTTTCTCATTTACCATGATATCATTCACACTGTTTCTAACTGCTTCAAAGCTAAGGTTCGGAGTTTTCCAGGCCCTTGCTATGGTCAATTTAGTTGCAGTGAAAATATGTGCTGCTAATTGGCGTTCAGGACGAAGAAGTTCTGTAATCGGTTTCCATAAAAGGGCCTCAAAAGGGTCCCGCTTTATAGTGGTATTAAAAAGATTGCGTAGTAGTGCGTATACTCTGACCCATAATCTGCAAACCCTGGGACAGGTCCACCAGATATGCGCCATCGTTCCCCCCTGTAAGCACCCATGAAAACAGAGGGGGGAATAAGATGGGATGAAGCTCGCTAATCTAGCCGGGGTATAGTACCATCTATAGAAGACTTTGTAAGCGTTCTCCAAAAAGAGAACATTCTTAGAGCATTTGCCATACTTTGCCAGTCCTCCGGGTCAAGCTCGGCCTTCCATTGGAGATGGTAGGGTCTCAATGGTGGTGTCTTGGAATTAATTATAATGATATATATGAGGGAAATCAAACCCGAGGATTGGGGGCGCGATCTACAAAGGCTTTCAAATGGAGTCATGGTAAAAGGTGCAGAATGGGATTTTGTAAGCTGTTGGAGAAAGTGTCTAATTTGCAGGTAACTGTAATGCTCCCTAAGGGGGATATCGTGTCAGGAACGTAAAGCCGCGAAAGAGATGATCTTGGATGGGGTGAATAACGAATGGATATCTGTAAAGCCATTATCGGACCACCATTTAAACTGCAGTGAATTATCACAACCTGGTTGAAATAAAGGGCAGTGGAGGAGACGAAGTAGTGGGAGATGAGGAGAAATTAGGCCTGCTGAGTACTTAACCGCATCCCACAGTTTAAGGGAGTGAGTCAGGCAGGGACCTATGGTAGCTTTTCATGAAGGTGAGATAATGGGGCGATACTCACAGCTGTATAATATGCTTGCAGATTAGGGACTGAAAGGCCACCATTGATTTTGCATGCGTAAAGCACTTGTCTCTTGATCCTGGGTCTCTTGGGGCCCCATATAAACTGCATAATTTTACGTTGATGTATTCGCATGATATGGGGGAGCACATGGACTGGCAAAACTCTAAAATAATAGAGCAATTTAGGGAGGTACGTCATGCGTACCGTCGCTATTCTGCTGAACAAGAAATCGGAAGTGTGGACCAAGAGGCAAGCATAGCCTCCAGCTTTCGGAAAAGCAGAGGAAAATTGACTTGGTATAATCCCGAGTACCTCGGAGTAAGTTTAATACCCAAATAGGGTAGTGAGGTTAACCACTGAAATGAGAATTGTAGGGATTCTAATTCCGGGGCCCGAAGTTTGATAGACATCGCTTCAGATTTTACCAGGTTAACTGAAAGGCCCGAAAATGAGGCGAAGGAGTCTAAGAGAGAGAATAAATTGGGGAGGGAGATTCTGGGTTTAGTAATGGTTAATAAAATGTCATCCGCAAACAGAGACAGTTTGTGTGCAGTGCCTGCTACTTCTACTCCTGATATATCTGGGTGAGAGCATATGGCCTCCGCCAAGGGTTCAAGTGCTAGTATAAATGGAAGTGGGGAGAGCGGGCATCCCTGATGGGTTCCCCTCTTAATAGGGAAAGTAGGTGATTCATATCCATAATAACGCACTTTAGCCCGGGGGGAGTGATATATGGCTGAGACCCAACTCAAAAAGGAGGTGCCAAAACCATAATATGTGAGGATAGTTAAATAGGGCCAGGATAAGGTATCGAAAGCCTTATTAACATCTAAAGAAAGAAACATTGTCTCCAGGGACCTTTCATGTGCTATATGTTGGATTTGGAGGAGTCGTCTAATGGCATCTCCTGCCTGTCTACAGGGGACGAATCCCACCTGATCCTTTTTTATCAGGCGCGGTAGAAAGGAATTCAGGTGATTGGCCAGAATTTTCATCAATATCTTCATGTCAATATTAATTAAAGAGATTGGCCGAAAATTTGCCCAGGAAGAATGGTCCTTATCTGGCTTAGGAATCATTACAATGTTGGCAATCAGCAAGTCTGGTGTAAATGGGTGACCGAGTTATACATAGCCGCTAGGTGTGGGGCCAGAACCTCTGCAAATTTTCGATAATACAAAGCAGTGAAACCATCCGGGCCTGGTCTTTTGCCCACTTTCAGTTCCTTAATGCACTGGAGAACCTCAGAGACCTGTATATCTCGGTCCATTAGGGAGATATGGGATTCAGATAGGGAAGGTAAAGATAACTCTTTTAAAAAAGCATTCAGGCCCTGTGTTGAAGAGTGATTTGGGGGGAGTAGAGTTTAGTAAGTCGGTGGCGGAATTCTTCCAAGATCCGCTGGCGGTTTCCCGTGAGGATGTTATGGCGGGTGCGCAAGGTTATGGGAGTAAATTTCTGGGTAAAGGTAAACAGTCTGTTAGCCAACTGCGCATTGGGTTTGTTTGCCTTAGCATACCATTTCTGGCAGGCCCAACGTAAGGTACGGTCCGCTTCGTCTGTTAGACATAGATCCAAGTCTGTACTGGCCTTGTCTAAAGATCTGCAGTTAGCAGGGGTGGGGGTTAATTTAAAGGCCACCGAGCGGTCCTCCAAGCTCTGCTCTAACTTGCGTCGGACCTGAATTCTTTCTCTTTTGCATTGAGACGCTATTCGAATAACGCGACCCCGGAGGACCGCTTTATAAGCCTCCCATAGTTTTATTAGGGATGAGACAGAACCTGCATTAAGTCTAAAGTATTCCACAGAAGCTTCTTGGATATCACTGAGGATCGGTTTGAAAGATAAAAGTGAATCATTCATCACCCAGGGAGCATGTTGTGGTTTGCTGAGTAGGGAACGACAAACAGTTAGAACAGGATCGTGGTCTGACCAAGGGACTGCTAGGATCGATACCGAGTCTATTAAAGGGAGATGTTTCCGTAACACAAACGAATGGTCGATTCTAGAGTGGAAGCAATGAGGATGGGAATAGTGGGTGTAGTCCCTGCCCATGGGATGAAACTCTCGCCATATGTCTACTAGGTCAGGTAGGGCCAGCAAGAACTTTTTTGCAGCAGGAGAGGGGGCTTTATGATCCGCCGGGTACTTATCAAGGGTAGGGTTGAGCGTCACATTAGAATCACCCGCCAACAGGAGGGTGCCTCTCTGGTGGACCTGTAACAAGGAACAGACATGAGACAGGAATGGGCCCGGATTGTCATTCCGGGCGTAAAAGGTCATAATAGTTACTTCATTGTCCTCAACAGAACCCTGCAAGAGAAGGTATCTGCCATTAGGGTCAGCTATCTGTTTATTACAGATAAATGGGACCGATTTTCGTATAGCTATAAGAACCCCTCTCTGCTTAGTAGGACCATTAGCTAAATAGACTTGGGGATAGTTTGCTGCAAAATATTTGGGGCAGGAAGAGGAAGAAAAGTGGGTTTCCTGTAAACAGGCTATGTCTATTTTTTGTTGCTTAAGGTATTTAAAAACCTTGACTCTTTTTTGGGGGGGAATTTATGCCCTGAACATTCAGGGACAGCCAGTGAAGGGTCATTGGGACTGAGATATAATGCTATGGATTACTCCATCCGCACACCCCAGGGACCTAGGGAAAGGTGAAAGGGGGAGGGAAAGAAAAGTGAGAGAAGAATAGTAAAAATAGGAAAGAACGTAAGGTATGAGAATACCAAGAAGAACTCGGATTAGAGTGTGTAGTGAGTACATTGACATATCACGCCGTGGGCAATAGGGCCCACAATGGGGTGGGACCATAGCCAAGACAAGTATCTTAGCCAGGTGCCAACTCATGGGGGGAGCAGTGGTCTGTCGGAACCACCGGCCTATAGTGAAGATAATTCAATCGAGTTAAATAAAATTGACATAAAGTTTAAACAATACTTAGAGATAGCATCAAAACAAGCAGCTTAAAATGAGTTACAGTATGAGAACCTCAGTGCGTTATCAGCATTTGAGGGTGTGATGCAGGAGTCCTCCCTGCCCCCCAGGGACGACAGTCACAAGACCATCCACCCCAGAAGGCGGGGCAAGACCCCACATCAAAGTCAAGGCGCCAGCCCTGTCACTCCACTGAACAGGAGTGAAGGGCCTCGGTGTGTGAACAAAACAAACAAACAACCTACATAGCAATCAGCGGAGGCGTGTCCCTAGCCTAAAACCATTTACCCCTCTCCCCCCACCCCAACAGGTCTTGAGAGTAATTGCCTATGCCTGATGAACCCTCTATTCCATGAGGGCCATCAGCAATGTAGAGGTGGTTTGGGGGGCAAACTAATGTCGGAGACCCATTAGGGAACCCCATGTGGGGTGGTCCATGCCCGAGACCGCCATCTCCCAGGTGGGGCCGTCTACAGTGGGGCAACGACCCCCCCAGCCAAGCAACAGTCAACTCGATAGGGCAAATGTACGGCAGGGGGACGTCCTCCAAAACAAGCTACTGGAATCCTCAAGTTAGGTTGGAAGTTAGAACAATAACAGTCAGTGACACACCGGGTTAAGCGGCCAAGAAAAGTGAACTGCACATCAAGGGAAGATGGGGGTTTTCAACCATTATTGGCTTGTTGGAATCGTTGGGCCTGCATGTCCCGCAGCACCTAGGATCCAGATTGTGATCTTTGTGATGCTTGAGAGGGTTTACGGGGAGGCCTAGAGGGGCCTGGTTTGGAATGTGAAGCCTGGGCATCAGGTTGAGACAGAGGTATGTCCAATTGCAGATCCTGGAGATGTTGTTTTAGGCCTGATGGTGAGGTGGCATGGAACTGGCGACCCTGGTGGGAGAAGGAAAGTTTAAAGGGGAACCCCCATCTGTACTTGATCTGATGGGATTGCAGAACTTGGAGATAAGGCTTGAGACCTCGACGCCTGCCAATGGTGACCGGCGAGAGGTCTGCGAATATTTGGAGGTGGTTGCCTTGGAAAGAGATATCCCGCTGCTCTCGGGCAGACTGTAAGAGTTTCTCCTTGGTCCTATAATAGTGGAATTTGATAATAACATTCCTTAGGGGGCATTCGGAGGGTTTAGGGGCCAGTGACCGGTGAATGCGGTCAAACTCCAGCCTGTCCACCGGGATCTTAGGGGCCAGTTCTTGAAAAAAAGCGGTGGCTGTTCCTTGCAGGTCAGTGATCATTTCAGGGATGCCGCGGATACGAAGGTTATCCCTGCAGGCCCTGTTTTCTGCGTCCTCTAACTTATCTCTGAGAGCATCCATTTCTGCGGACATTTTATCTACCTCCTCTTCATGGCCCTCCAACACAGTGGTGGCCAGGTCCATGCGGTGTTCCAATTGGTTTGTGTGGTGGCCTATCTCTTTAAGGCCATGGACCAAATCTGAGGAAAGCTTTCGGGAGGCAGCCGTTATCTCATCTCTAACAATACTGCGGAACTTGGCTAGCATGGCATCAGGGTCAGCAGGGTGAGGACTTACGTGATCCGTGGGGAACAGATGGAGGCTTTCAGCAGGAGATCCCTGTCCCAGATGAGAGAGCTGTGTATCATCATCAGGCTCTGGAGGTTCGGGCGCCATCTTAGATCTGCCTTTGCCTGGGGCTGGGGATTTGTTGCTGCTCTGCCGGTTTTTTAGCTTGTTTTTTGTAGAGTGGTACATCACCGCTTGAGGCTCCAGGTATTCCTCTATCCTGTGGGGTAGAGCGGTCCCCTCCTCGTGTCTTCTATTTCAGATTAGGCCGGGTAACGGTTTCCGACTGCGCTGAGCGGAGGAATCAGACGTCCATTACCTTCACTCGCGCGTATGCGCCCCTCTTAGGTAGCCATTTACATAGCAAGAGAAAGGGCTCTGTTAAACATGGTGGGGCCATTAGTCAGTAGTCCTGTGGGCCTATATAGTGTTTGTGAGGGGGTGATTATTAGGGCAGGTGGTACTTAAAGCTCTGTGAAGGGATGGCCACCCGAGTATCAGGAAAGAAATTTGTTTGAGAGTCTCTGGAGTACCAAGATGGCCGCCGACCTCCAGGGTTAGGCCAGAGCCGCGGATTTTCCTAAGGTGCGGCCGCCAGATGTGCAAGATCCACTCCGTTGAGGCCAAAAACCCCCAGCCAAGGACAGGTACAGTTTCACAGGAGGGCGGGTACCTCAAGGAATGTCTTCCACGGGGTGATGTTACTCACTGTGACCCAGGAGGGATCTGAGCTGTAGCTGAGTCCAGAGGCCTCTAGAGAACATCCGGCCGGGTCAGTAATAGGAGGTTTCTCTCTCAATCTTCCGGCTGGCACTCTGCCAAATGTCCTCCGGAGGCAGGTTAGTCCACAGCCGAAGTCTGGGCACTTGTTCTCTCCGCGGATCACGGCTGTCAGAGGCAAAAGAACGCTGGGCGGTCTGTAGGCCCCAAGATGGCGGGGGCCGCCGCGTTGTGCAGTCCGCCGCCGATCTGGGCCCAGCTAGCCACAAAGCACACTAGCCCCCTGGAACAAAATAGGGAAGATCCAGGCACAAAGGGAGGCGATCCAGGGATTCACCAGGGCAAGGATGAGCGGCAGATGGTGGTGGATTAGCTCTGGGTATGGAGAGCTCAGTGTCTGCACGTCTTCCCAGTTTCACGTCCAGGACACGCCCCCCCAAATTACATTTTTATCATTGTTTTCACACAAATAGAGCTTTTCTTTGGTGATATTTATTCACCGCTGGGGTTTATTTTTTTACGCTACAAATAAAAAAAGACTGAAAATTTTCAAGAAAAAAAGCATTTTTCTTAGTTTCTGTTAAAACATTTTGCAAATAAGTAATTTCTTTTGATACATTTTGACCAAAAATGATGCTGCTACATTTCTTTGGTAAAAATAACCCAAATCAGTGTTTATTTGGTGTTGGCAGTGATGGGGACAGACAGATGTTTTATGGGGACACAGACATGTGCATGGGGACAGGGGTGACAGTGGTGCTTGGTGTACTGTTTGTGGGGTGAAGTGTAACAGCTCTCTGTGTAAAATCATTCTCGCACAGAGAGCTGTCACAGATCTACAGTTTCTCCCCCCTGCACTGAGCTCGGCGGGGAGAACTGTCACAGAGACATGCGTCTCTGTTTACATTATGACGGCTGTGATTGGACACAGCCGTCACGTGATCAGGAGGGCCGATCACAGCCCCCATATCCCGATCTCTGCTCAGCTGGATTCTGTGATCATAATGATCACAGGATCAAGCCGCAGCGCGCCTTGTGGCCGTGCTGTGAGCAATCGCTCTGAGGGACGTTCCTGAATGTCCACTCAGGACAAGGAAATGACCACCCGGCCGTTTATGTGCAGTGGCCGGGTGGGAGGTGGTTAATGTACAGAGAGAAAGAGGTGGAGCTCTAAGAAGAAAAGGTTGGGCCTAAAGAGGAAAGGATGTGGTTTACAGATGACAGGGCGGGTCTTACACAGGAAGGGCCATGGCATTGACAGGAAAGGGTGGGTCGTATTTAAATTAGGGAGTGCACAAGTTTAGGCAGGCCTAGGGCAGCACAAAACCTAAATACACCACTGCCCGGAGCTCAGAGTCACCCACCGTCTCCGGAATTCCTCTGAAGCGTAGGTTTTGTCTTCTTTCTCTGTTCTCTAAGTCTTCTTGTTGTAATTGCAGTTGAGAAACTGAGAGGCATAAGGTATGATTTTCCTCCTCGATCGCTTGTACATAGTTTATCATCTCATCGAATTTGCTCTCCAGGGTGTCTGTGCGATCACCAATTTGGGTTATTTCCCCTCTCAATTCGGCAGCTAGTTTGCTTACCTCCGCCGAGACATTGCACATGATTTGTTGATGTAGAAGTTGCAGTTTGGTGTCCAAAATGTCAGGGGTAAGAGTCATACTTGAAGGTGGAAAATTAGGAGTTTGATTCTGAGAGCTAGGTAGAGGGGGATTGTTAGCATCTTCCGAATCCAGGGAAGGGTCTAGTAGGGCAAAAGAATTTGCGGAGGGATTAGAGGAAGGAGGTTGCGGTCTAGTAACGTAACGTTCCATGTTTGGTTCCTCCCGTGGCCCACTCTGTGGTTTATAGTATTGTTGCTGTTGGCCAACTTTGCCCATGAGATGTGTAGAAAATTTAGTGATCGAACAGTCAGGCTTACCTCCGACAATGTAGAAAGCTAGAATACATTCACAGAGGTTTTGGTGAGCAAACAGGGACCCTGGGTTTATTTAGACAGTATCCATCTTATAGGTATATTGTGCCTCATTTGAATTAACAGAACCACCAGTTTACAGCTCCACCTCCCCTCACCATCAGCAAGAGAGGAGGGAGACAGTCTCTGCAAGTCCAAATGCCTTATGAGGGTTCGGGCAGCCGAAGGAGCAAAGGGGATAACTGTAGGGTGTATTATGGAGTCCCAAGATGGCCACCGGCTTCCAGGAGTAGGCCAAAGCCGCAGTCTATCCTAAGAGATGGCCGCCGGGTGAGTGAATACAGCCGCCTCTAATCCCCAGATCCCCTCCGGGACAGGCAATGGTAGAGGACTGGGTAATCTAATGCCCCCCGGGGACTCGACTGCAAATGGTTGCCCAGTATGGGCTACTCACTGTGTCCCAGGGGAGCGTCCGCAACCAAGTCCGCAGGCCACAACAGAGTGGAAGGCTGCAGGATGCCGAGGCAGACTGTCGGAGGTACTCCCATGGCTTCTCCGAGCTGATGGGCCGTCCCGTGTGTTCCTCAGAGGTATGGATAGATTGTCTGTCTACCCTCCAGATCGTGAGTCCAGGCAGCAGGGATCGCAAGTCAACCTGTAGGCCCCAAGATGGCGGAGGGCCTCGATGATCTGGAGGAAGCCTCAATAAAGAAGGGAATCTGGTCGGTAAAGTCCCAAATAAGCACCGGGATCAGAGCAGCAGGGGACTGGGGTCAGAAATATGTTTTCTGCGGCTGCGACAGTGCAGAATAAGGCAGCAGATGGCACTAGATTGGTGCGGGGTATGAGGAGCTGAGCTCGTCTCTCCAAGTTTACAACCACTTTAAAGACTTAGACCACTACACTTTCAATACAGGGCATCCAGAATAGAGTGGGTTACACTATGGATAGAGAGTTCCAGGCATATAATGTATGCGTAGGTAAGTGGGAAGGGTGCGAAATATCAGAATGGTAGGGAAAGGTACCACCTTTTAGAATCCATGTGGTCTCTGAAAAACAGGCGGCAACTTTAACCCATACCAACCCAATCAAACCAACACAAATATCCTTTAAATTTTGAAAAGTTAAGGCTCAGTGGTTGGTAACTAAAGTTTTAGCAAAATATTTTTCACCATCCCACCATACATACACCCTAAAAGCCATTTAACTGTTGCTCAGCACAAAATATACGGATATATGCATTTACAGATTGTAAATACTAGTTATTAAATGGACACACTGGCTTAAACTGTTTTATAAGACAATACAGAGAGATTTTTCTTATTGTACATAGAAAATCTCAGCTGCATCCCTGTAGAACATTCACATACAAGCTATTGATATTATGCCATATTGCATTAATATCACAGAACTAACTCACAGCCAAATGAAACCCTAAATTCCTTAAAGCAACAAGGTAACAACAAGCTGCCACTTTGCTTTATTTTAGTACTTCTGAATGATTTCCCTCTGGACAAACTAGAAACATTAAAATGACGGCTTGAGAAACAGGGTTTGACAGGCAACAAGGTTAGTACAGAAACAAGAGATTTATAGTATGGGTGGGTCAGTGTGCTACAAATTCTATGATACTGGAATATTTACAGGATGTAAAGTTTTATCTCAGAAATGTGTCCTCTTATCTACACATGAGTAATGATTATATTTTATTTGTTGATGCCTTCAGAATATCAATAAATTATTTAGCTCTGCAAGTGGTTAATGAAACCAACTTATACTACAGCATAAGAAAGGAGGGACAAAGACAATGATGAGATGACTAGAAGATTTTTTTAAGCATAGATTGGATTTAGTAGGAGGAGTGGATTAGACAGTAGGTAGTATTAGGCTACTTTTACACTGAGGCGTTTACGCTTGAAAAGCGCCTCTTCTGCAGCCCCAGTGTGAAAGCCCAAGTGTTTTCACACTGGGGCTGTGTGCTTGCAGGACAGGAAAAAAAGCCCTGCAAGCAGCATCTTTAGGGGGGTGGGGAAGCGATGTATACGTCGCTCCTCCACCGCCCCTGCCATTGAAATAAATGGGCACCTGCAAGCAATTTCGGGGGCGATTTGGCAGACGTGTCTATTCAAATCACCCCCAAAGTCACCAAAAGTAGTACAGGAACCGCAAAGTTGGCGTCACACCGTTTCGGCCGTTGTCGGCAATAGCCGGCAATTTGACATGTCTATGTGAACGTGGGCTAAAACCATAAAGAGATTCTAACCTAAAATGTATCTGAATTTGGGTATTAAAACTTATGTCAATACATGTATACTTGTTATTGTCGTGTGTAAAATAGGGATGAGCTCTGGGTTCGGTCTGAGTTTGGACTGTATTTCAGTTGTTTGGAGGTTTATATTCAATCCAATGATGGGTTGTTGTTGTTTTTTTTGCAATGCATTATGGGACCCTTGACAGGGCAATTCCCACCAAATGTCCCACAAAGCACTGTAAAAAACATCATTAGCCAGATGATGTTTCTTTGGTTCAAATCCCAGCCTTCACACTATAAAAGGCTGTGCTCTCAGCAGCCCTTTGCCGGTGCATTGGAGTTTAATGAGGGTGATAGACAGCATGAGACTGAGACAATGCTTTTTGAGAGAGAGAGGTTACTAGTGTGTAGGTACTGTGTTGCTATTGTATAATAGGTAGTTACTACAGCACTCTGCAGTGCTGCTATACACAGTACTATCTTCAGTGCTGTATAGTCAGTAAATTGTAGTTTGTGGGGCTAGGGAGAGTGAAGTTTAAGCCTACCTATATTCACTGTGATTTGAATATTCTTATTTTAAGTCTGCCCTCCTACCTATCAAATGTATAACTAGCCAGCATGTATTGTTATTTTCAACACACAAAATAAATTCTTAGAGATATTAACAAAAGTGCAACACTCTACTTTATCATCATATTATAGCATATACATAAAAAATCCCTCATATAAAACATACAGTATATAGATATATAGATGCACACATATGCAACAAAATGAATGTCCAGTGCACATAAATTAATAAAGCCCCACTGTATATGGTATTATATCCAGCCAAGCTCAAATGAAGAGGTCACATGATGTAACACGTAGGATGGTGCTTCAGGTAACATCACTGTGCTACCTCCAAGAAGTGATTACTGAGTAGGGATGAGCCAAACACCCCCCTGTTCGGTTCACACTAGAACATGCGAACATGTGCAGGATGAAAAAATTAGTTTAGTTTAGTTTAGTTTCGATTAGTTATTTAACTAAATTTGTTTAGTTAAATTAGTTGCATTTGTTACATTCGTTTTCGGGATTCGTTTAGTTTCTTATTCGAATTTGAAAAAATTCTACCGCATTCGAAAAAAACGATCAAATTCTATTTCTGTATAACCATTTTCCGAAATTTGAATAGAATGAATTTGCATTCAAATAGAAAAGATTAGAATAAAATAGAAAATAATAGAAAAGAATAGCACAGAAAAACCATAGACCAGCATAGAAAAAATTATATATATATATATATATATATATATATATATATATATATATATATGTATGTGTGTGTGTGTGTGTGTGTGTATATATATATATATATATATATATATATATATATATATATATATATATATAAAAACGTCTTCCAAAATTCGAATTTCGTATAAAATGAATTTGAATAGAAAAGATTAGAAATAGAGTAGAAAAGAATAGACTAGGAAAACAATAGAACAGAAAAGAATAAAACATAATAAATATATATATACAAATTCATTCTCGAATTTTGTCAAGAATGAATTCAAATTTGAATAGAAAAGTTTAGAATAGAAAAGAATAGCATAGAAAAACAATGGAACAGAATAGAAAAAAAAAGATTATATATATATATATATATATATATATATATATATATATATATATATATATATATATATATATAAAACATCTTCCGAAATTCGAATTTCATGTAGACTGAAATCAAGTCTGAATAGAAAAGATTAGAATAGAATAGAAAATAATAGAAACGAATAGAATAGAAAACAATAGAGCAGAATAGAAAAAAATATTATATATATATATATATATAGAGAGAGAGAGAGAGAGAGAGAGAGAGAGAGAGAGAGAGAGAGAGATTGAAGTGTAGAGGAGAACCACACACAGCTTTCAATCTAGTGTCAGCAAACAGGTCCTCCCACCGACCTTGTATATATAAAAATAAAGTTCAGATGTGTTCTGACTGATCTAAGGAAGGGTGCGAACAAATCAGCCTGAAACGTAATCTTTGTCTGAACAGATGATTGTAATGATTTTGTTTGGAATGACTCTACTTGCTTTGTAATCTTTTTCTAAAGATTTGATGGAATAAAGCAACAAATTTTTAAGTGCAGCAACCTTTGGAACTATATATATATATATATATATATATATATATATATATATATATATATATATATATATATATATTATTCTATTGTTTTTCTAGTCTCTTTTCTATTATTTTCTTTTCTATTCTAATCTTTTCTATTCAAATTCGATTCATTTCTATATGACATTCGAATTTCTAGTCTATTCTTTTCTATTCTTTTCTATTCAAATCTTTTCTATTCTAATTCAAATTCATTCTATCCGAAATTCGATCTTCAGAAGCCATGTTCCGAAATTCGAATTTCGCATAGAATGAATTCGAATTTGAATAGAAAAGACTATTATAGAATAGAAAATAATAGAAAAGAAAAGAAAAGCACAGAAAAACAATAAAACAGAATTAAAAAAAATATTATATATATGTATTCTATTGCTTTATGATTTTATATTCTATTGTATTGTATTTTTTAGAAAATTGATTTCTATTGTTTTCAAATTCGATTCAAATTTGTTTTCAAATTCGATTATGTTTTCGAATTCGATTCGAATATGTTTTCGACTTCGACTCGAATATGTTTTCGACTTCGATTCGAATATGTTTTTGAATTCGATTCTAATTTGTTTTCGAAATCGATTCGAATTTGTTCGCTTTTTTTGGATTTGTTTAAATTCATCACTTTTGTAATTCAGAAATTCGGATGCAAAAATACGGCGTGGGGTCCCCCCAAAAATCCATACCAGACCCTTATCCGAGCAGGAAAAGAGGGGGGGACGAGAGAGCGCCCCCCCTCCTGAACCGTACCAGACCACATGCCCTCAACATTGGGAGGGTGCTTTGGGGTAGCCCCCAAAACACCTTGTCCCCATGTTGATGAGGACAAGGGCCTCATCCCCACAACCCACAGCCGGTGGTTGTGGGGGTCTACGGGTGGGGGGCTTATCGGAATCTGGAAGCCCCCTTTAACAAGGGGACCCCCAGATCCCGGCCCTCCCCCCTGTGTGAAATGGTAGGGGGGTACAGAAGTACCCCTACCATTTCACTAAAAAACTGTCAAAAATGTTAAAAATGACAAGAGACAGTTTTTGACAATTCCTTTATTTAAATGCTTCTTCTTTCTTCTATCTTCCTTCATCTTCTTCTTCTTCTGGTTCTTCTGGCTCTTCTGGTTCTTCCTCCGGCATTCTCGTCCAGCATCTCCTCCGCGGCTCCCACTCTTCTCTTCATCTTCTTCTCTTCTTCATCTTCTTCTTCATCTTCTTCTTTTCTTCTCTGCTTCTCTTCTTCATCTTCTCCGGGCCGCTCCACATCCATGCTGGCATGGAGGGAGGCTCCCGCTGTGTGACGGTGTCTCCTCTTCTGACAGTTCTTAAATAATGGTGGGCGGGGCCACCCGGTGACCCCGCCCCCCTCTGGTGCACAGGGACATGACGGGACTTCCCTATGGCATTCCCCGGGACGTCACAGGGAAGTCCCGTCAAGTCACCGTGCGCCAGAGGGGGGCGGGGTCACCGGATGGCCCCGCCCCCATTATTTAAGAACCGTCAGATGAGGAGACGCCGTCACACAGCGGGAGCCTCCCTCCATGCCAGCATGGATGCGGAGCGGCCCGGAGAAGAAAATGAAGAAGAGAAGCAGATGAAGAAGAAGATGAAGAAGAGAAGAAGATGAAGAGAAGAGTGGGAGCCTCCCCCCATGCCATGGGTGCCCGAGTAGAAGAAGATAGAAGACGCCGCGGAGCAGATGCTGGACGAGAACGCCAGAGGAAGAACCAGAAGAGCCAGAAGAACCAGAAGAAGAAGAAGAAGATGAAGGAAGATAGAAGAAAGAAGAAGCATTTAAATAAAGGAATTGTCAAAAACTGTCTCTTGTCATTTTTAACATTTTTGACAGTTTTTTAGTGAAATGGTATGGGTACTTTTGTACCCCCTTACCATTTCACACAGTGGGGGCCGGGATCTGGGGGTCCCCTTGTTAAAGGGGGCTTCCAGATTCCGATAAGCCCCCCACCCGCAGACCCCCACAACCACCGGCCAGGGTTGTGGGGATGAGGCCCTTGTCCTCATCAATATGGGGACAAGGTGTTTTGGGGGGCTACCCCAAAGCACCCTCCCAATGTTGAGGGCATGTGGCTTGGTACGGTGCAATCTAACACATTATATGAGCTGAATAAATTATTTAAAACGTATCACACTATGGAGCCCTGTTTCTTCCATAGGAGGATATACTGAAGGATACTTCACTGCTGGAGCGGGAGACCCTGAGTACCCAAAAACATCATATCGCTGCCTGATACTATATGCCTACTACCCCTGCAGGGGTGCAGGGAGCTGGTGAGTGGGGATCTTTGAGGGGGAGCACCGCAAGTCACTGGATTTGAGCAGCTGTCTTCACGAAAGTCACTTACCACAAACGTTTTGTTCTTATCTTTTGTTGTTTTTTTGCTGGACTCTGATACACCCAATTTTTTCACCATTTTTTCACTAATCTTTAGGGGTTTTTTATATCTTTTTTACATCTTTTTTACATTGTATGTCTAAGTTGGGACACCTATGATACATATATTTATATTTACTAGTTTTTTCACCTTATATAATTTTTTGCACTCACTTGTGGATTAACATAGGATTTAGATTAATGCCATTTTTAGTGGATCGCACACTGCTTTTTAGAAGGGGGATTCCTTTGGACTGATTCCTCTCCATGGCACAGACTGTGGTGTTTTAATTTTTAATTTTTCTGTCATTTTTTACTGTCATTTATTATTTTCTACAAAGTGTCACTTATTAATTTGTGATGGTCAGCCACATGGTGCACACTTTTATGCAGGTTATGAGATTGACACGATAGCACAGTCCACTCCGTATAGTGTTGGACACTCACATTCACTGTCCAATGAATTTGAGTGATCTAGGGCTTGCACTAAGCACATAAATTTTATTTTATCTACATTTATCTTTGGGGTTCATATATTAATTAAGGTACCCTGGTAAGGTAGCGCCACCCACCCCTAATTAACATTACTTCTAACTCACTACTTGATACCTGGTGAGAACATAATCCTGCAAGAAGACAGTATACACATTACTCTCATCCTCATAAACAATTTTCCCATATAGATCATCTTTTCGTTCCAGTTAGCACCTCCGCATTCATTCTGAACTCCAATATTACACCTTGTACTTGGTCAGACCATAACCCAATCAGAACAACTCTCTCCTCATTGGTTCCGAAACCCAATCATAAAACATGATGCATAAATGACAGGCTTTTAGCGAATTCTGCATTTAGATTAAACTTGGAGGAAGCCATAAAAGACTATCTTACTCACAACAAGGCCTCTGATACGGATCCTTTAACTCTGTGGTAAGCTCTCAAACCCTATGTTAGAGGGGTCTGTATTAGTCAAGCATCTCATATACGTAAGCAAAAACAACAACTTCACAAACACCTAGAGGAAGCATTTTACAAAGCTTTTGAAACATTTCAAGCTTCACCATCCCCACATAATAAATTAAATTATGATAAATCACGCACAGAACTTGACCTTTTTTTAACAGAATCAGCTGAGAAAACTTTACACAAAACTAAACACACCTTTTACATGCAAACTAACATGCCAACTACATTTCTGGCTTTAGCACTACGAAAGATGAATTACACCCCGAAACCTATCCGCCTAAAAATTGCTAAAGATAACTATACTAGCGACCCACTGAAAATCCTTAACAGATTCAAGAAAAAACTAACAGAACTATACAAAGAAACTAAAATGTTAAACCAATCACACCTAAACAATCTCTTATCTACGATTCACCTTCCTTAACTCTCTCAAACTCAACAAGACTTACTAGAGAAACCTATTACTGAGATAGAAATACGAGGGCAGGAGGCGGAGCCTAGCGGAGCAGACATGCATTGTTAGAGCTCCACACCGCTGAGGAGAGAAGAGAAGGACAAAGCGGAGCCTGCAGGCTCAAAAGGTATCCATTTGAACCTTTTTGCCCCAGGGAACAAACTGTGAAAGTTTGGGCAGGAAATATGGTACTGGGAGGAAACCGTGGCAGAAATAAAAATCACCTCACAAAGAGCTCACAGGCACTCACTGCAGCTGAAGCAGCTCCAGTCACCTCACAAGATACAGCATCAGGGCGCTCTCACAGACAGAAAATGTCACAGCAAGACTCTCCATTTGAGTCAGATACAGAACAAATCCTCTCACAAACTTCTCCACAAGCCTCCTCAGTATCCCCAGTAATATTATTACAATTTGAAAAGATGCTTCATAAGGCTTTAAAACAAACCTCAGACCAAATAACAAAAAGCCTAACCAAAGAAATAAGAGAGCTGGGAAACCGCACCGCAGCCTTAGAAATAAAAATGGATGAAATTGAAATTACAACCCAAGAAAATATAACAGAATTGGAACAATTAAAAAAGGAGAATTTAATACTTCAAACTAAGCTTGAAGATTACGAAAATAGAGCCAGACGTTCAAACTTACGCATAAGGGGAATACCTGAAACTGTGACAGACCTGCAATCTACTATTACTGCTCTATTACAAGAACTAAAGCCAGATATCCCTATTGAACGTTTAGAACTGGACAGAGTACACAGAGCCCTCACAGCCAAAAAGAAAGATGGACCCCCACGTGATATAATCACAAAATTTCATTATTACAGAACGAAAGAACAAATACTAATTGCTGCAAGAGAAAAAAAGGAACTTAATTTTCAAGGACACAATTATCAAATTTTTGCTGACCTATCCCAACTTACTATTACTAAAAGACGATCCATGAAACCCCAACTAATGGAACTGAAACGCCACAACATTATGTATCAATGGGGCTTCCCCTTTTCAGTCAGATTTAACTACCAAGGTACAATTTACAGAAGCAGATCAGCAGATGAACTACAACAAACCCTTTTAAAGTTAAATCTGACAGAACCCACAAGCAGCAACACTCCCACACGCAGAAGAATGGCATCATCTTCACCTTCAGGCAGCACCCAGAAAATTTCAGAACAAAATGGGAATCATCATTCTCACAAAAGAGGCCGTTATGCCACATCATCCATGGACCAAGAAGTTTCAATGGACTGACATCCTAATTCCTGATATCTCTTCATTTATTATACTAAGAGATGGTTCTCTATAAAAAAACCTATATTTATAACTGAATGTAACTGCATTCTGATAGTCACACACTGTGTGGGATCATGTTACATTCCAGTTATATTTCTTATTACTTCTGATTCATATAGCCTTAGAATATATAAGTGAAATAAGGAAATTCTTGTTCAGTTATATATTATCAGGTAATAACAATAGATTTATTACTTTTTAGGACAAATATGTTCAATAATCCAGAAGTAATGGAAGCTTTTTCTTTCTTTTCTTAAAACAAATATATTATTACCTAACTAGTTCCTAGAATTATGTTTTTGTTTATTCTAATCTGAAGCAATACAACCTCAATTTTATGAGTTAACATATCTAAACAGTTACGTATGAATAAAATATGTAATTGTTTACTCTAAAAGGGTTAAAATCCCAAAATAATTCAAACTATCTTCATCAATACCAAAGTTATTAACAGTACCTTTCTAACTGAATTATTTAGCCTAGGGCAAGACTAACCATATACAACCACCCTGGAATAAATAATTTCAACAAAAACTATATTCTGCACTCCAATTAATGAAACGTCATTTTGATGTCTTTTGACATAGCACTTCTCTCCTGTAAGCGGAAGATCCGTGTACCCCCATTAGCCCTCCTCATTCTCCCAACCATATTATGTGGGAGTGTGACGAAGGCACTTATTCCCCTGAGAGAGATATTTATTCTCTTTCTCGGGTAAATTGTGATTACTTGCAAAAAATAATTTATACAATGTATCATCTAATCTCATATGTTTTTTGTTTACTCTTTACTCCAGAATTCACTGGTTTCTTTTCTATCTATTCATCTCTTCAGTCCACACAGGTTGATCTGTGCAGTCAGCTCTGCATAACAAAAAGTAAGTAAAAACTATTTGATCTATTGCCATGGCACCACTGAATATACTTTCCCTGAATGTTCAGGGAATAAATGTCCCTCAAAAAAGGACCAAAGCCTTCCGTACTTTCCATAACAAGAAGGCTCACATAGTATGCCTCCAAGAAACACACTTCACCAAAGATTCTACTCCAAAATATATTTCTCCTTTTTATCAACAAATTTACACGGCTTCTGCCTGTACCAAGCAAAGGGGAACTCTAATTGCATTTCACCGATCCACACCATTCACCTTATCATCAGAAATTAAAGACCCAGAAGGTAGATACCTGATACTCATGGGTTATATAATGGATACAGCAATCACTGTGATTTCCTACTACGCTCCTAACAAACAACCTACACCATTCCTCTCACATATATTACAAGTGATTAATACACACAAAATAGGAACAGTGATAATGTGTGGGGATTCGAACCAGGTCCTCCTCCCATTTCTAGATAAATCACCTTTTACACCATCCAAAATAACCTCTAGATTACCTTTTTCTCAACTTCTTTCCAAATACAATCTGGTAGATTCGTGGAGAGAAAGTAACCCAATGAAAAAGAAATTCACTTATTTCTCGCACCCTCATCAAACCTTCACCAGAATAGATCATATTTTTCTAACAATAGGAATGATACCAGAAATTATTGCATCAGATATAATTCCGATTCCGTGGTCTGACCATAATGCAGTATACACTACTATAGCCTCAGCCATACCAAAAGCGCATGACCCAACGTGGTACTTACCGGACATAATGCTCAAACACCCACTACATCAGATGGCCATTGAACAAGCTTTAAAGGAATACATATCAATTAATAATACAACAGACATCTCCCCAATAACACTGTGGGAAGCTCATAAGCCTGTCTTGCGTGGTACAATACAAAGACAAATGGCACTATTTAAACGGGAACGCAAAAATCTAGCAAAAAAACTAGAACTCAATTTTAATGCAGCCCACATATCATTTCAAGATAATCCATCTCAGAGTACAAAATCTCATCTGGAAAAATCTAGATTGGAATACGATCTATTTCTCACTGAGTCAGTTGATAAATCCCTCAAATGCTCCAAACACAATTTCTACATGAATACAAACAAACCAGGTACATATTTGGCTCGGGCATTAAATTCAACTAATAAATCTTTCAAACCAATACGTTTGAAATTATCAAAAAATGTTTACACTTGTAATCCAGTTAAAATAGTCCATAAATTTCACTCACATCTCGCAACTTTATACAAGACAAACAATGAATTTAATCCTACAGAGGCTGAATCCTTCTTCTCAAAAATAACCTTACCTGAGTTATCTCAGAATCAAAAAAGCAGTTTGGATGAGCCTATAACTATAGATGAAGTTGCTAACGCCATAAAAGACCTAAAACTTAACAAAAGACCAGGCCCAGACGGCTACTCGGCTTTATACTATAAAACATTCTCAGAAATACTCTCTCCCATTCTCACTGAAACTTTTAACAAACTTCTAGATGGACATTCTTTTCGGCAAGAAACACTAATGGCAATTGTTTGTATGATCCCAAAACCCCTTTCTGATGATACTTCCTGTGTGAATTATCGGCCTATCTCTCTGTTAAACCTCGATATTAAATTATTAGCAAAAATAATAGCAAAACGCCTCAATAGCATTATAGGAAAATTAATACATAGAGACCAAGTAGGCTTCATGCCAAATAGACAGGCAGGCGATAATATACGCAGGGCAGTGTTATTGGCACATATTGCTAAAAAACGGAAAATCCCTTTATGTTTTCTATCTCTCGATATTAAGAGGGCATTTGACACAGTATCCTGGCAATATATGCAATATTCATTACAAAAATGGGGTTTTGGACCCCACTTTTTAACATGGATCAAAGCATTATATAATAAACCCAAAGCCTATATAAAATATGCTGGATACAAATCTGAAGCCTTTAATATCGAAAGAGGTACCCGACAGGGTTGCCCATTATCTCCCTTATTATTTGCCCTTATACTCGAACCCATGGCCCAATACATCAGAACAAACCAAACTATAACTGGCATTGAAGTAGGAGGTATTACACACAAATTATGTATATTTGCAGACGATATATTACTTTTTCTATCATCACCACAGGTCTCTGGTCCTAACTTAATACCAGCTCTTGATGGGTTTGCAGCCCTATCCGGCCTTATGATTAATCCTAAGAAATGCCTAGTGCTTAATATTTCACTCACAAACATGGAATTGATCCCGGCTAGGGCTGCACTCCCATTCACATGGGCAGAAAAATCGATCCCATATCTTGGAATTCATTTAACAGCATCTCATTCTGACTTATTCTCAACCAATTATCCTCCTGTATTAAGACAGATCACAAATCTAATAAAACAATGGTCGCAACTTCCTTTATCCTGGATAGGGAAGATTAATGCAATCAAAATGACTATTCTACCCAAATTGCTTTATCTATTCAGAGTCCTCCCTATTCCAATTCCTTCCTATTTTTTGAGAATAGTACAAAAAAGAGCAACTTCGCTTATATGGGGCTCTTCTAAACCACGTATACCTATACACACACTACATCTTCCCAAAAATAAAGGAGGCCTGGGATACCCTAATTTTACTAACTACTACAGAGCAGCACATTTGGCCAGTCTGTCCAAATACCATGCAAAACAGGAAATCCCATTATGGGTATTTATAGAGGCTTCAGAAAATGACCCTCTATTAATATCAAATTTATTATGGCTTGATCCTAAAGACCGCTTTAAAATTCATAATCCCATAACTAAACACTTCTTATCTCTCTGGGATAAACTAAAAACCAAATATCAGTTACAATCTCCACACAATCCTCTCCTTTCTTTTATCAGAAATCCGGCCTTTTATCCGGCATGGATCTACCCAAATTCTTTTAAAGCTTGGACAACATCAGGCATTCAGACACTAAATGACTTCATAGCATCTAAATCATTCCTTTCATTCCCATCGCTTAGAGAAAAATATGATCTACCAAACTCTGAGATATTTAGATATCTCCAAATCAAAAATTTCTATACACCATTCCTAAAGGGGGATACACCATTATCCCAATTATCCATTTTTGAATCAATCTGTACAAAAGATCCATTTGCTAAAGGTACAATTTCATCACTTTATAATCAATTATATGGAGTAGCAAATCTTAATAGACCCTCTTACGTTCAGAGGTGGGAGGAGGACCTGGGACGAACTTTAGAAGACACGGACTGGTCTAACATATGGCTCACATCTAAGTCATCTTCACCCAACATCTTAGCACTGGAGACAAATTATAAAGTCCTAACTCGCTGGTACCTTGTACCCGCTAGAGTGGCAAAATATTCACCTAATACCTCAGCTCTTTGTTTTCGAGGATGCCCAGAAATAGGCACATATTTACACATATGGTGGACATGCCCAGTAATCCAAACCTTCTGGAAGGAAGTCTTCGTGATTGCCTCTAAAATATTTAAAAAAATAATACAACCAGATCCATATTTAACTTTACTTAATCTAAAACCGGAATGGTTAACACTCTCTCAATTCAAACTTATGATCCAACTAATAACGGCTGCAAAACAAACAGTGGCCAAGGCATGGAAATCTCCTACATTGATACTAGCAGAAACAATTCACAGAATGAATAATACAATGTCCCATGCTAAGATGGTAGCCATCGATCAAAATCAAATTCCAAAATTTGAAAAACTTTGGCATCCTTGGATAAAACAACAGTTCCTGTCAAACTTCAATGACTCTGTCCTGTTGCCATGGTAACAGATTAAATGACTTACAGAGACACCCATTCTAAGGCTTCAAAGAGAACTAAAAAGAATAATAAACTGACGAGCGGGACAACCTTGTGGACCATACCTCTACCTTTCAACCCTTTTTCTTCTTTCTCTTTCCTTTTCTCCACCTTACGATTAAAGCTCATTATCAGAATTTATTTGACCTATATACACTCTACTTGTAAACAATATGTATAGTAGGTATAAATCATTTAAATACCTACAAAAGTAACTAAGGAAATGATATATATCTTTAATTTAGGTTTACGTGAACCCAATGTTTAATATTTGAAATTTCATGATATTTACCTATATAAACCCTACTGTAAAACAATGAGCTTACTTTATAGATCCTTGTAAACTTACTTTATGTATCTTTATAACATTGTATACTCAATAAACTTCTTTTGACAAGGAGATAGAAATACAAACTGCCATTAAATCACTTAAACTTTGCAAACCCCCTGGTGTTGATGGTTTATCAGCCACTTACTACAAACTATTTACTTCACTATTGTCACCCCTCATGGTTGATGCCTTTGACTTTCTTCTTAATGATCACTATTTCTGTACAGAATCACTTACCGCCTCCATCTCCATGATCCCTAAGCCCAATACAGATGACACTTCTTGGGCTAGTTACAGACCAATATTTATCCTTAACAGTGATATCAAAATTTTAGCCAAGATTCTCTCTTCCAGACTCAATCCTATAATCGGTTATTTGATACATAAGGATCAAACTGGATTTATTCCCTCAAGACAAGAAGCCGACAATATCCGCTGAGCCACAATTCTAGCTCATATAGCACGTTCCCGCCGTATTCCTTCATGTTTCCTTTCATTAGACATATGAAAGGCATTTGACACCCTATCATGGCCTAATCTACATTCTATTCTTAACCAATGGGGATTCGGTCCACATTTCCTCAGATGGATCACTACCTTATACCATAATCCGAAAGCACATATTGCATACTCAGGATTTAAATCTGATTCTTTTAATATAGAAAGAGGAACCAGACAAGGTTGCCTCCTTTTCCCTCGTTTTGCTTTAGCAATAGAACCCCTAGCCCAACTTATTAGAAGTAACCCAAACATTAAAGGTCTAGAACTTGGCGGCTACCATCATAAATTATGCGTTTGCGGACGATGTCCTAATATTTTTAACATCCCCTATAATATCAGCACCATCTCTTCTTGATATTCTCTCAAAATTTGAACAAGTATCGGGCCTCCCAGTTAATCTACACAAATGAAAAGCCCTAAATATTTCACTACCTCCTGATCTTCACACCCAATTAATTCATTCCTTACCATTTGCATGGTCACCAATTTCTATATCCTATTTGGGAGTCGACTTTACGTCTAACCCAATGGATCTATATGCTACTAACTACCCGCCAATGCTATCGCAACTCTCTAAACTCCTCTCAAACTGGTCAAATTTACCTCTGTCATGGATGGGTAGGATTGCAGCGATAAAAATGTCTATATTTCCAAAAATGTTATATCTATTCAGGGTTCTTCCTATCGCTGTCCCAGCACATTTCTTATGTATCTTACAATGGAAAACTTTACAATACATTTGGGGCAATGCCAAACCTCGATTACCTAAACCTACCCTGTATTCCCTCAGAATCCGAGGGGGTCTGGGTGTACCAGACTTTACCAAATACTATTATGCAGCACAACTGTCACAATTAACTAAATACCATGCTACATCTGAAATTCCACTATGGGTGGCATTGGAATCAGTTGACTGTGATCCTCTTTCTACAGCAAATCTTTTATGGCTTTCTCCATCACAACGTCAGAAGCTTACTAATCCAATTACCAAACACAGCCTTTCAATCTGGTATAGACTGAAAACTCGATTTGGCCTCCAATCTTCACACAATCCTCTCCTCTCCTTCTTACATAACCCATCGTTCTACCCGGCCTGGTCTTCCCCAACATCTTTCCTAGCTTGATCAAAATCGGGATTAACGAGGGCATATCATTTCTATAAAACCCGGGTTATCACACCCTTTCCAACTCTCTGTGAAACATGTAATATCCCGCCCTCAGAAATGTTTAGGTACCTACAAATCAAAAATTTCCTGTCTACTAATGCACCTTCAGACTTGATGTCTCCTAATCTCACTGTATTTGAAAAAGCTTGCAACAATGATCCTCATAGAAGAGAACTCATCTCAGATATATATACTCAACTATTCTCACACAACTCTTCATCTCCACTGACTTATACCACAAAATGGGAAACAGACCTTCAATTACAACCCGAACAAATAAACTGGTCCAAAATATGGAATAATACCAAATAAGCATCACCTAATATTGTTGCTCTCGAAACTAATTACAAAGTTCTCACCAGATGGTACCTAGTCCCTGCCAGAATCTCCAAGTTTTCTCCACAATACCCGTCCCTATACTTCCGAGGATGTTCAGCACTAGGATTACACATGCACATATGGTGGGAATGTAAAATAGTTTAATCCTTTTGGTTGGAGGTGTTTAAGATGCTTTCTATTATGTTTAATATACCTTTGCTTCCTGATCCAACCACAGCACTCCTAAATGATAAACCAAATATTTTATCATACCGCCAGTTTAAGCTTATGCTCTTCATAACCACAATAGCCAAACAGACCATAGTGAAAGCATGGAAATCTGACTCACTCTGTATTTTGTCATTTAAGAACAGAATAACTCAGTTCATGATCCACACAAAGACCGAAGCAATCTTACTTGACAATTTATCGAAGTATGAAGCCTTATGGAGACCATGGTTTGAGCATTTCCTACCTCCAGGATTTGATAATTCATTATTTCTTCTTTGAAGACATTATGGGGGTTATTTACGAAAGGCAAATCCACTTTGCACTACAAGTGCACTGAAAGTACACTTTCAAGTGCAGTCACTGTAGATCCGAGGGGGACATGCTAGGAAAATAAAAAACAGCATTTTAGCTTGCACATGATTGGATGATAAAATCAGCAGAGCTTCCCCTCATTTCAGATCTTCCCCTTTAAATCTACAGCGACTGCACTTCCAAGTGCACTTGTAGTGCAAAGTGGACTTGCCTTTCGTAAATAACCCCCTATATGGACAACCTATAATGTTACTATAAACTATACATATTGCCTTTAATTAGTGGTTTTCTCTGGTAATTCCCCCATGTCCCACCCCCTTATCTCCTTACCCCCAACACTGTGCAGTTACTACCCCCTTCACTTACTACTTGATTTCTTGAAGTGTGAATGACTAAAAATAGTTGGAAAGACTTATTTAATCTCCAGATGAAGCCAAGCCATATTGCAGGAACTTGGCCCTGGAGCTATTTACTGATTTTCTCCCAACTATCTTACTTCCTTTTCTCTATTATACTTACTTTCCTGCATCTTAACTTTCCCCACACTTCTTAATAAACTTATTCCAACCCCATACCTCCTATACTTTACCTTTAATTTGTATAATTCTTGTTTTCTGTATTCACTTAAAATGATATAAACGTTTATGATATATTGTGTGTTACTTTTCATACCATAATCACCTATGTGATGCATTACAATTGCCTGTTACCTTATATATACAAGAATGTTATTATCTTTCTTTGTAAACCTGAACTATATTTAACTCAAAACAATAAAATATTTTAAAAGAGAAAAGACATACGGAAATGAATGGGAGGCAGTTTTCAGGCGTTATTTAGAAGCTATTTCTAGAGCTAAAACGCCTGAAAATCATCTAAGTGTGAAAGAGGTCTAAGCGATGCTTTTCGGCCACTAGCAGGGCAATTTTAACCCCAAAAGAGGGGTTAAAAAAGCCTGTGTTGTGGTGCTTCCAAAACGGTTTCTAGGCGATTTGGAAGCACTGCCTATTCATTTCAATGGTCAGGGGCGTTTTGGGAGTGCTGTATACAGCACTCCCAAACTGTCCCAAAGATGCTGCTTGCAGGACTTTTTCTAGCGTCCCACAAGCGCACCACCACAGTGAGAAATCACTCGGACTTTCACACTCCGGCGGCATGGGAGGTAGTTTTCAGGTGGTTTACAGGCGCTATTTCTAGCGCTAAAATGCCTGAAAACTGCCTCAGTGTGAAAGGGCTCTTTTATTTTGAGTTAACTTCAAGTCACATTAACAGGTCCCTATTAGGCATGAGTACATAGTGTTGTATTGTGGTATGGTCACAGCAAACAATGCACAAAGAAATTTGGTGGAGTGTATCTATGAAGATCTATGGTATAAAACTTTGGAAGATAACAAATTGTTTGCATCATTGCAGATTTATTTTTGCACTGGAAATGTATATACACTGCATATTTATATGTACTGGATATATTTATCACTTAGTATTAATTTTGTTGAATTTGTATGTCTTATTATGCACATTTTTTGTACATGGTATATATGATGACATTTTTCTGATTTGATAAGACTCAATGGTCCCAAAGACGTGTGTTTGTGTGTTTTCTCAAAGACGTGTGTGTGTGAAGTTGTGTTGCTGTGTTTCAGTTGCTGCCTCATTTTTATTTGTTTTCTTTGGGGGAACATTAATTTATTTTCTTTTATTTTGTATTCTTTTTCTTCTAAGTTCATAAAAAAAGAGGATTTTATTTTGCTTTTAGTGTTTTAGGGTTGCTGCTATACACAGTGCTTTATTTAGTGTATATTTCACGGATTCATTGCAGTAAATTGCAGTTTGTGGGGCTAGGGCTAGTGGAGCATTAGTTCACCTATATTCATTGTGATTTGATAAGATCAAGTTGCTGCTGTTATCCCCCTTTTTCCTTTGGGTAGTTTCATTTATTTATTTATTTTAAATTCTTTATTTAAAGTGTTCAAGGTACAGAAAAAAAAACACATCAGGATTGAGAAGAAAAAAACACAAACGAAACAAACAGGCAGTGGGCCACAACGGGCCATGTACAAAATGTATGCATATATAAATGAAGCACACTACCCCCCTGGAGCTGCTGGGTAGTTCGTTCTTCCCTGACGTGTGTTCCCGTTACCCCCTTTCCCTCACAGATTGACACACAAACAGTCCATGAACAGTTAAACTTTAAAAAACTTTAGGCAATAAGAATACAACATTCAATCCAGAATATATGAAGCCTTTGTGGAGAACTCTCATTTTGCACTGGTTCCGAAATGTGTAATGCATCTTTCCTTCCTCCTGTTAGTCACTATTTCCTGACTACCCAGCACTTCCAATTTAACTTTAAGGATGATACTCTGAATAAAGTCCAGAGAGGCGACTTTTTGGATTCCTCCAGGGTGTTAGTTCTCTAAGGCCCACTCCTTATACCTTTTCCCGGACCCTCACTCTAACCCCTTTAAAGTCTCTTGGAAGCACTGTTCCCCTGGGTTACACTCACATGTGTTACCGAGCGATCGTCCATGATTCCACAGAAAATCCTCTCCCAGTCCTTGTCTGTCAGTAGTAGCAACCTTCCCAACGTTTCTCCTGATGTCTCAGCTCCACAGGCATATTTCCCCTCCCCCCGCAGGGGAGAGTACCAAAGCTGTACCGGTCTCTACATCCTTCTTCTCTGGATCTCCAAACTCCCACAGACCAACTCAGGAGCATGTGATCTTGCCTTATATAGAAGTCCCGCTTCTGCCCAAGCAAATTAATTATTGGGCCCAGAGTGGTTTCCAAAAGACTGCCTGTCACTCCAGTCCTTTATTCCTCCCACTTTCCAGAACATTTCTTAGAAAGACGTGGAGATTACACAGGCAGAGTGCAGGTAGCCACACCTTCCTCTACTCTAATCAATCTCCCATGCCAATCAAACCCACCAGCTTACACCACAGGGTAAAACACTGGCAATTTGGCCTAACTTTAAACCTAACTATCTAATCTAGCACACACCTAAGTAGGTGGGTGCTACATAAACATAAAGACAAAACAGAGAAGTAGTAATAAGCCAGAGGCCTATTTATTTACTAAACGTTTGATTCATGCCCTTTTTCTTTTTATGTTTAGAAAAAAGTGTGTTATCATTTGTTTTTATTGTTTTAGGGCTGGCATTTTTTGTTAGGGTCTTTTTTTTTGTTTGTTTACAGGGTGAGCAGCAACCATGAGAAATTGTCTTTGACACAGCAAAAGCAGCCCTTTGTTTGCAATGGAGAACCACACACTACTGTGATGCAGTTTAGTCCTCTAAAGCAGTGGTCATCAACCCTGTCTGCAGGGCCCGCTAACAGGCCAGGATTTATGTATTACCTTGGGGAGATGCAGACTAGAATACTGCAATCACTGAGCAGCAAATGATATCACCTGTGATGTATTTCAGTTATCTTGCAAACCTGGCCTGTTAGTGGGCCCTGAGGACAGGGTTGATGACCACTGCTTTAAAGCAATGTTTCTCAACTCCAGTCCTCAAGTACTCCCAACAGGTCATGATTTCAGGCTTCCCATTATTTTGCACAGGTGATTTGATCAGTTTCACTGCCTTAGCAATTACTACAGCTATTTCCTCTGAGGGAAATACTGAAAACATGACCTGTTGGGGATACTTGACGACTGGAGTTGAAAAACATTGCTCTAAAACAGTGGTTTTCAGCCTCAGTCCTCAAGTACCCACAAAAGGCCATGTTTGCAGGTTTCCCTTTATCTTGCACAGGTGCTTTAAATCAGAGTCAATGGCTTGGTATTTTGGACAGCTATTATATCTAAGAGAAATTCCCAAAACAATGCCTGTTAGGGGTACTTGAGGACTGAGGTTGAGAACCACTGCTCAAAAGCACCACATCCCCCATCCAGCTCTTGTCATAAAATTAGGGAGTAACTCTCACATGATTAGCACCTGGAAGGCTTAAAGGAAGAAGCAGAGGCTCCAATGCAGCTATCAGGGTGGTGAGCAGCTTCTGTATTCACAGGAAGAAGCATTGGTTGGGATGAAACATTAAGAGACAGGGCATGTGTACCTTTCTTTTTGGGCAGTGTTTATGCAACACATCCAGAGCATGCAGAGCAGATAGTGGATTGGCTAACCTAGCTTTCATTATCCTCCTCCTCTGTCTCCCAGGTTTGGAGTAGCTTGATGTCACTGTCATCTGCAAAAGTGCCCTGTTCTTCCACTTCAGCCACAGCTACTCCTGTTATTGCCCTGAAAACTGGCACAGAGGAGCTGTTGGAATTATTTGGCATCGGCCATGTGCCACAAAAAGTTGCACAGCAGTATTTGCATCTGGGTTGAGGAGGCCATAAATTAATATCTATGCACTGTGGCAGTGTGATGCCCCACCAGCGTGATGTTAGCCCAGGATTCTCAACCATGCAGGTTGAGGGGCTCTAGGGGGGTTGTCTAATTAGGAGGAAACTGGCTTTTCTCTTTCCTCATGGTTTGGAAAAATCTATTTTGGGACCTGGAGCCTGGAGATTTCTTAGAGATCCGGGTTGGCTGAAATCTCCAGTCCTGGGTCCTGTTTTTCAGAACCACCGTCACACTGATTAGGTGTGTGCTTATCTTTTTGTAGAGACCTGGCCATGGTTCTGGGCTCCACCATCCCAAGGAGTCCAGGTGTGTGCAAAAGAGAATCCAGAGGGGTGCATGTGTGCATTGGAAAAGACAGAGACTCAAGCCTGAGGGTTAGAGCAGCAAGGAGCTGCTAAGCTATGTTGACAAGTATTGGGAAGAAAACAGTCTGTAGGACACAGATGAGGGTCTAAAGTGAGAAGCCACAGTGGCAATGTTGCATGTGTAAGACAGGAGGCTGAATTTACCATTATTTGGTGTGATGGTGAAAACCCCCTGTGTTGGAAACGTAAGTTGCAAAAAAAAAAAAGGGCCAACGAGCCCTTAAATGACAATTACTGGTGTGGACTGTACTCGCTGGCGAGCGCTACACTTGAGCTAAATAACCTCAAACTTGACAGCGCATATGACACAGATGGGTTCGGGAGAGCTGTTTTTTTTTCCCCACATCATAGGTTCCTCATTTTGTATACATGCACTGTATTGTCACCATTTGAGGCAATGTGCCCATCTCACTATTTATGTAGTGTTCCTGCTGGAGCAGACACTGTGTGGAATAGTAGAATGGGCACCTAGGGCACAGCAGTAGGAGAAAGAGCAAGCCTTCCTGGTGTCTCAGGGCCTGAATTATCCAGATTTCATCCCTGGGGAAGCCATTGCAGGAACATGAGGAGGAGTATGGCTGCTATAGCAGCACTGAGCAGGAAAACATAGGGCATGCATCTGAGGATGGATTTCATCCCTCATTGATCCCAAGATTTGTTGGGGTAGATATCTGGGAAAAATTTTGTTCTCAAGGAGCCTGAGGACTGAGGTTTTTCTACCTCTGGTTGTTTGTTGTGAATGGGCTCCTTCATGCTTTAGTACCTGCAAGAAGCCTATGCATCAAGGAAAGGAACTATTACTGCTTGGCAGCCATCCTAGATCCACAATATAAGGGAAAGTTGCAAAGCTGATCCTGCCCTCAGGGAGGGAGCAGAAGATGAAACAGATGAAACAGCTGGGGGACGTGCTGTGGAGGAACCTTTTGACCTCCTTAACAATGTTGCTTGGAGCTTCCTGTCAGTAAAAGGAGGAGCAACAGTGGCAGGGGCAGCCTAAATGAGAAATTAAAAACATTCTCCTGTACCCAGCAACCAGGGCTGTTTACTGCCAGTAGCTATAGGCAGTGGCCGAATGATATGATGGATGATTATTGGCCAACAAGGATGTACCACTGTCCAGAGCAGGACCAGTATACAATCAGGCTTATGGGCTGCCCTGAAACTATCATGCTTTTTGAATGCACATTTAGTTTGTTACAAAAAAAAGCAGTCACAGTTTTGTTACAGAAAAAAAATTGTCGCACAGTTAAACAGCTGACTTTTTTGAAAATGAATGCCTTAGATGAGCGACAACTACAGAGGCCCAGCTGCAGGTGCTGCAGATTATTATTTTTTTATTATTATTCTGTCCGCAAAAATATTGTTAAGGTGTATAGCCTAATGCCGCGTACACACGAGCGGACTTTCCGGCATACTTGGTCCGGCGGACCAGAGTCTGCCGGACAATCCGACCGTGTGTAGGCTCCGGCGGACTTTTCCGGCGGACTTTTTCCCAAAAGCCCGCCAGACCTAGATTCGAAACAAGTTTTAAATCTTTCCGTCGGACTCAGTTTCTGGCGGAAAGTCAGCTCGTCTGTGTGCTGGTCCGACGGAAAGCCCGCTCGTGTGTATGCTGGTCCAACGGACCAGATACAGCGCGAGGGCAGGGTATTGCATTTCGCGCTCGCTGCAATAGGAAAAACAAATGTTCCTATTGCGGCGAGCGTGGGGCATACCAGGCCCTTAGGTCTGGTATGGATTTTAAAGGGAAGCCCCCCTACGCTGAAAAAATGGCGTGGGGTCCCCCCTAAAATCCATACCAGACCCCGATCCGAGCACGCAGCCCGGCCGGTAAGGAAAGGGGGTGGGGACGAGCGAGCACCCCCCCTCCTGAACCGTACCAGGCCGCATGCCCTCAACATAGGGGGGTGCCTTGGGGGAGGGGGGGCCCTGGGGGGGCCCTCTTATTATAGGGGGCTCCCGGATTCCGATAAGCCCCCCGCCCGCAGACCCCGACAACCAACGGCCAGGGTTGTCGGGAAGAGGCCCTTGTCCTCATCAACATAGGGACAAGGTGCTTTGGGGTGGGGGGGCCCCGTAGGGCCCCCCCTCCCCCAAAGCACCCCCCCATGTTGAGGGCATGCGGCCTGGTACGGTTCAGGAGGGGGGGCGCTCGCTCGTCCCCACCCCCTTTCCTGACCGGCCGGTCTGCATGCTCGGATCAGGGTCTGGTATGGATCTTAGGGGAGACCCCACGCCGTTTTTTCGGCGTAGGGGGGCTTCCCTTTAAAATCCATACCAGACCTAAGGGCCTGGTATGACCCGCGGCGGGGCTCGCAAGCTGTCAATCTCGCCGATAAAAGCGGCAAGATTGACTTCCTTTTCTAGTCCCGTCGCACCTGAGTCACGTTCAAAATGAACGGACTTGTCCATGTGTGGGCAAGTCCGTTCATTCTGAAAGTCCACCGTAACTCCGGCGAAAGTCCGTCGGAAAGACGGGCGGACTTAGCCCGCCGGAAAGTCCGGTCGTGTGTGGGCAAGTCCGTCCGTTTTAAAGTCCGGCGCACCTGGCGGACAAAGTCCGGTGAAAAGTCTGCCAAGCAAAGTCTGCCGTAAAGTCCGCTCGTGTGTACGTGGCATAAGCCTTTCCTTCAAAGGATAAACTCACCTTTTGAAAAATCAACAGCCCTATGCATGTCACGGGAAAAATGAGCCAAAAAAAAGCACTCCCACTATGCTAGGTGTGAATGAGGCCTGAAAGAGAAATTGGTGTGTTTACATAAGAAAAATTAAGCTCCATTCACATCTGTGTGTTTCCGAAAGCATGACAAACTGCACAGAAAATGTATGATTTGCCATGTGTTTCAGAAATGCGCTGTAAAGGCACCAAAAAGCGTAGTAAAAATGCACCACACTCCATTTTAGAAAGAGTTCTGAAGCTTCTTTGGGGGATTAATTGCATGTAGGGCAGCCCATTCAAGTGAATGGGCTGCCCTATGAGCGGCAAGTGGAAACGCTCCCAAATGCCCCCTAAAAAAATGCATGTGGGAACATGAAGATGTGAATGGGGTCTGTCAGCTGAGTGTCTCCATCCACTTCCCCCTATGTACTTGTATAAAGATGGCCATACACTATACAAGCTGATTGTACAGTCTCTGAACAATGTCCTTTAGATTTACCAGAACTATGGAATATGAAGACCCACCTAAACAATCTAGTCAATTTGTATCAAATCAGGCAGGCCCTTGCACTACATAGCTGATGGGAGATCTAAAGGAGCTTGTACTGCATCAAAACCGTGAATAATGACCTACAGGAAGTGATGCAAGCAGAAAGAATTTTTTAAAACAGACAGAAACATGACATTTCAAACCCTCTGTGGATGAGGTAAGTGAGAGATAAGAACATTGAGATGACTGGGCCAGATATGATATTACAAAATTATTCTATTAACTATGAAAAGTGAGATTCTGCCTAAAAAAGGTTAACTTAGCCTTTAAAGTGTAATTTTACCTTCACAGAAAAATCTGTAAGGTGAACTTACAAAAGGTGCCCCTCCTCGCCCCCCCCGTCCCTATCTCCGGTTCTAAGCCCCTGTATATCTGAGTCCGGAGCCCGGGGCTTAGAAATCCTCTCTCCTTCCTCGAGTTTTCTTCATAGCTGACAGGATGGTTATGCGGCTACTGATTGGTTGGCGCCACCCATGTGACGGCGCTGACCAATTAGAATGCTCCAAACATCCCTTCTGACGAGGGATGTTTTGGACATTCAGCAGAGAGGATTTCTAAGCCCTGGGCTCCTGGAGCATATATACTGGGGCTTAGAACTGAAGATATCGACGGTCCAGGTCAGCGGGACCGGGGGGGCACCTGTGTAAGTTCACCTTACAGAGTTTTCTGTAAAGGTGAACTTACCCTTTAAGCTGTGCTTGAAACTATTGTTCTGTGAGCAACCTGTCACACAAGCTTTTGACTCTCAGAAACTTGTCTTCTGATTGTAGTGGCTTTGGGTCTACCAGACCTCCTCTTGTCCGAGTTTCCTCCAGTTTTAAGTGCCTTTTGATGGTGTAGGAAACTGTACTCACTGAGGGCTGGTTCACACCCGCTGCTGCATTGCAATATAGCGGCTAGTGTGCAGTGCAAATTGAATGAGTTTAGTGCAGTGGTGAAGCGCTGAGCTTGGAGGATAGCGCTGTTTCCTTTTTTAAACAAAATTTATTGAGATGTTAAACAGATAGCTCATAAAGTTCAATTGCCTACTGTATGGTGTGAGGCAGTGGATTGCCATACACTGTGCTGCGCTGAGAAAAAGTACAGCATGCAGTACTTTTTCTCAGTGCACCATACCCGCACACCACCGCAATGCAGTAATGTGAACTGGGCACATAGGAGAAAAGGCATTTTTCCTTGTCCATGAGGTAGGACAATATCCGCTGGAATATCCGCCCAACATAGTCCCACTGCATCTTGTGTGAATATACCCTGACTCTTTGACTTTCTTAGCAATTTTTCTAAAGGAAAGATCTAAACTTTTAACGATTATAATGGTCTGGCTGCCTTCCTTTTTCCCACCATTTTGAGAGCATCATATTACTTGCAAAACAATACTGTCCAAATATTGCTTAGGAGGGTATAGTAAAATAGCTTGTAAGTATAAACAAAGGTTAGGACACCTGTAGGAATTGTTATATTTAATCTATTTATAAATTTTCAGTAGGTAACATACAATAACAGTAAACGGCGACAACGCATTCAGAGCCTGCACAATAAAGATGCTCTAGTCATTGTGTCTTAACAGTGAAAATATTATATTTCTAAAGAAAAAATTTGCGCTAGGTGTACAAACAGTAACTTAGTGAATATCACCCGTGAAGGAAAATCCTGCAGCTATGCACTATACCTTGATAAGGGCACTACTAAATAGATATAACAAAAAGCACAGCGCTGGATATAAATGCAAAAATACAACAAAAATTGATATTACTATTAAAGCACCAACAACTTTCATATGTGATAAAAGAAAAAAATAGAAATGAACAATAACATGAATGCTTCACTATAGTGATATATATGCATGAACAATAACATGAATGCTATAGTGATATATATGCATGAACAATAACATGAATGCTTCACTATAGTGATATATATGCGTGACTATTCCCAGTTTTTTATCCACACATTTAGAAAAAGTCCAAAGATGCAAAAATTATGTCAAAACAAATGTCCAAAAAAGCAATTAAATGTGACTTTGAATAATAAATCCGTGACTGTCACCATGTTGAAATCCCGTCACCTGGTATAGATTGAAGGCTTACCAGATAGCCTCTGATCAGAGGCATAGAGCTAACAGCTTGGGGTTTGCCCTCCACAGCGGCTGGAACTTTAGCTGGGATGATGGATGTAGATCCACAAACGATCGCCACAGGCTTCCAGACAGCGGTACAATCAGGGAAGAGAGCTCTCACCGATATGGAAGCGTTTAAAAGAAAAGAGAAAACTCCAATGGTGTAGAACGTTTTATCTCTTGTTTATTAAAAAGTCGCCTCACTAGCATCCATAAAAACACTTTTCCTTGCAAGGAACCAATACAGCTTTAAAACAAAAACTCCGCGCATGCAAACATGATAAATCCAAAGATATAAATAGCTCAGGAGGGTGGGAAACTGAGAAAGGAGGGGCCGGGACCTCCCTTCTCGTTCCTTCCTCCCCTCGCCCCCCCATTTCCAACAGGCTCATTTTTAATTAATTAATTTATAGACTAATGTACTCTTAGCCTGTCTTTTTTTTTTACATAAAGAAAAAGAAGAAAACCGTTGATAACAACTGTTGAGTAGATGAAGTATTACATAGACTCATACGGAGATAGTAGCCTCACATAAAGTAAAAAAACTGAGAGGAAGAGATCCCCCCCAATAAAAGCTAGGATTTTTAAGAATATGAAGTTGTCACTGAGGTAAGCAAAGGTAAATTTGAAATATTGTTTTATTTTACAAACATAAGTAAAAACATCATAGAATCATGTAGATATGTGAATAGCATTTGGCACAGCCAATAATACTGTAGTTGCCAGTGTATGAAGATATTCTTGAGCATAGAGTAGCCCAATGCGTTTCACTGAGCTAAATCTCCGCTTCTTCAGGGAAGCTCAATATGCATCTAAACTTTAAATTCAATTTAAAGAGATATAATTACAATCACAACAATCCACATGCACTTTTAACATATTTTACAATTGCAGAAAAATTACAGTCAAAGAAAACATTCTAAATATTATGCTCACCAATTTAAACAAAATCTGACTGTGTATAGTTTCCAGCATATAGAGGGACCGAACCAAACCTCAACCCTATGTCCATGGTGCCAGAACCTAGGATACAGAGTGTCCAATTGACATAGCATAAACTTTACCTAATGTACAATCATTGTCAAACATTCTTCATTATCCCAGAAAAAGGGGGATACCAGATGCCATCCTAAGCATAGTAGGCATAGGATGGAGGGAGATCATGTGGTCTGGCTAGTATTAGTAGTAGGAGCAGGTTTATTTGTTTCCGGAGAGCTTGCAATTCTTTATATCTTGACATGGCAATTATTTTTTGTGTGCTTGTTCCAGTATCCTGATCTGTGTGTAGAGTGAAGAGCTCATCTGTACACAATCCTTCTTAATTTTGGTACCATGTTTCAAGAATAGCCCCCTCACTACACATTTATGAGCTTCCCATATTATTGTGGGGCTCACATCTGGAGAATCATTGGTTGAAAAAATGGCAGCTAATTTAGAGGTAACCTCTTGCGTAGTGACATTATCCTGCAAGAGGGCCTCGTTAAGCCTCCAGAATGAAATCTTATCTGATACAATACCAAGATCCAGTGTTAAATGTACAGCCACATGATCAGAGAGTACTATTGAGTCAATCTCAGAAGACTCGATTAGCATTAAATCTTTATGAGAAAAAAAGAAATAATCCAGATGAGAATATGTTCCATGCATAGATGAATAAAATATAAAAGGGAAAGGGAAGGGGAGGGGAAGGTGCGTAAACTGTAAAAATATTTAATCTGTCGACTCATTTACTGTGCCTACCTGACGTGTCCTTGCTCAATAAAGGTATTACATCTGCACCTACTTCTCACCCCAATCCCTTTATTCTTTTCAAAGACCTCAACAAATTTATCCGGGACCTCACTGTAAAAAGATATTACCACATAAAATCCTTACAAAATGAGCCTTCTAAAGAGTTACCAATCAGACCCCCTCCCCTGGATGATGTCGATTTCACAACCGTTATGGATTTGGAAGAGTTATATCTGGAAAGCCATTCTGATGATTTGGAATGGCTCTGTCCCAACACTGCCCTACTTGTCCTCCAGTGCAATATTCAAATCTAGGACCTAAGTCAGTTTTCAACCCTGTTCACGAGAAGGATCCTTGTATAAAAACTTTCTATCAAGTTGTATATTTCAACTTCATAAAGATGTGCAAATCCCATTCTAAAACATCTTCTAATCTCACCTCCTTTGAATGTAAGGCCCTCGATGAGCTAGCCAATAACCATAACATCGTCCGCAGACAAAGGAGGTGGGATAGTTATCCAGGATAAACAGGCTTACATTCAAGAGGACAAAAAAGATCTCTCCTGCGCTCAGGTGTCCATGAACTAGACATGTGGTGCAGCCACCTAAAAAGGTAATGCCTAGCTTCTTGCAGCCCTCATTTGAACAATGGGTATTCAAGCTAGAAAAAAACAGAAAAGAAGGAGGGCGCACCAACCTAGTGCATTACCACTGATAAACTTTAATGCAGCATAAAAACAGCAAAAATTATACTCACAAACGAGCTTAAAAAAACAGCTTTAAAAAGGGCGCAAAAGCGCTGTTCTGTGGATCGACACACCAGGACCTGTTGCCGAGAGGGTCAGACCGGTGCAAATGGCCAATGGCTAATGCGTTTCGGGGGAGCACCCCTTTCTTCAGAGCCTAGGCGGGCAATGGTTGGTCTCTCGAAATTCCTCCTCTATAAATGTGTATACTGTATGTATGCATATATCTGTCACACCCAATTGGTGGCAACGCCCCCTCCCACAAATAATAGGCACCACCCACCCATTCAGGTTAACCTTCCCTAGACCCATCCCTCTGAGTACGATCCCCATTTGTAGCCAGATAGTGGAAAACAAGCATCCCTCTATATTATCTGCTATATAAACCGAGCCAACAGATCAATATCACTCTCAGCATAGACCACATAACACAGGGCGCAGCCACTCTGGACGACCACCCCAGGGGGGGGAAGGGGGGGGCGCACCAGGCACAATTACCTCACCTCCTGCATGCAGCTCGAATAGTGTCCCCATACCATAGATAAACTGGGGTGGATAATGCGGGGCTTCTCCGGCTCCCAGGAGCCATAATAGTACTGCACGCACGCCGTCTGAAGGACCAGGAAGTGCGGGCGTTCCTGCGTTCCACCCGCAACTTCCAGCCGATCGCGGCGTCATTTCCCCTTCCACAAGTGTCAGAGGTCACTGTGTGCAGGGGACACGGCCCGGAAGCGCGGGTGTGTTTGCGTTCCACCCGCTGCTTCCGGCCGTCATAGCTAGGATTGTTGGTGCGCGCGCATCTCAACATCATCGCGCTCCCTCCACCACTCACTCTGCTGCTGTCAGTTGACAGAGACAGACTCTGACTGCACAGGGCAGGCAGCATTCCGGCAGGGACTACACACAGCTCTCAGCCCACATCTCTCTACAAAGGACCATTTATGGAATAGAGAGGGGGAAAATGTATTAATAGAACACATATATTTTGTAAAATTAAAATTAAAATAAAATTAAGATTGAAATTGATATTAATATCAATTCCAAATGGGGAAGTAGGTAAAAAAAGCCCAAACCGACATTGTTAGTAATAATTATATATAATGTATAATCAACAAACAATATCCAGTCAGTTACTGTGATCCGCAGAAGTATCCTTCCAAGGTGCAATAGATCATACAACATACAATATATCTATATAATTCATAAATTAAAATGTGATTAATTATACAACATGTAATTTATATATTTATTTAATAAAATATGATATCTTAATGTTAAAAAGTCAACAAATGGAAATCCATAGCAGTTAGTCATATAGATAAGACCGAGAAGGAATCCGTGCATAATGATATCTACATGATACTGATCTAAAGGGAAAAAAATAAAAATAATAATAATAATAATAATAATAATAATAATAATAATAATAAATAAAAATAAATAAAAAAAATAAATAGGAGATCTAGAAGTATATACAAAGCCTCATCGGCCTATACCATTATTGATCACCATTAGAAACAGCAATAGAGTGTACCTACTAAGAAGCTACACACCACTCCATGTAGATAATAAAAAAATATATATAAATATAATAAAAAATATATATATAAAACATATGATAGAATAAAACATACTATGCCAAGTGACAATAGTGACAATCTACCCAACATATACCCTGGAGGATACCTCTGCGGACTAACATACCAAATACGAGAGAGACCATTGCCCGCTAGCACCTAATGAGAATTAACACTATACCCCAATGGCGGCGAAGTACATAAAATGACAAAAACTACATCATGTTAACAAATTAACCAATTGGCAACTAACTAAAAACCAACCACAACCTAATAAATAGCTTCTAAACATAGAACTAAAGGCTGTATACCTACTGCTACACCTGTCTAAATGATCTGCCCCAATTCCTGGTCCCTAAACCTAGTAAATCCCATAAGACCCAAGAATATGCCCCAACCTGCATATTAAAGGCAAAGAGCACACTAGAAAGGTCAAAACCATAATTAGCCTGACTGATGCTAACAATGACTCGGGATCTTGAACGGGAACTGAAGGAGTTATGCTACATTGTGCAGTTCGATTTCCTCGTTCAGACCTTTCGGGGCCAAAGCTCCTAGGGAAAATATCAGAAAGCCTCTCTATTGCACAGCATTTGATGTTTTTTGCCGCTATCCAGGTCGCTCGGCATCGCTTCTATGCCGAACACTTTGAGGTCATCTGTACTGCTACTGTGGATTTCTTTGAAGTGTTTCGGTATTGAGTAGTTGTCCTTTTCCGTCAGGATACTGCTCCTGTGCTCGTTCATTCTTGTCCTCATGAATCTTGACGTCCGTCCAACATAGAGAAGGCCACAGGGGCACAGAAGGCCATAGATGACATACGGAGTGCCGCAGTTAATAAACTGCTTAATCTTGTGAACCCTACCGTCTGTTCCAACGACTTCCTTCTTTCTATGGCACATATGCACGCAGTTCCCACAATTGTTACTCCCACATCTGTAGCTACCCTTCTGGTCAAAAATCGTACTCCAGATGCTGCTGAGCCCTCCTATTTCTTTGTTTTCTCACCCTACTAGGGGCAATAATGCTCCTTAAGTCCTTCGGTCTCCTAAAGACCAAATTAGGATGCAAAGGAAGGCTTGTCTTTAAGATGGGGTCTGATTCAAGGATCCTCCAATTCTTTTTGAGGATTTTTTGTATTATGGGGGCCTTGTTGTTATACCTAGTGCAGAACCGTACTTGTGGTCATTCATCCACATGAGGATTTGTCTTTTTTTCTTCCTCTCCAACACAAGTATTGTCATATAGCACAAGGTACTTTTGGAATGCCTCCTCTATATGTTCCTCTTCATAGCCCTTTTCCTTAAACTTCGTCTTAAGGGCAGGGCTTTGTTCTTCGTAATCATGCTTCAGAGTGCAGGTCTGCCTAAGCCTGCAAAACTGACCAAAGGGGACATTCCTAATCCATCTAGGGTGATGGTGACTCCGGGCATGGAGATATGAATTGCCAGCGCTCAGTTTAAAGTGGGTTTTTGAGTAGATGGCCCCAGTGTCATCAACCTGTAGCTCTAAGTCCAGGAAGATCAAGGACTTATTGTCCACCACATGTGTAAAGGAACAAGGCACCCATAATACAAAAAATCCTCAAAAAGAATTGGAGGATCCTTGAATCAGACCCCATCTTAAAGACAAGCCTTCCTTCGCATCCTAATTTGGTCTTTAGGAGACCGAAGGGCTTAAAGCGGGGGTCCACCTATCTATGTTTTTTTTTTTTTTTTTTGAGTTCATTCACAAACTTTTCTTCTCAGCATTACATACTCACATATTGTGTGTAATATGTCCGCCTGTGTCAGATTTTGTCGGAAAGAATAACTTATATTATTCACTGCAGGCGGTTTCCATCATCATTGTGGGCATTTGAAGCCCACAAGCATTTATTTCCTGGATGTGGTGAATGCTGTGCTCCCAGCATTCACCGCTCGTTCCCGCACATGCTCAGTGGCATCCTGGGAAGCCTGAGACTAGCTCCCAGGAGTCTGGGAGAGGCTAGAAACACGCCTACTCCCACGGGAGGAGAACCAGGAAGTGCAAAGAAGAATAGAAAAATAAAAGGTAATTACAGCGATTTAAATTTTTTTAAACGGCATGTCAGCATCTAGGCAAGGAAGAGAATACATACAGATATTGTTCAAAATTTGGGTGGAACTCTTCTTTAAGGAGCATTATTGCCCCTAGTAGGGTGAGAAAACAAAGAAATGGAGGGCTCAGCAGCATCTGGAGTACGATTTTTGACCAGAAGGGTAGCTACAGATGTGGGAGTAACAATTGTGGGAACTGCATGCATATGTGCCATAGAAAGAAGGAAGTCGTTGGAACAGACGGTAGGGTTCACAAGATTAAGCAGTTTATTAACTGCGCCACTCCGTATGTCATCTATGGCCTTCTGTGCCCCTGTGGCCTCCTCTATGTTGGACGGACGTCAAGATTCATGAGGACAAGAATGAACGAGCACAGGAGCAGTATCCTGACGGAAAAGGACAACTACTCAATACCAAAACACTTCAAAGAAATCCACAGTAGCAGTATAGATGGCCTCAAAGTGTTCAGCATAGAATCGATGCCGAGCGACCTGGATAGCGGCAAAAAACATCAAATGCTGTGCAATAGAGAGGCTTTCTGGATATTTTCCCTAGGAACTTTGGCCCCGAAAGGTCTGAACGAGGAAATTGAACTGCACAATGTAGCATAACTCCTTCAGTTCCCGTTCAAGTTCCCGAGTCATTGTTAGCATCAGTCAGGCTAATTATGGTTTTGACCTTTCTAGTGTGCTCTTTGCCTTTAATATGCAGGTTGGGGCATATTCTTGGGTCTTATGGGATTTACTAGGTTTAGGGACCAGGAATTGGGGCAGATCATTTAGACAGGTGTAGCAGTAGGTATACAGCCTTTAGTTCTATGTTTAGAAGCTATTTATTAGGTTGTGGTTGGTTTTTAGTTAGTTGCCAATTGGTTAATTTGTTAACATGATGTAGTTTTTGTCATTTTATGTACTTCACCGCCATTGGGGTATAGTGTTAATTCTCATTAGGTGCTAGCGGGCAATGGTCTCTCTCGTATTTGGTATGTTAGTCCGCAGAGGTATCCTCCAGGGTATATGTTGGGTAGATTGTCACTATTGTCACTTGGCATAGTATGTTTTATTCTATCATATGTTTTATATATATATTTTTTATTATATTTATATATATTTTTTTATTATCTACATGGAGTGGTGTGTAGCTTCTTAGTAGGTACACTCTATTGCTGTTTCTAATGGTGATCAATAATGGTATAGGCCGATGAGGCTTTGTATTTAATTCTAGATCTCCTATTTATTTTTTTTATTTATTTTTATTTATTATTATTATTATTATTATTATTTTTTTTTTTTCCCTTTAGATCAGTATCATGTAAATATCATTATGCACGGATTCCTTCTCGGTCTTATCTATATGATTAACTGCTATGGATTTCCATGTGTTGACTTTTTAACATTAAGATATCATATTTTATGAAATAAATATATATATATTACATGTTGTATAATCAATCACATTTAAATTTATGAATTATATAGATATATTGTATGTTGTATGATCTATTGCACCTTGGAAGGATACTTCTGCGGATCACAATAACTGACTGGATATTGTTTGTTGATTATACATTATATAATTATTACTAACAATGTCGGTTTGGGCTTTTTTTACCTACTTCCCCATTTGGAATTGATATTAATATCAATTTCAATCTTAATTTTATTTTAATTTTAATTTTACAAAATATATGTGTTCTATTAATACATTTTCCCCCTCTCTATTCCATAAATGGTCCTTTGTAGAGAGATGTGGGCTGAGAGCTGTGTGTAGTCCCTGCCGGAATGCTGCCTGCCCTGTGCAGTCAGAGTCTGTCTCTGTCAACTGACAGCAGCAGAGTGAGTGGTGGAGTGCGCGCGATGATGTTGAGATGCGTGCGCTCCAACAATCCTAGCTATGACGGCTGGAAGCAGCGGGTGGAACGCAAACACACCCATGCTTCCGGGCTGTGTCCCCTGCACACAGTGACCTCTGACACTTGTGGAAGGGGAAATGACGCTGCGATCGGCCGGAAGTTGCGGGTGGAACGCAGGAACGCCCGCACTTCCTGGTCCTTCGGACGGCGTGCGTTCCACACGTTACATGCAGTACTATTATGGCTCCTGGGAGCCGGAGAAGCCCTGCATTATCCACCCCAGTTTATCTATGGTATGGGGACACTATTTGAGCTGCATGCAGGAGGTGAGGTAATTGTGTCTGGCGCGCCCCCCCTTCCCCCCCTGAGGTGGTCGTCCAGAGTGGCTGCGCCCTGTGTTATGTTGTCTATGCTGAGAGTGATATTGATCTGTTGGCTCGGTTTATATAGCAGATAATATAGAGGGATGCTTGTTTTCCACTATCTGGCTACAAATGGGGATCGTACTCAGAGGGATGGGTCTAGGGAGGGTTAACCTGAATGGGTGGGTGGTGCCTATTATTTGTGGGAGGGGGCGTTGCCACCAATTGGGTGTGACAGATATATGCATACATACAGTAAACACATTTATAGAGGGGGAATTTCGAGAGACCAACCATTGCCCGCCTAGGCTCTGAAGAAAGGGGTGCTCCCCCGAAACGCGTTAGCCATTGGCCATTTGCACCGGTCTGACCCTCTCGGCAACAGGTCCTGGTGTGTCGATCCACAGAACAACTTTTGCGCCCTTTTAAAGCTGTTTTTTTAAGCTCGTTTGTGAGTATAATTTTTGCTGTTTTTATGCTGCATTAAAGTTTATCAGTGGTAATGCACTAGGTTGGTGCGCCCTCCTTCTTTTCTGTTACATTCAAGAGGTCCATGGACTATCTGACTGTACCCGCCTCACCAAAGACCCTTTACCCACCTTCTCTGTAGAAGCTGCCTCCTTAGCGGATACAGCTTTCTCAGAAGATATCATCTCCAAAACTGAACTGTCTTTTCTTAAAAAGAGTTTCTATAAAACACCCTATTTTACCATATACCCAACGTTCATAAGAACCAACACAATCCACCAGGGTGGCCAATTGTGGCCTCTATGGAAAGTGTCACAAGTGGATTGTCTGTGTATGTGGATAGGTTTCTTCAACCTTTGGCTCAGAACTTGTCCTCATACATCACAGATGGTACACACCTCCTTAATATGCTTTTACCCTATTAATGGGAACCATATAGGTGGTTCTCTCTGGACATGTCATCCCTATATACATCTATATGAGGTAGGCCTCAGGGTTGTAGAACACTCCTTAGTGGAGGACTCCTTGATCAACCCCAGGCAAGCCCAATTTATACTAAAGGCAACCAATTTTTGCCTCCAACACAACTATTTCGAGATCGATGGTGAATTTTACCTACAGTGTAATGGCACAGTTATGGGGGCCAACTTTACCCGAGCTATGCCAATATAGTCATGGGTTTTTGGGAGCTACAAATTGTCACCCACAACAACTCTTTCACTGCTCATATTTTCTCAACTAACCTTTCTGGATCTGGAACTTTGCCATAATGGTCCAACCATATATGCAAACAACTTTGTTAAACCCACCGCCGGCAACTCCTTTCTCTATTATCGGAGTTGCCACCATCCAAAATGGATCCAGAACATTCCCAAAAACCAGTTCCACAGAATTCCCAAGGATTGCACAAGGGATGTGGATTTCCACACACAGGGTGAACTTCTCAGTAAAACATTTTTGGAGAAAGCCTATCCATCTTCATTGGTGTCTGATGCTTTTCAGCAATATCAAAAACTAGTTAGTTAATAATAAAAATATGGAGAACATTCTGTCCAGACATTGGTCTATTTTACTTGAAGACCCCTTTTTGCAGACCACCCTCACTCATAAAACGAAAGTGTCTTATTGGAAGGCTAAAAACATTAAAGGGAAAAGCGCACCTGGTAAAATAACAGCATCCCCCCCCACTCCCAGCAATTACATCCCCCTGATCCCTTTGGTGGGCATGTTCGTGATCCATGATCAAAAGAGTTTTACAGTTAAGGGAAAAACCTATGCGATTAAAGAGTTCTACAGCTGTTCTATCAAATTTGTTGTGTACTGCCTGACCTGTCCATGTGGTCAGTTATATGTGGGCAGGACTATTCACACTCTTCGCAAGCGCTTCGGTGAGCATAGACGCTTCATCAAAGAAGGCTGCAACAAACAAAGCATTCCCAGACTTTTCTTGGAGAAGCACCAAAAATACAGAGTTGGTCTCAGGGTATGGGTAATTGAGGCAATTCCCAGTAGCCTTCCTGCAGCAGAATGTTTCAAACGTTTATGCCAGCAGGAGACTTTCTGGATATATTCCTTAAATACTCTGACTCCTGGGGGGGTTAAATGAGGAAATCGAGATCCACACTAGATTTACTTTATAACATTCCAATTCTCACCATATATCCCTCAATTTTTTTTCAGCGGACCCTTACGGTCCTATACATCTTGGATATCGCATGATTCAGATCCTTACCTTGGGGGTGGTGGTTTACAAATAGTAGGTAATCATAGGAACTATACTTTGGTATATACAATTATATCTTGTTTGATATGTTATATCCCTTTTTTATTTATTTCTATATTTTTATTAATTACTGTTATATCCAGGATGAAATTAAATATAAACTGTACAATCCTCTTTCCCCCCCCTCCCGTCCAGCCTTTTCCCATCCCCTCTCCCCTTCCCTCTCTTTGTCCAGTTGAGTATTGGCTTCCCTTTTTAGTAATCATATATTTGTAAAGTTCTTATTCCTTTTTAATTTTTCATGAATGCTTTATGTAATGTACTGTTATCCATTTATTTTAATTTTTATCGTAATTTACTATTGCTCAAGGTCCGCTGGCCATTGTAGTTCCTCGGCCGCAGGCAGTCACGCAGTGTGTATTTAAGCTGCAACCTCCCTGGTGCAGCAAGCCAGTAGAAGGAGCTGTGTGCTCCGAGCGCGAAGCCAGAGACTTGCTTTCTTCCTCTTCACCATCTGGGCCCGCCCATCCGGTGACGTCACTTCCTACTGTGCGGTCCATGGTGGCCAGCTTGGACTTCCTGGATGCTTATTGCGTCCCAGCTCTTTCCTTTACAGTCACCTAGATCCCGGATGGAAGAGAGGATAGCAGCAGCCCCAGAGGATGATGATCTACCTAAAGAACCTGCTTGAATCTACTTACATTTTGTAATGGCTCCTGGGAGCCAGAGATGCCCCGCATTATCCACCCCAGTTTATCTATGGTATGGGGACACTATTCGAGCTGCATGCAGGAGGTGAGGTAATTGTGTCTGGCGTGCCCCCCCCCTTCCTTCCCCTGGGGTGGTCGTCCAGAGTGGCTGCGCCCTGTGTTATGTTGTCTATGCTGAGAGTGATATTGATCTGTTGGCTCGGTTTATATAGCAGATAATATAGAGGGATGCTTGTTTTCCACTATCTGGCTACAAATGGGAATCGTACTCAGAGTTTGATTGCTGCAAGGGGACTAAAAGGCCAAAATTGTAAAGATAAGGAAACCCCTAATTTAGTGGATACCCAGTGAGGACTTTTAATACATCAAGGGACAGGAAGTCCCCACCTCCTTGTGTGCAAGCAGCTGCCTTTGGGATTGGGACGCGTGGAAGGAAATTGGCACCCACACGACCGGAGTGACAGGACCAACATCACACGCTCGTACCCCTGCAGGGGTGGAGTGCTCCGGTGAGTGCAACCACATTGGGGGGTGACTACCAGTTATTACAGCATGGCATTTTACCACCAAAGAAGAATTTTTTTGCACAATTGTTATGAACATTTTTTGCACCAAATAACATATGGGATTTTTTCTTTGATACTTAGTTGCGATTTGACACACTACTAATGATTTATTATTACGAATGGTTATTGCACATTAATGCACTATTGTTTGATAATCACTGCTTCTGGCACTTATCACTTTATATTTATTAACGTGAAGATTTATATATGTTATATAAAGGTATCGTTTTAATATTTGCGGTATTTTTTGCACATATAGTAGCATTTGTTTCACTTAATAAGGTGTTTTCACTAAAATAAGGACAAAAATTTTTTTTTAATTTCTGGATCATACTAAAATATTTTTTCAATTTTAATAGTAATTATTTTATGCACTTGAACATTTGTTTAATTTATAGCCACACTCCTAGTTCTAACACAGCGCCATTCCCTATACTTTGATTTTCATCAATCTGTCGATATATTTACAATCACTCTGGGGAGGATGGCTGCTACCTAAGCATTGCATATATACATTTACACTTTTTTATATACAACAATTTATATATATATATATATATATATATATATATATATATATATATATATATTGCTGTGGAGTTTTAAAATTTTGATTAATAAAATGTGTAATCCCTTACTGATGGGTGCATATAGCGCCATGCATCCACCACTTGTAACGTGTGAAGTTTCATTTCTAGTTTCTTAAGATAGAAAAGGGCTAAATGTGAGGCCCCTCTCAAAACATCAATCAAACGGTCATAGGCAAAATTAGAGAAAAAAAGAAGGACAAAAATGAAAAAGGAAGGAGAATTAAACCAGATTCCTCCTCCAAGGGTACTCGTGACTAGGGATGGGCCGAGCACCCCCCGGTTAGGTTCACAACAGAACACGCAAACAGACAAAAAATGTGTGCAAACATGCGAACACCGTTGAAGTCTATGGGACACGTAAAGTCTATGGGAAAAGTGCCATTTTTTCAGGAGCAGTGATTTTAATAATGCTTAAAGTGAAACAATAAAAATTAAATATTCCTTTAAATGTCATGCCTGGGGGGTCTGTCTGTAAAGTAGCACATTTTTTCCCCATGTTCATAACAGGCGCGCAGGAAAATTACCGTATATACTCGAGTATAAGTCGAAATTTTCAGCCCCTTTTTTGGGGCTGAAAGTGCCCCCCTCGACTTATACTCGAGTCACCGCCGTCTGCCTACATGATCAGCGTGTCATGCAGGCAGACAGCGGCCAGCGTGTGCTACATACCACTCGGCAGCCTCTCACTGTTCCAAAGCCGCGCCTCCTCCTCGTCTGTGATAGGCAGTCAGTGTACAGCCTATCACGGACATTCTCTCATCCTCGTCTGTGGTATGAGGATGAGAGAATGTCCGTGATAGGCTGACCGCTAACTGCTGAGAAATGGAGTTTTCTACCTATCATGGATGAGGAGGAGGCGTGGCTTTTGAACAGTGAATGGCAGCCGAATAGTAATAGCACACGCTGATCGGTGCAGAGCGGCACACAGAGGCATGCACAGGACACAGGTAGGATGCACACAGACAAATGCACACAGACACATGCACACATACACAGGTACATATACACATAACACATACACACATACACAGGACACAGGTACATATACACATGACACATGCACATATACACAGGACACAGGTACAGGACACATGCACATATACACAGGACACAGGTACATGACACATGCACATATACACAGGGCACATGATACATACACAGGACACATGACACATGCACATATACACATGACACATGCACATATACACAGGACACATAACACATGCACATATACACATTTACACATGCACATATACACAGGACACATGCACATATGCACAGGACACATGACACATGCACATATGCACATGACACATGCACAGGACACATGCACAGGACACAGGGAGGTATACAGCTGTAGATGGGCATTGTTGACCCTCTTTTTCCACTTACAGTAGATGCTGCATTTCTCACCCTTGTCTTATACTCAGGGCAATAAGTTTTTTCCATTTTTTTGTGGTAAATTAGGACCTCGACTTATACTCGGATCGACTTATACTCAAGTATATACATTTGGTACATTTCTAAAGGAAAAAATGTAATTTAACCACTTCAGCCCCGTAAGATTTGGCTGCTCAATGACCAGGCCATTTTTTGCGATACGGCACTGCGGCACTTCAACTGACAATTGCACGGTCGTGCGACGCTGTACCCAAACTAAATTGATGTCCTTTTTTCCCACAAATAGAGATTTCTTTTGGTGGTATTTGATCAACATGACAATTTTGAAAAAACACAATGGGAGTTATTTACTAAAGGCAAATCCGCTTTGCACTGCAAGTACACTTGAAAGTGCACTTGGAAGTAAAGTCACTGTAGATCTGAGGGAATGCAAGGAAAATAAAAAACAGCATTTTAGCTTGCACATGATTGGATGATAAAATCAGCAGAGCTTCCACTCATTTCAGATCTCCCTTAGATCCATAGATTTAGAGCGACTGCACTTCCAAGTGCACTTTCAGTGTACTTTCAAGTGCACTGACAGTGCAAAGTGGAGTTACCTTTCGTAAATAACCCCCATTATCTTTTACTTTTTGCTATAATAAATATCCCACATTTAAAAAAAAAAAAAACAATTTTTTTCCTCAGTTTACGCCATTATGTATTGTTCTACATATTTTTGGTAAAGAAAAAATCGTAATAAGCATATATTTATTGGTTTGCGCAAAAGTTATAGTGTCTACAAAATAGGGGATAGATTTATGGCATTTTTATTATTATTATTTTTTTTTACTAGTAATGGCGGCAATCTGCGCTTTTTATTGGGACTCAGATATTGCCGCGGACAAATTGGACACTTTTGACACATTTTTGGGACCATTGACAATTATACAGCAATATAATATATATATATATATATATATATATATATATATATATATATATATATATACACTGATTACTGTATAAATGTCACTGGCAGGGAAGGGGTTAACACTAGGGGGCGATCAAGGGATTAACTGTGTTCCCTCACTGTCTTCTAACTGTAGGGGGGATGGGACTGTCTAGGAGGAGAGAGAGATCGGTGTTCATACTTAGTATGAACACACAATCTGTCTCTACTCCCCTGAAAGAACTGGAATTTGTGTGTTTACACACTGATCCCGGTCCTCGCTCTGTTACAAGCGATTGTGGGTGCGCGCCCCTAGTGGCCAAAAGCAACATAAGGTAACGTTGATTTTCCCAGCCGAGCCAACCTGCCACAGTAAAACTGTGGCGGCTGCTCCGGAAATGGTTAAAATTGCTTGCGGCTGTAATGTATTGCCGGATCCCGACAATATACATTAAAAAATCATTGAAAAAAAAGGGTGTGGGTCCCCCCCAGTCCATTACCAGGCCCTTTGGGTCTGGTATGGATATTAAGGGGAACCCCGTGCCAAAATAAAAAAAAATGGTGTGGGTGTCCACCCCCCAAAATCCATACCAGGCCCTTCAGGTCTGGTATGGATTTTAAGGGGAACCCCATGCCAAAATGAAGAAAAAAATGGTGTGGGGGTCCCCACCAAAACCCTTATCTGAGCACACAACCTGGAAGGCTGCAGGAAAATGGGGGAGAGACTGCCCCCCTGAACCATACCAGGCCACATGCCTTCAACATGGGGGGAGCTGCCAGGTTGCGTGCTAGGATAAGGGTCTGGTAGGGATTTTGGGGGGACCCCACACCATTTCTTTTTACATTTTGGTGCGGGGTTCCCCCTTAAAATTCATACAAGACCTGAAGGGCCTGGTATGTATTTTGAGGGGACCCCCACGCCATTTTTTTTTTTACATTTTGGCACGGGGTCCCCTTTAAAAACCTGAAGGGCCTGGTATATATTTTGGAGGGTGACCCCCATGCAATTTTTTTTATTTTGGCGCAGGGTTCCCCTTAACCACTTCAATACACTATATTATATATACTACACTGAACACTAAATGCAGAGTATCTACTTGGCTGTGTATATATATAAAATACACTGCCTGTACTGACTGAATATAGATTCTACACTGAATATCTAATCTATGCTAAATGCAGATTATATGTATATGTATATATGTTAAAGGGGGCTTCCAGATTCCGATAAGCACCCCAAAGTACCCCCCCTTTTCCTGTGGCCTGCCAGGTTGCATGCTCAGATAAGGGCCTGGTGTGGATTTTGGGGGGACCCCACCCTATTTTATTTTTTTTTTACATTTTGGCGTGGGGTCCCCTTTAAAATTCATACCACACATGAAGGGCCTGGTATGGATTTTGGAGAGGGACCCCCACGTGATATTTTTTTTATACTTTGGCGCAGGGTTCCCCTTAACCACTTCAATACACTATATTATATATACTTACTACACTGCTTGAATATAGATTCTACACTGAATATCTAATCTACACTAAAAGCAGATTATATAATTAATTGGCTGTATATATATATATATATATATATATATATATATATATATATATATAAAAAATCTCAAATACACTACCCGTACTGACTGAATATAAATTCTACACTGAATATCTAATCTACGCTAAATCCAGAGTATGTGTGTATGTATATATATATATATATATATATATATATATATATATATATCTCTCAAATACACTGCCTGCACACCACTAACTAAGTTGCTTAATCTCTCTTCATTCATTACACTATACGGCCGCTGTGTAAGCAGCAGCCTTATATAGTATGGGGCATGGACTTAGACCCCTGAGCCATGATTGATCTAAGGCACCCTGCCTATTGCCAATTATGGCTCTCTCAGCAGAGCGCACTGTGATTGGCCAAAGCATACAGGTCAGGTGCATGCTTTGGCCAATCATCATACAGTAATGCACTGTGATTATGAGGCGTTCAGCAGCGCTCGAATTTCACGCGAATGCCCTATATGTTCGGTTAGTTTTAGAACAAAAGAACACCCGATGTTTGAGTCGAACATTTGACTTGAACCGCAGGCTCATCCCTACTCGTCACTAAAATGTCCTGTATCCATGTAGGTATGGCATGTCAGCCAGCAAGAACATGCAGTTACATATAATTAAAAACTCCTTAACAAAATATTAACTTTATACATGCAAAATATTTGCATTTCATCTTCAGAATAAGAATAGAGAAGGGAAAGGAAAGAAAAATATTAGACATGTGCAATTCATTTGACATTCGTGGCAATCACTTTTTACCTTCCAAAGAAAAAGCTTGTTTTTATCTGCAACTCTGTAAGTGTGAACCCCTCTTTTTTTTTAAATAAAAGACCTTATGGTATTACACTATGTGGATCCATTTGTTTTTCATGTTTAATGCTAATGGAAAGATTTAACATTTGCTGCATGCTTTGGAGTTCATCTGTCTGAAGTGTGATCATCCATCATCTATCCTTTGAGGTCTACCTTCCACCTACTGCTCTATCCACAGATTACTCTACTGAGGCTAAGTCCTTATTATGCCTGTTTAACCCATGTGCTGTATGGCACATGTGTCCACCTCATCTGGTAAGCGTGCCAACCTTACTTCCCTTGACTGCACTTCATGATCAAGCACTTTTTCAAGATTTATCATTTAATTATTCACTTGTGTTTATGCATATTCACACTGTTATGGTATATTCGATCAAGATGGACTAATATGTTATGTCATTATCTTTCTCAAATTCTTATATCAATTGTCACAGTTGTTTTATTACATTTTTTTGTATTTATTTCTCTTCCTTTTGAGCGCTACACTATTGTTTTGTATTTGGTGATTCACTTTGTGTCTAGTGGAGTGTTGGCTGCTCACCTATTTTCCTATGCGCAATTTTTCTCCTGTTTATCCATTTTTTTTTGTCACAATAAAGATCTTTACTGCGGGGGGTGTGGTCCGGACATGGCCGAGTAAAGACGTGTCTGCACAGAGCTCCTGGCCGTCTACCACCTATCCTGGCACAAACTGCTCTCTTTACGCAGAATGCTCTCAGCCAAGAGACTGAATTACAAGCGGAACAAACAGAGGTCCAGTCCGGCTAATAATACCCCAACCACAGGTGATATTCAGAGACTTTTTGAAGGCTCACGATCCGGCTCCCCGGGACTCAAGATGGTGGAACTGCATGGTTCGCATTCGCTAGCTAGCGGACGTTATGTTGGACCCAATATCACCAGAGATCCCAGAGCCCGGTACTCTACCCAGTTCCCTGGCGGCTCCATCCACAGACCCAGGGGAACACGCCACATCTGCCGCTCACTTACCGAGCTGATGCGGAGCTGAAGGCCATCCTACAGGCCCTCCCGACGAAAGCAGACATCGAGGCCCTGGTGGGGACAGTGGAGGCCGTGCACAAAAAAGAGATCCGGGAGGTCAAACAGGAGGTACAAACACTGAATACTTGGCTGACAGCAGGAGAATCATCCCTAGCAACCCTGGAACAGAGAGTCATGGCCCTAGAGTCCCAGCAAAAGGATCATGCAGAGTCGGCAGTGGAACTCCAGCTGTGCATGGAGGAAATGGAGGATTGGAGCCGAAGGAACAACCTAAGGTTCCAGGGCCTGCTGGAGGCTACAGGCCCAGTGGACTTACTTCCCACAGTCACCGATATTTTCAAGAGGATGGCAGGCGAACAGCTTCCGGAGCAAATAGAGGTAGATCGGGTGCACAGAGCCCTAGGCCCTCGTTCATCCGACCCATCCAGGCCCCGAGATGTGATCTGCCGCCTGCATTATTACATAAATAAAGAAGCCATAGCCCACAGAGCCTGGGAATCAGGCAAGCTCGATCTTGCTGGTACAGCTGTGAAACTCTTGCCTGATATCTGCAAATCTACACTACACCGCTGGGCCCTCCTGAAACCCCTCCTGGACTTGGCCAGGAGATGCAATGCGACCTATTGCCATTTCCATTACCTTCCACAAAGATCAGAGGTCATTCCTTCTGAGATCACCGGAGGCCCTGCCTGCCCTTTTTGCCTTCCTTGGAGCGGACCCGATCGTCATCCCCAACTGGCTGAGCTACTTACCACACGCTCAAGGTCGCCCGAGCTCAACGAGAGCTAATGCTCCACAACTACAGAGGCCACAAAGAAATGGATGCCGGCCCCGCACTTCATCTCATGAAGAGATTCAGGAATCGTGAGTAGCTCCGACTACCCCCTGCACACCACAGCTCTGACTCTTGATGACTCGTTTTCCCCACCCTACCACAGTGTCCCACCTGTCCCTGTTTTGTTGCCTAAAGTGCCGGTTGAGGCCACCCCAGCGCCTGCCCTCCTGGGGAGGTCTGACCATGGGCTTCCCCAGCAGCCTACCCTGACTAAACTGACTTCTTGCAGCCTCAATCCCCACTGATGCCATGGAAGCCGATGACTACCCTTGCTCCTCGCCAGTCCCGCACACACATCACCACTCACATGATTGTACAGATAAGGCCCTCACTTGATCCACTAACCCAATTGATCAGACCCCCAATGAGGTAAAGCTGAACCCTATGCAGCGGACATGAGCTTACGTTCCACCCATGCCTCCTGGTAGCTGTCTGCAGGCTTACTGTACATCTGAGTAGCTACAATGCCCCAGAAGTGCAGATCTCACCGAACTAGCTTACTGTGCAAACTTTATACAGGTGACACAAAGAGAGTTACTGAGACTGTGCATTACACCGCCTCTCAAGTGCCTCGGTAAGATGGCTGCTTGGGAAGCAATAGACGGCTCATGGAGCCCAAAGATGTCCTGTGCTAACTTTGCTGGAGGTGTGGGTCCTTGAGCTGGATGCTAGAGTACATTCGGGGTGGGATTGGGTGATGGGAGGGGATCAAAATGTGATAAGACCCAGCGGGTGGAAATTACATTTTGTTCCGCTGAAGGGGGGGCGCCTCTCCCCTGGGGAGCCCGTAGGAACCCTTTGCTTTGGGGGACTGTTGGGTCCCTGAACTTTTGGAAAGGGTTGTGCTGATCGTCGGGTAGAGGGGAGGCCCTCGATCAGCGCGGGCCCAAAGTTATTGAGATGCTGACCTAGCGAGGTACCTGCCTGTTGATACACAAACCACATATATATATCCTGTGTTATATAAGAGTACCCCTTTTACCCTCATGTTTCCACACAGGGGCCCTGGTCGGGGACTTTACCTCTCCTCACATACCTCTGTGTTGAGTACTGCGACATCTCAATCCCACAGGCATTGTATCATTGTTGAAACAAGGGTGGGGGTTGGCTTGTCAGGTTACGGAGCTAGTGTGACCCTCGATCATGGCTCCGCGCCCTCAAAATGTTTTCCGCGGGCTCGGAATGTTGTTCTGAATACCCAGTTGGTGCTCGCTCTGGGGGGTTAAAATGTTTGTAAATGTTTAACTAGAATTTTACCTGTTTGTTTGTTTCTGTTCTGTATTTTTTGCTTCTAATGTTTTACTAAATACTGCTGGGTGGATGGGGGACCCGGGTTCTCACCTGTTATTTACCACCCACACCCCACGTAAGCCACTGGGTACATCCGGTGCTCCGGTTTTGTATACAATTCAAGTTTTTAAACTTAGACACTTAGTTTGCTATTCTTGTGGCGACAGATCAACTGGACTTACCCGGCCTCTGTCCCCACGACCATCCCCACTTCCCTACTGCTATCCCTACTCTTTCTCACTCACGCTATACTCTCTCTGCACCCCAACCCCTATCTCGTTCTATTCTGTTTGCCTCTCTTTTTTTCAAGACATGGCAGTAGACTCCATTAGAGTGACCTCTCTTAACGCTAAGGGATTAAATAACCCTGAGAAGAGGCGTATGCTTCTACGCGACCTTAAAAAGTCACATGCTGATGTTGCCTTCATACAGGAAACACACTTTAAAAATGATAGACTTGATAGCTCCTCCGTACCCCCCACACACAGAAAGCATATAGCACAAATCCTCCACAACGCTAAGCTGAGTGACGTGTGGCGCCTCTAACACTCAGGTGAGAGGGATTACACCTTCTATTCATCCCCACATAGGTTGTATTCTAGGATAGACCTTTTTCTGATATCCCACGACCAACTAAACCTTGTGAGCTCCACCTCAATAGGTCAGATCACATGGTTGGACCATGCTCCCATCTTCCTCACATACACCCTCACCGAGAGACCCTCGCCCAGGTCCCTATTTTAGCATTTGAATGAGAGAGCCTTCTCCAAATACCTGAGGTGTTGACGGATGTTACCAGAGAACTAGACCTTTACTTTCGAGAGAATGACACGCAGGATTGTGATCCTGGAGTATTATGGGAGGCCCACAAATACATTCTCCGAGGGGTCCTTATTAAACACGGGGCGAATATCAAAAGGAAAAGAAACAAGCAACTCACCAGTTTACTTTCCAAACTGGCCTCAGTAGAAGCATGACATAAACATGCCCCCACACAGACCCTAGAGACAGAACTGAGGACTTTGCGTACACAAATAACGGACTTGCTACAATACAAAGCCAAGGCAGCTCTGCAGTTCTGCCACAAGATGTCCTATGAATCGGGAGGCAAATGTGGGAAACTGCTAGCCAGATCAGTCAAAGGAGTTAAATCTGCATCTTACATCCCACAGATAACATTCCCTGACGGTCAGAAAGCCACAATCCCAATGCAAATCTCAAAGGGATTTGGCAATTACTATTCAGATCTATACAATCTGCCGAGCTCTCCCTCCAAACAGGCAAATATAGACAAATATATTTCAGACTCCCAACTCCCATCACTTCCATTAGAGACTCAGGAAATACTAGAGAAACCGATCACCATAGAGCAGCTGAAAGTAGCGATAGGCTCTATGAAGGTAGGTAAAGCCCCGGGTCCAGACGGATACACCGCCCAATACTATAAGACCTTCCTCCCAATTTTAGGCCCGCATATGGTGACATTTTTTAATGCCTTGGGATCATATACCAACTTTCCAAGAGATACCCTGAGAGCCCATATCTCTCTGATACATAAAGAGGGGGGAACTTCCGGTTCCTCCGCCGCATGGAGTAGCTGAGCCTCCTCACAGCTCCCACACCACGATCAGCAAATCGGCATACAAATACCTGCCTGATCCCCTCTTGATGTGACAGCTCTCCTCGGGTATTCCCCGCTCTCCTGCGGACCTAAAGATTTACATCTCCCGGCTTCGTACACGGCCAAGATGACCTCACCTGGCCCAGCCGCAAATCAAGGCCCCGGTCTCGGCCTACACGGCCCTTCCGCCATGAAATAGGGCTCAAAAATAGCTGCCTGATCCCCCTCCTGCCGCCTGCAACCTTTTCGAGAACCCCCCTACCGACCGATCAGTGGCAAAAAAAAGAACGGCACGGGTCCACACACGGCCACAATGTTCCGCCCGTCCCAGCTGCAAATTGAAGCCCCAGTCTCAGCCTACGCAGCCCTCGCGCCACAAAAAAGGGCTCAAAAATAGTTGCCTGACCCCCCCTCCTGCTGCCTGCAACCTCATTAGGGACCCCACACTCCCCTACGGACCGATCGGTGGCAAAAAAGAAGAACGGCCGCAACCTTCCGCCCAGCCCAGCTGCAAATTGAGGCCCCGGTCTCGGCCTTCACGGACATAGAGGCACAAATGCCTGCTCGTCCCCTCTTGCTGCCAGAAGTCACATTGGGGCCCCCCTCACACTATCCTATGGACCGATTTGTGGAGAAAACCAGCGCGCGCTCACACATGGCCGCAACGAATCAACCAGCCCAGCCGCAAATCTAGGCCCCGGTCTCGGCCCTCCCGGACATCAGGACGGGCGAACCAGCCTCGGAGGTGAGCGGACATACAGCCCCCCTCCTCACTTCAAACCCCTCTCCCCCTGCATCCTGCCTCCTCCTCCCCATACCAGGGGGATAACAATACGGACCGTATAGCTCAGGCTGTTGCAGCTCTCCTATCCCCCATGATAACCGCTTCAGTGGAAAAAGCGGTAGACGCGGGAATGAGGCAAGTCAAGGCACAATTAGGAGAACATTCAACTAGACTTCATGAGGTGGAACACCGCCTTTCAAGCCTGGAGCAAGAAGTATATAAGGCACAAGCTACTGAACAAGCACAGGATAAAACTAATCAGTGCATACTACAAAAACTGGACGATTTAGAGAACAGATCCAGAAGGAGCAATCTGAGATTCGTGGGGGTCCCAGAATCACTAAAGTCCTCAGCCATCGTGGAATTCTGCGCCAGACGCATCCCGGAGGCCTTAGGCCTCCCCGGCCCTTATACGGTGGAGCGGGCCCACCGCGTGGGAGCATTCGCCCCTGATCGCAAGACCCCTCGCCTGATCATAGCGAAGTACCTAAACTACAACGACAAGACTGTCATCCTGCAAAAGTTTTGGCAAACCAGATCTCTGCAAATTGATGGAATCAAAATCCTGATCTTTGTTGACTACTCTATAGTCTCAAAAAAGAGGAAAGCATTCCAACACATCTGCACAGAGCTACACCAGCGACAGATGAAGTTCACCTTGGCTTTCCCCGCAACTCTCCGCCTCAAAGCTCCCAACCGGGACCAGCTATCCTTTCAGGACACCTCTGAGGTGGAAGCCTTCCTGCGTTCACTGCGTGCTGAATCACACTCCAATTCCCCGCTCAGGGCCTCTCCAGGTAATCGCTCTCTAGACCAGCGAAGCCCAAGGAAAGATTCCCCAAAGCGCTTCAGATGTTCTGGGCCTACCCACCGCAACACCCCACGCTGACAAGAAGATTTAATACCTTGCCATATTTTCCTTGGGGGCACATGTTTTGCTCGTTCCTTGGATTTAAAGCCTCCACTGTCTGTCTACTCAGGTATTTGGCTTGTTAACAATTGACTGTTTCTTTTCATTATGGCTCATGTTTTTCCTTTTATACCGCATCACCTCCTATAGCCTCACTTTGTATGGCCTCCTCCTGATCCTGCACCCATGTGAGGTCCTCCGTTGCTGCCGTTGACACCGAGTCATCCAGGGCGCGCATCCACTACAGCGACTGGATCGTTAGGGTGAGCTGGCCTGCACAGTGACTCTATGCAGAAAAAAGAGAAGTCCTCCATTGTTATGTGATGTTTTTGTTTCTTGCTCCTACCCTTCCTTATCCCTCCCCTTTACTGGTCCTTTTCCCCAGCAACACCCATCAGACACCAGCCATCACTCCTCCCTCATAGCCAGTCCACCCTGGTTCGCACTGCCAGTTCAACCCCTCTCCTCAGGTCTACATTTAATGTAAACAATTTGCCATCACATAACATACCCACGACCTTACTCACATGAAAGTCACCTCTTGGAGCGTGAAAGGGCTTAGGTCCCCCGTTAAGAGACTTAAAATTCTTCGTCACCTCAAGAGACAAAAAAATGATATTGCCCTGCTCCAGGAAACCCACCTAACTTCCTCTGACCTCCACCGCATGAAAAAACTCTGGGTGGGCACTGTTCTAGGCTCAAGTGCACTTAATCGCAAAGCAGGGGTTATCATATTAATCCACAAAAACCTTCCCTGCGAGGTACTGTCCTTAGAAACCGATAGTCAGGGACGTTTCCTCTCCATACACATAAAACTGGGTAACCGCAATCTGGTGATCTCTAATGTATATGCCCCAAACAATCCTGGCAAAAAAATTCTTAATGAGCTGTCCACCTGGCTGCGACACGCTCCGCACCTACCACATATAGTTGGGGGAGATTTTAATACCACCCCGTACCCGATAGATGACAGATCTTCTTCCAAACGATCGCGTTCATCACCCACGACATCTGAACTTACACACTTTGCATTCATTATGGAATCTCTTCACTTGCATGACGTCTGGCGGCTTTACCACCCAGCGGATAGAGATTACACCTTTTACTCCAAACCTCACAACATTTTCACTAGATTTGATTACCTATTCTGCACTGACAGCTTTATCCCCATGATCTCAGAATCAGATATCCACGGCTAGATACCCCTGACTTATATCCTACTCCCAAACTTTGGCGTTTCCCCGCTTATCTCCAAAATAACTCAGACTTTTAACATTACATGGAGAAAGCTTGGTCTGAATTCTCTGCAGCCAATTCCCCCCATGCGGACAACCCAAACCTTTTCTGTGAAGCTGGGAAAGCCTTCCTCAGAGGCCAAATCATAGCCTACGCTGCCTCTCTCAAGAGAAACACTTTGGCAAACTATAAGATGGCCAGTGCCAACCTGCGCTTGGTACAACGCTCTCTCTATACTAGAGACTCCCCTGACAACAGGCTACACTGGCAGGTAGCAAAAAGGGCATTTGATACCTGGGCAGATACCTTTGAATGGACACACAGGGCACATATGGAAGCCACCCTTCATAAATTTGGCAACAAAGCTGGCAAACTGTTAGCAAGACTTTGCAAAGGCCCTTTCTGCCCGATGCACATCACCTCCCTACGGGACACCGCAGGCAACATAAAAACCTCACAACAGGACATTAATAAAAAATTATGCTACAATATTATTCCTCGCTATACGCCACCGACCCCATAGACATGAACACAGCCAAATCCTTCCTTGACAGACTGTCTCTACCCATGGTTTCTCCCTCCCAACTTGAACTCCTCAATGCACCTATCTCCTTACACGAAATATCTAACTCCATCCGGAACCTAGCTCTCTCTAAAGCCCCAGGCCCTGATGGGTTTACAGGGGTATTCTATAAGGCCCTACAAACTATTACCGAGCCCGCTCTCTTCACAGTCTATAATGGTATATGGACTGGCGGCCCCTACTTACCAACTGGGAATCAGGCCATCGTCAAACTACTTTAAAAAAAAGGCAAAGACCCCAAGAACCCGGTTCGTACCGACCCATCTCACTCCTAAATTTAGACGTTAGGATACTCTCAAAAATAGTAGCTTCCAGACTTGCTACCTTCATTCCCTCTCTGATTCACCCAGCCCAATCAGGTTTTGTGAAAGGGAGAACAGCCACTATAAACATCCGAAAGGTGATGATGGCTGTGGAACATGCCAAAACCAACCCTGGGGGGACCATGCCATCATCGCTCTGGACGCGGAAAAAGCCTTCGATAATGTCAGCTTCGAATGGCTATCACTGGCCCTATCAAAAATGGGCTTCACGGGCCCTTTCCAACACCTCGTACACGCCATGTACGCCTCCCCCGCGGCCAGATTGGTGGCACCAGGACTCCTCTCGGATGAATTCCGCCTCTACAAAGGCACGAGACAAGGCTACCCCCTATCCCCACTCCTCTTTAACATTGCATTAGAACCCCTCTCTCGATACCTTACCCTAGAGGCCCCACTGCATGGCATCAAAATAGGCTCACAAGAACTCCGCGCGTTACTCTTCGCAGACGATGTCCTCATTTTCTCGACCAACCCCTCTTCTGACATGTCCACCATCAAAACAATCTTTGATGATTTCAGCATCTGCTCAGGTCTCCGCATAAATTACAGCAAGTCCTCCCCATAGACACTTTATCTGTCCCTCCCTGGGCACAACACTCACCCTTACCAGTAGCCAATTCATACATAACATATCTAGGCATTAAGATAGGAAGACTGCCCTCTTCTATATACCATCTCAATTATCCCCCACTAATAAAAAAAAATTCTCAAGAATTTGGTAACTGGATGGATCTGCCCCTTTCGCTCCTGGGAAGATGTCACCTAGTAAAAATGGTCAGTTTCGCTCGATTACTGTACCCACTTCAAACGATACCCCTGCTTCTCAAACACGCAGATATCACAAACCTAAACAAAGCCATCTCCAAATTTCTCTGGCGAAACAAAAGACCACGTATAGCCCTTGCTAAATTATATCTTCCCAGGAGCGAAGGAGGGATTAGTCTCCCAAATGTCAGCGCATATAACCTCTCTTGCCTACTCAGGATAGGCCTAGACTGGTTATCGCAACTTTCTCGCTACTCAAATTACTCAATGGAATCTTCAATGGCCCAACCTTACTCCCTGGTGGCCCTACTTCATTGCAGGTGGAAATCTACTCCCCCACCCCTACAACACAATCTTCTTCTCAGAGACACAGCCATAGCTTGGAGGGAAGTACGGAAAGCACTGAAACTTTCGCCCTTTATGTCCAGACATCTCCTGATTCAAGGAAATCTCAGCCCCCCCCCCCCCGGGTTTGGAATACAAATCTTTCTCTATCTGGCAACAAAAAGGCCTTACAAATATTTCCACCCAATGCGATTTGGAAACAGGACGCCCTCATAACTTCTCTGTCATTGCAGAAATATTCTCCCTCACTCAATCCCATGCTTTACACTACGCACAATGCGTTAGCTTTATAAAAGACTCATGCAGTGAGGAATGTAAGAGATTTCAGACATCCATCACGGACCTGCTACTCCACGGTGACTCTTATAAAATCTCGGATATATACAAACCGTTCCTGCGAAAGACCACTCCCTCAATTGCTTCATCATCGGTAGCAAACTGGGGTAAAGACTTTCCTGACTCAGATATAGTGGAAAAGGTTCTCAAGGGTACAAGAAAACCCTTCAGCTGACCCCCCACGAGGTATGGAGAGAAACTCCATTAAAGATTCTACACCATGCGTATATACCCTTCCTCTCGGACAAGACTGTCCAAGGTGCAGCCAGCTGCCCCATGTGCCACCAGCCGAAACCATCCCTTTCCCACCGTTTTTGGACATGCCCCTCTATCTCTGCCTTCTGGAACCAAGTGATCTCCTACATCTTCGATATAACGCTGCTAAAACTACCTAAAGACCCCCTACTCCTCATCATCGGATACTGGGATGACCAACTGCTCCCGTGGTCCCCAACCACCCACCCTCTCTATAAGGACTGGGCCTTGATCGATCTCTTACTAGCCAGAAGACTAATTCTACAACACTGGACCTCCTCTCTTTGCCCACAGATCTCGCAACTCAAAAGGAAGCTTCTAACCTTGCTTCACAGAGACAAGCTCAACACCGACTTCAAAAAAGAACTCTCTAACACACGTTTCTACTCAAGATGGTGGGCTTTTATGCAATCAACCCAGTCCCAAGAGGAACTACTGAACTTTGAAAATATTTCATTCTCCTACTATGGCACTCCCAATACCACTCCTGAGGAAGAAGACACTCCCGTTTTCCTCCCCACAATTATGGAACCAGTAGCTATAAATATCATCCATCAAGACCACCCTCTTACACTTCCGTATACTCCAACCATCACCGTTCCACATGAGGTCTCATAGCACATGTCTATACCCTAGCCCTAGAGGCTTTTCTTCTTCCTGTAACTCTTTCGCTACTTAATACTTCAACCGACTGAAGTCTGTTCACCCCCCCATCCTACCCACCTCCCCCCTCTTTGTTTGCTACCAGTAGCTCCCTAGGGACCACCCTGTTGATCCATCCAGTTATATCGTCATGGTATGTCTATCTGAAATTCCCATTATATATCCTACCCTTGCTATTTTGTTCTCCACCCATATATAAAAGTGCCTAGGCTACTGGTTTATATAAACTGTTCAAAAATGTTGTATACCCACCATTGTGATACCTTGTATTGCACTTTTCTTTCAATAAAATCTATTGAAAAAAAATAATAAATAAATAAAGAGGGGAAGCACCCAGGCCTATGCGGAAGCTACAGGCCCATATCCCTTTTAAACACAGACCTGAAGCTACTCTCGAAAATAATAGCTACTAGATTGGCACAACATCTCCAGGCCCTAATACATCTTGACCAGGTCGGGTGCATACCTTCCAGAGAGGCAAGGGACAATACCATTAAGGTACTCAAACTTCTTCAAGTAGCAAACACCACTAAGACCCCCCTGTGTATTTGTGAGCACTGATGCCGAAAAGGCTTTTGATAGGGTGAATTGGAACTATATGTTCTCCTTCTCCGCCACATTGGTCTAGGAGATAAGGTGATGAGGTGGATAAGCAACATATACTCCAACCCTTCAACTCAAGTAAAGGTGAACGGGGTGCTCTCAAGTACATTCCCTATCGGAAATGGAACAAGACAGGGGTGCTCATTGTCCCCCCTCCTTTTTGCTCTTTAGCTAGAGCCGTTTTTCTGCACAATCAGATTGGACCCGGATATAGTAGGGCTTAAAGTGGGTAGTTCTTACTGTAAAATATCAGCGTATGCAGACAACCTTCTATTCTCCCTGACAAACCCCAGAATCTCTTTACCAAACCTCGTTTGAGAATTTAAGGTATATGGGGCAATCTCCCATCTAAAGATAAACTTTTCTAAGTCTGCAGCTATGAGCATAGCAATCCCCCTTCACACCCCACTTGACCTACAAGCCAACTTTTGTTTTAAATGGACTAACACTGCACTAACATATCTAGGCATGAAGATCCCACCTGACATAGCCCACACATTTGATCTTAATCCCCCCCCTATTGACCAAGACTTGCATCCTGCTAGAGAAGTGGCACCCAGGTTTCCATTCCTGGTTCGGAAGGTGCAGCCTTATTAAAATGAGCATACTACCTGAATTCATCTACCTCATCCAAGCCCTGCCCATTCAGATTCCACCCTCCTTTTTCAAGCAAGTACAGGCCTTCTTCACCAGATTTGTATGGACACATAAAAAAAACCCAGACTACGTCGTTCACAAATGACGCTCCCCAAACACTATGGAGGACTAGCACTACCTGACATATGACAATACTACTTAGCCTCCCACCTGGGGCATATACTTGACTGGAGACGAAATAAGACATCCAAACTCTGGGTACAAGATGAGTAGTCCCAAACCCACATACCATTAATAGGCGCGTTATGGTGCTACGGCGACTTACCCCCTGGACTGAAGTCACACCCGCTAATGGGTACTACCCTGAGGCTTTGCCATCTAGTCACCAACCACATTTCCCTCATGTCCAAAAACTCCCCACTCTTCCCAATACTAGGCCATCCGAACTTTGAACTGGGCTTACACCCTACGGAATATCCCACTCTCAGAGAATTGGACTGCAACCATGCAACCAAATTTGTGATTGACAGGAAATGGCCATCCATTCCAGAACTGACTGACTCGATGGGAACCTTTCAACTTCCTTTCTAGAGAGAAGTGCAACTGCACCACTTCCTCCATCCCCTCCCTAGACCCCAAGACTTTGCACGCCAGCAAACGTCATTTTAAGAACTCTGCTTAGGTACTGACCCGTTAGCCCACATATTATCCCAAACATACACTCTACTAAACACTCCGAAAGAACAACTACAATTGCCCTGTCTGGCCAGATGGGAAAGAAACCTAAACTGCATGTTCTCAGCAGCACAAAAACAATGTATCATCACTCTCGCCCTGAAATCCTCCCTCTGTACAAAAATGCAAGAGACAAATTTTAAGTTACTTTCCCACTGGTACCTGACACCCTCCAGATTACAGAGATGCTTTCCCTCTGCCTCAAGCTGGTGTTGGCGCTGTGCTGAGGAGGGGGGAACTTTGATCCATATCTTCTGGTCTTGTCCTAGGCTAAAGGAGTTTTAGGGAGAAGTCCGCCGTATTACGCAGAAGTTGACAGATTACGTCATCCCAGACGGTGCCGCATTCTTTCTTCTGCACCATTCAAAGATCCCTACCAAAAACATATAAGAAGTTGCTTTGGCATCACTTACTCAATGCAGCAAAGGCGTGTATCCCCCTCCATTGGAAACAACACTCCCCCCCAGCCATTGCACATTGGCTGAGGAAGGTGAAGGAAGTGAAGAAAATGGAGGATTTGATCCTCACTGCACAACATAAACAGGAGGCCCATAAGAAGACCTGGGATATATGGAATGTCTTCATCTATTCTAATGAGGGGCAACACCTGCTGGGGTCATAGCCCGCCCCTAACTCTCTTGAGAATACACGAAAATCGGTTACCGCCATGTCTCCCTCTCTTCTTCTTTCTTACCCTCCCCCCACCATCTCTCTTCTCCCTCCCCCTACCTACCTTCACCTAAAGGAAACTCTGGTTCCCCCCCTTAAGAAAAGTTGGAAAAGTAGGGGAGAAGAGCCCCAATATTATAATACCCAAGGGAACATTGTTTCTGACGAATATGTACTCCGCTGGAGATAAACACTTGGTCCAATGTTTCATACTAGCGTATGAACTGTAACTTGTTTTGAATGCATTTACCCTCTGTATATTCTGTATATGTAGAATTGGTAATATACACACTCATAATTGTACTGAGGGGTCCTTACCCCTGTTTGGAGTTGAATAAAATGTATATTTGCAAAAAAAAAAGACCTTTAATGCAATTAATTAAGATTTCACATAATTTGGCTATATTTCTTTAAAAAGTGTATGCATATGCATATGGTATACAAATTCTGGTTGACACAGATTAATCGACAAAAAGCAAAAAAAAAAAAAAAAAATCAGTTGTATGCATAAATCCCCCCCCCCCCCCCACACTCCAATAATAAATAGCCACACCATTGTTTTATTCTTCAGAGTAACATTTTGTAAGATACACAAATGCACTGACTTCAAATTCAGGTCATTGCAATTTCCTAAAAGGTTAGTTGTTATGCTGTTCACCAACTGAGTGATCATTAGTTTAAATGTCAGTGGATCCTACAGTATAATGTAATACTAAATAAGTTATTTACAGTATACATGGTAAAAATCTACTAATCACCATGCTCCTCAGGCATTATTTTAAAGCAATCAATCAATCTTCACATCAGACTATACCTCTGTAGCATTGACCCAAGATTTTAGAGATTTTATGTGGCCTGTTGAAAGTACTTTAATGATATATTAAACCCTGCCAAGTTTCAACAAATTGTTAACAGAAATACTAATAGAAACAATAGCAAAAAGTCCCAACCCTGAAACATAAAAAGAGAAATCAAAAGAATTGTGCAGTCTGTCTCTGATAGTTCTTCTCTCATGCACTTTGAAAAATAATGGATAAATCAGGATAATCATAAATTGATTCATCTAAATATTTGAATGTTAATATGTAAAAAAAAAAAACTCAATTTAGGATTCAGGGAATTAACATTTATAAATGATATCATTATCTGTCAAACAAATTTAATAGATATATAAGTATAGGTATTAGGGAAAATTAGCAATTTTTCAGTCTGGTGTTCACTAATCAAATCTTAGTTGGGTTTAGGGTGCACTTGCACAATGGGGTCCATTAATGAACGAAGATTTACAAGGCCAGATTATTAGCAGCTTCTCCATAGACATGTATGATCAAGCCCATATCAATTCATTGCACTCTAACTGAATTTCCATATCTATAATTTATTACCAAATGAATGCAATAATTCCATAAAACATGCAGAATATTCACAGCCATAGGACATTTATGGGACAGTTTAGGCCTATTCTGGAAAATAATTGGCACATATCTAGTGCTAGTGCTAGAGCTACATGGAAACCTCTAGGGCTAGTTACCAAAATGCATAGGTGAACACAAGTTGCATTGATTGTGTTTTTTAAACTAAAATAACTGCAGTTTAATGTACCCTAAAGCAGCTTGCAGGGTTTGTTTTTTCCAATGTAGTGCAATACAAAGCACTGGAGAAAACAGACTCCACTGAGGAAAAAATACATTTTTTGATGATTGCACACTTAGCTTGGTCTGAAAAACTGTGCTAATTGCATAACACATATCAAAGGGATGAACCTTTAAGCTACAGCAAACCATTCAAAATATTTTCAGAGGCTGAAAACATCTATTTTTTTTTTTTTTGCATTACAGAAGTCTGTTGAACAATTGTTAAATGATAAATCTGTTAAGCTGTTGTTAAGCTGTTTTTTTTTTTTTTGCAGAACTACAAATAGCTTTCTTATCATTTAACAGCTGAAGAGATACTCTGGGATTTTTACTGCTTGAGAAAGACTTCATTAGGCATACGTTATTCATTTCAGAGCTGGCCAGAATGACTAGAAGCTCAAAGAGCAACCCGGCCATGCATGGATAGGCTTTTTTTAATCAACCAGTGGGCCGATTGAAAAAAACTGAATAGATTCCCCCATCCACACAAGCAAGGCGGATGGAGGAAATCCTCCTCACTGTGTTATTGTATTCTGAAAGAGTGACTCCTCCTGTGTCAAAATACACTGATCAGCACTGCAGCTGATTGAAGAAAAATTTCCAACAAGTTCGTTTGAGAGAGGTTGATAGTTAAATCAATTTCTCTGGAACAGGAAAGACAATATGGGGATCTACTGTAAATCAGCTAGTCTCTGCTGAATCGGAAGAATTTCAATCAATCTATGGCCAGCTTAATAAATCTACACTACTAAATCAGCTAATCAAATTATCTATACTACACAGCCTGTTAGAAGGACCTGTGACTAGTGACAATTATTCTAAAGTCTTCTCTTTAAATCTGATGCCAGCCCTTCTTGTAATTGTCACACAGGGATACAGGGTCAGTGTCAACAGCAACTCTGCAATCCTTAAATAAGAGAGAAAACGGGCGCCTCTGACCATAGACTGTAAGCATTTAATTTAGATCAAAAGACAACAAAAACTCACATTGAGGTAATGAATAACAGGCTGTCCTGGCCAGCAGGATGCTGCTATGATGGAATGGAGCCGAAAGTGAGGGTTGGAATGCAGCTGAAAGCTGGAGAGTTGGAAGTTGGAACACAGCGCTGACTGCAATGACCTCACTGGTGTGCTCACAACACGTTTCGGAGCATGCACACTAGAAGGATGTGCACAGTGCATGCTCCTTTGTCAAGCTGTTGTAACTAAGGTGGAAAAAGCCTTATATGTGCCTTGAAATGCTGCCATCTAGTGGGGAGAGTGCTAATCTCTCTCATACATATACAGTGGATATAAAAAGTCTACACATCCCTGTTAAAATGTCAGGTTTCTTTGATTTAAAAAAATGAGACAACTCAATTGAAAAACAAACAGAAATATTTTAGGGGGGGCAAAGTAAAAAAAAATAAAATAAATAATGTGTGTGCACTCAACTCTTATAACTGGGGATGTAGCTCTGTTCAGAACTAAGCAATCACATTTAAACTCATGTTAGATAGGTGTCAGTACACACCTGCCATCATTTAAAGTGCCTCTGATTAACCCCAAATAAAGTTCAGCTGTTCTAGTAGGTCTTTCCTGACATTTTCTTTGTCGCATCCTACAGCAAAAGCCATGGGCCGTGGAAAGCTTCCAAAGCATCAGAGGGATCTCATTGTTAAAAGGTATCAGTCAGGAGAAGGGCACAAAACAATTTCCAAGGCATTAGATATACCATGGAACACAGTGAAGACAGTCATCATCAAGTATAGAAAATATGGGACAACAGTGACATTACCAAGAACTGGACGTCTCTCAAAAATTGATGAAAAGACGAGAAGAAAATTGGTCAGGGAGGCTGCCAAGAGGCCTACAACATTAAAGTATCTGCAGGAATATCTGGCAAGTACTGGCTGTGTGGCACATGTGACAACATTCTCCCATATTCTTCATTTGCCTGAGCTATGGGATAGAGTGGCAAGATGGAAGTTTTTTCTTGCAAAGAAAAACATCCAAGCCTGACAAAATTTAGCAAAAATGCATCTGAAAACTCCCAAAAGCATGTAGGAAAATGTGTTTTTGGCCATAATTCCAAAAGATATGTTTGCCGCAAAAACAACACTGCATATCACCAAAAGAACACCATACCCACAGTGAAGCATGGTTGTGGCAGCATCATGCATTGAAGCTGTTTTTCTTCAGGTGGAATGGGGGCCTTAGTCAAGGTAGAGGGAATTACGAAAAGTTCCAAATACCAGTCAATATTGGCACAAAACCTTCAGGCTTCTGCTAGAAAGCATTCCATGAAGAGGAACTTCATCTTTCAGCATGACAATGACCCACAGCATACATCCAAATCAACAAAGGAATGACTTCACCAGAAGAAGATTAAAGTTTTGGAATGGCCCAGCCAGAGCCCAGACCTGAATCCCATTGAAAATCTGTGGGGTGATCTGGAAGAGGTCTGTTCACAGGAGATACCCTTGCAATCTGACAGATTTGGAGTGTTCTTGCAAGAAGCTGGGAGTAGAGGTGATGGACCAGCCAAGCATGTCTCCAGACTTAAACCCTATTGAGCATCTGTGGGGCATCCTCAAATGGAAGGTGGAGGAGCGCAAGGTCTCTAATATCCACCAGCTCCGTGGAGGAGTGGAAGAGGACTCCAGTGGCAACCTGTGAAGCTCTGGTGAACTCCATGCCCAAGAGGGTTAAGGCAGTGGTGGAAAATAATGGTGGTCACACAAAATATTGACACTTTGGGCCCAATTTGGACATTTTCACTTAGGGGTGTACTCACTTTTGTTGCCAGCGGTTTAGACATTAATGGCTGTGTGTTGAGTTATTTTGAGGGGACAGCAAATTTACACTGCTCTACAAGCTGTACGCCCCCTACTTTACATTGTAGCAAAGTGTAATTTCTTCAGTGTTGTCACATGAAAAGATAGAATAAAATATTTACAAAAATGTGCGGGGTGTACTCACTTTTGTGAGATAATGTATATATATAAATATATATATATATATATATATATATATATATATATATATATATATATATATATATATATACAATTCTTTGTTATAAACATATATGGTGTAAATATATTGATAACTAGATTAATAGTATTAGTTTTAAAATTACTAATGTTTAAAACCCAGGTGAAAACTAATGTGATATATACTATTCACAATTTTATTGTAACGGGCCTATGGGAGTCCCAATATATATGGCATAACAATCCCTACTCAAAACATCAGACATTTTATGGTAGATACATAGATAATATCATAATTATTTGGGGAGGCCCTGGTGACATCAAAGACTTTGTAAAACACTGTAATGACAATCCGCATGGTTTGTCATTCACTTATGTTACAGATCCTGAAAAATTGGCTTTCCTGGACCTGGAACTATACCACACTAATGATGACATTCATGCCAAAAACATCATAAACCTACAGCAGGTTACTCTTTGCTACACTATAAGAGCTGCCATTACCACAAGTGGACAAACAATATCCCCAAAGGACAGTTTTGCCGACTCAGGTTAAACTGTACAAAAATAGACTATATAGAGCAAAGCATCTTCCTTAAGAGTAAACTTACAGACAAAGGGTATCTGGAGTCTTTGATCAACCAGGCCTATACATACTATCTAAAAGCTGAACCCCCAAAATAGAAAAATACCTTTTTGATCAATCTGTTTGTTCCTCCACTCGGTTCCACCATGACTATAAAAATATGGAATCCATTCTTAAAAAATACTGGCCAATACTATTAGAGGACCCACATCCTAAACCTCTTCTCCCAAATCTACTTCGAGTGACATACAGAAAAGCACCCAATTTAAAGAACAAAATTGCACCCAGTAAATTGAAACTTCGGTTTAGGACCACCTCTCCATAGATTTGTCTAATACCACTGCAGGGCATGTTCCAATGCAAAAAAAAAAACATTATGTAAGCCCTGTGCATTTATTCCACATGGCAAAAAACAATTCACCACTAAGGGCAAAACCTATATTATGGAAGCATTTTACAACTGTTCTTCTGATTATGTGGTTTATTGTTTAAGTTGCCCTTGCCACCTACTATATGTAGGACATACAATTCGTCCACTCCGTCAAGGATTTGGTGAGCATGGGAGAAAGGTCGAGCAAGGCAAAGACAAACACAGCGTTCCTCGTCATTTTGCCGAACATCACAACCAATTCACCAAAGGTTTAGAGGTATGGATCATTAAACAGATGCCCAAAAACTCTCATAAGCTGAAAGGTTTCATAGGCTCTGTGACCGTGAAACCTATTGGATATATTCCTGTGTTGACATGGCTATAGTGCTTTAGTGTAATAGTATGGAGTTAGATTTTAAGGCCATGTGTTGTTACAAGCTAAGGCTCTCTTCATTGATATGTAAATGTAGCAGTTGGACTGGTAGAGAGGAAGTATGCAGCAGGAAGTTGGGGGGAGGAGATTAGGTTTTTAAACAAGCATGTGTAGAGACAAAGAGAGTTGTGTTTGGAATGATAAAGAGGCAAGACGTGTGTTGGAAGCTTGAGAACTTTGGAGATGTTTTGAGTTTGACTCTGGGAAAAGAATGATGAAGGACATTACATCTTGACCCCTAAGTTGAGTAACTTGTTTAGTTTACTTATATTATATATATATGTATATATATAATAGTATCTCACAAAAGTGAGTACACCCCTCACATTTTTGTAAATATTTAGTTATATCTTTTCATGTGACAACACAGTAGTGAGTGTACAGCTTGTATAACAGTGTAAATTTGCTGTCCCCTCAAAATAACTAAACACGCAGCCATTCATTTCTAAACAGCTAGCAACAAAAGTGAGTACACCCCTAAGTGAAAATGGCCAAATTGGGCCCAAGGTGTCAATATTTTGTGTGGCCACCATTATTTTCCAGCACTGCCTTAACCCTCTTGGGCATGGAGTTCACCAGAGTTTCACAGGTTTCCACTGGAATCCTCTTCCACTCCCCCATTACGACATCACAGAGCTGGTGGATGTTAGAGACTTTGTGCACCTCCATCTTCCATTTAAGGATGCCCCACAGATGCTCAATAAGGTTTAGGTCAGGAGACATGCTTGGCCAGTCCATCACCTTTACCCTCAGCTTCTTAGCAAGGCAGTGGTCATCTTGGAGGTGTGTTTAGGGTCGTTATCATGTTAGAAAATGATCTGCAGCTCAGTCTCCGAAGGGAGGGGATCATGCTCTGCTTCAGTATGTCACAGTACATGTTGACATTCATGGTTCCCTCAATGAACTGTAGATCCCCAGTGCCGGCAGCACTCATGCAGCCCCAGACCATGACACTCCCACCACCATGCTTGACTGTAGGCAAGACACACTTGACTTTGTACTCCTCACCTGGTTGCCACCACACACGCTTGACACCATCTGAACCCAATAAGTTTCGCTTGGTCTCATTAGACCACAGGACATGGTTCCAGTAATCCATGTCCTTAGCCTTTTTCTCAGCAAACTGTTTGCGGCTTTCTTTTGCATCATCTTTAGAAGAGGCTTCCTTCTGGGACGACAGCCAAGCAGACCAATTTGATGCAGTGTGCGGTGTATGGTCTGAGCACTGATAGGCTGACTCCCCACCCCTTCCACCTCTGCAGCAATGCTGGCAGCACTCATACGTCTATTTCCCAAAAACAACCTCTGCATATGAGGCTGAGCACGTGCACTCAAATTCTTTCGTCGACCATGGCGAGGCCTGTTCTGAGTGGAACATGTCCTGTTAAACCGCTGTATGGTCTTGGCCACCGTGCTGCAGCTCAGTTTCAGGGTCTGGGCAATCTTCTTATAGCCTAGGCTATCCTTATGTGGAGCAACAATTCATTTTTTTCAGATCCTCAGAGAGTTCTTTGCCATGAGGTGCCATGTTGAACTTCCAGTGACCAGTATGAGGGAGTGAGAATGATGACGCCAAATTTAACACACCTGCTCCCCATTCACACCTGAGACTTTGTAACACTGATGAGTCACATGACACCGGGGAGGGAAAGTGGCTAATTGGGCCCAATTTGGACATTTTAACTTAGAGGTGTACTCACTTTTGTGAGATTGTGAGATACTGTATATTTATATTTTGCTAGAAAGGATAATTAGCTTGTGCATGTTGTAGGCATATTTTGTAAGCTATGAATTGTGTTGTATTATGTATCCTACAGTTGTATGTGCGGCTTTTCTGTTTAGTAAAGTATTAACACACTACAGAAGTCTAAGCTTCCTTGGTTTTACCGCAAGAACCTTAATAGATAGACGAAAGCAAAGCAATTCCCTTCAAACTTTTTTGCCTGGAGGGTTAAATGAGGAATTGGAAGTTTCTACCATATTATGATTTTTGATATGTTTACAGCATTTTTGTTTGTTTTTTTCTCCTAGGTGCGATCAGTTCTGTCCCCCCCCCCCTTTTTTTTTCTTTGATGGTACAAAAAAGATGGCTGGGGTGGTGGGCAGCTCTTCTGAGTAGTAAATAACTATAATATAACCGTAACATTACTCAAGGTTCCATCTGTGTAATTGATTGCCTGACTAACGTTTGGCCCCTTTAAATAATCCACCATATAATAAATATATATATATATATAAAATCTTCCTCTAGCTACAGTTATACATCCTATAAATTTACACAACATAATACATCACAGGTATCGTTTATTCTCCTGATAATATCATGACAATTTTAGTTTAAGCCCACTGCATAATGATGTTAATAATGACAGTAAAATCCATTTCCCTTTTAAGCTCATTACACATAACAATAAAGAGTTTTTGTTTCAAAAAGTTTTTATTTTAAGAAAAATTTAGTTGTACAAATGATATAACAGTACATAGTCAAATGGAGATAATAGTTACATTGACGTCTAATGAACGTTACATCTTACATCTTATACATTAGGTTCATTCGTAAATACAGTTATCTAGACATTGTTCACTTATAAGCACATACTGTATTTATATCTTCCAGTGTACCAAACTCAGGTTTAACTTTAATCGGTACTTGAACATAACATAGGAAGTAACTATGAGATGCAACGAATGAGGACCTGAAGAGAAAAATGATCTCTGAGGCCTAGGAGTTTATTTGCATCTAACAATTAGAACAAGAAACGCCATTTCCCTACCCTCGCACCCCTAAAGGGATCATGCTGTGCGAGGTATACAGCTATCAAAACTTCACCTATTATGTCTTTGATGTATGTCTATGTAGTTATATATGCTGTGCCTCTGTAGCACTATAGGGATTGTCCATGTCTCCTGCTCATATATTAGCATAGGATGATAGAGGAGATTGATGGAGCAATTTTCCCTTCGAGAAGGGATAAAATGCAGGACATCTGGAATGCTGTCCTAGCGTTTTTGTTAAGTAGGAACTTGGGTACTGAGAGTATGATATAGTGTTGGAAGTATATTCAGAAAGATGTATATCAAGGACCATTGGGGGTTTATGTCGCTTCAGGTCATCAAAGGAAGGGTGAGAACATACACATTTTTTTTTCAGAACTTTTTTATTGAATTTTACAAGTTCACCAGTAATACATAGCATACAATTGCAGTAAGTAGTGATACAGGTGATTGATGTGTACAAACATACATTTGCAACAGGTTAACAAAACGAATGAAGGGAGCAAAAAAGTCAATAAATGAAATATGGGAATGCATGAAGAGCGGCCCTTGTGTTAAAGACTGTAGGCAATCAGTGTATGTGGGAAGTTAGGGGGAGTTGTATGTGGCACATCAACAGAGATTGAAAAGAACGAGAAAACATTAAGTCGATCAAATGTGCTCACATTTTGCGTCCCATTATACAATAGGCCTGGCATTGTGCAGGGCGGGAAGAGTATGGAGGATACATCCACACCATCAAGGTTCTACCCCCTCTCCGTTCACCCCTAACGGGACCATCACTGTGACTGGAGCGGAGTGTAGGAGGAAGCAGTGATTGAGTCCAAAGGGGAGACGGTGTGGCAAGCCTTAATCTTGGTTCCCGCTAGAGAATCAGAGTGATAAGGTGATAGTATTGGTAGAGAATTGAGTATGTAGCTGGGGGTGAAGGTCTTAATTGTAAGAAACTACGTAAAAATAAAGAAATTGGGTAGGGATATGGAACTTCCAAAGTTGAAACAGTATCAGCTCAATGCGGGAAGGGAAGTGTGGAGTGGGGGGGGGGTGATGGCGTATGAATGAGATGGGGGGACCTGTGGTGGAAGACAGGCGCATTTAGGGTGCAGGTGTTGATGTTAGCGATAAAACGTTCTGTGTTTGGGAATGCCGGTAATGTGACCAGCATGCCCAGGTATTATTATATTTGGTCGGGTTGTCATTAGCTTGGCAGATAAGTTGTTCCATGTTGGCTATTCTGTCTACCCTGCAGATCCAGTCCTGCACCATTGGGGAGCGGAATTCCTCCATAGGGTGGGAATACATAAATTGGCTGCATTGATGAGGTGTAGAGTCAGGGATTTTTTATAGGAGCTGTATGATTTAGTGTTATGTTGTAGTAAATAGCTGGTAGGCGAGAAGGTTGGTGTGTGCGTGGTGATGTGGGAGATCAGTCTGTGAATTTCTGACCAGAATGGTTGTATAAGGGTGCATTCCCACCAGATGTGAAGTAGGGTACCGCAAGCTGCATTGCATCTCCAGCAAATCGGGGTGATGGTGGGGTGAAAGTGATGAACCTTGTCTGGCGTCCTATACCATTTCGAGAATAGTTTGTATCTATTTTCCTGAGTTGAGATGTTAATGGAGCCCTTGTGCATGAGGGTGAATATGCGGTCCCACTCTAGCGGGGTGAGATCTATGGATAAGTCATGCTCCCATTGTCTCACAATTTTGTCATCCTTGACTTTGTGTCGGGAAAATAGGAGAGTGTAAAAAGTTGAAATTAGGTGGCCTTGGGGTTCTGTGCTGGAACAGAGAATTTCAAGCTGTGTGAGTTCCCTATACCAAGGGGGGTTGCTTTGATGGGATTGGAAGAAATGTCTCAATTGTAGGTATTTGTAAAAGGGTATGTCGTGGTTAGGTAGTTGTGCAGATAGAGTAGGGTAGGGTAGGAGGGTCCCGTTTACGAAGAATTCATGTGCTCTGGCTCGTGAAGAGAGTGTTTCGAGGGTTGGGTCTTTCAGTTTCAATCCCGGGGGGAAGTCTGGGTTGTCAACTAATGGGGTCATTGGGCCTGGCGAGGGGGTGAGGGTGAGCATTTTGCATGCTAGTTTAAATATCGATAGAGTGGTGCCAATGAACGGGTGCTCTAAGAGCTCTTTGGTCATGTGTGTGTGGTTGATCCAGGGCAAGTCAGCTATAAGAAGGTGTGTAAAGGAGTCTTCAAGCCAAATCCAGTCTTTGGAAGAGCGATGGACGTGCCAGTCCACCAATCTGGTCAGGTGGCAGGCCCAACGGTATTTTTGAAGGTCTGGGAGACCCAGGCCTCCCAGCTGCTTGGGAAGAACCAGCCTCTCCCAGCTAAGTCGTGGGCGTTTGGCGGACCATACAAAAGACCTGCAGATATTTTTATAGGAAGAGAAGAAGGAGGCCGGTATCTTGATCGGTATGGCTTGGAGAAGATATAGGATTCTGGGCAAAATGTTCATTTTTATTACCGCGATTCTGCCCATCCAAGAGAAAGAGCCCAGATGCCACTTCTGGAGATCACTTTGGATGGTCCGGAGCAGTGGCAAGAAATTTTTGGTGTATAAATCTTTTAAGTTGGTAGTGATCTTGATGCCCAGGTAGGATATTTCGGAACGTTCCGAAACAAATGGGAAGTTGAGTTTGCATAGGTTGACAGTTTCAAGCGGCAGGCTGACATTGAGGGCTTTAGATTTGTCAAAATTGTTTTGTAGGTTGGATAGGGATTTGAAAAGGGCGAAGTTGGCTAGAAGGTTGGGGAGGGTTGTGATAGGGTCTGTAAGAAAAAGTAAGATGTCATCGGCATAGGCAGCCATTTTGTAATGATTACGATGGATGTCTATGCCTCTGATAGTGGGATTAAGGCTCAGTTTATGAAGCATGGGTTCCATGGTCAGTATAAATATTAGGGGGGACAGAGGGCAACCCTGACGCGTCCCATTTGATACAGAGAAGGCGTCCGACAGTCCCCCGTTGATCCGGAGTCTGGCCTTCGGAGAGGCATAGAGGGCTAAAATCATTTGGAGCATACGGGGTGGTAGTCCCACTGCACGTAACGTGGCCTCCATGTAGTCCCAGGCCACCCTGTTGAATGCCTTCTCTGCATCCAACGAGAGGAAGAAGCCATATGTGGGAGATTTAGAGAGCCAAGGTCAATTGTCAAGGCGCCAGATATGTGTCTTCATGCGTGGTCAGTTGTAGGGTCATGGAGATGGGACTGTGGTCCGAAAGTATAGCTGGGTCAACGAAGCTGTGGGCGGCTTCGTTCCAGTCTTCTCAATGTAAACGCAGAAGCAACGTCATGACGTCACTTCCCGTTTACTCGGCTGCCAATGGCGCCGAATTTAAAAAAATACACAGTATTCAGAATCGCCGTTTTCAGCGATCTGAATACTTTTAACTGTAAAGGAGGGATGGGGGGTCTTTTAGACCCCCCATCCCTCCATAAAGAGTACCTGTCACCACCTATTACTGTTTACATTCCTTGTGACAGCAATAAAAGTAAAAAAAAAACATTTTTTTTTTAAACACCATTTATTAGTATAAAAATAAATAAAATAAATAAAAAAAAAATAAAATTTTTTTAAAGCGCCCCCGTCCCTGCGAGCTCGCGCAGTGAAGAAAACGCATACGGAAGTCGCGCCCGCATATGTAAACGGTGTTCACATCACACATGTGAGGTATCGCCGCGATCGTCAGAGTGAGAGCAATAATTCTAGCCATAGACCTCCTCTGTAACTCTAACCTGGTAACTGTAAAAAAAATTTAAAGCGTCGCCTATGGAAATTCATAGCTACCATAGTTTGTCGCCATTCCACGAGTGCGTGCAATTATAAAGCGTGACATGTTTGGTATCTATTTACTCGGCGTAACATCATCTTTCACGTTATACAAAAAAATTGGGATAACCTTACTGTTTAGATTTTTTAAAATTCATGTAAGTGTCCCTTGTCCAAAAATTTGCGTTTAAAACACCGCTGCACAAATACCGTGTGATATAAAATATTGCAACAATCTCCATTTTATTCTCTAGATTCTCTGCTAAAAAAAATATATAATGTTTGGGGGTTCTAAGTAATTTTCTAGCAAAAAATATGGATTTTAACTTGTGAACACCAAATTTCAAAAATAGGCTTAGTCATGAAAGGGTTTTTAATGTCGGGATTTGCCCTAAGTTTGCGTAAAATAGGTTCTAGCGTGAGTATAAAAATAAGAGGTGATAGTGGACACCCCTGACGTGTGCCATTCGAAACGGAGAAGGCATCTGACAGGCGACTATTGATCCTTATTCTGGCTGTGGGGCATGAGTATAATATCAATATCATTTGGAGGAATTGCGTGGGAAACCCCATTGCCTGTAACGTCGCCGACAAGTAGTCCCAGGCCACTCTGTCGAACGCCTTCTCCGCATCGAGCGACAAGAGGAACCCCTGACTTTTGTGAGGGGAGGGTGATGAAAGGAAATGATGAATGTGTAGAGCTTTTATGGCATTATCCCTAGCTTCTCTGCCAGGGACAAAACCAACTTGATAAGGTCAGGTATGAGAGGGAGTATGCGGTTAGCGAGAATTTTAGTGTAGAGTTTTAGATCTACGTTTAGGAGGGAGATAGGTCACTAGTGTTTCATCTTTGCCGGGTTTCGCTATTAGGGTGATATGTGCCTCTAGTAAGTCTTTATTGTCTTGTGGGTAGGCAGACAGAGCGTTGAATGCTTTAGTAAAATGGGGAGTGAGTATCTCCTGGAAGGTTTTATAATAACCAACAGTAAGCCCATCTGGGCCAGGACTTTTCCCTGTTTTGAGTTGTTTCAATACTGTTGTGGTTTCTTCAATGCTAATAGGGCAGTCAAGAGTCATGGATTCTTCAGGGGAGATGTGTGGTATACCGTATTGTGGCAAGAAATTAGATATTGCTTCTTGTCTATTTCGAGTAGGGTCTGTCGTTTCTGTTGGGGGTAAGTTGTAAAGTTTGGAGAAATAATTTACAAACTGTGTGGCAATGTCATCTGGGGATACAAGAGACTTCCCATTGGGATCTTTAATCTTGTGTATGGTCAATGCCGCTTTCTTACGTTGTAGTGCTTTAGCCATTAATTTTCCGGATTTATTGCCAAATTCATAATATAGTTTTTGAATAAAAATGTATTTGCGCCGTAGTGTTTTATTCATTTCTTCTTTAAACTCCTCCCTTGCCTGCAAGAGTTCTGCACGCGATTTAGTGGCCAGGGACACTTTGTGAGTCCTTTCTAGTGCATGGATTTTAGAGGCTAAGGCTGTTATATGGGCTCTTCGTTGTTTGTTTTGGAAAGCAGCTATTGAAATGAATTCCCCTCTCATCACACATTTGTGTGCAGCCCATGTGATGGATGGTCCAGGTTCGCCTATGGAATTTTCTTGAAAATATTGTGAAAGTCGGGTGGTGATTTTGTTCCTGGTGTCAAGGTCTGTGAGCAAGGAGTTGTCTAAACGCCATATCAAGTTTGTGGGACGGGACAACGGGATATTTAATGTTATTGAGATGGGATTATGGTCAGAGAGTATCATAGGGTCTATGGTCGCTTGCGTGAGGAGAGATAAATCATTCTGGGAAATAAAAAAGTGATCAATTCTGGAATACTTGTTGTGGGGTGATGAGTAAAATGTAAAATCCCTATCATTTGGGTGAAGTGTGCGCCATGTGTCATGTAGGGTCAACTCCTGCAGTTGTTTTTTGATTGCTCTCAGGGCTCTATATGGCAAGGAGGTTGATCCAGTGGAGGAATCCTGTTGTGGGTTTAGCGCTACATTGAAATCTCCACCCACTACGAGAATGCCAGAAAAGAATTCTGTGAGCAACTGTAAGGTTTCTCTAAAGAACGTGACTTGACGTTTGTTAGGAGCATATATATTTGCCAGAGTAATGGGCTTGTTATGTAATGTTCCTTTGAGAAATAGGTATCTACCATTAGGATCTTGCTTGATTTCTGTGATTTGCAAGGGGCAATTTTTCGAAATTAATATAGCAATCCCCTTTGTTTTAGAGGATGCATTGGAGGCATGGTATACTGTAGGGTAGCGATAATTTCCCAGTTTGGGTAAGTTGTCAGTTTGGAAATGAGTTTCCTGGATAAATGCGATTTGTGTTTTATCCTTGTGCAATGTATATAACAGTTGAGACCGTTTTTTGGGAGTATTCAATCCTCTGATATTTAGTGAGTCTATCTTTATCTGGAAATTTGTTTGCGATTTACTAGAGCCTGTCACCTTATGTGTATTACGACCTGTATCTGCCATGTTAGTAGCGGGGGGAGGGTGGCTGATTTGTAGCACGGATAGGGATAAGGTATGTTCCGCGGTTGGAGTATAAAACCTGTTGTGAAGCTGTGTAAGAAGATAAAAGAGGGTGTGAGAGTCGGAACGGGGGAAGGGGGAATTTAACTAACCTTATCTACGACAAGATAGGTCAGATATGTACAGTGCGCTGTCAGTGTGAGATGGACCAGAGGCAATTCTGGACCTTCTCACTGCACAGTGTGGGGGTTGGGATGTACTAGAACACGGAGATACTGTTAGTTATAAGTAAAAGGGGTACTCCGCCGTTACATTCTACGTAGTTTTATACAAGGAGGGAGTCTGATCATGAGTTTTAACTAATAGTGTCTAAGACAATTACCTCATAAGGTCAGGGAGGGAAAAGGTCCCTCGGCTGTGGAAAGAAAGTAGGTATCAGGTACGTTGTGTCTAGGATTCATGTTTAGCCATAATGCCTCATTAATTGATGCAGAGATTACTAGGGTGTAAGGACAGCATGTAGGGTCACAGTTTGTATCAAGGTTGGCGTTCTATGTCACTCAAACTTATAGCATGTCGCGACTAATCATGTGAAACAGTCTCGTCAAGGAGAACATTATAAAGGATGAACATTTAAACATGTGAAACTTAAAATACAAACATTGGTATAAGCTGCAGAAATACTAACTGTGTCCCCCCACAATTATGCTCAATCTTTCGTCTAACAGCTGCCCCCTCCTCATTTAAAATGGTATGCTTCTAGTCATCTAGAATCTCTTTATATTGGTTGGAGGGAAATGTTGTAAGAGGCACGTATATAGAAGGATGGACCTTTTTTAGGTGTCATCTGACATGGCAGAAGGAGTGATGCAAGATATATCCCATCTGTCAGCACCTTTTGTCAGGTCACATTACTTTAGGTATCAGTATAACTACGTAGGAGCATGTTATAATAGATAAATTCCCACTGTGAACTGATACTGCGGCCTTACTAGTAGTATAAAAACAAAAAAGTGAGCGAGCACTACGATGGATAGTGTTCCATTATAAAGGGAGGGTTTCTAAGGGCGCATTTGAGATGTGGGGCAGCTAAACGCTAAGAAAGGTGGGGGTTAAGAAATGTAGTGCTGAGAAATTGTATATATTAGTCACATGGCTGAGCGTAAATGGGTGCCCTCTGCGATAATGGGAGAAATAATGAGCCAAAATCTACCCTATCTTCCTAGCATACAGTAGCAGTTACCTCTCCTTATATCTGCATATGAGTAGTTGACGCACCAACCTGTTGTAAGAAGAAGTTGCATTCTTAATAGTATTGTTAAGACATAAGATACTAGTCATTACTCAAGCCGTACAGGGTTTGTAATAGTGAATAGGCTTTGGAAGCGGGAGGAGCCCAACGTGAGTCTTCAGCTTCAGTCAGTGTGACGACCCTTCATTGTGAGTTTGTTGGTTGTTAGCAAAGTTCGTGCTGACTATGACTTTAGATATGAGAGTGTCAAATCGCTCAGGGCTAGGTATCTTCTTAACAGAACGAAGTTTCAGCCATGTTTCATTGCGGGCTATTACATAGTATGTGCCTGAAGGACACTATGCAGAGCTAGTATACGTCCACAGCTTTATATAGGCAAATATTATGGTAATCAACTTCTGGAATCAACTTAATAAAGCACCAATAGTTTTGGTAATACTTAACAGGGCGAACTGTAGGAACCGGTGCTAATCAATAGCACCGCAGAACGTGATAAGACTGGAGTCTTGACAACCGCCTTGTGGAGGACAGTCATCAGTAATCTCTGCGGGTTCTCTGAGAGCATGGAGAATCCAAGGGGCTGTGTCAGTGTTGAAAGCCCTGGTGTCCTGTGTGCGGTCGGGTGCTTGACGGAGATCGTCTTCTTTGGTGGCGTGAATCCTGTGCCTCCAACTGCTCTTCCTGGAGGGGGTGTCGTCCCCCGGCATGATGGCGGAAGTCCACATACCAATCAACTAGGGGTATGCCCAGGCTATCGCAAAATTGATGCAGGTCTTCAGGCACTTTTAAAAAAGCCGTGCGGCCGAGATGGGTAGCCGCCAGACAAAAAGGGAAATTCCATCTGTATAAAATCCCATGGGCACGTAGCACATCAAGTAACGGTTTCAAATCCCTGCGCTGCTGCAGGGTGATTCCCGATAAGTCTTGAAAAATCTGAAGATGTGCGCCATTCTATTGTAAATAGTTGTTTGCCCTGCGCCTGCCTCAGGATGTCTTCCTTTAGCTTGTAATCCACAATACAGCATATAATATCCCTGGGTGGGTCATTCTCTCTGCCTTTGGGGCACAATGCTCTATGGATTCTTTCCATATCTATGCAGGTTTGAGGTGGTCTTTCTAGTAGGTTATTAAACAATTCTGTCACAGCAGGAGTTAAGTTGTCGGCATCAATGGACTCCGGTATGCCCCTTATTCTAAGGTTGTGGCGGCGACCACGGTTATCGAGGTCTTCAATGCGGCGTTGTGTCTCTCTCAAGTGCATGGTATGCGTGTCTATCCTTCGTGTGGCTTTGCGGAGGACCGTGTCATGTTTCGCTGTAGTTTTTTCTACCTCAAGAACTCTGTCACTTAAGGTGTGGATGTCTACTCTTAACTCTGCAATGGCAACTGATAGAGTATCCTTAATGTCAGTAGCGATAGCCCTCAGATCATTTATGTTGAGGGATGGTGGGTGTGGATTATCTTGCAGTCCCGGGGTCAGAGGGAGCGACATTTGGGAGGTAAGTAACTGTCCCGCCATCTGTGATGCTGAGGCCTGTGAGGAGCCATAACGGGAAGACGCCATATTGCTCCTCTGTGTCCTGAACATTTCAGGCATGTTTTGGCTCGGATTCCCCGTTGTTTCATGGGGCGAGTAGGACCGTGAGGTAGAGGTGTGTCGGGAGGCTGTCCCCATCGTATCACGGAAGAATAAAGTGATAATTACCTCCAGTAGGAATGATAATAAGAATGCAATGGCAGGAGCTGTTCTTTCAGGCAGCCATCTCCCAGCTCAGCCAAGCCCAGCCCCCAATAAAGAGTTTTTACCAAAGATATATCAGGTTAAATAAGTTCCCCTGTATATAGAATATATCACATTAGTTTCACCTGGGTTTTAAACATTAGTAATTTTACAACTAATAATCTAGTTATCAATATATTTACACATTTTGCCAGTATTTGGATCTGTTTTATTTTTCGGTTATCACAAAGTTATCGTGTATTCATCTCATGAATTATGAATTCATCTCATACAATTATGTGTAAACAAAACTGTTTTTACATTTTTTCTGCAGACAATTGGGTATTCTGCATTTAGCATCACACCGGTGTGACTTGTTATCTGATTTGACAGGTCCCAAGTTGCACCCTATTGTTGGCAATAGAACTGTTCAAATTGTTTCGAAAAAAAGCTTGCACCTGAAAGGTCAGCCAGTTCACACCTGATGTCGCACTGACCTGCGGCTGTGAAATTGTGTGACTTTGCGCAATTTCAAAGTTGGATTCAGTGTGAGCGGGGGCTTACATCACTTCACCTTGTTTGCTAATAAAGTAAACATCAAATTTTTAGAATGAACATATTTGAATCCTTTAGTAAAACACCCTTATGTTCTCAACAATTCTCTACAGTATATTTAGCTGGTTGTGTGTGGGAGATAGGTTAAATATTTAATAGACACTATGATACTGTCATGCATAATTCTACTTTCTGAAAAAAAATTTGCTTACAGAATTCTCTGGTTACAAGATTTGTTAGTTCAAAGTTCAGTTTTTTTTTTTTGGAAAAGAAAAAAGAAAAAGGCAACAGCGTTCTCTGCAGGGACAACCCAAACCATACACCAGGTCCACTCACAGGTGCCAAGGCTCGATGCATCCCAACACACTCCAATGCAACAATTGTAAGAAGAGCTGGCAAGACTGCAATCCTTGAAGTGACAATAAAACAATAATGCTGACACGTTTCGGCAATAGCCTCAGTCATTTTTTGTTTGTTTCTTGTTTGTTTTGTTTTTTGTCCTGCTATCAGACATACAATGATAACTGTGAAGGTTTATTTAATCTGCAGAATAAAATAATATGCTCTTGCAAATTTAGCATACAAAATTAAAATGTACACAGAGTAATGGCAAGCAAGTACGAAAAGTTTGCTAATGGATTATAAATTATAGAAAGTGCATTCTTTGCTATGTAATTAATGGAATTTCACAATTTTTAAGCAACTACTGGGAAATTTTCCATGTCAAATCAATTTGTAGATGGGACCCAAGAGGCAGCAAACCCCAGCTGTTTCAGCATCCTTCTTCATTTCATTGAGGCTGCCTTTTTAAATTTTCACTTACGTTCTTGATGACTTTGATCTTTCATTACAGTTTTAACTCTATTCTCTCCTCAACAGCACATTGATTGTTTTCTTTTTCCTGACTGCTGTTACAGATATTCTTACTAATTATTTTTCTAGAACTTTAATTAAATTTTGTCACACAGGAATAAGTTATAGCATTCGATAGGGTGAGATATGGTGAAAATGCAGGAAACTTGCAGTGAACCAGGAAAATTAAGTTGGAAAGAGACAGAAAAGCAGGAGAGTTAATTGAAAATATTCTAAAAACAGCACCTTTTGTATGTTATACTAAATCAGCCATGATGAGCTTCTGACTTAGCTTGACATCATGACGGAGCCAAGTAAACTTTTGGCAATATTATTATTAATTCTCACTAAATAGGTGTGCTGTCACATTAAGGTGCTAATCACATGAATGTAGATACAACAATTAACGTATTATTAATAAAATTTAGTGCAAACACATGGCAATAATTAGGAATAAAAACAATCAAAGATCAATAAAACGTCCATATATGTCAAATAGAGTACAAAATGTCCCAAAGTTGATAATATTGAACTGTGAATCAACTTGAATGATAAGTGCTCTCAAAGTAAATGACACCAGTGCTCATATATTCCTTACCAGGTGGAGAGATCTCAATAAACAGAGATCAATTGCACTTTGCTAAGATGCATCCACAATATCCCCAACAGCAATTCAGGTTAGATACTGTATGTCTCATGACAGATGAAAAGACAACTTATAGAGATCAAATGTGCCTTGTGGTGATCCAGCCACAATATCTCCAACAGCTACTCAGACCTGCTATGGCTCTATTTACATGGCATATGAAGTAGTGACAGAAAAAGGGCAAGCTCATAGTGTGGCAAATTTTAAAATCATAAAAAATGTATTTCAGTAATCCACTCGCATGAGGAAAATGGGAAATTCGCAGTATGCAGAAGCCAAAATGACATCAAAAGAGTAGACACCGCCCAACGCGTTTCCACCACACGATCATCATTGGGGAAGAAGAATGGCAAGTGATGTCAAGAGCACCATTTAACTACTAAACATTTAGTCATTGGCCATTCTCCTTCCCTGATGATGACCGCGTGGTGGAAATACTGCAATTTTCCCATTTTCCACATATGAGTGGATTACTGCAATCAATTTTTTTATGATTTTAAAATTTTCTGCACTATGAGTTTGCCCTTTTTTCTGTCTTTACCTCATATGCCATATGGGCCAACTCAGACAACTACTGTATGTGGGATAAATGTTTATGTGGTGAAACATGGCAGTAAGACAAAAGCATCAGGTAAACTGGTTCAAACCCTTTCTAAAACCATGTTAGTGAAAAAGCAACAAAGCATGAAAATAAATCTCCTTTCTTGCACACCAGTTATTAGTCTTAAAAATAAATTATTTGCTGAAATACTTTATTGTGAGAAGAAATAGATTGTTAGGGTCCAGGGAATAAGAGATGTGCAGTATATAATGAAAAACAACATATGAAACTAACCAAGAGCATTCATGTTTTCTCTCAAACACCAGCCTAACTATTGAAAAAATTAGAAAACGTGTATGTATTTATTTACAGATAACAGATTTGGAAATTATCCAAACTTTCAACCTTGGTTGGAAAAAAAACTTATTCAGAATAAATAACCCTTTGTGGTTTAAAATAAGTATGGATAAGAGAGTGAAAGAAATAATATGTCTTTTTTTATTTTTTCATATCTTTTGGATATGAAGAATAAGACTCGTAATACTTATTTCGTTTTTGTAAATTATCACCACTACAAGCAACATAGATGAATGCAGTACTTTTCTATAGTGTGCTTATTTTTGGAAGTTGACTTAAGAAGAAGAATATCATTCTTTGATGGTGCACAGTATTTATTTTTTTTCTTTTCTGGTTGTTATAAATATTGCCTAAAACATTTTTTTATGTTTGATTAAGGGGACAAGAAGATGAGATGAAGGCAGGGAAACTTTAGGTTCAATTCCATTATCTTGTATCCTTAGGCATTCACTTCATCTCTCTAAAGATGAGCACTGTGTACTGAGAAGACTTTACCAAAAAGCGGGTCTCATGCACAGAAGTAATACAGAAGAAGTGCTACGAGTACCATTTTGCATGGATGTGGCATCACACATTTGTTTAAAAAGAGTACTGTCTACACCCCCATTAACAATAAGGTTTGTTCCTGTTTTCATGCAGATTGGCTGCTAAGGGGTAAGATAGTAATTTGTTTTTTGCTAATACATAAGCTCTAAAAAATTAATTACTAGCTATGTAAATGTTGGTGATTTATAAAATGATACGTAAAGTGATACACATTCATCAGAACTGACCAAGAGATAGAAAACATTATAATTTTACAGGCTGAATGCTTTATTGTTAAATAAACCAATGAATTTTACCATGAATTCGCCCTCCTCCTTCTCCTAGTTCAGGTGACATTTCTCCTAATCCTGGTCCGCCATTTTCCAACTGTAATCCACATATCCAATACCCCTCCTCCTCTAGCAACCACCGCAATCCAATCAGTTGAATTTCTATCCCCCTGCTTCCTCAAAGCAGCCCACCTATCTCATGCACCCTTTGGAGTGCCCGCTCCATCTGTAGCAAGCTAACATCTGTATATGACCTGTTCATCTCTCATGGCTTTAACATACTCGCCATAACCGAAACCTGGCTTCAAAATTTTGACTCAGATTTTCCTGCTGCCCTCTCCCACAGTGGCCTCCATTGGACTCACACCCCCTGACCCAACAGACAGAAAGGAGGTGGAGTTGGATTCCTTCTATCCCCACAAAGCACCTTTCAAGTCCTTCCTATCCTTCCCTCTCTATCCCTCTATTTTTTCGAGATGCACTGTATTCGTCTGTTTTCTCCTATTTCTCTGAGGATTGCAGCAATTTATCAGCCTCCTGGACTGGTATCACGCTTTCTTGATGATTTTGCTGTCTGGCTACCCTACTTTTTCTCCTCTGAAATACCTATGATCATTCTTTGTGACTTCAACATTCCTGTCAATGTTAACAGCCCAACTACAGCTAAACTTCTCGACTTAATCTCATCTTTTGACCTAACCCAATGGACACATACTTCCACTCACTCCAATGGTAATACCCTTGACCTTGTATTCTCCCATCTCTGCAACCCTGGCAACCTCACAAACACCCCCTTTCCTCTCTCTGATCACAACCTCATTAGTTTAACTGTATCTTTGCCTCCAACCACCCATCCCTCCAAGCAGCAAACAATTACTTGGAGGAACCTTCACCACTTTAACCCTTCACTTCTCTATTCTGCTACTTCCCACCTATATGACATAATCTCTCCCCTGTCCTGTCCTGACCTGGCCACCTCTGCCTATAACAGTTCGTTCTTATCATCACTAGATGCACTTGCTCCTCTAACCACATGCAGAATCAGGCCCCGACTGTTACAACCCTGGCAAACTGACAACACTAGAAACTAGAAGAGACATTGTCGTGCTCTTGAACGACTGTGGCGTAAAACCAAATGCCTGCAAGATTTCACCCTATATAAATCTGCCCTTCTAAATTACAATTCCTGCCTCCATGCTGCCAAATAAGCCTACTTTGTCTCTCTTATTAATACTTTGTCATCCAGTCCCCGTCGGCTCTTCTCAACCTTTAACTCTCTGCTTCGTTGCTCACCCCCTCTACCCAATAACTCATTCACTGCCCAAGAGATTGCCAATGACTTCAAAGACAAGACTGATGCAACTCGTGAGGACATCTCCACTGTGCGTACATCTTCTCCACATAACATACCTTGCCTAACAGCACATTCAACACTCTCCTCTTTTGAATTTGCTGTTACTGAAGAGTAGGGATGAGCCGAACACCCCCCTGTTCGGTTCGCACCAGAACATGCGAACAGGAAAAAAGTTCGTTCGAACATGCGAACACCGTTAAAGTCTATGGGACACGAACATGAATAATCAAAAGTGCTAATTTTAAAGGCTTATATGAAAGTTATTGTCATAAAAAGTGTTTGGGGACCTGGGTCCTGCCCCAGGGGACATGGATCAATGCAAAAAAAAGTTTTAAAAACGGCCGTTTTTTCAGGAGCAGTGATTTTAATAATGCTTAAAGTCAAACAATAAAAGTGTAATATCCCTTTAAATTTCGTAGCTGGGGGGTGTCTATAGTATGCCTGTAAAGGGGCGCATGTTTCCTGTGTTTAGAACAGTCTGACAGCAAAATGACATTTTGAAGGAAAAAACTCATTTAAAACTACTCGCGGCTATTGCATTGCCGACAATACACATAGAAGTTCATTGATAAAAACGGCATGGGAATTCCCCAAAGGGGAACCCCGAACCAAAATTAAAAAAAAAAAATGACGTGGGAGTCCTCCTAAATTCCATACCAGGCCCTTCAGGTCTGGTATGGATATTAAGGGGAACCCCGGCCAAAATTTAAAAAAAAAAATGACGTGGGGTTCCCCCTAAATTCCATACCAGACCCTTCAGGTCTGGTATGGATTTTAAGGGGAACCCCGCGCCAAAAAAAAAAAAAAAAAAGGCGTGGGGTCCCCCCAAAAATCCATACCAGACCCTTATCCGAGCACGCAACCTGGCAGGCCGCAGGAAAAGAGGGGGGGACGAGAGTGCGGCCCCCCCTCCCTCCTGAACCGTACCAGGCCACATGCCCTCAACATTGGGAGGGTGCTTTGGGGTAGCCCCCCAAAACATCTTGTCCCCATGTTGATGAGGACAAGGGCCTCATCCCCACAACCCTGGCCGGTGGTTGTGGGGGTCTGCGGGCGGGGGGCTTATCGGAATCTGGAAGCCCCCTTTAACAAGGTGACCCCCAGATCCCGGCCCCCCCCCTGTGTGAAATGGTAAGGGGGTACATAAGTACCCCTACCATTTCACGAAGAAAGTGTCAAAAATGTTAAAAATGACAAGAGACAGTTTTTGACAATTCCTTTATTTAAATGCTTCTTCTTTCTTCTATCTTCCTTCATCTTCTGGTTCTTCTGGTTCTTCTGGCTCTTCTGGTTCTTCCTCCGGCGTTCTCGTCCAGCATCTCCTCCGCGGCGTCTTCTGTCTTCTTCTCCTCGGGCCGCTCTGCACCCATGGCATGGGGGGGAGGCTCCCGCTCTTCTCTTCTTCTTTTCTTCTCTTCTTCTCTTCTTCATTTTCTTCTCCGGGCCGCTCTGCAATCCATGCTGGCATGGAGGGAGGCTCCCGCTGTGTGACGGCGCTCCTCGTCTGACAGTTCTTAAATAACGGGGGGGGGCGGGGCCACCCGGTGACCCCGCCCCCCTCTGACGCACGGTGACTTGACGGGACTTCCCTGTGGCATTCCCCGTGACGTCACAGGGAAGTCCCGTCAAGTCACCGTGCGTCAGAGGGGGGCGGGGTCACCGGGTGGCCCCGCCCCCCCGTTATTTAAGAACTGTCAGACGAGGAGCGCCGTCACACAGCGGGAGCCTCCCTCCATGCCAGCATGGATTGCGGAGCGGCCCGGAGAAGAAAAGAAGAAGAGAAGAAGAGAAGAAAAGAAGAAGAGAAGAGCGGGAGCCTCCCCCCATGCCATGGGTGCGGAGCGGCCCGAGGAGAAGAAGATAGAAGACGCCGCGGAGGAGATGCTGGACGAGAACGCCGGAGGAAGAACCAGAAGAGCCAGAAGAACCAGAAGAACCAGAAGATGAAGGAAGATAGAAGAAAGAAGAAGCATTTAAATAAAGGAATTGTCAAAAACTGTCTCTTGTCATTTTTAACATTTTTGACACTTTTTTCGTGAAATGGTAGGGGTACTTATGTACCCCCTTACCATTTCACACAGGGGGGGGCCGGGATCTGGGGGTCACCTTGTTAAAGGGGGCTTCCAGATTCCGATAAGCCCCCCGCCCGCAGACCCCCACAACCACCGGCCAGGGTTGTGGGGATGAGGCCCTTGTCCTCATCAACATGGGGACAAGGTGTTTTGGGGGGCTACCCCAAAGCACCCTCCCAATGTTGAGGGCATGTGGCCTGGTACGGTTCAGGAGGGAGGGGGGGCCGCACTCTCGTCCCCCCCTCTTTTCCTGCGGCCTGCCAGGTTGCGTGCTCGGATAAGGGTCTGGTATGGATTTTTGGGGGGACCCCACGCCGTTTTTTTTTTTTTTTTTGGCGCGGGGTTCCCCTTAAAATCCATACCAGACCTGAAGGGTCTGGTATGGAATTTAGGGGGAACCCCACGTCATTTTTTTTTTTACATTTTGGCCGGGGTTCCCCTTAATATCCATACCAGACCTGAAGGGCCTGGTATGGAATTTAGGGGGACTCCCACGTCATTTTTTTTTTTTAATTTTGGTTCGGGGTTCCCCTTTGGGGAATTCCCATGCCGTTTTTATCAATGAACTTCTATGTGTATTGTCGGCAATGCAATAGCCGCGAGTAGTTTTAAATGAGTTTTTTCCTTCAAAATGTCATTTTGCTGTCAGACTGTTCTAAACACAGGAAACATGCGCCCCTTTACAGGCACACTATAGACACCCCCCAGGTACGAAATTTAAAGGGATATTACACTTTTATTGATTGACTTTAAGCATTATTAAAATCACTGCTCCTGAAAAAACGGCCGTTTTTAAAACTTTTTTTTGCATTGATCCATGTCCCCTGGGGCAGGACCCAGGTCCCCAAACACTTTTTATGACAATAACTTGCATATTAGCCTTTAAAATTAGCACTTTTGATTTCTCCCATAGACTTTTAAAGGGTGTTCCGCGGCATTCGAATTTGCCGCGAACACCCCAAATTGTTCGCTGTTCGGTGAACTTGCGAACAGCCAATGTTCGAGTCGAACATGAGTTCGACTCGAACTCGAAGCTCATCCCTACTGAAGAGGTTACAAAACTTTTCTCAGATGCCCACGTAACCAATTGTCCCTTGGATCCTGTTCCCTCACAACTACTATGGTCACCCTCTTCTTCTATCCTATGCTCCCTCACTCACATCTTCAATCTCTCCCTCTCTAGTGGCACCTTCCCCTCCCCTCTAAAACATGCGCAGATCACTCCCATACTTAAAAAGCCCTCATTGGACCCCACCAACCTGAACAACTTAAGACCCATCTCATTGCTCTCATTCACCTCTAAACTTCTAGAATGCTTACAACCATTTTAGCTCTTACCTCAGTGAAAATAACCTTCTTGACCCCTTATAGTCTGACTTTCACTCGCAGCACTCCACGGAAACTGCCTTACTAAAACTCACTAACGATTTACTAACTGCTAAAACCAACAGCCAGTACTCCTATTACTTGACCTCTCTGTGGCCTTTGACACTGTTGACCACCCGCTCCTTCTCAATAAGCTACATTCCCTTGGCCTCCGAGATTCTGCTCTATCCTGGTTCTCTGCCTACCTATCACAGCACTCCTTCAGTGTCACCTACAACTCTATCTCCTCCTCTCCATTGCCCCTTTCCGTAGGGTCCCCCAAGGCTCTGTTCTTGGACCCCTTCTCTTCTCTATCTACACCTCCTCCCTTGGTCACTTGATAACCACCCACGGCTTTTAATACCACTTATCTGCCAATGACACCCAAATCTATCTGCCTACTCCTCACCTCACTCCTTCAGTCTCCTCTCGCATTACTAACTTACTAACTGACATATCAGCATGGATGTCACACCACTTCTTAAACTAAATCTCTATAAAACTGAGCTAATAATATACCCCCTGCCCGTGCCCCCCTCCCTGACTTTTCCATCAAAATCAACAATGCAACTATCAGTCCCTCCCCTCACGCCAGGGTACTAGGTGTAATCCTAGACTCTGATTTGTCATTTCAGCCCCAAGTCCAATCGTTGTCAAAAGTTTGTAGAATTCATCTCCGTAACATCTCTAAAATTTGCCCCTTTTTAACAAATGAAACCAACAAGCTCCTCATTCACTCCCTCGTTATCTCTCGCCTTGACTATTGCAACTCCCTCCTCATTGGCCTACCTCTCCATAGGCTATCCCCTCTTCAGTCTATCATGAATGCTGCTGCCAGACTTATCCACCTTACCAAACGCTCAGCGTCTGCCAACCCTCTCCTCCAAACCCTACACTGGCTCCCAATCACCCAGTGAATTAAATTCAAAATACTAACCACAACATACAAAGCCATTCAGCCCCGAGCTACATCACCAACCTTGTCTCCAAATAACACCCAAATCATCCTCTCCGCTCTTCTCAAGACCTTCTACTCTCAAGCTCTCACCTCTCCTCCTCCCATGCTCATCTCCAGGATTTCTCCAGAGCCTCTCCCATCCTCTGGAACTCGCTACCTCCACCGGTCCAGCTTTCCCCTACTCTTGCTACCTTCAGGCAATCCCTGAAAACTCATCTCTTCAGTAAAAGCCTATCTCCAATTAATCTTTTACCACTTATATCAGCTCATTGCCCACAGTTACAACCTTTTGTACCACCTGCCCCACCCTATTAAATTGGAAGCTCTTCTGAGCAGGGTCCTCTTAATCCTCTTGTATTTTATTGTATTATAACTGTATTGTCTCCCTTTTATATTGTAAAGCTCTGCGTAAACTGTTGGCGCTACATAAATCCTGTATTATAATAATAATAATAATAATAAATAATATAGTTTGTTTACATTATGTTGAAGAAAACACCTCTTCTGAGATGGGTTAGTGCTCAAACAATACTGAAATACTTGATACATACTTTCTTTGTTGGAATTAAAGGGAATATATTATGGTTTTTGGTCAATAGTGTTCTTTTTTAAAGTTTGCAACTTTTAAAACTGATATTATATTTGTGTTTTACTATTTATATGAATCTGTTTTACAAGTAAATGTAATATGTGGTGCATCCATAACAGACGATTCACAAAGCATTATGTGTTTTCTAAAAAAGAGAATACAGTAGAACTTGTTTACCTGACTTTGATTTTCCTAAGTTTGATACAGAGCCTGGTTAAAAGGCAGAGAGGGAGGGGAAAGGGGGGGGTAAGCAACAGTTCATTCAGTTTTTGTAAAGATGAAACTAACCTGGAAAATATGTTCAAATCAGCCTAGAGCTCCACCTACTGCTGCACACCAAAATATAAAATGTTAATATGCAACTGACTCAGACTAATGTAGAAAGAAATGTAGATCCAGGCCCAACCACTAAATACTCATAACGGTTTTACCATGTTAATGTTATTTTAAGTTATTTTCTGTTGTGCTCCTGCAACCTCTGTCACATGCCCCTCCAGGTAGAGGCTCCAACACACATTATGTAAGCATGGTGCACCATTGGCAAAAGACCAAGCCTTTTATGGAACTTTTTGTTTACAAGTTTAAATCAGTATTTTTTGCTAGAAAATTACTTATGACCCCCAAACATTATATATTTTTTTTTTGCAGAGACCTTAGGGAATAAAATGGCAAGTGTTGCAATTTTTTATGTAAAACGGCAAAGTGTGGCGCTCATGGAATGTATTGGGAAGCTGTACTGGTAATTCTAGAGTCGCTGTGAGTAACAATAAAATATAGCACAGACCCAATTATGGGGGAAACGAAGGTATAACCCCCAAAAATCTGTACTAGTGATAATAGAGTCACTGTGAGTGACACTAACACATAAAGTAGACCCAGAGATGGGGAGGGGAGAGTGTAAACCCCAAAAAATCATATATCACAAGTAATGTTATGCTAGGTGAAAAATATGTTACATGTAACCTCTAGTGATAAAAAAGTTGATGAATCACGAATAGTGATATGCTACTAAAAGAAAAAATTATTAATAAGAATAGGCTATATGTAACCTATAATGGTGTAATCCACGTGAGTCTTTCGGTCAAAGAGAATGCAACCTCAAAAATAAATGAAAGTGGCAAATAACCTAAAAACACCAGATTAAGTAAAAGTAAAAAGCACCGTACAAATCAAACTAATATGGATATAGTTGGGATGGACTATATGTGTGTCTGTCAGACCCGTCTATAAAAGTGTGGAATACATGACATATAGATGTGACGTAATGAATATAGTGTCCATGTATAAAATATAGGCTTAATCAGATGCCACTATAACATTGTGGGTGCTCCAAGTCTTCATAGGTATGTCTACAGGACTGTTGGGGACACAGGGCCAGACTGGGAATAAAAACCAGCCCTGGAAATAATTTCAGACCAGCCCCATAGCATTATTATACCAGCCCCATTGCATTTTTATACCAGCCCAACTGCATAACGTCGTTATTTTCTTGTTCACAAAAGGGAAAACCATGCATTTAAAGCACAGCAGCAGTTTTTTATTTTTTTACTGGCAAAAATCATGGCATTTACTGGCACATTTTTTACTGATACTGCAAAAAAAAGGTGCCGTAACTGGCAGTTTTCAGTGCAAATATCAATATTTAGGCTATAAACTGCTATTAGCAATGTGTTAAGTTAAACAAAAGTCAAACACCATATTTCTCCTCTTACATGAAGGTCAGATTAATATAACCCAACACAGAGTTCCCCCCATACATCAGGAGGATTCCCCTTTACAGTGCAAGGGAACTCTGACATAAAGGGGAACATTGCAGATCATGATCTAAGCAGGAACTCTGATATAAAAGGGGGGCACTGGTGACCAGAGACCCCACTTATATCAGAGTCCACTGCATTCCTCTTTACATCAGAGTTCTCACTTACATCAGGGTCTGCAGCATTGCCCTTTACATCAGAGTTCTCACTTACATCAGGGTCTGCAGAATTTCCCTTTACAGCAGAGTTCCCCCTTGCACTGTAAGGTGGAATCCTGCAGACTATGATGTAAAGGAGAACTCTGGGAATGTGGGGAGGACTCTGGTGACCAGAGACCACCTTCCCCAGAAAGAAAACACTAAGGTACGGGGGTTTACTGATATAAGGGGGAAACCTATATATCAGTGCCCCCTTACAATATTGTATTGACCCCCCCTCTCAGGTAGGCCTGCTGGCACTGTCACTGACCTCCTCTCAAGTGCACCATGCAGGGCTCAGTCAGTCGGCTCCAGCTCGGTGGCTCTGGTTTTATCCCATAGTTTCCTCTCCACAGTCCATACATGTCTGACTTCTCCCATGACCCCCATCCCTACAGCACTCCCACTGTTAACTCCGCTCCAGACTGCAGACGTGATATAAGACAAGAGATGGTCAGAGGCTGCGGATGGTACAGGAGAGGTCAGAGGCTGCGGATGGTACAGGAGAGGTCAGAGGCTGCGGATGGTACAGGAGAGGTCAGAGGCTGGGGATGGTACAGGAGAGGTCAGAGGCTGGGGATGGTACAGGAGAGGTCAGAGGCTGTGGATGGTACAGGAGAGGTCAGAGGCTGCGGATAGTACAGGAGAGGTCAGAGGCTGCGGATGGTACAGGAGAGGTCAGAGGCTGCGGATGGTACAGGAGAGGTCAGAGGCTGCGGATGGTACAGTAGATGTCAGGGGCTGCGGGTGGTACAGGAGATGGTCAGAGGCTGCGGATGGTACAGGAGAGGTCAGAGGCTGTGGATGGTACAGGAGAGGTCAGAGGCTGCGGATGGTACAGGAGAGGTCAGAGGCTGCGGATGGTACAGGAGAGGTCAGAGGCTGCGGATGGTACAGGAGAGGTCAGAGGCTGCGGATGGTACAGGAGAGGTCAGAGGCTGCGGGTGGTACAGGAGATGGTCAGAGGCTGCGGATGGTACAGGAGAGGTCAGAGGCTGCGGATGGTACAGGAGAGGTCAGAGGCTGCGGATGGTATAGGAGAGGTCAGAGGCTGTGGATGGTACAGGAGAGGACAGAGGCTGCGGGTGGTACAGGAGATGTCAGAGGCTGCGGATGGTACAGGAGAGGTCAGAGGCTGCGGATGGTACAGGAGATGTCAGAGGCTGCGGGTGGTACAGGAGATGGTCAGAGGCTGCGGATGGTAAATGGGAGGTCAGAGGCTGCGGATGATGCAGGGGAGGTCAGAGGCTGCGGATGGTACAGGAGAGGTCAGAGGCTGCGGGGGGTGCAAACAGGAAGTCAGAGGCTGCGGGGGATACGGACAGGTGGTCAGAGGCTGCAGGGGGGGACAGGAGGTCAGAGGCTGCAGGGGGGACAGGAGGTCAGAGGCTGCAGGGGGGGACAGGAGGTCAGAGGCTGCAGGGGGGGCAGGAGGTCAGAGGCTGCAGGGGGGGACAGGTGATCAGAGGCTGCAGGGGGGGACAGGAGGTCAGAGGCTGCAGGGGGGGACAGGTGATCAGAGGCTGCAGGGGGGGACAGGTGATCAGAGGCTGCAGGAGGGGACAGGTGGTCAGAGGCTGCAGGGGGGGGACAGGTGGTCAGAGGCTGCAGGGGGGATAGGAGGTCAGAGGCTGCAGGGGGGGGACAGGAGGTCAGAGGCTGCAGGAGGGGGACAGGTGGTCAGAGGCTGCAGGGGGGGACAGGAGGTCAGAGGCTGCAGGGGGGGAGAGGAGGTCAGAGGCTGCAGGGGGGGACAGGAGGTCAGAGGCTGCAGGGGGGGGACAGGAGGTCAGAGGCTGCAGGGTGGGGACAGGAGGTCAGAGGCTGCAGGGGGGGACAGGAGGTCAGAGGCTGCAGGGGGGGACAGGTGATCAGAGGCTGCAGGGGGGACAGGTGATCAGAGGCTGCAGGGGGGGACAGGTGGTCAGAGGCTGCGGGGGGGGACAGGTGGTCAGAGGCTGCGGGGGGGGACAGGTGGTCAGAGGCTGCAGGGGGGAAGTCAGAGGCTGTGGGGGGACGCAGGAAGAGGCACACGCCACCAGACGAGTCCTCCCTGACTGCTGTAACCGCTTTACCTTTAAAAATGGCGCCGCTCTGCACCATCGTGTCACTGCGCATGCGCCCGCATTTCCGAAAACTGCCGAGCATGTACGGGTTTTCCCGAGCACGGCTAACTTCGGTACAGCGCTGGCACCTGCGCAGTTGCACGTTGGCCCGGCCCCGCAGCCATATTTCTTTCAGGCGCCGCTGCCCTCACAGCGGCCGCAGGGGTAGCCAGACAACCGGCCCACCGGGAGATTTCCCGGTATCCCGGTTGGCCAGTCCGGTCCTGTGGGAACATCTCAGCATATAGAGTGATATCTTCTCCAGACATAAATTCAGGCAGATAGAAATATAATGCCCTTACCAGAAGAGGTGGACTCACAGGCCATCGGCGGTGAGTCAAAAAGGCTTGTACCATTAGACGGTGAGGAGGATCTCGTCCCGGTCACATGGATAGGCTTGACTTGGAAGCACTCACGAACTGGTGTATCACCGGAGGAGCCGAGTTTGACCCAAACGTCCTGTTGGACCAACTGCGATTATCAGCTGGGTTCCACTCGATCACCGACAATCCTCATGGTATGGCAAGGAAACAAGAAGAAAACTTCCACATAGTGTAAATCCGTTGAAAAAATGGAAATTTATTGGTATGAATGTGGTAAAAAGTTATATCCAACAAATGGTAAAACATAGGGCGGTAAAAATTGGGTACACTGGAACATGACAGCGCAGTAAGTAATGTCACACTTTAAAAGTACACGCTTGTGGAATAGTGACAAATTAAGGGAACTTAAAAATTTCCATCTCCATAGGTGAAAAAGTTTACAGGTTACCTGTTTAGCGTTACAGAGGAGGTCTAGTGCTAGAATTATTGCTTTTGCGTTTACATATGCATGCATGACTTACGTATGTGTTTGCTTCTGTGCACAAACACAGAGGGGTAGGGGCGCTTTTAAATTTTTTTTTTTGCTCATTTACTTTACTACATGAAATCCAATAAACCACACACTACCTACTGGCACGCACGCTTGAATCTGTAAATAAACCCACTAAGCCTATCCAACTCAAATAATTAAATTACATTTTCACTCATAACCCAGTAAAGATTGTGCACAAATTCTACGCTCAGCTAGCCTCCTTAAACTCAGTAGAGAAGGAATTCTGCTCTTCTGAAGCTGATACCCTCTTTTCCTGTTTGAACTTCCCCGTGCTATCCCAAACTGAACGAGACCAATTTGAGGACTCCATTACGGAAGAAGAAGTCTCTAAAGCAATTAAAGAATTGATATGAAATAAAAGACCAGACCCAGATGGTTACTCAGATCTTCTTTCCTGTCCTCACCAAAGCTTTTAATATAATACTTAAAGGTCACTCATTCAGACAATTAACTCTGACAGCGATTGTCTGTATAATCCCCAAACCCCATTCTGACGACACCTCTTGCACAAATTATCGCCTGATATCCCTTTTAAACCTTGATATTAAACTCCTGGCCAAAATCCTGGCCACTCGATAAAACAGAATCATTGGCAGGCTTATACATTGTGATCAGATGGGTTTTATACCAGTTCGCCAAGCTAGTGAAAATGTACGCTAGGGTTGTTCGCCTGGCACACGCAGCTAGAACACGCCAGATTCCTGCAAGCTTTCTCTCTATCGATATTCGGAAAGCTTTAGATTCTGTATCCTGGCCTTATCTGCGCTACTTTCTACTGAAATGGGGTTTCAGCTCTCACTTTATACAATGGATTACCGCATTGTACAACAAACCCTGTGTTTAAAAACCCTTTAAAATTTAAAAAATTAAAAATGTTTTTAAAATTGTACGAAAAACCCTGTATTTAACATATGTTAAATACGGCAATTATAAATCTGATCCCTTTAACATATAAAGAAGTACACATCAGGGATGTCCACTTCTATTTGCCTTTCTCAGTGAACCACTAGCCCAGTTAATCAGGTCAACCCCGACATTTACAGAAATAAAGTTGGATGGCTACCAACATAAGCTCTGCTTATTTAGTGGGACTGCTTTAGCAGTCCCACTATTGTTATTCGTTTTTATTTATTAGTGGGACTGCTTTTTATTTATTTCGTACGTTTTTTGGCTCTGCGGAACTTCTGCATACTTTCAGCTTTTAAAACCATTCAACTATTAAAATGTCCAGCTCTTTCATGTGATGATGGGACTTTTTCAACTTTTTTTTCTACTATTTATACTTTTTAAAATATTAAGCTTTTTAACACTTTTTTTTAACATTGAAGTCAATGAGAGCATGCTTCAGATCCTTAAAATCTTCTTCCACTCCCAAAAGTTTCAGCTCCTTCATACTTTTACCTACAGACGCCAAACAAACTTTAAAATGTTCACAAAATATTCAGCTATCTGGCTATATCTTTTCAGTTTGGTATCTTTTACAGTTTTTGTGAAAAAGCTGTTTGTTTAGTGGTCATTTCAGGAAATTTGAGCTATTAACTGCTTGCCGACTGCTTCACGCAGATATACTGCGGCAGAAGGGCTCGTATAGGCAAAATCACGTACCTGTACATTGCCTTTTAAGAGGCGGCCAGCGCGTGCATGCGCGCGGCAAGCTCCGTGAGTCGGGTTGTGGATCCTGCGGACTCAATCGCCACGGGGATACCCGCAATCGCCTCATGGGGAGAAAGAACGGAGAGATGTTGATGTAAACAGCATCTCCCCATCCTGCCTAGTGACAGTGTCACTCGATCTCTGCTCCCTGTCATCGGAGCAGAGATCAGTGACGTCAAAAACACAGCCCATCCCCCTGACAGTTAGAAAACACTGCCTAGTACTGATTTAACCCCTCCCCGCCCACTAATGGTTAACCCCTTCACTGCCAGTATCATTTACACAGGAATCAGTGCATTTTTATAGCACTGATTGCTGTATAAATAACAATGGTCCCAAAAATGTGTCAAAAATGTCCAAGGTGTCCGCCATAATGTCGTAGTCATGATAAAAATCACTGATTGCCACCATTTAAAAAAAAAAATTATTAATAAAAATGCCATAAAACTTCCCCTATTTTGTAAATTCTATAACTTTTGCGCAAATTGATCAATAATCGCTTATTGCGATTTTTTTTTACCAAAAATATGTGGAAGAATACATATCACCTAAACTGAGGAAAAAAAAAAAATTATATATTTTTGGGGGATATTTATTATAGCAAAAAGTAAAAAATAATGCGTTTTTTTCAAAATTGTTGCTTTATTTTTATTTATAGCGCAAAAAATAAAAATAACAGAGACGATCAAATACCGCTAAAAGAAAGCTCTATTTGTGGGAAAAAAGGACATCAATTCTGTTTGGGAGCCACGTCGCATGACCGCGCAGTTGTCAGTTAAAGCGACGCAGTGCCGAATCGCAAAAAGTGCTCTGGTCAGGAAGGGGGTAAATTCTTCTGGGGCTGAAGTGGTTAAACAGAGTGTACTGTGCTGGTTTTGTTGCCATGGTTACCAACGCTTCTGTTATACACAGTGATGGGCTTTGGGGGAGGCAGCTGGAGCATCTCAGCTCTGATTACAGAGCCCAGGGGAGGGGATAGACACACCATGTACTGATTTATAATATAGGAATATGATGGGGCAGTTTTGATGGGGCAATTCTGATGGAGCAGTTTTGATGGTGGCAATATGATGGGGCAGTTTTGATGGGGACAATTTTGATGGGGCAATTCTGATTGGGCAGTGTTGATGGCAATATGATGGGGGCAGTTTTGATGGGGCCATTTTAGCAATTCAGCTTTTTAGCATTCCCACGCATTTTCCCCAGGAAATGCATTTTCTAGTTATTATTCCGTACATTTTTTGGCTCTGCGTAACTTCTGCATACTTTCAGCTATTAAAACCATTAAACTATTAAAATGTTCAGCTCTTTCAGCTGATGATGGGACTTTTTCAACTTTTTTTCTACTATTTATACTTTTTAAAATATTAAGCTTTTTCCTTGTCAAAAGAAGTTTATTGAGTATACAATGTTATAAAGATACATAAAGTAAGTTTACAAGGATCTATAAAGTAAGCTCATTGTTTTACAGTAGAGTTTATATAGGTAAATATCATGAAATTTCAAATATTAAACATTGGGTTCACGTAAACCTAAATTAAAGATATATATCATTTCCTTAGTTACTTTTGTAGGTATTTAAATGATTTATACCTACTATACATATTGTTTACAAGTAGAGTGTATATAGGTCAAATAAATTCTGATAATGAGCTTTAATCGTAAGGTGGAGAAAAGGAAAGAGAAAGAAGAAAAAGGGTTGAAAGGTAGAGGTATGGTCCACAAGGTTGTCCCGCTCGTCAGTTTATTATTCTTTTTAGTTCTCTTTGAAGCCTTAGAATGGGTTTCTCTGTAAGTCATTTAATCTGTTACCATGGCAACAGGACAGAGTCATTGAAGTTTGACAGGAACTGTTGTTTTATCCAAGGATGCCAAAGTTTTTCAAATTTTGGAATTTGATTTTGATCGATGGCTACCATCTTAGCATGGGACATTGTATTATTCATTCTGTGAATTGTTTCTGCTAGTACCAATGTAGGAGATTTCCATGCCTTGGCCACTGTTTGTTTTGCAGCCGTTATTAGTTGGATCATAAGTTTGAATTGAGAGAGTGTTAACCATTCCAGTTTTAGATTAAGTAAAGTTAAATATGGATCTGGTTGTATTATTTTTTTAAATATTTTAGATGCAATCACGAAGACTTCCTTCCAGAAGGTTTGGATTACTGGGCACGTCCACCATATGTGTAAATATGTGCCTATTTCTGGGCATCCTTGAAAACAAAGAGTTGAGGTATTAGGTGAATATTTTGCCACTCTAGCGGGTACAAGGTACCAGCGAGTTAGGACTTTATAATTTGTCTCCAGTGCTAAGATGTTGGGTGAAGATGACTTAGATGTGAGCCATATGTTAGACCAGTCCGTGTCTTCTAAAGTTCGTCCCAGGTCCTCCTCCCACCTCTGAACGTAAGAGGGTCTATTAAGATTTGCTACTCCATATAATTGATTATAAAGTGATGAAATTGTACCTTTAGCAAATGGATCTTTTGTACAGATTGATTCAAAAATGGATAATTGGGATAATGGTGTATCCCCCTTTAGGAATGGTGTATAGAAATTTTTGATTTGGAGATATCTAAATATCTCAGAGTTTGGTAGATCATATTTTTCTCTAAGCGATGGGAATGAAAGGAATGATTTAGATGCTATGAAGTCATTTAGTGTCTGAATGCCTGATGTTGTCCAAGCTTTAAAAGAATTTGGGTAGATCCATGCCGGATAAAAGGCCGGATTTCTGATAAAAGAAAGGAGAGGATTGTGTGGAGATTGTAACTGATATTTGGTTTTTAGTTTATCCCAGAGAGATAAGAAGTGTTTAGTTATGGGATTATGAATTTTAAAGCGGTCTTTAGGATCAAGCCATAATAAATTTGATATTAATAGAGGGTCATTTTCTGAAGCCTCTATAAATACCCATAATGGGATTTCCTGTTTTGCATGGTATTTGGACAGACTGGCCAAATGTGCTGCTCTGTAGTAGTTAGTAAAATTAGGGTATCCCAGGCCTCCTTTATTTTTGGGAAGATGTAGTGTGTGTATAGGTATACGTGGTTTAGAAGAGCCCCATATAAGCGAAGTTGCTCTTTTTTGTACTATTCTCAAAAAATAGGAAGGAATTGGAATAGGGAGGACTCTGAATAGATAAAGCAATTTGGGTAGAATAGTCATTTTGATTGCATTAATCTTCCCTATCCAGGATAAAGGAAGTTGCGACCATTGTTTTATTAGATTTGTGATCTGTCTTAATACAGGAGGATAATTGGTTGAGAATAAGTCAGAATGAGATGCTGTTAAATGAATTCCAAGATATGGGATTGATTTTTCTGCCCATGTGAATGGGAGTGCAGCCCTAGCCGGGATCAATTCCATGTTTGTGAGTGAAATATTAAGCACTAGGCATTTCTTAGGATTAATCATAAGGCCGGATAGGGCTGCAAACCCATCAAGAGCTGGTATTAAGTTAGGACCAGAGACCTGTGGTGATGATAGAAAAAGTAATATATCGTCTGCAAATATACATAATTTGTGTGTAATACCTCCTACTTCAATGCCAGTTATAGTTTGGTTTGTTCTGATGTATTGGGCCATGGGTTCGAGTATAAGGGCAAATAATAAGGGAGATAATGGGCAACCCTGTCGGGTACCTCTTTCGATATTAAAGGCTTCAGATTTGTATCCAGCATATTTTATATAGGCTTTGGGTTTATTATATAATGCTTTGATCCATGTTAAAAAGTGGGGTCCAAAACCCCATTTTTGTAATGAATATTGCATATATTGCCAGGATACTGTGTCAAATGCCCTCTTAATATCGAGAGATAGAAAACATAAAGGGATTTTCCGTTTTTTAGCAATATGTGCCAATAACACTGCCCTGCGTATATTATCGCCTGCCTATTTGGCATGAAGCCTACTTGGTCTCTATGTATTAATTTTCCTATAATGCTATTGAGGCGTTTTGCTATTATTTTTGCTAATAATTTAATATCGAGGTTTAACAGAGAGATAGGCCGATAATTCACACAGGAAGTATCATCAGAAAGGGGTTTTGGGATCATACAAACAATTGCCATTAGTGTTTCTTGCCGAAAAGAATGTCCATCTAGAAGTTTGTTAAAAGTTTCAGTGAGAATGGGAGAGAGTATTTCTGAGAATGTTTTATAGTATAAAGCCGAGTAGCCGTCTGGGCCTGGTCTTTTGTTAAGTTTTAGGTCTTTTATGGCGTTAGCAACTTCATCTATAGTTATAGGCTCATCCAAACTGCTTTTTTGATTCTGAGATAACTCAGGTAAGGTTATTTTTGAGAAGAAGGAATCAGCTTCTGTAGGATTAAATTCATTGTTTGTCTTGTATAAAGATGCGAGATGTGAGTGAAATTTATGGACTATTTTAACTGGATTACAAGTGTAAACATTTTTTGATAATTTCAAACGTATTGGTTTGAAAGATTTGTTAGTTGAATTTAATGCCCGAGCCAAATATGTACCTGGTTTGTTTGTATTCATGTAGAAATTGTGTTTGGAGCGTTTGAGGGATTTATCAACTGACTCAGTGAGAAATAGATCGTATTCCAATCTAGATTTTTCCAGATGAGATTTTGTACTCTGAGATGGATTATCTTGAAATGATATGTAGGCTGCATTAAAATTGAGTTCTAGTTTTTTTGCTAGATTTTTGCGTTCCCGTTTAAATAGTGCCATTTGTCTTTGTATTGTACCACGCAAGACAGGCTTATGAGCTTCCCACAGTGTTATTGGGGAGATGTCTGTTGTATTATTAATTGATATGTATTCCTTTAACGCTTGTTCAATGGCCATCTGATGTAGTGGGTGTTTGAGCATTATGTCCGGTAAGTACCACGTTGGGTCATGCGCTTTTGGTATGGCTGAGGCTATAGTAGTGTATACTGCATTATGGTCAGACCACGGAATCGGAATTATATCTGATGCAATAATTTCTGGTATCATTCCTATTGTTAGAAAAATATGATCTATTCTGGTGAAGGTTTGATGAGGGTGCGAGAAATAAGTGAATTTCTTTTTCATTGGGTTACTTTCTCTCCATGAATCTACCAGATTGTATTTGGAAAGAAGTTGAGAAAAAGGTAATCTAGAGGTTATTTTGGATGGTGTAAAAGGTGATTTATCTAGAAATGGGAGGAGGACCTGGTTCGAATCCCCACACATTATCACTGTTCCTATTTTGTGTGTATTAATCACTTGTAATATATGTGAGAGGAATGGTGTAGGTTGTTTGTTAGGAGCGTAGTAGGAAATCACCGTGATTGCTGTATCCATTATATAACCCATGAGTATCAGGTATCTACCTTCTGGGTCTTTAATTTCTGATGATAAGGTGAATGGTGTGGATCGGTGAAATGCAATTAGAGTTCCCCTTTGCTTGGTACAGGCAGAAGCCGTGTAAATTTGTTGATAAAAAGGAGAAATGTATTTTGGAGTAGAATCTTTGGTGAAGTGTGTTTCTTGGAGGCATACTATGTGAGCCTTCTTGTTATGGAAAGTACGGAAGGCTTTGGTCCTTTTTTGAGGGACATTTATTCCCTGAACATTCAGGGAAAGTATATTCAGTGGTGCCATGGCAATAGATCAAATAGTTTTGACTTACTTTTTGTTATGCAGAGCTGACTGCGCAGATCAACCTGTGTGGACTGAAGAGATGAATAGATAGAAAAGAAACCAGTGAATTCTGGAGTAAAGAGTAAACAAAAAACATATGAGATTAGATGATACATTGTATAAATTATTTTTTGCAAGTAATCACAATTTACCCGTGAAAGAGAATAAATATCTCTCTCAGGGGAATAAGTGCCTTCGTCACACTCCCACATAATATGGTTGGGAGAATGAGGAGGGCTAATGGGGGTACACGGATCTTCCGCTTACAGGAGAGAAGTGCTATGTCAAAAGACATCAAAATGATGTTTCATTAATTGGAGTGCAGAATATAGTTTTTTTATTTATTCCAGGGTGGTTGTATATGGTTAGTCTTGCCCTAGGCTAAATAATTCAGTTAGAAAGGTACTGTTAATAACTTTGGTATTGATGAAGATAGTTTGAATTATTTTGGGATTTTAACCCTTTTAGAGTAAACAATTACATATTTTATTCATATGCAACTGTTTAGATATGTTAACTCATAAAATTGAGGTTGTATTGCTTCAGATTAGAATAAACAAAAACATAATTCTAGGAACTAGTTAGGTAATAATATATTTGTTTTAAGAAAAGAAAGAAAAAACTTCCATTACTTCTGGATTATTGAACATATTTGTCCTAAAAAGTAATAAATCTATAGTTATTACCTGATAATATATAACTGAACAAGAATTTCCTTATTTCACTTATATATTCTAAGGCTATATGAATTAGAAGTAATAAGAAATATAACTGGAATGTAACATGATCCCACACAGTGTGTGACTATCAGAATGCAGTTACATTCAGTTATAAATATAGGTTTTTTATAGAGAACCATCTCTTAGTATAATAAATGAAGAGATATCAGGAATTAGGATGTCAGTCCATTGAATCTTCTTGGTCCATGGATGATGTGGCATAACGGCCTCTTTTGTGAGAATGATGATTCCCATTTTGTTCTGAAATTTTCTGGGTGCTGCCTGAAGGTGAAGATGACGCCATTCTTCTGCGTGTGGGAGTGTTGCTGCTTGTGGGTTCTGTCAGATTTAATTTTAAAAGGGTTTGTTGTAGTTCATCTGCTGATCTGCTTCTGTAAATTGTACCTTGGTAGTTAAATCTGACTGAAAAGGGGAAGCCCCATTGATACATAATGTTGTGGCGTTGCAGTTCCATTAGTTGGGGTTTCATGGATCGTCTTTTAGTAATAGTAAGTTCGGATAGGTCAGCAAAAATTTGATAATTGTGTCCTTGAAAGTTAAGTTCCTTTTTTTCTCTTGCAGCAATTAGTATTTGTTCTTTTGTTCTGTAATAATGAAATTTTGTGATTATATCACGTGGGGGTCCATCTTTCTTTTTGGCTGTGAGGGCTCTGTGTACTCTGTCCAGTTCTAAACGTTCAATAGGGATATCTGGCTTTAGTTCTTGTAATAGAGCAGTAATAGTAGATTGCAGGTCTGTCACAGTTTCAGGTATTCCCCTTATGCGCAAGTTTGAACGTCTGGCTCTATTTTTGTAATCTTCGAGCTTAGTTTGAAGTATTAAATTCTCTTTTTTTAATTGTTCCAATTCTGTTATATTTTCTTGGGTTGTAATTTCAATTTCATCCATTTTTATTTCTAAGGCTGCGGTGCGGTTTCCCAGCTCTCTTATTTCTTTGGTTAGGCTTTTTGTTATTTGGTCTGAGGTTTGTTTTAACGCCTTATGAAGCATCTTTTCAAATTGTAATAATATTACTGGGGATACTGAGGAGGCTTGTGGAGAAGTTTGTGAGAGGATTTGTTCTGTATCTGACTCAAATGGAGAGTCTTGCTGTGACATTTTCTGTCTGTGAGAGCGCCCTGATGCTGTATCTTGTGAGGTGACTGGAGCTGCTTCAGCTGCAGTGAGTGCCTGTGAGCTCTTTGTGAGGTGATTTTTATTTCTGCCATGGTTTCCTCCCAGTACCATATTTCCTGCCCAAACTTTCACAGTTTGTTTCCTGGGGCAAAAAGGTTCAAATGGATACCTTTTGAGCCTGCAGGCTCCGCTTTGTCCTTCTCTTCTCTCCTCAGCGGTGTGGAGCTCTAACAATGCATGTCTGCTCCGCTAGGCGCCGCCTCCTGCCCCCCAAATATTAAGCTTTTTAACACTTTTTTAACATTGAAGTCAACGGGAGCATGCTTCAGATCCTTAAAATCTTCTTCTGCTCCCAAAAGTTTCAGCTCCTTCATACTTTCACCTAAAGACGCCAAACAAACTTTAAAATGTTCACAAAATATTCAGCTATCTGGCTATATCTTTTCAGTTTGATATCTTTTACAGTCTCTGTGAAAAACTTGTTTGTTTAGTGGTCATTTTAGGAAATTTTATCGCTTAAACAGAGTGTACTGTGCTGCTTGTGTTGCCATGGTTACCAAAGCTTCTGTTATACACAGGGGGGAGGTGACTGGAGCATCTCAGCTCTGATTACAGAGCACGGGGGAGGGGACAGACACACCATGTACTGATTTATAATAGAGGAATATGATGTGGCAGTTTTGATGGGGCAATTCTGATGTGGCAGTTTTGATGGTGGCAATATGATGGGGCAGTTTTGATGGGACAATTCTGATGGGGCAGTTTTGATGGTGGCAATATGATGGGGCAGTTTTGATAGGGCAATTCTGATGGGGCAGTTTTGATGGGGCAATTCTGATGTGGCAGTTTTGATGGTGGCAATATAATGGGGCAGTTTTGATGGGGACAATTTTAATGGAGCAGTTTTGATGATGGCAATATGATGGGGCAGTTTTGATGGGGGCAGTTTTGATGGGGGTAGTTTTGATGGGGCAGTTTTGATGGTGGCAATATGATGGGGCAGTTTTGATGGGGCAATTCTGATGGGGCAATTCTGATGGGGCAGTTTTGATGATGGCAATATGATGGGGCAGTTTTGATGGGGCAATTCTGATGGGGCAGTTTTGATGGTGGCAATATGATGGGGCAATTTTGATGGGGACAATTTTGATGGGGCAATTCTGATGGGGCAGTGTTGATTGCAATATGATGGGGCAGTTTTGATGGTGGCAATTTAAGCAATTCAGCTATTTAGCATTCCCACGCATTTTCCCCAGGAAATGCATTTTCTAGTTATTATTCTGTACGTTTTTTGGCTCTGCGTAACTTCTGCATACTTTCAGTTATTAAAACCATTAAACTATTAAAATGCTCAGCTCTTTCAGCTGATGATGGGACTTTTTCAACTTTTTTTCTACTATTTATACTTTTTTAAATATTAAGCTTTTTAACACCTTTTTAACATTGAAGTCAATGAGAGCATGCTTCAAACCTTAAAATCTTCTTCCGCTCCCAAAAGTTTCAGCTCCTTCATACTTTCACCTACAGATGCCAAACAAACTTTAAAATGGTCACAAAATATTCAGCTATCTGGCTATATCTTTTCAGTTTGATATCTTTTACAGTCTTTGTGAAAAAGCTGTTTGTTTAGTGGTCATTTCAGGAAATTGTATCGCTTAAACAGAGTGTACTGTGCTGCTTGTGTTGCCATGGTTACCAAAGCTTCTGTTATACACAGGGGGGGAGGTGGCTGGAGCATCTCAGCTCTGATTACAGAGCCCGGGGGAGGGGACAGACACACCATGTACTGATTTATAATAGAGGAATATGATGTGGCAGTTTTGATGGGGCAATTCTGATGGGGCATTTTTCATGGTGGCAATATGATGGGGCAGTTTTGATGGGACAATTCTGATGGGGCAGTTTTGATGGTGGCAATATGATGGGGCAGTTTTGATAGGACAATTCTGATGGGGCAATTCTGATGGGGCAGATTTGATGGTGGCAATATGATGGGGCAGTTTTGATGGGGCAATTCTGATGGGGCAGTTTTGATGGTGGCAATATGATGGGGCAGTTTTGATGGGGGCAGTTTAATGGGGGTAGTTTTGATGGGGCAGTTTTGATGATGGCAATATGATGGGGCAGTTTTGATGGGGGCAGTTTAATGGGGGTAGTTTTGATGGGGCAGTTTTGATGGTGGCAATATGATGGGGCAGTTTTAATGGGGCAATTTTAATGGGGCAGTTTTGATGGTGGCAATATGATGGCTCAGTTTTGATGGGACAATTCTGATGGGGCAGTTTTGATGGTGGCAATATGATGGGGCAGTTTTGATAGGGCAATTCTCATGGGGCAGTTTTGATGGGGGCAGTTTTGATGATGGCAATATGATGGGGCAGTTTTGATGGGGCAATTCTGATAGGGCAGTTTTGATGGTGGCAATATGATGGGACAGTTTTGATGGGGCAATTCTGATGGGGCAGGTTTGATAGGGCAATTCTGATGGGGCAGTTTTGATGGGGCAATTCTGATGGAGCAGTTTTGATGGTGGCAATATGATGGGGCAGTTTTGATGGGGCAATTCTGATGGGGCAGTTTTGATGGTGGCAATATGATGGGTGCAGTTTTGATGGGGCAATTCTGTTGGGGCAGTTTTGATGGTGACAATATGATGGGGCAGTTTTGATGGGGACAATTTTAATGGAGCAGTTTTAAAGGTGGCAATATGATGGGACAGTTTTGATGGGGCAGGTTTGATAGGGCAATTCTGATGGGGCAGTTTTGATGGGGCAATTCTGATGGAGCAGTTTTGATGGTGGCAATATGATGGGGCAGTTTTGATGGGGCAATTCTGATGGGGCAGTTTTGATGGTGGCAATATGATGGGGCAGTTTTAATGGGGCAATTTTAATGGGGCAGTTTTGATGGTGGCAATATGATGGCTCAGTTTTGATGGGACAATTCTGATGGGGCAGTTTTGATGGTGGCAATATGATGGGGCAGTTTTGATAGGGCAATTCTCATGGGGCAGTTTTGATGGGGGCAGTTTTGATGATGGCAATATGATGGGGCAGTTTTGATGGGGCAATTCTGATAGGGCAGTTTTGATGGTGGCAATATGATGGGACAGTTTTGATGGGGCAATTCTGATGGGGCAGGTTTGATAGGGCAATTCTGATGGGGCAGTTTTGATGGGGCAATTCTGATGGAGCAGTTTTGATGGTGGCAATATGATGGGGCAGTTTTGATGGGGCAATTCTGATGGGGCAGTTTTGATGGTGGCAATATGATGGGGCAGTTTTGATGGGGCAATTCTGTTGGGGCAGTTTTGATGGTGGCAATATGATGGGGCAGTTTTGATGGGGACAATTTTAATGGAGCAGTTTTAAAGGTGGCAATATGATGGGACAGTTTTGATGGGGCAATTCTGATGGGGCAGGTTTGATAGGGCAATTCTGATGGGGCAGTTTTGATGGGGCAATTCTGATGGGGCAGTTTTGATGGTGGCAATATGATGGGGCAGTTTTGATGGGGCAATTCTGTTGGGGCAGTTTTGATGGTGGCAATATGATTGGGCAGCTTTGATGGGGCAATTCTGATGGGGCAGTTTTGATGGTGGCAATATGATGGGGCAGTTTTGATGGGACAATTCTGATGGGGGCAGTTTTGATGATGGCAATTCTGATAGGGCAGTTGGCAATATGATGGGACAGTTTTGATGGGGCAATTCTGATGGGGCAGGTTTGATAGGGCAATTCTGATGGGGCAGTTTTGATGGGGCAATTCTGATGGAGTAGTTTTGATGGTGGCAATATGATGGGGCAGTTTTGACGGGGCAATTCTGATGGGGCAGTTTTGATGGTGGCAATATGATGGGACAGTTTTGATGGGGCAATTCTGTTGGGGCAGTTTTGATGGTGGCAATATGATGGGGCAGTTTTGATGGGGACAATTTTAATGGAGCAGTTTTAAAGGTGGCAATATGATCGGGCAGTTTTGATGGGGTAGGTTTGATGGGGCAGTTTTGATGGTGGCAATATGATTGGGCAGTTTTGATGGGGCAATTCTGATGGGGCAGTTTTGATGGTGGCAATATGATGGCTCAGTTTTGATGGGGCAATTCTGATGGGGCAGTTTTGATGGATATGCATTTTCTAGTTGCAGATGATATTTTACTGTTTTTATCTTCCCCACAAGTTTCAGGTCCTAATCTCCTACCCATACTCAGTAAGTTTGCTGTCATCTCAGGCCCGGTAGTTAATACTAAGAAATCCCTAGCGCTGAATATATCTCTTTTCCACCTGGAGCTAAAGTCTGCACGAGCAGAACTCCCTTTCACGTGGGCCTCAAAATCTATCCCCTATCTGGAAATTCATCTTGTGGCTGAATCCTCACAGCTTTTCTCTGTTAACTACCCAGCAATCCTGAGACAAGTGATGCAATGGTCCTCCCTTCCTCTATCCTGGCTTGGAAAAATAAACGTAATAAAGATGTCTATCCTACCCAAACTACTGTACCTATTCAGGGTCCTACCGATACCTGTCCCTTCCTATTACCTACAGCTTCTGCAGAAGTGGGTGGCAGTGTTCGTCTGGGGCTCATTGAAACCCAGAGTACCAAAAAACACACTTTACCTTCCCAAACTTTGGGGTGGCCTAGGCTTCCCCAATTTTGTGACATACTATGAAGCTGCACATATAGCCAGCCTACCCAAATATCATGCCACTCAAGAAATTCCTCTGTGGGTAGCGATTGAATCAGTTGAATGTGACCCATTATTGGTACCTATTATGGCTGCGCCCAGCGTACCGCTCTAACCTCCGTAATCCCATCACCATGCACTTTATCTCTTCAGTAAGGATGAGCCGAACACCCCCCAGTTCGGTTCGCACCAGAACCTGCGAACGGACCGAAAATTTGCACGAACGTTAGAACCTCATTGACGTCTATGGGACTTGAACGTTCGAAATCAAAAGTGCTCATTTTAAAGGCTAATTTGCATGGTATTGTCCTAAAAAGGGTTTGGGGACCCAGGTCCTGCCCCAGGGGACATGTATCAATGCAAAAAAACTTTTAAAAACGGCTGTTTTTTCAGGAGCAGTGATTTTAATGATGCTTAAAGTAAAAAAAAAAAAAGTGAAATATTCCTTTAAATATCGTACCTGGGGGGTGTCTATAGTATGCCTGTAAAGTGGCGCGTGTTTCCCGTGCTTAGAACAGTCCCTGCACAAAATGTCATTTTTAAAGGAAAAAAAGTCATTTAAAACTGCTTGCGGCTTTAATGTAATGTCGGCTCCTGGCAATATGGATGAAAATCAGTGAGACAAACGGCATGGGTACCCCCCAGTCCATTACCAGGCCCTTTGGGTCTTGAATGGATATTAAGGGGAACTCCCAAATTAAAAAAGGAAACAGCAGTATACAGGCTCTGTACTCTGAACAGCAGTATACAGGCGGTACAATCAAGACAGGGACTGTAGGTTTGTTGTTAAGTAGAATCTGTTTGTAATTTTGAACTGGTACATTTTTAACGTGTTTAGCTCCAGCCAAAAAATCTATTTTAAGCTTTTTGGAAAACATAGGGAAGGGTTATCACCCCTGTGACATTTGTTTTGCGGTCTGTGCTCCTCTTCAGAAGATTTCACCTCACTTTTTTGTCCCAATGACAAATGTTTTTTGAAAATGTGGGTTTTTTTGTGAAACAAGGATTGGTGATAAAGCATCAATGGAAAGGAGAAATGTTTTTCCCATATTAACTCTTACAGGAGAGAATTTCCCTTCCTAGGGGTAGATTTAATCTCACTTCCTGTTGTCTCCTTCCGTTTGCAAGTAGGAGTAGATTGTAAGTTGGATGTTTGAAAGTAGGGGCCTGCCCTATATACTCAGCAGAAATTTGGGCCTTAGGTGTTGCTGTGGCCACAACACTGTAAGCCCTCTCAGGGCTCTGCTGTGAAATATTAGATCAAGAATTGTAATGACATGCCCCTGTTGAACAGGGGCAGAAAAATTGGGCCTTTGGTGGTGGTGGTGCTGGTGCCACAACACTGTAAGTCCTCACTCACTCTTGGTGGGTGCAGAAATGGGCCCTGCTGTGAAATATTAGATCTAGAATTGTAATTACATGCCCCTGTTGAACAGAGGCAGAAAAATTGGGCCTTAGGCACTGGTGCTGCTGCCACAACAATGCAACCCCTCACAGATACTCTAGTTGGAACGCAGGAATGAGCCCTGCTGCAAAGTATTCCATCAAAAATTGTAATTACACGCCCCTGTTAAACAGGGGATGAAAAATTGGGCCTTAGGCACTGGTGGCGGCATCCAGAACCAAAAATGTTCTTACAAGCTATCAGCGTGATCATTGAGGAGGAAGAGAATAATTACTCAGGATAGTCACTCAGCATCAGCATAGGCAGTCTTTAAAGGGATCTGAGATTTCAAAAAAAAATATTCGGTTACATCAGCATCAGGTGCTTGGTAGCTGGTGGTGATCCAAGACTGATTAATTTTTATGAAGGTCAGTCGATCTACCGAGTCAGTGGACAGATGCACCCTGTGATCGGTTACAAAGCCTCCATCAGCACTGAATGTGCGTTCCGAAAGAACGCTGGATGCAGGACAGGCCAGTAGCGCAATTGCATACTGTGCAAGCTCTGGACAGTGATCCATCCTCAAGACCCAGTAACCCAGAGGATTTTCCGTGGGAAAGGTGTCCAAGTCAGATCTTGCCCCTATGTATTCCTGCACCATGTAAAACAGATGCTGGCGATGGTTGCTGGAACTGATCATACCTTGGGGCTGCGGACTAAAAAATTGTCTGAACGCATTGGTCAGATGGCCACCTTCTCCACCGCTCCGTCTTTGACTGACCGAAGCCTCAGCAACACGTTGTCCAGAAACAGGAGTTTGTAACCTTCCAGTCTCTGGGAACGCATTGCACAGACCTTTCTGCAAGGCCTCCCGAAGATGTTTCATCCTCTGCTCCCTCTGTGACTGCAAGATAAGGTCCACAACCTTACCCTTGTAACGTGGATCAAGGAGGGTTGCCAGCCAGTATTGGTCCTTCTCCTTGATACCACGAATACGAGGATCCTTGCGCAGGCTTTGCAGGATCAGGGAAGCCATGCAGCGTAGGTTTGCTGAGGCATTCCGGAGTCCTCTGGGTCACTAAGAACGACATGGTCTGCAGCCACCTCCTCCCAGCCACGTACAAGTCCATGTGTTTCTTGGGACTGATCACTTAAAGACTGCTGCCAGGCTCCACCTCCATACTGACACAATCCTCCTCCTCCTCGTCCTTGTCCTCTTCCTGTGTGATCGGCGGGCACGCAGGAACACTGTCTGGATAAAGGGGGCCTTGAGAGCTAAGGAAGTCCTCCTCTTCCTGCCTCTGTTCTACCTCAAGTGCCCTGTCCATTATTCCACGCAGCGTGTGCTCCAACAGGTGGACAAGGGGGACAGTGTCACTGATGCATGCACTGTCACTGCTCACCATCCTCATGGCCTCCTCAAATGGTGACAGGACAGTGCACGCATCCCTGATCATGGCCCACTGGCATGGGGAAAAAAAACAAGCTCCCCTGACCCTGTCCTGGTGCCAAAGTCACACAGGTACTCATTGATGGCCCTCTGCTGCGTGTGCAGCCGCTGCAGCATGGCCAATGATGAGTTCCACCAGGTGGGCTGGATGTGGGCGTCCTGTCGGGTCCGACGCTAGTCCCGGGATGAGGGGTGTGCCTGGAGTCTCTCCTCCCGAGACCCTGGCTCTGGTTTCGGGCTAGAGGCAGACTGTTCCCCCCCTAGGTTTCCCGCAGACCCCTCGAGCCGAAGCCTTGGCCCCCCCGCCCCCCTCGGCTATCCCTGACGGAAGTTCGGCGTCCTCTGGACATGCTCGGTGCGAGCGTGGAGAGAGGCTACTGCAGCGGTAAGGAAACACGCTGAATCTAGCCAGTGACAGGAGCTCCGACACTTCCCTGAAGCAGACGCCGAGATGGTGTAATCCACTACCACTCACTGCTGGATGTCAATACAGGGCTCACGACCCCGTCATTCCGTTATCCTTTATTCATCTGCTGCAGGGAGGCGAACGAGAGATCACTACGGAGGTAGAGGAAGAACACAAAGCAGAAACAAAATCCCAGACGACTGTGAGGTGGATAAGAATGCTTAAATCCTCCAGAGGGGGTAAGTGGACTTTACTACCTGTACATGGAAGTGACCCCTATTATAGTTGCTGCGAGAAGAATTAGGAAGAATCAGGAAGACTGACAGGTAGCTACGCATCTCTTTTGATATATGACTTTCTTACCACCATTTGTACTGTGGCTCATAACACTTAATGCATATGCTGAAGCTCACCTACTGATCCAAGTAGGCCTAAGGCAGTTTATAGGCTGATGTATCCAATGTGAGTCTATTGGACTATTACGACTTGATACCAATTTTTTTTTTTGTCATACTTGCTTTAAGTCCGCTTTGATGCTACCGTGCAGAGGGGATTGCGGAGCGGCCCGGAGAAGAAAATGAAGAAGAGAAGAAGAGAAGAAGAGAAGAAAAGAAGAAGAGAAGAGCGGGAGCCTCCCCCCCATGCCATGGGTGCGGAGCGGCCCGAGGAGAAGAAGATACAAGACGCCGCGGAGGAGATGCTGGACGAGAACGCCGGAGGAAGAACCAGAAGAGCCAGAAGAACCAGAAGAACCAGAAGATGAAGGAAGATAGAAGAAAGAAGAAGCATTTAAATAAAGGAATTGTCAAAAACTGTCTCTTGTCATTTTTAACATTTTTGACACTTTTTTCGTGAAATGGTAGGGGTACTTATGTACCCCCTTACCATTTCACACAGGGGGGGCCGGGATCTGGGGGTCACCTTGTTAAAGGGGGCTTCCAGATTCCGATAAGCCCCCCGCCCGCAGACCCCCACAACCACCGGCCAGGGTTGTGGGGATGAGGCCCTTGTCCTCATCAACATGGGGACAAGGTGTTTTGGGGGGCTACCCCAAAGCACCCTCCCAATGTTGAGGGCATGTGGCCTGGTACGGTTCAGGAGGGAGGGGGGGCCGCACTCTCGTCCCCCCCTCTTTTCCTGCGGCCTGCCAGGTTGCGTGCTCGGATAAGGGTGTGGTATGGATTTTTGGGGGGACCCCACGCCGTTTTTTTTTTTTTTTGGCACGGGGTTCCCCTTAAAATCCATACCAGACCTGAAGGGTCTGGTATGGAATTTAGGGGGAACCCCACGTCATTTTTTTTTTTTAATTTTGGCCGGGGTTCCCCTTAATATCCATACCAGACCTGAAGGGCCTGGTATGGAATTTAGGAGGACTCCCACGTCATTTTTTTTTTTAAATTTTGGTTCGGGGTTCCCCTTTGGGGAATTCCCATGCCGTTTTTATCAATGAACTTCTATGTGTATTGTCGGCAATGCAATAGCCGCGGGTAGTTTTAAATGAGTTTTTTCCTTCAAAATGTCATTTTGCTGTCAGACTGTTCTAAACACAGGAAACATGCGCCCCTTTACAGGCATACTATAGACACCCCCCAGGTACGAAATTTAAAGGGATATTACACTTTTATTGTTTGACTTTAAGCATTATTAAAATCACTGCTCCTGAAAAAACGGCCGTTTTTAAAACTTTTTTTTGCATTGATCCATGTCCCCTGGGGCAGGACCCAGGTCCCCAAACACTTTTTATGACAATAACTTGCATATAAGCCTTTAAAATTAGCACTTTTGATTATTCATGTTCGTGTCCCATAGACTTTAACGGTGTTCGCATGTTCGAACGAACTTTTTTCCTGTTCGCATGTTCTGGTGCGAACCGAACAGGGGGGTGTTCGGCTCATCCCTAATCGTAAGATTCCACAATTATCAGGATAAGGAGCAGATTAAGTCCAGTATGAAAAGGAATCAACCAGTGAGTTTGGGAGAGACCAACCTGGCGATTTTTCCAGACTTGGCAGCAGAGACATTATCCAGGAGAAGAGTCCTTAAACCACTACATGCTCAACTTAAAACATATGATGTTCAATACTCTTGGGGGTTCCCTGCATGCCTAATTGAGCGTAAGGCTGGCCGCTCTGCAATATTGAGATTCCCTGAAGAGACGTGGAAGTTTTGCCAGCGCCTAAACATACCACTGGTGGAAATTCCGGGATGGTGGGAAAGAACAGTAAATCAAGACATTGCAGAGGACCTACCTGCCTGGAAACCAGTCTTCAAATTGAAAGGCCCATAAACAAAGAAAAACAAGTCATAACGAGTCTCATAAAAATATAAGTTCTAGGATATGTAATGAAATGAGTGAGGTGTTGATGGGGGTGAGGGTTTGGGTGCGGGGTGGGGGGTTGGCAGGGATGGGGGGGGCCGGGTAGGTAATACCCCGATCCCGGGGGAGGATATAGGATCCTAGGATTGCTACGCTGAGCTCAACCTCTAAGGGGTTAACCGAGGGGCCGGGTGGTGCTGGTGGGGCCACGGTTATTAGGATCATGGGTTGGCCTGGTGCCCCTAAGTTGGGGGGGTAATGAGTGGGGGGAGGGTGAGATGCAGGGGGTCAGGTAGGGTAAAGAGAGGGAGGGAGGAGGGAGACCGAATACACCCCAATGTCCCCCCACTTCGTAGCTTTGTAAAGAGGTGCAATCTTTTCCCTATGGTACAAATAAAAGAATGTTGGGGTTAAATTTAATTACATATAACGTAAGGAGTCTCAATTCTCCCATAAAATGTGCGAACATAATGGGTGAATTGAAATTCCTTAAAGCAGAAGTGGTCTTCTTACAGGAGACTCGCCTTTATGTGGGTAAAAGCCAGAGAATATTCTCTAGAGATTTTCCAACATGCATTTACGGGGACTCCCCAACGAGGGGAGCAAAAGGAGTTGCCATTGGTTTTGCAAAGGATGTTAGTTTTACGTTGGAGGAGAGTCTGACTGACCCAGAGGGTCGCTTTTTGTTTTTAAAAGGTAAACTTAACGGGTTTGAAGGTTCATTAGCAAACGTGTACGGCCTGAACATCAATCCTGGGAGGTACCTACTGGGAATTCTCTTAAAGTTTGAGGTCTTCAAGAAGGGGTGGGCCATTATAGCAGGAGATTTTAATATATGCCTGGAATCAGGGAAAGATAGTACGTCGGGTTCCCGGGGGACTGGAGGGATATGGTTGAATAAACTTAAAAAAAAGCTGCGCCAATGTCAACTGGTGAACGTTTGGAGGATGCAACACTTTAACGTTAGAGACTATACCTTCTACTCCCCCGTACAAGCGACGTACTCCAGATTAGATTTTTTCCTTGTCAAGCATGGGTACATTGAGGAGGTGGAGTATACAAACATAGGGTCAATGACGTTCTCCGATCACGCCCCTCTAAGCCTTCAGTTGAAATTAGGTCATCGTAAAAATCTTCGTAATAATTGGAGATTGAATGAGGACCTGCTTCATGATAAAGTCATTGATAAGCGTATTAAGGAAGAATTAGAATTCTATTTCAAAACTAACATCCTGGGCGAGACGTCAGAAGCAGTAGTCTGGGAGGCCCACAAAGTTTACATCAGAGGCATTATAATGATGGCGGGGTCGGAGAAAAAAAGAAGACAGAATAGAGATAAAATTGTCATACAGAAGGAAATTTATGATCTCGAACAACAGCATAAATTAACAAGGGATGTAGAGATACTGGCGGCCTTATACAGAAGGAGAGAGGCTAAGCGGGAGCTAATCAAACAAGAAAATCGGAAGGTGTATAACCTCGTAAAAAAAGAAAGATACATAGGCGGTAACAGACCTGGTAGACTCCTGGCTAAAGTTTTAAGCAAAAAGAAAAATAACAAATATATTGATAAAATAAAGACTAAAACAGGAGAGATCAGTTATAAAGATAGAGATATCGCAAAAACTTTCCAAGAATTCTACGGGGAATTATATGCTATAAACAAAAACGACTCTAATGAAGAGAGGGAACAGAAACGAGTAAAAATTAAAAACTATTTAAAAGATATTGGAATGGCCAAAGTAACTGGCAGGGAACGAACCGCCCTGGAGGCCCCCATTACGGAGGTTGAAGTTAGAAAGGCGCTTAAGGAGACGCAAGTAGGTAAGAGCCCAGGCCCTGATGGGCTGATGGTTTTGTACTATAAAAAATATCAAGACCTCCTAATATCAAAATTGTGCTCCTATATGAACGATATAGGGGATAAAGGGGAAATGAGAAAAGAGGCATTGGCCGCCAATATAGCTATCATTCTCAAAGAAGATAAAGATGGTACATTATGTTCTAGTTACAGGTCTATCTCCCTCCTAAATGTGGACACGAAATTATTTGCAAAAGTGATCGCGGAAAGAATGAAACAGATAATAAGTAGGATCATCCACCCGGACCAGGTCAGGTTTGTATCAGGCAGGCAGGGACGAGATAATAGTATCAAAACCCTCCTAGTAGTACAGGAAATCAAAAAGAGTGGAGTCCCAGGCCTACTTCTATCAATAGACGCCGAAAAAAGCGTTTGATAGAGTAGACTGGGACTTCATGATGGGTACGCTGGAGGAGATTGGCTTTGGGGAGAGGATTTGCAAATGGATAGGGGCACTATACTCTAGGCCCTCAGCGAGAGTGAGGATAAATGGGACCCTCTCTGAGCCTTTTGACATGTATAATGGCACGCGACAGGGGTGTCCAATTTCTCCTATGCTTTTCGTGCTATCCCTCGAACCCCTTCTCTCTAAGATTAGGCAGAATCCGGACATTAGCGGGGTAACGATAGGCAAAGTTGAATACAAACTAGCTGCTTTTGCACTTTTGCAGACGATATTTTGCTTTACATAACACGCCTGAGAATTTCCCTTCCGAATATCATGGCCACCTTATCAGAATATGGGAAGCTATCCAAATTTAAAGTCAATCCGACTAAACCAGAAACATTAGATATTAACCTCAGTAAAGCTAGGGACCACTCATTCCAAAAGAACTTTGATGTGGGGGAAAAAAGAATTGAATTATCTAGGAGTTAAAATCACCACATCAACTGATACGCTTTATCAAGCGAATTATATACCGCTCCTGAATGAGGTAAAGCTAGAACTAAACAGAATCTCGCATGGACAGTTATCCTGGGCGGGGAGAATAAATATTTATAAAATGGTCTTATTGCCAAAAATTACATATAGAATGCAAATGCTTCCAATAACACTGCCGCAACATACCTTAGAAGATTACATTCAATGTTTTTAAGATTTATTTGGAGAGGGAAAACACAGCGATTAAAATTTACTCAATTGGCAAAAGTTAAAAGTAAAGGGGGATGGGGAGCACCAGATGTTCGTAAATATTATGAATCAATTGCCCTTGCTAGGGTTATAGACTGGGTTAAGAATAATACAGAAAAACACTGGGTTGAAATGGAAAATAAAATTAGTGACACTAAACTGAATAAAATAATATGGATCTCACCTAATGTAAGAAAATGTAGCACTGAAATACACAATATCACCAGACATGCACTTAAGTTATGGGATACTTTGCATAAAAGGGAGCACTGGGAGTTTAACTCACCCTTAATGCCACTTAAAGACTCAGATAATTTTGCACCAGGGGAAGAGGAGGTGTCTGGCAAATGGTTATTGGAAGAAGATATACAATTAAAAGATGTAATGTGCCAAGATAGAATATGTTCACTTCAAGAGCTCAAAAATAAGGAAAATATGTTATTCATCAATAGTTGGAGGTATAACCAATTAGGGCACTTTATAGATTCGCTACCTCAACCAATTAGATCAGCGGATAATTTACTCCCACTAGAGAAAATATGTACTGATAAAGACAGGAGGGGGGCTTCTCTCGGATTTACAAAGTTCTGATAGAGCTGGGAAGTGCAGAAGCACCGGCCTTTATCGGGAAATGGGAAAAGGAACTAGAGAGAAAGCTTTTAGCCCCAGAAGTCTCACTGATATTGAGGAGAGCCTCGGTCACATTGGTTAACTGTAAAATGTTGGAGCTAAACCTTAAGTGCTTGGCTAGAATGTATCTGACCCTGGATCGGGTACATAAATTTCAAAATGAAACTTCACTATATTGTTGGAGGGGCTGTAAAGCGATAGGGTCAATGGCCCATATTTGGTGGTTCTGCCCAGAAATAAAAACATTTTGGAGAGAAGTAAGAGACTATATCAAAGATATTACGAATTTTGACATACCCGATGATCCCTGGGTCTGCCTATTTCATATGAGTGCAATGCCCACTAAAACTTATCTTAGAACGATTTTACCTCACCTGTTCGATGCAGCTAAAAGCCTAATACCTAAGTATTGGCAAAAGAAAGAAAGACCCATGTTGAAGGTCTGGTTTTGTAAAATTAACGAAATTTATAGTTTAGAATATTTAAGGTTTAGCGAAGGGATGAAAATGGGGGCCTTTGAAATAAAATGGAGACCATGGGTAGAATTCAAGGAATCCCCAAAAGCCGTTGAGATATGGATTACGTAGATTAGAGGTTTGGCCGTTGTACCATAGAAAGGTATACAGGGAAGCTGAAATGGGGTCAGTTAAGAGGAGTCTGGACAAGGAGAGGGGGAAAAAGGCAGGGTACGGTCTCGGGAGAGGGGGAGGGGGCTGGGTGAGGGGGGGGGTGTTTTCAGGAGGGAGATCATTGAAACTTGTATAGTAAATACTGTGTGTACTAGTACGGCTGTGCCACCTAAACAGATTTATACTGCCACTATGATGTGATGATAATGATGGGAAGATTTTGAATTTTAAATAATTGAAAAAGTTATTCCCGGGAAAAAGTCCCTCGCTGATGTGGCAAAAAAAGGAAAAAAAGGTTCTTGGGCAGGTTAAACTCCTTTTGGAGGTCTGGCAGCTGAGCACTGGCATTATATGACCAGCGGAAATGCACACAGACTTTCCTGAAGAACCGCTGCACCACCAAGTTAAGGACATGAGCCAAACAGGGCACATGGGTCATTTGTCCCTGTCGGAGGGCAGAGAGGAGGTTGGTGCCATTGTCACAAACCACCATTCCTGCCTTAAGTTGGCGTGGCATCAACCACCTCTGAACCTGCCCCTGCAGAGCTGACAGAACCTCTGCCCCAGTGTGGCTCCTGTCCCCCAAGATAACCAGCTCAAGCACCGCATGGCATCTTTTGGCCTGCATACTTGCGTAGCCCCTTGAACAGCTATGGAGCACCGCTGGTTCCGAGGACAAAGCACAGGAAGAGGCCATGGAGGAAGAAGAAGAGGAGGGGGCGGAGGAGAGAGGTGTGTCACAATCATTAGTAGTGGCATTTTGGAGGCGTGGTGGCAGAACAACCTCCAACACTACTGCACCTTGTCCTGCATCCTTCCCAGCTGCCAGCAGAGTCACCCAATGCACCGTGAAACTTAGGTAATGTCCCTGTCCATGCCTGCTGGACCATGAGTAAGTGGTAATATGCACCTTACCGCTGACCGCCCTGTCCAGCAAGGCTAAGACATTGCCTTCCACATGCTGGTAGAGAGCCGGAATCGCCTTCTGTGAGAAAAAGTGGCGTTTGGGTACCTGCCACTGAGGAACCGCACATTTCACAAACTCACGGAAGGGGGCAGATTCTACCAACTGAAAAGGAAGCAGTTGAAGTGCTAGCAATTTTGCCAAGCTAGCATTCAACCGCTGAGCATGTGGATGGCTAGGAGCGAACTTCTTTTGGCGGTGCAGCAGCTGGGGCAGGGAAATTTGCCTGGTACAATCTGACGTCAGTGTACCGAAAGCAGATTGCCCACAAGTACTTGGCTGTGACACACCTAATTCTACACCTTCATTCCTCTCAGTGCAGGTCTCAGAGAAGACTGAAGGTATAGTGGGGGTGGAGATCTCAACTGATGAGGAGCAAGGAGAGGTCCTCTTTGTTCTTTGGTGTGGGTCTTTTAGATACGCTTGCCAACGAACTGCATGGCAGGTCAACATATGTCTGGTCAAGCATGTGGTGCCCAAGCGGGAGATGTTTTGGCCACGCGAGATACGCTTGAGACATATGTTACAAATAGCAGCGGTGCAATCTGATGCACTCGTCTCAAAAAAGGCCCACACCAAAGAACTTTTGGAATAACGCACCGAGACAGCAGCGCCCTGCATATGCGGAGCTTTGGGGTGTGATGCAGTCAGTGTGCTGCCCTTAGGCTGGCCCCTGGAGGGCATCCTGCCTCGTTGGTGATGGGCCTCCACCTCCTCCTCCTCTCTCCTATCAGGCACCCACGTTGAGTCAGTGACCTCATCATCCCCTCCCTCCTCATCACTGGAGCAAACCTGGCAGTATGCTGCAGCAGGGGGAGCATGACTGCCAGATTGCTGTCCTTCTTGGGCACCCCCTCTGTCCGTGCTCACGTTACTGCCTTCATCGAGCTCAGTATCATCATCAGAGCCTTCTAACTGCTGGGCATCCTCCTGGAGCATGTACCCAACACTGTCGTCAAACAGTTCGAGGGACTCCTCAGGAGAACATGGTGGGGCTAGGGAAGGAGTCACTGATGCCATTGAGCCGAGGGAAGAGGCCACGTTCGCAGCTGCTTTGCCAGACAAAGTACCCTGAGCATGGGTAAGAGAGGATGAGGAGGATGAGGACAGCTTGGTCATCCACTCGACCAAGTCTTCCGCATGTTGCGGATCAACACGGCCAGCTGCCGAAAAAAAGGCCAAGCGTGTCCCACGGCCACGTGCTGATGAGGATGCACCGTCTCCATGACCAGCACTGTTGCCTCTAGACACAGAGCTTGCTTGCCCTCTTTTATTGGCTTGTGACTGTCTGCCTCTCCTTGTTGGCCTTCCAGACATACTAATGGCCTGTAGCTGTACTAAGCTGGGATATATATATATATATATATATATATATATATATATATATATATACTGATACTGCAGCTAGCAAAATCACAAAATCAACTGCCTGCCTGTAATATGAGAACACCACCAACCTTCTACAGGTAGCTTTAGCTGAACACTGTGCAGAGTTCGCAAAAAACTAACTTGTAGCTTATTTAGCTGCCTGCGGTAGTGATAGGATCAGGAAAACACCACCAACCTTCGACAGGTAGCTTTAGGTGAACACTGTGCATAGCTCACAAAAAACTAACTTGTAGCTTATTTAGCTGCCTGCGGTAGTGATAGGATCAGGAAAACACCACCAACCTTCTACAGGTAGCTTTAAGTGAACACTGTGCAGAGGTCGCAAAAAACTAACTTGTAGCTTATTTAGCTGCCTGAGGTAGTGATAGGATCAGGAAAACACCACCAACCTTCTACAGGTAGCTTTAGCTGAACACTGTGCAGAGCTCGCAAAAAACGAACTTGTAGCTTATTTAGCTGCCTGCGGTAGTGATAGGATCAGGAAAACACCACCAACCTTCGACAGGTAGCTTTAGCTGAACACTGTGCAGAGCTCGCACTACACTAACTTGTAGCTTTAGCTGAACACTGTGAGGAGGATGCACTACACCAACTTGTAGCTTTAGCTGAACACTGTTCAGAGGATGCACTACACTAACTTGTAGCTTTAGCTGAACACTGTGCAGAGGTCGCACTACACTAACTTGTAGTTTTAGCTGAACACTGTGAGGAGGACGCACTACACCAACTTGTAGCTTTAGCTGAACACTGTGAGGACGCACTACCCTAACTTGTAGCTTTAGCTGAACACTGTGCAGAGGTCACACTAAACTAACTTGTAGCTTTAGCTGAACACTGTGAGGAGGAAGCACTACCCTAACTTGTAGCTTTAGCTGAACACTGTGCAGAGGTCACACTAAACTAACTTGTAGCTTTAGCTGAACACTGTGCAGAGGATGCACTACACTAACTTGGAGTTTTAGCTGAACACTGTTCAGAGGACACACTACACTAACGTGTAGTTTTAGCTGAACACTGTGAGAAGGACGCACTACACTAACTTGTAGTTTTAACTGAACACTGTGAGGAGATTGCACTACACTAACTTGTAGCTTTAGCTGAACACTGTGCAGAGGTCACACTACACTAACTTGTAGTTTTAGCTGAACACTATTCAGAGGACGCACTACACTAACTTGTAGCTTTAGCTGAACACTGTGCAGAGGTCGCACTACACTAACTTGTAGTTTTAGCTGAACACTGTGAGGAGGACGCACTACACCAACTTGTAGCTTTAGCTGAACACTGTGAGGAGGACGCACTACCGTAACTTGTAGCTTTAGCGGAACACTGTGCAGAGGTCACACTAAACTAACTTGTAGCTTTAGCTGAACACTGTGCAGAGGTCGCACTACACTAACTTGTAGTTTTAGCTGAACACTGTGAGGAGGACGCACTACACCAACTTGTAGCTTTAGCTGAACACTGTGAGGAGGACGCACTACCCTAACTTGTAGCTTTAGCTGAACACTGTGCAGAGGTCACACTAAACTAACTTGTAGCTTTAGCTGAACACTGTGAGGAGGACGCACTACCCTAACTTGTAGTTTTAGCTGAACACTGTTCAGAGGACGCACTACACTAACTTGTATTTTTATCTGAACACTGTGAGGAGGACGCACTACACTAACTTGTAGTTTTAACTGAACACTGTGAGGAGGACGCACTACACTAACTTGTAGCTTTAGCTGAACACTGTGAGGAGGACGTACTACACTAACTTGTAGTTTTAGCTGAACTCTATTCAGAGGACGCACTACACTAACTTGTAGTTTTAGCTGAACACTGTGAGGAGGATGCACTGCACTATCTTGTAGCTTTAGCTGAACACTGTGCAGACATCACACTACACTAACTTGTAGTTTTAGCTGAACACTGTGAGGAGGACGCACTACACTAACTTGTAGTTTTAACTGAACACTGTGAGGAGGACGCACTACCCTAACTTGTAGCTTTAGCTGAACGCTGTGCAGAGGTCACACTAAACTAACTTGTAGCTTTAGCTAAACACTGTGAGGAGGATGCACTACCCTAACTTGTAGCTTTAGCTGAACACTGTGTAGAGGTCACGCTAAACTAACTTGTAGTTTTAGCTGAACACTGTGAGGAGGACGCACTACACTATCTTGTAGCTTTAGCTGAACACTGTTCAGAGGACGCACTACACTAACTTGTAGTTTTAACTGAACACTGTGAGGAGGACGCACTACACTAACTTGTAGTTTTAGCTGAACACTGTGAGGAGGACGCACTACACTAACTTGTAGCTTAAGCTGAACACTGTGCAGAGGTCACACTACACTAACTTGTAGTTTTAGCTGAACACTGTGAGGAGGACGCACTACACTAACTTGTAGCTTTAGCTGAACACTGTGCAGAGGTCGCACTACACTAACTTGTAGTTGTAGCTGAACACTGTAAGGAGGACGCACTACACTAACTTGTAGCTTTAGCTGAACACTGTGCAGAGGTCGCACTACACTAACTTGTAGTTTTAGCTGAACACTGTGAGGAGGACGCACTACACCAACTTGTAGCTTTAGCTGAACACTGTGAGGAGGATGCACTACTCTAACTTGTAGCTTTAGCTGAACAATGTGCAGAGGTCACACTAAACTAACTTGTAGCTTTAACTGAACACTGTGAGGAGGACGCACTACACTAACTTTAAATAGTCTAGCTGCCTGACTGTGGTACTAATAGGATCAAAAGAACACCAGCAATTTTCTTCAGGTAGCTGTAAATACTGTAACAAGACAAGCCTGCCTGTCAGTAGGAAGATAACAGGAACGGATCTAGCTAAACTGAATACAGTGTGTGTGTATATATATATATATATATATATATATATATATATATATATATATACAACACCTGGGATGCATGTATATAAACAATAAACTGTAAGTGCAGCTAACTCACTGCCTGTCCTGCCTAATCTAACTAACTCAAATGAAATGACACTGTCTCTCTGTCTATCTAAGCACGTTGGAACACACTACACAGGGCCGCTGTGTAGGTGGCCTTATAAAGTGTGGGGCGTGTTCTAAACCCCCTGAGCCATAATTGGCCAAAGCAACCCTGGCTTTGGCCAATTACGGCTCTCTCTACTGACGGCGCTATGATTGGCCAAGCATGCGGGTCATAGTGCATGCTTGGCGAATCATCAGCCAGCAATGCACTGCGATGCCGCAGTGAATTATGGGCCGTGACGCGCCACACAAATTTGACGCGAACGGTGCATAACGTTCGCAATTCGGCGAACGATTGAATAGCCAATGTTCGAGTCAAACATGGGTTACACTCGAAAGCGAAGCTCATCCTTTCTGCTGGATCAGACCTTGGCGCTAAGGACTGAAGAATTGTCTAAAGTCATTGGTCAGCCGGCCACCTTCTCCACTGCTCTTTCTGTGACTGAACAAAGCCTCAGCAACACGTTGTCCAGCACCAGGAAGTTATAACCTCCCAGGCTCTGGAAACACATTGCACAAACCTTTCTGCAAGGCCTCCCGAAGATGTTTCATCCTCTGCTCCCTCTGCGAAGGCTGGATAAGTTCTGCAACCTTACCCTTGTAACGTGGATCAAGAAGGGTTGCCAGCCAGTAATGAATCCTCTCCTTGATACCACGAATCCTAGGGTCCTTTCGCAGGCTTTGCAGGATCAGGGAGGCCATGCAGCGTAAGTTTGTAGAGGAATTCTATCCTGAGTCCTCTTGGTCACTAAGGATCACATGATCCTCAACCACCTCCTCCCAGCCATGTACAACTCCTTGGGTTTCTGGAGACTGAAAACGATCCATTGAAGACTGCTGCTGATGCTGAGTGTTATCCTCCACCTCCATGCTGACACAATTCTCTTCCTCCTCCTCTTCTTCTTCTTGTGTGATCGGTGGGCCTGCAGGAATACTATCTGGATAAAGGGGGTCTAGAGAGGTAAGGAAGTCCTCTTCCTCCCACTGTTCTGCCTCAAGTGCCCTGTCCATTATTCCACAAAGCATGTGCTCCAACAGGAAGACAAGAGGGACAGTATCACTGATATATGCACTGTCACTGCTCACCATCCTCGTGGCCTCCTCGAATGGTGACAGGACAGTGAATGCATCCTTGATTAGTAGCCACTGGCGTGGCAAAAAAAGCCAAGCTCTCCTGACCCTGTCCTGGTGACATACTCACATAGGTACTCATTGATGGCCCTCTGCTGCGTGTGCAGCCACTGCAGCATTGCCAATGTTGAGTTCCACCTGGTGGGCATGTCACAAATTAGGCGGTTCTTGGGCAGGTTGCATTGCCTTTGAAGGTCAGCCAGCCAAGCACTGGCATTATATGACAGGCGGAAATGACCACAGACTTTCCTGGGGCTGCCTCAGGAGATCCTGTAAGCCCGGGTACCTGCTCAAGAACCGCTGCACCACCAAATTTAGGATGTGAGCCAAACAGGGAACATGGGTCAAGTGTCCCTGTCAGAGGGCAGAGAGGAGGTTGGTGCCATTGTCACATACAACCATTCCTGGATGAAGCTGGCATGTCGTCAACCACCTCTGAGCCTGCCCCTGCAGAGCTGACAGAATCTCTGCCCCAGTGTGGCTCCTGTCCCCTAAGCAGACCAACTCAAGCACCGCATGGCATCTTTTTGCCTGAGTGCTTGCGTAGCCCCTTGAATGCCTACGGAGCACCGCTGGTTCAGAGGACAGATCTGCAGAGGAAGAGGCCATAGAGGAAGAAGAAGAGGAGGGGGTGGAGGAGAGAGCTGTGGCAGAATCACCACTAGCATTTTGCAGGCGTGGTGGCGGAATAAGCTCCAACAATACTGAACCCTGTCCTGCATCCTTCCCAGCTGCCAGCAGAGTTACCCAGTGTGCTGCGAAAGAAAGGTAACATCCCTGTCCATGCCTGCTGGACCATGAGTCAGAGGTAATATGCACTTTACTGCTGACCGCCCTGTCCAACGAGGCCAAGACATTGCCTTCCACGTGCTGGTAGAGAGCTGGAATGGCCTTCCATGAAAAGAAATGGTGCAGATACAGTTGCAGTGCTAGCAATTTGGCCAAGCTAGCATTCAGACACTGAGCATGTGGATGGCTGGGACCAAATTTCTTTTGACGGTTTATCAACTGGAGTAGGGAAATTTGCCTGCTAAAGTCATATGTTGGTGTACCTCTAGCAGATTGGCCGCAAGTACTTGGGACACCTATTTCTATACCTTCAGTCCTCCCAGTGCAGGTTTCTGAGCGGACTGGAGGTATAGTGGGGTTGGAGATCCCAGCTGATGAGGAGCAAGGAGAGGTCCGCCTTGTTCTTTGATGTGGGTCTTTTAAGTGCTGTTGGCAACGAACTGCATGGGAGGTCACCATATGTCTGGTCAAGCATGTGGTGCCCAAGTGGCTGATGTTTTGGGAATGCTTGATACACTTCAGACATATGTTGCAAACAGCCACGGTGCGATCTGCTGCACACGTGTCAAAAAAGGCCCACACCAAAGAACTTTTCAAAATATGCGGGAGTAAGCAGCGCTCTGCACCTGCTTAGCTCTGAGGTGTGATGCAATAGGGTGGCTGCCCTTAAGCTGGCCCCTGGAGGACATCCTGCCTCATTGGAGATGTGCCTCCTCCTCCTCCTCTCTTCTATCAGGCACCCAAGTACAGTCAGTGACCTTATCATCCCCTCCCTCCTCATCACTGGAGCAAATTTGGCAGTATGCTGCAGCTAGGGGAACATGACCGCCAGTTTCTTGTCCTTCTAAGGCACGCCCTCCCTCTAGGCTCATGTTACTCCCTTCCTCAACCTGGGTACCATCATCGGAGCCTTCAAATCACCTCGCATCCTCCTGAAGCATGTACCAAACTCTGTGGTTCGAATAGTTCAGGGAACTCCTCCATGCATGATGGTGGGGCTAGAGAAGGAGTGACTGTTGTCATGGAGCCGATGGAATAGGCCACTTTGGCAGCTGCATTTGCAGACAAACTACTCTGAGCCTGGGTGACAGAAAATAAGGAGGATGAGGACGGCTTTGTTATCCATTCAACCAACTCTTCTGCATGTTGTGGCTCAATAACATGTCCAGCTGCAGAAAAAAAGGACAAGCGTGCCCCACAGCCACGTGCTGAGGATGCACTGTGTCCATGACCAGCACTGTTGACTGTAGACACAGAGCCTGCTGGCCCTCTTTTAGTGGCCTGTGAGCATCTGCCTCTCCTTAGTGGCCTTCCGGACATGCTGTAAATTTTGTTTAGCAAAACCACAGTATACTGTATTGTGTACTGTGTACACCACCAGAAAAGTAGTAGCAACTGCACTAGTGGTGCATGGTATTGTGTACAACAACAGAAATGTAATAACAACTATGGGTGCACTGTATTGTGTACTGTGTACACCACAAGAAAAGTAGTAGCACCTGCACTAGGGGTGCACGGTAATGTGTACACCAACAGAAGTCTAATAGCAACTATGGGTGCACTGTATGTATTGTGTACTGTATACACCACCAGAAATGTAGTAGCAACTGCACTAGGGGTGCACGGTACTGTGTACACCAACAGAAGTGTAATAACAACTATGGGTGCACTGTATGTATTGTGCACACCACCAGAAAAGTAGTAGCAACTGCACTAGGGGTGCACGGTATTGTGTACACCAACAGAAGTGTAATAACAACTATGGGTGCACTGTATTATGTACTGTGTACACCACCCGAAAAGTAGTAGCAACTGCACTATGGGTGCACGGTATTGTGTACACCACCAGAAGTCTAATAGCAACTATGGGTGCACTGTATGTATTGTGTACTGTGTACACCACCTGAAAAGTAGTAGCAACTGCACTAGGGGTGCACGGTATTGTGTACACCACCAGAAGTCTAATAGCAACTATGGGTGCACTGTATGTATTGTGTACTGTGTACACCACCAGAAAAGTAGTAGCAACTGCACTAGGGGTGCACGGTATTGTGTACACCAACAGAAGTGTAATAACAACTATGGGTGCACTGTATGTATTGTGTACACCACCAGAAAGGTAGTAGCAACTGCACTAGGGGTGCACGGTATTGTGTACACCAACAGAAGTGTAATAACAACTATGGGTGCACTGCATTGTCTACTGTGTACACAACCTGAAAAGTAGTAGCAACTGCACTATGGGTGCACGGTATTGTGTACACCACCAGAAGTCTAATAGCAACTATGGGTGCACTGTATGTATTGTGTACTGTGTACACCACCTGAAAAGTAGTAGCAACTGCACTAGGGGTGTAGAGTATTGTGTACACCACCTGTCACGTACCTTGTGGACAAGCCCGACTTGGAGGGGATGGCCTCTCTTGCGGCTCCGACTTGAGGGCCCTGGTAGGGTGAACAGGAAGCACAGGAGTCAAGAGTGACACGAGTGCCTGGCAGGATCAACCGCAGGAGTTGGGACTAGAACTCAGGAAGTACTGTGCAGAAGAACCTCAGACTGAAGGTAGACCGGAACCTGGAGGGAGCTGGATCAGCAGGCTGGTGCAGCAGACTGGGACCAGACAGCAGACTGGAACCAGATAGCAGACTGGAACTGGACAGTAGACTGGAACCGGACAGCAGATTGAAACTGGACGGTAGACTGGAACCGGACAGCAGATTGAAACTGGACAGCAAACTTGAACAGGACAGCAGACTGGAACCGGACAGCAGGCTGTCACTTGACAGCAGACCGGAACTGGACAGAAGACTGGAACCAGGATACTGAGACTGGAGAGTCAGACAAGCCGGGTCGATAGTCAGGCAGACAGTGGATGTGCCAAAGGGCCAGGCAGAAGAGTAGTCAGACAAGCCAGGGTCGGATGCAGGCAGATGACAGGGATGGTCGGAGACAAGCCAGGATCAGATGCTGGCAGACAACAAGGATAGTCAGGAGCAAGCCGGGTTTAGCACAGGAACAGGTTCTCAAGGATCAAAACACACATAATGCTGTAGAGCAGACAGCAAGATCCAGTGTGACAGTCTGGTTTAAGTAGCCCGCCTGGTGCTAATGCGTGCACGCGCATACGCATAGGCGCGCAAACGCGCAACTTCACGCTCAGGATTAGGGATGAGCCGAACACCCCCCGGTTCGGTTCGCACCAGAACCCGCGAACGGACCGAAAGTTCGCACGAACGTTAGAACCCCATTGACGTCTATGGGACTCGAACGTTCGAAATCAAAAGTGCTCATTTTAAAGGCTAATTTGCATGGTATTGTCCTAAAAAGGGTTTGGGGACCCGGGTCCTACCCCAGGGGACATGTATCAATGCAAAAAAAATTTTTAAAAACGGCCGTTTTTTCGGGAGCAGTGATTTTAATGATGCTTAAAGTAAAAAAAAAAAAAGTGAAATATTCCTTTAAATATCGTACCTGGGGGGTGTCTATAGTATGCCTGTAAAGTGACGCGTGTTTCCCATGTTTAGAACAGTCCCTGCACCAAATGTCATTTTTAAAGGAAAAAATCTCATTTAAAACTGCTTGCGGGTTTAATGTCATGTCGGGTCATGGCAATATGGATGAAAATCAGTGAGACAAACGGCATGGGTACCCCCCAGTCCATTACCAGGCCCTTTGGGTCTTGTATGGATATTAAGGGGAACCCCGCACCCAAATTAAAATAAGGAAAGGTGTGGGGCCACCAGGCCCTATATACTCTGAACAGCAGTATACAGGCGGTGCAAACAAGACAGGGACTGTAGGTTTGTTGTTAAGTAGAATCTGTTTGTAATTTTGAACATTTTTAACGTGTTTAGCTCCAGCCAAAAAATCTTTTCTAAGCTTTTTGGAAAACATAGGGAAGGGTTATCACCCCTGTGACATTTGTTTTGCTGTCTTTCCTCCTCTTCAGAAGATTTCACCTCACTTTTTTGTCCCAATGAAAAATGTTTTTTGAAAATTTGGGTTTTTTTGTGGAACAAGGATTGGAAAGCATCAGTGGAAAGGAGAAATTGTTTTCCCATATTAACTCTTACAGGAGAGAATTTCCCTTCCTAGGGGTAGATTTCATCTCACTTCCTGTTGTCTCCTTCCGTTTGCAAGTAGGAGTCGTTTGTAAGTTAGATGTTTGAAAGTAGGGTCCTGCCCTATATACTCAGCAGAAATTTGGGCCTTAGGTGTTGCTGTGGCCACAACACTGTAAGCCCTCACAGGGCCCTGCTGTGAAATATTAGATCAAGAATTGTAATTACATGCCCCTGTTGAACAGGAGCTGAAAAATTAGGCCTTAGGCACTGGTGCTGGTGCCACAACACTGCAACCCCTCACAGACACTCTAGTTGGAACGCAGGAACGAGCCCTGCTGCAAAGTATTGCTTCAAAAATTGTAATTACACGCCCCTGTTAGACAGGGGCAGAAAAATTGGGCCTTAGGCACTGGTGCTGGTGCCACAACACTGCAACCCCTCACAGACACTCTAGTTGGAACGCAGGAACGAGCCCTGCTGCAAAGTATTGCATCAAAAATTGTAATTACACGCCCCTGTTAGACAGGGGCAGAAAAATTGGGCCTTAGGCACTGGTGCTGGTGCCACAACACTGCAACCCCTCACAGACACTCTAGTTGGAACGCAGGAACGAGCCCTGCTGCAAAGTATTGCATCAAAAATTGTAATTACACGCCCCTGTTAGACAGGGGCAGAAAAATTGGGCCTTAGGCACTGGTGCTGGTGCCACAACACTGCAACCCCTCACAGACACTCTAGTTGGAATGCAGGAACGAGCCCTGCTGCAAAGTATTACATCAAAAATTGTAATTACACGCCCCTGTTAAACAGGGGCTGAAAAATTGTGCCTTAGGCACTGGTGGTGGCGCCCAGAACCAAAAATGTTCTTACAAGCTATCAGCGTGATGATTGAGGAGGAAGAGGATAATTACTCAGGGATAGTCACTCAGCATCAGCATAGGCAGTCTTTGAAGGGATCTGAGATTTCAAAAAAAATTATTCGGTTACATCAGCATCAGGTGCTTGGTAGCTGGTGGTGATCCAAGACTCATTCATTTTTATGAAGGTCAGCCGATCGACCGAGTCGGTGGACAGACGCACCCTGTGATCGGTTACCACGCCTCCAGCAGCACTGAATGTGCATTCCGAAAGAACGCTGGATGCAGGACAGGCCAGTAGCTCCATTGCATACTGTGCAAGCTCTGGCCAGTGATCCATCCTCAAGACCCAGTAACCCAGAGGATTTTCGGTGGGAAAGGTGTCCAAGTCTGATCTTGCCCCTAGGTATTCCTGCACCATGTAAAACAGACGCTGGCGATGGTTGCTGGAACCGATCATACCTTGGGGCTGCGGACCAAAAAATTGTCTGAACGCATCGGTCAGACGGCCACCTTCTCCACCGCTCCTTCTTTGACTGACCGAAGCCTCAGCAACACGTTGTCCAGAAACAGGAGTTTGTAACCTCCCAGTCTCTGGGAACGCGTTGCACAGACCTTTCTGCAAGGCCTCCCGAAGATGTTTCATCCTCTGCTCCCTCTGCGATGGCAAGATAAGGTCCGCAACCTTACCCTTGTAACGTGGATCAAGGAGGGTTGCCAGCCAGTATTGGTCCTTCTCCTTGATACCACGAATACGAGGATCCTTACGCAGGCTTTGCAGGATCAGGGAGGCCATGCAGCGTAGGTTTGCTGAGGCATTCGGTCCGGAGTCCTCTGGGTCACTAAGAACGACATGGTCCGCAGCCACCTCCTCCCAGCCACGTACAAGTCCATGTGTTTCTTGGGACTGATCCCTTAAAGACTGCTGCTGATGCTGAGTGCCAGGCTCCACCTCCATACTGACACAATCTTCCTCCTCCTCCTCTTCCTCCTCGTCCTCTTCCTGTGTGATCGGCGAGCACGCAGGAACACTGTCTGGATAAAGGGGGCCTTGAGAGCTAAGGAAGTCCTCCTCTTCCTGCCTCTGTTCTGCCTCAAGTGCCCTGTCCATTATTCCACGCAGCGTGTGCTCCAACAGGTGGACAAGGGGGACAGTGTCACTGATGCATGCACTGTCACTGCTCACCATCCTCGTGGCCTCCTCGAATGGTGACAGGACAGTGCATGCATCCCTGATCATGGCCCACTGGCGTGGGGAAAAAAAACCAAGCTCCCCTGACCCTGTCCTGGTGCCATAGTCGCACAGGTACTCATTGATGGCCCTCTGCTGCGTGTGCAGCCGCTGCAGCATGGCCAACGTTGCGTTCCACCTGGTGGGCATGTCACAGATTAGGCGGTTCTTGGGCAGGTTAAACTCCTTTTGGAGGTCCATCAGCCGAGCACTGGCATTATATGACCGGCGGAAATGCACACAGACTTTCCTGGCCTGCCTCAGGACATCCTGTAAGCCCGGGTACCTGCCCAAGAACCGCTGCACCACCAAGTTAAGGACGTGAGCCAAACAGGGCACATGGGTCATTTGTCCCTGTCGGAGGGCAGAGAGGAGGTTGGTGCCATTGTCGCAAACCACCATTCCTGCCTTAAGTTGGCGTGGCGTCAACCACCTCTGAACCTGCCCCTGCAGAGCTGACAGAACCTCTGCCCCAGTGTGGCTCCTGTCCCCCAAGCACACCAGCTCAAGCACCGCATGGCATCTTTTGGCCTGCGTACTTGCGTAGCCCCTTGAACGCCTACGGAGCACCGCTGGTTCCGAGGAAGAGGCCATGGAGGAAGAAGAAGAGGAGGGGGTGGAGGAGAGAGGTGTGTCACAATCAGCATTTTGGAGGCGTGGTGGCGGAACAACCTCCAACACTACTGCACCTTGTCCTGCATCCTTCCCAGCTGCCAGCAGAGTTACCCAATGCGCCGTGAAACTTAGGTAACGTCCCTGTCCATGCCTGCTGGACCATGAGTCAGCGGTAATATGCACCTTACCGCTGACCGCCCTGTCCAGCGAGGCATGGACATTGCCTTCCACATGCCGGTAGAGAGCCGGAATCGCCTTCCGTGAGAAAAAGTGGCGTTTGGGTACCTGCCACTGAGGAACCGCACATTCCACAAACTCACGGAAGGGGGCAGAGTCTACCAACTGAAAAGGCAGCAGTTGAAGTGCTAGCAATTTTGTCAAGCTAGCATTCAACCGCTGGGCATGTGGATGGCTGGGAGCAAACTTCTTTCGGCGGTGCAGCAGCTGGGGCAGGGAAATTTGCCTGGTACAATCTGACGTCGGTGTACCAAAAGCAGATTGCCCACAAGTACTTGGCTGTGACACACCTAATTCTACACCTTCATTCCTCTCACTGCAGGTCTCAGAGAGGACTGAAGGTCTAGTGGGGTTGGAAATCTCAGCTGATGAGGAGCAAGGAGAGATCCTCTTTGTTCTTTGGTGTGGGTCTTTTAGATACGCTTGCCAACGAACTGCATGGCAGGTCAACATATGTCTGGTCAAGCATGTGGTACCCAAGCGGGAGATGTTTTGGCCACGCGAGATACGCTTGAGACATATGTTGCAAATAGCAGCGGTGCGATCTGATGCACTCGTCTCAAAAAAGGCCCACACCAAAGAACTTTTTGAATAACGCGCAGAGACTGCAGCGCCCTGCACATGTGGAGCTTTGGGGTGTGATGCAGTCAATGTGCTGTCCTTAGGCTGGCCCCTGGAGGGCATCCTGCCTCGTTGGTGATGTGCCGCCGCCTCCTCCTCCTCCTCCTCCTCCTCCTCCTCCTCTCTCCTATCAGGCACCCACGTTGAGTCAGTGACCTCATCATCCCCTCCCTCCTCATCACTGGAGCAAACCTGGCAGTATGCTGCAGCAGGGGGAGCATGACTGCCAGATTGCTGTCCTTCTTGGGCACCCCCTCTGTCCGTGCTCATGTTACTGCCTTCATCGAGCTCAGTATCGTCATCAGAGCCTTCCAAACGCTGGGCATCCTCCTGGAGCATGTACCCAACACTGTGGTCAAACAGTTCGAGGGAATCCTCATGAGGACATGGTGGAGCTAGGGAAGGAGTCACTGATGACATTGAGCTGAGGGAAGAGGCCGCTGCTTTGCCAGACAAAGCACCCTGGGCATGGGTGAGAGAGGATGAGGAGGATGAGGACGGCTTGGTCATCCACTCGACCAAGTCTTCCGCATGTTGCGGCTCAACACGGCCAGCTGCCGAAAAAAAGGCCAAGCGTGTCCCATGGCCACGTGCTGATGAGGATGCACCATCTCCACGACCAGCACTAGACACAGAGCCTGCTTGCCCTCTCTTATTGGCTTGTGACTGTCTGCCTCTCCTTCTTGGCCTTCCAGACATACTAATGGCCTGTAGCTGCACTAAGCTGGGATAGAACACCTGTAATTTTCTTCAGGTAGCTTTATATACTGTAACCAGACAAGCCTGCCTGTCAGTAGGAAGATAACAGGAACGGATCTAGCTGAACACTGTGAGCAGGACGCACTGTACTAAATGTAAATAGTCTAGCTGCCAGACCGTGGTACTAATAGGATCAAATAGAACACCTGTAATTTTCTTCAGGTAGCTTTATATACTGTAACCAGACAAGCCTGCCTGTCAGTAGGAAGATAACAGGAACGGATCTAGCTGTACACTGTGAGCAGGACGCACTGTACTAAATGTAAATAGTCTAGCTGCCTGACCGTGGTACTAATAGGATCAAATAGAACACCTGTAATTTTCTTCAGGTAGCTTTATATACTGTAACCAGACAAGCCTGCCTGTCAGTAGGAAGATAACAGGAACGGATCTAGCTGAACACTGTGAGCAGGACGCACTGTACTAAATGTAAATAGTCTAGCTGCCTGACCGTGGTACTAATAGGATCAAATAGAACACCTGTAATTTTCTTCAGGTAGCTTTATATACTGTAACCAGACAAGCCTGCCTGTCAGTAGGAAGATAACAGGAACGGATCTAGCTGTACACTGTGAGCAGGACGCACTGTACTAAATGTAAATAGTCTAGCTGCCTGACCGTGGTACTAATAGGATCAAATAGAACACCTGTAATTTTCTTCAGGTAGCTTTATATACTGTAACCAGACAAGCCTGCCTGTCAGTAGGAATTTAACAGGAACGGATCTAGCTGAACACTGTGAGCAGGACGCACTGCACTAAATGTAAATAGTCTAGAAGATAACAGGAACGGATCTAGCTGAACACTGTGAGCAGGACGCACTGCACTAAATGTAAATAGTCTAGAAGATAACAGGAACGGATCTAGCTGAACACTGTGAGCAGGACGCACTGCACTAAATGTAAATAGTCTAGAAGATAACAGGAACGGATCTAGCTGAACACTGTGAGCAGGACGCACTGCACTAAATGTAAATAGCAGGAACGGCTCTAGCTGAACACTGTGAGCAGGACGCACTGCACTAAATGTAAATAGCAGGAACGGATCTAGCTGAACACTGTGAGCAGGACGCACTGCACTAAATGTAAATAGTCTAGAAGATAACAGGAACGGATCTAGCTGAACACTGTGAGCAGGACGCACTGCACTAAATGTAAATAACAGGAACGGATCTAGCTGAACACTGTGAGCAGGACGCACTGCACTAAATGTAAATAGCAGGAACGGATCTAGCTGAACACTGTGAGCAGGACGCACTTCACTAAATGTAAATAGTCTAGAAGATAACAGGAACGGATCTAGCTGAACACTGTGAGCAGGACGCACTGCACTAAATGTAAATAGCAGGAACGGATCTAGCTGAACACTGTGAGCAGGACGCACTGCATTAAATGTAAATAGTCTAGATAGAAGATAACAGGAACGGATCTAGCTAAACTGAATACAGTGTATATATATATATGCAACACCTGGGATGCATATATATACACAATACACTGTAAGTGCAGCTAACTGACTGACTGTTCTGCCTAATCTATTTAACTCAAATCAAATGACACTGTCTCTCTCTCTCTCTATCTCTCAGCACACCGGAACACACACTACACAGGGCCGCCGTGCAGGCGGCCTTATATAGTGTGTACTAAATCCCCTGAGCCATAATTGGCCAAAGCCACCCTGGCTTTGGCCAATTACAGCTCTCTCTACTGACGGCGCTGTGATTGGCCAAGCATGCGGGTCATAGTGCATGCTTGGCCAATCATCAGCCAGCAATGCACTGCGATGCCGCAGTGAATTATGGGCCGTGACGCGCCACACGAATTTAGCACGAACGGCCCATAACGTTCGCAATTCGGCGAACGATCGAACAGCCGATGTTCGAGTCGAACATGGGTTCGACTCGAACACGAAGCTCATCCCTACTCAGGATGCCTGTTACTGTCAGGATCTTCCTGACACCACCAGAAGTCTAATAGCAACTATGGGTGCACTGTATGTATTGTGGCATGATATATATATATATATAAGAGACTGATATATATATATATATATATATATATATATATATATATATATATATATATATATATATATATATATATATATATATATATATATATATATATATATATATATATATATATATATATATATATATATATATATATATATATATTAAATACACTGCAGCTAACTGAATAACCTGCCTGCCTGAACCATAATTCGCCATAAATGGAGACAATCGGGAAGCAGAATTCAAGGCACTGTTGGGAGCAAACTCTGCCCATGGTAATAGGTCTGACCAGTTGTTGTGATGGTCAGAAATATAGCAATATAGGAATTGCACCAAGGACTGATTGGCTCGTTCTGTGGCCCCATTAGACTGCGGGTGATACGCAGAGGAGAAAGCAAGCTGAATTCCCAGCTGTGCACAAAAGGCTCGCCGGAACACAAACTGACTACCCCTGTCCAAGACAATCACCTTGGGTAGCCCATGTAAGCAAAAGATCTCCCAAGCAAAAATGGAAGCCAGTTCCTTAGCAGTGGCCAACTTCTTAAGTGGAATACAATGACACATCTTTGAGAACCGGTCAACCACCATAAGGATAACTGTGTTGCCTTGGAAGTTGGGCAACTCCACAATGAAATCCATAGACAGGTGGGTCCATGGCCTCTCCCCATTGGGTATGAGTTGTAGGAGGCCCACCGGAAGGTGTCGTGGAGTCTTACTCTGAACACACATGGAACAGGCAGTTATGAAGGCAGTTACATCAGCACATAGACTAGGCCACCAGAATTGTTGGGAAATGGCCCAAACGAGTTGATTCTTCCCAGGGTGGCCAGCTGCCTTGGGAGAATGGTAAGTCTGGAGCACAGCAGTACGGAGACTCTCTGGGACAAAGCAGCGGTCCCAAGGTTTCTCAGGAGGAGCATCGACCCGAGCAGCAAGAATTTTGTCACCCAAAGGAGAAGTAAGACTGGTGCGAACCGTAGCCAGAATACGATCAGGAGGAATCATAGCAACAGGAACCGACTCCAACTTGGAAATGGAAGAAAATTGTCGTGACAAGGCATCAGCCCTTACATTCTTAGTACCGGGTAAGAATGAGACAATGTAATTGAAATTTGACAAGAAAATAGCCCATCGCGCCCTTCTGGGAGAGAGGCGTTTAGCCTCAGACAAGAATATGAGATTCTTATATTCAGTAAGAATGAGAACCGGCACAGTGGTACCTTCGAGGAGATGTCTCCATTCTTCCAGGGCTAAAATGATTGCCAACAGCTCTCTCACCAATCTCGTAATTGGACTCAGCAGGTGACAATTTCTTGGAAAAGTAGCCACAAGGATGTTGGCACATCCACAGGATGTGCCAACACAGGAGCAGAAACAAAGGCAGCCTTGAGACTTTCAAAGGCCTTAATGGACTCTGGAGACCAACTCTGTGGGTTACCATTCTTTCTGGTCATATCGGTCAGGGGCTTGACCAGAGACGAAAAAGTTATGAATTAACTTCTGATAATAGTGGGCAAAATCCAGGAAACACTGCAGAGGATGTAACCCCATGGGTCTAGGCCACTGTAGGACTGCGGAAAGTTTCTCTGGGTCCATCAAAAAAACAGCAGTAGAAATGACATAGCCCAGGAATTTAACCTGTTCCCGATAGAACTCACACTTCTCCAGTTTACAATAGAGATTATTCTCTCTTAATTTCTGAAGCGCACAACAGACATCTGTGTGGTGGCTCTCCAGGGACTTGGAAAATATGAGTTTATCATCGAGATAAACCACCACACATAACTGCAACAAATCTCGGAAGACATCGGTAATAAATTCCTGGAAAACTGTCGGGGCGTTACAAAGGCCAAAAGGCATTATGAGATACTCATAATGGCCTGTTCTGGTATTAAACGCAGTTTTCCACTCGTTGCCCTCCTTAATCCTCACAAGATTGTAAGACCCTCTCCGATCAAGCTTAGTGAAAACCGTTGCTCACTTGAGGCGGTCAAATAACTCTGTAATCAATGAGATCGGGTAGGAATTCTTAATCGTGAGATGATTGAGATCCCTATAATCAATACAAGGTCTCTGTTCACCGCTTGTCTTCCTCACAAAGAAGAAACCAGCAGGAGACGAGGATTTGCGGATGAAACCCCGAGAAGGAGCGTCTGCAACATACTCCTTCATGGCTTTATCCCCCAAAACTGACAAAGGGTAAACCCAGCCATGAGGGGGAGTAGTACCAGGTTGAAGGTCAATTGCACAATCATACGGCCGGTGTGGAGGCAAACTACCGGCTTAACCCTTGTCAAAGACATCGCTAAAATCACAGTACTCCATTGGCAGGGAGGAGAGTTAAGAGGCACACAGGTCCTTGGCTACCTTCCGGAAGCATGTTTCACTGCATTGTGGTGACCAGGAGAGAACCTCAGCACGGAGCCAATCAAAAGAGGGGTTGTGCCTCTGTAACCAAGGATAACCAATAACCAGCGGAAACTTAGGAGAGGAAATTACTTGGAATTGGATTATCTCATGGTGAAGAGCCCCTATGGCCATGGACAATGGAACCGTCTCATGAGTCACATAGGAAGGCTGTAGAGGTCCCCCGTCAAGAGCCTCAATGGCAAGTGGAGTGTCACGCAGCTGCAGTGGAATCGAGCTTTGATACAAAGGCAGCATCTATGAACAGGCCTGCAGCCCCAGAGTTGATTAGAGCCTGTATATCGATAGATGACTTAACCCAAGAAAGGGTGACCGAAACCAGGGGCTTATTCTTCTGGATAACTGGGGATGACACAACACCACCTAAGGTCTGTCCTTGACAGGACCTCAAGGTTCGGGTGTTCCCAGGACTGGTAGGACAAGACTTCAAAAAGTGACCTGCCTGGCCACAATAAAGGCACAATATCTCCCTCCTCCTAAAGGCTCTCTCATCCACAGAGAGACACGTGAAGCCCAAGTGCATGGGTTCATCTTAACTGATGGAATCTGAGAGACCGTGAGAAAAAGCAGCCACGAGGGCCTCATTGTTCCAAGCAACCTCTGCTGCCAGAGTATGGAACTCAATGGCGTAGCCGGCAACAGTTCTCATACTCTGATGGACATGAGGCACTTGGCAGCAGAAACGGAGCATGCGGGAACGTCAAATACCCTTTTAAAGGAGGCGAACAAACTCAGGGTAACTCAAGACAACAGGTTTTTGCGTCTCCCATAGAGGGTTAGCCCAGGCCAAGGCTCTCTCAGAAAGCAAAGATAACACAAACCCTACTTTACTTCTGTCCGTGGGAAACGCCTGGGGCAGCATCTCAAAGTATATCTCAACTTGGTTGAGAAACCCTCTGCATTGAACTGGATCGCCCCCAAATTTCTGGGGAAGTGGGGCGGAACCAGACATACCTCTTATAGAAGTAATACTCAAGGCGGGTACCTGCACAGAGACTGGCGCAGCAGCAGGGACGGCCTGCAACTCAGGTTGTACCAGAGCAGCCACAATGGGGGATTCCAGGTGAGCCGTTGCAACTCAGGAGTGTTTGTAACGCCATGGCAAACTGATCCATGTGGTGATATTGCTCATCCAATCTGGAAAAAATATTACCAACAAGTGGATTGACTGTATCTTCTGAATTCATGGCCTTCGCCTCCTGTCAGAAACCATGAAAAAGACCGAGACAGAAGTACAGTAAAATCACACTTATTTATTAATAAAAATAAAAAGGTAAATAGAATAAGCGTAGTCAAAGCATAGAGTCAATACAGAGTCCAGTAACTGGATCGGGTAGTCAGCCAAGCCAGAGTTCAGTAACCAGATCGGGTAATCAGCCAGGCCACAATTCAGGGATCCAAGTAGAGGAACAGCAAGCAGGATAAGGAGCCAGAAGGGATGTCAGCAAGGCCAGTCTTTAAACAGGAATGCAGGAGATGGTTTCTTGTGATGAGGCGAAGGCAGGAATGAAGTGAACTGGAGATCTTTAACCGGTTCCCGACCGGCGCACGCTGATGTACGTCGGCAGAATGGCAAATGGGCGTACCCGTATGTCCCTTTGAATTTGCCGCCATGCCAGAGAGGAGAGGACGAACGGGGAGATGCTAAAGTAAACAAGCATCTCCCCGTTCTCCCTAGTGACAGTGTCACTGATCTCTACTCCCTGTGATTGGGAGCAGAGATCAGTGACGTGTCACATGTAGCCACGCCTCCCCCCACAGTTAGTAACACATCCCCAGGACATACTTAACCCCTCCCTAGCCCCCTAGTGGTTAACTCCTTCACTGCCAGTGTCATTTACACAGGAATCAGTGCATTTGTATAGCACTGATTGCTGTATAAATGACAATGGTCCAAAAAATGTGTTAAAAATGTCCGATGTGCCCGCCAGTCACAATAAAAATTGCTGATCGCCGCCATTACTAGTAAAAAAAAATTGTAATAAAAATGCCATAAAACTATACCCTATTTTGTAAACTCTATAACTTTGCACAAACCAATCAAAAAAAGCTTATTGCAATTTTTTTTTTGCCAAAAATTATGTAGAAGAATACGTATCGGCCTAAATTGAGGAAAAAAAATGTTTTTTTAAATATTTTTTGGGGATATTTATTATAGCAAAAAGTTTTTTTAAAAATGCTTTTTTTTCAAAATTGTCGTTTTTTTTTGTTTATAGCGCAAAAAATAAAAAACGCAGAGGTGATCAAATACCACCAAAAGAAAGCTCTATTTGTGAGAAAAAAGGACGTCAAAAGGAGCCACGTTGCACGACCGCGCAATTGTCAGTTAAAGCGACGCAGTGCCGAATCGCAAAAAAACGCACTGGTCAGGAAGGGGGTAAATTCTTCCAGGGCTGAAGTGGTTAAGTAGGTGGGACTGACGAGCAGATCCACAACAGCTGGTTAACTGTGGAGAGACATGAGAGCTGGCAATTAACAGCTGACAGCTGAGCAGCTATCTCAGAGAAGGAAGGGCTGAGCCAGCCCTGACACTGTGGTGGTGAAATCTCCTACAGCGATGGAGTCATGGATTTTCGTATCATGAAAGCAAACCCTGTTGATGTCAAAATAAATAAACCCGTGCTGCACCTGAATGCCTTACCTGCAAAGAAAATAATGGTACATTATACATTACAATAAAACAAAGTAACATTACATTATAACAATAAGACATACCATACCTACAAAGCAAACACGATAAAACATAGTAACAATAAAACATTACAGTGAAGCATAAAATACAGTAAAACAGAGGAGAACAATAGAGAGAGAACAATAAAACTACAACAATTTATTTTTATTTTTTTTACTCTTTTATAGTAACTTTCAACGTTCCAAGTTAGGGTCTCTCAAAATGCGATGGCCATCTAACATCTTTTGAGACCCTGTGTTAATGTGCTCTAGGACTGTGCTGTATTGTACCCTATGCTAATACTCAACTAGTGTATTGTAGCAATGGGAACAGTCACCAATGCAGAGACCAGGTTGATGATCAGTGCCCTGATTACATTCTTAGATGTCCCCCTGCGTGGAGATGCCACTGATCGGCATCTCCGTGTTTACATGTGACCAGCTGTGATTCGACATGAAGATCGGGGTCGCGCTGTGTCCTAGCAACACATCGTTGCCATGAAATGCTGCGCTGTGTGCCTCACATCATATGACATCATCCTAAATCAAGATCCGCACAGCCCCGGTGGGTGGGCAGCAAGCAGTTAAAGGTGGAAAAAGTACTCAAATTTGTTATCTTCGTCTCATTTTTTTACATCACAGAAAATTGACATTTTAACAGGGGTGTGTCGACTATATATATATATATATATATATATATATATATATATATATATATATATATATATATATATATATTTATATATACACAGTGGGGATGGAAAGTATTCAGACCCCCTTAAATTTTTCACTCTTTGTTATATTGCAGCCATTTGCTAAAATCATTTAAGTTCATTTTTTTTTCCTCATTAATGTACACACAGCACAGACCCTTTGCTGTGACACTCATATATTTAACTCAGGTGCTGTCCATTTCTTCTGATCATCCTTGAGATGGTTCTACACCTTCATTTGAGTCCAGCTGTGTTGATTATACTGATTGGACTTGATTAAGAAAGCCACACACCTGTCTATATAAGACCTTACAGCTCACAGTGCATGTCAGAGCAAATGAGAATCTTGAGGTCAAAGGAACTGCCTGAAGAGCTCAGAGACAGAATTGTGGCAAGGCACAGATCTGGCCAAGGTTACAAAAAAATTTTTGCTGCACTTAAGGTTCCTAAGAGCATAGTGGCCTCCATAATCCTTAAATGGAAGACGTTTGGGAGGACCAGAACCCTTCCTAGAGCTGGCCATCTGGCCAAACTGAGTTATCGGGGGAGAAAAGGCTTGGTGAAAGAGGTAAGGAAGAACCCAAAGATCACTGTGGCTGAGCTCCAGAGATGCAGTCGGGAGATGGGAGAAAGTTGTAGAAAGTCAACCATCACTGCAGCCCTCCACCAGTCGGGGCTTTATGGCAGAGTGGCTCAACAGAAGCCTCTCCTCAGTGCAAGACACATGAAAGCCTGCATGGAGTTTGCTAAAAAAATACCTGAAGGACTCCAAGATGGAGAGAAATAAGATTCTCTGGTCTGATGAGACCAAGATAGAACTTTTTGGCCTTAATTCTAAGCGGTATGTGTGGAGAAAACCAGGCACTGCTCATCACCTGTCACATACAGTCCCAACAGTGAAGCATGGTGGTGGCAGAATCATGCTGTGGGGGTGTTTTTCAGCTGCAGGGACAGGACGACTGGTTGCAATCAAGGGAAAGATGAATGCGGCCAAGTACAGGGATATCCTGGACGAAAACCTTCTCCAGAGTGCTCAGGACCTCAGACTGGGCCGAAGGTTTACCTTCTAACAAGACAATGACACTAAGCACACAGCTAAAATAACGAAGGAGTGGCTTCACAACAACTCTGTGACTGTTCTTGAATGTCCCAGGCAGAGCCCTGACTTAAACCCAATTGAGCATCTCTGGAGAGACCTAAAAATGGCTGTCCACCAACGTTTACCATCCAACCTGACAGAACTGGAGAGGATCTGCAAGGAGGAATGGCAGAGGATCCCCAAATCCAGGTGTGAAAAAATTGTTGCATCTTTCCCAAAAATACTCATGGCTGTATTAGATCAAAAGGGTGCTTCTACTGAATACTGAGCAAAGCGTCTGAATACTTAGGACCATGTGATATTTCAGTTTTTCCTTTTTTAATAAATCTGCAAAAATGTCAACAATTCTGTGTTTTTCTGTCAATATGGGGTGCTGTGTGTACATTAATGAGGAGAAAAATGAACTTCTCTGAAATTTTCCTGGCAGTTGTGGCTGAAATTTTGTGTTGGTCTACCTGACCGTGGTTTGGTTTCAACAGAACACCTAATTTTCCACTTCTTGATTAGAGTTTGTACACTGCTGATTGGCATTCTCAATTCCTAAATGATTTTAGAAAATGGCTGCAACATAACAAAGAGTGAAAAATTTAAGGGGGTCTGAATACTTTCTGTCCCCACTGTATATATATATATATATATATATATATATATATATATATATATATATATATATATACATATATTTATTTATTGTGGTAGTGCGGGTACCCCACCAGTGTATGAAAGCAGGATTCTCAACCAGTCAGGTTGAGGGGCTCCAGTTTATTTGCTTCTTTGGGAGGAAACTGGCTTTTCACTTTGTTCATTATTTACTAAAGTCCACTTTGGAACCGGGAGCCCGGGGATTTCTTAGAGAAAAGGTGGGATGAATTCCCCAGTCCTGGGTCCGGATTTTGAGACTCACCAGCACACTGATTGTTCAGGTGTGCGTGGGCCTGATAGTAGAGTCAGGACCATGGTTTTGGGTTCCACTCTCCTGAGGAGTCCAGGCTTACAAGGGAGAAGCCAGAGAGTGTAGGTGTGCACTGGGAGAAGCCAAGGACTCAAGCCTGAGGGTCAGAGCAGCAAGTGGCTGTTATCTATATGGACTGACAAGGGAATGGTCTGTGGGAAACAGACAAAGGCCTGAAGTGGAAGGCCTGATCCTCATGGCTGTATGTATAGTATAAGCCAGGAGGCTTGGTATTTTCCATTTGTGATTATTACTGTGAAGTTGAAACCCCGCGTGGGAATTCTGGATGGACTGTCCATTTATTTTGTTTAATAAAAGTGGGCCAAACAGCCCTTAAATAGCACAACTGGCATGGACTCTGCTCACTGGTAAGTGCTACACTTGAGCTGAACAACCCCCAATATTAATATATATATATATATATATATATATATATATATATATATATATATATATGGGAGTCAGCCTGGGGCCGGGTTAAGAAGGGGTTATTTGCGGAGGACAGGTACTTTCCCTTCAGACCTGCTTATTAGTCAGCTGGTCTGAAAATGTCAGTGGAGCTGTGTGCTTGGAGTGAGAGAGACATAAGCACATTGGGAGGAGAGCTCCATTACTGGATTGTGGACTGCTGGGGTGAGCTAAACTGCATAAAAGACTGTAGCTCTGGATAGAGCTGTGTACTGTGCATACCAGCCTGTTGGCTGCAGAGACTGAACTTTTCATATATATGCACCTGTGTTACAAGACAAGCCTGTTGTTTCTTCTGTTTGTTTTGCTGTTTTCAGGAGAGTTCCTCTGTCACCAGAGAGCTGGCACGTTCCAAAGAAGTGCGTTCCAGCACCAGGATGGCACCCATTGATTGTATGGTGTCTGCTCGGGTACATAATACAGCTGCCAGGAGCACCCCAGGGCCAAAACTACTGGAGAACAGACAGGGGGAGCCCCATGAGGTTCGCTGTTGGTCCTCCCAAGACGAGAAGGGTCCACCTCTTTCTCTCTACCAAGTGCCTACTTGTACACTCCTTGAGGGCAGGGACCGATGTGAATGTACAATGCAGGCCTCAAAATTTCAAGTCATGAGCCATTAGCCAGACCTTAAGACCCCTTTCACACTGAGGCATTTTTCAGGAGCTTTTGGGTTAAAAAAAAAAGCGACTGTAAAGCTTCTGAAAAACAGCTCCTCTGCAGTCTCAGTGTGAAAGCCAGAGTGCTTTTACACTGAGGCGATGCGCTGGTAGGACGTTAAAAAAACTCTTGCAAGCAGCATCTTTGGAGCAGTGAAGGAACGGTGTATACACCACTCCTAAAGCGTCCCTGCCCACTGAAATGAATGGGCAGCACAGCTGGCAAAGCTCCACTGCAGTGGTGCTTTGCGGGTCGTTTTAACCCTTTTTCAGCTGCTAGCGGGGGTTAAAAGCGCCCTGCTAGGGGGCGGAGCCGGCGGCCGGAGCTGATGGAGCAGTGAAGAGAGAGCTCCGTCACACCAGGTGCTTCTAAGCTACTCATAGCGGCTAGAAGCAAGCACAAAACGGCCACACGAGCGGCGGAATTAGTGGGGAACTAATCCGCACTGATGGCCAAACGAAAGGAGAGAGAGATACCCAGAAAGCTGACCGACTTTTACATGATGGTCCCGGCCAGACTGTCACAAGATGGCGCCGGTACGTCATCTCCTCACAGCAGTACAGCCTGCTATGAAGACAGTGAGCTCCCTGACCAGGACACCGCAACTTTAACCCCACATTCAGCCTCAAACAGCCCTCTTAAGCAAAAGAGGAGGCTAAACACTCCAGCTGACACTGATGACCTGAATAGTGAGGAAACTGACATGGAGCAAACTAACGTATATAATCAAAAGCTGGATGCTCTCCGCCCCTTAAGGCCTGCCTATGACAGACATCACTATGAAGGAGATGATTCTCACCTTGAGGGGAGCTATACAGCAAGACATCACTAATGTCCTGCGCTCCACACGCAAAGAAATGACAGTACTGGGTAACAGAATTGACGATATGGAGACTAAAATGGATGACTTCTCTGCGGCCCATAATGAGCTTGTAGATGCGCATGTGGATGTGGAAGATGAACTTAAAGCCCTCAGACTAAAGGTCGCCGACCTTGAAGACTGCTCTTGCAGGAACAATGTGAAATTTAGGGGGATCCCCGAATCCATAAAACCAGCTGATCTGAGCCTATTCCTCCAACAATTAATGATGAAAACGCTTCCTACCCTTACACCTGCAGATGTCATCATTGATAGAGCCCATAGGCTGCACAAACCACCACACCTCCCAGAGAAAATTCCTAGAGATGTAATCGCTAGGATTCATTTCTTCCATATTAAGGACCAACTCATGCAATTCTCTAGGCAAAACAACACTCTCCCAGATCCGTATGCGGGGATCACCCTATACGCTGACCTCTCACAAGCCACCATGTCCGCCAGGAATAACCTAATACCGATCACCAAAGCGCTGCGGAACCACAAGATAATATATCGATGGGGCTTCCCAGCCAACCTGCTGATTCAAAGAGGCAACGAATCTTATACCATCTCGTCCTTAGAAAAGGGCCTGGAGTTGCTACGCAAGTGGGAAATTCTTCTTACCGAGACTAACCCAGGAGACATGGGCTCTGCACCCTCTAGAACGGGCCATTATAATAATCGCGGCTCCAGAGGAAGACACAAATGATGACTGCTTCTCACCGCTCACATGCAATGAGTCCTACCTACTACATTTTTGGAAAATCTGCCCAGCAGTTCCAATCTACCTTCCATGCTTCATTGAAGCTAATGTAAGTAGCACCTGATGTACGGCTGTACCCTAAAGATAAATTTATGACTTTACCCCACTTTGATTTCTGGGATATTCCCAAATTCACCCAGTTAATGTTGACTGTTCTATTGTTCTCTCTACTAATTATCACAGTTATTTTACCGATACCTCCATTGCACTGGAGCCTTCACCTCGCAAGTATAGCAAGCAGAAAATCCCTTTCCACTGTACTAGATGCTCTAACCTTTTTCATACAAATACCACATTGCACCACTAGATGGCTTCAAAGCACCACAAAAGAAATGAATGTCTCTTAGACTAATGTCTCTTAATGCTAGAGGACTCAACAGCCCATTTAAACGCAGAATGATGTGGAAAACGGCCCTGCAGAAAAACTGTGACATTCTCTGTGTGCAGGAAACACATTTTTAATATCTGAACACTCCAAACTGCACCCACATCAAATTCCTGCACGTTTTTACTGCAAATAACTCTTGCAAACGTAATGGTGTATTAGTAGCTATTAAAGACTCTGTCACGTTCAAACTGCTAGAACAATACTCTGATGACCTTGGTAGGTATATAATCTTGATTGTTGAAATCAACAACCAAATGTATACACTGGTAAATGTATATGCTCCCATAAAAAGACCAATGAGATTCGTACGTAAAATCTTACAAAGGGCTAAATGTTTACGGAAAGGCAATTTACTGATATGTGGGGATTTCAGTGTGATTTTGAATGACGAAATGGACTCCTCCTCGGTGGGGAGGAGGCGTAGACCATCCCTGGGTCATTATTGCCTATCAGAGGAACTATACGACCCGTGGCGATGCCTCCATACCACAGAGAGGGACTACACGTACTTCTCATCATTACATAAATCCTACTCTAGAATCGATTTCTTCCTCACAGATAAATACACCCTACAAAATGTGGTCAAAGCAGACATCCATACCATTACATGGTCCGACCATGCCCCAATTACGATAGACATTATGGATACCCGCAAAACCAACATTACACCCCTATGGCGTAACAACACCTACCTTCTTTCTCTACCCAACATTAGGGAAGAAATTCTAAAGAAACTAGAAGAATATTTTACATTAAATGAAAACCAGGGTACTCACCCTAGCACAATATGGTGTGCACACAAGGCCTTCTCCAGAGGGGTACTTATTCACATAGCTGCTAGGGAAAAAAGGAAAAAAATGTGGCATATAGAACAACTACACAAACACATTTCGGATCTGGAGATGAAACACAAACAATCACCCGATCACTCACTACTCCTCCAACTAAACAAATGCAGGGAGGAACTGAAACTAACATTAAAAAATGATTATGACTTATACTTTAAAAGACTTAAACTCTCATACTACTCCCACGGTAATAAGGCGAGCAAACTTTTAGCTTCACAACTTAAAAAACGTCAAGCTCGGGCCCATATATCAGTGCTTAAACACCACAAGAACAATAGCATATATAATAACCCCAAAGACATAGCTAACGCCTTCAAAGAATACTACGAATCCCTATACAATCTTAATCAAGATGTGAACACATACCAACCCACAGAAACAGACATCACAGACTTTCTCCAAAAAATTAATCTTCCTACAATAGATGACAACACACTACATACATTGAATAGGCCATTTACTGAAGCTGAAATCGAAAATGTGATCAAACGTCTCCCAAAAAATAAATCCCCCGGATCAGATGGTTTCTCAGCAGAGTATTATCAAACGTTTTCCCCCCTTTTGATTCCCAGATTAGTAGAGGTTTTTAATAACGCATCAGAAAAGGGGTAGTTTTCCGATTGAAATGCTACAGGCCTTAATAGTTACCATACCAAAACCAGGAAAGGACCCCTCCCATCCCCAAAACTTTAGACCCATCTCCCTATTAAATTCGGATCTCAAAATATATGCCAAAGCAATCGCCAATAGATTGATGGCAGTCACCCCTACCCTGGTAGGATTGGATCAGGTGGGATTTGTCAAAGGAAGACAAGCCCCTGATAGTACCAGAAGAATGATAAATCTACTAAGATATGCAGAATTATCGCAAACTCCCAGTATATTTGTAGCTTTAGACGCAGAAAAAGCGTTTGATAGGGTACATTGGAAATACCTATCAGAAACACTCACTAAATTCGGACTAAAAGGATTTGTTCACAAGGCTATAATGTCCCTATATTCTAACCCCACAGCTAAAGTATATACCTCAGGCATGTTATCTGATCCCTTCACCCTAACTAACGGTACCCGTCAAGGATGCCCACTATCCCCCATTGTATTTTCTTTAGCAATCGAACCACTAGCGGAACTCATAAGGACCAATACTGACATCCAAGGACTTACAGTAGGACAGGAGAATCACAAAATCAGACTTTTTGCCGATGATGTTATACTAACACTATCAAACCCTAAATCTTCCCTACACACAATTAAAAAAATATTACATGGGGGGGGCGTGGTTTGCCTTGAGAGAAGATGGCTGCTTGATCCCTCGGCTCCCGCTCACCACAGCCTTTTCATCAGCTAATACTGGGGAATTTCAAACTTTCTTGACCACCCACTATGGGAACTTCCTCCCGCGGAAGCTCGCAGTCACGATCCCGCTCCCCGAGGGACCTTACCGGCCGCACGAACCACACTATACCGGAGATATTCCGCACCCAGAGGCCTAGTATGGCGGCTCCTCTTCCCGCCTCAACTCCTTCTCAGGAACCGACTGGAATTCTCCTCACCCCAACAGTACCTCACAACTCACAAATGGAGAATGACAACACTTCTCTCCGTCAACCGAGTCTACGTGATCTCCAAACTGTGGCAGCTGACATTAAAGACACTCAATTCTCGGCCATCTCAGACCTGCGCCACGAATTACAGGCTATCTCAGGGAGAATGCAGCGCGTCGAAGACGATGTGGCACTACAAAGCTCAGCAACAAACGCAATTCACTATAAAGTGAACTCCCATACCATGCAACTTAGAGATCTTCAACGCCATGTTGAAGATCTCGACAATTGGGGCCGAAGACATAACCTTAGAGTGAGAGGCCTACCCGAGTCCGTAGACCAAGACCGGCTCCTCCAAGTTGTCACAGGCCTCTTCAACCAACTCCTCGATAGGCCTCACCACACTCCGGTGACTATGGAACGAATACACAGAGCGCTCCGTCCCAGAGGCAGAGACGCAGATCCCCCACGAGATGTCATCTGCTTTGTAAACGATTATACAATCAAAGAAGAAATCCTCATGAAAACACGGGAAAAAACGCAGCTGGAATATGAGGAAGGCCATATACACATCTATCAAGATCTTTCAGCGATCACACTGCGACATCGCAAAGACCTCCGACCCCTACTAGATGTTCTGCGGAACAACGGAATCCGCTACCGCTGGAAATTCCCGTTTGGACTTTCTGCCTCCCACCAAGGCCGCTCTGCCTTACTGAGAGTTCCAGAAGACCTCAATGGATTCTGCCACACCTTGGACATTCCGCTTGTGTCGGTCCCACACTGGTATGAGGAATTCAATATCTTACCTCATACCCGCCACCCTCCAGCAGAAGAACCGATGGATGCCCACAACACCAGCTTCCGAAGACGCAGATCACCCTCACCGATCAGACCATACTCTTCAGGAGGGCCCCGGCACCTGCCTCCTAGCCCCATGACAGCGCCTCTGCCACGCAGAGCCCGCCTTGGTCGTTAACTTAGTTCCAGGCCCTTGAAATACACAGTCCTTCCCAGACGCTCCCGCTGACGGCCCTTACTTCACCTCTACCACCTTCTCCTTTTTAAAGCTACCCGGTCCTGTATAGACTACCTCTCCTACACTCACCAACACTCCACAGCGGAACAACCGCTCCACCTGAACGCTATGCAGTATCGCCCGAGACTCGATCTTCCTCCCCGCAAGGATCTTCCCCAACTACGCATGGCCTACCTCTGCTGAGGCCTACAAAAGAAAACCGAAAAATTACTACCACTGAAAAATGACGCCTTACACTATCCTCCCTTGTCGTTTATCACCCTTGCAAGATCACCGGACCAGAACAACCACGGACTATGTGATACAGACTCCGCTCCCCACTACAGCCCGTTCAAGCCCCGTGATACACCCCTCCTGTTTTCTTTAAAGATACTCGTATGCACCGCTGTTCTACTTCGACACCGAGACTTGCGAAATGTGCCCTATCGAACTTAACGTATACAGATCCTCTGTACCATGTGAAAAGTCTGAAGGGTAACACGTTAGCTGTTATAGTTTAATGTTAGATGTTTTTAAGTTTTAAGTGGTTACTACCTCCTGTTTCGGGAAGACATTACTATACTGCACCACATACTGACACCATATCAGAGACACATCTCATATGCAACCGTTATCCCAGCTTATTCTTCTTCACACTGCCCAGCTCCTTAAGCCACAACCCACTCTCTGCAGTTTCGCTCTCTGCTGCCACCTACTGGCCTTAGGTCCAGAATGTCTGTACTCCATCAAGCCTTATACCCCCACGGCACCCAATACATGAACACAGACACGATCAACACTGACTATAGCATACACACCCAACACCTACCATCACACTGAGTGCAACAGGATACAATATTTCTTACTATAACTATCATAACCCGTTACTTACTTCTGTGTTTACGCATACATAACAGCAGAGATTTGATCCCCCCTCACTGAGCTGCTTATACCTGGATTTGCCACATACACCCGCACTCCTGACACTGTTACATAATAACACACACTGACAACACCTGAGACGATGAGGATTTCGTGTACAATCCCGTTACCAAATTTACTCCTCTCAAACTGACAAAATTTATGCACTTGGGCTCTTTACTGCCACCTACTGGCTTTGAACACACCTTCTCTACATGCCTACACATTGTGTGCCCTCATTCACTTCCATATACCGAAACAAACACGATTGATAATACATTCACCATGCAACACAATATTTGTCTCTACACTGAAATACACCGGAGGACTGCACTTACTACTGCACTCAGCAAACCTCGTCCATCCCTTACGAATCTACACACATAATCAATGTAAGGATTAAAACTTTTCTGAACTGTTATTTTTGCCTGAGTTGACTACACACACCTATGCCCATGCACCACACAGGTTAAGATAGCTTTATTATCAATTAATAACAACTCTATTCAAACATAGATATATTAATTTACGGGATTGTCACCACGTATGATATGTTACCCTGCTTACTCAGCCTTAGGCTAGACTAATATATGGACCATATGTCTAGAAATAGATGTTTATTTACTTGTGTAGCAATGTTTATTACGGTTATCCTTCTTAGCGCATTTTCCCCCTCACCGATACGACCCTACCCATAAACACCATCCAAACGTTCACTCGCCCCCACTCAATCTAAGATATAACTAACCATTGATATTATTACTCGTCTAAATATCTCGCCAACACTAATTATCGACCACCCTGTCAACCATGTGACCTCATTCCGTCTAGTTTCCCAACATATATACCACATACTTGTCTCCCCTATTCCACCACATATATAAATTAAGGCTGTTGGTGGGCTAGACCTCACTGGCAGACTTTCCTACCTACTGTAGACATCTCTCGATTGATAAACCAACCCCCACACAGTGGTTAAATGAATCTTATCCAGCACCTCATATATACGAACCCACACACACCACTGACCTTATCCGGTTAGTAAATTATTGTGTTCCTGGTCACTGACTTAGGTGATTAGGGTCACACTTAATACCGGTATTGTTCACCCTCCCCTACCCCTGTCCCCTGACCTGCCTTACCCACACGCACATATCTCTAAGCACATCCTATCACTTCCTCCATCGCAGCAAATACTATCCTCCCAAATACACTCACACATCCATACAATGACGAATCCGTCCAGCATCGCCCATAGCACCAAGCTCAAACTCATATCACTAAACGTAAAAGGCCTCAACATACCAGAGAAACGCTCCAAACTACTCCTCACCATGTACCGCAATAAGGCTGACATTATTTTCCTTCAAGAAACCCACTTTCGATCCGACTCCACGCCAAAATTACAAAACCACCGATATCCCACGGTATACCACGCTACCAACCCGTTACACAAAACAAAAGGAGTCTCAATTCTCATTGCTAAATCCTGCCCCATTCAAATCACCGACTCTATAATAGACAAGGAGGGCAGGTACCTCTTTCTTAAAGGTTCCCTCCTCAATAGGAAGTTCACTTTAGCGAATATATACGCTCCCAATTGCGGTCAGGTACCTTTCTTTCGGAAAATTACGGACACACTCACGACCTTCCAAGAAGGCACCCTCATCTTGGGGGGAGACTTCAATGTTCCGCTTAACCCTATCCAAGACACGTCTACCGGCTCCTCTTCACTCCCATATTCGGCCCTTAAGACGATTAAATCGTTACTCAATCAATTATTACTACATGACTCCTGGCGCACCATGAACCCAAACGTTAAAGACTTCACATTTTACTCCGCTCCCCACGACAGATATTCAAGAATTGATTACATCTTTCTAACACAAAAAGATTTATCTCTAATCCACCACGCCTCAATTGACCCAATGCTTCTCTCCGATCATCACCCCACCTCTCTCACACTTAAAATCCCAAACACGACACCCCGCTCACAAACATGGAAACTGGACCCATCACTACTGAATGACCCTTCCATCATGGCTGAGGTTGAATCCAACCTCAAACATTTCTTTCAAGAGAACGTTTCAACAGACACGTCCCCACTTACCATATGGGAAACACACAAATGTGTAGTCAGGGGAATCTTAATCGCAGCGGCGGCTAAACGCAATCGAATACGCAGAAAACAATACTTAGACCTCCTCAACAAAATCCATCGGCTAGAAAATGCTCATAAACAAACCCAAGCCCTCTCCACTATGACAGAACTGATTCAAACTAGAAAAGATCTCCTTGACATATTAGACACCCAAATCCGACGCAAATACATCCTCTCCAAAAAAACGTTTTATGAATATGGCAACAAAGCCAGTAAAATGCTAGCTCGAGCCTTACAAGTGACAAAAGCTCACACAACAATTCACTCCATCACTGATCCAGCAGGAGGCAAACTTACCAAAACCCCAGACATTGCACAACAGTTTGTCCAATATTATAGCAAACTATATAACCTTCACCCATCTAACTCCTCCGCAGATAAAAACAAACGAACAGAAATGATAGTCGACTTTTTACAACAATATGGCCCCACCCCTATCTCGGCTTCCGCAGCCCAAGATCTGGCCTCCCCCCTAACCAGAGAAGATATAGATCTAGCTTTGAAACAACTAAAATCAGGTAAAAGCCCCGGCCCCGATGGCTTGACAGTCGGCTACTATAAAACTTATGCAGAAACACTCACCCCCTTCTTCTTAAAAGCCTTTAACTCCTTCGCAACCCCTACGACACCGCCTCGAGACCTCCTAACTGCCCATATAGCTGTAATCCCAAAACCAGACAAAGACCCCTCCCTAGTTACTAATTACAGGCCCATCTCGCTCCTTAATGTGGACTTAAAATGGTATGCAAAGACTTTAGCGAACCGTATATTACCACTATTGCCCCAACTCATTGATCTAGACCAGGTCGGCTTCGTTCCAGGTAGAGAGGCGAGAGATAATACTCTAAAAGCTCTTAATATCCACCACTGGCTTACGTCCAACCGCTCTAGCGGATTTATGCTTTCTCTCGACGCGGAGAAGGCGTTTGACAGGGTGGCCTGGGACTATATGTCAGAAACCCTACGGATGATAGGTCTTCCCCCAACGATGCTTAATTTCATATCGGCCCTTTACTCTAATCCTACTGCCAAGGTCCATGTAAACGGCCACCTGTCGAACACCTTCTCCGTGTCGAATGGAACCCGTCAAGGATGCCCACTCTCCCCTTTAATTTTTATCTTATCCCTGGAGCCCTTCCTGCGACGCCTGAGAGCCAATCAAGACATTAAGGGAATTACCATCAAAAGACGCACATATAAAGTAGCTGCCTTCGCGGACGACATACTCCTCTTTCTCACCGACCCCCTCACGACAATACCCAACCTCCTCAAAGACTTTAATACTTTTCATACCCTCTCTAACCTCCAAATAAATTACTCGAAATCGACAGCCCTGAATATTACCCTCGCCTCTGAACTATGTCGACAATGCCAACTCAATTACCCGTTCTCGTGGAATGCTAGAGCAATCCAATATCTAGGTATTCTATTACCGACCTCCTTGAACGACTTATACACCCTAAACCATGCAACAATTTTACAAAAAATACAATTAGACTTAAAAAAATGGTCCTCGGGACTTTTTTCCTGGTTCGGCAGAGCCGCAATAGTCAAAATGAACATTCTGCCCCCGACTTTTATATATTTTGCAAACTATTCCCATCAAACTTCCGAAGACATTCTTCTCCACCTATCAAAAAGCCTGTACATCATTCGTATGGGCCAAACTACGCCCGAGACTAAGCTTCCTGAGACTGACCTCCCCCAAAATTTTAGGGGGCATTGGTCTTCCCGATCTACGCAAGTACCAACAAGCGTGCCATCTTACAAGAATTATAGATTGGAATATACACTCTGCACACAAAGACTGGATCCACATAGAGCAATCATTCTCAGATCTCCCACTGTCTCATCTCCCCTGGATCACTAACTCCAACATCCCCCCTGAATCCAAGCACCACCCATTAATTAACCCCACATTGGCCTCCTTCCACACAACCTGTAAACTCCACAAAATCTCTTCACCTAATGGCCTAATGACCCCATTACGGATGAACCCAGACTTTTTGCCGGGAATGCATCCCACCTTCTTAGCAGACCACTGGCCCCACCCTACTGTAAAAGCAGCGCATTTTTTCGACGGAAATCATTTCTTATCCCAACCAGCGCTTGCGTCAAAAATAAACATGAATTCTTTCCCTTTCTGGACATACGTCCAACTGAGACACTTTTTTAACAAACCTAAGCCCAGACCGGAGTGGTCCAGGCAGACCACCACATTTGGAAACCTATGCGCAAGTGGGGACCCACAAAAACACCTGATATCCCAGACATATGCACTCCTATTCACAGCCCGCACACCAATGAAACACTGGACCACCAGACAATGGGAACAGGACCTCTCAATAACCCTTACTGACGCAGAATGGGAAAAAATATATACCTTGGCCCACAAAGGATCAATTAATGTGCAAGTACAGGAAAATGCCTTTAAAATACTATCAAGATGGTACAGACCACCACTGACGCTGCATCATATTGACCCGTCAATTACCCAAACATGTTGGAGATGCAAAACTGAGATTGGATCGTTCTTACATGTCTGGTGGTCCTGCACAAAAATTCAACCCTTCTGGTCAGAAGTACACAAACTGATCAGCAAAATAATGACTTATACATTAGACTTCAACCCTGCAGCATTCCTGCTCCATCACTCCAAATTGCCACTGTCAACTTACCTCCGATCTCTGGCCATGCACATGGTGAACGCTGCTAAGCTTTGTATCCCCCTCAAATGGCGCTCAACAGACCAACCATCCATCGCAGAATGGTTTACACGCATACAAATAACGATGGTCATGGAAGACCTCATACATCAGGCCAAAGAAACACAACCTAAGTTCATCAAAACATGGACATGCTGGATACACTTCACTACCACTGATGAATACAAACAATATTTTACATAACAGCAATACGACTGCTGTGACGATAACTACAATACCGCATATTTCCTTAACCTGGATAATCACTGTCCCTCTCATTTTCCCTTCCGTTGTTGATGAATCCCACAACCCCAAAACTCAAGTCGACACTCACAAAAGTTATACCCTCTGCTGACAATAATCACGACAACACGCACACTACTATTCTCCCAACTCGTCCCCTACAAATCCCTTTTGCAAACTCCTACCCACGCCTATAATCACCCAAACCGAACTTTAAAAACAAAATTTACCGAGTGAACCTCATAACCAGATAATTCATACCCCCACCCTCATTCATCTTATATCAACCAACATCCCTGATGATATGTATAGCTAGAGCTCTAGGACTTAGTGACAATATCTCTAATGTATAGTCTCTTTCAAGCTTCACGGAATATTTCCCCTTAATGTATGATCTAATAATACGGTTTATATATAACGACTCACCTTTCTTACTCACGAGATTAGCGGCTGTGTCCGCAAATGCATACTGTAATGTATTCAACTTACCCTTGTGCGATACTCATCCTTTTCTGTACTTTTCCTTGTTACTTCTGTTTAAAAACCAATAAAAAAATATTTAACAAAAAAAAAAAAAATATTACATGACTTTGGGAAAATAACCTACCACAAAATTAACACCTCTAAATGCTACGCTCTCCCTTTAAACCTTTCCACGCAAAATATATCTATGCTTCAGGAGATATTCCCTTGCAACTGGGATTCACCCTCTATCACATACCTGGGTATACAATTGACCCACCCTACCTCTAACTTGTACACCACCAACTATCTACCCCTACTATTACAAATTCAGATAGAATTTGTCCAACTATCCAAAATTCACTTAACATGGGTGGGACGCATAGCAGCTTACCAAATGCAAATACTCCCCAAATTACTCTACCTTTTCAGAACTCTTCCAATCCCCGTTCCACAACAATTCTTCAGGAACTTAGCCTCACACCTGAACAAGTTTATCTGGCAAAACAAAAAACCCAGAGTGGCTCTATCAACTCTGTATAAACAAAAGAAAATAGGAGGTGGAAGTCTACCCAACGCCCAAGCTTATTACCAAGCGTCCTTGCTGGACCAAGCAAAATACTGGTTCTCTTGCCAGGAGGATAATCTATGGTCTCACATTGAACGTGAAATCACACCAGGACATGACCTGGTAGCACTGTTAATGGCCTCTACTATCCATCACAAACCTTTTACTCCACCATACCCTACCATACAAGCAACACTTACAGCCTGGTCATTACTGATCAGCAATCACTTTCCTAATGAAATACTCTTTAAACTTAATATACCCCTTACAACCTATGAATATCTTATACACAACTTTTCCACACATCACTGGAAACAAAAAGGCGTCCACTTTTCTACGGATGATATAGTGAACCCAACTGCCCTAGATATCCTTAGGATTCAACAAATTAACCACTACACACAAAAAAACCCACTCCCAAATATGAAAATCCCACTTTCCATCTGGAATTTTCTACAGAACAAACAAAAATCCGGTTCTAAAGGCATATCACTGTGCTATAAATATTGTAACTTCCACTCCTCCCACGTTAAACTTCCAATGATGGATAAATGGGAAACGGAACTGCAAATGTCTTTCACGTTACCACAGTGGCTTCTAGCAATTAAGAACAATAGCACCTCTTCAGCATGTGTTGACCACTGGGACAACTCGCTTAAATTGCTCCACCGGTGGTATTTGACTCCCATGCGTCTCCATACTATAGACCCCACACTATCACCACTATGTTGGAGAGAATGCCATCACAAGGGCAACCTCCTACATGTCATGTGGCATTGTAAAGCCCTAATCACATTCTGGAGGGATGTATTCTCCCTATTATCGCAAATCTCAAACACTATATGTACACCCTCTCCAGCACTAGCTTTACTAAGCCTAGGGTTAGAATCCTATCCCACCCTACACAGAAAAGTGATGGTACACATTCTGTTTGCAGCACGCATGGCTATAGCGAACAAATGGAAGTCACCTACTCCTCCCAACATAAATGAAGTTATTGCTAGAGTGAAATCACAAAGCCTTATGGAAAAAATGTTAGCGCATAAGGAAGGCAGATCGCATACCTATCATAAATATTGGGACAGTTGGTTAACTATCCAAGATACCCTCTAGTGTTGACTTGGATGATATTAACAACACTCAGTTATTGAAATAAGATACCGCATCTAGGGTGCTATAGATGTAACAGTGTAAAGGGATTGATGACTTTAGCTATAAAAATGAAGAATTACTATGTTTAATATTAGGACTTAGTATAAGCAATTTGATTCTCAGCTAGTACATACTTAAGAAAGTTAATGTTAGTGTTACTTGGTTTCGGATCTAAGGTATTGTTTATACTGCATGAGCTATTTAAAGTGACTGCCTTCCGGGTCATAAAAGCAGTTCCTGAGATAGTAAATGGCAAGCCTGCTCACAGTATGCTCCCACAAGGGGTGACAGGCTTCTCCCTCAATTTCTAAAGACTCAAATGGTCTTATTGGGAACCCTGACATATCTTTTAGTATCAACTGTTACTGGAACGAACCAAGGATATGCAGCCTACTTTTACTTTATGCTCCATGTAATCTGTATTATTTTCTTCTCTGTACAACTACTTTGTATATAACCACTATGTATGTAAAAATTAAATAAAATAAAAACATTTTCAAAGTTAAAAAAAAAAAAAGCGCCCTGCTAGCGGCCGAAAACCTCCGCAAAAACCGCTGATGCCCCAGTATGAAAGCAGCCTAATGCCCTGTACACACGGTCGGACATTGATCGGACATTCCGACAACAAAATCAATGGATTTTTTCCACCGGATGTTGGCTCAAACTTGTCTTGCATACACATGGTCGCACAAAGTTGTCGGAAAATCCGATCGTTCTGAAAGCAGTGGCGTAAAACACGTACGTTAGGACTATAAATGGGGCAGTAGCCAATAGCTTTTGTCTCTTAATTTATTCTGAGCATGCGTGGCACTTTGTGCGTCGGATTTGTGTACACACGATCGGAATTTCCGACAACGGATTTTGTTGTCGGAAAATTTTATAGCAAGCTCTCAAACATTGTGTGTCGGAAATTCCTATGGAAAATGTATGATGGAGACTACACACGGTCAGAATTTCCGACAACAAGGTCCTATCACACATTTTCCATCGGAAAATCCTATCATGTGTACAGGGCATAAGAGTTACTCACCACCACTTTCCCCACCCAACCCCTCCCCTGCCCCGCCCCTAAACACACTCTCATAAATAATCTCATGAGGTGACCCTGTAAGGCCGCTTTCACATGGGGTCGATCTGTTTTGATGGACACCGCTAGCTCAGCGGGGATCGCTCCATTGATTGCCGCTGAGCAGGCAGATGACAGGTCCGTCTCTGCTCACTGTGCTGAGACAGACCTGTCAGAGTCCCGCTCTACTCTATAGGGAGATCAGATATCACCTGGTGCAGTAAAACATGGTGTCACCCCCCCACTCAGTCCCTGGGATCAGTAATGCATAATGGCCAACAGGCCATCTTACCAGACCCAGCGAAACAGCAGCAGTGATCCCTCTGACTGGATGTCCCCTCACCCTGTGTTGTGTAGCGCTCTCTCTGGTGGTGCTGGGCAGGGTGGCGCTCTCTGGTGGTGCTGGGCAGCGTGGTGCTCTCTCTGGTGGTGCTGGGCAGCGTGGCGCTCTCTCTGGTGGCGCTGGGCAGCGTGGCTCTCTCTGGTGGCGCTGGGCAGCGTGGTGCTCTCTCTGGTGGTGCTGGACAGCTTGGCGCTCTCTCTGGTGGTTCTGGGCAGCGTGGCACTCTCTCTTGAATAGTTTATTCAATGGTAAGCATATACAACATTCCTGTTTTCAATGCAAGAGGAGATGTGGTGAAATGAAAGGGAAAGTAAATGGCTTAATCTTCTGGGACTACATTTCCCATGATGCTCCCCTAGTCTTTTGATTGGCCTCTGCTGTGGCCAATGGGGAGGGGAAAAAAACAGCAGGAAGCTGGGTGGCAAATCTGAAAAGAGCCCCCTCCTCTCTTATCCTGTATGGCTGACAGAAAAACAGGAGGGGGGTGAGCGGGGGGAAACGGTCTGACAGCCTGCCTCTTCCTTGTCACAGTGCCAGTACCTTCAGCCGCAGTCACCGCTTCACAGCTGGGGGGGCTCGACATCACCTCGACAGCACCCACTTCCTGGAGGGTGCTTTCCGCCTCCCCCTGCCTGGGGGTTCCCCACGTCCTCCTCACTCTCCTCCCCTGGACACAGACCCGCCCCCTCAGTATGTAAGGATGCCAGTGGAGAAGAGTGGGCGGAGCAATAAGCTCCACCTCTGCCATTAGCATGGCCAGTCACTGGCCACTCTATAGGGGTACTAGTCCCTCCCCCCTCACCTGGCCAAGTACGCTCCATACACTTCTACTGCACATAACAAGTGCTGCAGTACAGCAAGTCGCCAGCCGCGGGGGATTGTATATGTGCGGGAGGCGGCCGTGCGAGGCGAGACTCGGGAGGACTGGTGGGGAGGGTATTTTGAGTGGGGGTGGCTATTTTGCCGCCCCCCGCAAAGTGACACCCTAGGCCTGGGCCTTGTCGGCCTAGGCCAAGAGACAACACTGGGTGCTGGTCAATGGACTGGAGGTGGTAGCGCTCCTTGACTCTGGGAGTGTCGTCACCCTGCTCCGAGCAGATGGGTTGCAGAGAAAGCTGGTACCAGGGGAACAGGTCGGGTCATCTGTGCATGGTGATGTTAAGGACACCTGTATAAGGATGACCTGTATAACCGTGTGTACACCTGCAGGAACTGCTACACTAAAAGTTGGGGTGGTCCCAGTATTACCCCATGACTTAATAATCAGACAAGACTGCCCCATGTTTTGGGACTTGTATGAGCAAAAGCTCAAGGGTTCAGGGGGTTTCCCCCCAAAAGCAAGAACCCATAGAATTGGTAAAGAATAATGTGTTACAGGATGTTAATACTGAGGATCAGTATCAGATGGCTGAACCCGCTGAAGTGAGCCCCCTGGAGGTGTTTGCGGGGTTGGATGCAGAAGGTACCTCCTCTGAGCCAGATTTGTCAGATCTAGGGGGCTCCCAGGAAGATTTCCTTAGTGCTCAGATGAGGGACTTCACTTTGATCCTCGCCAGGGAACAGGCCACAGTGTTAAACGGTGAACCACAGCACCCTGGGGTGGATGTGCAGTTCCCTCATTTTTCTGTGAATCACAACTTGTTGTACAGAGTAACTAAAGTCAATGATGAAGTGATGGAACAACTGGTGGCACCCAAACCTTTTACGTCTAAAGTGTTACATTTGGCTCATAGTCATGTACTTGAGGGTCACCTTGGAGATGTTAAAACTCAGGAACGGGTTTTGAAGTGTTTTCTTTGGCCCGGTATAAATCGGGAAATTAAGGACTACTGTGAGTCATGCCCCACCTGTCAAAGAACTGCCCCAACACCCCATTTTTGCAGTCCACTGGTACCGCTCCCAATTATCGAGATTCCCTTTTGACTGCATAGCCATGGACTTGGTGGCCCTCTTACCCAAGTCAGCTAGGGGACACCATCACATTTTAAAGGATACCTGGACTATGCCGCCAGGTATCCAGAAACGGTCCTTTTAAGAAATTGTTCATCCAAGGTCATTGTACGGGAGTTGTTCCATATGTTTATGACAACAGGGCTTCCATCTGAGATCTTGATGGATCAAGGTACACCCTTCATGTCTAAAGCGATGAATGAGCTCTGTAAACTAAAAATAAATGGATACTAAGCACCAAAGATATAAATAAATATATAAATTTAAAATATAAAATATATCGGCTGCAGTGAAAAACCAGTACATCGTGATAGGTGATATTAATTTAAGCAATAATATATGTGGTATAAATTGCAATGTGACAGTCCTAACAAAGTGATGTTAACTGGTGTTCATGCTCAAAAATACATCCGTGCTCCTTGGTGCTCAGACTGGGTGCCCCACATAGATGTACACTCACCCCTCTGTGTTGACCTACTATAGCTAGTATGGTCAAACAAGCGTGTAGGGAGATCCCTTGAGATATCCGTTGTTGGTGGTGCTTGAAGTAGATATGCCTCATAAAGATGGATAGGAATAAAGAAGAAACCTCATTGCGCAAAACCGAAAAGATTTATTGATAAAAAGAATATAATGCACTCACATGTAAGGGTGCCTATGTCCTGGCACCTGTGTGAATAGCAGGTAATTATTTTAGTGGAAATCAGCCCACAATGGATGGTTGACCACTGCCACGGTTCTGCTTGATTCCCGGAAGTTGGTCGCTGATGGAAGTGTGTCGCAATGAGGCGATATAGCCTACGGCATTGCGACACACTTCCATCTGCCAAAAAAAGTGTCAAAAAGTAAAAACCACAATACACAGATTTTGACAATTCCTTTATTAAAAAAAAAAAAAGTGTCCTGCGATGTACATCCATCGTCAATCACATTGTCTGATGGACCCGCAAAATAGAAAAAAAAACTAAAGTACTCCGCCTCCATGGGAGGCGTCCCATCGTCTTTTCACTGTGACACTGCTCTTATATAGGCAAGGGCGGTGCCGCCTGCTAATGTAATTGCATGACCCCACCCCCTCTCTGATGGCACATGATGTCAGAAGGGGTGGGGTCACTCGGTTATGTCACAGGGTGGCCCCGCCCGTGCCTATATAACAACTGTCACAGCCAAGAGACAGCAGTTGGCGGGACGCCTCTGTCAGGGCTGGGCTCAGCCCTTCCTTCTCTGAGCTGGCCACTCAGCTGTTGGCTAATTGCCAGCTCCCATCTCTCTCCACAGTTACTCAGCTGTTGATGATATCCTGCTCGTCAGTCCTGCCTACTTTAGCCGTCCAGTCCAGAGGAGCTCTGCCTTCGCCCTAGTCAACATCACAGAGACGCTCTCCTGCATTCCTGTTAAAAGACTTGCTTGGCTGACATCCCTTCTTGCTCCAGATCCTGCTTGCTGTTTTACTACATTCATCTCCGGCTGATGTTTGGCTTGTCTGACTATCCATTCGGTTCCTGAACTCTGGCTGTTTTGACTACATTTTGTTCTATTTACTTTTATTATTAAACAAGTGTGATTTAACTGTACTTCTGTCTTGGTCTGATTTCATGGTTTCTGACAGCCTCCCATCGAGGCAGAGTTTTTTCTTTGTTTCTATTTTTCGGGTTCGTTCGGCGGTGTGATTAAGATGGATGGACATCGCGGGACCCCTTTTTTTTTTAAGAAAGGAACTGTCAAAAACTGCGTATTGTGATTTTTTTTTTTTACTTTTTGACACTTTTTTTGGGTAAATGATTAGGGGGCTTCCAGATTCCGATAAGCACCATGCCAGCAGACCCCCACAACCACCAGGCCAGGGTTGTGGGGACAAGGCCCTTATCCTCATCAACATAGGGGCAAGGTGCTTTGCGGGGAGGGCAAGTGTCCTGGTATGGTTCAGGAGGGGGGCGCACTCGCTCATCCCCCCTATCCTGACCTGCCAGGCTGTTTACGTGGATAAGGGTCTGGTATGGATTTTGGGGGGACCCCATGCCATTTTTTTTTTTTTTTTACATTTTGGCGTGGAGTTTCGCTTAAAATCTATACCAGACCCAAAGGGCCTGTTATGGACTGGGGGGGGCATGCCATTTGTTTCTTAATTCTGTCATAGGGTTCCCCTTAACCACCTCAATATACTGTACACTGCACTATATACCCTGCACTGTATTATATATACTATACAGACTGCCCTATATACTCTGCAGAAAAATTGGGCCTTAGGTGTTGGTGGTGCCAAAACACTGTAACCCCTCACAGTTACTCTTGTTGGGTGCAGGAACGGGCCCTGCTGTTAAATATTATTTCAAAAATTGCAATTACATGCTCCTGTTTAACAGGGGCAGAAAAATTGGGCCTTGGGTGTTGGTAGTGCCCTAAACCAAAAAAATTCTTGGAAGCTAACATCATCAAGATTCAGGCATAGGATAGGCAGGATAGGCAGCATAGACAGTCTTCAAGGGATCCCAGATCCATAGCAAATTTAAACAGTTACATTAGCATCAGGGGCTTGATAGCTGCTGATCCAGGACTGTTTCATTTTTATAAATGTGAGCCTATCAACTGAGTCTATGGACAGGCTCACTCTTTGATCCATTACAAACCCTCCAGCAGAACTGAATGTGCATTCAGAAAGAATGCTGGATGCAGGACAGGCCAGAAGCTTGATTGCATATTGAGCAAGTTCTGGCCAGTGGTCCATCCTCAAGACACAGTGGATGGTCTGTTGGAAAGGTCTCCAAGTCTGCTCTTGCCCCTAGATATTCCGGCACCATATAATGCAGACGTTGGCAATGGTTGCTTGAACCTATCATACCTATCATGCCTTGGCGCTAAGGACTGAAAAATTGTTTAAAGGCATCAGTCAGCCAGCCACCTTCTCCACTGCTCTTCCTCTGACCAAACAAAGCCTCAGAAACACGTTGTCCAGCACCAGGAAATGGTAACCTCCCAGGGTCTACATACACTTTTGTTCAAGGTCACATGAAGATGTTTCATCCCCTGCTCCCTCTGTGAATGCAGGATGAATTCTGCACCTTTACCCTTGTAATGTGGGTCAAGAAGGGTTGCCAGCCAGTAATGATCCCTCTCCTTGATATCACAAATCCTAGGGTCCTTTCGCAGGCTTTGCAAAATCAGGGAGCCCATGCAGCGTTAAGATGACATTATCAGGAACTACCTCTTCCCAGCCACGTACAACTCCTTGGGTTTCTAGGGACTGAAAACCATCCCTTGAAAACTGCTGTGTATTATCCTCTACATCCATACTGACAAAATCCTCCTCCTCCTCCACCACCTCCTCTTCTTCCTGTGTGTTTGGCGGCCCCGCAGAAATACTATCTGCATAAAGGGGGCCTTGAGAAGAAAAGAAGTTCTCCTCTTCCTTCCGCTGTTCTGCCTCAAGTGCCCTGTCCATAATTCCACGAAGCGTGTGCTCCAGCAGGGAGACGAGGGACAGTGTCACTGATGCATGCATTGTTTTTTTTCATATTATATAATCTTTATTAATTTTCTTCATGATTACAAGTAAAAAAAGTAAATACATAATATCAAAACGATCGATAATGGATAAAACCAGGACCTTTCTCTATGTTTTATTCCCTTATCCTCTTATTTCTTTTGTCCCTCCCCACTCCCTCCCCCCACCCCCTAACCTAATGTATATTTTGGGCCTCCCTCGCTTTCAAAATTTATTTATTACTATGGGGCTATCCTTACTGCTTCCTTTTTATGCTTTACATAGGGTATCCCATCTTCTCCAACCACGGTCTCCACATTTTTTCAAATTCCTTGAGGTTTCTTCTTTTTGTATAATCTATTTTCTCCTTCTATATTGTTTCTGTAACTATACATGCCCAGTCTCTTACTGATGGGGGCTTCACTGCTTGCCATCTCTGTGCTATTAACTTTCTTGCCTGGAAGAGACATCTCAGCACTACCTTAGTTGCTTCAGCAACTCCAGCAATTCCCTCCCCAAACCCAAAATACAGAGTCTGGGATCCATTTCCAGCCTAGTGTTGTATATCGTATTTATGGTTTCGAGGACCTCTGACCATCAGAACAATTTCCGACACCTTCATATCATATGTAACAAGTCCCCCATACTCTGACATCTAGGACACCTGGCATCTGCTCTCCACCCAAACCTAAACTTTTTTTTTGGTCCTGTGTACCAACATCAAAAACAAGATCTTCTGTGCGGGTAAGACCGACACCTGGTGTCCTCCCTCTAGTATCCTCTTCCATTGCTCCTCTGATATTGTCCCTAGATCCTCCTCCCATTTTCCCCTACTGTTTAATAATTCTGGTCTCTCAATACTTCCTTCGCATATGTATGGATAGAATTCTGATATGAATCCCCCAGTCCTACTTGAATTAATTATTCTTTGGAACATGGTGGTATTACACCAAACCAGGCCTTGTTTCTCAAACTGCACATTTAAAGCATGTCTAATTTGTAGATATTTATAAAATGTATGTTTAGGTATATCATATTCCTCTCTCAGTTTTTGTAAATGTTTTTAACGTTCTTCCCTCATACAGCTCGGCCAGCCTATCTATTCCTTTAATTTCCCATTCTTTGATCTTTCCTATCATTTCCAGCTCCCGGAGATTTCTATTACCCCATAGGGGAATGTATTCTGTCAAACCTCCTTGTCCCCTTAGTAACTTTACTGCTTTCCAAACTTTTATAGCTAGCCTTACTGTAGGGGTTTTATTAACAAAGGAATCAGCCTCCAATACTTCCACTACCGTCTTATGAGGTGCCCCTAGTATCATTAGTTCCTTATTTATTCCTCCTTCAGGATCTTTACTCCCTCTTAAGTGTTGCAGTTGGGCTGCCAGTAAATAGCTCCATGGATGTGGGACCGCCATACCTCCCTCCCTTGATGATAACTGTAGGGTTTGTAAGCTTATCCTAACCTGACCTCCTTTCCATATTAACCCTCTAAACAGAGTGTCAATTTTTTTAAACCATTGCTTATGTACCCAAATCGGGGTATTATGCAATAGATACAATAACTGTGGCATCCACAACATTTTAATCAAGTTGCATCTACTGGCAACCGATAAAGGAAGGCGCTGCCAGATTTCAGTTTTCCTTTTAAACTTAACCAAAAGGGGGCTATATTATTATTAATATACTTATTTGGATCTCTTGTTATATGTATCCCTAGGTATTTCATAGTCTCGACTACATCCACTTGGGGTGTTTCTAAAGATGTTAGGTGAGGCGTGGCTAGGCAGTGGATGTAGCCAGATTTGAGTTCAGGTCTCTCCGCCGAAACTCAGCTACTTTATCCTGCATACTTACCCTATACAGCGCTGTACTCACCCCATTGGCTGTCGGAAGGTGCCCGGACCATCACCCGACCCTGAACGGCTGACTATCCGATCCGATGTCTGCTGCTAGAAGACAGAACGCATCCCGGTCCATGGACAGCATGGCCGACACAACGATCTGCTAAGGAGATTCATAAGGAAGCCACAGAAAAACTGTTTGCTAGATCACTTACCACAGATTCCGGTACAACATCCGACTTCCCGGAGGACTCATCCGGCGGCTCATCCGAAGCAGATGATACAGTATCACTCGAGGATGACAGTGGATCGAGGCCTGCTTGGGATGCAGTGAGTACTCCAGAGGGTGGCTTCACTAGGCCTCATGTCCCCACCAGCCCCCACACTGATGATGAGCCCTCACTCAGGGATATATTCTCAGCAGTGAATAACTGTAATGCCTCGTTAAGCTTGCTTACAACTGAGATAAAGGGGGTTAAAGCGGAAATCTCCTTTTTAAGACAGGATGCACAAAAACTGAGAGAGAGAACCTCTGCATTAGAGGGGAGAGTGAGCTCCATTGAAGATGATATGGCGCCCATGCAGAGTGACCTCAATTACAATAACCATCTTCTTACACAACATTCATTACGCATAGAAGAATTGGAAAATAGAATGAGAAGAAACAATATCAGAATGATTGGGCTTCCTGAAAGAATAGAAGGAAAGAACCCAGTGGACTTTATTAAAAAATAGTTGATCACGGCATTTGGTAGAGATGTGTTTACTGTGGAGCGCGCACACAGGGTGCCGGCTAGGCCCTTGCCACCAGAAGCCCCTCCTAGACCCTTTTTATTCAAGCTCCTTCACTACAAGGACAGAGATGCAATATTGCAGAATGCTAGGATCAAACCAGAATCTTTAAAAGTCGATAATGCCAAAATATCTTTTTTTCCAGACTTTTCTGCTGAGTTGCAGAAGCAGCGCATGAAATTCATGGATATTAAGAAACACCTCAGGGCACTTGATTTAAAATATGCCATGCTGTATCCAGCCTGTCTCAGGGTGGAAGCACTGGGCTCAGTGCACTTCTTTGATTTACCATCCATGGCAGTGTAATGGCTAGATTGGGAAGAAAGACCGATCAAGGAAAATCGCAACCGATGCCCCAATTCTCCTGATGGGTAAAGTACTGCACCAATAGGCTTTCTATTGCTTTCCAGGATCTGTTGCCAAGGCGGAGAAGGCTGTTGTTTCACAGACTACCATGACTAACAGGGCTTATTGTTCTTGCTGCAGAGAAGTTTTTAAGACACTACTGTGTGCTTCCACTGTTGCCCCCAATGTGGTCTGGTCCAGACCTCCAACAGCCCATTGGCAAAACAGTTTGGCCATGTTGGCCGGTTATATATTGTTTTTTAGTTTTGTTGTCCACCCCACCATGAACCCTTGTGCAATACTACCCTTCTCGCAGCAAACGGACCTTGCTACATTCCTGGTTAACTTGTGGCTCCTTTTAATAGCATGCTACCTCTCTGCTATATCAAATGATACCTTTCTTTTGGGCTACTTTTTTCCCTCATACCATACAATTGGGACTTCCTCAATGATTTTGGATTATGGTCTTCTTTTTAAGGATATATTATTTAACATCATCCTTCTTGATATGGTTGTTTTACCACAGTGTCCAAGCTAACTAGAATTTTGTCCTGGAATGTTCGGGGCTTCGCACGGTCAGGCGTTTGAACGCAGATGTCATTTGTTTACAGGAGACTCACTTCCCCTCAACCACTACTCCTCAATTTGCTACACGGCAGTTTTGTCATCAATATCATGCTACTTACTCAGTGTATTCGAGGGGGATGAGTCTTCTAGTGAAAAGGGGAGTACAGTTTTCTGCTATAGAGGTTAAAATTGATCGAGATGGTCGATATATTTTTCTCTTGTGTTCATTATATGGGATAAAATGTATATTGGCGGAGACTTTACATTCACCATTTTCTGCTGGAATAATAAAAATTCTGGCAGACTTTTTGTCTCGCTGCCCGGGTGTGCCGATCTTAGTCATGGGAGATTTCAATAATTATATTGATCACGAAAGGGATAAGTTACACGCTCGGACAGAAGATGGAGCCCAGGGACGTCATGGGCTTACCCCGTTTGCTCATCTTATTTCAGAAATGGGCCTAGTTGATGTTTGGAGGACACGTAATCCAGATGCTAAGGTATATTCATGCCAGTCAGCCTCAATAGGAGGTCTATCTAGAATTGACTTGGGATTAGGAAATGACCTTTTCCTACCACTGTTAGAGTCCTCGCGATACCACCCCAGACAAGTATCTGACCACTCCCCACTTTCGGTAGATATCCGGGTGGGGGTGGCCAAAAGCAACACACTTTGGAAACTCAATCCCCTATGGTTGTCACTTATTCCAGAACAAGACCTAATCCCAAAACTTCTCATAAACTTTTTCAAACAGAATATAGACTCAACCACTATAGATATAGTCTGGGAGATGGTAATTTTTTTTTCCATGGTCAGTTCATTAGAGTGATATCCCACATTAAAACATCTACTAAAGAATGGGAGAATTCAGTTCTAGACATGGCACAGCAGTCAGAAGCAAATATATATATCTGACCCCACTGATGATACCAAAAGATCATGGTTAGCTGTCCAATCCATGCTTAAGGATCTTTTGTTACAGTTAGCAGAGAATAAACGTTTTTTTCCTACAGCAGACTTATTTTGAGGTAGGGGAAAATACAGGTCATATGCTAGTACTATTGGCCAAATCGCAGCAGCCATCCTCACACATAGGTACAGTGACTGACATGCAAGGGACATTACACCATTTCACCAAAAATATTATGGAAGTTTTTAAGGTTTTTTTCAAGAGATTTATACGTCCAAAGTCCAACCCTCACATGAAGATATCTGTTTGTTCTTAGATACCCCTTGCCCTGTTTATCATCCTCAGATGTGTCCCTGCTGAATGCTCCCCTTACTGAGGAGGAGTTGTTGGAGGCTTTGGCACATACACAAAACAGTCAGGCACCTGGAGCTGATGGTCTCCCGGCGGAACTATACAAGCGCTACTCGACGCAGTTAATCCCCATTCTACTAAAAGTTTATAATTTGGCATTTGAGACCGGTACCTTACCCGCCTCCATGAATGAAGCTCTTATAGTGGTGCTGTTAACGCCCGGTAAGGATCCCTCTTCGCCGGACTCATACAGACCTATTTCATTACTTACATTTGATGTCAAGCTGTTGGCCAGGGTTCTAGCGAATAGGCTAGCCAAGTGTATACAGAAAATAGTTCATAGAGACCAATCAGGTTTCATACCAACAAGATCCACATCTCAAAACTTATGCAGACTATTTCTAATGTACAGATTCCTGCTGATAATCTGGGTAATAGAGCTATTCTCTCTCTGGATGCTGCTAAAGCATTCAATAGCATTGAATGGCCCTATCTATGGGAGGTACTTACCAGATTTGGGGTGGGTAGCTCTTTCTTGAGATGGGTTCAACTGTTATATAGTTCCCCGTCGGCAAGAATGCATATCAATAGTGATATATCATCCCCATTTCAACTCCACAGAGGCACACGGTAGGGGTGTCCTTTATCCCCCCTGCTGTTTGCCCTAGCCTTGGAGCCTCTGGCTATACATATCAGAACCTCACAGGATATTGTAGGGTTTCGGCGGGGCTCTAATCAAGATAAAGTATCCTTATACGCAGACGATACCTTAATATACCTGGGAGATACTGATAGCTCACTGCAAAACATAATGAACTTGATCGTTGACTTTGGGAAGCTATCGGGTTTTAGCATCAATTGGAACAAGTCAGTGTTAATGCCCCTGGAGCCTCTACCAAAGCCTTTACCTGCATGTGCTAAAGATATTGTGGTAACTGAGGAGTTCCGTTATCTAGACATACAAATTTCACCAGATCCTACTCAGTACTTAGACCTGAATATGTCCCCACTGTTCCAAAAATTTAAAGTGAAATGTGTTGCATGGAAAAAGTTGCCCCTATCTGTTACAGGGAGAGTAAACTTAAATAAAATGGTATGGGCCCCCCAACTTCTTTACATATTCCACAACTCCCCAATATGGATAACTCAGAAGTGGTTTACACGTATAGACGCTCCATTCGGGGACTTAATTTGGGGTACTCAACAGGCACATATTAGTTTGCGTTCATTACAACTTGCTAAGGACCAAGGAGGTATGGCAGTCCCACACGCCAGGTACTACTTTGTAGCTTCCCAATTGCAACAATTGTGTAACTGGGGGGAAGTGGACCCATTGGACCCTATTAGATCCCTGTTGCTTCTAGATGGGTCTAGTCTTCCAGCACTGGCTCGTTTGGAAGCAGGATTCACACATTTGTCAAATTCACTTCCCACCATCACACTACTAAATACTCTCTGGAAGTATGTTAGATCTCTTCTTAAGATTAAGGGGGTGTGTTCTTGGACTCCCATATGGAGGAATGTATACTTTAAAGAGCTTCTCAAACTAGAGGATTTCCGTTCCTGTGAGGTTGCAGGCATTCATTATATTGCCCAGTTGTTCTCCGGAACCACACTCAAATCCTTTATGGAACTTAGTGAGGAATTTTGCCTTCCTAGAACACAGTTTTATAGATACCTCCAGCTGAGGCACACTATTCATAGTCAGGGTAGGGTGTCTCCACTGGGGGTGATGGTGCATCCATTAACGAATGATGTATTGTCAACGGATGAGAGAAAGGGTATGATTTCAAGAGTATATATCAGGTTGCTTAACTCCACACATAATGCTAATACATTGTCCTGTAGAAAGGGATGGGAACAAGATCTGGGTCCTATGGACGGAGACACCTGGGAGTTATGTCTAACTTCTGCTCCACTTGTTTCGGTATCGGCATCGCAGAGATTATCCCATCTCTATTTACTACATAGAGTATACAGAACCCCGGTTCGTTTGCACAAATGGGGACTTAGAAATACTCCACTATGTCCAAAATGCGGCACCCATAATGGTGATTTACTACACATGATGTGGAAATGCCCAAAACTTTTCAGATACTGGAGCTATGTTCTCAATACTATCGCACAGGTATTCCAATTTTCGATTATAAAGGATCCAGTGATATGCCTGCTTGGTGCCCTGAAAGTGCCCTCACTCTCAACCAATGGTCACACTGCTGTATTACACCTACTGTGTATAGCTCGTAAAGCAATTGCGAGGCTGTGGATCACCTCGAGGGTACCAACAGGCGAACAATGGGTGAAATTGGTAAATAACTTGCTTATACACAAAAGGTTACCTATCAACATCGTAACACCCTGAAAAAGTTTTATTCAATGTGGCAATCTTGGTTAGATACTCCGGGACTAGGCCCAACTCAAATAGTAAAAGACAGACTCCTACAAATGTACAGTACACACAGGAAACATGGGTAAGTTAAATTATGAGCTGCACTATAGTCTTGCAATGTGCTGCAGGAAGAGTATGGTAGGGGTGGGCATAATTTATATTTTGAAAAGTTGGTTAACATTAGGTTGTATACATCCATTAAGGATATAACTGTTTTGCTCTCTTTTTATTTTCTGGTCACACAACAATATTGACCTACTAAAGGATCATAGATGCATATAATATCCAGGTTATATACCTTTGTTTTGTAATTTAATGACATGCTACATTATATTAAACGTGGCCCTTGGGCCCAAAGCAACCTGGTTTAACTACATAATAGTGAATGTATAAGATACCAGAACGGAAAGATATTGTGCATGTAACCTCAGATATATATTCCTATTGATCGTATGTGTGTTTGTCCAGATATGTTCTTTCTCAATAAACTTAATTTTGATTAAAAAAAAAAAAAAAGATGTTAGGTCCCCAATGGGGTCCACCAGCATAAGTGCTGATTTCTCCCAATTTATGAGTAATCCAGAGAATCTTCCAAATTCTCTGAAAATATTCATCACTTGCCTGAGTGATTGTTTTATACCTCCCAAGAAAAGGAGAACATCATCCGCATATAATGCGTTTCTCTCCTCACCTGTAGATCTCCTAAATCCTTTCAAATTTGCACTCATTGTCGCTGCTCACCATCCTTGTGTCTTCCTCAAATGGTGACAGGACAGTGCATGCATCCTTGATCAGTAGCCACTGGCATGCCAAAAAGAAGACAAGCTCCCCTGACCCTGTCCTGGTGCCATACTCGCACAGGTACTTAGTGATGGCCCTCTGCTGTGTGTGCAGCAGCTGCAGCATTGCCAACGTTGAGTTCCACCTGGTGGGCATATCACAAATGAAGCGGTTGGTGGGCAGGTTAAATTCCCTTTGAATGTCAGCCAGCCGAGCACTGGCATTGTATGACCAGCAGAAATGACCACAGACTTTTCTGATCTGCCTAAGGAGATCTTGTAAACCTGGGTACCTGGTCAAGAAATGCTGCACCACAAAATTCAGGACGTGTGCCAAGCATGGAACATGGGTCAAGTGTCCCTGTCTGAGGGCAGAGAGAAGGTTGGTGCCGGTGCCTGCACTGTATTAGAAACCGTACACCGGCTGCACTGTATTATATACTGAGTAAACTGCCTGAAGTGTATTAGAAACTGTACACACAGTATTATATACTAGGGATGAGCTTGATGTTCGACTTGAATGTAAGTTTGACTCGAACATCGGGTGTTCGCCCGTTTGTAAATATTTTATTATATCTTTTCATGTGACATCACTGAAGAAATGACACTTTGCTACAATATAAAGTAGTGAGCCTACAGCTTGTATAACAGTGTAAATTTGCTGCCCCTTCAAAATAACTCAACACACAAGGGGAACGTTGGAGCGGACTTTATAGGTACCAGGAAAGGAATACAAAATATTATTAGAAAAATAATTAATTTATTATACAAAGATATAAACAATTGACAATATAACATTAGTCCAATGAGGATTTACCACGGACACCCAACCACCTAAAGTCAGCCATCACCATCCAGCAACATTCAGAACAGCCATCTCCATCATCACCCAGTACTTTCCACAGGGCTTTTATATAAGCCCCTTAAGGTAAGGGCACTGAGAGCACGGATGCACTAAGATCATGCACTTATATTTATTACTTTTTTCATTGCAAGCATGAAAGAATTTTTATGAATAGTATCACCATTGAGGTTACACTGATTGATGATCCATTTCCGCCAATGAACTTTGGTTTTTTACCAGTATTACCATCATGTTGTGATTTACATATGTCACTTATTTTTATTATTTCACTATTGGACTATTTTTCATTTTAATTCATTGGATGTGTATATTTATTATTTTCACCTGGTGACTTAGTACACACTCTAACACAAGTCACGTATGTGAATACGTTTTTATTCCAGTTTTATTTTTGTGCTTTGCGCAAAATCATTTATTTAATACATGTGTGAGTATGGCACCAGGACAGGGTCAGGGGAGCTTGGCTTCTTTTCGCCACACCAGTGGCTACTGATCAAGGATGCATGCACTGTTCTGTCACCATTTGAGGAGGCCACAAGGATAGTGAGCAGCGACAATGCATGCACCAGTGTCACTGTCTCTCTAGTCTTCCTGCTGGAGCATACGCTTCGTGGAATCATGTACAGGGCACTTGAGGCTGAACAGCGGGAGGACTTCCTTTCCTCTCAAGGCCCCTTTATCCAGATAGAATTCCTATGGGGCTGCCAAACACACAGGAAGGAGGAGGATAGTGTCAGCATGGATGTAGAGGATAACACTCAGCAGTTTTCAAGGGATGGTTTTCAGCCCCCAGAAACCCAAGGAGTTGTACGTGGCTGGGAGGAGGTAGTTACAGATAATGTGATCCTTAGTGACCCAGAGGACTCAGAATCGAATGCCTCTGCAAACTTACGCTGCATGGCCTCCCTGATTGTGCAAAGCCTGCGAAAGGACCCTAGGATTTGTGGTATCAAGGAGAGGGATCACTACTGGCTGACAACCCTTCTTGATCCACATTACAAGGGTAAAGTTGCATAACTCATCCTGCCTTCGCAGAGGGAGCAGAGGATGAAACATCTTCGGAAGGCCTTGGAGAAAAGTTTGTGAAATGCATTTCCAGACCCTGGGAGGTTAACATTTTCTTGGTGCTGGACAACGTGTTTCTGAGGCTTCATCGATGCCTTTAAACTATTTTTCAATCCTCAGCGCCAAGTTCTGATAGGTTCAAGCAACCATCGCCAGCGTCTTCATTATATGGTGCAGGAATATCTAGGGGCAAGAGCAGACTTGGAGACCTTTCCCACAGAGCATGCACTGGGTTACTGGGTCTTAAGGATGGGCCACTGGCCAGAACTTGCTCAATATGCAATTGAGCTACTGGCCTGTCCTGCATCCAGCCTGCTTTCTGAACACACATTCCGTGCTGCTGTAGGGTTTGTAATGGATCAAAGGGTGCGCCTGTCCACAGACTCTGCTGATAGGCTCACATTTATAACAACCTATCAGTCCTGGATCAGCAACTATCAAACACCTGATGCTGATGTAACTATTTGAATTTGCTATCGATCTGGGATCCCTTGAAGACTGCCTATGCTGCCCATCCTATTCCTCCTGAATCTTGATGATGCTAGCTTCTAACAATATTTTTGGTTTAGTACACCACCACCACCCAAGGCCCAATTTTTCTAATTTTCAATTATTTTCTTTTGAAAATAGTATTTAACAGCAGGGCCCATTCATGTGCCCAACAAGAGTAACTGTGAGGGGTTACAGTGTTCTGGCACCACCAACACCTAAGGCCCGATTTTTCTGCAGAGTATATAGTGCAGTCCATATAGTGTATATATACTGAAGTTCAGAGTATAGAGTGCCTGGGGGCCTGGAGGAACCCCACGTCATTTTTAAAAAAAATTCCCCTTAATATCCATACCAGACCCCAAGAGCCTAGTAATGGACTGGGGGGAACTCAGCCGTTTCTTTCAATGATTTTTTTATGTATATTGTTGGGATCCGGCAATACATTACAGCCGTGAGCAATTTTAAATGACATTTTTTCCTTTAGAAATGTAATCTTGCTGTTTGACTGTTATGAACATGGGAAAGATGAGCTACTTTACGTGCAGACTAAGGGGACCCCCCAGGCACCATATTTAAAGGAATATTTCATTTTTATTTCACTTTAGGCATTATTAAAATCGCTGCTCCTGAAAAAACAGCCAATTTTAAAACTTTTTTATTTATTGATACATGTCCCCTGGGGCAGTACCCAGGTCCCCATACACTTTTTATGGCAATAACTTGCATATAAGCATTTAAAATGAGCACTTTTTATTTTTTTCATGTTCGTGTCCCACAGACTTTAACAGTGTTCGCACGTTCGCACACATTTTTTGCCTGTTTGCATGTTCTGCTGCAAACCGAACCGGGGGAGTTCAGCTCATCCCTATTACTGTTCAGCTCATTCTTATTATATACTGTGTACATGCCTGCACTGTATTAGAAACTGTCCACCAGCTGCACTGTATTATATACTGTGTACACCACCTGAAGTGTATTGGAAACTGTACACACTGTATTATATACTGTGAATGAATGAATTAATGAATGAATGACTTGTATATCGCTGCAAATGCGAACTGAATCGCCTCAAGGCACTTGGTCCATCCTGTGTTGTTAGAAAAGGTAAGTCTTGAGTTTTTACCTGAAGACCTGATGGTTTTCTTCCATACGGATGTTGGTCGGTAGAGTGTTCCATAGCCGTGGTCCTTGGACTGCGAATCTTCGTTCTCCCTTTGTTTGTAGCGGGATTTGGGAATGTGGAGGAGGTTTTGGTGGGTTGATCGAAGACTGTGATTAGGTACATAGCGTTTTATTTTCTCACATAGGTATTGAGGAGCGTTTCCATGTAGGCATTTGTGCGTGAGGCAGAGGGTCTTGAATGAATATACTGTGTACACCGCCTGCACCGTATTAGAAACTGTACACCGACTGCACTGTATTATATACTGTGTACTCCACCTGAAGTGTATTAAAAACTATACACATGGTATTATATACTGTGTACACCGCCTGCACTGTATTAGAAACTGTACACTGGCTGCACTGTATTATATACTGTGTACACTGCCTGAAGTTAATTAGAAACTGTACACACTGTATATACTGTGTACACCGCCTGACATGTATTATATACTGTACACCACCAAATGCACTGTATAAATAGTCTACACTGAATGCAGAGTGTGTGTGTGTGTAATAAATATATAATATACACACAGTATATGAGAAATACACTCAAATAAGTTTGACTCGAACATCGGGCTCATCCCTAGCCAGCATACTCATCGGATGTGTCACCCATTGAGCATGTCTGGGATGCTCTGGATCGGCATATACGACAGCATGTTCCAGCCAATATCCAGCAAATTCGCACAGCCATTGAAGAGGATCGGACCAACATTCCACAGGCCACAATCAACAACTTGATCAACTCTATGAGAAGGAGATTTGCTGCAGTGCATGAGACAAATGGTGGTCACACAAGATACTGACTGGTTTTCTGACCCCCCGGACCCGCCCAATTCAGTAAAACTGCACATTTTAGAGTTGCCTTTTATTGTGTAATACAGTGACAGTGTAGCGCTATTAAAAAGTATAAGTAAAAAACTAAATGTTGAAACCAAAACATATTGGCTAGACTAAATATAGCCCAGTAAGTAGGTGAAAAAAGTGTCCACAAGAGTGTTGAATGGTATGTCCCTCTGACGGAGGTAGTCCCAATCTTGGAAAAATGGTGTAAGGCTTGTCTGTAGTCAATAACAACAAAACTCGAAAAGTAAATGGGTACTCTTACCAGCTGTGATGAACCCCGAATGTTGTACGACAGATGGGTCAAACAAGCTTGGGATCTTGTGCTGTATTCATCGGAGGTTGCTCGGGTGCTAGACACAGATGAATGGGACCTGGTTCAAGGTAATATCCTTGGCTCCTGAACCGTGCAGACTTCAAGTGCTCCCCAGCCTGATAGCCGTCTCCGAAGCTGTTCCGTGAAGGCTCCAGGAAGTAATCATATAAAACAGAAGAAAGGAGAAGGACTCCAATGGTGCAGATCAAAAACCAATTGGGTTTATTAAAAAAGTCAAATGGTAGACTCCAAGGCAATAAAAGTGATCACAAAAAACAAGTAATAAAATAAGATAAGAGCAATGTGGGATACAAGAAATGCTGGCCCGACTGGTTTCGACACTAAGGGGTCGTTTTTGCCCCAGTTGAAGACCCCTTAGTGTCGAAACCTTTTTAATAGTGCTACACTGTCACTGTATTATCCAATTTGAACTTTGTATGTTTGAGTGTTAGCAGCTTTTTTTCACTTACCTCATTCTAGCGCAGTCCTTTCCTTCACCTCTGCCTTATATTGTGGCCAGCCTAAGGCACACCTGTGCAATAATCATGCTGTCTAATTAGCATCTTGATATGCCACACCTGTGAGGTGGATGGATTATCTTGGCAAAGGAGAAGTGCTCACTAACACAGATTTAGACAGATTTATGAACAATATTTGAGAGAAATAGGCCTTTTGTGTACATAGAAAAAGTCATAGATCTTCGAGTTCAGCTCATGATAAATAGGGGCAAACACAATAGTGTTGCGTTTATAATTTTGCTCAGTGTATAAAGTCCATCAGCCCACCAAACATAAACCCTACCAGATTTACTATGTCAACCTGATAAATCCATGGAAAGATAGAGAGGTGTTGACAGTCAGTCAGAAGGTCCGGAAGATTCTGAAGCCCAGATTAGGAAGGTAGGGATTGCAAAAGTCCTATCCCCTTTGCAAAAACAGGTGTCCTGGGAGTTTCTGCAGAGAAATCGAGACATTTTTTCAAATTTACCCGGCTTAACCTCGGTCATTGATTATGATATCATCACAGACCCTGGCAGACCCCTACCTCATACCTGAAGCTCACCAGAATATTGTCTCAGCTGAGCTTAAAAGTATGCTGAACCTTGGGACCATTGCTATTGCCTCCTTCTCCACAGCTACTCCTGCCATAGCCCCAGCATCATGCGCGGAGGAGTCAGTTGAGTTATTTGAACACAGAGTCAGCCATTTGCTCCTTGACGATGCACAGCATTACTTAATTTTGATGTTGGTTCTGACTCTGAGGTTGAGGAAGGTTGGAACATGAGCCTACAGAGAGGGGAGAACACTGATAAACAACAAATTGACAGTCACAGAGGGGAAGGGATGACGATGAGGTCACTGACAGAACTTGGGTGCAAGATAGAGCAGAGGAGGTAAGTCAGGGTGAGGCACAAACCCAACGAGGCAGGATGTCCTCCAAAGGCAGCCATCATGGAAGAGTAGAGAGCAGCCATCCTATTCCTTCAGATTGTGGAGCTGCTATCTCCTGACCCACTTCCCACAGCTCAGCTGTGTTGGCCTTTTTTGGCACATGTGCAGCCAATAGCACTGTTGAAATTTGCAAACTTTGCCTCAAGCAGATTAAGTGTGGAAAAAACACCAGCTATTTGGGTACCACATGCATAACAAGACATTTAACCTCTCATCACTCAGCCCATTGACAAAAACACCTAAAAGCCACACAAAAGGGATGCAATTCTTCTCCTCCTCACTTCTCACCTTTCAGGCCTACCCCCGCTATATCTGATGACCTCTCAGCATCCTCCACTGACGGGGATGATGGTATAGAGAAGGGTTTCACAGGTCCTTTCAGCCCATCTGCCAGCAGCACACCACCAGCTGTAAAGGATTGCAGGCAAATTTCTCTTCCCAAGCTGCTACAGCGGAAAAAAAAAATAGTCACTGCCACTCACATGCCCAGCGTCTCAATTCCAGCTTGTCCAAGCTGCTAGCTTTACAACTCCTGCCTTTCCGTCTGGTGGATTCTGTCCTCTTCCATGAATTTGCGAATGTGCTGTACCACAATGACAGGTTCCCAGTGGCTATTTATTTGCATGTAAGGCCATTCCAGCTCTGTACCATCATATGGAAGGCAATGTTGTGGCATCGTTGGGCAAGATAGTCAGCCGCAAGTTCCACATTACTGACACATGGTCCAGAAAGCATGTTCAGGGTTGATATATTTTGTTCACAGCACACTGGGTAACCCTGCTTGAAACTAGGAAGGATGCAGGACAGAGCTCAGTGCTGGAACTTGTTTTTCCACCACGTCTCTGTACAGCTGGTGGTGATAAACAGATTTGTCAGCTCCACCCCCCCTCCTCCTCCTCCTCCTACATGCCCTCCTCTGCTGAATTGTCCTATGAACCATCAGTACCTTCTAAGCGTTCAAGGGGCTATTCAATGAGTCAGGCTAAAGGATACCTTGCAGTGCTTCAGCTGGTCTGTCTAGAGCAGGGATTCTCAACCCTGTCCTCAAGTACCCCCAACAGGCCATGTTTGCAGGTTTTCCTTTATCTTTCACAGGTGCTTTAAATCAGAGTCAATGGCTTGGTATTTTGGACAGCTATTTTATCCAAGAGAAATTTCCAAAACCTTACCTATTGGGGGTGCTTGAGGACAGGGTTGAGAATCACTGGTCTAGAGGACAGGGGCCACACCAGAGAAGAGATTCTTTCAGCTCTTCAGGGGCAGGAGAGGGGGTGATTCACGACATGGAAGATGGAGCCAGGAGTGGTGGTGTGTGATAATGGCACTAACCTCCTGTCTGCCCTTCGACATGAGAAGTTGATAATGTGCCATGCCTGGCACATGTCCTCAATTTGGTGGTACAGGATTTCTTAAGCAGGTACTCAAGGTTGGAAATCTTCTGAAGCAGGCCAAAAGAGTCTGTAGCCATTTCAGGCAGTCATACACAGCCAGTGTTCGTTTGGCTGAAATTCAGCAGGAATTCCACCTGCACGTAAACCGCCTGATTTGTGACATGCCCACCAGGTGGAACTCAACTTTGGCAATGCTGCAGTGGCTGCACATGTGGCAGAGGGCCATCAACGAGTTTCTGTGCGAGTATGGCACAACGACAGGCTCAAGGCGGCATGGCTTTTTTCTCCATGACAATGGCTGCTGATAAAGGATGCATTCACTGAACTGTCACTATTTGAGTAGAAAACAAGGATGGTGAGCCGTGACAATGCATGCATCAGTGACACAATCCCTGTGTCAAAGCAGCAGGAGGAAGAGGAATGCCGCGTACACATGATCAGAATTCTCGTTGGAAAAGCCTTGGATGGTTTTTCCGATGGGATTCCGCTCAAGCTTGTCTTGCATACACACGGTCACACCAAATTCTGACCTCCAAGAACCCGGTGACTTACAACACATACGACAGGACTAGAAAAGGGAAGTTTAATACCAAGTGCACCACCCTTTGGGCTCCTTCTGCTAATCTCGTGTTTATCTCGTGTTCGTAGAAGTTTGGTGAGAGACGATTCGTGCTTTTCAGCCTCATGCTTTTCAGATCGTTGCTGCTGTTCAGTTTGTGCTTGTGGGTTTGTATCTGTTCTTCAGTGTGTGTAGTCAGTTCACATTTGTTTGTCAGTGCGTCTTATTTATAGTACCGTATTTGATTGTCAGTGCGTTCCTGTCCGCTCGTTTCTGATTTTCAGCTCATTCTTTCAGGCCTTGCTGTTTTTCAGTGCTTTCTGTTTAGTTTGTTCTGACCAGCCAACCGTTTTGAAGCCATGTTGCGGGTACGTCCTCGTTGTAGAGTTTGTGCTGTGCGGGGGCTTGGTGTTGGGGTTCTTACTTTGACCCAAGCCCAGTCCATGAACAGGGTGGAGAGGAGTTCATGGACAAAGAATTGGTTGCTCCAACGCGACCAATTCTCTCACATGCCTTTGTTGCGGGAGATCCAGGAGAACAACCCTGTTGATTTCAGGAATTATCTCCGGATGACAGACCCCATTTTTCACCATTTGTTGGCTTTGCTGTCCCCTTATATTAGTAGGCAGGACACCTGCATGCGGCAAGCCATCACTCCCGAACAAAGGCTAGTCACCACGTTGCGGTAGTTGGCGATTGGGAGAAGTCTGCAGGACCTCAAGTTCTCGATAGGCATTTCCCCCCAGGCTCCGGGGATCATTATTCCAGAGACCTGTTCTGCCATCATTCAGGTCCTGCAGAAGGACTATATTAGGGTAAGTTTTCTCCTTTAACATCACATTCTATGTATTTAATGTTTGCTAATGTATTGTATTTCTTTCCTCATTCCCTAATTACCATCATTGTAATATGCTGTGAATAACCCCTTTGTGCCCATGCATGCTGGCAGTTTTTACACTTCCTTTTTTGTCCTTCATGCATGTTTGCCTTCAATAACCTCCCCAGCATGCTATCCTGGGCCCATATCCACCTAGCCTAGTCACTTAACAATGTATCTTGTCAGCTCCATAGTAGTGCTTTACACCCCCTAAAATGTGTACAAATCTTATTTGTGTTCTTAAATTCAGGCAGAGTGCCAGAGACTTTTTTGGGGTCCCAAAATCATTTGGAACCCTCTCTCCCCCCAACCGCTAAACCCATATCAATCCTCTATCTGCTAACTTTGCCAAACCCATACACACTATGCCTACCTCTTTTGTGTTCATATTTATGGATGAATTCACCAAAGCATGTAGTGCAAGGGCCTCTCTGAATATTTTCAAATGGTACTGTTTAAAGTTTGGTTATCCTATTATCTTGCTAGTTAATTGCAGAATGTAAAAATGTGCTTATTTATGCATTTAGCTCTCAATGAAGTGGAGAGGGTTACCTGTCCAAAACATCCCCCCCTAAAATTTTTACAATGGGCCATCAGAGGGAGGGATGAATCTACTAAGTGGAACTTATATTTTTGCCTTTTAAATACTCCTTCAAAAAAAATGTTATACTGGTGTTGGCCAAGAATTTTTTTGTCTAATCTGCTTGCAATGTTTATGTGCAAAATGACAAATTTTTATGTTTTTGTTTGACTCCACAGTTTCCTTCAATGCCACAGGAATGGCAGACTGTGACATCCCACTTTGCCGACCATTGGGACTTTCCCAACTTTGGAGGGGCAATTGATGGGAAATACATCCACATCGTACCACCACCCCATTTGGGGTCATACTATTATAACTATAAGGGGCTTCATAGTATTGTGTTGATAGCAGTGGTGTCGGCGACATATGAGTTTCTGTACGTGGACGTGGGGAGGAATGGCTGGATGTCGGATGGTGGAGTCTTTGCCCGGGTCGAGTTTTTTCGACATCTCCAGAGTGGTGGCTTGGGATTGCCACCTGCGGAAGGTAACTTTGAGGGACTACCATTTGTGTTCATCGCAGATAAGGCATTCGGTCTGGGTGATCACGTGATGAGGTCATTCCCCCAGAGGACCCTCACCCTGGAGAAGAGGATTTTTAATTACCGACTGGCCAGACCCAGAAGAGTTGTGGAGAATGCATTTGGGATAATGGCCAGCCGGTTCTGCCTATTTTTAACTGCCATTAATACTGCACAACTTTTTAAAAAGAAATATTCCAAGCTATGTTGCCTCAGTTGGGCCTGAGGCCGGACTTAATGAAACACTGATGGCCTTGAAAGCGGACCGTCCTGGCTTGCCCCCCCAAAGCGCCCTTGAAGTGCGGGAAAAATATGTAGAATATTTTACGGGTAGGGGGGCCATTGCTTCGGCAGCCAATTTGGAATAAATTTTCTATTTTATCAGATAAAATCTTGATTTTCATTTACTGCTTGTGTTTCTTTTTGCTGTCTCCTAGGTTCTCCTAGTGCATTTGTAGTGCCAAGTGGTTTTTCCATTATTAAATAACACCCATTGTCTCTGTAAACACAAATTTAATACAAAAACTGGTATTGATCATTGAAAGAAGAAGCCATACATTGTTGAGTATAAAACCTTTTACTCTGTGCACATGCACATGTGCGTTGTAAAACATTTTTTTTAAAAAACAAAAAATATGGGTTTCTTAAAGTTTTTTTTTTTTTTAGGGTACATAAACAGGCATGTTTCAAAACATAACATACACAACTCATGAACTTACAAAGTTCAACATTGAAAAACTGAAGGCAATATCAGAGATTATAGTGTCCAAAATGTGTTGATATTGCCTTCATCAGATGGGGTGATGTCACCCCTGTAAAAGCCAAATTTTGAAGATGCACACAAATTGGGAGGCAAACTGGGGAATTTCCTCCTGATTCCATACCTAATGTCAGCATGTGCTATCTCCCATCATGGGGGATTAATGGATGTGTTTTGGGGGTGCAACCACTTCCTCACACCTACTTGAGTTGCAAGGAAGGGGTTGCAGCCACAAAACGCGTACATTGATATCCCCTGATGGCAGATAGCACATGTTGACACACTGTGTGCATCTTCAAAATTTGGCTTTTAAAATGCGTAAAAAATTGTTAAAAACAAAAAAAAAATTGTGGCATTTTTGGGTATTTATATTCTTCCTAGTACATCAATCATGTTCTTCAGTTTTAGTTCAATCTCATTTGTTTTTTGCTTTATAAAGTCTAAATTCTGACTACAATACATGATGTCCTGGATAAGCCTTTGGGCACTGTCACTTGTGAAATGAGGAGCTTGTTCTTCAACAACATGCACATCACCTAAAAGAAAAAATACACACCATGTATTATAAATATGCAGGCATACAAACTATTACCTGAATCTGTGGTGTCAGACACTCACCTGTTGTGGTGACAATTTCAACCATGTCATCCACCTCTCCTCCCTCCACATCTTGAGGTTATGGTGTCCTCTGTTCCCCTTCTTCAGGAGGTGGGGGTTCCTGGTGTCCTCAGATGTCCTGAGTCTTTTCTCCCCTATGAGAATGAAACAAAAGGTATGAAGGCATGAATTTTTCCCTTACCAAAGCTGGAATACTTACCTTTTTTTGGACAAGTTTCACACATGGAGACACCCCAAGTATCCACTGGAGTACCTGTGTGGGACACCCTAAAAAGTTTGTTCTGGTGTTCCACACTAGTGCTCCTGAGTCCAGATGTGTAAACAGCTGCTGACTGTTCTCTCCTTACATTACACTGAATCAAGTTTGCAATTCATTCTAGTTTCAAACACATCTAGACAACAATGCCCTAAACTTCTTTTAATATAAATTAGCATGACCAAATGTAGTTAACCCTGTATCTGTCAAAAACATTGTATTTAGTTGGCAAACAAACAATGTTTACTACGACTGATTACTGTGCCCATGAACATGAAAGTCGCCATTTTAAACTGTCCAATAGTAAAGAAAAGCACATGGAGCAGCATGCAAGTAATAATAATAATTGGAACACATGACAACTACTTACTTTTTAGAAGCACTCTCTTGATTCTTATTGATCCTGCTCCCTCGGTTTCAGGTCTGACCAGCGTTTCCTCAGTTGCTCCATGGATTGTCGTACCCCAAAATTCCTGTGCAGACTCTTCACAACTTTAGTCATGATCTTGGCCTTTCTCTGATTAGGGTTGTTGTACGGTCCATACTTCCCGTCATAGTCAGCCCTCTTCAATATGTCGACTATCTCCACCATCTCTACAAAGGCCATATTTGAGGCCTTAAATCTCCTCCTCCTGGATCGGGGAATTTCTTGCTTTCCTCCTCGTTACTGCTATTATCATGCACCTGCTGTGTCTCTGCCATGTCATCTCCCACTGCGCGCCGAAAGAGAAGGGGTGGAGAATATTCTAGAAAGAACGTCAGGGGCGGGCGACGCGTGCAGAGTTTCACAAAGTTTCATAAAGCTAACACGTACCTACGTTCTGTGTGCGGAAGAAGGAGGAACGGAAGCGTCGAACGTAATAACGAAGGTAAAATTTTAACTTGGGACATGAGTGGCCTATACTGATTCTAGATTGAGGTCTATATTGGGATAAGATTGGGAGAGTTTAGCCTGATATTAGTGTTTTTGTCTTTTGTTTGGTCTTGCAGCAGAAATGAAACAATTTAAAGACCCGGAATTCATGGGCCAGTTCATTGATAAATACAGGGATATGCGCAATTTGTGGGAGGTGAAAAATCCCTTATATAGAAATAAACCAGCTAGGAAGGCATCGCTGGAGAAACTACTGGAATTAGTGAAGACGCAGGTCCCCAACGCAGACATCGACTTTGTGGAGAGGAAAATTGGTAGCTTGAGGAGCACGTATAGGAAGGAGCTTCAGAAGGTCCAGAAGACTATGAGGTCAGGAGTAGCAGCAGAGGATGTGTATGTACCCAGTCTGTGGTACTACAACAAGATGCGGTTTCTGAAAGACCAGATGGAAGCCAGGGAATCACGTTCAACTCTTCCGGCCCCCCTTCCATCCAGCCTTCCCTCAACCCTTCCCTCAACCCCAGCTGAGGCTTCCGAGGACCAACCTGGGCCTTCCATCATGGAAGAAATTGAGGAGCCCAGCTGGAGCCAGGTATAGTATTTTTAAACATATTTTTTGTGGGAAAATTATTGTTGTTAACTAGATGTTATTATTGCTAACAAATAAATGATTTAACAAAAAGTGTTTGACATATCAGTAGACAGAGGGACCAAAAATGATTGGGACAAGAATGAAAAATGCTGGGCTCAGAATGATAGTCTTTTCTATTTATTAACATTCAATTTGCAACAGTTATGAGCTGAAAATTGTGTGTGATTGATGAACCAAAAACTAAAACTATGTCCCTTTTTCATACACAGGAGGAGGCGGGGGGAAGTGTCAGCCAGGAGGTGGGGGTTAGTGTCACCCAGGAGGCGGCCGGGCCCAGCCTCACCCAATCCCAGGTCCCTCCCCTCCACCTTCTACCCAAAAGGCCTAGGAAGGGGAGGAACGTGGAGAAGGCAGCACTTGTCCTCATTAAGGAGGTCTAATGAGGCTCTGAAGCCCCCCTCGACGCTGGAGAGGCCTATGGCTACTATATAGCCTCAAATTTACACAAAATGGAGAAGGGCCAACGCGTCAACTGTGAAAAAAAATTTTTTGAGGCCATTTACAAAGGGGTTGAGGGGGCAAACGACCAATGATGTCCACTTATGTGCGATTGCCCATCCTCCTCCTCCTCCTGCCACAAGTCCACCTCCAGAGCCACAGCCTGCAGGAAAGGCTGCAGGGAAGGCTGCAGGGAAGGCTGCAGGGCAGCGTGGAGGGAAGGCTGCAAGGAAGACAATAAAGTGATGACCTGGCTTCAGTCTGGTCTGACAGAAGAAGCAGGCTATGGTAGTACCACAGCCTGGGGACAAATATGTTATCTGCTGTTGTTTGTGATCTCTGGGAGTCCTGGACCAGATTGTGCTCCCTATTATATGGACTTCTCAGGCTACCAATTTTAATTTACAAAGAGTTGATGTCTGCCCTGTGGTACAAAGGCTTCACAATTTCCAGCAGTTTCTCCAGCGTTGCCTTCCTCTTTATTTTGTTATTATGAGCCAGAATAAATGGAGATTTTTTATATGAAAATACTTGCCTATGTGTTTTTCTTCAAACAGGGAAGTTTTTTTGTGAGTAGGCAGGTACATTTCAAAAATACAATGTCTAATTAAGAAGGGGCACCAAGCAACCTCCTTGAGGTCTACAAATACAACATAATAATGTTGTTGTGGAAACGTGACATACAAAATAAAAAAAATATGGAGATCACTATAAAATAATTTAAAATAAAAAAAAAAAACAACAGGAGATCTTGATTAAAAAAATAGAATAAAAATGACTATAAAAAAAATTATAAACATAATTATGGAGATCTGGCTTTAAAAACAAAAAAGATTATTCAGGAGATAACAAGAAATAATAAAGAAATCTCAATCTTTTGCTGGCTGGAATTCCGCCAGCAAAAGACTGATGGAGCATACACACAGTGGTATTTTCTGACAAAAAGCTCTCATCGGCGTTTTGCTGGCGGCATTTCAGATCGTGTGTACGCGGCAGAAGACTTCCTTTCCTCTCAAGGCCCGCTTTATGCAGACCCCATTCTTGCATTGCCAAAGAACACACAAGAGGAGAGGGAGGAGAAGGAGGAGGATTATGGCAGTTTTGGAGGCATTGAAGCAGAGGAAGACATACGTCAAACCTAAGAGATGGTTTTCCATCCCCGGAACCCTTGGGAGTAGTATGTGGCCGGGAGGAGTGACCACAGGGGCTCTGCTTCTCATGCCTCCACAAACTTGCGGTGCATGGGCTGCCTTATTCTTCAAAACCTGCTAAAGGACCTGAGAATTTGTGGCATTAAGGAGAAGGATCATTATTGGTTGGTAACCCTCCTTGACCACTGTTACAAGAGGAAAGTCTCAGAACTCATCCCATCCCAACAGAGGCAGCAGAGTATGAAATATCTTGAGTACACCTTAAAGAGGAGTTTATGTAACCCCTTTCCAGACTCCGGTAGGTTACAGTCTTATGGAAAAGCTAGTTGGTCAAAGGAGGAGCGGTGGAAAAGGGGGCTGCCTCAGTAATGCATTTCAACATTTTTTTTAGTCCTTGGCGCCCAAGGCTGTCAGCTTCCACATCCTATTGGCAGCGTCTGCATCATATAGTGGAAGATTAGGGGCGAAACAGACATGGAGAGCTTTGCAGTCGATGATCCACTGGATTACTGGGTCATGAGAATAGACCACTGGCCAGAACTTGCCCAGTATGGAATTGAGCTGCTGGCCTGCCCTCCATCCAGTATGCTTTTCGAATGGGCATTTAGTGCTGTTAGAGGTTTTGTGACAGATAAAAGATTGTGTTCACCCAGAGACTGAGTGGACCAGTTGACATTTATCAAAATGATTAATTGCTGGATTAGCAGCAGCTATCAGGCCCCCCTGATGCTGATGTCGCTGATTAGAAGTTTTTGGGATGTAGAATCTCTGCAAGACTGTCAAAGCTGCCTAGCTTTGTGGATGTTGATCTTATCTGGAAGAAATCTTTTGGTATAGGTTTCATGGGCACAATTATTACCCAAGGACCAATTTTTCTGCATCTGTTTGACAAGTGCATATAGTTTACATTTTTTTACAGCAAGGCCAATTCTTGCTTTCATTAACAGTACCTCTATAGGGTTATGGTGTGAAGGCACTATCAACAGCCAAAGCCCAATTTTTCCACACCTGTTACTTCTATCCAAAGTCTGCGAAACAGACATCAGAATTTATCCCAAAAAATCTCTAATCTTGTTCTGAGTGCACTAAAATGTGGCCTCTTCATACAGACTGGCTCCCCAAGCCATTACAAAACAAAGAAGGCTTGTAGAGAAAATGTCATTTTTTTTCTTAATAAATGTCATTTTTGCTGCAGCAGGTTCTATTCACGGTACCCCCCAGGCACTATATTTGAAGCAATTTTTCATTTTTATAGTTTCAATTTAAGCTTTACTAAATCACTGCTCATTTAACCCCTTGACCTCTGGAAGGTTTTACCCCCTTCACGACCAGAGCATTTTTTGCAGTTTGGCACTGAGCTATATTTTAACTGGTAATTGCTTGGTCATGCAACACTGTACCCAAACAAAATTTATGTCCTTTTTTCCCAATAATAGAGCCTTTTTTGGTGGTCTTTGATCACCACTGGGATTTTTATTTTTTTGCGATATAAACAAAAAAAGACTGAAAATTTTGAAAAAAATATATATCTTCTACTTTTTGTTATAAAAAAGATCCAATAAACTCAAATTTTGTCAAAAATTTAGGCCAAAATGTATTCAGCTACATGTCTTTGGTAAAAAAAAATGCGAAAAGTTCCCCTAAGTGGAATTTTAAGGCACTCAATGTAGTAAAGCAGTATGCAAGGGTATATAAAAAATTACATACATTTTATTGAGAGTACATTAAAAACAGTTGCAACAAAACATTGGTTAACCTATACAATACATATATATTGCTGTAAAAAGCATATAGCAAATTCTTCTTACACCCAACGCGTTTCGGTATGTGTATCCAGTCCTTCTTCAGGGGTGTGGAGAGTTAGAAGAAATTCATCTAAGATGAAATTAAATGTACAACAATCAGTTTAAGCAAACCTAAGGCATAGGGTTCATAAACAATCATTGATTTCAGACTTTCATGTTATATTACTTACATATAGTTGATTGATAGAATGGTTTGACAATATTCCGTTGATTCACATAAAAGCTTGCAATTGGAGTAGCATCAAATTTAGGACTGGTAAAAAGACTGTCATAGACTCAAAAAGATGGGTATTTGGATGGTCTATGTAGAGAGGAGTGGGATATGAATATCCAGGAGGGCGGGGGGGAATCCCTCATACACTCCACGGCATCGGTCTGGCCAGGGGAATATACTGAGGCAAAAAGGAATCCCTGGGAGTATGAGAAAAAATAAAAATAAGAATGGGGATATAAACTAAATGTATAATAAATCAAAATTTATGTCTTCCTAAGTAGTATAATGTGTATGATGTAAGAGAGATAAGAGTGGTGTATAAATACTGTGTGTTTGTTTTTTTAAAGATATCAAATGGTTCTCTGTATTTTTTATATGAAATGAAACACAGAAAATCTGTTTTGTATGAGGAAGTATTGCTATATATAGGCCACTATAATAGTCTCAATATACTTTATACAAAAATGGTATTAGCATGGATTAAATGTAAATATCAAATTAAGTAAAATAAAAGAAACTATATATATGGTAAAAAGACTCAATATCTGCTGTCAAGTGAAGCTAGGTAGGAACTTTACTTATTTGGAATATGTGTACAGAGCAGGGGGTATATTAAAGGAAACTCAGTATTTGATGTTAATAAGACTGAATAAAAGCATTACTTAGTGTTGGTATAGACATGCATTAAGGGCATAGGTTAAGTAGTAAATAAATAAATACATCATACCTGTATAACAGTAGAAGCCAAAGGACCAGCCGCACAGCCCAAATCTACCAAGATAATGCCTGGTTTGGGAGTGGTGTGGTCTGGGTATTTAAGGAGTATCTGATCCCAATCAGCTGGAGCAATGAGTGCTCACAGCTGGTGTCTGGGATGGTTGTCAGGGAAACCTGCAACGCTGCCCCCTGGACTGAGTGTACGCGGCGCGGCTCCGCACGTCGGAGCGGCGTCACGCACACCCAGTCCACCGACACAGAAGGCCATCCCAGCAGACTGCGCAAGTCCGCCGGAGTGGCAAGATGGAGGATGTGGGAGGAGGATGTAATACATCCATCAGCCTCCAAGGAAAGCCGCCCAGTAGGAGGAGCTGGGTGGCTTTCCATGCTGGGCAATTCCCCTGTTGGACCGCAGCCAGAGGAGGGTCAGGAGGGAGAGGAAAGGGGGATGGATACTGGGTGCAAACCGATATAAATACAAAATAATGTGGAAATATACTAGGTGTATACAGGGGGGGGGAAGGAAGGGGGAAAAAAAAAACGAAAAAAAACCTTTTGAGCTAAGTCCAATTGCATGCCCTGTACAAAGGAGAAATATATAACGTCCATCAGAACTTAAATGCTATATCTGAAATGTGTAAATGAATGACACAAAGTTTACATCATATCTATATTCAAACGTTACATGGTATAGCAGTATTATCAGAAAAAATTGTAGCATAAAATAATCGAACAATTTTACATTAATAGTATATTATCTTGGTTTATAGCAAATAGGAATATTTTATCATGGTAGTTAGAGAAGTAGTATTTTTTCTAGACAGTAGTATATAATGGGCAGATGGTATAATCAATTCATACTTTTCTAGAAAAAGAGGAGAAATGACGTTTCATTTAAGCAATCACTGTTATGATCATAAACCGGAGAGAAGGGGGGGCCCTATTGTTTGGGGTTACAGAGATGAGGCTCATCTTTATGGGAGGGGATTTTTCTTGCAAAAATGAGTGTAGCAGAAAAACTGGGGTGAATGGAGAGGTTTATCTCTCCATTCCCCCAGATGAGAACCCCTCAAGATATGGTTTGAAGGATATGGTTTTGTTCAAACCGGGGGGGCGAAGTAGCCTTTAGGGAATAAATCCACTTTACTTCCATCTTCAGATGGAAGTAAAGTGGATTTATTCCCTAAAGGCTACTTCGCCCCCCGGTTTGAACGTTTGTCACGACTAGTACTTACCGAGGCCAAGATACCGAGAGCGGCTCGCCCTTACGACCACGCGCATCCTGTCCCCCGGAGATGATACAGGGAGCAGGGGGCACGCAGAGGCATGGGCCACCAGCAGGTGAGTAATCCAGAGGTTAGAAGGACTGTATGCAAGGTGGGGATTTCCAGGTGCTGACTGGAGGTACTGATACTGAGTCAGAGGATCAGGTGTGGAATAAACAGGAAGTCCGTGAAACTAGCCAGGGGTAAAAAAAAACAGGTAATCAGATCAAGCAGAGTCCGTTTGGATAGCCAGGGGTCAAGCACAGGTAATCAGATCAAGCAGAGTCCGTTGGATAGCCAGGGGTCAAGCACAGGTAATCAGTTTAAGCAGAGTCCGTTTGGGTAGCCAGGGGTCAAGCACAGGTAATCAGTTTAAGCAGAATCCCTTTGGGTAGCCAGGGGTCAAGCACAGGTAATCAGTTTAAGCAGAGTACACAGCAAACAGGAACTAGGGAAAGCTGACGACAAACCAGCAACCCGACTGGGTGCTGGAGCCGTCTAAAGTAGCCCACACAGTGCACGCGTTGGCGTAACACGCTACCGTGCACCCGCACAAGCGACCTCGCGCACTCGGGGACCATTGTGCACCCGCATGCGCTGCACCATTGGGCCGCGCACGGGTGTGCGCTGAAGCGCCAGTCCACCGTGCATGCACCCCAGAGCACGGTGAGCGGGGGCAGAAGACGTCCTCTGACAGTGCCTCCACCCTAGGGGCAGACACTGGACGCCCAAGCTGGGTGCTCTCGGTGAAAGGCCTGAATTAAGCGTGGTGCATGCAGATTCCTGGCGGGCTCCCAAAAACTGTCCTCAGGAGGGTATCCTTTCCAATGGATCAGGTATTGGAGCTGCCTGCCTCTGCTTCTGCAGTTCAAAATGGACTCCACTTCAAACTCATTTTCCCCGTCCACGATAATTGGCGGGGGAGGAAGTTCCCCTCTTTCGGGAAAAGGGCTGGACACAACAGGTTTCAACAAGGATGCATGAAAAACAGGATGAATTCTGTAAGAGTTCGGTAATGCCAGTTCAAACGCCACGGGGTTAATCATCCTTTTAATCTGAAAAGGCTCGATGAATCTAGGTCCAAGTTTCCGTGATGGCAGAGGTAATTTAAGGTTTGTAGTTGACAACCAGACCTCCTCACCCACATTGAAAATTGGATTCTCCCTCCTCCCTCGATCATACTGTTTTTTATAATCATCTTGAACGTTTTGAGGGCCAAGGGCCGTATTTCCCGTGGTACAAAAATTTTCCCCCGAACCCAAAATAGATCATCAAATTTCTCCAAAGTATGTACCTCTGGTTCGGAACAATGAACGGATGAAGACTTGATGGAAGTTTTTAAGTCTGTTTGGGTAAGACCGAGGAAATTTTCTGAAGAGAGGATGGTGCCGGGTTCAGTCGTTTGAGGATCTGCAGAGAACATCTGGGAAAGTGCATCTGCCTTTCCATTCTTTGAACCAGGTCTGTAGGATATGTGAAAGTTAAATTGGGAAAAGAAGAGGGCCCAACGTGCTTGTCTAGGTTTCAGGCGTTTCGCTGTCTGGAGGTATTCTAAATTTTTGTGATCTGTAAAGATCATAACTGGGTGAAGTGCGCCTTCCAGTAAATACCTCCACTCCTCTAGAGCAAATTTAATGGCCAGCAGCTCCCTGTCACCCACGTCGTAGTTGAGTTCTGGCAGGCTGAGCTTCCGAGATGCGAAGGCTACAGGGTGTAAGAAGGCTTTAGGCCCATGTCTTTGAGAAAGGATAGCCTCTGTTGCGATTTCTGATGCGTCTACCTCAAATACAAATGGTCGAGTTGGATCAGGATGGAGGAGAATCGGTGAAGAACTGAATAAGGTCTTCAATTTGATAAAGGCTTCTTGTGCCGCTTGAGACCACTGAAAGGAACTGTGCTGACGCGTCAACTGGGTAATAGGTGCCACAATAGAAGAGAATCCGACAATAAATTTCCTGTAAAAGTTGGCAAACCCTATAAAACGTTGCACCCCTTTTTTATCAGATGGAGGCGGCCATTCTTGGATTGCTTGAATTTTTTGTGGGTCCATTGCGACCCCGTTGGTTGAAATGATGAATCCCAAAAATTGTACAACCGACTTCTCGAATTCACACTTTTCGGCTTTCAGGTAAAACTTATGTTGTCTAAGTATGGTAAGGCCCTATTTTACATGCCCTCGGTGCAGTTCAATAGTGGAGGAAAAGATAAGAATATCATCCAGGTAGACAACGTGGAAGTCGTCAAGGTATTTTCGGAATATATCATTCACCAGATGTTGAAAGGTGGCCGGGGCGTTGCAGAGCCCCAACGACATCACCAGATATTCAAAATGTCCAAATCTGGACCTGAAAGCTGTCTTCCACTCATCCCTAGCCTGGATCCTGATGAGATTATAGGCACCTCGGAGGTCTAGCTTGGAGAAAATTCGGGCTGATCGGAACCGTTGGAATAACTCAGGAATGAGCGGCAGCGGGTACCTGTTTTTGATGGTTATATTATTGAGCTGTCTGTAGTCCACGCATGGCCTTAGGGACCCATCTTTCTTTCCTACAGCTCCGGCAGGTGAGGAAGAGGGACAAATGAAGCCCTTCTCAAGGTTTTCGTCAATATATTGTTTGAGGGCTTTTAGCTCAGTTTCTGATAATGGGAATATACGGCCAAATGGAACCTCTGAACCAGGCAAGAGATCAATCGGGCAGTCATATGGCCGATGCGGTGGTAAACAGTCGGCCATTTGTTTGTTAAACACATCCTGAAACTCGAGGTATATGGGAGGAACATGTTGGAGGTTGTCAGGTGTGGTTGTGATTGCTGCGCAGACCTTCGGAGCAGTGGGGAGGCAGTGTTGGGAACAATACTGAGATGAGAAAGATACTGACTTGGTACTCCACTCTATCTGTGGGTCATGTGCCTGAAGCCAGGGCAGGCCAAGTATAATGGGGAAGATTGGAGAATGGATGAGGTCCAGCTGTAGAAATTCTTGATGGCCAGAGTCCGTGGTAACGAGAATGGGTTGAGTCTTCTGGGTGATGGAGCCTGAGCGAGGAAGTGACCCGTCTGCTAGGTGTATTTGTAAACCTTGTGCCTTGGTTTGAAGGGGAATATGCAGACTGTGGGCCAGAGTAGCGTCTAGGAAGCAGCTGCAAGCTCCTGAATCAATTATGGCTGGTAAGCGAGTTTCCCCTTCCGTTAGCTGTAGGGAGACAAATAACATCACATAAGTTTTAGGAACAGTGCTGACTTGACAGTTCATCAAATTTGGCCGATAGGACTTACTGGGTCTTACTGGGCAGCTGCGCAGGAAGTGTCCGGCACCTCCGCAGTATAAGCACAAGTTAGATTGCCGTCTGCGTTGCCTTTCTTCAGAGGTTAGCGGAGCACGGACCAAGCCGAGCTGCATAGGCTCCACTTCGGGTGTTGGTGTTGCAGCTGCAGTTGGAGGTGACACCTGAGTTGGAATGGGTCTGGACGATGTCCAGGCTGGGCGTGGCCCCTGAAAACGCTCTGAGCGTCGCTCACGCAAGCGCCTGTTTAGTTTGGTGGCTGCTTGAATTAGCTCTTCCAAGGAGGATGGAGTTTCCATCCTGGCCAATTCGTCCTTAAGAAGTTCAGACAGACCCTGATGGTACTGGTATCTTAGGGCAGGCTCATTCCAATTTGTATCGGCTACCCATTTACAGAATTCCACCGTATAATTCTTGATTGGTCTTCTTCCTTGTGACAGACTGTGTAAAGTCGCTTCAGCTGTGGCCGTGCGCTGCGGGTCATCATAGAGTTGGGACATACTCTCAAAAAAGGTATGTATGGTATTCAGCACCGAACTTCTTTGTTCCATCAAGCTGTGAGCCCAGGCTTGAGGTTCGTCAGTCAACAACGAGATCACAAAACCCACCTTAACAATCTCTGAATAGAAAGTTCTGGGCTGGAGGGCAAAATAGAGGGAACAGGCGTTTTTAAAAGCCCTATACTTCTTGCGGTCCCCTGAAAAATGCTCCAGTGTAGGAACCCTGGGCTCCGGGAGTGCCATTACTACAGTGGGATTAGTGGTGGCCTGGGAAGAGGGACCCCCACTGCTGTGTGCAGGAGCTGTGGCTGTAGATGGGAGTGACCCTGTGAGTTGTTGTAGGCGGCTGTCCATCTGAGTATATCCTTCCTGCAATTTTTGGACGGAATCAGCAAGAGCGGAAACCTGCTGGCAAAAGATCTCCAGAGGGGAGCGCGCTCTGTCGGCCTCGGACATCTGTCTGGTTTGTACTGTCATGACTAGTACTTACCGAGGCCAAGATGCAGAGAGTGGCTCGCCCTTATGACCACGCACACCCTGTCCCCCGGAGATGATACAGGGAGCAGGGGGCACGCAGAGGCACGGGCCACCAGCAGGTGAGTACTCCAGAGGTTAGAAGGACTGTATGCAAGGTGGGGATTTCCAGGAGCTGACTGGAGGTACTAATACTGAGTCGGAGCCCAGCGAGCGGAGGCAGAAGACATCCTCTGACAACATTTGAACCAGGGGGGGCGAAGTAGCCCTTAGGGAATAAATCCACTTTACTTCCATATTCAGATGGAAGTAAAGTGGATTTATTCCCTAAAGGCTACTTCGCCCCCCAGTTTGAACGAAACCATATCCTTCAAACCATATCTTGAGGGGTTCTTATTTGGGGGAATGGAGAGATAAACCTCTCCATTCACCCCAGTTTTTCCGCTACACTCATTTTTGCAAGAGAAATCCCCTCCCATAAAGATGAGCCTCATCTCTGTAACCCCAAACAATAGGGCCCCCCCTTTTCTCCGGTTTATGATCATAACAGTGATTGCTTAAATGAAATGTCATTTCTCCTCTTTTTCTAGAAAAGTATGAATTGATTATACCATCTGCCCATTATATACTACTGTCTAAAAAAAATACTACTTCTCTAACTACCATTATAAAATATTCCTATTTGCTATAAACCAAGATAATATACTATTAATGTAAAATTGTTCGATTATTTTATGTTAAAATTTTTTCTGATAACACTGCTATACCATGTAACGTTTGAATATAGATATGATGTAAACTTTGTGTCATTCATTTACACATTTCAGATATAGCATTTAAGTTCTGATGGACGTTATAGATTTCTCCTTTGCACAGGGCATGCAATTGGACTTCGCGCAAAAGGTTTTTTCGTTTTTTTCCCCCCTCCCCCCCCCCCTGTATACACCTAGTATATTTCCACATTACTTTGTATTGAAATCGGTTTGCACCCAGTATCCATCCCCCTTTCCTCTCCCTCCTGACCCTCCTCTGGCTGCGGTCGACCAGGGGACCCCCAAAACGCGTCCATTGATCTCCCGTGATGGCAGATAGCACATGTTGACACACTGTGTGCATCTTCAAAATTTGGCTTTTCGCGAATATGTCAAAAAATGTTAGAAATTTGTAGATCACAAAAACCACAAAAAAGGGAAGGGATTTGGAGGGGTTTTAAACTCTCCCTAAAACATCATTGATGTTCTTCATTTTTTTTTGAACATCATTGATGTTTTTCTGGATGTTTTCCAAGTCTCTATTACACCCCATGATCTCCCCGATCAGGATCTGTGCACTTTCAGAGGTGAAATGATCTGGATCCACAACATTACGATCACCTAAAAAGATGGAAACAAAAACACACCATGTATTATAAATATGACGGCATCCATCTCTTACCTGAGCCAGTGGTCGCAGACACTCATCTGTTGTGGGGACTATTTCCACCACGTATCCTTCCTCCTCCTCCTCCTGTTGGCTTTGTGGGATTTCCCCTTCTTCCAGAGGTGAGGGGTCTGTTGTCTCCTCGGATGAGGGGTGTCCTCCAAGTCTTTTCTCCCCTATGTTAAAAAAATAGGTATACTTAGCACACAGATATTTCATGGCAGAAATAGAAATATGAAACATTGCTTGGAAGTTGGGTACAATTGTCTGTTATGGCAGAGTTCCAAGATGAAGAAATATTTTGTCCTTTGTTAAGCTTGAATACTTACCTGTTTGGTACAAGCTTCACAGATGGAGACACCCCTATAGTATACACTGGTGCACCTGTGTGGGCCCCCTAATAATAAGGGTGTTCTTGTGTCCCACACTAGTGCTCCAGCGTCCAGATGTGAAAACTGCTGCTGAGTGTCCTCTCCTTACACAGAATCTAGTTTCCATTTCATTCTAGTTACAAACCCATCTACACAACCAATATTTATTAAGAGAAGTAGGCCATAAAAAATGTATTCAAATGCATATGGCCAAAACAATGGTGTTTTCCAGGCCGAACGAACAATGTTTCATACGAACGAATAATGTGCCCATGAACATGAAAGTTGCCATTTTAAACTTTACAACAGTTAAGAAAAGCACATGGAGTAGCACGAACGTAATAAACATAAAGAATAGGAACACAGCACAACTACTTACTTTTTTGCAGCACTCTCCTGATCCTTCTGTACTGCTCATGTTCCCTTAATTTTAGGCCTGACCACCGCTTCCTGAGCTGATCCTTGGATTGTCGTGCCCCGAAATTCCAGTGCAGACTCTTGATCACTTTCACCATGATCTTGGCCTTTCTGACATTGGGATTGGGGTAAGGTCCATACTTCCCGTCATAGTTGGCCTTCTTCAGGATGTCGACCATCTCCAACATCTCCCCAAAGGACATATTTAAGGCCTTAAATCATCTCTTCCAGGATTGCGACGTTTCTGGCTCCAGGCTTTCCTCCTCCTCGTTGGTGTAATTATCAGACACCTGCTCTGTCTCCACCATGTGCTCTTCCCCCACTGCAACGAACAAGAAGGGGCGGGGAATAGACTAGCAAGAATGTCAGGGGCAGGCGGAGTTTCACGCATGTGCAGTGTCTATAAAGCGTAACACGCATGCCTAGTATGTATGATCTGTGAGCGGAGGAAGGAGTGACGGAGGCGCCGATCGTGATAGCGAAGGTAAGATTTAACATTGGGCCTATACTGCTTCTAGATTGAGGCCTGTATTTCCACAAGTTTAGAAGACTTTAGGCTGACATTAGGGTTTGTCTTGTGTTGTGTCTTGCAGTTAAAATGGATATCTTGAAGGATCATGACTTTATGCCAATCTTCATAGATATGTTCAGGGAGCTGCCTTGTCTATGGCAGATAAACCACCCTGAATATAAGAACCAAACAAAGTGGAAGGCAGCGCTGGATAAATTGCTGGAATTTGTGAAGCCGGTGATCCCCACGGCAGACATCACCTATTTGAAGATCCTAATTGGTGGCATGAGGAGCACTTATCTAAGGGAGCACAAGAAGGTCCAGGATTCCCAGAGATCAGGAGCTGCAGATGACATTTATGTCCCCAGGCTGTGGTACTACGACAGGCTGCATATTTTTCATCATAGAAGGAATATATGGTTTTGGGTATTAGCAATATTTTAAAATGCTTAGTAGCAGGATAAAAGGTAAATCTTTTTTTGCAGGGGTAAAGAATTGAAGATGAATTTGTAGGGGTGGTCTGACAGGTGGAAAAGCAATGTCCAGATGGTTCAAGATGCATCTATTGTACTCAAGGAAATAAGAGGTAAGCCTAGTCTCAGGTGTAGTGCTACCAAAAAACATGTAGATCTCAGTTATATTAGAAAAGTTCAGTTGGGGTCTAGAGATTGTTAGGTTTTGATGGCCACCAGAACTTAAATTGGTCAAGTATAGTGGCCTTAAAATAATTGTGAACTATTTTTGAAAGATAAAAATCAATACTTCTGAATCTTTCAAACATTTCAAGCATCTTTCATTGTTGAAACTCTCTGGGACAGGAGATTTATAGAGAAGAAGCCTTCAAATTACTGTACAGATTTCCTTTATGCAGAAGAGCATAGACAGATGATCCAGTTGTTCAGTAGTCATTATTCTGTAATCTTACTCTTGGACCTTTCCACTGCCTTTGATACAGTTGACCACCTCCGCCTCCTCAAAAAACTCAACTTGCTTGGTCTCCATGGCTGCACTCTCCGTTGATTCGAATCTTACCTATCTCATCGCACCTTCAGTGTCACTTACAACTCCACTTCCTCTTCTCCAACTCCTCTTACCGTTGGGGTCCCCCAAGGTTCTGTCCTTGGACCTCTACTATTCTCGATCTACACATCCTCCCTGGGTCAGCTGATAGTCTCCCATGGCTTTTACTACCATTTATATGCTGATGACACCCAAATCTACCTCATCAATCTCCTCACGCATCACTGATTTACTAACAGACATATCAGCCTGGATGTCAAACCACTTCCTCAAACTGAATCATTCTAAAACTGAGCTCTTAATATTTCCTCCCCCACGTGCCCCCTCCCCTGACTTCTCTGTCAACATCAACGGCACATCTATCAGTCTGTCCCTATATGCCAGGGTGCTCATCCACCTTACCAACCATTCAGTGTTCTCCACCCCTCTCTGCCAATCCCTCCACTGGCTTCCACTCACCCAACAAATAAAATTCAAAGTACTAACAATAATTTACAAAGCCATCCATAACTGTATCCCCAGCTACATCACTAATCTAGTCCCAAAATACCAACCAAACCGCTCTCTTCGGTCATCCCAAGACCTCCTGTTCGCTAGCTCCCTTGTCACCTCCTCCCATGCTTGCCTCAAGGATTTCTCCAGAGCTTCTCCCATCCTTTGGAACTCCCTACCCAAATCTGTCCGAATGTCCCCTAATCTATCCCTGAAAACCCTTCTCTTCAAAGAAGCTTATCTTGCTTCTAACTAACACTGTTTTACTTCCTCCATCAGCTCATCCCCCCACAGCTATTACCTTTTGTATCAATTGACCCTTCCTTTTTAGATTGTAAGCTCCAACAAGCAGGGCCCTTTGATTCCTCTTGTACGAAATTGTAATGTAACTGTAATGTCTGCCCTCATGTTGTAAAGCGCTGCACAAACTGTTGGCGCTATATAAAATCTGTATAATAATAATAATAATAGTAAATGTAGAGAGATTTAATTTACCCTAGGTTCACACCTATGCATTTTTTAGTGCATTTTGCAGTTTTCAGAAATGCACTACAGTCTATTTAACATGGTTTCCTATGGTACAAGTTCACACCTATGCGTTTTGCAGCTGGTGCGTTTTTGGAAAGGGTTAGGGACTTTTTTTCCACGTTTTGCATGTAATAGACTTCAATGGAATTGCACCAGAAGCACAAGTGTTGTGTTTGTGATGCTTTTTTTTATGTGTTTTACGTTTTTTATTTTAACACTGTATAGAGCTGGTTGCTAAGTAGGGGCTGGGAAGCTGGCCTTGACAATCGATTAATCATCAACTGTCAGTCGGCATGTAAAAAAAACAATGTGAAAAAAAAAATGCCGTAAAAAAAAAATTGTGAAAAGGAAAAAAAGCACGGAGTCCCACTCCCAGGTCCATACCAGGCACTTTGGGTCTAGTATGGATTTGGAGGGGACCCCCCTATGCCAAAACTTGGAAAAAAAATGTCATGGGGCCCCCAAAATTCCATACCAAACCCTTATCCAAGCATGCAGCCTGGCAGGTCAGGAAAGGCAACCGAGCACCCCCCCTGAACCATACCAGGCCACATGCCCTCAACGTGGGGGGATCGATGCTTTGGGGGGCCCCCAGATCCCGCCCCACATCTTACCTCTACCCATTCACCCCAAAAAGCAGTAAAATGTAAAAAAAAAACAGAACCAGTTTTTGACAAGTCCTTTATTAAAAAAATAGCTCTGAGCCATCTTCTCCCGCAACCGTCTCTCCCAGTGCTGTCTTCTCCCTGAGCCATCTTCTCCCGCTGCTGTCTCTTCCCGGTGCTGTCTTCTCCCTGAGCTGTCTTCTTGTGCTATTTTCTCCCGTTGCTGTCTTCATCCTTGCACTGGTAACCAGCTATAAAAAAAAAAAAAGCTGCTTCTCTTCTGTGGCTGTTTTCCTCCGTTGTGTTGTCGCCCGCTGTCTGGCACCTCTTATATATGACATCACCCAGAGAGCCCACCCCTTGTGAAGACAAAACTGGGAAGAGAAAGCAGCGGGAGAAGAAAGCACAGAGAGAGATGCGGCGGGAGAAGACGGCATCGGGAGAGATGGCGGCGGGAGAAAACGGCTATTTTTTGATAAAGGGCTTGTCAAAAACTAGTTCTTGTTTTTTTACATTTCACTGCATTTTGGGGTGAATGGGTAGGGGTACCCATTCACATAGGGGGTGGGATCTGGGGGCCCTCTTCATAAAGGGGGGCTTCTAGATTCCGATAAGCCCACCGCTCACGGACCCCGACAACCAACGGCCAGGGTTATCAGAAGAGGCCCTTGTCCCCATCAACATGGGGGCAAGGTGCTTTGGGGTGCACCCATCCCCCATGTTGAGGGCATGCAGCCTGGTATGGTTCAGGAGGGGGGGCGCTCACTTGTCCCCTCCCTTTCCTGACCTGCAGGGCGGCATGCTCGGATAAGGGTCTGGTATGGATTTTGGGGGGAACTCCACGCCATTTTTAGAAAAAAAAAAAAATTGGCATGGGGGGTCCCCCCTGAATCCATACTAGACCTGAAGGGCCTGGTATGGAGCTGGAGGAGGACCCCACATATTTTTCTTCGAAAAAAAAAAATTTACGCCAATTTTTTTGTTTACATTCAGCTGTCTGTGGGGAACCCCGCTGACAGCTGAAAACTCATTGGTTGTTAAGGATGTGGCAGCCGGCTTCCCAGCCCCCTCCTTAGCAACTAGCTATATACAGTGTGTTTAAAGAGAAATAAAAATGTAAAACGCAAAATGCATGAAAACTGCATGCAAAAACGCATAAAAGAAAACGAGGGTTTAAAAACACAAAATGCACTGCAAAACATGCCTGAAAAACATATCAAGTGCAGCCGCATAGATGTGAACCTAGACTTAGCAAGGAAATTATAAATGCCCAGAGTACTGGGTAGGGATGAGCTATCTGTTCGAGTCGAACATGAGTTCGACTCGAACATTGACTGTTCGCCCTTTTGCTAAACAGCGAACAATTTGGAGTGTTCGCGGCAAATTCGAAAATCTGCGGAACACCCTTTAAAATTCTATGGGAGAAATCTAAAGTGCTAATTTTAAAGGTTAATATGCAAGTTATTGTCATAAAAAGTGTTTGGGGAACTGGGTCCTGCCGCAGGGGACATGTATCAATGCAAAAAAAAGGTTTAAAAACGGCCGTTTTTTCGGGAGCAGTGATTTTAATAATGCTTAAAGTGAAACAATAAAAGTGAAATATTCCTTTAAATTTCATACCTGGGGGGTGTCTATAGTATGCCTGTAAAGTAGCGCATGTTTCCCGTGTATATAACAGTCCGAGAGCAAAATGACATTTCTAAAGGAGAAAAAAGTCATTTAAAAGTGCTAGCGCTAGTGCCGGCTATTAATGAACGAATTACACATAAAAGTCATTAAAAGTCATTGAAAAATAAAAAAAATAAAAGTGCGTGGGGGTCCCCCAAAATTCCAGTACCAGGCGCTTCAGGTCTGGTATGGATATTAAGGGGAACTCCCAGCCAAAATGTAAAAAAAATGGCGTGGGGTTTCCCCCAAAAATCCATACCAGACCTGAAGGGTCTGGTATGGATTTTAAGGGGAACTCTGCGCAAAAATTAAAAAAAAAAAGGCATGGGGTCCCCCCAAAAATCCACACAAGACCCTTATCCGAGCACGCAACCTGGCAGGCCGCAGGAAAAGAGGGGGGGACAAGATATCAAATGAAGTTTATCAAGTTTTTAATAGCTATCATGACCGCATTTCATTTTTTTTGCAAAGGAAAAGTAGCAAGTTGGAAAATATTAATGGAGTTGTAAATCCTTGTGTTTTTTCACCTTAATGCATCTTATGCATTAAGGTGAAAAGCTTCTGACACTGACCAGCCTCCCCCCCATTTTACTCATCTGAGCCCATTCCTTCCCTCTGCGGAGACGTGATCTTCCTCTCTGCCCAGGGTTCTTGCCTCTTGATTGGATAGATTCATAGCAGTGCAGCCATTGGCTACCAATCAATCCAGGGGGTGGCCCGCGTCTGGCATTCTGTGTCTATAGATGCAAATGCTGGACTCGAGGGTTACAAGGTAACACCCCGGGAGAGCGCTTCTCTCAGGGGGTTTACCGATGTGAGGAGAAGCTGAGAAAGCCGCCGGGGGACCCCATGATCGGGGCCACACTGCAAAACGAACTGCACAGTGGAGGTAAGTATGATGTTTGTTATTTAAAAGGTGCATTTCTGCACACAAAGTAAATCAAATTTTTGGGAGGTTGTTTCCTTCTAAACCATTGATCTTCTAAAGTCCTTTAACATTCAATAATTTAATATTTAATATGTAATGTCATAAGGATCATCGAGTAGCTCTAGCCATAGAGGAATAAAAGCATACAATCAACATTATGCAATGTAGCAGCATAGCAGATTATGTAATAAGAGTTAACATAATAAGCAGTTAATTTAATAAACATACCTCCATGCATCCAGAGAATACAAGCCAAGAGTTACATAGCTATAATACTGTGAGAGACTGGAAGTTAAATGAAGGATAAAACTGCTGACATCCAAGCTAAAATGATAAACACAAACTAGTAAACACAAACTAGTAAACCACCAAAAAGAGTACAGGATGCACAATAACATTCAGCGCAACATAAACTGTACAGTACACTAATATCTGATAAGATAAGCAGAGTGAATAGGTTCAAAAGACCTAAATTCTACTAAAAAAGTGAACATGGTACAGCAAAAAATAAAGCACAGGTGTCTAGATTTTGAGACTACTGTCCAGTCAGGGGAGACATGGGATGCTGCTTTTGGACATGGAGGTTGTTGGCAAAGTCTTTTTGAGAAGGGTTATTAATGAGCCCCTACTTATGGAAAAGTTTGATCCCATCTTCCAGGATAATAAAGTCAAAGTCTGCCCCTGGTATGCAATAATCAATTGGTGAGGAAACCCCATCTGTAGAAGATTTTATTATTGTAGATTATTAGATCATTAGATTATTGTGAGGTGAGAGAATTGTCTCCTTCTTTGAGTCATGCTGGCTGAAATATCTGAAAATAAGGAGATATGTTCATAAGGTTTTGGGAGTTTGCTTCCCTTGCGAGTTGCTGTCATTACTCCATCCTTTATGTGAAATAAATTAACACAGGCCTCCCCATCCCCTGGAATGGTGCCAGTAGGGTGTTAATAAGCCATTGTGATAACAATCAGGTAAAAATAAATACATAAAAGAATGTATTTTTATATTTTACATTTAAAACATTTATACTATATTAACCACTTCAATACTGGGCACTTTCGCCCCTCCCCTTCCCAGGCCAATTTTCAGCTTTCAGTGCTCTTGCACTTTGAATAAGAATTGCGCAGTCATGCAACACTGTACCCAAATTACATTTTTATCATTTTGTTCACACAAATAGAACTTTCTTTTGGTGGTATTTATTCACAAATCAATGTTTTATTTTTTTTTTGCGATATAAGCGAATAAAAGAGCGGAAATTTTGAAAAAAAAAATATTTTCTACTCTCTGTTTTTAAAAAGATCCAATAAAATCTAATTGTGTCATACATTTAAGCCAAAATGTATTCTGCTACATGTCTTTGGTAAAAAAAAATCTTGTTAATTGTATAATAATTGGTTTGTGTGATCACGAACAGATGTACGCAGATGATCATGTACAGATGTGCGCAGCGGATCATGGACATATGAATGCAGATGATCACAGACATATGTGTGCAGATGATCATTAGGACATATGATTTTAGTGTTACATATGTGGGGACAGGTGTTTTTACTGTGTGGGGACGTGTGTGGGGACAGTGTTTTGGGGACACTATTTTGGGGACATTGTGTGTTTACATTGTGTGTTTACATGTTTGGGGACACTGTGCCAGTGATCAGTGTGTAAAAAGCTGTAAAAAACAGCTCATACTCACTGATCACAGGCTGGTTGCAGTGATCTGCTCTCCTCTCCTCACTGACAACTTCCGTGTGAGGAGAGGAGAGCCGATCACCTAGCAACCAGCTCTCTATTTACGTCATATGATGGCTCTGATTGGGCACAGCCTTCATGTGATCAGGAGGGCCAATCCAGAGCCCTCCTGCCAATCGGAGATGCGCCGTGTCCGGGTTACACGAGCGCATCGGGCTTGCGCCGCTGCACAGGCACGCGCGTGCGTGATCCCCCTCCTTCTGAGGGATGTTCCTGAATGTCCATTTAGAAGGAGAAAGCTCCCACCCAGCCATATATGTGCAGTGGCTGGGTGGGAGGTGGTTAAAATCAGTGGTAGCCCATCCATTAGGGGTGCCCAGGCTCTGCCCCCTCTCTCCATGCCACTCCCTTTATAACTAATGAATAGATTCATGCATAGCATGAATCTATCCACAGCCGCTGCTGCCACCACCTATTTTGGTGTCCGTCCCCTTTCAGGATGCATGCTGGGTGCCTGAATTACGGCGGTGGTGGTGTTAATACTTCTATGATTGGCTAGCCAGGGAGACCAGTGTTTGAGAAATTTGTCACTTTGTAAATGAGCTTTGGCAAAGAGAAATTCCATGTGGCAATTGTCATTAATGGTAGAAATGAGGGAGGAGAAAGATGGAGGATGTGGCTCCTTCCATGCATGCGCTAGGGTTATATGTGCTGCTATCAGAATATGTGTTATAGTGGGAAGGATTGCCACAGGCCAGAGGGAGAGATCTACTGTAGATCCAAGACAGCCATTTGCAGAGTCAGTTTTTGTGGAGTGTGGGTGATGTCAGCAATTAAGGTGGAAACGTTCTTCCAGAAGGAAGCTATGATGGGACAACCCCACCAAATATGAAAAATGTCGCCAGTAGTATCACAATTCCTACAACCGTTCGATGATTGGGATGGAAAAATACAGGCAAGTTTATCAGGCGTATAGTACCATTTATTAAAGATTTTCATGAGGATTTCCTAATGGGATACATTTTTGGAGAAGGTAGCAGGGAGTTTGAGGGTGCAGTACCAAACCTCGGAAGGAAGGGAGATCTGTAATTTTGATTCCCAGAAGACCACACTGGGAGGTTTACAAGTGGATGATGACCGAGATTGTACAAGTAGATATATGAAATTCCTTTAGTCTTAGTGGATGGCTGAGTGCAGAATGAGAGTAAGTCTTTGGAAATTGTTTCCTCGGTGGTGGTTAGCGTAGTTAGAACATGTCGAACCCCGAAGAAGATGTAGAAGTCTTTGCTGGGTAGGTTGTAAGAGGTTAAGAGTTGCTGAAAACTTTGGAGTTGTTGTTGCTGAAACAGGTCCCCAATTGTTGTGAGTCCTGCTGTGGTCTAATGTTGGATCGGCAGGTCAGGAGAAATGAGTTGCAGGGAAAGAAGTGGGAGTGATAATAAGGCATTTATGTGGACCCCTTTGGATGTTTGTTTTATGCCTTTCCATGTAGTTGCTGTGGCGGTGACAGAGGATAGAAAGAAGCGAGGAGTATGAAAGTTCATCCACAGCGCTGCCAGAAGTGGATAGAGGGCTTGTGAGGTTATTGTGGATTCAATCTGGAGCCAGGAGGGTGTAGGGTGAGATGTCCACCAATGTTTGGCTTGATTGAGGGTCACTGCCTAATAGTATCTTTTGATATTGGGAGCTCCCAGGCCAGCATAGGCTGTGGGGGTGCTCAGTTGAGAGGATAGCCTAGGTTTGTGAGCTGCCCATATGAAGGTGTTGATAATGTTTTGGATTTTGGTATTGTCAGTGTCCTAAAAAAGTAAAGAACATGGGGAATAAGGAACATCTTAGCCAGAGCAATTCCTTCACCCCAAGATGCTCTGATGCTCAACATAGATGAACTGATAGTTTGGAGTTCTGGAATAGAGTGGTAAGATTTGTGCAAAGGAGCATAGAGGAGGGGGATGTGAGTTGAATGCCCAGATATGTCAAGGTTGAGTTGGTAGCCCAGGAGAAAGGGGAAATTTTAGAGATATCAGTTTTGAGTGAGGTTGGCAGTGAGATCCCGATTATGGATGATTGAGTGATTCAATTTATATAAAGAGATCTTGCTAAAGTCGTCAAGTACTTGGCAGAGTGGGGGAAGGGAGCGCAATGGGTCTGTGAGTGAGATGATAATGTTGTCTGCATATAATCCAATTTTATGAGGGGTATTCTCTACTGAAATTCTGGAGGTGAGATCATTGGATCGAATTGCCTGGGCCAGAGGTTCAATCACCAAGGCAAATATCAGTGGTGAGAGTGGGCACTTCTGACGAGTGCTGTTAGTGATTGGGAATGCATCAGAGAGGATGCCTGTGGTCCATACTTTTGCGCTGGGGGTAGAGTAGAGACCCAATATAGCTTGCAAGAATTTACCTTCAATACCAGATTTTTTCAGTACTGCCTCCAGGTACTTCCAGTGTACCCTATCAAATGTCTTCTCTGTGTCAAGGGAGATCAGCAGAGAAGGCTTTCGATGATGTTCGACCCAGTGTATAAGATCCACATAATGTCTGGTTCCGTCTGAGGCCTGGTGAAGTGGAATGAAGCCTACTTGGTCTAAATGGATAAGTTGGGGCATATGTTGGGCAAGGCAAGTTGCTAGTAATTTGGCGTACAGTTTGAGGATGGTATTAAGGAGGGAGATGGGACGGTAGTTGGCTGGGTCGGGGGGGTATTTGCCGGGCTTGGGGATGGTGGTGGCAATGGCTTCAAGTGATTCAGATGGGATTACTCCTGTGGCTAAGAACCTATTGAGAGAGTTACAAAGATGGGGTACAAGTTGCTTGTGATATGTTTTATAATATTCATTACTAAAGACATCAGGCCCTGGGGCCTTGTGTGGGGGTAGGGTTTTTATGGCGTCCTGGAGTTCTTGATGTGAGAAGGGTTGAGCTAGGGCTTTTAGATATTGCAATGTTAGTCGTGGGAGATGTAGAGGGGATAAAAAAGTCTTGAATCTGTGAGTGATTTGGTTTAGGCTCAGTGGGTGAGAGACGTAAGTTGTATAGTTTGGAATAATAGGAGCCAAAGCAGTTAGCTACATCTTAGGGGTTGGTGAGTCGTTGGCCCCGGTCATCTAAAAGAAAGGGAATTTTGGATTTTGCTGCCCTGGTCTTATATTGCTGGGCTAAGATTTTCCCTGCTTTGTTTCCTTGGGAATACCATGTGAGTCAATTTTTTCAGGTAAAAGTCAAAACCTTTAAGTAGGTAAGAACTGAGTTCAGTCCGGAGTTTGCGGAGCTCAGTAAGAAGGGTTTCTGAGGGAGTTTGTGCAGTGTTTATAGGGATCTTATGTTTTCTAAGAATGTATTAATGGTGGCGTTGCGCTTCTTTTTCTTCCAGGCCCCCAACTCCAACAGTATTCCTTGGATGACACACTTATGAGCATTCCAAAGGGTGGCATTGTTATCAATAGAGTCAGAGTTGAGAGTAAAGAAATCACCAATCGCGTCTCCGACCTGTTCCCTGATCTCATCTCTAGTGTCGAGTAGAGAAGAGTTCAGTTGCCACATTTTGAGGAATGTGTTGGAGGAGGGCGGAAATAGGGTAATGGATACGGGAACATGGTCAGACCACGAGATCACTCCAATGGAGGTTGCTGAGATGTGTTGTAACAACACCATGGAGGTCAGAAACAGATCAATCCTCGAGTAGGTCTTTTGAGAGTAAGAGTAAAAGGAATAGTCCCTCTCCATGCCGTGTTGACATCTCCATGGGTCAAAATAATCCTCCAAAAGTAAAAGAAATGAGAGGGCTGTAGACCTTTTCCTCTTTGAGTTGGAAGGGTCTAGAGTAGGGTCAACTAAGTCATTGAAGTCTGGACATAATACAATTTGGTGTTTGGGGTAATGTTGGATCCTTTGTAAGATCGTTTTGTAGAAGGACTTTTGACAAGTGTTTGGGGCACAAAGGTTGACAATTATCAGTGGCATGTTTTTAAAGGAAGCAGACAGTATTATGAACCTGCCAGAGGGGTCTTGTTCAACACCGCAATCATAACCCCTCTCACTTTTTTCATAAGCCCGAGAGTTCTAAATGTGGGGGGAAGTGTTTGTGGGTACATTGCAGTAGGTTGATGGAGGAAAAGTGTGTTTCCTGGACACATAGTATGTCAGTATGTTGAGCTACGGCTTCTCACCATGATAGGGAGTGTTTAAAGGAGCTGTTTAGTCCTTTAGCGTTCAGAGTTGTAATTTTGAGAGACATTGCTAAAGGATGTATGAAAAGGAATAGCGTTCACAGATTAACTATGTATGCTGTAGAAGCTGCTTTAACAATGCAACAATGCAATTAGAAAAATAACTGGAATGCTTTAAAAGAGAAGAAAAACAACCTGAGAGGTGCCATGTGCTTTGCACGCAGTGGCAGTGGGGTGGGAAAAGAGTACCAACGTGGTAACTGCTCCTCCACTAACTTACGTGAAATACATCCAGCAAACGGTATACGTGTCTGTGGTAGGGCACTTATTTGTAAGTGCAGGTGGTGACCTAGGGCACATCCCTGATGGCCCACATATTAGTGATTTTAGATGACTGCTTGTTAGTGGTAGTCTTAGGTGGTGGGTTAGGAATTATGCCCCAGTTATAGAGTTGTTTAATCCCATCTTTATGAGTCAGGATGGAGATTTGTTGAAGTGGCTGCCGAGATATTGTTGTACTGATATTTTGAAGAAAGGTTCAGGAAGAGTGCGCATGGACCTAGCCGCCCTCATGATGTGCTCCTTAGCCTGGAAATGATGGACACGGGCTGGGATGTCCCTGGGAAGGGAGGCTGGGAGGTGTTGTGGCTTATGGATCCTGTGGGCCCAGCCTATGAGCATGTCCTAAATGGTAATGGACGGTGGGATTTTACGGAAAAGTTGGTGCAGATAAGGTATTTTTTAGCTTGTAATGATGGCAGCATTGTTTTAAGAGAGTGCTCTGAGGCAGGGTTGTCAGAGGTTGTAAATGCAGCTAGAGACTGTGTGGGGAGAGCATCAGCTGTGGGACTACAAGCTCCAGCAACAAAGAGCTACTTCACAGGAGGAGGCTTGGCAGGTGAGTGTGCCGGGGAGTGAGCTGAGCGCTTACCTCTGTCAGAGGGATAGGGGCCTATGTGTGGCTGCAGCTCCAGCTTCTCCTCCATGTCGGAGGCTGTATCCTCACTGGGCTAAGGCTGTGTGGGTGGCAGTGGGCTGCCATGATCGTGGGCCGGCGCCATCTGTGCAGGCTTCATGTAAAAAACTAAGGAGCCAGCACGATCCCCTAATTGGGATTGCTTGCGGGACATAATCCGGGGGTGATAAGGTGCGGTTTTCCCCTATTCAAGGGGGTGAGAGGCTTGGATGGGCTGCTGGATGGTGCTGGTATACTGTGTGGAGGAGCAAAACTCCGTGTTCAGGTGCCCATCATCTTCTGTGGCCAGGCCACGCTCCCGCTGGGATGTTTTTTTTTTTTTTAAGCACCTGATTAGAGCCATAAGCTTCAAAATATGTGGGCTCGTGGAGCCATTAGCCCACCCAGGTGTTTCAACAGCGACTGAATATTAGAAGCGCTGCATAGATGGGGTAAGTGCACCAGACCCGTCCGCTGACACACCGACTGACGGATGGACCGGGGGGGGGGTGATACTGTTTGCCACTCCCCAAAGAAAATTACCACCAGCTGCCACTGATTAAAATGTATTAAAACATGTTAAGAAATTGCTACAACCCCTGTTGTCCCACACACATGCACAAATGCAAACGAATGCCCATGGTGTGCACACATATGTAAACTCCAGTCGCACCACGTGTGTGATGTATCACCATGAACATCAAAGTGAAAGCAATAATTGTTGCTAAACTGATGATCTGTAAAGGAGATGTTTGGGTACCACAATTTTTTGCGATGTCATGGGGCATGTTTGGTATCTATTTACTCAACACAATACCAGTTTTTATATTTTACCAAAAAAAGGTATTATATTGTGTGTAGTTGCATAAAAATTATTTTTATTATATTTTTCAGAAAATTTGCGCACATCCTAATTTTTGACATAAAAAACATTGCTTTATTCTACAGGGCCTCAGCTTTCATAAAAAATATAAAAAGTTCTGGGTGTTTAAGTAATTTTACTTAAAATTAAAATAATTTGCTCTAGAGCCAAACTGGCTACTCCCGAACTGGCTACTGACTACTTGCTGACCAGATGTACTATCTGGTCAGCAAGTAGTCAGTAGCCAGTTCGGGAGTAACCAGTTTGGCTCTAGAGCAAATTATTTTAATTTTTTTGCACACATGTAAAAATCCTTTTTTTTGACAATAAAATTACTTAAACACCCAGAACTTTATATATTTTTTATGAAAGCAGAGGCGCTGTAGAATAAAGCAATGTTTTTTATGTCAAAAATTAGGATGTGCGCAAATTTTCAGAAAAATATAATAAAAATAATAAAAATATTTTTAAGGTGGCTTGGCTGTGCAAATCCCCCTACCAGTACAGCGATTCGTGCACTAGATGTCCACCGGCCACCTGCGATCGTCCCCTGCAGAGACAGAATGGGGATTTGCCGAAGTAAACAAGGCAGATCTCCGTTCTGTCAGGGGATGACAAAAGGACTAAGGAGGAAGACAGATCTGTGTGTTTCCCCAGTCACACAGTCCTTCATACAGTTAGTAATCACAAACAGGGAACACATTAAACCCTTAAACGCCCCTGATGTTAACCCCTTCCCTGCCAGCATCATTAGTACAATGTCATAGAAAAGTGAAAACCCAGGCCCTCATCCACTATCTCAGCGTTATGGAGCTTGCAAATCATAAAAACATACACAGTAAACACTTCAGTAATTTCTGTGAATTCAATAGTTAGCAGCTGCCTAAAAATACAAAAAAACTTTACACACAAAATAGTAAAATGTCCACAGGTACCTCAGTGAGTACCTCTAAATACTATAGCAGTGCTATTGTCAATTATTATGACTAGCTTTCATACGGTAATAACATATGAGAAGAGTGAATGACAAATGGTGATAACAAGTCCAATGTTATATTTATTTTTAGCACTGAACACTGTATTAATGTCACTGGTTCCCAAAAAAGTGTTAAAAATGTCAGTGTCCGATCTGTCCGCCGCAATGTCCCGCTAAAAATTGCTGATCGCCGCCATTACTAGTAAAAAAATAAAAATAAATAAAAATGCTTAAATCTATCCCCTATGTTATAGACACTATAACTTTTGCGCAAACCAATCAATATACGCTCATTGGTTTTTTGTTTTTTTTTACCAGAAGAAGAAGAAAACATATTGGTCTAAACTAATGAATACATTTTTATTTATTTGGATATGTATTATAGCAGAAAGTAAAAAATATAGCTTTTTTTCCAAATTTTCGGTCTTTTTTGTTTGTAAAATAAACCGCAGAGGTGATCAAATACCATGAAAGGAAAGCTCTATCTGTGGTAAAAAAAAAGGACGTCAATTTTGTTTGGGTAAAACGTTGCAGGACCGTGCAATTGTCAGTTAAAGTAACGCAGTGCTGTATCGCAAAAAATGGCCTGGTCATTAAGGGGGTAACATTCTCCTCTGGGGGATCTATGTACATTTCAAGCATTTTAACAACCTTTTGTTATTTTGAAGATATAGTTTATGTTATGTTTATGCCCCAGTTGAAGTACTTTTGTACGAAACATGTCGGGTACTTAGCTACTTAGCCTGCTCAGCTCTACATACCACGCTTGTCTTTTCATCTACTTTGTGATGACTATTTGTACACATCTGATGCGATGGTCGTACTGTTTTATATTTTTTTACATGAATACATTTTTTTAAACATTGGATTCATCTGCACTATGTGGAGGCCTTCTTTTTTTCCTATGATCTACGCTGTTTTCCGGATGTAAGGAGCACTATTTTCACTAGGAACATCTCCACTGAAGTCCACGTCTTTGGGTTGTCCTTGGCTTTATGGATGCAGGTATAGACACACACCAATTCTTCTGCAGGAGTTCGGGTCGGACATCGAGTTCCTAATGATTATTCATGCCTGTTTGACCCACTGCCACTGGCGTGTGTGTACACAGCTTGGGGTAATGGGGCGTACACACGGTCAGACTTTTCGGCTACAAAAGTCCAACTGACAAAATCTAGCGGACAATCCGATCATGTGTGGGCTTCCCCAGACTTTCAGCGGATTTTTCCAGTCGCAAATCTGACGGACTTTAGATTTGGAACTTGCTTCAAATCTTTACTTCGTAACTCCGCCGGACCCAGAAATCCGCTCGTCTGTATGCTAATCCGACGGACAAAAAACAACGCTAGGGCAGCTATTGGCTACTGGCTATCAACTTCCTTATTTTAGTCTGGTGTACGTCATCACGTACGGATCCGTCGGACTTTTGTGTGATCGTATGTAGGCAAGTCCGTTCGTTAGAAAGTCCGCTGCAAGTCTGCCAAAAGTCCGTTGAAAGTTTGTCGGACGGGCTGTCGGACTTTTGTAGCCGAAAAGTCCGACTGTGTGTACGCCCCATAAGAGTACCCATCCCCCTTCCCTAGTGTTGGATGCACCCCCCCGGGTGCCTTGTGTGAATATCACTCTGTATATTTCAGCTTCACCATCACACTTCATAAATGTCACCCTGTGATTATGTTCAAGGAACTGAGCATGTCAGTTTGAACTTGTTCTTGGACTCTCATGTGCCTATTCATGTCTTTTGAATTTTGGAAAGTTTTTTTTTTTTACCAGCTATTCCATGCGTTATTTACTCTGGCCAAATTATGTCTGCATATTTTGTCTGTGGTGTTGCACCACTATGAAAGTTTCTGTTTCATTTTCCTTGTCAAAAGAAGTTTATTGAGTATACAATGTTATAAAGATACATAAAGTAAGTTTACAAGGATCTATAAAGTAAGCTCATTGTTTTACAGTAGGGTTTATATAGGTAAATATCATGAAATTTCAAATATTAAACATTGGGTTCACGTAAACCTAAATTAAAGATATATATCATTTCCTTAGTTACTTTTGTAGGTATTTAAATGATTTATACCTACTATACATATTGTTTACAAGTAGAGTGTATATAGGTCAAATAAATTCTGATAATGAGCTTTAATCGTAAGGTGGAGAAAAGGAAAGAGAAAGAAGAAAAAGGGTTGAAAGGTAGAGGTATGGTCCACAAGGTTGTCCCGCTCGTCAGTTTATTATTCTTTTTAGTTCTCTTTGAAGCCTTAGAATGGGTGTCTCTGTAAGTCATTTAATCTGTTACCATGGCAACAGGACAGAGTCATTGAAGTTTGACAGGAACTGTTGTTTTATCCAAGGATGCCAAAGTTTTTCAAATTTTGGAATTTGATTTTGATCGATGGCTACCATCTTAGCATGGGACATTGTATTATTCATTCTGTGAATTGTTTCTGCTAGTACCAATGTAGGAGATTTCCATGCCTTGGCCACTGTTTGTTTTGCAGCCGTTATTAGTTGGATCATAAGTTTGAATTGAGAGAGTGTTAACCATTCCGGTTTTAGATTAAGTAAAGTTAAATATGGATCTGGTTGTATTATTTTTTTAAATATTTTAGATGCAATCACGAAGACTTCCTTCCAGAAGGTTTGGATTACTGGGCACGTCCACCATATGTGTAAATATGTGCCTATTTCTGGGCATCCTCGAAAACAAAGAGCTGAGGTATTAGGTGAATATTTTGCCACTCTAGCGGGTACAAGGTACCAGCGAGTTAGGACTTTATAATTTGTCTCCAGTACTAAGATGTTGGGTGAAGATGACTTAGATGTGAGCCATATGTTAGACCAGTCCGTGTCTTCTAAAGTTCGTCCCAGGTCCTCCTCCCACCTCTGAACGTAAAAGGGTCTATTAAGATTTGCTACTCCATATAATTGATTATAAAGTGATGAAATTGTACCTTTAGCAAATGGATCTTTTGTACAGATTGATTCAAAAATGGATAATTGGGATAATGGTGTATCCCCCTTTAGGAATGTTGTATAGAAATTTTTGATTTGGAGATATCTAAATATCTCAGAGTTTGGTAGATCGTATTTTTCTCTAAGCGATGGGAATGAAAGGAATGATTTAGATGCTATGAAGTCATTTAGTGTCTGAATGCCTGATGTTGTCCAAGCTTTAAAAGAATTTGGGTAGATCCATGCCGGATAAAAGGCTGGATTTCTGATAAAAGAAAGGAGAGGATTGTGTGGAGATTGTAACTGATATTTGGTTTTTAGTTTATCCCAGAGAGATAAGAAGTGTTTAGTTATGGGATTATGAATTTTAAAGCGGTCTTTAGGATCAAGCCATAATAAATTTGATATTAATAGAGGGTCATTTTCTGAAGCCTCTATAAATACCCATAATGGGATTTCCTGTTTTGCATGGTATTTGGACAGACTGGCCAAATGTGCTGCTCTGTAGTAGTTAGTAAAATTAGGGTATCCCAGGCCTCCTTTATTTTTGGGAAGATGTAGTGTGTGTATAGGTATACGTGGTTTAGAAGAGCCCAATATAAACGAAGTTGCTCTTTTTTGTACTATTCTCAAAAAATGGGAAGGAATTGGAATAGGGAGGACTCTGAATAGATAAAGCAATTTGGTTAGAATAGTCATTTTGATTGCATTAATCTTCCCTATCCAGGATAAAGGAAGTTGCGACCATTGTTTTATTAGATTTGTGATCTGTCTTAATACAGGAGGATAATTGGTTGAGAATAAGTCAGAATGAGATGCTTTTAAATGAATTCCAAGATATGGGATTGATTTTTCTGCCCATGTGAATGGGAGTGCAGCCCTAGCCGGGATCAATTCCATGTTTGTGAGTGAAATATTAAGCACTAGGCATTTCTTAGGATTAATCATAAGGCCGGATAGGGCTGCAAATCCATCAAGAGCTGGTATTAAGTTAGGACCAGAGACCTGTGGTGATGATAGAAAAAGTAATATATCGTCTGCAAATATACATAATTTGTGTGTAATACCTCCTACTTCAATGCCAGTTATAGTTTGGTTTGTTCTGATGTATTGGGCCATGGGTTCGAGTATAAGGGCAAATAATAAGGGAGATAATGGGCAACCCTGTCGGGTACCTCTTTCGATATTAAAGGCTTCAGATTTGTATCCAGCATATTTTATATAGGCTTTGGGTTTATTATATAATGCTTTGATCCATGTTAAAAAGTGGGGTCCAAAACCCCATTTTTGTAATGAATATTGCATATATTGCCAGGATACTGTGTCAAATGCCCTCTTAATATCGAGAGATAGAAAACATAAAGGGATTTTCCATTTTTTAGCAATATGTGCCAATAACACTGCCCTGCGTATATTATCGCCTGCCTGTCTATTTGGCATGAAGCCCACTTGATCTCTATGTATTAATTTTCCTATAATGCTATTGAGGCATTTTGCTATTATTTTTGCTAATAATTTAATATCAAGGTTTAACACAGAGATAGGCCGATAATTCACACAGGAAGTATCATCAGTTTTGGGATCATACAAACAATTGCCATTAGTGTTTCTTGCCGAAAAGAATGTCCATCTAGAAGTTTGTTAAAAGTTTCAGTGAGAATGGGAGAGAGTATTTCTGAGAATGTTTTATAGTATAAAGCCGAGTAGCCGTCTGGGCCTGGTCTTTTGTTAAGTTTTAGGTCTTTTATGGCATTAGCAACTTCATCTATAGTTATAGGCTCATCCAAACTGCTTTTTTGATTCTGAGATAACTCAGGTAAGGTTATTTTTGAGAAGAAGGATTCAGCCTCTGTAGGATTAAATTCATTGTTTGTCTTGTATAAAGTTGCGAGATGTGAGTGAAATTTATGGACTATTTTAACTGGATTACAAGTGTAAACATTTTTTGATAATTTCAAACGTATTGGTTTGAAAGATTTGTTAGTTGAATTTAATGCCCGAGCCAAATATGTACCTGGTTTGTTTGTATTCATGTAGAAATTGTGTTTGGAGCGTTTGAGGGATTTATCAACTGACTCAGTGAGAAATAGATCGTATTCCAATCTAGATTTTTCCAGATGAGATTTTGTACTCTGAGATGGATTATTTTGAAATGATATGTAGGCTGCATTAAAATTGAGTTCTAGTTTTTTTGCTAGATTTTTGCGTTCCCGTTTAAATAGTGCCATTTGTCTTTGTATTGTACCACGCAAGACAGGCTTATGAGCTTCCCACAGTGTTATTGGGGAGATGTCTGTTGTATTATTAATTGATATGTATTCCTTTAAAGCTTGTTCAATGGCCATCTGATGTAGTGGGTGTTTGAGCATTATGTCCGGTAAGTACCACGTTGGGTCATGCGCTTTTGGTATGGCTGAGGCTATAGTAGTGTATACTGCATTATGGTCAGACCACGGAATCGGAATTATATCTGATGCAATAATTTCTGGTATCATTCCTATTGTTAGAAAAATATGATCTATTCTGGTGAAGGTTTGATGAGGGTGTGAGAAATAAGTGAATTTCTTTTTCATTGGGTTACTTTCTCTCCACGAATCTACCAGATTGTATTTGGAAAGAAGTTGAGAAAAAGGTAATCTAGAGGTTATTTTGGATGGTGTAAAAGGTGATTTATCTGGAAATGGGAGGAGGACCTGGTTCGAATCCCCATACATTATCACTGTTCCTATTTTGTGTGTATTAATCACTTGTAATATATGTGAGAGGAATGGTGTAGGTTGTTTGTTAGGAGTGTAGTAGGAAATCACCGTGATTGCTGTATCCATTATATAACCCATGAGTATCAGGTATCTACCTTCTGGGTCTTTAATTTCTGATGATAAGGTGAATGGTGTGGATCGGTGAAATGCAATTAGAGTTCCCTTTGCTTGGTACAGGCAGAAGCAGTGTAAATTTGTTGATAAAAAGGAGAAATATATTTTGGAGTAGAATCTTTGGTGAAGTGTGTTTCTTGGAGGCATACTATGTGAGCCTTCTTGTTATGGAAAGTACAGAAGGCTTTGGTCCTTTTTTGAGGGACATTTATTCCCTGAACATTCAGGGAAAGTATATTCAGTGGTGCCATGGCAACAGATCAAATAGTTTTGACTTACTTTTTGTTATGCAAAGCTGACTGCACAGATCAACCTGTGTGGACTGAAGAGATGAATAGATAGAAAAGAAACCAGTGAATTCTGGAGTAAAGAGTAAACAAAAAACATATGAGATTAGATGATACATTGTATAAATTATTTTTTGCAAGTAATCACAATTTACCCGTGAAAGAGAATAAGTATCTCTCTCAGGGGAATAAGTGCCTTCGTCACACTCCCACATAATATGGTTGGGAGAATGAGGAGGGCTAGTGGGGGTACACGGTTCTTCCGCTTACAGGAAAGAAGTGCTATGTCAAAAGACGTCAAAATGATGTTTCATTAATTGGAGTGCAGAATATAGTTTTTGTTGAAATTATTTATTCCAGGGTGGTTGTATATGGTTAGTCTTGCCTTAGGCTAAATAATTCAGTTAGAAAGGTACTGTTAATAACTTTGGTATTGATGAAGATAGTTTGAATTATTTTGGGATTTTAACCCTTTTAGAGTAAACAATTACATATTTTATTCATATGTAACTGTTTAGATATGTTAACTCATAAAATTGAGGTTGTATTGCTTCAGATTAGAACAAAAACATAATTCTAGGGACTAGTTAGGTAATAATATATTTCTTTTAAGAAAAGAAAGAAAAAGCTTCCATTACTTCTGGATTATTGAACATATTTGTCCTAAAAAGTAATAAATCTATTGTTATTACCTGATAATATATAACTGAACAAGAATTTCCTTATTTCACTTATATATTCTAAGGCTATATGAATCAGAAGTAATAAGAAATATAACTGGAATGTAACATGATCCCACACAGTGTGTGACTATCAGAATGCAGTTACATTCAGTTATAAATACAGTTTTTTTTATAGAGAACCATCTCTTAGTATAATAAATGAAGAGATATCAGGAATTAAGATGTCAGTCCATTGAATCTTCTTGGTCCATGGATGATGTGGCATAACGGCCTCTTTTGTGAGAATGATGATTCCCATTTTGTTCTGAAATTTTCTGAGTGCTGCCTTAAGGTGAAGATGATGCCATTCTTCTGCGTGTGGGAGAGTTGCTGCTTGTGGGTTCTGTCAGATTTAATTTTAAAAGGGTTTGTTGTAGTTCATCTGCTGATCTGCTTCTGTAAATTGTACCTTGGTAGTTAAATCTGACTGAAAAGGGGAAGCCCCATTGATACATAATGTTGTGGCGTTGCAGTTCCATTAGTTGGGGTTTCATGGATCGTCTTTTAGTAATAGTAAGTTGGGATAGGTCAGCAAAAATTTGATAATTGTGTCCTTGAAAATTAAGTTCCTTTTTTTTTTCTCTTGCAGCAATTAGTATTTGTTCTTTCGTTCTGTAATAATGAAATTTTGTGATTATATCACGTGGGGGTCCATCTTTCTTTTTGGCTATGAGGGCTCTGTGTACTCTGTCCAGTTCTAAACGTTCAATAGGGATATCAGGCTTTAGTTCTTGTAATAGAGCAGTAATAGTAGATTGCAGGTCTGTCACAGTTTCAGGTATTCCCCTTATGCGCAAGTTTGAACGTCTAGCTCTATTTTCGTAATCTTCAAGCTTAGTTTGAAGTATTACATTCTCGGCGCATGCGCGGATGCCTGAGAGGTTAGATATGCCTGCTTAGAGCTCCGCTCCAGGGCCGTTTTCGCCGGAGGACTACAGGTCCCAGAGACGCCGAAAAGCATCAAAACCACCTGGCACTTACCTGTAAAGCACTCAGGTACTATTAGAATGGTTTTGAAAGGTACCAAATCTAAAATTAAGTCTGGTAACATTAAGGAAACGCCGGCCCGTCAGTTATCCAAGATGGCGGCGGCAGTTACCTCACAGCCCAGCACCTCACATACTGCCAAGCCACTGAAACTTAATACAAGCACCATAGATTTTTCTGGAGAGTCTGATACAGATATAGGAGACTCACAAACAGCATCACAAATGGATTTATTTAAAAAATTTGAGCGAATATTACAAAAAGCCCTGAAACAGACGTCAGACCACATAACAGATAAATTAACAAGGGAAATTAGAGACCTGGGGCAAAGAACAGCTGAGTTAGAAATAAGGATGGATGATCTGGAAAGCCAAACACAGCAATATGAATCAGAATTTATGAACCTGAAAGAAGAAAATGCTGTATTACAGTCACGTTTAGAGGACCAGGAGAATAGGGATCGTAGGGCTAACTTGCGGATTAGAGGTATCCCTGAGACTGTCCTTGATGTTCAAGCCACTATTACTGCACTATTTCAGGAACTACAACCTGGTATTCCAATAGAGAGATTAGAAATGGATAGAGTGCATAGAGCTTTAGCTCAACGTAGAATAAATGGCCCTCCTAGGGACATAATTGCTAAAATGCATTATTATCGCACTAAAGAACAATTGCTTGCAGCAGCCAGAGGAAAGGATTCTCTCACCTTTCAAGGTCATGTATATCAGCTTTTTGCAGACCTTTCTCCTATTACAGTGGCAAAAAGACGTGCACTTAAACCCCAGTTACAAGTTCTTCAGCGTCATCAAATTACTTATCATTAGGGTTTTCCTTTTTCGCTCAGATTTACGCATTTAGAAACTAAATATATATGTCGCTCTTCAGAGGAATTGCAGTCAGCCTTGATCGAGTTGGGCCTAAAGGACCAGGATTCACCTAAAGATTTACCACGCAGAAGGTCAGCCTCAGGTTCACCTCAGCAAAATGCAACAGGAGTACATAACTCTTCCACCTCTTCGCGTCAACATCTACATAAGCGAGGCCGCTTTGATAACTCTTCCCCTAATAATGAAGACTCAATGGACTGATATATATGTTTTTTTTTTCATATATATATATCTGTTAAAGAATGTTTTCTATTTGACTCTTCAGTATTATATTATAACCTATTTCAGTGAACCCACTATTCACAATACCAAGGTTTCAGGTTTTTGGACTTCCAATCTAAATCTTTGTTTTTAATGTCTATGTCATCCATAATTTTTTTTTTGAAAATATATTTTTGTTTTTCTCCTTTTTTTCTTTTTTTTTATATACAGCTTTTTACTAATAATTTTTTGATTACACTTTGGTACTTGGATATGACCAGCACTTAATATCCTATCTGTTAATAAATGTATGTGTATGTATGTATGTGTATGTTCATATATGCATGTATACATAAGTGTATGGATGTATATATGTTTGCATATATTTTTTTTTATTTATTTTAGAAGTATGTGTATATGTATATATATATATATGTGTGTATGTGTATGTGTGTATATGTATATATATATATATATATATATATATATATATATATATATATATATATATATATATATGTACATTATTTTTTTAATATTTTTTTTATTTATTTATTTATTTATTTATTTTTTATTTATTTATTATATGTATATGTATGTATGTGTATGTATTTGTGTGTATTTGTACGTGTATGTGTATGTATATGTGTATGTGTGTAATTATATGTATGTGTATGTGTGTATGTATGTATGTGCGTATGTATATGTATATGTATATATATATATGTATATGTATGTATATGTATGTGTGTATGTATATGTGTATTTATATATATAATTTTTTTCCTTTTTTTAATTTATTTATTCAATTTTTATTATTATATATATTTTTTTTACTTATTTATTTATTTATTTTTTATTTCTTGTCACGATTATCATATAAATAAACAATCTTAAGGCCGGTAGCGATTTAAATAATTTAGTTTGCCTAAGATTGCGTCTAGTATTATAAGTTATAGTAGTATATTTTAATGGAGCTGTGGTTCTCCGGCGAAGTTCGTCCTTTCGGAACTTCTTGTTGCCCCCCTCTCCATCCTCAGATTCTCGCTGCTATTATGTGGGAGTCTGCGGATGGTTTTGGAGCCTCTTGGAGTTTTTTGATTACTCCTCTAAGTTGCTCCCTTACCCTAGCATTTTGCTTTTCTTTATGCTTAATATGTTATCATATTGGGGTTACTCGATTGCAAATTATTCTCTCCTATTCTGTCCTTTCTTTTCCTTTTCTTTCTCTCGGGGTGGTGTCCTTGACTCTAGTTATTAATTGTATTCTATATGGTATGATAGTCATCTCTGTTCTATTATGGCCCCGATAAATATTCTATCCTTGAATGTTCAAGGATTTAATATTCCGCATAAACGCACAAAAGCAATGAGATCTTTCTCAGCCAAGAAGGCACACATTATTTGTCTGCAGGAAACTCACTTTACAGATAAAGCTACTCCTAAATTTCTTTCCCCCTCTTATCCACAATTTTATACCGCCTCAACCACAGTTAAACAACGAGGGACTCTTATCGGATTTCATCGTTCTATGCCATTTACCCTTTTAACTCAACTAAAAGATCCGGAGGGAAGATATTTACTTCTCACAGGATATATATTGGATATGGCTGTCACAATAGTATCATATTATGCACCAAATAAGAGACCAGAATCCTTTTTGTCCCATCTTTTCCAAATTGTAGAAACCCACAAATTTGGCACTGTAGTTTTATGTGGAGACTCAAATGCAACAATTTTCCCCTTCTTAGATAAGTCTCCGCCGGCACCCATTAATAGGTCTACTAAAGTAACTCTTCAACATCTACTTACTAAACATGGTTTGGTAGACACATGGCGAGAGCTTAACCCTACTAGTAGACGTTTTACGCATTATTCCTACCCACATAAATCATTCTCACGCATAGACCATATCCTAATCCCTTATAGCATGACCCCTGAAATTTTATCTTCAAGTATTCTACCCTTTACATGGACAGATCATTGTGCGATACGCACATCCATTGCATCTACAATACCCAGATCCCACGATACTAATTGGTGTATTAATGACTCCACATTAACTCACCCTTCCCGTCATAGTGAAATTGAAATAGCGCTAAAAGATTATCTTTCCTCCAATGATACCGGAGATACTTCTGACACCACGTTGTGGGAAGCTCACAAAGTGGTTATTCGTGGTAGACTAATACAACAAGCTACAAACCTCAAAAGAGAACGCAAACTTTTGTTTGCAAAGTTGGAAGATAACTTTAACTCTTGTCATTCCGCCTTTCAATCATCCCCGAATGCCATTAATAATACTAAATTAGACAAAGCGCGTCTTGATCTAGATTTATTTTTAACTGACTCAGCAGACAAACTTATACGTAAACGACAACACATTCAATACCTTAATGCCAACAAACCCACCACCTCTTTGGCAAGAAATTTGAAATCAATAGATCAAATACGGACCCCTATACGACTGAAAACGTCAAGTGATGCGTACACTAGTAATCCAATTAAAATATTCGAAATATTTCGATCTAATTTAGCTAAAGTGTATTCCTATACTCATGATTTTAATCGAACCAATGCAGATACTCTTTTCTCCAATATCAAACTCCCTACTCTAGCTATTGAACAACGAGAGAGACTTGAGTGTCCTATCACAAATATTGAAGTTCAGAATGCTATAAAAAGTTTGAAACTTCATAAAAGACCGGGCCCTGACGGGTTTTCGGCATCATATTATAAAAATTTTGAACACATCTTAACTCCAGTCTTGACTAGAGCCTTCAATTCTATCTTAGCAGGACACTTATTTCAATCTGAGACATTAAAATCTATTATAGTCATGATTCCCAAACCCCGTTCAGATACTACCTCTTGGACTAATCATCGCCCTATATCTCTACTCAATTTAGATATTAAGTTGCTTGCTAAGATATTTGCATCTAGATTGAACAATATTATAGGTCAACTTATACACAGGGACCAAACGGGTTTTATGCCCAAGAGACAAGCAGGAGATAATATAAGAAGATCTCTTTTACTCATTCATGCAGCTAAATCCAGACGCATCCCAACCTGCCTCTTATCTTTAGACATCAAAAAAGCATTTGATTCAGTCACCTGGCCTTATATGCAGTATATGCTTCAAAAATGGGGTTTTGGAATACATTTTCTGACCTGGGTTTCCTCTCTTTATAACAATCCGAGGGCTTATATTAAATATGCCGGATACAAATCGGCAATGCTCGATATTAGAAGAGGCACGAGACAAGGCTGCCCCCTATCCCCGTTGCTTTTCGCTCTGCTTATAGAACCTTTAGCACAATTAATCAGATCTAATCCAGACATCAAAGGTATTGAATTGGGTGGTTATCAACACAAGCTTTGTCTTTTTGCTGACGATATTCTTATTTTTTTATCACATCCCCATATTTCCGCCCCTAATCTTCTTAACGTACTTGATAAATTTGCACATATTTCAGGGCTCTTTGTAAACCCCGTTAAATCAAATGCGCTAAATATATCTTTATCACTATCAGAGCTTCAACAGGCTCAAATTTCCTTACCATTTAATTGGGTCTCTCATAAATTACCATACTTAGGAGTATACCTCACATCCTCACTTTCTGACCTTTTTGCAGTTAATTATCTACCTCTATTGAAACAAACCACAGGCCTCATGAAACAATGGTCCTCTCTCCCATTGTCATGGTTGGGACGGATAAATACTATAAAGATGTCGTTATTACCGAAATTTTTATACCTATTTAGAGTACTTCCGATTTCTATTCCATCATATTTCTTTAGAATTACACAAAGTAAAGTGTTGTCGTTCATTTGGGGTAATATTAAACCCCGTATATCTAAATCCACTCTTTACCTTAGCAAAACATGTGGGGGCCTGGGGTTACCAAACTTTTCCTCTTATTACCATGCTGCACAAATTTCAATTTTAACTAAATACCATTCTAGGGAAGAAACACCCCTTTGGGTAGCTATTGAATCTATTGATAGCGACCCCATATCTGTAGCCAATTTGTTATGGATGCAACCTAGAGATAGATCTCATCTATTTAACCCCATTACGAAACATTCATTAACTATTTGGGACAAGTTTAGTAAAATCCATATGCTTCAATCTATGCACAATCCCCTTCTTTCTTTTCTAGGGAACCCAGCTTTTTATCCTGCTTGGAAATTTCCAAAGTCATTTTCAGCTTGGTCCTCTACAAACCTGGTCAGATTATATAAGCTAGTCTCTATTGATAAATTTCAAGCATTCTCTACTTTATGTGATAACAATGAATTACCTTGTAATGAAATATTTCGTTATTTACAAATCAAAAATTTTTATACGCCTTTCCTTAGAACCGGTACCATGCTTAATCAATTGTCTCAATTTGAGCATATTTGTATGAGTGATCCACATGTTAGAGGGATTATTTCACTCATCTATCAAAATCTCATTAATACTCCTAATGATATACTTCCGCCTTATACTGCTAAATGGGCAACAGATTTAGGACGGACGTTCACCATCGATGACTGGTCTAACATATGGATGGCTACCAAATCCTCATCCCCTAATTGCTTTGCTCTTGAAACTAACTTCAAAATTTTGGCGCGTTGGTATCTAGTACCAGCTAGGATTGCTAAATTTACTCCTTCATATCCTAATAATTGCTTCCGAGGTTGTTCCTCACCAGGTACCCACGTGCACATATGGTGGCAATGCCCGATTGCGCAAGAATTCTGGATAAAAGTATTTGCCATGGCATCTAAAGCTTTAGAAACTCCTATAACACTAGATCCAGCCATTGCACTCCTCAATCTCAAACCAGACAACATAACCTGTAATCAATTCAAATTGCTCATTCAAATCAATACTGCAGCTAAACAAACTATAGCCAAAGCATGGAAGTCTAATACACTGATTGTGGCAGAAGTCAAACATAGAACGAACAAGGCCCTCATTTTCGCAAAAATGACAGCTATCAAAGACAATAATATTAACAAATTCAGTAGGATTTGGCAGCCTTGGGTTAAGCACTTCTTTTCTTCCGATTTCGACCAGTCATTGATGTTACCCTATTAAATTTCCTGTAATATTGATGTATTATTGCTTATCTATGTCGGGAGCCGGGACACCACTTCGGGGGATTCTTTCTTTTCTTCTTTTTTCTTCTTACCTTACTATCTATTTCTCTTAGATCTCTTTAATTTCTAGGGCAAACTTATGTAAATTTTATTTAATATTCAGCACTAAGATTATAATGCCCGTATGAACCTCATATTCTTTTCTCTTCTTTCTCTACTATCTTTTCCTTTATTATTTATTATTTATTACGCGATTGATAATTATGGGATATTTTTACAATTTACTTAAATGACTCATATCTCATTATCAATGAGTAATGCCTTTCTGCATATTAGACTTTCACAATTTTTCTCCTCCAATAGTTATATATAGTCAATAATTTGTAATGAGAGTATCACTCCTTTTCTCCGTTCTCCATTTAAATTTCGTTCATCTTCTCTCAGGTGTACTATATGGACTAATTTCTATTTGTAATAACAATTTCATTTTTGATTATCCATGCCCCCATCTATCCACAGTTTGAGCCCAAGAGGGGTGGATAGGTGGTCTGGAGGCATACTTTATATAATTCATATATAAATATTGATTCATATTTTGGTCCACAATTTATTGACTAATTTAAAATTTTATTTATTATCTCTGATTTCACCTCGCCTGTGAGATTTGTTTTAGTAAAGACCATATAGATATGTCTCTATTGTTCATATATATATATCCCTTAATACAATATCTGATATATTTTGTCTTTTCTTATGCAAAATTTCAATAAAAATATTGAACAAGAAGTATTACATTCTCTTCTTTTAATTGTTCCAATTCTGTTATATTTACTTGGGTTGTAATTTCAATTTCATCCATTTTTATTTCTAGAGCTGCGGTGCGGTTTCCCAGCTCTCTTATTTCTTTGGTTAGGCTTTTTGTTATTTGGTCTGAGGTTTGTTTTAAAGCCTTATGAGGCATCTTTTCAAATTGTAATAATATTACTGGGGATGCTGAGGAGGCTTGTGGAGAAGTTTGTGAGAGGATTTGTTCTGTATCTGACTCAAATGGAGAGTCTTGCTGTGACATTTTCTGTCTGTGAGAGCGCCCTGATGCTGTATCTTGTGAGGTGACTGGAGCTGCTTTAGTTGCAGTGAGTGCCTGTGAGCTCTTTGTGAGGTGATTTTTATTTCTGCCACGGTTTCCTCCCAGTACCATATTTCCTGCCCAAACTTTCACAGTTTGTTCCCTGGGGCAAAAAGGTTCAAATGGATACCTTTTTGAGCCTGCAGGCTCCGCTTTGTCCTTCTCTTCTCTCCTCAGCGGTGCGGAGCTCTAACAATGCATGTCTGCTCCGCTAGGCTCCGCCCATCTCCCCCGCCTTCTGTTTCATTTTCAGTACCGTTTTTTGTATATTTATGCACATAGCACTGTATATCACAATTTGCTGTCTTACTTGGTATATTTCAGATATCTTTTCACTTCCTTGAATATATATGTATTTAGCACTATATACAGCACTTTATATTTAGCCATATCCCTAGACATTCATCTGGGGTATATATTTTAGCGCTGCATCTCTATTTTTTTATCTTATACAATTAGTCTTATTGCTGATGCCGGTAGCTGTTTGATATTAGTAGTGCAACTTTTCCCCCATTATTTTTTATTATGTTATGTTTATGTATAGTGTTTGTTTGTCTGTGCCCGGAGTGAATCCATATGGGAGTGGTTTTATAATGATCAATCAGCTGCTGCACTTGCAGGGCTCTAATGAGGAAATTGGCAAGTTTAGTTTTCCCTTTGAAAGTATCTTACAAAAAATGACATTTTTGTTGCAGGGGATGCCAAAAATCTGACTTATCTTAGTGCAGACTTCAGTAAGACAATCAGACAATCAGGAAATTACATTTTCAGGGGGCATTCTGTGCACCATCTGTGTACAGTAAGCCTCCAGGTAGCCATAGTGTGTTGCATTTTACAAAAAATGACAGTGCTGCAGATTGAAAAGGAAAGGTAATTTTTAATAAAATGAAATTACAATATGACTTGTGTCACAGTTGTATACACTGTATTATATATTTTTTTATTTGCAAATTTTTTTCCCATGAAAGTGGAGTAACCCTTTAAAGGAATTTAGCATTTTTAATGTTGCCTTAATGCATTTGCTTCTCTCCACCAAATGAAATTTTTACACTTTTTTTTTTTTTTTGGCACATATCCCTTAGACCCCTTTCAAACTGGCATTTTTCAGGTGTTTTTCAGGCGCTTTAGCATTAAAAAAAGCGCCTGTAAAGCACCTGAAAGAAGCCTCATCTGCAATACCAATGTGAAAGCCCGAGTGCTTTCACACTGAGACCCCTTTCACATTGGGGCATTTTTCAGGCGCTTTAGCGTTAAAAAAAGCGCCTGTAAAGTACCTGAAAGAAGCCTCATCTGCAATCCCAATGTGAAAGCCTGAGTGCTTTCACACTTAGGGCCCTTTCACACTGGGGCGGGGGCGGCGTCAGCGGTAAAGTGCCCCTTGTGTAAGCGGCACTTTACCGTCAGTATTCGGCCGCTAGCGGGGCGGTTTTACCCCCGCTAGTGGCCGAGAAAGGGTTAAAAACCACCGCAAAGCACCTCTGTGTACGGCCCCCGGATCCTCCGCGTGATCTTCTGTGTGTTCTGGCTTCCCTTCCATGCTAGCGTTGTGACGCAGGGGGGTGGAACCGGCAGCAGATTCAAAAAGTATAAACCACAACACACACCATACCTTGTAATCTTATTGGATTACATTACTGTATCTAATAAATTGACCTCAGTTTGCCCCCAGTGCTTTATCCAGTGCCCTTGCCTGCAGTTTTACTGTACTTTCTGCCTGAAAACTGCAGAACGACCATGGCATCAAAAAAGCGCGCCTCTACCTCAAAAGCAATTTAAGACATGCTGGAAAACAGCGATAGCGATACAGAATCACTTGCAGAATTGAGTGATAGCGATTAGTGGGGAAGTTCGTCATCAGACACAGAAAGTGATTTCTGTGATGATCCTGCGACTGACATCAGTGTGCGGACTTGGTGCTCTATCGACTGCGGTACGGATCACATAGCGCCCCCAAGATTCCCATTTACTGGAGCACCTGGTATCAAAGTGGATGTTGAAGATGACAACCCCTTGGCATACCTCCAACAATTTTTGACCGATGAGGTTATTTAAAAAATAGTTACGGAGACAAACCGGTACCAGGAGCAGAAGCAATAAGTTGCTACACCTCGGAGGTTTTCAAGGAGCAGAAAGTGGGAACCAGTGACCAAAGAGGGCATCTGGAAATTTCTAGGCCTAATAATTCTTCAAGGAGTGGTGGGGAAACCCCTGCAGAAGTGGTATTGGACAACCAATAAATTACTAGCCACTCCATTCTTTAGCATAGTCATGTCAGAGTACAAATTTTCCCTGATAATTAAATATTTGCACTTTGAAAATAATGAAGCATTTGACGAAACTACTCATCCAGCCCCAAAACTCAAGAAGATTTGGGAGGTATATCAGATGATTATGAAAAATTTCCAAAAGAGCTATGTGCCAGATAAAGACATCAGCATAGACGAAAGTCTAATGGCCTACGAGGGAAGGCTCAGCTGGATACAATATATAGCGTCAAAGAGGGCACAATTTGGCGTAAAAGCTTTCATGCAATGTGAATCGAGCACTGGTTATACAGTGCCTTGCAAAAGTATTCACCCCCTTGGCATTTTTCATGTTTTGTTGCCTCACAACCTGGAATTAACGTGGATTGTTTGAGGATTTGCATCATTTAATTTAAAGAACATGTCCACAACTTTGAAGATTTTTTATTTTATTTTATTGTGAAGCAAACAACAAATAGGACAAAATAACAGAAAAAGTCAATGTGCATAACTATTCACCCCCCTATAGTCAATACTTTGTAGAGCCACCTTTTGAGGCTATCACAGCTCCAAGTCGCTTTGGATAAGTCTCTATGAGCTTGCCACATCTTACCGCTGGGATTTTTGCCCATTCCTCCTTGCAAAACCGCTCCAGCTCCTTCAAGTTAGATGGTTTGTGCTTGTGAATAGCAATCTTTAAGTCTGACCACAGATTTTCTATTGGATTGAGATCTGGGCTTTGACTAGGCCATTCCAACACGTTTATATGTTTCCCCTTAAACCACTCAAGTGTTGCTTTAGCAGTATGTTTGGGGTCATTGTCCTGCTGGAAGGTGAACCTCCATCATAGCCTTAACTAACACACAGAGTGGTACAGGTTTTTCTCAAGAATATCCCTGTATTTAGCACCATCCATCTTTCCCTCAACCCTGACCAGTTTCCCAGTCCCGACTGCTGAAAAACATCCCCACAGCATGTTGCTGCCACCACCATGTTTCACTGTGGTTATGGTGTTCTTTGGGTGATGTGATGTGTTGGGTTTATGCCAAACATAGTGTTTTCTTTGATGGCCAAAAAGTTCAATTTTAGTCTCATCAGACCAGAGCACCTTACTCCGTACATTTTGGGAGTCTCCCACATGCCTTTTTGCAAACTCAAAATGTGCCATTTTGTTTTGTGCTGAAAGTAATGGCTTTCTTCTGGTCATTCTGCCATAAAGCCCAACTCTATGGATTGTACGGCTTATTGTCGTCCTATGTACATATACTCCAGTCTCTGCTGTGGAACTCTGCAGCTCCTCCAGGGTTACCTTAAGTCTCTTTGCTGCCTCTCTGATTAATGCCTTCCTTGCCCGGTCCATGAGTTTTGGTGTGCGGCCGTCTTTTGGCAGGTTTTCTGTTGTGCCATGTTCTTTCCATTTGATTATGATAGATTTGATGGTTCTCCTAGGGATCATCAAATATTTGGATTTTTTTTATAACCTAACCCTCACTTGTACTTCTCAACAACATTGTCCCTTACTTGTTTGGAGAGCTCCTTGGTCTTCATGGCAGCGTTTGGTTAGTGGTGCCTCTTGCTTAGATGTTGCAGCCTCTGGGGCCTTTCAAAAAGGTGTGTATATGTAATGACATTTCATGTGACACTTAGATTGCACATAGGTGGACATCATTTCACTAATTATGTGACTTCTGAAGGTAATTGGTTGCACCAGAGCTTTTTATGGGTTTCATAACAAAAGGGGTGAATACATATGCACATGCCAATTATCAGTTTTTTATTTCTGAAAAATAGTTTTATGTATATATTGTTCTAATTTTACTTCATCTTAGACTATTGAGTTCTGATCCATCACATATAATTCAGATTAAGAAAACATTGAGCTAAAGGCTGTAATGTAACAAAATAGGTAAAAAGCCAAGGGGGGTGAATACTTTTGCAAGGCACTGTATTTGGAATTCTGTCCTATACACCGGTAAAGGAACCAAATTCAACCAAAAATACAGTCATTATGGAATAGCAACCTCTTCAGTTCTTTCATTGATTGAGCCATTGCTGAATCAGGGCTATTGTGTAACTACAGACAATTTTTACACATCTCTTGAACTCTATGAGTTCCTTCTACAGAACAAAACGGATGCCTATGGAACCGTTAGGGCTAACCAGCATGATATGCCGCCAACCTTTGGCAATAAGAAGCTCAAGACGGGAGAAATGGTTGCCTGGCAGAAAGGCAAAATGATGGCACTGCGATGGCGTGACAAAAAAGATGTGTGCCTAATGAGTACAATCCATAACACCTCCACTGCCATGGTACACACAAAAGGTGGGAAAGACATCATGAAACCACAAGTGGTTATAGACTACAACAACACCATGGGAGGTGTTGACAGAGCCGACCAGGCAATTACATTTTATCCAGCCATGAGAAAACAACAAAAAAAAATATTATAAGAAGATCTTCAGGCATCTTCTTGAACAATGCCTATGGAATGCCTTCATTCTACTAAAAAAAAAGAGTGACAAGCCTGTGGTTCATGTTGACTTTGTTTGGAAAGTTGCAGAATATATCTTTCTGAATCACCAAACACTAGGGATGAGCTGAACACCCCCCTGTTCGGTTCGCACCAAAACATGCGAACAGGAAAAAAGTTTGCTCGAACACGCGAACCCCGTTAAAGTCTATGGGACACGAACATGAATAATCAAAAGTGCTAATTTTAAAGGCTTATATGCAAGTTATTGTCATAAAAAGTGTTTGGGGACCCGGGTCCTGCCCCAGGGGACATGGATCAATGCAAAAAAAAGTTTTAAAAGGAGCAGTGATTTTAATAATGCTTAAAGTCAAACAATAAAAGTGTAATATCCCTTTAAATTTCGTACCTGGGGGGGTGTCTATAGTATGCCTGTAAAGGGGCGCATAGAAGTTCATTGATAAAAACGGCATGGGAATTCCCCACAGGGAAACCCCGAACCAAAATAAAAAAAAAAAAATGATGTGGGAGCCCCCCTAAATTCCATACCAGGCCCTTCAGGTCTGGTATGGATATTAAGGGGAACCCCGGCCAAAATTTAAAAAAAAAAAATGACGTGGGGTTCCCCCTAAATTCCATACCAGACCCTTCAGGTCTGGTATGGATTTTAAGGGGAACCCCGCGCCAAAAAAAAAAAAAAAAACGGCGTGGGGTCCCCCCAAAGATCCATACCAGACCCTTAGCCGAGCACGCAACCTGGCAGGCCGCAGGAAAAGATGGGGGACGAGAGTGCAGCCCCCCCTCCTGAACCGTACCAGGCCACATGCCCTCAACATTGGGAGGGTGCTTTGGGGTAGCCCCCCAAAACACCTTGTCCCCATGTTGATGAGGACAAGGGCCTCATCCCCACAACCCTGGCCGGTGGTTGTGGGGGTCTGCGGGCGGGGGGCTTATCGGAATCTGGAAGCCCACTTTAACAAGGGGACCCCCAGATTCCGGCCCCCCCTGTGTGAAATGGTAAGGGGGTACTTACCCCTACCATTTCACTAAAAAACTGTCAAAAATGTTAAAAATGACAAGAGACAGTTTTTGACAATTCCTTTATTTAAATGCTTCTTCTTTCTTCTATCTTCCTTCATCTTCTTTTTCTTCTGGTTCTTCTGGCTCTTCTGGTTCTTCCTCCGGCGTTCTTGTCCAGCATCTCCTCCGCGGCGTCTTCTATCTTCTTCTCCTCGGGCCGCTCCGCACCCATGGCATGGGGGGAGGCTCCCGCTCTTCTCTTCATCTTCTTCTTCATCCTCCTCTCTTCTTCCTTCTTCTCTTCTTCATTTTCTTCTCCGGGCCGCTCCGCACCCATGCTGGCATGGAGGGAGGCTCCCGCTGTGTGACGGCGTCTCCTCATCTGACGGTTCTTAAATAACGGGGGCGGGGCCACCCAGTGACCCCGCCCCCCTCTGATGCACGGTGACTTGACGGGACTTCCCTGTGACGTCACGGGGAATGCCACAGGGAAGTCCCGTCATGTCCCGTGCGTCAGAGGGGGTGGGGTCACTGGGTGGACCCGCCCCTCATTATTTAAGAACCGTCAGACAAGGAGACGCCGTCACACAGCGGGAGCCTCCCTCCATGCCAGCATGGATGCGGAGCGGCCCGGAGAAGAAAATGAAGAAGAGAAGAAGGAAGAAGAGAAGAGGATGAAGAAGAAGATGAAGTGAAGAGCGGGAGCCTCCCCCCATGCCATGGGTGCGGAGCGGCCCGAGGAGAAGAAGATAGAAGATGCCGCGGAGGAGATGCTGAACGAGAACGCCGGAGGAAGAACCAGAAGAGCCAGAAGAACCAGAAGAAGATGAAGGAAGATAGAAGAAAGAAGAAGCATTTAAATAAAGGAATTGTCAAAAACTGTCTCTTGTTATTTTTAACATTTTTGACAGTTTTTTAGTGAAATGGTAGGGGTAAGTACCCCCTTACCATTTCACACAGGGGGGTCGGGATCTGGGGGTCCCCTTGTTAAAGGGGGCTTCCAGATTCCGATAAGCCCTCCGCCCGCAGACCCCCACAACCACCGTCCAGGGTTGTGGGGATGAGGCCCTTGTCCTCATCAACATGGGGACAAGGTGTTTTGGGGGGCTACCCCAAAGCACCCTCCCAATGTTGAGGGCATGTGGCCTGGTACGGTTCAGGAGGGGGGCCGCACTCTTGCCCCCCCTTTTCCTGCGGCCCGCCAGGTTGCATGCTCAGATAAGGGTCTGGTATGGATTTTTGGGGGGACCCCACGCCGTTTTTTTTTTTTTTTTGGTGCAGGGTTCCCCTTAAAATCCATACCAGACCTGAAGGGTCTGGTATGGAATTTAGGGGGAACCCCATGTCATTTTTTTTTTTTAATTTTGGCCGGGGTTCCCCTTAATATCCATACCAGACCTGAAGGGCCTGGTATGGAATTTAGGGGGACTCCCACGTCATTTTTTTTTTTTTATTTTGGTTCAGGGTTTCCGTGTGGGGAATTCCCATGCCGTTTTTATCAGTTGAACTTCTATGTGTATTGTCGTCAAAGCAATAGCCACGGGTAGTTTTAAATGGGTTTTTTCCTTCCAAATGTCATTTTGCTGTCAGACTGTTCTAAACACGGGAAACATGCGCCCCTTTACAGGCGTACTATAGATACCCCCCAGCTACGAAATTTAAAGGGATATTACACTTTTATTGTTTGACTTTAATCATTATTAAAATCACTGCTCCTGAAAAAACTGCCATTTTTAAAACTTTTTTTTGCATTGATCCATGTCCCCTGGGGCAGGACCCAGGTCCCCAAACACTTTTTATGACAATAACTTGCATATAAGCCTTTAAAATTAGCACTTTTGATTTCTCCCATAGACTTTTAAAGGGTGTTCTGCGGCATTCGAATTTGCGCGAACACCCCAAATTGTTCGCTGTTCGGCGAACTTGCGAACAGCTAATGTTCGAGTCGAACATGAGTTCGACTCGAACTCGAAGCTCATCCCTACCAAACACCAATGGCTGCAAACAGAGCTGGATGTCGTGCTGCTGGTGTTGTCAACCCGGAATGTCTGACTGGTGATCTCTTTGTGGACCACATCCCAACTGAAAAAAAGACAGCACCCACAAGGATGTTCGTAGTTTGTCGCTCAAAGCCTGATGACACTGGAAGGAGAATCCGAAAAGAAACCAGGTTCTATTGTCCTGATTGTGACGTTGGACTTTGTGCAGACCCATTTTTCAAAATTTACCATACCCAGGATGTTTACTGAAGCAATATGACTAGTAATATTGCACCCTTGTTTGGTCCAAAAAAATGTTAGTGTTTTTGATTTGATTATATTATTGACTAAAATGTATTGAATAAAATGTATTATTATTATATATTATTTGTTATTATTTATAGTTATATATTATATTATAATTTATGATTTTGTGTTTCAAACTTTATCATACCCGTGATGTCTACTAGACTCTGTTTTGGACAGATTTAAGTGAGTTATTGCAAAAAATTACAGGCCTACAGTATAAAACGCCAAATTTCCATGCAAAATAATTGTATCGCTTTCAGCACCTAAAATCCGACATAATCATACCGCCAGGGAGGTTAAACTCACCTCAAATGGAACCATGTTTGATTCATCCCCAAATTTGAGACATTTATTGTCAGTAATGTCATTGTTACGTGAATCAACTAGATCATTATAGACTTTAACATATTTACCCATTTTGGGTTCTTTGTAATCCTTAAATAAAGAAATTACCGCGCTGTAATAATGTAGCTAAAATTAAAAACCCAGAAAGAATAATACCCAAAACAAAAAGCAGCTGCTAAAGTGAGATACACACAACAATAATAATAATCAATACAGAGCAGCTCTACCCCCCAAAACTATGAAAATGATACAGTGAAGATCAAACAAAAATTATAAGAAATAGTAAATTGAATGGAAAAAAAATTGTTAACCGTTCAGTAAGTCAATCGTGATCAAGATCAGAACTAAAAGTACATCTTCTTAATTCCACAGTGAAAAAGCAAGGTGACAGGCGTCAAACTGATGACAAAAAACAATATAACTGTGTATAAAGGATTGACAAAAATAGTGGTCCACGATAAGTGAATTCACCCTCCACCACACCTCCAGTGATAAGAAGAATGCTCGCTTACCAGATGGCAAGCAAATAGGGAGGAGCTGACGTGCTGATGTCTCGCGTGTTGTGTCGGAAGGGACTGGTGTTTGTACAAGCCGGCCGGCTGAACTGTTTTTATTGCTACGATACACTGTAAGTGGCTTTTCTTCTTTTAAAATAAACGATGCTTAACAATGTTACGCTATGGTGATTCCTTTGTATTCTGGGAACATCTGACTATCACCATACCCGACCTGGTTACGGTCCTGGGCTGACGAGTTTGGCGATCCCCTGCTGACCTCCTAGACGGGCTTTCCCTGAGATTTTTTGTGTCTTGACTTTGGAGAAAGTCCCTGGCCGGGTTCAGGCCGCAAGCAATATTTGCTTGCCATCTGGTAAGCGAGCATTCTTCTTATCACTGGAGGTGTGGTGGAGGGTGAATTCACTTATCGTGGACCACTATTTTTGTCAATCCTTTATACACAGTTATATTGTTTTTTGTCATCAGTTTGACGCCTGTCACCTTGCTTTTTCACTGTGGAATTAAGAAGATGGACTTTTAGTTTTGATCTTGATCACAATTGACTTACTGAACGGTTAACAATTTTTTTTCATTCAATTTACTATTTCTTATAATTTTTGTTTGATCTTCACTGTATAATTTTCATAGTTTTGGGGGGTAGCGCTGCTCTGTATTGATTATTCTTTGTAATCCTGTTTTTTCTTCCACCTGTTACGTGGTCCTCAGGCTAAAAGGTAGTGAGTGTATTAGATGCATGCTTTTTACTGAGACTGGGGAGAATTCCCCTAGCTTGTGCTGTTTGGATTTCTTCAAGTTAAAGTGGGGTAGAGCTCTTTGCATAGTACGGTGGTTGCTGGAATGGTCCCCAAACCAGAAAAAAGCCGGCTCTTATGGTGTTGTGTTATTCAATGGGGCAGGTCTGAGTTGGAGCTTCAAGATTATGTGGCAATTCAGAGAAGTGCCCCATGGAGTTGTGTATATTTAATAATACCTTTAAGCCTTATTATTATTAATTTATTTTTTGCATTGGTACATATCCCCTATGCCAGTGCAAAGCTACTGTACGTATGCCCTTTTTCCCTAAATTAGCCTTGAAAAGGGGTAAAAAAAAAAAAAAAAAGATTTGACTTCTGTACACTTTTTTGAGTGGTATGTTAAGGGTTTGCTGATTTTAGGCAGGGTTCAACAAATGACCCAATTCACAGATCACTAATTGTCACTTAACCACATGGTGACTTGGCAAATGTACTGTGTGTGCCCCCCCCCCCCCCCCCGCCTGGCACCCGCTGTGGTTGTACTCTGTACAGAAGGAGTGATTTGTCAGTTTCTTATCCCTACAAAGCAGGGATGAGAAACTGAGAGATCTTAGCAAAAAGCAGCACACTTTACACACATTACACATAATTAGGCACTTATTATCCCCTTGATCTCCCTAGATGTTAACCCCTTCCCAGCCAGTGTCATTAGTACAGTGATAGTGTATAGTATTATCACTGATAACTGTATTAATGTCACTGGTGATGTCTGTGGCAGTTAGTCAGTTCCCCCTAGCATCAGTTAGTGTCAGATTTCCCGCCGCACTATTGCAGTCCCATTATAAGTCGCTGATCGCTGCCATTAGTAGAATAAAAAAAATTAAAAAATTCCACTATATATACCATAGTTTATAGATGTTATAACTTTCACACAAACCAATCAATATGCACTTATTATTTTTTTTTTAAATACATGTAGCAAATACATTTTGGCCAAAATTGTATGAAGAAATTTGATTTTTTACATTTTTTTGTATTGTATATGGTTTATAGCAGAAAATAAAAAATATTGTTTGTTTTTTTTTTTTTAATTTTTGGCCTTTTTTTAATGTATAAAAAAACTGTGATGATCAAATACCACCAAATGAAAGCACTATTTGTGTGAAAAAAATAGCCCTGTCATGAAGGGGGTAAAATCTTCCAAAGTAATGACTATTACTATGCCCACATGGTATGCAGATACTGGTTGACCCATGATTTGGGGTTGATTTTGCAGTAAACATGTTGCCAGTAATTGAATTTCTATATCAGACACAATCCTTTCTAACAACTTACAACATCTGCTGGCTGTATATATTAGACGTTTGGCAGGCTGCCAAGTCCCTACTGTATGCTGTCTAAGGAAGCAATAGGGGAGCGGCTGAGATTCCAGTGCCTCTTTTGTTAAATTTGAAAATTAATTTCCCCACAGTGTCTGCAGCTACAGCAGTCAGTGGGGGTTGTTTTAAACCTCTTTTACTGTTTGTTTAGGGGTATTACTTCAATGTCCGTGATCTGGGCACAGGTGCACTTTATGAGACCTACAACACACGCACAGTTGATCTGATCGTATCGAACATTTAGTATTTTTTAGAAGAGATTTGAATTTACTATTTCATGAAGAAGGTTTCACACTTTAATACATGAACTTTTGTTTCGAGAAAATATAGCTGAGGTTTTCCAGTCACACAGCAACATAAAAGTTACTGCAACATCAGGGAGTAGATTAACCTCATTGTATTACTCTCAGAGTAATTTTTTAAATACATATGGGATTTGTGAAAAAAAAGTCTGCGCTGTAAACACACTGCTCTGAATTTTTGAATGTTTAGATTATAGACTGTTCAGAAAAACAGGATGCCAGCAGCAATAGATTTTAGCAAGAGATTCAGACAGCTGCCCAAGATGAATGCCAGGATGAAAATGAGAGTCAGTATAGTAGATTGGTTGTGTCTCCTGGGTCCTTTTAAATAAATGTAACATTTTATTATTTGAATGAGATGTATCTTTATGTCTGCTGGTTTATTAATTCTTAATAAATATTTAGAACCAATGGTACAGGCAGTACAAGGTATTCTTGTTATAGCCTCAGTAATTAAATTATAACATATACACACATCCATATACAAAATACAGTGATGTATTGCATTCCTATTTATTGGCATGCTAATAAATTGTAATTCTCCTATGGATCTAATTTTGTGTATAATGGGTACCGGAGAATGATTTCTATCTAGTGTAATCATTTTTTTTTATTATTTATTTTCTGGACGTATTTACATACAGATTACAGCTACCTTGAACCCAGTTAATTTAATTTGAGGACCTCCAATATGTGAATGGAGGAAGATTCCAAGCACTTTTAACCTTGTGAGTCCACTGGGAAATATAAGAGGAGTTGGTAGAAAAACATGGGCTTCAGAGAACAGTATAAAAATGACAGTAATATATATAAACTTCAGATTGTTGGAAAGCAAAGAGCAAGATTATTGCACTGTGTCTCTGAAAGTTCAATTTTATTTGGTTGTTTTATATTGTTACTTTTGTGCACTCTGTATTCTTCTCCTGTGCCTTTAGGAACTAAAAAAATAAATCTTGTGTGAATCTTTGGATGAGATTACCTAATTTAACTTGTTACAGATGTATTGTATGTCATGTGTAATTTATACTTGAGCATATGCATACATACATATCTGTCTTTGATACAAGCTATAGATTCAGGTTTAAGTGCTTCTTTGCTTTGATCCTTAGTTCTTGGTCTTGTGCAATAATTTTATAAAAACACTCAAGAAAATTAGCCTTAAAAAGAGAAAGGAAAATAATTGTATCTTCCTGACTAGAAAATAATTTTGGTCAGATATTCTATTATTATTACCTATAATAAATAGCTACTTTAGGAACATATTCTGAACCTGCATTATGCTTTAATGTGGTTTGTGCCACAACTCACACCTGACTAAGTACCTACCAACTTTCTCCCAGTAGATGGTATTGACAGTACCTCCTCCTCAGTACCTACCTCTAGACATAAAGAGTGCCCCCTTATCCTATGTGATGACCTTAAAGTGGATTTAGATCCTCACCTATACCCTGTGAAGTGAACAGCTTTAGATTATACACAGTGATTAAACAAATCCTCTTACATAAGTTGTACATGTATATCTGCTGTCTTCAGCTTTTATATACTGTTTATAAAGTGCATGTCCTGTTAGAAGTTTCTCTTCCTGATTCACCTGTGGGTGTGGATTCTTTGCTTCGGCAGAGACTTGCAGAGCTCTGCTGTGAATGTACCAACTCTCTGCTAATCTATTTATAACACCCACCCTGACACAAAATTCAGCCAGGTTTTATTACAGTCGTCGAAGAACTTCTCAGAAGTTATCATGCTGATAACAGAAGAACGGAGCAGGAGAAAGCCATGAGGCTTAGGGCTTTACAGAGAGAGAAGAAGACACTGCAGATATATGTTCCCAGCTCAAATTTCATGAATCGGGTTTACATTCACTTTAAAGTGAATAACTCAACACCAAGTTCACTATATGGACCACTTATGTATTTAGACTAGATCATACTCCCTCTTCTCAAGAGAGAGAATAAATTCAGTTACTCTAATCTTTCTTTTTTTGTGAACCGGTGCCCAAAACTGACCTGCATATTCCAGATGAGGTCTTACTAATGATTTGTACAGGGGCAAAATGATTCCTCTCTCTCTGGAGTCTATACCTCTCTTAACAAAGGATTTTGCTCGCTTTGGAAACCGCGGCTTGGCATTGCATGCAATTATTAATCTTATGATTTACCAGAACATCCAGATCCTTCTCCACTAGGGATGAGCCGAACACCCCCCGGTTCGGTTCGCATCCAGAACATGCGAACAGGCAAAAAATTTGTTTGAACACGCAAACACCGTTAAAGTCTATGGGACACAAACATGAATAATCAAAAGTGCTCATTTTAAAGGCTTATATGCAAGTTATTGTCATAAAAAGTGTTTGGGGACCTGGGTCCTACCCCAGGAGACATGTATCAGTGCAAAAAAAAGTTTTTAAAACAGCGTTTTTTCGGGAGCAGTGATTTTAATAAAGCTTAAAGTGAAATAATAAAAGTGAAATATTCCTTTAAATGTCATACCTGGGGGGTGTCTATAGTATGCCTGTAAAGTGGCACTTTTTCCCGTGTTTAGAATAGTCTGACAGCAAAATGACATCTCTAAAGGGAAAAAAAAAGTCATGAAGTAATAGCGGTGTCGGCTATAGTGAATTGTCTATGGGAGAAATTAAAAGTGCCAATTTTAAAGGTTAATATGCAAGTTATTGTCATAAAAAGTGTTTGGGGACCTGGGTCCTGCCCCAGGGGACATGTATCAGTGCAAAAAAAAAGTTTTAAAAACTGACATTTTTTCGGGAGCAGTGATTTTAATAATGCTTAAAGTGAAACAAAAAAGTGTAATATTCCTTTAAATTTCATACCTGGGGGGTGTCTATAGTATGCCTGTAAAAGGGCGCATGTTTCCCATATTTAGAACAGTTTGACAGCAAAATGTCATTTCTAAATGAAAAGAGTAATTTAAAACTACTCGCGGCTATAATAAATTGTCGGTCCGACAATACACATAAAAGTTCATTGATAAAAACGGCATGGAATTTCCCCACAGGGGAAACCCGAACCAAAATTTAAAAAAAATTTGGGAGCTTCCAGATTCTGATAAGCCCCCCGCCCGCAGACCCCCACAACCACCGGGCAAGGGTTGTGGGGATGAGGCCCTTCTCCCCATCAACATGGGGACAAGGTGCTTTGGGGGGCTACCCCAAAGCACCCTCCCAATGTTGAGGGCATGTGGCCTGGTACAGTTCAGGAGGGGGGGCACTCTCTCGTCCCCCCTCTTTTCCTGCGGCCTGCCAGGTTGCGTGCTCGGAAAAGGGTCTGGTATGGATTTTTGGGGGATCCCATGCCATTTTTTTATTTCGGCGTGGGGTTCCCCTTATAACCCATACCAGACCTGAAGGGTCTGGTATGGAATTTAGGGGGACCTCCACGCCATTTTTTTTAAATTTTGGCACGGGGTTCCCCTTAATATCCATACCAGACCTGAAGGGCCTGGTATAGAATTTAGGGGGACCCCCAGGCATTTTTTTTTTAATTTTTGGTTCGGGGTTCCCCTATGGGGAAATCCCATGCTGTTTTTATCAATGAACTTTTATGTGTATTGTCGTACCGACAATTCATTATAGCCACGAGTAGTTTTAAATGACTTTTTTTCCTTTGTCATTTTTCTGTCAGACTGTTCTAAATACGGGAAACATACGCCCCTTTACAGGCATACTATACACAGACCCCAGGTATGAAATTTAAAGAAATATTACACTTTTATTGTTTCACTTTAAGCATTATTAAAATCACTGCTCCCGAAAAAATGGCCGTTTTTAAAACTTTTTTTTGCATTGATACATATCCCCTGGGGCAGGACCCAGGTCCCCAAACACTTTTTATGACAATAACTTGCATATTAACCCTTAAAATTAGCACTTTTAATTTCTCCCATAGACAATTCACTATAGCCGACACCGCTATAACTTCATGACTTTTTTTTCCTTTTAGAAATGTCATTTTGCTCCCGAAAAACGTCCATTTTTAAAACTTTTTTTGCATTGATACATGTCCCTTGGGGCAGGACCCAGGTCCCCAAACACATTTTATGACAATAACTTGTATATTAACCTTTAAAATTAGCACTTTTGATTTCTCCCATAGACAATTCCCATATAGCCGACACCACTATTACTTCATGACTTTTTTTTCCCTTTAGAAATGTAATTTTGCTGTCAGACTATTCTAAACACGGAAAAAAGCGCCACTTTACAGGCATACTATAGACACCCCCCAGGTACAAAATTTAAAGGAATATTTCACTTTTATTGTTTCACTTTAAGCTTTATTAAAATAACTGCTCCCGAAAAAACAGTTGTTATTAAAACTTTTTTTGCATTGATACATGTCCCCTGGGGCAGGACCCAGGTCCCCAAACACTTTTTATGACAATACCATGCATATAAGCCTTTAAAATTAGCACTTTTGATTTCTCCCATAGACTTTTAAAGGGTGTTCCGCGGCTTTCAAATCTGTTCGGCGAACTGGCGAACAGCCAATGTTCGAGTCGAACTCATGTTCAACCTGAACATAAAGCCCATCCCTATTCTTCACCATTAATTTCCCTAGTTGCACTCCCCCCTAGTATGTATGATGCATTCATATTCTTAGCCCCTAAGTGCATAACTTTACATTTATCGACTATAAACCTCATTTGCCACATCATTTTCCAATTAAACAGTGCATTGAGGTTGGCTTGTAAGCTGGAGACATTCTGTAAGGACGGTATTCCACTGCATAGCTTGTCTGCAAAGACTAAAATGGTACTTTTAATCCCAGTTTATTATTATTATTATTATTATTATTATTACTATTATTATACAGGATTTATATAGTGCCGACAGTTTACGCAGAGCTTTACAATATAAAAGGGAGACAATGCAGTTATAATACAATAAAATACAAGAGGATTAAGAGGGCCCTGCTCAGAAGAGCTTACAATCTAATAGGGTGGGGCAGGTGGTACAAAAGGTTGTAACTGTGGGGAATGAGCTGTTGGAAGTGGTAGGAGATTAGTTGGAGATGTGATAGGCTTTCCTGAAGAGATGAGTTTTGAGGGATCGCCTGAAGGTAGCAAGAGTAGGGGATAGCCAGATAGATGGAGGTAGCGAGTTCCAGAGGATGGGAGAGGCTCTGGAGAAATCCTGGAGATGAGCATGGGAGCAGGAGATGAGAGAGCTTGAAAGCAGGAGGTCTTGAGAAGAGCGGAGAGGTCGATTTGGGTGATATTTGGAGACAAGATTAGTGATGTAGCTCGGGGCAGAGTTGTGGATGGCTTTGTATGTTGTGGTTAGTATTTTGAATTTAATTCGCTGGGTGATTGGGAGCCAGTGTAGGGATTGGAGTAGAGGGTTGGCAGACACTGAGCAGTTGGTAAGGTGAATAAGTCTGGAAGCAGCATTCATAATAGACTGAAGAGGGGATAGCCTATGGAGAGGTAGGCCAATGAGAAGGGAGTTGCAATAGTCAAGGCGAGAGATAACAAGGGAGTAAATGAGGAGCTTGGTGGTTTCATTTGTTAAAAAGGGGCGAATTTTAGAAATGTTACGGAGGTGAATTCTACAAACTTTTGACAACGATTGGATTTGAGGCTGAAATGACAAGTCAGAGTCTAGGATTACACCTAGTACCCTGGCGTGAGGGGAGGGACTGATGGTTGCATTGTTGATTTTGATGGAAAAGTCATGGAGGGGGGCACGGGTGGGGGGGAATATTAATAGCTCAGTTTTAGAGAGATTTAGTTTAAGGAAGTGGTGCGACATCCATGCTGATATGTCAGTTAGTAAGTTAATAATGCAAGAGGAGACTGAAGGAGTGAGGTGAGGAGTAGACAGATAGATTTGGGTGTCATCAGCGTATAAGTGGTATTGGAAGCCGTGGGTGGTTATTAAGTGACCAAGGGAGGAGGTGTAGATAGAGAAGAGAAGGGGTCCAAGAACCGAGCCTTGGGGGACCCCCACAGAAAGGGGCAATGGAGAGGAGGAGACAGAGTTGTAGGTGACACTGAAGGAGCGCTGTGATAAATAGGTAGAGAATTTATACATATATTAAAAATAAGTGTCCGGACACTGAACCTTGGGGTACATCAACATCACTAATAACCTTAGACCATTCACAGTAAGAATCATTAACCACTAATCTCTGAATTCGGTCTTTTAGCCAGTATGCTATACATTTACAAATGGATTTTTCCAGGCCAGTAGACTTTATCTTACACATTAGCCGTGTGTGGAGAACTGTGTCAAACTCTTTTGCAAAATTGAAGTATACCACATCCACAGCTACTCCTTTGTCTAAGGTTTTTCTTACCTCCTCATAAAAAGAAACATTTCAGACACTTCAAGCTATTTGCTGAGAGGCATGTTAAGTCCATGGAATGTTTTATATTTTGCCACAAGTTTCGAGAAAATAAATTTTTTTTTTTACACAAAGTTGTCACTAAATTATATATTGTTCAAACATGGCATGGTTATATATGGAATTACACCCCAAAATATATTCTGCTGCTTCCTGTGTTTAGAACAGTCTGACAGCAAAATGACATTTCAAAGGAAAAAAAGTAATTTAAAACTACTCGCAGCTATTAATGAATTGTCGGCCTGACAATACACATAAAAGTTCATTGATAAAAACGGCATGGGATTTCCCCACAGGGGAACCCCGAACCAAAAAAAAAATGGCGTGGGGGTCCTCCTAAATTCCATACCAGGCCCTTCAGGTCTGGTATGGATATTAAAGGGAACCCTGCGCCAAAATTAAAAAAAAAAAAACGGCGTGGGGGTCCCCCTCAAAATCCATACCAGACCCTTATCCAAACACGCAACCTGGAAGGCCACTGGAAAAGGGGGGGACGAGAGAGCACCCCCCCTGAACCGTACCAGGCCACATGCCCTCAACATTGGGAGGGTGCTTTGAGGTAGCCCCCCAAAGCACCTTGTCCCCATGTTGATGAGGAAAAGAGCCTCATCCCCACAACCCTTGCCCGGTGGTTGTGGGGGTCTGCGGGCGGGGGGCTTATCAGAATCTGGAAGCCTCCTTTAACAAGGGGACCCCCAGATCCCGACCCCCTGTGTGAAATGGTAATGGGGTACAAAATTACCCCTACCATTTCACAAAAAAAGTATCAAGTATGTTAAAAATGACAAGAGACAGTTTTTGACAATTCCTGTATTTAAAGTATTCTTCTTTCCATCTTCTTTGGGTCTTTTTCCTTCTTCCTTTAGTTTCTTCCTCCGATCCTATGCTTCTTGCTGTGGTGTTCTCGTCTGGCATCTTCCTCTGCGGCGTCTTCTTCCCCACTTCGTTCTTGGGCCACTCCGCATCCATGGGAGGATCCCACTTTGTGACGCTTCTCTTCTTCTGACACTTCTTATATAACGGAGGGCAGAGCCACCTGGTGACCCCGCCCCTCTCTGATGCATGGGGACTTCACGGGGACTTCCCTATGGCTTTCCCCGTGATGTTAGAGGGGGCGGGGTCACCCGGTTACGTAACGGTGACCTCGCCCCCTCTGATGTCACGGGGAAAGCCATAGGGAAGTCCCCGTCAAGTCCACGTGCGTCAGAGGGGGGCGGGGTCACCAGGTGGCCCCGCCCTCCATTATATAAGAAGTGTCAGAAGAAGAGAAGCGTTACACAGCGGGAGCCTCCCATGGATGCGGAGAGGCCCAAGAATGAGGCGGGAAAGAAGACGCCGCAGAGGAAGATGCCGGACGAGAACACCGGAGCAAGAAGCAGAGGATCGGAGGAAGAACCAGAGGAAGAAGAAGATGGAGGAAGAAACCGAAGGAAGAAGGAAGGAAGAAGGAAGAAGACCTGAAGAAGATGGAAAGAAGAAGACTTTAAATAAAGGAATTGTCAAAAACTGTCTCTTGTCATTTTTAAAATTTTTTACACTTTTTTTGTGAAATGGTAGGGGTACTTTTGTACCCCGTTACCATATTACGCAGGGGGGGGATCTGGGGGTCCCCTTGTTAAAGGGGACTTCCAGATTCTGATAAGCCCCCCTCCCACAGACTCCCACAACCACTGGGCAAGGATTGTGGGGATGAGGCCCTTGTGCCCATCAACATGGGGACAAGATGCTTTGGGGGCTACCCCAAAGCACCCTCCCAATTTTGAGGGCATGTGGCCTGGTATGGTTCAGGAGGGGGCGCTCTGTCATCCCCCCTCTTTTCCTGCAGCCTGCCAGATTGCGTGCTCAGATAAGGGTATGGTATGGATTTTTAGGGGGACCCCCACGCCATTTATTTTTAAATTTTGGCACGGGGTTCCCCTTAAAATCTATACCAGACCTGTAGGGTCTGGTATGGATTTTGAGGGGGACCCCCACGCCATTTTTTTTATTTTGGTGCGGGGTTCCCCTTAATATCCATACCAGACCTGAAGGGCCTGGTATGGAAGTTCGGGGGACCCCACACATTTTTTTTCTTAATTTTGGTTCAGGGTTCCCCTGTGGGGGAATCCCATGCTGTTTTTATCAATGAACTGTTATGTGTATTGCCTTACCGACAATTCATTATAGCCGCGAGTAGTTTTAAATAGCTTTTATTCCTTTAGAAATGTCATTTTGCTGTCAGACTGTTCTAAACATGGGAAACATGCGCCACTTTACAGGCATACTATAGACACCCCCCCAGGTACGAAATTTAACCTCCCTGGAGGTATGATTATTTCGGATTTTAGGTGCTGAAAGCGGTACAATTATTTTGCATGGAAATTTGGCGTTTTATATTGTAGGTCTGTAATTCGTAACAATAACACACTTAAATCTGTCCAAACAAGAGTCTAGTAGATATCCTGGGTATAATAAAGTTTGAAACACTAAAACATAAATTATAATATAATAAATAAAAATAAATAATTAAAAAAAAAAAATAATAATAACAAAATAAATTTCCCCACGATTCACTATCGTCCAATTCTGCAAGTGTTCTAATTTACTATCGCTGTTTTCTAGCTGGTCTAAAGCCACTTTTGACGTAAAGGGACACTTTTTGGTTGCTATGGACAATCTCCATTTTCCAGGCAGAAAGAACAGTATATATAACATAAAACTGCATGCAGGGCATGGGCCAAAGCACTGGGGACAAAAGGGATGTGAAATAATTTCATACAGTACTGTAATCTGTAAAATTACAGTACTGTATGTGTTATGATTTTTACAATTTTTTTAATTTGCCGCCAGGCTCCACCCCTGTGCGTCGCGATGCTCGCAGGGAACAGAGCCTGGCAAGGAGAGGCTTCGGAGGAGGACGGAGCCCACGGACACAGCAGGGGACATCGCAGGATCCCGGGGACAAGGTAAGTAAAGCCACACCAGGATCCTGCAATGTAATCCCGAGTGTGGCTTGGGGTTACCGCTAATGGTCCTGAATTTTAACCCCGAGTCACACTCGGGAAAACCGCCAGGGAGGCTAAAGGAATATTACACTTTTATTGTTTCATTTTAACCATTATTAAAATCACTGCTCCCGAAAAAATGTCCGTTTTTAAAACCTTTTTTTTTGCATTGATACATGTCCCCTGGGGCAGGACCCAGGTCCCCGAACACTTTTTGTGACAATAACTTGCATATAAGCCTTTAAAATTAGCACTTTTGATTATTCATGTTCGAGTCCCATAGACTTTAACGGTGTTCGTGTGTTCGAACAAATTTTTTGCCTGCTCGCATGTTCTGGTGCGAACCGAACATGGGGCATGTTCGGCTCATCCCTACTCCCCCCTCTCCCCCCTCTCCCCCCTCTCCCTCCTCAGCTGATCTGCAGATAGAATGAAGAGGTACTGCTGAACAGCTGCTTTTTCACTTCACTGAGAAAACGAAGCTGGAATTCGCACCGGACTGGTGTAAACCCAGCTTTATGGTGAATTCACCTTCTACAGAGCTGAAGTTACTGATTTATGTATCGTGGGAACAAACGCTGTTGCTGTCAAGATAAATAAATCAGTGCTGCAGCTGAATGGCGTACCTGAAAACAAAAAAATGGTTAACAATAAAACACAGTAAACAGTAATGTATAAAAGAATTGCATACCTGAAAAGCAAACATGATAACATAGTAACAATAAAACATTGCATTGTAGAATACAGTAAAAAAGAGCAGAACAATAGAGAGAATAGAGAGAGAGAGAAAGAACAATAAAACAACAACTTTTTTTGTATATATATATATATATATATATATATATATATATATATATATATATATATTTATATATATAATTTATTTTTATTTATTTTTTTTTACACCTTTTTATTTGTAACTGTAACGGTTGTAATGGTTCGGTTCCAGGTTCAGGTCTCTCAAAATGCGATGGCATCTTTGGAGACCCTGTGAAAGTGTTTCCTAGTCTGTGCAGTGCTGTACCCTACGCTAATACCCCAGTAGTGTGTGGTAGCGTTCAAAACATTCACCAATGCAAAGACCAGGATAATCAGGACAGGAGGGACAATAATAGTGGGTGTCACGCCTATATCCACGCTTTCTATAGACACAACATTTTCTTTGGGGGGGCTCATTGGGTAGGGGTACCAGGAAGGACATACAGAAAATGGCTCTCATGCAGCCGACTTACTGCATTTGGATTGGGAAGTTGGGCCACAGCACCCTCTGGAAACAGAAGGGCTATAATGATCTCTTCCTGGAATTTAAGGAAGGATCCAGTTTGTCTTGAAGCTTTGTACAGCACATAAGCATTAAGCAGAGCCAATTGAAATAAGCATACAGACACTTTTTTGTACCAGCATCTGGCCTTACGGGCAACTAGGTATAGCATCAACAACTGGTTGTTGAGGTCCACCCCTCCCATATTAAGGTTAAATTTGGGGACACAGAGGGGTTTCTCCACAACACCAGTCGTCATAGGAATTTGAACCGTCGTGTCTGCATGAAGGGAGGATAGAACGAAAACTTTCAGATTATCCCTCCACTTCACAGCGAGCAAATTATTACACTTCAAGCAGGCTCTCTACCTCAGCCTAAAACGGGAATCTACAAGCCGCTGGAGTAAACCCCGGCGATTAGATCGCACAGTGCCACATGCTACAATTCTATGATCAAACAAGTGACTAAAAAGTGGCACGCTTATGTAATAATTATCCACATACAAGTTTTACCCCTTTCTGAATAAGGGTGACGCCAAGTTCCGCACAATCTTACCAGCGCTCCCTATGTAGTCTGGGCAGTTCTACGGTTCTACGTGACTATCTCTTCCCTCGTAAACCATAAAACTATATGTATAGCCTGTGACCCTGTCACAGAGCTTATACATCTTGACCCCATATCTGGCACACTTGTTGGGAAGATACTGTTTGAAAGACAAAACTTAATCAGGGACTCATCAATGCAGACAACTTGATCGGGCGTAAACAAGGCTGCAAACTGTTGGTTGAAGTGGTTTACAAGGGCCAAATTTTGTAGAGCTGATCATATCCAGGGTCACCCCGAGGATGACAGAGTTCATTATCATTGAAGTGCATGAACTGCAAGATCTGCTCGTATCTGGCCATGGAGGCAGAGAACACGGGCATATGGTGAACTGGGTCAGTGGACCAATATGACCGCAACTCACTCTTTTTTAGTTATGCCCATGAGGAGGAATAGGCCCAGAAAGGTCTTAAATTTGGAAACCATAATGGGTTTCCATTCTCCAACAAGGGTCAAATGGGGATTAGCGGCAATGAATTGACGAGCATACAAATTGCTTTGGTCCACAATAGATCTATAGAGATCTTCCATGAAAAACAGCGAATACAAATCAAATGATGTAAAATCAACTGTTTCCACCTGAATTCCAGATTGGCCATTGAATGGGGGAAGTACGGGTTCTGCAGAAGTGGTGGGCTCCCAATTAGGATTGACAAATGCAGCAGGAAGGGCACTATGGGCTCGATGGGCCTGTCTTTTTGTTTTCTTGGTGGCTGCAGGACACTAGTTGTGTTTGCCACCTCAGCAGCTTGAACTGCACTTATGGGACTCGCCACATCACCATGTAATACTTCAGTACTGGTTTTACTACACCCAGGATGTACTAGGCCGATGGTGCTTGACAGTTTACCAGAAGGATGAGCAGCACTAGTACTGGCTTTCTGCTCCATATGAGAGCCCTGCGGTTCTTGAACCTCAACAACGACAGAAATTGGGATCGGATACACCTGACCTTGGCAGGGATCAGAACACCAGAACTACACTTATGGGACTCGCCACGTCACCAAGTGTTACTGCAGTGCTGGACGTACGACCAGGGTGTACTAGGCTGCTGGTGCTTGCCAGGTCACCAGAAGGAATAGCGGCACTAGTACTGCTCTGCTTCATATGAGGGACCTGTGGTTCTTGCACATCAAGGACAGAAGAAGAAGTTCGGGGTCTGGTACGCCTGACCTTGGCAGGGACCACAACTCCGTCATCAGAGTTATCTGTCAGGGTGCCGCTGCTGTCTACAGGATCATATTCTGAGCCTGAATCTGACATATGGGTGACTTTCTCTTCACTATCTGTCATGCTCAGAAACATGTAGGCCTCTTTACTAGTGTACCTTCGATTTGACATTTTGGTCTGTAAATTTACTGGTACACTAGTGAGACTCACAAGAAAATGAGCTTCTGACTGTCAGTGACTGATTCAAACGCTACCAAAAAAACTGTTATGGGGCGTACACACGGTCGGACTTTTCAGCTACAAACGTCCGACAGCCTGTCCGACAGAGTTTTGACAGACTTTCGACAGACTTTCGACGGACTTTTGGTGGACTTTTGGTGGACTTTCTAATGACCGGACTTGCCTACACACGATCACACCAAAGTCCGATGGATTCGTACGTGATGACGTACACCAGACTAAAATAAGAAAGTTGATATCCTAGCCAGTAGCCAATAGCTGCCCTAGCGTCGGTTTTTGTCCGTCGGACTAGCATACAGACGAGCTGATTTCTGGGTCCGGCGGAGTTATGATGTAAAGATTTGAAGCATGTTCCAAATCTAAAGTCTGTCAGATTTGCGACTGGAAAAGACCGCTGAAAGTCCGGGGAAGCCCAGACACGATCGGATTTTCCACCGGATCTGGTCCATCGGCGTCTGTCGGACTTTTGTAGCCGAAAAGTCCAACTGTGTGTACGCCCCATTAGTGTTTGCAGGGATCGGGCCTGACTCTGCGAGCGCTGCAGTTATGTGTGTTGTGTTTTTGTGACAGTGATCGATTGATACTGCACTTGGGTGGGCTGGGCTAAGCTGGGTGGAGGGGCTAAACACAGGTGCTAGCAGGTATCTGGGCTGATTCCACTAACGCTGCATTTTTGGGAACCCTAAACTATTGGGGATGCTAATATAGTTCTGATCAGATCAAAGATATTGATCCATTCAGACACTATACTACTAAGAGAGGTGTATGGTGCGTGCATGGGTGTTAGCACGACTGGCACTGATGCAGCCTGGGGCGACACAGACCCTGACTGATGTTTAAACTGATATCACCCGCCGGGTGATCAGGGGGTTAAACCTTTATTGGGAAATATATGGCGGGTGCCCTGATGCTATAAAAAACAAACTAAACACCCGTAACACTAATACGGTGATCACTGGTGACAGGGGGTGAAAGGGTTAACTAGGGGGCAATCAGGGGGTTAAAACCTTTTATTGAGTAATATATGGGGGTACCTGACGCTATAAAAACATGACAGGAAACTAATTGTCACGGAACGTGCCACACTCCGCTTGAGTGCTTCCGTCATATACCACTTCCTCCCAGTCTGTATACAGATATCAGATATTCCAACCTCTTTCTGAGCAGAAAACAAGGCGACACTTGCTTCACTGCTAACATGGACTGTTTATTATGAATCAAAGTTACAAGACTTTATATGCCGTTGGAACCTCCTCTAACAATACAACTGTAACTTAATTAACATGAGGTAATTATCTAATCCTCTATACAGCCTAGGTGACTGAGACATGACCTTTCGCCCAGACTTGTGGTCACCGAGCTTCATACAGTTAATTAACACAATAGCAGTCGTCCCGTCTCCTACATTGTATAGAGGACAATGTCATTAGCTCATTCAATTAACATAAACACAGGTTGATGACACCAGCATCTCACAGGATGTGTCCCAACAGAATGAATCCATTGAAAATCCAGGGCCCATAATCAAAAGGCAACAGGCTTGCATACAGTCCTCTCCAACAGCCTCTGTCCCGGCTAGGTCTGTGACATTTCTCCCCTTTCGGCAGGAGACTAACACAGGAGGAAACCCCAGACGGGTTGACTCCGAAGTTAGTCCATAGTTCCAGTCCTCTACTGCCTGTACCCACACAGTACCCCAAACAAATTGTTCCAAACAGAGTATTACTCACCCAGCCAACCTCTGCCTCTCTCAGAGAACATATCTGCCACTGGGGAGAGGCCTGGACTGGCTCTTCTCCCTGGAATCCTTTCTGCCGCTGGAGAGAAGACAGGGTGTCTGGGCTCACTCTGTCATGCTGTTGGGGATCGGGGACCACTGCCCAGCATCCCTGGGGTATACAGGTGGAGACTGAAGTCCCAACCACCTTCACAGGAAATCCATCCTCTGTTAGTTGAGGGCAGAGTCCAGCAGTCCTCGGCCCTGTTGCCAGCCCTTCTGCTGGAAACCCCACACCATCTGTTCCAGCTAACTGTTGGAGAGGGAGGCCGACTGCCCCGCCTCCCTGGAACTCTGTAGTTGTTGCCGGTGCTGGGCAGAGGTTGGTAGCACTCTGCCCTGTTGCCAGCACTTCTGCTGGGGACTCCGCATCCTCTGCTCCGGCTAACTGTTGGGGCAGGAGGCTGGCTTCCTCCACTCCCAAACTGTGTAGCTGCCATTGGGGAGGTGAGCCGGCTGCTTCCTTTTCCATTCCCTCATCTGGCTGCTGGGACGACATGTCGATGGTACTGTCTCCCAGGTACACGGATCTTTGCTGGGGAGGAAAGCCCACTTCCTCCACCCTGGCCAACTGTTGGGGAGGGACAACACACACCTCCTCTCCCTTCTCCCCCTGTATCTGCTGCTGGGAAGTGATTGCCATCTTCTCAGCCTGAGCCTCCACAATTGCTGCAGGTGTGGGGCAGAGGTCTTGGACCCTCTGTCCGGTTGCCAGCACTTATGCTGGGGGTTTGCCAGGTGGTTCCTCCTCTACAGAAACGTCTATTAAATCCCCAGTCTCTGGAATTGGTAAAAGTGTGGGACAGAGGTCTTGGACCCTCTGTTCAGTTACCAGATCTTCAGCTGGAGAAGTTTGTTTTAACTCCATAGATGCTGCTGGCAGAAAATCACATCTCCCTGTCAGTGTTGTGGGAGAAAGGCCGACTACCTCTTCTCTCAAGAAGGCCAAAGCCACTGTTGGTGCTGGGCAGAACACAGTGAACTTTGGCCCTGATAGCAGCTCTTCTGCTGGAGGCTCATCAGGTTGTTGTTCCTCAGCAGAAAAGTCTATTAAATCCCCCGTCTCTGCAACTGGTATCTGGGGATGGAGGTTCACCATCTCCTGTCCATGGAATCCAGAAGATGCTATCAGTGCTGAGCAGAGCGCAATGAAGTTTGGCCCTAATCCCAACTCTTCTGCTGGGGGCTCACCCGATGGTTCTTCCTCAGCAGAAAAGTCTATCAAATCCTCTGTCTCTGCAACTGGTGTCTGGAGATGGAGGTTCACCATCTCCTGTCCATGGAACCCAGAAGATGTTATCAGTGCTGGGCAGAGGTTAGCAGAGCTCTGCCCTGTTGTCAGCACTTCAGCTTTGGGGATGGCAATCTCCAGATTTTCCACTGCAGATTCTCTGGCATGCTGCTGGACAGGCACATTCCTCCATCCAAGATCATCCCATGCAGAAACAGGATCATCAAGGTCAGTCAGCACTTTCTGCATCCGCCATAAGACCTCCGCCTCCATAGCTGTGGGGGCAGGTTGGCAAAGCACGCTATTGCTCTGCCACATTGCCGACTCTTCAGCCAGGATTTCAGGGTTGTCAGCTGGTATTTCCTGATAGTCCCAGGCAAAGGGAGCCCAGCCCTGGCACTGAGCAATGTCTAGCAGCCGTCTGTAGGCGATCTCTAGCTCTCATTCCTGAACGGCCAGAAACTCCAAATCTTCCTGTGCCCAGTGCACTTCCGAAATGTTCAGTAGCCCTTCTCTGAAATCCATGATTTCATCCACCCGCTGCTCCAAATCACTCCCAAAGTTAGGGTCCCCTGTCAGCTTCACAAACAACAGTCCCAAGCCGCCGTAGCTTAAGCCTTCCGTTGGGCTGTCATCCACTATCCAGGGACATGCTTTGGATACATGCCACCGGAGGGCTCTGTAGCTCTCATCCAGCTTTATCTCTGCCCAGACCAGCCTGCTTAATTCAGCTGTCCGCTTCTTGTGTGGTTTTTCTCCCAAAAACCGCACCCGCAGTCCGTACTGCGACCAGTACCTTTCCTCGATGGAGGGGAGAACTTTTCCCTGGTGTCGCTGCTCACGGGCTAGCGCTTCCTTCCAGAGTTTGCAGCGAATAGAATCACACCATCCCAGCAGGACCTGCTCCGATAATGGTCCTCTGTGCTGTATCTGCATCTCTCGCAACCTCCTTCTGAATTCCTCATCCATGGCGGCTGGTATCTGTACCTCTCCTCTCCTGCTATCTGGACCTTGGATCCAGATGGAAGTTTGGATGTCCCAGACTGCAGAAAGCTATCCCACCGCTGCCACCAATGTCACGGAACGTCCCACACTCCGCTTGAGTGCTTCCGTCATATACCACTTCCTCCCAGTCTGTATACAGATATCAGATATTCCAACCTCTTTCTGAGCAGAAAACAAAGCGACACTTGCTTCACTGCTAACATGGACTGTTTATTATGAATCAAAGTTACAAGACTTTATATGCCGTTGGAACCTCCTCTAACAATACAACTGTAACTTAATTAACATGAGCTAATTATCTAATCCTCTATACAGCCTAGGTGACTGAGACATGACCTTTCGCCCAGACTTGTGGTCACCGAGCTTCATACAGTTAATTAACACAATAGCAGTCGTCCCGTCTCCTACATTGTATAGAGGACAATGTCATTAGCTCATTCAATTAACATAAACACAGGTCCCAACAGAATGAATCCATTGAAAATCCAGGGCCCATAATCAAAAGGCAACAGGCTTGCATACAGTCCTCTCCAACAGCCTCTGTCCCGGCTAGGTCTGTGACACTAATCAACTAACTGGCTAACTAGAGTCACCCGTGACACAAATACGGCAATCAGAAAAAAGATCTATTAGTGACACTGGCGACAGGGGGTTAAAGGGTTAACTGGGGGGTGATAAAGGGGTTAAACCTTTATTAGGGGGGTTTAGGGGATATCCTACACCTACCTGGGCCTACTACTAACTGCTCTAAAACTTATTACAGTCACAAATGACACCAATGCAGTGATCAGTGAAAAAGCTGAAAACTGCAATTGGTGACACAGTGATAGGGAGTGAAGGGGTTACCTGGGGGGTGATCGGGGGGGGGTGACAAGTGTTAGTATGTGTACTGGTGTTAGTGTAGTTTTGTGTAACTCACTGTTAGATGTTCTCTCTCCTCTCACTGGAATCAAAAAGACTCCACAAAGAGAGATGACACCACTTCCCCGTCTGTGTTTACACTTACACAGGCATGGGAATGTTTTCATTCGTTAGGACCGATCAGCAGGTCCAGGCTATAAATCATTGGACGGGACCTGAGGACAGATCGGTGCTCTAACAAATCCGACTGCCGCAGGAATGGGGGGGCACGATCGTGCCCCCTGCCCACGTGGAGGGAGGGACGTACAGGTATGCCCATTTGCCTACCCGTGCCATTCTGCTGTAGTAAATCAGCGGTCAGTAAGTGGTTAAAGAATCCATAAAAATGAGAAACAATGGCTTTGAAATGACAGAGCTCAATACTTTAAAGGGTAACTCCACATTTGTGGGAGGAAAAAAATAGCAAAAAAATTAAAATAATATAGCGCATATAATTGCAACACTAATCATATTGTAATTGAATGTTATTAAAAATAACCTTTCCTTTTCAATCTGCAGCTCTGTAATTTTCTGAGAATGCATTGCAATATGGATACCTGGAGCTGTTTGGTACACAGAGTGTGTACTGACCACTCCCCAGAAACATCATTTCCTGTTTGTGTGATTGACTCACTAATTTTCCCAGAAGTCTGCACTAGGATACAAGTCAGATTTCAGGCATCCCCTGATGGGCACTGATGGGTGGCAGTGATGGGCATTGATGGGCAGAGCAGCCATCAGAAATTCTGGGACCCCTTAGACAGCTTTAGGCCTGGGCCCCCCCAGGCCTGACCGCCAACATTCCCCAGGGCCTGCCCACTGGCTGTCCCATCAAGTCCTTCCGTGCAATTTTATTTTAACACTTACAATGTCATATATGAAAATGTATTATAAGTCATCAGCGCTTTCATATTTATATTTTGCCCAAAAGAGACATCCCAAACCAGCATCTGTACACTTGCAGCCCCCCTCACACTTGTAAGCTCGAAGCCCCAGTCACACTTGTACGCTCGCAGCCCCTCTTCACATATGTTCTCTCTCAACCCCCTAACACCTGTAAGTTCTCAGCCCCCCTAACACCTGTATGCTCGCAGCCCCCCTCACACCTGTATGTTCTCAGACCCCCTAACACCTGTACGCTCTCAGCCCCCCTAACACGTGTACGCTCTCAGCCCCCCTCACATCTGTACGCTCTAAGCCCCCCTCACACACACACGTACACAGGCACAAACATATGTACACAGACACACACACATGTACACATGAACACAGGCAAACACATTTTAACACAGGCACACACACATGTACACATGCACTGGCACACACACATATGTACACAGACACACACATGTACACATGCACATAGGCACACACACATATGTACACAGACACACACATGTACACATGCACATAGGCACACACACACATATGTACACAGACACACACATGCACACAGACACACACATGCACAGACACACATGTACACCACCCCCGTTCCTCTTCAGTTGTACATTAGTCCTTACTTGGAAGGTGCTGTTCCTGGACCCAGCTCTTGTGCAAAACACACGTGGAGTGCACATGCTGGAATTTACCAGAGTTGGCACCAAAGAGCCCGATGTCAGTGACACAGCAGCAGCTGCTGACTCGCACACATTCTGAAAGCCAGTGCAGCCACGGAGCTCTCATGCACCCCTCCCTGCCTTCTCTCATCCCCGCCAGACAGCCGGGCCCTTCTAGACTCTCAGGCCCTTACAAGTATGTGGGCTGTACCCCCCTGATGGCGGTCCTGCTGATGGGTAGCAATAATGGGCACTGATCGGTTACACTGATAGGCAGCACTGCTCGGTGGCACTGATTGGCACCACTGGGCATTGATAGGTGGCACTTGTGGAAATTGATAGGTGGCACTCATGGGCATTGATAGGTGGCACTGGTGGGCACTGTGGGCACTGGCAGGTGGCAATGGCAGGTGGATAATCGTGGGCACAGATGAGGCATAATTGCCTCTTCCTTTTCGGGACCGATATCCCTTGCAGATAAGCCGGTGATCGCTTTTTTTCTCCTCATGTTGTCAGCGTTAGAAGAAAAAAAAAGATTGCCGAGCTTTTGTTTATGTCATGTGATCAGCTGTCATGCTTGGCTGACAGCTAATCACATGATAAGGGGCTGGGACTGGCCCCTTACTCGGATCTGTGATCACCTGAGTCTCAGTGAGAGCGTGCACAGGGGAGGCCGTCATAGCTTGGATGCCAAGAGGTTAATGAAAGGCAATGCAAATTCATCGCTAATTGCAGATATAGGCATGAGTGCTCTTACTGTAATGTGAACCATTCAGCCAATAGGTGCTTTCGGAGATCTTCCTCGGCCTCTTTCCAGTCAGTTTCCAGGGACTCTAGTGGGAAAAGCCTTGACCCCAGTGAGCCTATTAAGAACACTCCCCTGGTTAGAGCTATAACCAGATCGCAGGATGGAGGCCCTACTAATTGAAGGTTTTAGAGATGTTTTTTTAGTTCCCTCTTTCAAAGGATCGGGTTGTACCATGGTCAAGAATTTGCAATAGGCCTATATACATGCTGTTGTGGTTCAGTCTAAATTATTTAAAGAAATTGTGGATGGTATGATAGCTGGCCCCTTTTCTCAACCCCCATTTCCAAATTTTAGGCTGTCTCCTTTGGTTATTGTTCCCAAAAAGGAGCGTGGTGGTTTTCGTTTGATACACCATTTGTCCTACCGATTAGACTCTTCCCTAAATGATGAGGTTTCGGATGTTGAAGCTCCGGTATCCTATTCCTCAATCAAAGAAGCTCTTGTCATCTTAAGGGAGTATGGTATCGGAGCTTTAATGGCGAAGACGGATATCAAGTCAGCATTTCGCTTGCTCCCAGTTCACCCTCAAGGTTTCGATTCATTGGGTTTTCAATTGCAAGGTCAATTCTTTTTTGACAGATGTATGCCTAATGGGGTTTTCTTTATCCTGCTTTTGTTTTGAAGCCTTAACTATAGAATGGTATGACACATATATGGAGTCTGAGAGGCCGCACACCCCAGATAACAAATCATGTAAAAAAGGCAAAATTCTCCTTGGGGTTTTTTAGCAGCAATTGAGAGTCAAGAAGGATTTGTAAAAAAATAGGTCATTTTATTATCAAAAGACAATTGGACAATACTGATACAGAAGTTAAAACATGAGCTCTGGTATACAAATGCAAGACTAAAAGATTGGAAAGGGGGAAAAGTGTTGACAATACCAAATGGTTTAAGGAAATCGGAATGTTTCCGATGTTCAGGAAAACGCCCCAATGCATTTCGACCTAAGTGTTTGCGGTCTTCCTTAGGGGGTTCTCATATTTCTATAAGTACATCAAAAAGACAGGTTTCAATGGCATATAATATGGTGTTCAATGATAGTCATTTATGCTTCTATCATATATGTAAAAAGCAGTAGTCACATCATATTTACTCTCTCCACCAAATGGGCTTGCTTATCCAGAGACTTCTTGCTATAAAAAAACACACACAGAAAAAACAGTTGATTTCCCCCCAAGTGAGTGCACCCTCTTTCTGTGTTCCGCCCCCTCTCACTTTGATCGTCACAGAGTTACACTACATTTCTGTTTATGTCATTTCTTTCATATACCGTCCTGCATATCCACCATTGGAATTGCCTCAAAAATTGGATGGGATATCCATGCTTGCCCGTGGTCTGCAATTAAGCACATGCTGTATACCTTACAGCAGTAAGGTGAGCTGCTTGCAGACACAGAGGTGTTTTCACTAAAGACTTCTCCCTTCTTCCTGGAATTTTTATTATTTGGTGGCAGGACTGTTATACGCTTACTCATATGGATTTATCACATTAAACTTTTTGATTTGTCACTATGTGCTAGTTTTGATACTAACCCTTATTCACTTGGACTGTTTTGAGTGTTTTATCACTGTCATTTACACATACTATGTCATTTTTTTTTAGTTATTCAACCCATGTTAGTATCTTTGTTATTCCATGGTATGTTTGTTTAGTGCATCTGTGGCCGCATACACTTCGATCGTTTCCACCTCTTTACTCAGCCCCTTTTCACTTTCCACCTCCCTTGTCCCTTTGTCACAGTGCAACTACCACTTCCTTCTACCTACACATTTTTGTCTGTCTGGATCAGTCACACAGGTGTTGCAGCAGTGTTCCTTAGTTTAGGCCTTTTTGACAGCGCGGGAGTTCTCCAATTTTACATTGATTTCCCCACTGATGGTCCCGGAGAATGCTGGGGAGCCATCCTCACTTCCACCCCTGAAGGTGGCCACCTCCGCCGTGGGACTTACAAGTGGTCACAGTTTAATGGGCACCCCAGAGGGAGAAAAGGATGGGGACCATGAACACCTGGAAGGTTATAGGTATGTGAGCTGGGTTTGAAGAGGAAATAGTTGCAAAAGAGAGGACAAAGAGCAGGCCTCTTTTGAAAAAGGGTAAAGAACTTATAGTTACATAGTTACATAGTTACATAGTAGGTGAGGTTAAAAAAAAGACACAAGTCCATCAAGTCCAACCTATGTGTGATTATGTGCCAGTATTACATTGTATATTCCTGTATGTTGCGGTCATTCAGGTGCTTATCTAATAGTTTCTTAAACCACAATATATTATATGTGCTGTAAAAAAACGCTAATTCCCAAAAAGTGTTATTTTTAAGTGTTCTTATATGGTAATCAATTCCCATATATACTCGAGTAAGTTGAATGTTCTTGTGTAGTGGTCAATTCTTATTAGTGCTCCGGTATAATTTATTTATACAAAAAGATTTGTAGTGTCATTAATATTGATGGAATGGGGGGCGTGGCTTGGCGCGCGGCAGAGATGGACGCTTAACACAGGAGCTTCAGTAATACAGCAGCCTGAGCCCGTCTCTTCGCACCGACAGCACCTGATAATGAGCAGGAGGAATCTGGGGACATCCCGCACAAGATCCCGCCACTTAGCGGCAGCTTATAAAGGCAGGAATATATCGGGAATATATTTCCGAAAACCCCCGGCAGAACGGGTCAGCATGTCGGGATCCAAGATGGCGATGCCACGTGTAAAGGAAGACTACAGTGAGGACTCTCAATCCACGGCGGACGGCAATGGTAGGAACACTCCTCACCCTGACCTACCACTCACTTACGCTGGCATGTCAGGCTTTGCAGCCGACATTAAAGCAACGTTTTCTACAGCAATCACAGACCTAAAGTCCAGCATGATGGTCCTCACAGACAAGATGGCCACTGCAGAAGCTGCAGGCAGAGGCAGGGAGAAGGCAATACATCGCCTAGAGAGAGTGACCTCCACACAAGCCCAACATCTTATTGAAATAAATAAACATTTAGAGGACTTAGACAACAGAGGAAGGAGGAATAATATCAGGGTGAGGGGGATCCCTGAATCGGTGGAGGCTGAACAAATACTCCCAGCTCTACAAAGGGTCTTTAACAGCTTGCTAGACAGACCAGAAGACACAGCCAAAGAATTTGTGAGAGCTCACAGAGAGCTCAGAGCCAGAGGACCTGATAACATGCCGCCATGTGATATCATCTGCTGCTTGCAAAATTTTTCTCTAAAAGAGGACATTATGCGTAGAGCCCGCAGAAATGATCAAATCATCTTTAATGGTGAGACCATCATGCTCTTTCACGATCTTTCACAGATAACTCTAAAGAACCGTAGAGCTCTTCGGCCACTACTTGATAAACTCAGAGAGAAGGACATTCGTTACACGTGGCGCTTTCCGTTTGCACTCCTGGTGAACCACAACGGTAGGCAACATACGCTTTGCTCGCCAGAAGATCTCCTGGATTTTTGCCAAGCACTTCAACTAGACCTCATGGAATTACCAGAATGGTATCAGGAGTTCTTGCTGCCTCCCCTGGAGAAGTCACAACCCAGATCGCCACTTGCTTCTCCAGACAAACGTCACTTAAAAAAGATGAAATCATCACGCCCTGGTGGTTCTCAAGCTGGAACTCCTAACAACAGACCTCATTCTTCCAGGGGACTTGAGGATGTCTGAAGACCTCTCCTCATGAACATCATTTATCTGGCAAGACCGTAAGTAACACTTGTCCAAGACAAGCCGCCTTTGCCGGCTATAACACATTCCACCACAAAGATTTCAAACAAACCAGATTGGAGTTGCTCTGAAAAAAATGACTCGTTCCCCACTTTAAACCCAATGCATCTTTGGATCTGCCTTATTGACTTACCCGACAAAGATCGAGAGGAGTCATCTTGGAGCTGTCACTCCCAGCACTTCTGCAAATCATTTGGACTACGATACCTGCGAGTTGAGGCTCAAAGAGTATAATAGTCGTAGGGATGATAGCAGAAATAGGAAGACTTAAGTTGGTAATGATAGGTAAATTCACATACAAAGATGTACGGACTATATTGATATTAAAGATAAAGATGGGGAATCGATAACACCTTCAATCCTTCCCCATGTACATCTTTGCATGGAGTTGGCGGGTGACCGTTTGGGGGGGGGACCTGCGATTTCCATGCATCATGGCGACATTTTCATACACGATGAAGTTATTATTTCTCTTGTTCATGTTTAGCTCTCCACAACTGGAGCCCACAGTTTCCTTCGTTAAGCATCTTAGGTGCAGAGATGACTAATACAACTTTAGTACTATTTACACAGGCTGTTACCGGTTTTCTTGTTTATTTGATATTCTGGGCAGTCATCAATTGCTTCCAACAAGTGCTCCTTGGCAGGATGGAATTATCCTGAAAAGGAGCACTAATTTAAATGACTTACCTTGGACCTACTTGGTGACCAGGGAGATTACAGTATATCTTACTCTCTCTTTCTATACTCTTTCTTAATCTCACTCATACTTTTCTCCACTATCTCTTTCTTTTTCAGGAACTGAAAAAAGTGCATTGACTGACTGTAATTCATAGCTAAGATACTAACGATAATTAAAGCTTTATTTCCAGATCTTGGTTTACCAGCTCTCTCTGAGTCCACACGATGGCATACTCATCCCTGGGGCATGCACCCACAGTGATCTCTCACAACACAAAAGGTCTAAACATCCTTGAAAAACGCACTGCTCTACTAAAAGAATTCAAAAAAGGTAAGCCCAGATTTGTATTTTTACAGGAGACCCACTTCCAGACCCAAAAGGTTCCCAAACTGACTCCTTTTTCACACAGGCTTATCATGCAACCAATAACCTGGCCAAATCCAAGGGAGTATCTATACTTATTAGTAGAGATGCTTCCTTTGAAGTCACAGATAAACTCATCGACCCAGAGGGTAGGTTTATATTCCTGAAGGGCAACTGCTTTGGCACTCCCATGACACTTGCCAAAGTATATTTTCCCAACACAGCACATTTAACTTTTTGTAAACGCATACTTGACAAACTCCGAGAATTCAGCTCAGAATGCCTTATTTTAGGAGGAGATTTCAATGTACCATTGAATCCTCTAACTGATACATCTACAGGTAAAACTTATATCACGTACAAAATCCTTAAAAGGATCAAAACACTACTTCACTCCCTACAACTAGTCGATTCTTGGAGATTTTTGCATCCTGATGATAAAGATTACACTTTTTATTCAATACCACATTGCAGATATTCAAGAATAGACTACATCTTTATCTCACAAAGAGATCTAGATAAGATTTCGGAAGCAAATATAGGGATACAAATGTTATCAGACCACGCTCCTACATCACTTACTTTAAACTTATCTGAACCCCTTCCAAAAACCAACACATGGAGATTAAATTCGGCCTTACTGACAGATCCAATTCTACTACCACAAATTGCCACAGCGCTGAAAGACTATTTTACACACAATACCACACCTGAGATAAACCCCCTGACAATAAAAAAAGAAAGAGAAAAACAAATTAAACATCTGACAGAGAAAATTTGTAGCCTGGAAACTCTACATAAACAATCCCTGATAGAACAATCAGCAACAGAACTTTTAGAAAACAGGAAAGCATTGCAACAGATTTATGACACATGGTCTAAAAGATTCCTATTCTTTAGGAAAAAAATTTACTACGAACATGGTAACAAAACAGGCAAATTTTTAGCGAGAGCCCTGAAAACCACAAGAACACAACAAAATATCTCAGGCATATGAACAAAGGAGGGAAAATTGGACATTATCACCAAGCATATCGCACGCCACTTCCACGAATATTACACAGCCTTATATAATCTGCCAGATTCACAAAAACCTAACGAGACTCAGGGAACACGGCAACAAATTATTCAACATTACCTAAAAGAATCCAATTTACCCACTCTGACTGCAGAAGATGTATCCCTATTAGAAAAACCCATAGAAGCCATAGAACTACAACAAACGATCAAAGACCTTAAACCAGGGAAAAGCCCAGGACCAGACGGCTTCACAGCCATATACTATAAAACGTTCCAGGCCACTTTGCTTGGGCCGCTACTGAGAGCGCTGAACTACATGTCACAACCTAGGGAGATCCCGCCAAACTTTCTGGCAGCACACATTACAATTCTTCCCAAGCCAAATAAAGACCCGGCAGAGTGCGCCAGCTACAGGCCAATATCACTATTAAATCTAGATGTGAAATTGATGTAAAAAATAATAGCCAACCTTTGCTTCACAACCTGATAGGCTCTGAGCAAGCAGGTTTCATGCCGGGCAGAGAAACCAGAGATAACGTCATAAAATCATAAAAGCTCTTAACTTGATACACGCTGCCCGGAGGGTGAAAATCGAAGGCCTTCTCCTGTCAACTGATGCGGAGAAGGCCTTCAATCGAGTGGCCTGGGATTTTATGCTGGAGACATACAGGTATAATGGCTTGGGAAATCATATGATGACATGGATCTCATCACTCTATAACAACCCCACTGCACAACTCAAGATTAATGGTTCGCTTTCAGAAACAGTAAAAATCAGTAATGGTATGAGACAGGGTTGTCCCCTCTCACTGATTTTGTTTATTCTAACACTAGAACCATTCATCAGACGGATTGTAGCAGAGAAAGCAATAAACGGATTTAAAATAGCTGAAAAGGAGTTCAAAGTAGCGGCCTACGCGGACAACTTGTTATTTTTTATATCGGACCCCCATATTTCACTCCCTACCTTATTGAAAGAATTTTCCTTATTTGGATATCTCTCCAACCTAAAAATCAATTACTCCAAGTCCGAAGCAATGAACATTACTATCCCCACAAATAAAATAGAAGCTATCAAATCCAACTGCCCCTTTAAATGGGAAAATTCAGCGCTTAAATACCTAGGGATATGGCTGACTCCCCATCTCTCCCAAATTTATGAACGTAATTTTACCCCTCTATTAAAAACAATTTGCTTGGATCTCCAAAGCTGGCACACAAAAGGTTTTTCGTGGTTCGGACGTATTGCTATTTGTAAAATTACTATACTACCAAGAGTTCTATACTTATTTAGAAACCTACCGATAAAGATCCCCCAAAGTTTTTTTAAAGCCTTAAACGCAACCCAAATGTGGGCCCACAAAAAACCCAGAATCCGATGCACAGTACTCACACAACCTAAAGAGAAAGGAGGGATGGGTATCCCGGACTTCCCTGCCTATTATCTGGCAGCACATATCACAAGGATAGTTGACTGGCATTGTCATTACAAAATTAAAGACTGGGTAGAACTGGAGGAGGTAATGAACCAAACTCCCATCAGGTTCTCACCATGGATTCCATGGACCAGCCTTACAGCAGAAATGAAATCACATCCTCTCATAGGCACCACCCTGGCAATCTTTCATAAACGAACTACTCTCGCAAACTTCTCCTCTCACTTAAGCCCACTCTCCCCATTGCAAGATAACCCTGACTTTTTACCAGGAGTAAGAAACCGCTCCTTACGGTCTAGAAATACAAACAAACCACTATTAGCCATGGATTGCTTTTATAACCAAGATTTCAGAGACTTTACTGACTTGAAAGCAGAAAATGACATCCCAGACCTACCTTTATGGACTTACTTTCAATGTCGAAGCTATCTTAATCAAACAACAAAAAAAATCAACTTTAGAAGACCACTAACAGAATTAGAAGTGGTCTGTAAGACAGGAGAACCGATTCCCAAAGTGACCTCATTAGCTTACAGATGGATTCAAAATGGAGCATGGATTCAGAGAGAGCTGGTCGACAGCATTAGGTATGTCATTATCAGACGTACAATGGAGGAAAGCATGCATCTTTGCCCATAAATGCTCTTTAAGTACTAGCACTCAAGAAACAGCGTACAAACTGCTTACTCAATGGTATGCCACACCAGTAAAGCTACATTCTTGGTTTCCAGATTATCCTGACACATGTTGGCGTTGCCATAAAGAAAGGGGAACCTTGTTACACATTTGGTGGCAGTGTCCTGTGCTGGAAACTTACTGGTCAGAGGTCAGGGAGAAAATATTCCAAATTACAGAGACATCATTAACACTAGACGTGGCAGGGTGTCTCCTCCATGTCACAGAATTTCCCATTAAAAAGTACAAACATTCTCTCTCCAAACATTTACTGAATGCTGCAAAAGCACTGATCCCACTTCATTGGAAATCCACAAAAATACCAACTATTAGGGATTGGCTCAGTAAGATATCAGAGATATGCGAGATGGAGGAGACCATTGCCCAGGCAGTGGAAAACGTGGAGCGCTTTCATAAGACATGGAATCCTTGGTTTTTGTACAAATACTCTCAGACATATTCAATCTTAATGAATCCAAGTTAAGGTAGTTTAAACTTCATAGATAGATCATCCGCAGATTATTTACTTCCTTAGCAAATATTCTCTGTTACTGTTCACTACTATTTGAATGTATGCCACGATAGAACTATAATCTGGAAAATGAATAATCAAAATAGGCTCTAGGGGTCTATACCCAAATACTTACATGTAGCTATAGATAATTTTCTATTCTTTCAATTTCTAAACTATCTTTCTCTTCTCAAATGTTAATCAACATAATGCAAAACTTTAAGACACTTATTAAATATACTATTACTCAGGGATGCAAGTTCCTGCAATAGACAACAATTTAAATGTACAAACATTGTTAAAGTCTTTGTTGACTCATATGTATATTCTATATATGTCTTTTCTTTATATGGAGCTGCGACTCCATAGTTGCATTTTCCTCACTTCAATAAACTTTGATGATAAAAAAAAATACTGATGGAATGAAAAATGAAAAACAAAAATTATAAAAAATAGTGGTAAACCCGAATTGAATAATAAATTAGAATAAAAATAATAAATTAATAAATCTATTGAAGAAATATATGTGCCAAGTGTGTTATAAACCTAGTAATAAGCGAAAAATAAAATTAGAGTGAGACTAGTGCACAGAATATGTGATAAGTGTTCCCAGAAAAAAAAAAAAAATCATCAAAAGTGCTTATTAAGTGCAAGTAAGTGCAATAACAACATTGCTAAATACCTGATTGCTATATAAAAGGTGTTAGAACACTATGGCCTCTATAATAAGAGGCATCAGGTCCAAGGATTTTGATCAAATGCAATAGTTGGAGGCTCTAAATAGGGAAAAGCATAAGAAATATTTAGAAGATCTATTGTAAAAAATATATGTATAGCAAAAAGCGGTGCTCTGTCACCATCCGCTGCCATACGTTCTTACCTAATAGTCAAAGGTCCAAGAGCCTCCCCCCAGTGGAGGAGGTGCCACCAGGCCCCTGAACACGGCCCTTCTGTGGCCACCTTGGTCTTCTGAAAGGCGGAAATGCCCCGGACTCCTCCGTTGCCTCCGACACAATCCATGTGACTGGAGACGAGCCGCACGCATGCACGGCTGAGGTACTCCCCGCACTGCGCAGGAGACCGTCATCCCCCAATCTGACGGCGAACACGGAACGCCACCGGCAGTGTCAGAGCTCCCCACAGTGGAGGATGGAAAAACTGCGGGTGCTTCTTACAAGGGGAGACGTAATAGAACCACATCCCCCTGCCCTGCCGGGAAGCCACTAGACCCAGGGGATACCCCAAAGGAGGCAGGAGGGCGAGACTGCAGCAGTCCAGAATCTGGGGACAGAAAGAAACATAATAAATAATGATACACTATTATTTTATGTGAATACATACATTAGTCTTTTAGTCAGAGTATGTCAAATATAGCTAAATCATTATAGTATAATCATTACTTTGTTACTATTATTTTTCTTAATTCGTTATCATAAATCTGGTAAATGAATAAATAAATAAAGGTACACTGTATAGAATCTAAATAGTAATCCAAGCCATAGTAGGGAGTATACAAGCTTTCCCAGAGTTTATTTACAGGGTATAGTGGCCAGTATCGAATGCAGGTATCGGATGGCATGAGTACAATGATGGAGAACATGGGGACACTTCCATTATTATTATTCTTAAACATATAATATAGCAAACATATGTATGTATGTATTGCTAAACCAGGAGAAACAAAAATTCCATATCCCGGTGATAGAAATACCTTAATGGAACCTGTACATCAACATGAGCTTCTCGCCAACATGGACTAGTGATTGCAGAGAATGTTCCAAGAAGAGGAAAATCCCATTTAGTCCAACTATACCCATGCCTCTCCAGTCGTGCAATCCTAACTGGTCTTTCCCGAACTATAGTCCTTGAGAAAGGGAACATAAGAAATTGACTAATTGAAGCCTGTATATGTAGTGGCCCCAAGTTTGTATATCCATTTTTGTTTGATTTGTAACAGCCTTTTATTCCAATCGCCACCCCTTACCGGAATGTGTATCTGGTCTACGGCGGTGAAGGCAATTTTCTGCATTTTATAATGGTGCTGTGTAACCACATGTCTTCCAAGGGGAAGATAGATGTTACCTATCTCCATGCTATAAACGTGCTTGGATGTTCTGCACCAGAACCTTTGCCTCGTTTTGCCCACATAAAATGCGCCACACTCACATGTCATTAGGTAGATTACTGCTGGAGTTTGGCAGTTTACAAAATGCTTGGGTTTAAAAACCTGACCATTAGGGAGGGTAAAGACTTTATCTTTTCTAATCCATTGGCAATGAGCACAATGTCCTCATGGGAATGTTCCATATGTTGAACAATGTAATTAAATGAAGGACACTCGTATGCGAGAAGACAAAAAATGGCTGCACACCCCGAATAGAAATATCAGAAAAAGGAATTGTCCCCCATGAGGGGTTTTCTAGGCAGCAGAAGGTATTAAAAAAATATATATCGAAAAAATGTCGTGTTTAAGACTTTTTATTTATAACAAAGTATCAAAAATTTCTACCTTAGACATAAATGATCAGGACATGAGCTGTGATACACAATTAAAGAATAAAAACAACATCATTTACATGGCAGTGTACAATAATGATACATTTTGATCGTGCACCATGAACAGATAGTATGTAAGTCTTGTGAGTGAAATCTGACGTGTTTTGACCCCCTCGGGTCTTCTTCAGACGATTTGGTGGACTGTAAAATGTTAACATATATTGTAATTCCCCATTTGTGGTGGGAAAAAAAAGCAGTATTGAATATTTATTTTCATATATTTACCAATCACGATGTATAGAGCCGCATTAGTGGCCTCTGAGTGGAAAGGACCCCTTACCCGATCCCAGCGTCTCTAAATGGTCAACTTAGTCAATGAGAGAGGCCGCTGCTCATGTGCGCCTTACGAGGAGTCATGCAGCGGATAATCCCAAAATTTCCTAGGGAGGATGAGGGAAGGGACAGGAAGCACCTGTAGTAAAGGTATTATATAGCGTAATAAATGTACAGTTCAAGGGGATAGTTAATAAATGTTCCTATACATTAGTATATTATATGTACACTATATGTGTGTTAAATATCAAGTCTTACCGCTAGGTGGTCTGGATGAAAGAGACAAAAGATGTGAGATGAAGTGATGGAAAGGGGCTTAGTGGGGAAAAAATGGATAGGAAAAAGGGAAGGGAGAAGTGGGGAGGAGGAAAAAAAAAAAAAAGAGGGGAAGGAGGGGTGTGGAGTAATGTGAAGGAAGGGTAGGGGGAAAGAGGGGGGGAAGAGCACAGACCGGTTAGAGTGACTATGGGTGGAGTATGGATATAGGTATAATTGAATTACATTTAAAACCGATTGGGACTAGCTGTGGGGGTGAGTGACTGTATGTGTGTGGGTAGAAAAGGACAGAAGAGAATGTGTGTGAAAGTGAGACTGTGAGTATGAGTGCAAATAAGTGGGTATGTGAATATACAGCAACAGGAGAGTGCAGAATCACACCAACATTAAATAATAAATAAAAACAGAATGCCCCGTGCACACACAAAACACCCAGGAAAACATGGATAGGGGAGAAGGAGTGAAAAGTGAAAGGATGGATATGCATGGGGTGAATGTGCTGAAGTGAATTTACCTTAATCGGTATAAAGGTAATTCCAATGGAAGAAGGGGGGCACAGGTACGTGTACCCCCTTAGTGTGTACACAATATCAAGTGTGGAATGATCTGCAATATCAAGCAATTATAACAATTGTGTATAATTGTGTATCACAGCTCATGTCCTGATCATTTATGTCTAAGGTAGAAATTTTTGATACTTTGTTATAAATAAAAAGTCTTAAACATGACATATTCGATATATATTTTTTAATACCTTCTGCTGCCTAGAAAACCCCTCATGGGGGACAATTCCTTTTTCTGATATGTTGAACAATGTTTCTTGCTGGTCTTTTGGTATTCGCTTTTTACCAATTTGTCTTTTAAGGACGCAACTTTTTTGAAAGTGATGGAGGGAACTGGAGAAATAAAGTGCTTTACTATGTTATTGTCTGTTAGAATGGACCAATGTTTCTCAATGATGTTACGGATTTGTTTATGTTGCCATGAAAAACGCATAATTATGCACATAGGATCTGTTTTTTTCTTACTTTTCCTCTGAGGTCTAAACAGCAAGGTTTTATGAGTTTGTGCAATAGTTCGATTGTAAGCTTTACTCAAACAGGAACGGCTGTACCCTCTCTCCAGAAGGCGATTCTGAAGCTTGCCAGCCTCTGTTTTAAATAATGTTTCGTTAGAATAATTTCTCCGCAAACGGAGATATTGTCCGTATGGGATGGAATTTTTTAAGGGGCTTGGATGGAAGCTCTCAGCATGTAATACGGTATTACCTGCTGTACTTTTCCTGTAAAGTGTGCTGGTTAAATTTCCCTGTGTGTCACATTTAATCTTAATGTCTAAGAAGGTCACGGATATGACATCGTAACTCCTAGTAAATTTTAAATTTAAACTGTTTTGCTTATATAATCAATAAACTGAATCAAAATGTCCTCAGGACCTTCCCAAATGACGAAGATGTCATCGATGTACCTGAGCCATGTGGTGACATGGCTCAGGTACACGGTGAGTTCCTCGTCACTGAAAAGTGACCACTCCCACTCCCCCAGGTACAGATAGCGTGATCCCTGCTGCAATATATTCTGAATAGCCAATAGTCCTTTCCCGTGTGGGATTCAGCAATATAGGGCTTCAACATCTATTGACTTAGATTGAATTCCCTGAAAGTTTCAATTCATTTATCATCTGTAGGAAGTGAATCGTGTCCTTTGCAAAGGAAGGTAGTGCTACTACAAATGGTTGGAGATACGCATCAATCACCCTGCTCAAATTCTCTGAAATTCCACCGTTGCCCAACACTATTGGTCGACCTGTGGGTTGTGTAGGGTTTTTGTGGATTTTCGGGATGCTGTAGAACATAGGTATCTTTGGATGTTTGATCCTAATAAAGTCATAAAGATCCTTATTAATATTACAATTCTGTATGCATTTTTGTAGAAGGCCTGATTAGACTTTTCCAGGTGTCTAATGTGGATGGTTTTATACCATTCCCTGTTTTCAAGTATATTGCAGCACACAGTTTTGTACATTATGTTGTCCATCAGGACAACATTGCCTCCTTTATCTGATGGCTTCACTACAATTCAGTCATTCCTGCATAGGGATTCTAATGCCTTATTTTCTTCTGTCGCTAAATTTTGTGGAATGTTCGTACCGCAGGATATTTTAGCAATATCCTTCAGTGTTTGTTGCACAAATGTAGCTACACTTTAATTCATATGCAATGGTGGAAATTTAGTCGAAGGTTTTTTAAACATGGTCACTGGATTAAGGGTAGACTTATTAACTTCCTCAAATAATTTATCCAGATCAAGTTGATCTATCAAATCGTCTGAATTACTCTCTTGGAATAAGAGGGTCAAGTCACGTAGTGGTTCACCACTATTTTTTATAATTTTTGTTTTTCATTTTTCATTCCATCAATATTAATGACACTACCAATATTTTTGTAATTACACTTCCATTTCCCATTTAATTATTCAATTAATTAATTTTTTAGCAATTATTTTATTATTATCCAATGACACTTAATATCATACAACACTTCACTTATTGCCTCTCTGGGTATAAATAGCACTAATAAGAATTGACTACTACACAAGAACACCCAACTTACTGGAGTATATATGGAAATTGATTACCAACACTTAAAGATAACACTTTTTGAGAATTTGTGTTTTTTTTAGGTTTATAACCTAAAAAGTATATAATACATTAATTACAATAATTATGATGACTTCCAGGTGTTCATGGTCCCCATCCTCTTCTCCATCTGGGGTGCCCATTAAACTGTGACTACTTGTAAGCCCCACAGCCGGGGTGGCCCCCTCGGGGGTGGAAGTGAGGACGGCTCCCCAGCATTCTCCGGGACCATCAGTGGGGAAATCAACTGTTTTTCTGTGTGTGTTTTTTTAATAATAAGAAGTCTCTGGATAAGTGAGCCCATTTGGTGGAGAGGGTAAATATGATGTGACTACTGCTTTTTACATGTATGTTAAAAGCATAAATGACTATGATTGAACACCATATTATATGCCATTGAAACCTGTCTTTTGATGTACTTATAGAAATGAGGAAGACCGCAAACCCTTAGGTCAAAATGCATTGGGGCTTTTTCTTGAAAATCGGACAGTACATCCACAATTTAACTATTGTAGGCTGATATTTTTGAAAAATTCTGATTTCCTTAATCCATTTGGTATTGTCAACACTTTTTCCCCTTTCCAATCTTTTAGTCTCACGTTTGTATACCAGAGCTCATGTTTTAACTTCTGTATCAGTATTGTCCAATTGTCTTTTGATAATAAAATTACCTATTTTTTTACAAATCCTTTTTGACTCTCAATTGCTGCTCAAAAATGGGGAATTTTGCCTTTTTTTACATGATTTATTTTGAAGCCTTTTCCAAATATTTACATTGGGTTTTGTCAGCACTTTATCTTTTTGGGGGGTTTTTGCACTATTTAAATGATTTTTTTTTGTTTGTCGGCCCCCCGGGCTCAAATTCTTGCTTCAAATCTTTAAATGTATTTTTTGGCATGTGTAAATACTTTGGTGTTCTGCTTGTGCATGAAAAGATGGTTCTTCCTTCCACCACTATTGAATTTTTGGGGATTTCAATTAACTCCGCTTTAATGGAGTTTAGGCTACCTCCAGACAAATTACAAAAGATGAGATCTCTGATTTCACTCTCTGTCAAAAAGAAAGTACTACTAAAAGAAGCTCAATCGTTATTTGCTTTCGCAGCCAGAGTTATTCCTATGGCCAGGGTATTTTCACGTAGATTTTCTTTGTCTATCAGAGGTCTTAAGAATCCATATGCCCATGTTCGTATATCTAAAAGCATTAGAGATGATCTGAAAGTCTGGGACTCCTTTTTAGGTGATTTTAATGGTTCAACCATATCGCAGCAAGATTTCATCAGTTTCAATTCTTCACAGATGCTGCAGGCTCTTCAGGCTTTGGTGTATTTATGAATGGCCATTGGTGCGCCCCCGAGTGGCATTCGGATTGGTTGCATCAAAACATTTTACAGAACCTTGTCCTATTTGAATTATTCCCTGTCATAGATTCCATAGTGGTTTGGAAGGCTCAGTTCGTGAACCGCAGAGTTATGGTGCACACAGACAACAAAGGTGTTTTCTTTGCTATTAACACATTGTCATTGAAATCTGAACCAGTTATTAAATTGCTGCGTTTTCTAGTCCTGCACTGCATGCATTTTAATATCTGGTTGAGAGTGGAACACATAGTGGGAATTCATAATAAAATAGCTGACGCTTTATCTTGTTTGCAGTTCACGAAGTTTCGGGAGCTGGCTCCATTGGCAGATCAATATGGTACACCTTGCCCAGATTTCCTCTGGGGCTTAATTTGGAACTGATAATGGTTAACCTTGAAAACTCAGTAGCAAGGAAGACATGGATAGACTATCAGCTTTCCCGGTCTAGATGGTGTTCATTCTGTCATGAGCTGGGCTTGGATATTTTGGAGGTGGATGCTTATGTCTCTTTGGCGTTCATGTCCAAATTGAGTCAATCACAGCTCAAGCCTACCTCGGTGCATAAGATTCTAGCGGGTGTGTCATTTTTTCTGGAATTCGCAAGCTTGCTTTCGCTAACTTCCTTTTTTCAGGTTAGTCAGGTGATGAAAGGTTTTAGGAGATCCAAACCTCCTCGAGATAATAGGTGTCCCATATCAGTTACAATATTAGGAGATCTTCTTGAGTAGGGATGAGCCGAACACCCCCCTGTTCGGTTCGCACCAGAACATGCGAACAGGCAAAAAATTTGTTCGAACACGCGAACACCATTAAAGTCTATGGGACACGAACATGAATAATCAAAAGTGCTAATTTTAAAGGCTTATATGCAAGTTATTGTCATAAAAAGTATTTGGGGACCTGGGTCCTGCCCCAGGGGACATGGATCAATGCAAAAAAAAGTTTTAAATACAGACGTTTTTTCAGGAGCAGTGATTTTAATAATGCTTAAAGTGAAACAATAAAAGTGTAATATCCCTTTAAATTTCGTACCTGGGGGGTGTCTATAGTATGCTTGTAAAGGGGCGCATGTTTCCCATGTTTAGAACAGTCTGACAGCAAAATGACATTTCAAAGGAGAAAAAGTCATTTAAAACTACTCGCGGCTATTAATGCATTGCCGGTCCGACAATACACATAGAAGTTCATTGATAAAAACGGCATGGAAATTCCCCACAGGGGAACCCCGAACCAAAATAAATTTTAAAAAATGACGAGGGGTTCCCCCTAAATTCCATACTAGGCCCTTCGGGTCGGGTATGGATATTAAGGGGAACCCCGGCCAAAATAAAAAAATGGCGTGGGGTCCCCCTCAAAATCTATACCAGACCCCTCAGGTCTGGTATGGATTTTAAGGGGAACCCCGAACCAAAATTTAAAAAAAACGACGTGGGGTCCCCCCAAAAATCCATACTAGACCCTTATCCGAGCATGCAACCTGGCAGGCTGCAGGAAAAGAGGGGGGGACGAGAGAGCACCCCCCTGAACCGTACCAGGCCACATGCCCTCAACATTGGGAGGGTGCTTTAGGGTAGCCCCCCAAAACACCTTGTCCCCATGTTGATGAGGACAAGGGCCTCATCCCCACAACCCTGGCCGGTGGTTGTGGAGGTCTGCGGGCGGGGGGCTTATCGAAATCTGGAAGCCCCCTTTAACAAGGGGACCCCCAGATCCCGGCCCTCTCCCTATGTGAAATGGTAAGGACCAACCATTTCACTAAAAAACTGTCAAAAATGTTAAAAATGACAAGAGACAGTTTTTGACAATTCCTTTATTTAAATGCTTCTTCTTTCTTCTTTCTTCTATCTTCCATCCTCCTTCGGTTTCTTCCTACGTCTTCTTCTTCTTCTGGTTCTTCTGGTTCTTCCTTCGGTGTTCTGGTCCAGCATCTCCTCCGCAGCATTGGCGTCTTCTTCCCTTCTTCTCCTTGGGCCGCTCCGCATCCATGATGGCATGGAGGGAGGCTCCCGCTCTTCTCTTCATCTTCTTTTCCTCATCCCCCAGGGTTGTGGGGATGAGGCCCTTGTCCTCATCAACATGGGGACAAGGTGTTTTGGGGGGCTACCCCAAAGCACCCTCCCAATGTTGAGGGTATGTGGCCTGGTACCGTTCAGGAGGGGGGGCGCTCCCTATCCCCCCCTCTTTTCCTGCGGCCTGCCAGGTTGCGTGCTAGTATAAGTGTCTGGTATGGCTTTTTGGGGGGACCCCATGCCGTTTTTTTTTTTTTATTTTGGCGTGGGGTTCCCCTTAGAATCCATACCAGACCTGAAGGGTCTGGTATAGATTTAGAGTGGGACCCCCCGCCATTTTTTATTTTGGCCGGGGTTTTCCTTAATATCCATACCAGACCTGAAGGGCCTGGTATTGAATTTAGGGGGACCCCCACGTCATTTTTTTTTAAATTTTGGTTCAGGACTGTTCTAAACATGGGAAACATGCGCCCCTTTACAGGCATACTATAGACACCCCCCAGGTACGAAATTTAAAGGGATATTACACTTTTATTGTTTCACTTTAAGCATTATTGAAATCACTGCTCCCGAAAAAACGTCCGTATTTAAAACTTTTTTTTGCATTGATCCCTGTCCCCTGGGGCAGGACCCAGGTCCCCAAACACTTTTTATGACAATACCATGAATATAGAACTGAGGTGTAAGGGGGGAGGTCCTGCGCTAACCAGAAGAAAGCTGTAAATCTCTGTCTGTGGTCAATTAATAAAATGACATAAAATCGCATAATAAATCGCATAAATCGCAGAAATAAGTATTGACACTAAAAAACATTCAAGTCTTAATAATCAGCATCATGTTTATGTGAAAAAAAGTGCACAAAAATCCTTTTCAATTGGTATATACTAAATGACAAAAAAATTGCATGTTAAATCGCATAAATAAGTGTTGACACTAAAAACATCCCCTGAAGAAGTCACGTGATCGGTGATGACACGCGTAGGGACGGAATAGGCTGTTTCACATTGCTAGACACAGAACGAGTTCGCTGCTCGTAGGAGAGAGGTTTGCTCTGCATTATTTTTATGTGAGTACATCTACTTAAAGATTTTTAATAAAGCATTACCTGGTTAATACATACTTCACTATCAAGTACCTTTGTCCTGCATATTCCTGTACATACATACCTGAGATGCGGAGGCTGAGCTAGGATCCGCGCTGGTCCAGGACCCCTGATAGGACCATAGCCACTTGTAATCAGCTGCCATTAGGATAACCCAACACCGGCAAGCGTGGATATAGGGACGCGATTGAGGCTCAGGACCTGGCGTTTTAGCTACAATTCATGCGGTTGACCTAGCACCGCTAGGTAAGGGGCCACTGCTTACATTAGTGTTTTATGCACGAAGAGGACACTGAGTGAATTGCATCCCAGACACCCCACTGTTGTTTTGTTGAATACACCAGAACTTGCTTTTGCACCTTCAATGACTTTTACACTGGCACTTTAAGTTTGCTGCACTTACTGGCATGTCATTGGTCATTTGTTTTGCAGGCCAGCACAATATATTTTATATCACTATTATTGGGACATTTATTTATATTATTTATTATCCATATTGCGTTGGATTGATGTGTTTTATTTGTGATATCTAGATCACCTTTAAGCACTGGCACTTTGTACGTTTTGCACCATTTATAAGGATATGTTTTTGATGGTTATTTCTGATTTATTCTATGTATTTTTATTTAGAATTATTCACATGAAGTAGTGTTTATGTCCCTTTGTGCACTAACACATGATTATCTAGATTTATATGTTTTTAGTGTCAACACTTATTTATGCGATTTAACATGCAATTTTTTTGTCATTTAGTATATACCAATTGAAAAGGATTTTTATGCACTTTTTTTCACATACACATGATGCTGATTATTAAAACTTGAATGTTTTTTAGTGTCAATACTTATTTATGGGATTTATGCGATTTATTATGCGATTTTATGTCATTTTATTAATTGACCACAGACAGAGATTTACAGCTTTCTTCTGGTTAGTGCAGCACTTCCCCCCTTACACCTCAGTTTGACTTTGGGCTTATGTCTGACCCTTGCTTCGGTGCATGCAGCTGTTAAGTCGCATACGTGCATTTTTACTATTTTTCGGAGTTCTTGTTCTCTTTTCTTTTTCCAATTGGGTAGCGCAGGGATATTCTTATTACAATACCATGAATATAAGCCTTTAAAATTAGCACTTTTGATTTCTCCCATAGACTTTTAAAGGGTGTTCCGCGGCATTCGAATTTGCCGCGAACACCCCAAATTGTTCGCTGTTCGGCGAACTTGCGAACAGCCGATGTTCAAGTCCAACATGAGTTCCACTCGAACTCAAAGCTCATCCCTATTCTTGAGACTTTGAAGTTGGTTTGCTTTTCAGAGCTGCCTTTTCCATCACCTTTTTCAGAGCCCTTAGGATCAGGGAGTTTACAGCAGTGAATAGGAAATCTAACTCCTTTCTCCTTTTTTCCCACGTTTCTTTGGCTGGAGATCTACTAAAGATTTGTCTCTGCAGGTCTAAATCCCAGCCCTTGGGTAAAGGCCAGTGGTTTTCACTTGCCAATACCATGAATACATTTCTATGTCCGGTCTCAAATGTTTCTAGATATCTTTCGGTTAGGCCTTCTTCTAATGGTTCTTTCTTTATTTACCAGGACCTGTGCCCCTTAACCAGGTACCAGTTTTCAGCTGTTTTAGCTTCCTGTTTGAAACGCCTAAATCTTTTAGGTTTTTGTTTCTCATCCCATTCATTTAGGATTGGGGCGGCTACTACAGCTGATTCTCTGGGTTTCTCGGAAGAGATGTTGAAAAGGGGCAGTGATAGGTATAAAATCTGTGTCCACCCGATCTACTAAAGTTATAATTTTATCTTTCAGATTCTCCAGACACCAATATCTGGATAGTAGGACATTCCTACGTTTTCTGGGCTCCAAAACACTCCGGAAATAGGACCTACTCAGCTAATCTAGGTCTGCATGCTAAGGTATTTTCAGTTCTTTGGTCAGGCATTAGGGGTATAAGGTGGAAGAACCTTAGGGATCATTTAATTTATTTGTCCGGTATATGGCCCTCTCTCCAAGTTTTAATTATTCATGCCGGGGGTAATGATGTTGGTAAGGTCAGGACATGGGATCTGCTCTGTGAAATAAAGAGAGAGCTTTACTCCATTAAGCTTATGTTCCCATATGCCGTTTGGCATTTTCTGAGATGATCCCTAGGCCTATTTGGTCGCCATATGGTAGCTTATTTTACGTAGATGGGATAAGAAGACACCTTAATAGGACCATTCATAGCTTTCTGACCTCGGGCAGAATTTAATTCCGCCACACGGAATTGGAAGGTTTTGTTCCGGGTTTATTTTGCCCTGATTTAGTTCATTCATCTGCAATAGGTCTGGACATTTTTAATATGGGCCTGCAAAATTTGATAGAAGTAGCCGCGGTGTTGAGGGAGCCTCAGCCAGTAGCTTCTCTCCTGGCTTCAGCCAGTGGGGAGTAGTCATCCAGCATTGTCTGGATGGACAACGTGAAATTTTGTTTAATATATTCTTATTTCATTTTAATTTTGAATTATCATTAGGTTACCCCTTGGATAACACCATGGCCATTAATTATTTTGCCAAATAAAGATATTATTTGTTTGAAATTATCTGTTGTTATATAAATGTCCCTTTGTGCTGGCCCATGAAAGGTGATAGTAATATGCTGGGCCCTCATGGCATAGCGCAAAGGGGGGCTGCAGATTTCTTCTGCTTGTTATTTATTTGCAGGTTGCCATTGGCTGCAGCAGTATCCTTGGGCAGCAATAGCCATGGGATAGGTCAGAATGATCGAGCAGTTTATTAGTCTAATCAGACGGGTGTAAAGCCTCTGAGGAAGCTGATAAAGGGAGCTGAGCAGCGTCTCTCACAGACCGTTAGGACTGGACCATGACTCCCACCCACCCTCCCCAATTTCATGAGGAAGTCATGGTGTTGTTCAGTGAGGGAGTAGTCGTCCAGCATTGTCTGGATGGACACCGTGAAATTTTGTTTAATATATTCTTATTTTCATTTTGAATCATTATTAGGTTACCCCTTGGATAACACCTTGGCCATTAATTATTTTGCCAAATAAAGATATTATTTGTTTGAAATTATCTGTTGTTGTCTTCTTTGCTAAATGTCCCTTTGTGCTGGCCCATTGTGTTGCGTTTGTTAAAAATATGATTTTTTATATTTAATCAGATATAAGATACATGGGACAATATTACAATAGTGAGTTGGTCAGATTACTGTCAGTTTTTTGGCTTGAGTAGACAATGGGTACGTAGATACCATTGTTGTATTACAGCTTGAATAAGCTATTGTCAGAAAAGGGTACTCACCGAGGCCAAGATGCGGAGAGCGGTTCACTCTTGCGACTAAGCGCACTCTACCCCCTTGAGATGGTACAGAGGGCGAATTGCACAAAGAGGTACAAGCTACCAGCAGGATAGGCAGATCTTGCGTGAAGGTCAGCGAGGAGCTGGAGCAACAGAGACAAGTTTGTAGACAAGCTGGGAGCCAGGATACAAGGCTAGAGGAAATCCAAGAGCAGGCCGAGGGTCAAACACAGGAGACAGCAGAATGATCCAAAAACAGGCAGAGGGTCAAAGCACTGGAGACAGGAGACAATCCAGGTCACAGGCTGAGGGTCAAGGCAGAGGAGACTAAAGACAAATCCGGGTTCAGGCTGAGGGTCAAACACCAGAGGTAAACAGAGTCCGTTAAACAAGCCAGAGGTCAGGTCCAGGAGAGAATCAGAGCAGGTCAAGGCAATCCAGGTCACAACAGGCAGTCGATCAGCAGGAAACAGGAACAAGATCACAGGGAAGCTGAGAGACAAACCAGCAATTTGCTTGAAGAGCCAGGCAGCTTTTATAGGCCAGCAGAGGATTCACATTATGCATGTGCTAGTGTGCATGCGCGCGTGCCTTTCAACTGAGCCGCGAACACACGTGCGCCGAATCACCTGTTCTGCCGTGTATGCGTGCAGGGAAACGGCGCAACTGACAGGGTTGATTCTGGTTTCTTCCCTGACAGCTATTGTCTCTATGGCTACAGTAAACAAGTAAAATACTTACTAGTTTGATATTCTTTCAGCTCTCAAACTGAAAGAATGACTGTTAGTCGGTTGTTATGGAAACAAGTTTGTAACCATTAACTTTTGTCAACAAACTTGTACAAATAAAAAGGGGTGAGTAGAGACTTGGACACACTCATCATCATGCTTTGAAGATCAGAAGCCACTCATGATACAAGAAAAAGGTGCCTGGTGTCCAAGAAGCATCATTGCCAATGGAGATCACAAACATACAGTAACAGAAGATAAGTAACTTTTAAGTGTATTTGTACTGTTATAGACCATAGGCTGCATTTGCCAGGCATTTTACTTCTTATAGATATCTGTCAGCCTTGTATTGTATTCCTAAGATTGTAATAGTATGTATGTACAGCATCTTTGTATAGTAAAAGTACATTTACACACTGCAGAAGTCTCAGCTTCCTTGCTTATACCACAGGATAACCTTGCTAGATAGACAAAAGCAAAACATTTGGGGGCTCGTGCCTCAATTTTGATAAACCCAGAGTGTCAAGACCAGTTTGCTTTGGTGTGGGATGGCCGCCAGTACACTTTCACTGTCCTTCCACAAGGCTATCTTCATTCTCCAATGATTTATCATGGACTGATTTAAGTGCCCTTAATTTGAAAGTCGCTGTGTTTGACTACATTGATGACATCATGATCTCTGCAACAAAAGAAGATGTAAGTGAAGCACTGCACCTGCTGATAGAGCACTTGGAGAACAGAGGGTGGGTTATCAACAGAGACAAAGTTCAAGGACCCACCACAGAGGTGAAATTCCTAGGAATGATGTGGACTGGGCAACAGAGGAAAATTCCAGAGACAGTTATGCAAACTATCCAGGCGCTTTCGCCCCTTACTACCAAAAAGGAGGCACAGAAGTTCATTGGAGTTGTGGGATTTTGGAGATCATTCATCCCAAATCTTGGACTGATTTTGAAGTCTATATATAATGTCACCAGAAAAAAGACTGAGTTCTCATGGGGTTCAGAGCAGCAGACTGCATTTCTGGCTGCCAAAGAAGAGATTTTGCAGCATCAGAGATTAGGACCCATGAGACAAGGAGTACCATTTCAGCTGAATGTAGTGGAGCAGAATGGTACCATATCTTGGAGTCTGTGGCAGCCAAATGAAAAGAAAGGACTGAGAGCAATACCCATTGGATTTTGGTCCAAACAACTGACAGGGGCACAGAAGAGATACACACTCCTAGAGAAGTACCTGTTTGGGGCCTACACAGAACTTCAACATGTAGAGACCATTACAGGAAAGGACACAGTCACCATCCATACTGCATTGCCAATAGCAGGATGGGTGAGAGATAATGGACTGACCACTAGGGCAGCTGTAGCCCAGAACCAGACACTGATGAAATGAAAGTGGTACCTTCAAGAAAGAGGGGGTATTGCAGCTGGGGATGTTAGAGACATTTCAAAACAGTTGGCAGGGCTTGTTACTTTTACCAGCACCTGGCCAGAAGAAGAAAATTCTGTGCTGCAGAAGAGACTCAAGAGACTCCACCCTTTCAGTCTCTGTCAGAAGACATGAAGGAGTCAGCGTGGTTTACTGATGGTTCAGCCATAGTCGCCTCGTCTGGACATAAATGGACAGCAGCAGCCTACAACCCAAGTACCAACACAGTCCTGCAGGAGACCGGAATTGGAGGGTCCAGTCAGTATGCAGAGTTGAAAGCTGTAGTGATGACTCTTCAGGAGGATCCTTCTTTCCATGTCACTATCTACACTGACAGCTGGGCGGTTTTTAAAGGACTGACAACTTGGATACCAACGTGGAAATCCAATGAATGGACGATTCATGGAAAGGTGGTGTGAGGAGGCAAGGAAGTCTGGGACTACATCTGGAAGGAAGCTCACTCCCGCACCATAAAAGTGGGGCATGTTGATGCACATGTGCCCCTAGTCCCAGACTTTGAGAACTATAAAGGAGTTGCAGATGAAATCGCCAAAGTGAAGGCAGTTGTGCCAATTGACCCTGTTTTGATGAACTTGGCCAACTGGGCCCACAAGCAATCTGAACATTTGGGACAGAAAGCAACATATGAATGGGCACAGCAGAGAGGATTGCCTATATCCATGGACATGATAAAGACTGTAATAGGGAACTGTACAGTGTGTGGAGAAGTGCGACAATGGCCATTGCAAAAGTACTTCACCGGGTCGATTAAGAGGGGTGAGAGGCCTGCAGAGATCTGGCAGATTGACTTCATTGGTCCCCTGCCCTGGGGAAATAAGAGATTTTGTTGCACTGCAGTGGACACCCATTCAGGACTTATGCTTGTTCATCCTTAAATGTGTAGATCAAGCCGCAACGCTTCAACTGCTCCAGAAACTTGTCGTTGCTTATGGTTGTCCCAAACAAGTCCAAAGTGATAAGGGCTTACACTTCACCGGATCAACGGTACAGCAGTGGGCCAAAGATTCTGGAGTGTACTGGTTGTGCCACATCCCATACCATCCACAGGCAGCTGGTTTGATTGAAAGATACAATGGGCTATTGAAGGACCGGATATGCAAACTAACACCCACACATACACTAAGGGGATGGGATCAGGTCCTCACACAGACAGTCATGTTGTTAAATTCTAGGCCAATAGCCAAAAGCATATGAGAGAATGGTATTCCACAGATGGAGTGCAGAGTTCAGTATTTATGTAAGGTTCCTGAAAGAACAGGGCTTAACACATACCATGTTACTGCTTCCCATGACATAGAAACCAAGAGTGACGTATCTATAGCTGAAGCCTATCTAGGAATGAGAGGTAATCTGGCAGGAAGTTTTGAAGTTATATTTGCATTGGCAGATGAGCTGGGACTCTGACTGGTTAGTGGACACTTCTCAGCAAGAGTGGAAAGTGAGGCTTACATAACATCAAACCTTCCAAAATAAACAGCAGTGATCTTCTGGGAAATATTAGTATATCTCCTCTCCTCCCTATTGATGTTCTTTGGGAGGGTCAGAAGTGGGTACAGGCAGGGGACAAAGTGTTAGTCAGATATCCAGGCAAGAAGCCATTTTGAGGAGAGATTGTAGCTGAAGGGCTTGGATCTACTGTTTATGTATTATTAGAAGGAACAGATAATCCGCTTTGTTTTCCATTCCACAGGCTGTCTCAGATTTTATCCATAGGACATGATGGAAAGAATGACAGAAGATCACAAGAGCTGTGGAGAGCAAGGCCTTTGATGTATTACAAGCCTGGATTTGTTTCTAAAGAACTTTACAATGGACTTTCTATTGAACTTTTTAGTTAAAGACTGAAACACCTTCTCAATGACAGAAATATGGGAGGTGTTGCATTCAAGGAAAATTAATGTTTAGCATGATTTTTCTTAGTAATGAAGTGATTTTCTGTATGGAGTCTGAAAGAAAAAAAATCTAGGGCGGAATGCGTTGCGTTTGTTACAAATTTGATTTTTTAAATATTTAATCAGACATAAGCTACATGGGACAATATTACAATAGTGAGTTGGTCAGATTACTGTCAGTTTTTTGACTTGAGTAGACAATGGGTACGTAGATACCATTGTTGTATTACAGTTTGAATAGGCTATTGTCTCTATAGCTACAGTAAACAAGTAAAAGACTTACTAGTTTGATATTCTTTCAGCTCTCAAACTGAAAGAATGACTGTTAGTCGGTTGTTATGGAAACAAGTTTTTAACCATTAACTTTTGTCAACAAACTTGTACAAATAAAAAGGGGTGAGTAGAGACTTGGACACACACATCATCATGCTTTGAAGATCAGAAGCCACTCATGATACAAGAAAAGGTGCCTGGTGTCCAAGAAGCATTGTTGCCAATGGAGATCACAAACATACAGTAACAGAAGATAAGTAACTTTTAAGTGTATTTGTACTGTTATAGACCATAGGCTGCATTTGCCAGGCATTTTACTTCTTATAGATATCTGTCAGTCTTGTATTGTATTCCTAAGATTGTAATAGTTTGTATGTACAGCATCTTTGTATCGTAAAAGCACATTTACACACTGCAGAAGTCTCAGCTTCCTTGCTTATACCACAGAGTAACCTTGCTAGATAGGCGCAAGCAAAACACCCATGCTCCTTTCTATACACAGAGCTGAAGTTATTTTATAAATTTAGGCCAAACTGAAAGAAATCCTGTGAGCCACAATGGTCCTGCATCCTGCATAAACTACCTCCAGCTGCGTGCGCTGATCACGTTTCATATGCCGTGCAAAAGAATTAATTAAAACCATGCTCTGCGCTTGAGTAACCAAAAATATATAACTATGTGCATGCCAATACAAGTAGTACAATAATATTATCCGTAAAGTGCAATTCCTCAAAATGTGAAAACAAATAATGTGAAAATAAATATTATTAAATATTTAAATTAAATATATTAAATAAATTTAAACAATAAAGTGTATAAATAAACACGTGCTTATTACTCAATAAATACATATACAGTGCCTTGATAAAAAAGTGCTTAGTGCTCCATATAAGGCATCCTGCCTGTCTTAATAAATAAGTGAAAAAAGTTATATATAGCACCCTAAATCGGTGCGTGCAAATAATGCCAAACAGTGATAACAAATCAGTGAGTCAAAACACGCTTTGGAGCCACCCCCGGGCTCAGTCTTAATATGCGATGCACTCCTCCAGCTGGAAACAATATGGCTCCATATATATAAATAGAAGAGAAACTATATAGTGTAATATAGCCAAATATTTTATTGCATCAAAACTCTCCCCACACTGGGGTACTACATGGCACTGGTGCGCCAGTGCACCATTCTTTAACAGCTTTCAATTGCCAAGAAATCCACTGGATGTATGGTGCGATATGCTATGATGGGACAGCGCTAGTGTGAAGTCTGTGTTAGTCTCTCCGTCCTGGCCCATACAGGGGCCAGGACGGAGAGACTAACACGGACTTCACACTAGCGCTGAGCATAATACGGATAATATTATTTACGGATAATATTATTATACTATCTGATTGACATGCACATAGTTATATATTTTTGGTTACTCAAGCGCAGCGCATGGTTTTAATTAATTTTTTAAATTTGCCTTCTCTGTGTCCCCAGTTACCCACTCTAGATTATTTTGTAAATGACCAACATACTCAGATCGTACCTTTTTACTATTAATATATTTGAAGAATTTTTAGGGTTTGTCCTACTATCTTTTGCACTCTGTCGTTCAGTTTGAATTTTTGCGGCCTTGATTCCATTTTACATATTCTGTTATATTCTTTGTAACATTTAAACAATAATAGTGTTCCTTCATTTTTATATTTTTTAAAAGCTCTTTTCTTGTTATTTATAGCTTTTCTAATTTTGGCAGTGAGCCACATAGGCTTTATTTTTAGCCTTTTAAACATATTGCCCATGGTGACAAGAAAAAATTGTTAATAATGCCTGTAAAGGTAAATGGAGGCAGGTTATTGAGTATTTGCGAACGTGACCTCTACAGTTTCGCGGTCAAGCCGCTTCTTCAGGAGGCGTCCTAGTACATTTTCTACAGAATAAAATAATCAACATTACAAAAACAGCTACATATTTAGATGATAAATATAAAGATGTATAAACATAAAACATTGACATTGGAGAAAGTAGTCATTAGTTGATATTGCACTCACCAACCTTTGCCCACAAGGGGCTGGAACGACACTGTGAGACGCCCACAACGGGCGTTCCCCCAGGGGCGGGCGAGGGGGGCAGTTAGAAAATGCTAATATAAAATAAGAAAATAAATGGTTGTAAACCTGGGGTTCTTTAAACATGACAAAAGAGAGCCACCTCGGTGCATGAAATGAGAATGAATGTAGTGGGAAAGATGTACTATGTTATTGTTCACTCATAATTGTGTCCATATATGGACTTTTTAAATGTCTTACTTTTCAATAAACTGAAAGATTTTATATATACTTTTGTCCATATCCCTTTGGTACCGTAATAGTCCTAAACTCCTGTTTTTGAAAGAGGCAGGACTCAATTGGAGAGGTCCTAGTCGTTCTCTCTTTTAAATAATATTGCTGTAAACATTTAAAGGATGACGGTACCTATTAATGATACAATACCCTTTTTCTAATTTTGTGGCATTCACTTGAATATTGCCCATGGGAATATATTTTGCAAGGTGTTCACATACAGTCTTTTTGAAGAATTCCCATTTCTGTTGTGTTCATCGATGCCAATATTCTCTCCTAGTCTAAAGCTGGCCATACACTATACAATTTTCTTATTCAATTTTCTTTAGATTTACCTTTAACTATGTGGTGCAAGGGCCTTCCTGATTGCATACAAATTGAAAGTATTTAGGTTTAACCTCACTTTATATGGTTTTGGTAAATCTAAAGGGGATTTGTAAAAGAAAATTGTATAATGAATGGCCAGTCTAATGCTCTGTACACATGATCGTACATTGAACGGACATTCCGACAACAAAATCCATGGATTTTTTCCAACGGATGTTGGCTCAAACTTGTCTTGCATACACACGGTCACACAAAGTTGTCGGAATTTGCAAACACCAAGAACACGGAGACATACACCACGTACGACGAGACTATAAAAGGTCAATACCAAGCGCGCCACCCTTTGGGCTCCTTTTGCTAATCTCCTGTTAGTAAAAGTTTGGTGAGAGACAATTCACGCTTTTTCAGGCTCATGGTTTTCAGATCGTATTTCTGCTGTTCAGTTTGTGCTTGTGGGTTTGTATCTTCAGTGCGTGCAGTGAGTTCCCATTGATTTGTCATTGTGTTCTTGTCTGTTCGTTACTGATTTTCAGGTCGCTCTTCACAGGCCTTGCTGTTCTTTAGTGCATTCTGTTACTTCGTTCTGATCAGCCGACCGTTTTCTAGCCATGTTGCGTGTACGTACTCATCGCAGAGTTCGTGCTGATGTTGGAGTTCTTACTTTGACACAAGCCCAGTCCATGTACAGGGCGAGGAGGAGTTCATGGTCCAAGAATTGGTTGCTCCAGCGTGACCAATTCTGTCACATGCCTTTGCTCCGTGAGATCCGTGAGAATAATCCTGACGATTTCAGGAACTTTTACCGTTTTTACCGTCTTTCACCGTTTGTTGGCTTTGCTGACCCCTTATATCAGCAGGCAGGATACCTGCATGAGGCAAGCCATCACTGTGGAGCAGAGGCTAGTCGCCACCCTGCAGTACTTGGTGATGGGGAGAAGCCTGCAGGACCTCAAGTTCTCGACAGGCATCTCCCCCCAGGCTCTGGGGATCATTATCCCGGAGACCTGTTCTGCCATCATCCAGGTCCTGCAGAAGGAGTATATTAAGGTAAGATTTTTATCCTTTAACATCACATTTTATTGTATTTAATGTTTGATAATATATTGTATTTCTTTCCTCATTCCCTAATTACCATGATTGTAATATGCTGTGAATGTCCCCTTTGTCCTCATGCATTCTGGATTTAAAAAAAAAAAAAATTTGTCCTTCATACATATTTGCCTTCACTTACCTCCCCAGCATGCTCTCCTGGGCCTATATCCACCTCGTCTAGTCACTTAATGTATTTTGTCAGCTCCATAGTAGTGCTTTACCCTAAATACCCCCTAAAATGTGTAAAAAGAGAGGCTTTTTTTTAGGTCCCAAAATCATTTGGAACCTTCCCTCCCCCCCAACTGCTAACTCAGCTGATGCCAATCCTCTGTCTGCTCACTTTGCCAAACCCATACACACTATACCTATGTCTTTTGTGGTCAGATTTCTGGATGAATTCACCAAAGCATGTAGTGCAAGGGCCTGCCTGAATACATTCAAATGGTACTGTTTAAAGTTTTTGTATCCTATTATTATCTTGATAGGTAATAGCAGAATGTAAAAATGTGCTAAAATGTGTACAGTGTGTATTTATATCTTTGTATTATGACACTTCTTACCTGTCCAGTGGGCTGCCAATAGTGTAAGAAAGGAGCGGCTGGCCAAAGTAATACACATTATTTAGGCATTCATCTCTCTTGTACAAAAGGGTTTATTGAGCATAAAGACCATCAATAGTACAGAAAAAGAAAAACATTAATTAACACAGTATGTATACATGTTTACATAGACTTGAAATAACACCAAAAAAAATTTGGGATACAAAGACTAGCAGAATTTCCTGAGTGAACATGGGTGGTTATATGAGGTTAGTGAATATTGTGATGTAATTACACTCTGGATCTCAGTTGCATAGCGATACCATTACAGAACATTATATAGCATATGAGTCAAGGGAGAATACGCTACATGACCTTACAGTAATAAACAAAACTCTAAAAAGGCAATATGTGTTCGTAAACATTTTGTCATCATGCATCCTGGCCCAGCAGGACTAAACCTGCGGGTCAGAGGGCATAGAAAGAAGACAAGAGATGTAGGAAGGAAAAGGACAGAAGAAGGGTAAAATAGGTATTTAGAATAAGAATGAAAGGGAAGAAACAAAGAGAGATAGGTAAGAAGAGGGGGGTCTGCGGAGTGAGGGGGTGGAGACATACTACAGAGAGAGTAGTGCCGAATCGAAGTGAGAGGGATGGGTATGTACCACCCATGGTTGCCATGTTCGGAGAAATTTGTCATGTGTGTCTGATAACACGGCCGTCAGCTTCTCATTAACCATTATGTCATTAACGCGTTTTTTAACCGCTTCAAAACTGAGAGCCGGAGTTTTTCAAGCCTTTGCAATGGTTAACTTAGTTGCAGTAAATATATGAGATGCCAATTGGTGTTCTGGTCGCAGCAGTTCAGTGATTGGTTTCCCCAAAATGGCCTCAAAGGGGACCTTCTTTATAGTAGTGATAAAGAGGTTTCGAAGAAGTGCATAGACTCTGACCCACAGTTTGCATACCCTGGGGCACTTCCACCAAATGTGTGCCATCGTGCCTTCCTGAGAACACCCACGGAAGCATAAAGGGGAATAAGATGGGATAAAGCTTGCTAATCTGGCCGGGGTATAGTACCATCTATAAAGTACTTTGTAAGCATTTTCCAAGAAAAGAACATTCTTGGAGCACTTAGTGCAATAGTCATGATCTGTCAATCCTCTGGGTCCAGCTTTTTCCCCAATTCCGCCTCCCACTGGAGATGATATGGTCTTAAAGGCGTTTTTTTGAGCCAATAATGGCTGATTAAGAAATCAAACCCGAGGATTGGGGTCATGATCTACAAAGGCTTTCAAAGGGGGTTAAGGTATAAGGAGTAGGTTGAAATTTTATGAGGGATTGGAGGAAATGTCAGATTTGTATGTATCTATTGTGTTCCCTGAGGGGCATGTCGTGAGAAGAACGTAAGGCTGCAAAGGATATAATCCTGGTTGGGGAAAGCATGGAATGGACATCCACAAAGCCATTTTCAGTCCACCACCTGAATTGCCATGAATTATCGCATCTAGGTGGGAACAATGGACACTGAAGAAGGAGAAGTAGGGGGAGATGCGGAGAGATTGGACCTGCAGAGTATTTGACTGTGTCCCATAACCGTAGTGAGTGGGCCAAGCATGGACCAATAGTAATTGGACGGTGTGCTTGAGGGAGCCATGGGAGGGAGGCTAAGGGTATTGGATGAGAGTCCACCAGGTCCATAGTGGCCCACTACGGCAGTTGATAATTCTCATGAAGGTGGGATAATGGGGGGATGGCCGCTGCTGTATAATAAGCCTGTAGGTTGGGAACAGATAGGCCACCGTTAATCCTACGAGCAAAAAGCACCTGTTTCTTGATCCTGGGTCTTGTGGGGCCCCAAATAAACTGCAAGATTTTGCGCTGATGTATACGGAGGATATGAGAAGGGATCTGGACCGGCAATATCCGAAAATAATAGAGCAGATTTGGGAGATAGGTCATACGGACAGTTGCAATCCTGCCGAACCAGGACAACGGGAGGGTGGACCACGAGGAGATCATACCCGTGAGTTTCCTAAACAATAAGGGAAAATTGGCTTGATATAGGCCCGAGTATGTTGGGGTAAGCCGGATCCCAAGGTAGGGTAATGAATTTAGCCATTGGAAAGAAAAGTTTGACTGCAGGATTGCTAATTCAGAGGGCGAGAGGTTTATCGACATTGCTTTAGATTTAGCGGGATTGACTGATAGGCCCGAAAAGGTGACAAAGGTATCCAAAAGAGATAGAGGTTAGGGAGGGTGATTCTAGGTTTAGTGATGGTCAATACAATGTCATCTGCAAACATTGACAACTTATGTGAGATGCCCGCTGTTTCCACTCCCGCTATATCTGGATGGGATCTAATGGCCTCCGCCAAGGGTTCAAGTGTTAGAATGAATAATAGTGGGGAAAGTGGACATCCCTGGTGGGTACCCATTCTAACAGGGAAGGTATGTGATTCGAACCCATAATATTTCACTTTGGCTTGGGGGGAGTCAGAGATAGCTGAAACCCAGCTCATAAAAGAGGTGCCAAATCTAAAGTGCTTAAGTACTTGTGTCAGGTAGGGCCAGGACAATGTGTCAAAGGCTTTGTTGATGTCCAATGACAAGAACATTGTTTCTAGGGACCTACTATGAACAATGTGCTGTATTTGAAGAAGACATCTTATGGCATCACCTGCCTGTCTACATGGGACAAAGCCCACCTGATCCTTCTTTATCAGACGTGGAAGAAAGGAGTTGAGGCCAGTGGCCAGGATCTTTGTCCAGATTTTCATATCTATATTAATTAGGGAGATTGGCCTGAAGTTAGCCCAAGATTAGTGATCTTTATCTGGTTTAGGGATAATGACAATATTGGCAGCCAGCAGGTCGGGTGTGAAGGGGGCAACCTTCCTTAACTGAATTATACATATTAGTTAGATAGGGAGCAATGACATCTGCCATTTTCCAATAATAAAGTGCCGTGAAGCCCTCCGGGCCAGGTCTCTTACCCACCTTCAACTACTTAATGCACTGGAGGACTTCCGAGACCTGAATGGCTCGGTCCGTCAGGGACGTATGGGTTTCAGATAGGGAAGGTAAAGATAAATTTGTCAGAAAGGTGTCAAGCCCTTGGGTAGAAAGATGGTCCGGCTCCGAGTAAAGTTTAGTGAGGCGATGCCGGAATTCATCCAGGACTCGCTGGGGGTTACCAGTTAGGGAATTGTGATGGGTGCGAAGAGTAATGGGAGCAAATTTCGGGGCAAAAGTGCGCCATCTATTGGCTAACATTGCATTAGGTTTATTAGCTTTTGCGTACCATTGCTGTTGGGCCCAACGTAGGGTACGTTCTGCTTCATCGGTCAAACATAAGTCCAGTTCTGTGCGGGCCTTATCTAGGAGTGTGCGGTTAGCGGGAGTGGGTGATTGCTTGAAGACCGTTGACACAGCCTCCAGTTTTAACTCAAGATCTCGTTGAGCCTTTGCCCTCTCTCTTTTGCGTTTGGACGCTATGCGGATAACATGGCCCCTAAGAACAGCCTTGTATGCTTCCCAAAGTGTGACTGGAGATGAAACTGTTCCTGCATTAAATCTAAAGTATTCGACTGAAGCTTTGTGGATATCAGTAAGGATCTCTTTATAGGATAGAAGAGAGTCATTCATCCCCCAGGGAGAGTATTGTGGTTTGCTAAGGAGAGAGTGACAGACCGTTAGGATAGGGTCATGATCCGACCATGGGGCAGCAAGGATAGAGATTGATTCTATTAAGGGGAGGTGTTTACGGAGGACAAACATATGATCAATCCTAGAGTGAGAATGGTGAGGGTAGGAATAATGGGTGTAGTCCCTACCCAGAGGATGAAGCTCCCGCCAAATATCTATTAAGTCGTGGTTTTGTAGGGAATGTAAAAATGATTTGGCGCCCGGGGAGGGGAGTTTATGGTCCGATGGGTAATTGTCAAGAGAGGGATTCAGAGTTACATTAGAGTCCCCCGCCAGCAGGAGGGTGCCTCTTTGGTGAGACCTTAACAGGGAGCAGACGTGGGTGAGAAAAGGCCCTGGGTTTTTGTTTGGGGCATAGTAAGTCATGATTGTTACCTCATTATCTTGAACAGTGCCTTGCAAAATTAGGTACCTGCCATTTGGGTCTGCTATTTGACTGCAAATAAATGGAACCGATTTGCGTATGGCGATCAGGACACCCCTGTGTTTAGTAGGGGCATTAGCCAGGAATACATGGGGGTATTCCGCCGCAAAATATTTGGGACAGGAGGTAGAAGAGAAATGAGTTTCCTGCAAACATGAAATATCTATTTTTTGTTGTTTGAGATATTTGAAAATCTTAACCCTTTTCTGGGGGGAATTCATGCCCTGAACATTCAGGGACAGCCAGTGGAGAGTCATGGGAGCAGGGGGGTACTCCTATGTAAATTTCCAGCCGGACACCCCACAGACTGAGGGGAAGAGGGAAGAAAACAGAGAGGAAAAGGAATGAGAAAAGAGCAGGAGAGAAAGAACGAGAGATGTAAGATGAGTGTAATGAGAACTCAGAATAGAGTAAGCAATACTTACGGCCGCACCTGGAGTATGCTGTCCAGTTCTGGGCACCGGTCCTCAGGAGGGACGTACTGGAAATGGAGCGAGTACAAAGAAGGGCAACAAAGCTAATAAAGGGTCTGGAGGATCTTAGTTATGAGGAAAGGTTGCGAGCACTGAACTTATTCTCTCTGGAGAAGAGACGCTTGAGAGGGGATATGATTTCAATTTACAAATACTGTACTGGTGACCCCACAATAGGGATAAAACTTTTTCGCAGAAGAGAGTTTAATAAGACTCGTGGCCACTCATTACAATTAGAAGAAAAGAGGTTTAACCTTAAACTACGTAGAGGGTTCTTTACTGTAAGAGCGGCAAGGATGTGGAATTCCCTTCCACAGGCGGTGGTCTCAGCGGGGAGCATTGATAGCTTCAAGAAACTATTAGATAATCACCTGAATGACCGCAATATACAGGGATATGTAATGTAATACTGACACATAATCACACACATAGGTTGGACTTGATGGACTTGTGTCTTTTTTCAACCTCACCTACTATGTAACTATGTATGTAACTATGTAATAAGACTTTAATTGCTTTTGTTTGTGGGCTGTGAGACCCACATTCGAGTGGGACATTGGCCAAGACAGCTGTCTTAGCCAAGTGCCAACTCATAGGGGGGAGCAGAGGTCCATCACCGGCCTATTACATACTAATACAATCAACTAATACATTTTGAGCACACAGTCTAAGAACTTTTGATAACAAATTTAGCAAAAATCAGCTAAAGCAGTGTAACTAATCAAATACCTATAAAACGTAGAAAGGTATGAAGGTACAACCAGTCATACCCCCCGGGGGCCCGGAAATGAGAGTCCGAAGGCTCCCTGCCCCCAGGCCACCGAGGGGACCGACCCAGCCCCGCCGCATCCCCCCTGCCGTCCCCTTAAATGGAGACAGAGGAGCAGGGCGCAGAAACAACGGCCTGTGCTGCAGTGGAAAACCTATGAAGGGTGCCCCTGCAGAGATGGTGTCATCACCCACATACCATGGCGAACCCTGAAAGAAATAAGGATATTAGAGTAAAAACCATCAATGAGAAGAAAAAATAAAAAATAAAAATTAAAAAGATAAAGGTCTTTCTTTAAACGTGGATTGTCTTCTGCATGGAAAAGGGTTGGGGGTTTCCTCCAATATCTGTGTCTCTGTGTCGAACATAAATGTGGCAGTTTACACCCGTCACCGCCATCTCACAAATGGGGCGGGCTATAGTGGGGTGTTCAATTGTATCACCAAAACAGAGGACAGAGCAAGGTGCAATTAAGACAGGGGGCACGTTTCCAAGCGCACCTGGATGTTCCAGGTGTTAAGCCAGGAGATGAATAAGATGGGTTGGCCATGGTCCAGGGTCGGGCAACAAAAAAGGGGTCAGGTATCATCAAAATTGAAAGTAAAGTAAAGTACCTTCATCCGTTGTTAGATTTGTGGAAGCGTTGGGCCTGTAGATCTCGCAGAGCTTGGGATCCGGGTTGAGAACGCTGGGAATATTGTCGAGGAGGCCTGGAGGGTCCCGGTCCAGAAGAAGAGGATGTTGCTTCTGTCTGGGAGGAGGGGAGGTCCAACTGTAGATCCTGTAAGTGGCGTCTCAAATGAGACGGGGAGGTGGCCTGGAATTGACGATCCGAGTGGGAGAAGGATAACTTAAAGGGGAACCCCATCTGTATTTGATCCCTTGGGTTTGTAGAATTTGAAGATAAGGTTTGAGGCCCCGCCGTCTGACCGTGACAGGTGAAAAATCAGCAAATAGCTGGAGGGAATTACCCTGAAAGGAGAGAGTTTGCTGTTCTCTTGCAGCCTGTAAAAGTTTCTCTTTGGTGCGGTAATAATGAAACTTGATGACATCTCTTGGGGGACCATCTGTGGGTTTAGGAGCCAGGGATCTATGTATACGATCAAACTCGAGCCTGTCCACAGGGATCTCTGGGGCCAATTCCTGAAAGAAGGCAGTGGCTGTGTCCTGTAGGTCTGTAACAACTTCAGGGATACCGCAAATACGTAGATTGTCCCTGCAGGCCCTATTTTCTGCATCTTCTAACTTATCTTTCAGGGTCTCCAGCTCACCTGTCAACTTATCTACTTCCTCTTCATGTCCCTCCAGCACTGTCATGGCTAGATCCATGCGTTGCTCTAATTGATTGGTGCAGTGGCCCATCTCTTTAAGGCCCCGCGTCAAATCAGAGGAGAGTTTGTGAGATGCTACAGTGATTTCATCCCTCACTATACTGCGAAAATTTGCCAGCAGGTTATCAGGGTTCATAGGGAGAGTGCTCACCAGGTCTGTGGGGAATTGTTGTAAGCTGTCTGCTGGAGATGCTGGGTTCTCATCAGAGAGGTGAGCTGTGTCATCTGGCTCTGGAGGCTCAGGCGCCATGTTGGATTTCCCTTTGCCTAGGGCTGAGGAGGACTTATGGGGCTGCCGGGCATTTGGCATGTTCTTTACGGAACGGCACATTACCGGCAGGGTCCGGGGATGATCCGGAGCCCGTGGAGGTGAGTTTGCTGTGTCCCCACTCGCTCTGTGCTTTATAAGGCCGGCTTAGGGATTCCGACGGTGCGGAGCGGAGGAATTAGGCAGCCATCTCCTTTGCTCGCGTGCATGTGCCCCCCTTAGGCATTCATCTCTCAATGAGACGGAGAGGGTTACCTGGCCAAAACATCTCCCCCCCTAAAAATTTGAAAATGGCCCATGAGAGGGGGGGAGGAATATGATAGGTGGACCTTATACCTTTGTCTTTAAATACTCCCAAAAATAAATGTTATACTGATGTTGGCCAAGAATGTTTGTGTCTAATCTGCTTTCAATGTTTATGTGCAAAATGATTAATTTTTGGTTCTTGTTTGACTCCACAGTTTCCTTCCACCCCACAGGAATGGCAGACTGTGGCCTCCCACTTTGCCCAGCAGTGGGACTTTCCTAACTGCGTAGGGGCAATTGATGGGAAACATGTCCACATAGTCACACCAAATATTTGCTTTGATTTACTGCTTGGCTTTCTTTTAGCTGACCATGACCGAAATTTGGGGAGTCCTGAAAATGGAGTGATTGTGTAAAATTAGAAAGCACTGTTGGGTGTTATTTACTAAAGGAAAATACACTTTGCACTACAAGTGCACTTGAGACTGCACTGAACTTGTAGTGCAAAGTGGATTTGCCTTTAGAAAATAATCCCCATTGTCACTGAAAACACCAACTTTATGACAAAAAGTGCTTTTGCGCATTGAAAGAAGAAGCCACACATTGTTCATTATCAATCTTTTTAATCAAAGCACAATCACATGTGCGTTTATAAAAGGTTTTTTGAACAAACCAACATGTTTGTTGTATAACATTTTTTTAGGTCACATTAAAAGTAGAAATTGCCTTTGAAGGTAAAACAGGCATGTTTAAAACCATAAAAAAGTACACAACTCTGGAACTTACAAAGTTCAACTTTTATAGAAAGTGAAGGCAATATCAGACATGAGTATTTATAAACTGTGTTTGATATTGCATTCAGCAGATGGGGTGAAGTCACAGCTGGAAAAGCCAAATTTTGAAGATGCACACAAATTGCCTAATGCCAATATGTGCTAGCTGCCATCATGGGAGATCAATGGACGTGTTTTGTGGGTGCAACCCCTTCCTCTCAGCTACTTTATTATTGAGGAAGGGGTTGCACCCACAAAACGCGTACATTGATCTCCCGTGATGGCAGATAGCACATGCTGACACACTGTGTGCATCTTCAAAATTTGTCTTTTCTATAATATGTCAAAAAATTGTCAGAAAAATATCAAGAAAAAGCAGAAATAAGTTAGGGATTTCTGGGTGTTTTAAATTCTCCCTAAAACATCAATGATGTTCTTCATTTTGTTTTGAACATCATTAATGTTTTGCTTGATGTTTTCCAAATCTCTATTACACCCCATTATCTCCCCGATGAGGATCTGGGCACGTTCCCTGGTGAAGTGACATTCCTCTTCCACAACATCACGATCACCTAAAATATAAAAAAAAACACACCATGTATTATAAATATGCAGGCATCCATCTCTTACCTGAGCCTGTGGTTGCAGACACTCACCTGTTGTGGTGACAATTTCTATAATGTCTCCCTCCTCCTCCTCTGGTTGGGTTTGGGGGTTTTCCCCTTCTACCTGAGGTGGGGAGTCCATGGTCTCCTCTGATGAGTGGTGTCCTCTGAGTCTTTTCTCTCCTATGTAAAAAAAAAATAGGTATACTTAGAACAGATATTTGATGGCAGAAATAGGAATATGAAACATTGCTTGGAAGTGGGGTACAATTGTCTATTTTGGCAGAGTTGCAAGATGAAGAAATATTTTTGTCCTTTGTCAAGCTTGAATACTTACCTGTTTTGTACAAGCTTCACAGATGGAGACACCCCTATAGTATACACTGGAGCACCTGTGTGGGCTTCCTAATAAAAAGGGTGTTCTGGTGTCCCACACTAGTGCTCCAGCGTCCAGATGTGTAAACAGCTGCTGAGTGTCCTCTCCTTACACAGCATCTAGTTTGCATTTCATTCTAGTTACTAACCCATCTAGACAACAAAATTATTTTAAGAAAAGTAGGCCAGAAAAAATGTATTGAACTGCATCTGGACAAAACATGGTGTTTTAGTGGCCGAATGAACAATGTTTCCTACGAACGAATAACATGGAGGATTCAGGATTCAGTAACATGGAGGATTCAGCACTCAGGCTGATTCAGGAGGCTTCTGCGTCCCTCAGAGCCACCCCCACTCATGAAGAGGCCTTTGCCTGCATGGCTGCCACAAAACTGCAGGACATGCAGGAGGGCCAACGCCTCATGTGTGAGGACATCCTTTATAAAACATTAACTAAGGTGGTGAGGGGCGAAATCACACCCAATACCCACCTATGTGAGTTGCATCATCCTCCTCCTCCTGCTCCTCCTGCCACAACTCCACCACCACAGACACAGCGTGGAAGGAAGAGTGGAAGGAAGACAAGAAAGTGATGGCCTGGGTTCAGTCTGATCTGAAAAAAGATGCAGGCTCTTGTATGACCACAGCCTGGGGACATACATGTCATCAAGCTGCTGTTCATGATCTCTTGGACTTCTGGACCAGATTGTACTCCCTTATATATGGACTCCTAAGGCCACCATTTTTGCAGTAAAATAATTGATGTGTGCCTTGGGGGCCAAAGGCTTCGCCAATTTCTGCTGTCTCTCCAGCGTTGCCTCCCTCTTTCTTTGGTTAGGACCCCTTAATACATTTTTAGTTTGTTTTATTATACTCGCCTATGTGTGTTTTCCTTCAAAAAGGACAGTTTGTTTGTGAGGAGGCAGGTACATTTCAAAAATACAATGTGAAATTAACAAGAGACACCAACACCAAGCAACCTCCTTGAGATTAAATAATACAAGAGAATAATGGTGTTGTGGTGACGTGACACACAAAACACACCCAAAACTATTCTGGAGTAAAAAAAAAATATACAAAAAATAACAGGAGATGTGGATTTAAAAAAAATTAAAACAAAAAAAACCAAAATCTAAAAACATCCAAAAATGTAATTCTTTTCTGGAGATGTGACAAAAAAAAATATTATATTCATGAAATCACGATAAATAATAAAGAAAGAAGTTTGTGAGAAGTCTGTGTGAATATGAGCAGCAAAACAACTTCATTCTTCTAGCATTATAAAGAAGAAGAGAGTGCGCTGCATTAAACAATTTAAAACATTGCAACGTGACGAAAGTGCTATATCCATTACGAACGCTAATTTTACCAGACTGAGCAGTTCCGTCTCTGAAATTATTCTGTGCATGCGTGGCACTTTGTGCGTCGGAATTGTCCACACACGGTCAGAATTTACGCAAACGGATTTTGTTGTCGGAAAATTTTATAGCCTGCTCTCAAACTTTGTATGTCGGAAATTCTGATGGAAAAAGTCCGATGGAGCCCACACGCGGTCGGAATTTCTAACAACAAGCTCTGATCGCACATTTTCCATCAGAAAATCCGACCGTGTGTACAGGGCATTAGACTTGATAAAGTAGGAGAAAATCGGACGGATTGGGGTAGAGCATTCCATCATATGACATCCTCCTGTTCACGCCACTCCTGCGGGCCCTCGGGGCGTGCAGCATAATGATTAGGAATGAGGCATGTCCCTCGGACACAGCCCATCCCAGATCAGGGTAAAGAGCGAGTGAAATTCGCTCTTTACCACATGACCAGCTGTGTCCAATCACAGTCAATCACATGTGTTCTGCTCGAGATCACCGCTGGTGAGCGCCCCCGGGGGCGCACAGCGCAGCGATTGGGGATGAGGTGTGTCCCTCAGACACAGCCCATCCCTGATCAGGGTAAAGAGCCAATAAAATTGTCTCTTTACCACATGACCGGCTGTGTCCAATCACAGCTGATCACAAATGTCAACAAATGGCTGTAGTGCCATTTCCAGGTTCTCCTCCTCAGTGTGTGAGGAGGAGATCAAGAAAATAAGTGGTACAGTATATCGATCTGCTCCCCCATTGCCCCACAAATAGAGTACCTGTCACCAGCCCATCAGAGTACCCGAGTACCTGTCCCTAGCTAATCAGAGTACCCGAGTACCTGTCCTTAGCTCATGCCTCATAGAATATACGTTGGGGTGTTTGCTTTTCAAAATGGGGTCATTTTGTGGGTGTTTTCATTGTCCTGGTGCTCCAGGACCTTCAAAATTGTAATAGGTTGTCAGGAAACTAAATGTGTAATTTATGCTCCTAGAACGCCTGATGGTGCTCCCTGCATGTTGAGCCTCTCTATGTGGCCTGGCTGTGTAAAAGTATCGACATACTCGGGATGATTAGAAGAATATATTTTGGGGGATAATTTTTGTTATGTACATGCTATGTGTTAGAAAAATCTTATAAATTAACAACTTTGTGTAAGAAAAAATGTGTTTTCATTTTCTTTCCACATTTTCCAAAAACTTTTGGAAAAAAAATACCTGTTCAAAAGACTAATTGAGCCCCATAGAATATATTTTGGGATGTTTGCTTTCCATCCTGTGGGTAGTTCCACTGTCCTGGTGCTCCAGGACCTTCAAAAGTGTGATAGGTAGGACTGAAATTGGATGTGTAATTTATGCTCCTAGAACGTCTGATGGTGCTCCCTGAAAGTTGGGCCTCTGCATGTGGCCAGGCTGTGTAAAAGTCTCACACGCGTTTTATACCTTGGATTTTCTGCTTTGATTTTCTGATTTTCTGATTTTCCAAAAAGGGGTTTTTATACTGGGGGGATTGTATTTGGTGGGAATTTGTACTGTATTTTTCAAAGATATGTAGCAGTATAAATGTTGCTCCAAATTTATGAACAAAAATTACTTATTTGCAAGGTTTTATAATAGAAACTAAAAAAAAGTGTTTTTATTTTTCAAAATATTCACTCTTTTACTTATAGCGCAAAAAATAAAAAACCCAGTGGTGATTAAATACCACCAAAAGAAAGCTATATTTGTGTGAAATAAATGATAACAATTTTGTGTGAGTACAGTGTAGCATGACCCAGTAATGTCATTCAAAGTGTGAGAGCGCTGAAAGCTGAAAATTGGTCTGGGCAGGAAGGGTGTATAAGTATCCTGTATTGAAGTGGTTAAACAGTCTAAAAGCAAACAGCTGCTGCTGTTCTTTCTTTTTACAAAACCCACACCACTCAGTGACACTACCATCATGAGTGATTCCTGTATTTATTGTTTAGAAAATAAAACAAAATCATCAGTTTAAGAGCTTACTGTGTTGAAAAACAAATGCCTCAAATCATTATCTTTAAAGCGTTTGTTACCCCAACACTTCATATTCCTGATATGTGCCTGCTTGTACTTGTATGAGAAAAGGTCCTGTTCTCTTTCTATTGCTTCCTTTATGTGAAATCCCTGGTGTTCCTGCCAGCCCCTCTGCTTTCCTATTAACTGACCACACTAAACAGGAGAGCACAGCGTGGTCAGTTCTCTAACTATGCTGGGAACTTGGTGTACTCTTCTCTAATGATCAGACTTGTCCTGACACCGCCCTTCTGCACAACCATTTACTGGGAAGCTCAGTGTGCTGCTGCTTCTCCTCCTCCAGCTGTTATGCAGCTGATAACAGAGGGAATGTGATCATTTATAAAAAGGGGGAAAAATGTATTTATAATTTTTTTTTATATTTATACACAAATGTTTTGCCTATTATTTCTATTTTAAATTGAATGGGTTGTTCTACAAAGTGATTGTTTACAATCACTTTAAGCTTTAGATAAACTTAAAGATTAAGGGGGTTATTTACGAAAGGCAAATCCACTTTGCACTGCAAGTGCACTTGGAAGTGCAGTTGCGCTAAATCTAAGGAGTAGAAGCTCTGCTGATTTTTTCATCCAATCATGTACAAGCTCAAATGCAGTTTTTTATTCTCCTTGCATGTCCCCCTCGGATCTACAGCGACTGCACTTCCAAATGCACTTTCAGTGCACTTTCAAGTGCACTTGCAGTGCAAAGTGGATTTGCCTTTCGTAAATAACCCCCGAAGTGTTAGAGCCCTTTCACACTGAAGCATTTAAAAATCGCCTTAAAATGCGCTTGCGATATTACCGCGTTTTTACCACGTTTTCACCGTGTTTTTGGGGCGCTAGCGCTAAAATTTGCGCACTGCTCTGGCATTTTAAAGGCATTTTTCAAGCGTCATTAAAGCTCCCACTAGTCCCAAATCCCTAACCCCACTCCCACTAGTCCCAAATCCCTAACCCTTAACCCTAATCCCACTCCCACTATTCCCAAATCCCTAGCCCTAACCCTAATTCCACTCCCATTAGTCCCAAATCCCTAACCCTAATCCCACTTCCACTAGTCCCAAATCTTTATTCCTAACCCTAATCCCACTCCCACTAGTCCCAAATCCCTAACCCTAATCCTGCTCACACTAGTCCCTAAACCCTAATCCCACTCCCACTAGTCCCAAAACCACAAACCTTAACGCTAAACCCACTCCCACTAGTCCCATATCACTAATCCCACTCACACTAGTCCCATATCCCTAACCCTAATCCCGCTCCCACTAGTCCCAAATCCCTAACCCTAACTCTAATCTCACTCACACTAGTCCCAAATCCCTAACCCTAATCCCACTGGTCCCAAATCCCTAACCCCGCTCCCACTAGTCCTAAATACCTAACCCTAACCCCGTTCCTACTAGTCCCAAATCCCTAACCCTAGTCCCAAATCTCTAACCCTAATTCCGCTCCCACTAGTCCCAAATCCCTAACCCTAATCCCACTCCCACTAGTCCCAAATCCCTAACCCTAATACCGCTCCCACTAGTCCCAAAACCCCAACCCTTAACCCTAATCCCACTCCCACTAGTCCCAAAACCCTAACCCCACTCCCACTAGTCCCAAAACCACAACCTTTAACCCTAATCCCACTCCCACTAGTCCCAAATCCCTAACCCTAATCCACAATAGTATAAACAAATTACCTATTTACTGTCACAGATTTGACTTCCTTCTTAATGTGTTGTCTTTTGCCTTGTTGAGATTGGATACAAACTGCAGTGAGGCAATACCTCTGTGTAAGACCCCTTTCACACTGGAGCCTTTTGCAGGCACTATAGCATTAAAAATAGTGCCTGCAAACTGCCCTAAAACAGCTGCCCCATTCACTCCAGTGTGCAAGCCCGAGGGCTTGCACACTGGAGCGATGCGCTGGCAGGACGTCAGAAAAAGTCCTGCCAGCAGCTTCTTTGGAGCGGTGAAGGAGTGGTGAACTCACTGCTTCTCCACCACTGCTCCCCATTGAAATCAATGGGGCAGCGCTGCGCGGCATTTTGCGGGCGGATTTAACCCCTTTTTGCCTGCTAGCGGGAGGTTAAAACCGCCCCGCTAGCGGCCGAATAGCGCAGCTAAAACGACTAATTATATAATATATAATATGATATAATATAATATATATATACTATAATATATATATAATATATAATATATAATATATAATATAAGGGTTGGGGTTTTGGGACAAGTGCGAGTGGTATTAGGGTTGGCTCCAATCATCTCTACAAACCGGATTTCCTGATATTCCAGCATCCTACACTTCAGTGCGATCATGTGACCTTCCCACAGCTTCAGGGCGGTTTATAGGTGCTTTTCAGGTGCTTTTAAATCCCTTTCAATTCATTTCAATGGAGAGGGGAGTTTTTGAAGCACTTTTTTTTGAAGCACTCCTAAAGATGCCAAAAAATGCTGCTTGCATGACTTTTCTCAACGCCCCGCCAGTGCAATGCCTCAGTTGAAAGCATATATTGAGATGCATGGGGAGCATTTTAAAATCGCTTTTTAAGTGCTTTTGTTAGCTCTAAAACACCTGAAAAGCGCCTCAGTGTGAAAAGGTTCTTAGGGTTTAACTTTAAGTGATGTTAATAGTTATGGGTTCATTTTTTTCTGTTATGGTAAAGCAGACCTTGCACTAAAAGGCTTATTACTTCAGGCCATCTGCTTCTATGGCAAAATACTGCATTATAGCTGTAAAAAAAATACTAGCTAAGAAAAGTTAGAAAAATACTTTCCTTCCCTAACGCTACAAGTCACTAATGCCAGCAATTAGTACCTAGTCCTGTAATCACTGTAGTCAGTGGATATTTTTTTCTGCAGCTGCAGATCGAACTCATGCCACAATATTACATTTTCATTCACTGCTACAAATCGCTCTCATTCAGTAATTTGTAACTAAGCTGTAGGAGTAAATGAAGAACGATTGTCACTGGCAAACATGTTGTTCCCATGAAACTTTGCTAAAGCTCAATAGCTGAGTGATTATTACTATAAAATTTGTGATTTAGTGACTTCATAGAAAATAACTGTAATTTCCTTTGCGAGAATTTACTTAACAATAAAAAATAAAATTCCTAATACAAAATCACCCATGTACCATTAGCCCAAGAGTAGCGATATGGGTGAGGACTTGTGAGGCATCTATTTCTAAATGTTATTTGTGTGCAAAGAACCCTTGCATCGACAATAACTAAATGACGAGAGCAATCAGCGTACCCTTTACATGCATGGTTACTGTGGGAGAAAGGGTGAAAAGTGTATTTTTAAATTTAAATAACTTCTCCCCATGCTGAAGTGAATGAAATAGATGCATTTTTTAAAATCTTAAAGCGGAGTTCCGCCAAAAAAAAATTAAAAGTCAGCAGCTACAAATACTGCAGCTGCTGACTTTTAATAATCAGACACTCACCTGTCCCTGGGTCCAGCGATGCATGGGAACAAAGCCCCACTTGTCTCCCCCTCCTCTCTGCGGCACCGACATTGTCACTGTGGCACGCACTGCGTATGCATGAGCCGCGCTGCGCGCTGTGACTGGCCGGGCAGTCATCTGGGACCTATGACGTGTTCCAGATGATTGATGTGAGGGAGGGGGGAGAGGTGAACTTCCTTACGAAGCCCCGGGAGGAAGTGGGGGCTGTAACCCTCTAAAAAGAGGGTTTTCACTCCCCCCCCAAAAAAATGACATGCCAAATGTGGCATGTCAGGGGATCACCTTGCCCTAAAGCGGAAGTTCCATTTTTGGGTGGAACTCCGCTTTAATCTTTAATGGGAGATTATTTTAATACAGATAGTATCAACAGAAAAAAAATATATATCTCAGAGTACTTAATGCCAATGTTCACCAATTGGAGATTAGATAAGGCAAAAGGAGGCATTAATTCAACATTCTAGAGGTGTACAGATGTTTAGAACAATAAGTAACATTTGTGTTATAACTGAACTCCTTCAAATTGCTTTGGAAGGCCATATAAATTCTATATCTATCAGGTGGATAACACACCTGTGGGCAACCTGGTGGAGGCCTCCGTAATTGATGCAGCGATAGCAGCTTGGTCTCCTTCCACTGTGTCCTCGGTGGCTTACATTGGCGACCACTGGCAACCCTTTCTTTCACTCCCCTCGTCATACATGACTCAGGGAGGGCCTTCTTCATTTACCCCCCTTCTCTCTTTTTTCTATGTGATATTTTACTATTTTTGAATTAAAATTTATGTAGACTTGTATTTGTTAGGCCCAAATTGAACAATACAACATGGATGGTTTAGGCATGGCCTGGACAGGCTTTATGACTCAAAATCAAAACTCATGTCTTACCAACGACACCAAATCTGATGAAGAAATCAAAACTTTCCTCGATCGTATGTATAGTCTCCTCAAATGTAAATCACACCTACATTGGCATATGGAGTACTTTAAACTATACATCAAGGAGGAAGTTTGCCCCTTAGGGTTGATAATCCAGTTATTTCCCACTATTAAGGACCCCTCTCCTACCTTTAAATCATCTTGGGAGAAAACGTTAACGCATTATAGTCTAGAACTGATGCAAATCCTAGTCAATTAATATGAACATGATATGACTGTGCTTGACAAGGAGATAGATAGGCTCAATACACATTATCAATAACTCCTTGATGCTCCCTCCTTTTCCAACCGATGGAGGGAGGTCAGGGAACGTACTGAAGAACTGACTAGGGACATCATTAAAAATAAACAGATTCAATTTTTAAAAGTTAAGCTCGCTTTCTCGGAGGGGTTCGCTTACAAGTGGTCTGGGAGAATGAAAGGTAGAAGGGAGGTTCCGCATAACACCTTTTTACCAGATGGTAACAGTGAACATCTAGAATCTGACTCCTCCCTTTCATCATCTATTTCTCACCCAACAGGTCCCTGCTCCTCAGGTTCTTCCATATCCAATTCTGTACGGAAACGTAGTCGCCACAGTGGTGGCACCTCTCCTGCAGCCCCCAAAAAAGTAAAAGAACATCTACCAAACACAAGTCGGTGCACCTATCAGTTGGTTGGCGGAGGTGCCCCTCATCACTACATAATGTTATCCCCAAAGTCCTTGAAACAATTTCTGGTAACTCCGGAAGATCACCTTCTGATGGTGATTTTTTAGACCCAACCTCTTTGGATCTGAAGAAACACCAACAAATCAAAATCGACACGTTCCTTCGAAAACCACCCCCGACACCCTCACCCAGCACTCCCAGCCATCACAGTTGAATGTGATAAACTTGGCTCTATGTCCACTTTCTACTGATGAACTTGCACTTCTACAGTTGGGTCTTGGTTTTTGCCCCTTGACCCCATACACATTACAGAAACGATAAAAGACCTCTACCTTTTCGCACGGAATTTAACGTACCAGTTTCTATTTGACTCTCATCGTCAAAATACCAACTTGAAACGTGAACTCACGGAACACACTAGACACTTTACAATGGCAGAATTCCGCACTCTGTGAGATTTAATGTTACTATATGATGAGAGTAACACACATAACACATCACATACACAACTTGAACCGTGTGAAGTTCCTCATGAAGCCACTGTCCCCACTGTTTTGTTATCCACACCTTCTAAGACTAATAGATTTAAACCTAAGTCACAAAATTTTCCCGATTTGATGACTTGTCCAGCGATCTGGGCCTTCCTACATCAGTCGATAAAAGACCTTAAAAGTAAGAACTGGCAGGATATCACACCCAATTTGACTCATAACCAACAACGAGCCCTCCGAAACTTACAAAAACGCGGTGACTTCGTCATTAAGCCATCGGACAAAGGTGGGAATATAGTGATTATGTCACACACCCAATACCAGACAATGTGTTATGAAGTATTAAACAACTCTACCTGGTACTAACCCATTTCACTTACCAGGATTATGGGTTTTATTAATGAATTTTGAGAATTGTGCACGGGCGCTTTTTGGCAGGATCTGATTGACAGAGACACCCTTAATTACCTGGTACCTAAACATCCACGAACACCAACCTTTTATACTTTACCCAAAACGCACAAAAGTCTTTTCCATCCCCCGGGAAGACCCATAGTCTCCGGCATTGGGTCACTGACTGATAATGCTAGTAAATTTGTAGACAGTTTTCTACTACCTCATGTATCGGGTCTCCCATCACATATTTGTGATACATCTGATCTCCTTAGACACATCGAGGGTATCCAGGTCTCTCTTGACTCCCTCCTCGTGGTTATCGATGTTGAGTCACTATACTCTAGCATCCCCCACGAGAAGGGAGTCGAGATGGCCAGATTATTCTTGATGGAACAGGAACATGTTCCTGGCCCCTCAATGAATTCATCTTACAACTTCTAACTTTCATTCTTACACAAAATTTCTTTATATTTGAGGAGCAGCATTATTTACAAATACAAGGTGTTGCAATGGGCACATCATGTGCCCCTTCATATGCAAATCTATTCCTTGGAACCTGGGAGAGACATATTTTTTCCGATGATCAGTTTTCACCCTTTATTGAGTCAGTACTTTGCTGGTTCAGATTCATCGACGATTTGTTTGTGGTCTGGACCGGCTCATCAGTTCTGTTAAAACAATTTATTGAAGCCATCAACATTAACAATATGAATTTGCGTTTCACTGTGACTTCAGACAGTTCGCGGATCCCTTTCCTTGATCTGTTAATTGTCAAAAATCCGGATGGAATGTTGGGGGCTGATCTCCTTTGCAAACCCACAGCAGGGAATACTTTATTGCATGCTACAAGTGCCCATCCCAAAGCCCTTGTGCACAGTATTCCGTATGCGCAGTATCTGCGACTGTGTCGTAACTGTGCACATGAAGAGGACTTGTATGTGCAAGCTGCTGCCCTACGTGAACGACTTCTCCTGAGGGGTTATTCCAAGACCAACCTGAGGAGAGCCTTCAACAGGGCAGTAGGCCATACCAGAACTTCTCTGCTTTATCCCTCTCCACGTACCACCAATACCAATACAGTTAAAATTATCACCCAATATTCAGCACATCATGAACAATTTAGGAAAATCGTTTCTAAGCATTGGCATCTTCTGACTGACCATCATGTCCTTAAAGATCATGTACGTGAGACCCTAGAACTAGTATTTCGCAGGGCCAAATCCCTCAGAGATCATTTAATCAGCAGCCATTATAAATCTAACTCTGATAACACCCACCAAGCTTTTGGTACGTTCCCATGTGGCCAATGTTTCTCCTGCCCATGGATAGGTCCATGCACCTCTTTCAAGTTACCTAATGGGGAATTTACTCCTCATATGTTGGCCCAATGCGACACTACCGGCATTATCTATCTTATGCTTTGCACTTGTAAAGCATTCTATGTCGGTAAGACAATCAGGAAGTTCAGACAGAGAGTCAATGATCATGTGTATTACTCAACCAACGGTAAACTTACTACCGTTGGACGTCATATTGGTTTATACCATAAATATGACCCTAAAGCCGTTAGGTTTGGATAGAAAGGCTGGATGCCACTGTCTCCTTTAAATCTTTTCTTTAACATATGGATAATTGTCATTTTCCTGTTATTTTTTGATGTTTAGAGTGCCAATTGAGGTTTGTTTTCAATGTCTGGTCATCTACGCTGTTAGCTGTGTTTCATCCATGGTTGTACCTTCAATCTTGGACCTTATTTCTTGAGGACATCTGATTCTCTCTAGTTATGTTCATTGCCTTAGAATATTATGTATGTAATGTAGAATCTTATTTATGTATTTTGTAATTTCGTAATGCTTTGATGTGCCTCTTTTTTTTACAACCTCATGCCCGTTGACCTCGGATGTGTGTGTGGTGGATTCGGCTTCCCATGGCTCTGTCTACTTCCTGGCGGTTGGTAGGTTCCCTGGTGGCCGAGTGACAGTTTTCTTCCTTGAATACCTCCCCGGCCACTTGCACCCGCCTCAACTGGGACCTCAGCCCCGTCCCTTTGCGCAGGCGCCGTGCAATGACTTGGGGATCCAGTGGCTTAGAGGCTAGTGCGCAGGCACATGCGCAGGCGCGTGCACAGTCGCCTGCGGGACCCTTGACCCCGTGACGGTGTTGGACGCCGTTCACGGCGCTGATTCACGCCGCGGGGTTGAAGGGACTATTTATGGCGGCAGGTTGCCGCCAGGAACACAGGCTAGCAGGAGACCCAGACATGCCTTGAGACACTACATCACTGGTGAGTCCTTCTACAGGTCATTATAATTGCAGATTTGCCATGGGCAATTTCCCTGTGGCTGCAATACCTACTGTCACCCTCAATATTGCAGTGGTTATTTATGTAGTTTCTCTCTCTTCTTAATATATATATATATATATATATATATATATATATATATATATATATATAGTAGATCTTGGATTTTGCTCCCAAGGCTCTTGTATTTGCTGCTTCGCATGTCTGATGCAGTTTACTTAAGCTCATGGAACACCCGTGATGTATAGATGTCTCTTTGGCTATAGACTTCTGGACTCCATATATTAATATCTCTATTACCTAGGTAATTATCAGTCTTTTCCTCCTCTGGTCCTCATTATTTTCTTATCCATTGGTTGGGGGTTCAGTGGCCCACTTGTCCTTTTCCACACATGTATTTTTCAGTAGTGTATCTTTTTGTTCACCATCCACGGAGTTTGTCTTTACTAGTTATGTGTGTTTTGTGAGTTGTTTTGGCTCTGGTCACTCACTCATAATTTTTCCACACTCCCCTTTTTCTTTCTGCCCCATCCTTCATTCTCTACTCCACTTCACTTCTCACAGCCCTTGTGGCTTGGTTTCTGGTTCACCTCAGCTTCCCATTTCCCCCACCCACACTCAATCTTCTTTCTTTCTTCCCCCTTTCTTTTCTCATACCTTTTCACTTCCCCCACTTTCTATTTTCTCTCTCCCCCTTACATTGGTGTGACTTCTCCACATACTGCATGCCTCGCTCAACACTGTTGTGGTGTAAGCCTTAATACTACCTACATTTATGCTGATGACCCAGTCTATATAATAATTTTTATGACTATCTTACTTAGAGTCTAGCTGGTGCCATATATTCCCTTCCCAATCGCCGGGGGAGGCTTGGCCGGATAGCCTTTCCTCCACACACCCTGGGGCTCGGGTAAGGGGTTTTATCACTTTATTCCACTTTCCCCGGTTCATAATTATGTTTAAATTCCTTATTTGGCATTTCACTGTATACCCTTATTTATGCCTAGAGATGTATTGTCCTGATGAAGTGGTAAATCCGCGAAACATGTTGAAATGTCACATGTCATCCGAGAACACAAAATTCTTTTAATATACATGTTTTTTGTTTTTGTCTATTTGCTACTTTTGTATAAATAAATATTGTATTTTTTACAAATAATTTGTACTTTATGGCTATACTAACTTTATATGTACCGCAATAGTCCACTTGCCTTTTTTGCTCTTGGTGAGTCTGGGGTGGGGCCCACACTCCCAAATAATTCCTCCCATAACTCAACGTGTGTTTGGTACCTGAACTCATAAAGACAAATGACAAAGAAAGGACAGAATTGTATCTTAAAGCAGAGTTCCACCAATATTTTCAAGTTCTCGGCATCCAAAGCCACTGTGTGCACTTAAATATAATTGGCATATAATTTTTTTTTCTTAAAATTCACTGTGATATTTTGTATTTGATTCTTCATTTCCTGTGCTCGGCCACGGCCGAGCTCTTCTCTTCCTGACTGCAATGGCTCCTGGGAGATGTTTGTCATCAATCCCAGGAGGCAATAGGCATCGCTGAGCAGTAGCATTGTGTTATTTCAAAACTGGAAATGACGCGATGCAAGGCGGCGGCCAGCGCCATTACAAATAAGGGAAAACAGGCTTTTGTTGCCATTGTTACCCTAGCTTCCAGAGCATCGAGATCGGCGGTGGTGGATACGAGCGATTTGTTTGGAAGGTAAGTAGCTGTATTTGATGGGCACAAGTGGCTGCATATGACGGGTGCACAAGTGGCTGCATATGATGGAGGCACAAATGGCTACATATGATGGGGGCACAAGTAGCTGCATATGATGGGGGCACAAGTGGCTGCAATTGATGGGCACAGTGGCTGAAACTGATGGGCACAGTGGCTGAAATTGATGGGCACAGTGGCTGCATTTGATGGGCACAGTGGGGCTGCAATTGATGGGGGGGTTCAGTATTTTTCAGTTTGTTTGCGCCCCCCCAAAAAATTTGAGCACCAGCCGCCACTGTAGGCAACACAAGAAATTATGCAAATGTAATTTATTTGCAAACTTTTTTTTTTTTGTTATTTCATTCATGTTTCTGGTATGTGGCCTTCTCTATCTGTTGCCCTGTGTGCATAACCATGACATTGTTTTTTGTTGCTCGGGACTATCTTACCTACGTTTTATGTGTTGAACTTATCTTGGCCTCTGGCCTTTTGCTATTCTGACTTTAGAAGCGAAAGGTCCACTTTGATTGTTAGGTATTTTTATATTCACTCATGATTAATTAACGAACACATTGCTGGTGGAGCATATTGCAGAGGCTTCTATCCTTAAGGCTTCTATCTCTAAGTGATTCTTTCTACAAGTGATATGCACTTCAATCTTTGCACTTCAGCAATTGCACGAAGCAAACAAATATAGCAAACTGCACTGGAAAGCACCTAACAGACTGTAGGTGACCAGGTCTCTCTATTAAGCTCTCCTTCCACTCTGTAACATGGGCTCTCTACCACTGCTTCTGACACTCGTGTCCTCTCTCCTCAAACTCTCTTACCTTCACCCCTCTTCTCCACCCCCCTGCTTATACATATCACCCTGCCTTCTGTCCTCTCCCTACTACTGCTCCTGCCAACTCTTGCTCATTCTACATCCATATACTGATAAAACCTCCAGTACTCTGAGACATGCCCCTTCATATAAATCACATTCCCACGTTACCTCCCTCACCCTCCTACTTCTCTTAACCTCTGGTGACATATTCCCAAACCCTGGGCCACCATCATCTGTCTTTGCCCAACACTTCCATCACCCTACACCCTCTGGCAGCAGCTGCAACCCAAAGAACTTGGTCTCTATTCTTCTTCTTTCCAAAACCAGCCCCCCCTTTTCCTGTGCCCTTTGGAATGCACGCTCTGTCTGTAACAAACTCACCGCCCTCCATGACATCTTTATCACAAATTCCATTAACCTACTTGCCATTACTGAAACCTGGCTTCATGAATCAGATACTACTCCTCCTGCTTCTCTCTTCCATTGTGGCCTTCTCTGTACTCACTCCCCCAGACCAAGTGGACGGAAGGGAGGTGGAGTGGGAATCCTTCTAGCCCCATGCAGCACCTATCAGGTACTTCACCCACCTACATCTCTGATATTCCCCTCTTTTGAGGCACATTCTCTCCCATTTCTCTAAGAATTGCTGTCATGTACCGGCCCCCTGGACCAGGATCAGCCTTTCTTGATGACTTCTCTGCCTGGCTACCCTATTTTCTCTCTTCTGAAATCCCCACAATTATTCTCAGTGACTTCAACATCCTTGTTAACACTAACACTACTATTACTTCTACACTTCTCAGTCTAACCTCATCGATTGACCTGAAGTAATGGATACAGGCTCCTACTCACTCCAACGGCAACACCCTTGACCTTGTCTTCTCCTATCTGTGCACTTCGTGCAACCTTTCCAACAATCCTCTCCCACTCTCTGATCACCACCTTATTAGTTTTGCTCTCTCCCTGTCTTCCACCTCCTCTCCCTCCAAATGCCTAACAGTTACACGTAGAAACCTTCCCCACCTCAACCCTTCTCTTCTCTACTCTGCTACTGATCACCTCTATGACAAAATCCCTGTCCTGCCCCAACCTAGCCACCTTCACCTACAACAGCTCACTGTCTTCCTCCCTAGACAAGCTTGCCCCCCTCACTACACGCATAATTAGGCCCCGACTGCTACAACCCTGGCAAACAGATAAAACCAGAAGTCTCAGAAAATATAGCCATGCTCTTGAGCGTCTGTGGCATAAGACTAAGTTCCAGGAAGACTTCACACAATATGAATCTGCCCTCCTAAAATACTATTCCTGGCTTCACACTGCCGAACAGACCTACTTTATCACACTCATTAACACCTTCTCATCCAGTCCAGGTCAACTCTTCTCTACCTTCAACACTCTACTCTGTCCTCCACTGCCTCCACCCACCAACTCACTCACTGCCCAGAAGATCGCCAATCACTTCAAAACTAAGATTGATACAATTCATGAGGAGATCTCCAATGCGCAAAAACCTCCCCCATGCAACACCCCATGTCCACAGATACAATCATTACTTCCCTCATTCAACCTTGCTACTATTAATGAGGTTGCTAAACTTTTATCTAACACTCATCTAACCACCTGCCCCCTGGATCCTGCTCCCTCACAAATGCTACGCTCACCCTCTGACTCAATTCTACACTCTCTAACTCACATTTTCAACCTCTCCCTCTCTTGTGGCATCTTCCCAAACTCTCTAAAACATGCGCTAGTCACCCCCATACTTAAAAAGCCCTCACTGGACCCCACCAATCTTAACAACCTACGTCCCATCTTCTTACTCGCCTTCTCCTCCAAACTACTTGAAAGAGTGGTCTACAACCAATTAAGTGACCATATGACCAAGAATAAACTTCTTGATCCCCTTCAGTCTGGATTTCACCCTCAACACTCCATGGAAACTGCTCTCCTTAAACTCTCAAATGACCTACTAACGGCTAAAACCAATGGACACTATTCTGTACTACTTCTCCTGGATCTCTCTGCTGCCTTTGACACAGTGGACCACCCCCTCCTCCTCAATAAACTCCACTCCTTTGGTCTCCGTGACTGCACTTATCCCACTGCTCTTTCAGTGTCACTTACAACTGTACTTCCTCCTCTCCTCTTCCTTTCTCTGTTGGGGTCCCCCAAGGTTCTGTTCCTTGACCTCTCCTTTTCTCAATCTACACCACCTCCCTGGGTCAGTTGATTGCCTCCCACGGCTTTAAATATCATCTCTACGCTGATGACCCCCAAATCTATCTCTCCACCCCCCAGCTCTCTCCATCTGTCTCCTCACGCATTACCAACTTACTAGCAGACATACAGTGGGGCAAAAAAGTATTTAGTCAGCCACCAATTGTGCAAGTTCTCCCACTTAAAAAGATGAGAGAGGCCTGTAATTGTCATCATAGGTATACCTCAACTATGAGAGACAAAATGTGGAAACAAATCCAGACAATCACATTGTCTGATTTTTTAAAGAATTTATTTGCAAATTATGGTGGAAAATAAGTATTTGGTCACCTACAAACAAACAAGATTTCTGGCTCTCACAGACCTGTATCTTCTTCTTTAAGAGGCTCCTCTGTCCTTCACTCATTACCTGTATTAATGGCACCTGTTTGAACTTGTGATCAGTATAAAAGACACCTGTCCACAACCTCAAACAGTCACACTCCAAACTCCACTATGGTGAAGACCAAAGAGCTGTCAAAGGACACCAGAAACAAAATTGTAGACCTGCACCAGGCTGGGAAGACTGAATCTGCAATAGGCAAGCAGCTTGGTGTGAAGAAATCAACTGTGGGAGCAATAATTAGAAAATGGAAGACATACAAGACCACTGATAATCTCCCTCGATCTGGGGCTCCACGCAAGATCTCACCCCGTGGGATCAAAATGATCACAAGAACGGTGAGCAAAAATCCCAGAACCACAAGGGGGGCCTAGTGAATGAGCTTCAGGGAGCTGGGACCAACGTAACAAAAGCTACCATCAGTAACACACTACACCACCAGGGATCTTTGCTAAAGAGCATTTGGATGATCCAGAAGAGGATTTGGAGAATGTCATATGGTCAAATGAAACCAAAGTAGAACTGTTTGGTAGAAACACAACTCGTCGTGTTTGGAGGAGAGAGAATACTGAGTTGCAACCAAAGAACACCACACCTACTGTGAAGCATGGGGGTGGCAACATCATGCTTTGGGGCTTTTTCTCTGCAAAGGGAACAGGACGACTGATCCATATACATGCCAGTCTCTAGACCTCAACCCCATAGAAAAGCTTTGGAGGGAGTTGAAAGTCTGTGTTGCCCAGCAACAGCCCCAAAACATCACTGCTCTAGAGGAGATCTGCATGAAGGAATGGGCCAACATACCAGCAACAGTGTGTGACAACCTTGTGAAGACTTACAGAAAATATTTTACCTCTGTCATTGCCAACAAAGGATATATAACAAAGTATTGAGATGAACTTTTGATATTGACAAAATACTTATTTTCCACCATAATTTGCAAATAAATTCTTTCAAAAATCAGACAATGTGATTGTCTGGATTTGTTTCCACATTTTGTCTCTCATAGTTGAGGTATACCTATGATGACAATTACAGGCCTCTCCCATCTTTTTAAGTGGGAGAACTTGCACAATTGGTGGCTGACTAAATACTTTTTGCCCCACTGTATATATATATATATATATATATATATATATCTTGTTATGTATATATATATCTGCACAGAAACAAATGATTTCGTTTACAATCAGTATATTTTTAAAGCTATTAGCTTTTGCAGCAGATTTCTGTATTTCTTGAATAATATTGCTTGATGTACATGCAGTATATTTCCTGGTTCCTGGAGGGAGGATGGGAGGAGAGGTTGGCATAGCTAAGGGGCACCAAATTCCTCTGACACTGCCGTTGCTATGGAAACCTGACCTGAAATCTATTACACTGCTTGTGCTGCACTGAGCAAGTGCAAGATCTAGAAGGATAAGATCCAGGAAGAGATACAGTCTGGCTTCAGATGCCCACACTTGAGATGGCCACGGCCTGCTGGAAGTTTGTAAAGTAACAAACTAATGCTATAAACTAACAAAACTGACCTTCGTTTACAGACTAACTTTACTAGAATACATTAAGCTTGTGTATTATAGGGGTATTTTTTAGTTGAAAAATATAAATTCGGCCAGAACACCGCTTTAAGAAATAAGAGACCTACTGATGTTGGTCAGGGGAGGATTGCTTTTTTCCTCAGCAGACAGCAGTGAAAGTTACGAGTGTGGATTTTGGATGTTGGAAATTGGAGCCAGTAAAGGTCACATGTTCCTTTTGTCTATAGCCAGCACTCCCATTTATGTTGGAATTCGCTATTTTTGCCTCAAAGTCTTTCAAACATTTGTTCCTGGGTAGCCTGCGTGTTTAAAAAGTTGATGGCTTTAATGGAGGAAGGCGGGGTATCTAATCTCCAGGCACTCGCCAGGGCTCTCCTAGCTGCTATTAGGACGTGAGTTATGAAGACATGGAATTTGTTCAGCCATTTATCTAGGCCAGTGCCAAAAAGAGCAGTTTCCGTAAGCAACTGGTAGTTTGTCTTGGTGATGGAAGAGAGAAGATCAGAAATTTATTTCCAGAAAGCTGTAATCCTCAGGCAGTACCACCATATGTGGCTAATGGATCCCACACTTCCTCCAGCATAATGGGGAGTGGGCGCCTGGGTGACAATTCGCCAGTACTTGTGGTGTGAGATACCATCTATTCAGGATTTTTAGAACTGTTTCCCAGTGGGATATGCATCAGGATGCTTTCTTAGCTTGTTGAAGTGCTTGACACCATTGCTGCTTTGTGTAGGTCTCCTAGGTCTTGTTCCCAGGAAATCATGGCTGGTGGTTTGTCCAGTATCCCTCTGGTGCATAGAGCGTTGTACATTACGGAGATCCCTTTTTTGATCAGATTTTCAGATGAGAAGAAGGAGTAAATTGATTTCATTGGGGCATCTTCCCTTAAGTTTAGGGGAGATAGTAAGTGTCATATTTGTAGATATTTGTAGAAGTCCTTATGCGAAATGCCATAGGTTCCAACAAGGTCCTGAAAGGAGAGCATTTGTTGTTGTTCATATAGTTGATTGGCTAGGTTGAGACCGCTGCTTTTCCACTTGGAGATATCCAGGTCTGGAATTAGTAAAGGCATTGAGGAAAGTTGGGTGCCTGGATCAATGAAAGACAAAAACAGAACATACCATAGCTCAACTCACCAACCAGTTTGCCAACTGACCAAATTAACCTGTCCAACAGTCTGTGTTAAAAACAGGGGTTTAGTTAGCATGTATTTGCAAACGCATGCATAAGCTGCAAGGCCTCTTCTCGGCACCCTGTGTATGCTTGCAGTCCTAACACTAATGAATTTATAAGTGTCTCCACAATGGAAGCACATGCATTAAATGGATAGGCAGGGGGCAGGTGGGCCTGGAGGAAGCCCAATCCCCCTTAACCACTTCAGCCCCGGAAGGATTTACCCCCTTCCTGACCGGAGCACTTTTTACAATTTGGCACTGTGTCACTTTAACTGCTAATTGCACAGTCATGCAATGCTGTACCCAAATGAAAGTTGTGTCCTTTTCTTAGCACAATTAGAGCTTTCTTTTGATGGTATTTGATCACCTCTGCGATTTTTATTTCTTGCGCTATAAATGGAAAAAGACAGAAAATTAAAAAAAAAAATGATATTTTTTACTTTTTGTTATAAAAAAATCCAATAAACTCAATTTTAGTCATACATTTAGGCCAAAATGTATTCGTCCACATGTCTTTGGTAAAAAAAATGTCAATAAGTGTATATTTATTGGTTTGCGCAAAAGTTATAGTGTCTACAAACTAAGGTACATTTTCTGGAATTTACACAGCTTTTAGTTTATGACTTATCACACAAAACAAAAAAGTAAAAAATTGTCAAAATACACAAATCAAAAATGAATAAAGTCCAAATTTCCCACGTGGTAGGTATTCAGTATAAATGTAAAATGCTGATCCAAATGAGCTATGATTGCTCTTACCAGATCTCCAAAGAAATGTGCGGATGGCAAAAAAACCCTTGCCGGGGCCTCTGGGGTGTTAGACCAATCAGCACCGTCCGTGGTTAGATCAAAATCCCCTCAATGGATACAGGATAAAAGCAAACACAAGAAAAAAAGAAGACTGGCCATAGTGTAGTATATTAAATACTGGACATGGACATACGAACATACCAATCACCCAGGTGTGCACATATAAACAACCAAAAAAACAGGGGGGGAGGGAAGTGAAAAACCCCACCACCGTGGCTGTAGATTGTGCTTACCGACTCACGGTGATACACAGGCTTTTAATAGGATGGGAGCTGACATATAGCTGGCAAGAAGCACCTTCTCTCCGCTCTGGCTCCGTCCTCCTCCTCCGTCCCGCTCACTAAGTGAGCGGGACGGAGGAGGAGGACGGAGCCAGAGCGGAGAGAAGGTGCTTCTTGCCAGCTATATGTCAGCTCCCATCCTATTAAAAGCCTGTGTATCACCGTGAGTCGGTAAGCACAATCTACAGCCACGGTGGTGGGGTTTTTCACTTCCCTCCCCCCCTGTTTTTTTGGTTGTTTATATGTGCACACCTGGGTGATTGGTATGTTCGTATGTCCATGTCCAGTATTTAATATACTACACTATGGCCAGTCTTCTTTTTTTCTTGTGTTTGCTTTTATCCTGTATCCATTGAGGGGATTTTGATCTAACCACGGACGGTGCTGATTGGTCTAACACCCCAGAGGCCCCGGCAAGGGTTTTTTTGCCATCCGCACATTTCTTTGGAGATCTGGTAAGAGCAATCATAGCTCATTTGGATCAGCATTTTACATTTATACTGAATACCTACCACGTGGGAAATTTGGACTTTATTCATTTTTGATTTGTGTATTTTGACAATTTTTTACTTTTTTGTTTTGTGTGATAGATCACAATATTTATCCACCTCAACACACATAACCTTTGTTTAGCGCAGTTTATATATATTTTTTTCTGCTTTTGGTGTTGTCGCACTGTTTACTGCTGCTTATCCTTTTGTGCTTCTAGCGCGGAACTTTTTTGCTTACATTTAGTTTATGACTGCCTATGTCATTTCTTGAGGTGCTAAAATGGCAGAGCAGTACAAGACCCCCCCAAATGACTCCATTTTGGAAGATAGACACCCCAAGGAAATTGCTGAGAGGCATGTTGAGGCCATTGAATATTCATTCTTTTTGTCCCAAGTGATTGAATAATGACAAAAAAAAAAAAAAATACAAAAAGTTGTCACTAAATGATATATTGCTCACACAGGCCATGGGCATATGTGGAATTGCACCCCAAAATACATTCTGTTGCTACTCCTGAGTACGGGGGTACCACATGTGTGAGACTTTTTGGGAGCCTAGCCGCGTACGGGACCCCGAAAACCAAGCACCGCCTCCAGGCTTTCTAAGGGCGTAAATTTTTGATTTCACTCCTCACTACCTATCACAGTTTTGGAGGCCATGGAATGCCCAGGTGGCACAAACCCCCCAAAATGGCCCTATTATGGAAAGTAGACACCCAAGCTATTTGCTGAGAGGTATAGTGAGTATTTTGCAGACCTCACTTTTTGTCACAAAGTTTTGAAAATTGAAAAAAGAAAACAAAAATGTTTTCTTGTCTTTCTTCATTTTCAAAATCAAATCAGAGCTGCAAAATATTAAAATTTTAATGCACTAAAACACACTATATTGCCCAAATGTTTGATGGAATAAAAAAGATGATCTTAGGCCGAGTACATGGTTACCAAACATGACATGCTTTAAAATTGCGCACAAACGTGCAGTGGCGACAAACTAAATACATTTTTAAAAGCCTTTAAAAGCCTTTACAGGTTACCACTTTAGATTTACAGAGGAGGTCTACTGCTAAAATTACTGCGCTCGATCTGACCTTCACGGTGATACCTCACATGCATGGTGCAATTGCTGTTTACATTTGACGCTTGTGTTCGCTTTTGCGCGAGAGCAGGGGGGGACAGGGGTGCTTTTTTTTTTCTTTATTATTTTTTTGCTTTTTTATCTTATTTTTAAACTGTTCCTTTCATTTTTTTTAAATCATTTTTACTGTTATCTCAGGGAATGTAAATATCCCCTATGATAGCAATAGGTAGTGACAGGTACTCTTTTTTGAAAAAATTGGGGTCTATTAGACCCTAGATCTCCCCTCTGCCCTCAAAGTATCTGACCACACCAAGATCGGTGTGATAAAATGCTTTCCCAATTTCCCAATGGCGCTGTTTACATCCGGCGAAATCTAAGTCATAAAATGCTTGTAGCTTCCGGTTTCTTAGGCCATAGAGATGTCTGGAGCCACTCTGGTCTCTGATCAGTTCTATGGTCAGCTGGCTGAATCACCGGCTGCATTCTCAGGTTCCCTGTTGGGACAGGAGAGCCAGAGAAAAACATGGAAGACGGTGGGGGGTATTCCCTCCCACTGCTTCTAAAAGCAGTCTAGAGGCTAATTAGCTGCTAGGATTGCTTTTACATGAAAGCCGACCGCTGGCTGAAAAGAATGATACCAAGATGATACCTAAACCTGCAGGCATCATTCTGGTATAACCACTCAAAGTCCAGCAACATACCAGTATGTTGCTGGTCCTTGTTGGGCATATATTGTAAACTTTTTATTTATGCAGCCTGTGGGCTGAATGAAAAAAAGAGATTTATGCCCACCATTAGAATACCTCCCTTCATCCACCCACTTCTAATGATGGGCATACATGCACCGTATATATATGCCGAAGCATGGGGGCATCCTCCCACAAAAGTTAGGAGCAAATCTCTCCTTCGCCCTCTGCTGCCCCCACGCTTCGGCATATATGCTGAAGTATGTAACTGTGGTGGTGAAATCACTTCCAACAGCGCTGGAGTCACGGCTTTATGTATCGTGGGAGCAAACGCTGGTGCTGTCAAGATAAATAAATCCGCGCTGCAACTGAATGGAGTACCTGCTAAGCAAATGATAGTTAACAATAAAACAAAGTAACATTACAGTATACCAGTAAGACTTACCATACCTGCAAAGCAAATACAAAAAAAATAGTAAAAAATAAAACATTTAACGCAACCCGTGCCTAAAATATATATAAGCCAAAGCATGGGGGCATCCTCCCGCAAAAGTTAGGAGCAAATCGCTCCTCCGCCCTCTGCTGCCCCCACGCTTCGGCTTATATGCTGAAGTATGTAACTGTGATGGTGAAATCACTTCAGACAGCGCTGGAGTCACGGCTTTATGTATCGTGGGAGCAAACGCTGTTGCTGTCAAGATAAATAAATCCGCGCTGCAACTGAATGGTGTACCTGCTAAGCAAATGATGGTTAACAATAAAACAAAGTAACGACGGGGCGCATGCGCGGCGCGAACCGAGCAGGAAGCAAGAGCTGAGAGCTCCGTGAGCCAAGAAGGAGATCGGCACTTCCCCGGGGCCTTACACGCAGGTTTCTGACCCAATTCTTCCCAACACCCCCGGCGGAACTTCCAGCGCATGCCGGGACCCAAAAATCGCCGCTCCAAACCGGCTCAAAGATCCCTAACTACATATCTACTGCGAGTGAGAGAGCGGAACATGCAGGCCCAAGATGGCGCCCGGAGGACACAGCCACAGGCAAGCCCTCCTGCTGCAGCTACTTCACCGGCACACTCCCAGGGAGAATGTGAGTACACACTACAGTTAACCAAGGCGGACTTAGATGCCAGTCTAACCCTGATGTATGATAAAATAGCCCAAAAGTTCCAATCTGAGCTGCATAAGTCCACTAATACCCTGTCTCTAGAGATTGCAGCGCTGGGCAACAGAACGGACTTGCTAGAAACTAAACACGATGAGCTGTCCCTGGGGTACTCTGATCTCAGGAAGGAGCATGAATCTTTATCAGAAACAGTCCTGCAATTGCAAGCACACATTGAGGACCTCGACAACAGAAATAGGCGTAACAATCTTAGGGTGCGAGGGGTCCCCGAATCAGTGACTGAATTGCTGCCAGCCATTCAAAGGCTATTTCAAACTCTCCTGCCTGATTCCCCATTGACGGCCTTTTCCTGTGACAGGATCCACAGGGCCTTACGCCCTCCTCCACCCCCAGAGAAGCCTCCTAGGGACATTGTGCTATGCCTCAAGGACTTCCTGATTAAAGAGGACATCCTCAGGGCCGCAAGAAACACTCCTAACATTCGGTTGGATGGGACCCCGGTCCAAATTTACCCAGATATCTCCCCAACCACCCTAGACAAACGCAGGAAGATGAAGGAGGTTACATCAGTGCTGCAGTCGGCAAGCATTCGTTACCGATGGGGCTTCCCTTTCAAGCTACAGGTACCTCATAATGGCACGACATACACTGTTACCACGCTGGCTGAAGGCAAAGAGATGCTTGTGAAATTGGGCCTCCTTGATGCTGCTTCCCTGCCCAGGCTACCATCCACACCGAGACACTCAGCAATTTGGGCTACCCCGCCACCCAGAAGAGACCGCCGGGATCAACGTCGGGACTGACGGATGCAGCGGCACTAACTTTATGGTTTTACTTTTCATCCTCTTTCCCCCTTCTAATTTTTAAGTTCCACACTCGCTGCTATGTCTGGTTCCTCCCGCAGATGGATAAGAACTTGGATCCTTTCCTGCTATGCTTTGAATACACCTAAAATCTCCAGGCTCCACGCAGATTCCAGGTCGCGCCCGCTTGTGAGACCCCACACTCACCACTATTGGGGACTGGTCGGCTCTTCATCTGTTTAGTGATGTCGGAGCTGACAGACCCAACACAGGTAACCCCTCCGAATATATCTGCACATGTGCAGAACACACGGACAATACGGAATAGAGTGTTGGACCATTGGGTCCGATTGGACACCACCTTTTGGGTATATGGGATGTCTTCCCCCATTACCCCCCAGGACTTTTGTTGGCCATTTTTCGGCCGAGTTTTCCAGTTTTTGAAGCTGATTACTATATTGTTTTTTCTGTTTATTATTTTTTTTGCTTTTTTTACATATTATGTGCAACCCATCTCGGAAGGTACTATTATTTTGGTGTATACACTATCATCTCAGATAATGCAAGTTTATATTATGCGGGGGATATACTTCCTGCCTGGGCCTCACCTTAGGGATCTAAATGCTGGTGGGGAACCCACTCTTGACCTGGACCTGATTCTAGTCTTAAAGCTACCCCTATGGACCCGCTATGGGTATCAAGATTATATCTCATAATGTGAAAGGGTTTAATACCCCCCATAAACGAAGGAAAGCATTTAAAGCTTATAAGTCACTTGGAGCGGACATTATACTGCTCCAGGAGACACATTTCTCTAGGGATAACCACCCATCATACTTTGATAAAACATTTAAACAATGCTATTTTACAACATTTGGGTCCAGGTCCAGAGGGGCCGCTATCTTTATTAGGAATTCAGTATTATTTCAGGTCCAACAGACATACAAAGATCCTGAAAGTCGGTTTGTGATCATTCAGGGCACCATCCAACACAAACAAGTGACCCTAGCTTCATTATATGCCCCTAATGCCTCACAGGCTACATTTTTTAAAGAATTTTTCCAGATCCTTGAAAGGTTTCATTCCCCCCATCTGTTAATTGGAGGGGATTTTAACCTGGTAGCCCACTCAGGACAGGATAGAAGCAGAACATGTCCAACCTCTAAAGCGTTCCCCAAATCTCTTCAGTACTCCTTGCGCTCCTCTCAATTGATAGATATATGGAGGGCCCACAATGTTGGATCGAAAGAATACACCTTTTATTCCCACCCCCACGATAGTTACTCTCGCCTAGACTATGTTTTTTGCACCCCCTCTTTGGCAGTCAACTCCACCTCTGCCAATATACACATATGTCCTTGGTCGGACCATCACATGGTCTCCACAAATATTTCCTGTTTAGGCCTCCCCCACATGTCTAGGTCTTGGCGTTTAAATGAGTCACTTCTCACAGATCCGGTGATTTTGGCCCAACTGGTAGATCGCCTGAAAGAGTATTTTAGAACTAACAACGTGGAAGATATCTCCCCTATCACCCTATGGGCTGCTCATAAGGCTGTTATGAGAGGCCACCTTATAGAAATCTCTACAACACAAAAACGCCAAAGACAACAAGACACTCATAAACTTACAGTAGAACTAGAACGTTTATATCACAGTCACACTCAGACACCTTCCACTGAATTGCTCCAGCAAATCACTGAAAAGAGAAGGGCCCTTGACGATATTCTTTCTGGTCACATAGAGAAATCACTTAGATGGTCCAAAGCTCGTTTTCTCCTTCACAGTAACTCCGCCTCCACGATGTTTGCCCGTAAGCTAAAACAATCTTCCCAACCGACCCACCTCTATAAGTTGAAAGATAAAAATGGCAATATTACCTCACACCCTAAACAGGTTTTGAACATCTTCTCCTCTTTCTATCAGAAACTATTTTCAGGCCCAGATCCCTCTTGCTCCCCTCCAGTGCAATCATGGTTAGACACTCTTTTGCTACCCCAGTTGACTGAGGAGCATCTTGAAATCCTGAATGCTCCATGCTCTTCAGAGGAAGTGGCATCAATCATATCCTCCCTTAAGCTATCTAAGGCCCCAGGCCCAGACGGGTTTTCAGCAGTCTATTATAAGAAACTAAAGGACTTTCTACTCCCTACTCTAACTAACATGTACAATCAGATCCTCGAAGGAAAGCAATTCCCAGAGGAAATGCTTTTGGCCAACATGTCCCTCATACCCAAACCGAACAAAGATCATACTCTCCCTCAAAACTTTCGCCCCATATCGGTTATTAACAACGACCTTAAAATTTTTGGAAAGCTCTTGGCAGATAGACTAGCTAAAGTGATACAGTCTCTGATCTCTCCCGACCAAACCGGTTTTATCCCATCGAGACAGATCACAGACAATATTCGCTTGGCCTCCAACATTGTGCAGGATGCCCATGCACGCACGAATCAGGTACTACTCCTGAGTTTAGATATAAACAAAGCATTTGACAGCGTTATGTGGTCATATCTAGACACAGTATTGCTAAAATTTGGATTTAGAGGGGCATTTCTAAAAGGCTTTAAAGCCCTTTACCATCATCCTAAGACTCGCATAAAGCTGCCGGGGTGTAACTCAGACTATTTTTCGCTGCAATGTGGTACAAGACAAGGGTGTCCCCTCTCCCCTTTATTATTTGCACTCGCCATGGAGCCCCTGTCTAGATCCATCTCCACAAACCTAAACATTAAAGGGTACAGAAAAGGGAACCAAGAATTTAAACTAAGCCTCTATGCGGACGATGTACTTTTATTTATCACAGACCCATTGATCTCCCTCCCCAATCTTATATCCACTCTGAGTACCTTCCAAAACTTATCAGGCCTTGGAATCAATCCCAGCAAATGTACTGCGATGCCCATCCACCTTCCACAACACTTATTATCTACACTCCAAGACAAATTCAAATTTACATGGAACTACACCTCCCTACAATATTTAGGCATCAAACTGGCCCCCTCTCTCAAACAAATGTACTCCTTAAATTATCCCCCTGCTTTCACTAAAATTAAATCTCTCTTATATCAGTGGTCTTCATACCGTATATCATTTCTAGGTAGGATTCAAGCAATTAAGATGAATATCCTCCCAAAACTATTATTTCTGTTTAGATCACTACCTCTATATGTTTCTCGCTCCTACCTGTCGATGGTGCAGTCGACTCTTCTCAAGTTTATATGGCAAAACAAAAAACCCCGAATTGGTCGACAGATAATGTATAGAACACAGTCGAATGGAGGTTTGGGTTGCCCAGACCTTTGGAAATACTATCTGGCATCTCGCCTCACTCAACTGGCACAATGGCATACCCCCCCCTCCTCTATACCATGGCTACAGTTTGAGCAGATTTCGATTGCACCGTTCCATCTCCCGGGTATATTATGGTCTCGCTCTATTTCCCCAAAAGACATCTCCCCACTCAACTCTATAGTAGGTCAGTCAATATACCTTTGGTCCCTATACTCAAAGAAATTTAAGTTGCTATCAGATAGACCCCTATTGTCCTCCTTTATAGGAGAGCCGTCCTTCCCCCCAGCCTTCTCATCCAAACTATCATTCTATGGTTGGATCACTAGAGGCTTGGTGAACCTTGAATCCTTGCTGCAAAACGCCGCTTTTTGCTCTTATACTCACCTGCAGCAAACCCATGATATGGGTAGATTTGAGTTTCACCAATACTTACAGATAAGACACTTTTACTCAGCACTAATCTCTGGCGGGGTGGACTTGTCTAAGACCACATTTGAGTCGCTGTGTGGAGAGGCCTCAAGAGATAGAGGGACTATTTCCATTTTATATAGACACCTTAATGACCTTAACTCTCCTCAAAAATCTAAGGCAATGGAGGAGTGGGAATCAGAGATGGCCCAAGAGTTCTCAAAGGAGGACTGGCGGGATATGATAACCAATATGCACAAATGCACGAGATCTATATCTATTAAAGAGACAACTCTCAAAATTCACACCAGGTGGTATTACACTCCTGATCGTCTCCATAGATTCTATCCCCTGGTGCCTGGCACATGCTTTAGAGGATGCCAGGACAGGGGAACGATGTTGCACACTTTCTGGAGTTGTAAGGCCCTGGACATCATATGGCAAAAGACTAAGGCTCTCATATCACGTATGTCCGGTATCTCGATTACACTAACTTCTCCAATGTGCCTGCTTTTTGCAGAACTCCCAGAGATCCCCACCCCATTACAGAAATTATTCCACACTCTTTTTAGCGCTGTTCAATGGGCAATAGCCCTGAATTGGAAAAGACCTCGGGTGCCTTGGTCGCAGGTGATCTCACGTATGGAGTCCATTAGGACTATGGAACTAGTGCGCCATACTCTCCTGGACTCCATACATATATTCGATCGTAAATGGAACATTTGGACGGCTCACCTGCACAGTGACAGACTAAACGATCCTTCTGCCCCAATAACTGCCTCACAATAAAAGTATCTACGTTCTTCAAAAGATAGACTCTGAATAGGTAGATACCATTAACAGCGACATAGCCTTCTGATTTCTGGTATAAGAGCTTACAACTTCCACAATGATTGTAGGCTATGATACTATATATGGGATGCACGTTTATCGCATTAGTTTGTTTCTATTTTTCTTTCTTTTTATTTTTTCTTTTGTTATTTGATTTCTCCCTTTATGTTTCTTATTGTTATGATTTATTGGGTGCTATACGATATAATTGTACAATGAGATATGGATGCTAGAATGAAACTGTGGAGCTGTTACGGACTGTATTACCATTATACCTCATGTACCCTTAACACTTGTTCACCCTGATATAACATTTTTCTGCAATAAAAACGTTTGTAAACGAAAACAAAGTAACATTACAGTATAACAGTATGACTTGCCGTACCTGCGAAGCAAATACAAAAAAAAATAGTAAAAAATAAAACATTTAACGCAATCTCTGCCTAAAATATATATGTGCCAAAGCATGGGGGCATCCTCCAGCAAAAGGTAGGAGCAAATCGCTCCTCCACCCACTGCTGCCCCCACACTTCGGCATATATGCTGAAGTACGTAACTGAGGTGGTGAAATCACCTCCGACAGCACTGAAGTCACGGCTTTATGTATCGTGGGAGCAAACGCTGTTGCTGTCAAGATATATAAATCCGCTCTGCAGCTGATTGACGTACCTGAAAACAAAAAATGGTTAACAATAAAACACAGTAAACAGTAAAGTATAAAAAAATTGCATATCTGAAAAGCAAACATGGTAAAAAATAATAACAATAAAACATTGCACAATAGAATACAGTAAAAAAGAGCAGAACAATAGAGAGAATAGAGAGAGAGAGAACAATAAAACAACAACTATTTTTGTTTTTTTTATTTTATTTTTTTTGTGTTTTTATTTTTTTTACTTTTTTTTTACACTTTTTTTGTAACTATAACTTTTGTAACTGGTACCAGGTTGGGGTCTCTCAAAATGCGATGGCATCTTGGGAGACCCTGTGTCAGTGTGCTTAGTCTGTACAGTGCTGTACCCTACGCTAATACTCAACTAGTGAATGGTAGCGTTCAAAACATTCACCAATGCAAAGACCAGGATTATCAGGACAGGAGGGACAATAATACCGGGTGTCACGCCTATATCCTCGCTTGCTGCAGACACAACATCTTCTTTGGGGGGTTCGTTGGGTAGGGGTACTCGGGAGGACATACGGAAAATGCCTCTCATGCAGCCGGCTTACTGCATTTGGTCGGGGAAGGTGAGGTGGAGCACCGTCTGGAAATAGAAGGGCTCTGACGATCTCTTCCTATAATTTAAAGAGGAGTTCCACCCAGGGGGGCCGTCAAAAAAAAAAAATTAAAAGTCAGCAGCTACAAATACTGCAGCTGTTGACTTTTAATTGGGCACTCACCTGTCCCTGGGTCCAGCGATGCGGGGGATCGAAGCCCCGCTCGTCCCCCCCTCTGCTCGTCGGCGCCGGCATTTCAACTATGGGCGCCGGGCTGTGGCTTCACAGCCTGGCACCCACTGCGCATGCGCGAGCGGCGCCGCGCGCCGTGATTGGCCGCTCAATCACCTGGGGCCTGTAATGGGTCCCAGATGATTGACAGGAGGGAGGGAGCAGAGCGGAGCCCTTCCTGTGCCTGGGGGGAAGTGATGTCACCAGCCCAGGCAAAGGAACAGGCAGACTACGAGGGACCACCTAGCAACAGGCATTTAGAGGTAAGTGAAAAAAAAAATATCCAAATTTTTTTTGTTTTTTTTTTAGAATTTTTCCAGGTATTTTTGTTTTTTGGGTGGAACCCCACTTTAAGGAAGGATCCAGTCCGTCCTGAAGCTCTGTATAGCACATGAGTGTTCAGCAAAGCCAATTGAAATAAATAGACACTTTCTTGTACCAGCATCTGGCCTTATGGGCAGTTAGGTAAGGTGCCAACAACTGGTCGTTGAGGTCCACCCCTCCCATATTTTGGTTATATTCATGGACACAGAGGGGTTTCTCCACAACACCAGTCGCCATATTAATTTGGACCATCGTGTCTGCATAAAGGGAGATAAGAACGAAAACATTCTTATTATCCCTCCACTTCATAGCGAGCAAGTTATTACACTTGAAGCAGGCTCTCTCCCCCAGCCTAAGACGGGAATCTACAAGCCGCTGGGAAAAGTCCCGGCGATTAGGTTGCACGGTGCCACATGCTCCAATCTGTTGATCAAAAAAGTGACTAAAAAGTGGCAAGCTCGTGTAATAATTGTCCAGATATAAATGGTAACCCTTTCTGAATAAGGGTGACACCAAGTCCCACACTATCTTGCCAGCGTTTCCTATGTAGTCAGGACAGTTTGTCGGCTCTACGTGACTATCTTTGCCCTAACCATAAAACTACATGTATAGCCTGTGGCCCTGTCACAGAGCTTATACATCTTGACCCCGTATCTGGCACGCTTGCTGGGAAGGTACAGATTGAATCACAAGCGGCCAGAAAGCTTAATCAGTGACTCATCAACGCAGACAACTTGATGGGGAGTAAACAAGTCTGCAAAACGTTGGTTGAAGTGGTTTACGAGGGGCCAAATTTTGTAGAGCCGATCGTATTCAGGGTCTCCACGAGGATGACAGAGTTAATTGTTGAAGTGCATGAACCTCAAAATCTGCTTGTATCCTGCCCTGGTCATAGAGGCAGAGAACAAGGGCATATTATTATTATTATTATACAGGATTTATATAGCGCCAACAGTTTGCGCAGCGCTTTACAACATGGGGGCATACAGTTCACTTACAATACAAATCAATACAGGAGGGATCGGAGGGCCCTGCTCGTTAGAGCTTACAATCTAGAAGGGAGGGTCAAGTGGAAACAAAAGGTAATAACTGTGAGGGATGAGCTGATGGAAAAAATGAAGATACAGTTGTTAGGTGTGGGTAGGATAGGCTTCTCTGAATAGAAGGGTTTTCAGGGATTGTCTGAAAGCCAATAAAGTAGGAGATAAGCGGACAGATTGGGGTAGGGCATTCCATAGGATTGGAGAGGCTTTGGAAAAGGCCTGGAGGCGAGCATAGGAGGAGGTGACAAGGGAGCTAGAGAGCAGGAGGTTTTAAGAGGAACGAAGAGAACGAGTAGGTTGGTATTTAGAGACTAAGCTAGTGATGTAGCTGGGGGCGAAATTGTGAATGGCTTTGTACGTACTTGTTAGAATTTTGAATTTAATTCTTTGGCTGAGCGGAAGCCAGTGGAGGGATTGACAGAGAGGAGTGGCAGACACAGAGCGATTGGTAAGGTGGATGAGTCTGGCAGCGGCATTCATAATGAATTGAAGAGGTGATAGACTATGTAGAGGTAAGCCAATGAGAAGGGAGTTGCAGTAGTCGAGGGATGACCAGCGAGTGAATTAAGAGCTTTGCTGTGTCATTGGTTAGAAAGGGGCGTATTTTGGAGATGTTGCGGAGGTTGAGGCGGCAGGATTTGGACAGTGATTGGATGTGTTGCTTGAAGGAGAGTTCAGAGTCTAGGACTACACCTAGAACCTTGGCATGTGGGGATGAGCTTATAGTTGTGCCATCGATTTTGACAGAGAGATCAGGGGAAGAGTCATATGGGGGAGGTGTGACATCCAGACTGATATGTCTGAGAGTAAATTAGTGATACGTTAGGAGACAGAGGGAGTGAACTGAGGGGTAGAGAAATAGATTTGGGTGTCGTCAGCGTAGAGGTGGTATTGGAAGCCATGGGAGGCTATCAGTTGACCCAGGGAGACGGTGTAGATTGAAAATAGTAGAGGTCCAAGAACAGAACCCTGAGGGACCCCAACAGAGAAAGGAAGAGGAGAGGAGGAAGTAGAGTTATAAGAAACGCTAAAGGTGCGGTTGGATAAGTAGGAAGAGAACCAGCGAAGTGTACAGTCACGGAGACCAAAGGTGTGTAGTTTTTTGAGGAGGAGGGGGTGGTCAACCGTATATGGTGAATTGGGTCAGTGTACCAATATGACCGCAACTCACTCTTTTTAGTTATGCCCATGTTGAGGGAAAGGCCCAGAAAGATCTTAAATTCGGAAACCGTAATTGGTTTCCAATCTCTGGCAAGGGAGGACTGGGGAATAGTGGCGATGTGTTGACCAGTGTACAAATTGCTTTGGTCAACAATAGATCTATAGAGATCTTCAGTGAAAAACAGTGAATAAAAATCCAGTGACGTAAAATCAACTGTTTCCACCTGAATTCCGGGTTGGCCAGTGAATGGGGGAAGTACGGGTGCTGCAGAAGTGGTGGGTTCCCAATTCAGATTGGCGAATGCAGCAGGAAGGGCACTATGGGCACGATGGGCCCGTGTTCGTCTTCTTGGTGGCAGCGGGACACTACTTGTGCTTGCCACCTCGCCAGCTTGAACTGCACTTATGGGACTCACCACGTCACCAAGTGTTACTGCAGTGCTGGATGTACGACCAGGGTGTACTAGGCTGCTGGTGCTTGCCAGTTCACCAGAAGGAATAGCAACGCTAGTACTGCTCTGCTCCATACGAGGGACCTGCGGTTCCTGCACATCAAGGACAGAAGAAGAAGTTCGGGGTCTGGTATGCCTGACCTTGGCAGGGACCACAACTCCGTCCTCAAAGCTATCTGTCATGGAGCCGCTGTCCTCTACAGGATTGTATTCTGAGCCTGAATCTGACAGATGAGTGACTTCCTCTTTACTACCTGTCATGCTCAGAAACGTGTAGGCCTCTTAACTAGTGTACCTTCGATTTGCCATTTTGGGCTCTAAATTTAGTGGTACACTAGTGAGACTCACAGGCAAAAAAGCTACTGACTGTTAGCGACTGTATCAAAACGCTACCAACAAAAACTGTTAGCGATCGCAGGGATCAGGCCTGACTCTGCAAACGCTGCAGTTATGTGTGTTTAGTGTTTTGTAAGTGACAGTGATTGATCGATACTGCACTTGGGTGGGCTGGGCAGGGCTGGGCCGAGGGGCAAAACGCAGGTGCTTGCAGGTATCTGGGCTGATCCCGCTAACACTGTGTTTTTGGGTACCCTATACTGCTGGGGATGCTAGTATAGATCTGATTGGATCAGATATTGATCCGTTTAGATACGATACCACTAAGGGAGGTGTATGCTGCGTGTGTGTGGGTGTTAGCGGTACTGGCGCTAACCTGGCGCTGCCTGGGGTGATGAAGACCCTATCTGACCCTAAAACTTAACTTATATCACTGCCGGGTGATTAGGGGGTTAAACCTTTATAAAGTAATAAATGGCGGGTGCCCTGAAACTATAATAAACAAACTAACTAACCAGCTTCACCTGTAACAGTTATACGGTGATCACTGGTGAAAGGGTTAACTAGGGGGCAATCAGGGGGTTAAAACCATTATTAGGTAGTATATGGGGGTCCCTGTCGCTATAAAACACTGACGGAGAACCTATATACTTACCTCCCTAACTAGCGTCACCTGTGTCACTAATACAGCGATCAGAAAAACAATCACTTAGTGACACTGGCGACGGGGGGTGATTAAGGGGTTAACCTTTATTAGAGGGGGTTAGGGAGGTATCCTAGACCTAAAGGGGGCTACCACTAACTGCCCTACCACTTATACCTGTCCCAAACTGACACCAATGCAAAAAAAAAACTGCTATTGGTGTCTCTGTGACAGGGGGTACAGGGGGGTGATCGGGGGGTGATGGGGGGTAAAATGTGTGCCTAGAGTGTTCTACTGTTAGTGTAGTGTTTGGTGCACTTACTTGATGTCTTCTCTCCTCTGCGCCGGACCAAAAAGACCGGCTCGAGGAGTGATGACATCACTTCCTCTGCCGCTGTTTACATTACAACAGCAGAGGAAGAATGTCATTGGCTGGGAGAGATCGTGAGGGGGTGGCCACAAATGGATGGCTTCCCCCTCACCTCTAATCGCTCCGGGACAGAAGCCGACCGCCTCGGGCACTGGGGACCCCCTGCCCGCGGGGACCCCCTGCCCGCAGGAGGCAAGTAACGTACCCATACGTTACTTTGCCTGCCCGTGCCATTCTGCCACAGTATATCTGCGTGAGGCGGTCGGCAAGTGGTTAAAGGAGCAGGAGCACACTGGACACCCAGCAAGAGCACAATGGCAGCAAAGGTGTACAGTGCATCCCTGGACCAAATTTTACACCAGTAACAAACCAAAAGGCCACTGCCCCCACCTATAACTGGCCTTCACAGTAAGGAGCACATGGAAGGGCAAACAATGAAAGACAAAAACAGAACATACCATAGCTCAACTCACCAACCAGTCTGCCAACTGACCAAATTAACCTGTCCAACAGTCTGCGTTAAAAACAGGGGTTTAGTTAGCACGCATTTGCAAACGCATGCATAAGCTGCAAGGCCTCTTCACGGCACCCTGTGTATGCTTGCAGTCTTAACACTAATGAATTTATAAGTGTCTCCACAATGGAAGCACATGCATTAAATGGATAGGCGGGGGGCAGGTGGGCCTGGAGGAAGCCCAATCCCCCTTAAAGGAGCAGGAGCACACTGGACACCCAGCAAGAGCACAATGGCAGCAAAGGTGTACAGTGTGTCCCTATACCAAATTTTACACCAGTAACAAACCAAAAGGCCCCTGCCCCCACCTATAACTGGCCTTCACAGTAAGGAGCACATGGAAGGGCAAACGATGAAAGACAAAAACAGAACATACCATAGCTCAACTCACATGTGCTCCTTACTGTGAAGGCCAGTTATAGGTAGGGGCAGGGGCCTTTTGGTTTGTTACTGGTGTAAAATTTGGTCCGGGGACACACTGTAGACCTTTGCTGCCATTGTGCTCTTGCTGGGTGTCTAGTGTGCTCCTGCTCCTTTAAGGGGGATTGGGCTTCCTCCAGGCCCACCTGCCCCCCACCTGTCCATTTAATGCATGTGCTTCCATTGTGGAGACACTTATAAATTCATTAGTGTTAGGACTGCAAGCATACACAGGGTGCTGTGAAGAGGCCTTGCAGCTTATGCATGCGTTTGCAAATGCATGCTAACTAATCCCCTGTTTTTAACGCAGACTGTTGGACAGGTTAATTTGGTAAGTTGGCAGACTGGTTGGTGAGTTGAGCTATGGTATGTTCTGTTTTTGTCTTTCATTGTTTGCCCTTCCATGTGCTCCTTACTGTGAAGGCTAGTTATAGGTGGGGCAGGGGCCTTTTGGTTTGTTACGGGTGTTTGGATCAATCCAATTTGGTTTGCTTCCTGTAGTTTTCAGAACAGATATCCACATCTTGGGGGTAGCATGTGCTGTTCCCAGGAAAGTTCTGAACATTTTGTGGGTAAGCGTGGAAGCTCCTAGCGGCGCCCTGAGGTCAGAGTAGAGAGAGCATGCTGTTTGATTTGTATCCATCATTTTGTCTGGGGCTGGAGAGCACCAGTGTTTAGTCGAGGATGGTGGCTATCTTGTATTTGGCTAATTCAGGTGCACCCAGACCTGCATAGGTGACCAGTGTATACATGGACTCTCTTTATACCCTTTTCCTTTTTTTAAAGAGTTTAATATTTTTTGTAAGTGTAACGAGCCCCTGCTCGCTCGATTCCACTCTCCCGACACTCCTCTGCAGCTATAGAATCAGATTGCAGATCGCAACATCTGATGGTTCGGTCATCCGATGCTCCGGGACTAGAACTACAGCTATGTGCCATTCTAATCCAGTTGTGTAGCTCAGAACAAACACCAGGCAGGCTGTATGTAAGTTCAACCAGGAATCTCTTTTATTGAAAAATACAGGCTCTTTTATACAGTAAAAGAGGAGGTGTACACCTCCTGCTCATATTACTCTAAACATACACCTGTGACCAGAAACCTTATTAACATGGGCTAATTAACTAATCCCTTTAGACAGCCTAGATGACTCAGACATGACCTTTAGGCCAGACTGGCCGTCTTGTAGCTCAAAAAACCCAATCAACATTATCACAATAGCAGAGTTAATTAACACAAACAACAATGGGGATCTAATGACTCTTAGATCCCATACTAGAGACCTATTTACAATACACATTCTAGCAGGCAACAGACAGACAGGTGGCTGGAATTGACATCAGGGTCTGGTATGGATTTTGAGGGGGACCCCCACACTTTTTTTTTTTTTTATTTAATTTTGGCGCGGGGTTCCCCTTAATATCCATACCAGACCTGAAGGGCCTGGTATGGAATTTAGGGGGACCCTCACGCCATTTTTGAAAAAAGTTTTGGTTCGGGGTTCCCCTGTGGGGAAATCCCATGCCATTTTTATCAATTAACTTTTATGTGTATTGTCGGACCGTCAATTCATATAGCCGCGAGTAGGGATGAGCCGAACACCCCCCAGTTCGGTTCGCACCAGAACCTGCGAACGGACCGAAAATTCGCACGAACATTAGAACCCCATTGAAGTCTATGGGACTCGAACGTTCGAAATCAAAAGTGCTAATTTTAAAGGCCAATGCATGGTATTGTTATAAAAAGGGTTTGGGGACCCGGGTCCTGCCCCAGGGGACATTTATCAATGCAAAAAAAAGTTTTAAAACGGGCGTTTTTTAGGGAGCAGTGATTTTAATGATGCTTAAAGTGAAAAAAAAAGTGAAATATTCCTTTAAATATCATACCTAGGGGGTTTCTATAGTATGCCTGTAAAGTGGTGCGTGTTTAGAACAGTCCCTGCACAAAATGACATTTTTAAAGGAATAAAAGTCATTTAAAACTGCTTGTTGCTTTAATGTAATGTTGGGTCCTGGCAATATGGATGAAAATCAGTGAGACAAACAGCATGGGTACCCCCCAGTCCATTACCAGGCTCTTTGGGTCTTGTATGGATATTAAGGGGAACCCCGCACCCAAATTAAAAAAAGGAAAGGTGTGGGGCCACCAGGCCCTATATACTCTGAACAGCAGTATAAAGGCGGTGCAAACAAGACAGGGACTGTAGGTTTGTTGTTAAGTAGAATCTGTAATTTTGAACTGGTACATTTTTAACGATGGCCTTTGGTGGTGATGGTGCTGGTGCCACAACACTGTAAGTCCTCACAGTTACTCTTGGTGGGCGCAGTAACGGGCCCTGCTGTGAAATATTAGATCGAGAATTGTAATTACACGCACCTGTTGAACAGGGGCAGAAAAATTGGGCCTTTGGTGGTGGTGGTGTTGCCACAACACTGCAAGTCCTCACAGTTACTCTTCGTGGGTGCAGAAACGGGCCCTGCTGTGAAATATTAGATCAAGAATTGTAATTACATGTCCTTGTTGAACAGAGGCAGAAAAATTGGGCCTTTGGCACTGGTGCCACAACACTGCAACCCCTCACAGATACTCTAGTTGGAGCGCAGGAATGAGCTCTCCTGTAAAGTATTGCATTAAAAATTGTAATTACACGCCCCTGTTAAACAGGGGCTGAAAAATTGGGTCTTAGGCACTGGTGCTGGTGCCACAACACTGCAACCCCTCACAGATACTCTAGTTGGAGCGCAGGAACAAGCCCTGCTGCAAAGTATTGCATCAAAAATTGTAATTACACGCCCCTGTTAAACAGGGGCTGAAAAATTGGGCTTTAGGCACTGGTGCTGGTGCCACAACACTGCAACTCCTCAAAGATACTCTAGTTGGAGTGCAGGAACAAGCCCTGCTGCAAAGTATTGCATCAAAAATTGTAATTACACGCCCCTGTTAAACAGGGGCTGAAAAATTGGGCCTTAGGCACTGGTGCTGGGGCCACAACACTGCAACCCCTCACAAATACTCTAGTTGAGTGCAGCAACAAACCCTCCTTGCAAAATATTGCATCAAAAATTGTAATTACACGCCCCTGTTAAACAGAGGCTGAAAAATTGGGTCCCTGGTGGCGGTGCCCAGAACCAAAAATATTCTTACAAGCTATCAGCATGATCATTGAGGAAGAAGAGGATAGTCACTCAGCATAACAGGATAGTCACTCAGCATCAGCATAGGCAGTCTTAAAGGGATCTGACATTTCAAAAAAATTATTCGGTTACATCAGCATCAGGTGCTTGGTAGCTGGTGGTGATCCAAGACTGATTCATTTTTATGAAGGTCAGTCGATCGACCGAGTCGGTGGACAGGTGCACCCTGTGATCAGTTACAAAAACTCCAGCAGCACTGAATGTGCGTTCCGAAAGAACGCTGGATGCAGGACAGGCCAGTAGCTCAATTGCATACTGTGCAAGCTCTGGCCAGTGATCCATCCTCAAGACCCAGTAACCTAGAGGATTTTCGGTGGGAAAGGTGTCCAAGTCAGATCTTGCCCCTAGGTATTCATGCACCATGTAAAACAGACGCTGGCAATGGTTGCTGGAACCGATCATACCTTGGGGCTGTGGACTAAAAAATTGTCTGAACGCATCGGTCAGACGGCCACCTTCTCCACGGCTCCTTCTTTGACTGACTGAAGCCTCAGCAACACGTTGTCCAGGCACAGGGGTTTGTAACCTCCCAGTCTCTGGGAAAGCATTGCACAGACCTTTCTGCAAGGCCTCCCGAAGAGGTTTCATTCTCTGCTCCCTCTGCGATGGCATGATAAGGTCCGCAACCTTACCCTTGTAACGTGGATCAAGGAGGGTTGCCAGCCAGTATCAATCCCTCTCCTTGATACCACGAATACAAGGATCCTTCCGCAGGCTTTGCAGGATCAGGGAGGCCATGCAGCGTAGGTTTGCTGAGGCATTCAGTCCGGAGTCCTCTGGGTCACTAAGGACGACATAATCCGCAGCCACCTCCTCCCAGCCACGTACAAGTCCATGGGTTTCTAGGGACTGTAAATGATCCCTTAAAGACTGCTGCTGATGCTGAGTGCCAGGCTCCACCTCCATGCTGACACAATCCTCCTCCTTCTCCTCCTCCTCGTCCTCTTCCTGTGTGATCGACGGGCACGCAGGAACACTGTCGGGATAAAGGTGGCCTTGAGAGCTAAGGAAGTCCTCCTCTTCTGCCTCTGTTCTGTCTCAAGTGCTCTGTCCATTATTCCACGCAGCATGTACTCCAACAGGTGGACAAGGGGGACAGTGTCATTGATGCACACACTGTCACTGTTCACCATCCTCGTGGCCTCCTCAGATGGTGACAGGACAGTGCATGCATCCCTGATCATGGCCCACTGGCGTGGGAAAAAAAAACAAGCTCCTATGACCCTGTCCTGGTGCCAGAGTCGCACAGGTACTCATTGATGGCCCTCTGCTGCATGTGCAGCCACTGCAGCATGGCCAACGTTGAGTTCCACCTGGTGGGCATGTCACAGATTAGGCGGTTCTTGGGCAGGTTAAATTCCTTTTGGAGGTCAGCCAGCTGAGCACTGGCATTATATGACCTGCGGAAATGCACACAGACTTTCCTGGCCTGCCTCAGGACATCCTGTAAGCCTGGGTACCTGCCCAAGAACCGCTGCACCACCAAGTTAAGGATGTGAGCTAAACAGGGCACATGGGTCAGTTGTCCCTGTCGGAGGGCAGAGAGGAGGTTGGTGCCATTGTCGCAAACCACCATGCTTGCCTTAAGCTGGCATGGCGTCAACCACCTCTGAACCTGCCCCTGCAGAGCTGACAGAATCTCTGCCCCAGTGTGGCTCCTGTCCCTCAAGCACACCAGCTCAAGCTCCGCATGGCATCTTTTGGCCTGTGTGCTTGCGTAGCCCCTTGAACACCTACGGAGCACCGCTGGTTCCGAAGTCAAATCAGCACAGGAACAGGCCATGGAGGAAGAAGAAGAGGAGGGGGTGGAGGAGAGAGGTGTGGCAGAATCACCACTATTAGTATTTTGGAGGTGTGGTGGCAGAACAACCTCCAATCACTACTGCACCTTGTCCTGCATCCTTCCCAGCTGCCAGAAGAGTCACCCAGTGCATGGTGAAAGATAGGTAACGTCCCTGTCCATGCCTGCTGGACCATGAGTCAGCGTTTATATGCACCTTACCGCTGACCGCCCTGTCCAGCGAGGCCAAGACATTGCCTTCCACATGCCGGTAGAGTGCCGGAATCGCCTTCCATGAGAAAAAGTGGCGTTTGGGAACCTGCCACTGAGCAACCACACATTCCACAAACTCACGGAAGGGGGCAGAGTCTACCAACTGAAAAGGCAGCAGTTGAAGTGCTAGCAATTTAGCCAAGCTAGCATTCAACCGCTGGGCATGTGGATGGCTGGGAGTGAACTTCTTTCGGCGGTGCAGCAGCTGGGGCAGGGAAACTTGCCTGGTACAATCTGACGTTGGTGTACCGATAGCAGATTGCCTCCAAGTACTTGGCTGTGAAACACCTAATTCTACACCTTCATTCCTCTCAGTGCAGGTCTCAGAGAGGACTGAAGGTATAATGGAGTTGGAGATCCCAGCTGATGAGGAGCAAGGAGAGGTCCTCTTTGTTCTTTGGTGTGGGTATTTTAGGTACGCTTGCCAATGAACTGCATGGCAGGTCAACATATGTCTGGTCAAGCATGTGGTGCCCAAGCGGGAGATGTTTTGACCACGAGAGTTACATTTGAGACATATGTTGCAAATAGCAGTGGTGGGATCTGATGCACTCGTCTCAAAAAAGGCCCAAACCAAAGAACTTTTGGAATAACGCGAAGAGACAGCAGTGCCCTGCACATGCAGAGCTCTGCGGTGTGATGCAGTCAGTGTGCTGCCCTTAAGCTGGCCCCTGGAGGGCATCCTTCCTCATTGGTGATGTGCCTCCTCCTCCTCCTCCTCTCTCCTATCAGACACCCAGGTGAAGTCAGTGACCTCATCATTCCCTCCCTCCTCATCACTGGAGCAAAGCTGGCAGTATGCTGCAGCTGAGGGAACATGACTGCCAGATTGCTGTCCTTCTTGGGCACCCCCCCTCTCTGGGCTAACGTTACTGCTTTCCTCTAGCTGGGTACCATCATTGGAGCCTTCAAAATGCTGAGCATCCTCCTGGAGCATGTACCCAACACTGTGGTCAAACAGTTCGGGGGACTCCTCAGGAGGACATGGTGGGGCTAGGGAAGGAGTGACTGATGCCATTGAGCCGAAGGAAGAGGCCTTGAACCTGGGTGAGAGAGGATGAGGAGGATGAGGATGGCTTGGTCATCCACTCTACCAAGTCTTCCGCATCTTGCGGCTCAACACGGCCAGCTGCCGAAAAAAAGGACAAGCGTGTCCCACGGCCACCTGCTGATGAGGATGCATCATCTCCATGACCAGCACTGTTGCCTCTAGACACAGAGCCTGCTTGCCCTCTTTTATTGGCTTGTGACTGTCTACCTCACCTTGTTGACCTTCCAGACATACTAATGGCCTGCAGTGAGATGTAGCTGCACACAAAGATGGGATGTATATATATACTGATACTGCAGCTAGCAGAATCAACTGCCTGCCTGTAGTATTATTGGTATGAGAACACCAGCAATTGTCTTCAGGTAGCTTTAGGTGCACACTGTGCAGAGGACGCAGTACACTAACTGTAAATACTGTAGCTGCCTGCCTGTGGTATTAATAGGAGCAGAACAACAGCAATTTTCTTCCGGTAGCTTTAGGTGCACACTGTGCAGAGGACACAGTACACTAACTGTAAATACTGTAGCTGCCTGCCTGTGGTATTAATAGGATCAGAAGAACACCTCTAATTTTCTTCAGGTAGCTTTAGGTGCACACTGAGCAGCGGACAAAGTGCACTAACTGTAAATACTGTAGCTGTCTGCCTGTGGTAATAATAGGAGCAGAACAACAGCAATTGTCTCCAGGTAGCTTTAAGTGCACACTGTGCAGAGGATGCACTACACTAACTGTAAATACTATAGCTGCCTGCCTGTGATATTAATAGGATCAGAAGAACACCACTAATTTTCTTCAGGTAGCTTTAGGTGCACACTGTGCAGAGGACACAGTACACTAACTGTAAATACTGTAGCTGCCTGCCTATGGTATTAAGAGGAGCAGAACAACAGCAATTGTCTCCAGGTAGCTTTAGGTGCACACTGTGCAGAGGACGCACTACACTAACTGTAAATACTTTAGCTGACTGCCTGTGGTATTAATAGGATCAGAAGAACACCACTAAATTTCTTCAGGTAGCTTTAGGTGCACACTATGCAGGGGATGCACTACAGTACATTGTAAATACTGCAGCTGCCTGCGGTACTGTACTAATAGGATCAGAAGAACACCACCAATTTTCTTCAGGTAGCTTTAGGTGCACACTGTGCAGAGGACGCACTACACTAATTTGTAAATACTACAGCTGCCTGTGGTACTGTACAAATAGGATCAGAAAAACACCACTAATTTTCTTCAGGTAGCTTTAGGTGCACACTGTGCAGAGAACGTACTACACTAACTTGTAAATACTGCAGTTGCCTGAGGTACTGTACTAATAGGATCAGAAGAACACCACTAATTTTGTTTAGGTAGCTTTAGGTGCACACTGTGCAGAGGACACACTAAACTAACTTGTAAATACCGCAGCTGCCTGCGGTACTGTACTAATAGGATCAGAAGAACACCACTAATTTTGTTTAGGTAGCTTTAGGTGCACACTGTGCAGAGGACGCACTACACTAACTTGTAAATACTACAGCTGCCTGCAGTACTGTACTAATAAGATCAGAAGAACACCACTAATTTTGTTTAGGTAGCTTTTGGTGTACACTGTGCAGAGGATGCACTACACTAACTTGTAAATACTACAGCTGCCTGTGGTACTGTACTAATAGGATCAGAAGAACACCCCTAATTTTCTTCAGGTAACTTTGGGTGCACACCGTGCAGAGGACACACTACACTAACTTGTAAATACTACAGCTGCCTGTGGTACTGTACTAATAGGATCAGAAGAACACCCCTAATTTTCTTCAGGTAGCTTTAGGTGCACACTGTGCAGAGGACGCACTACACTAACTGTAAATACTGTAGCTAATAGGACTAATAAGATCAGAAGAACACCAGCAATTTTCTTCAGGTAGCTGTAAATATTGTAAAAACACCTGCCTGCCTGTCAGTAGTAGGAAGAGAATAACTGGAATGGATCTAGCTAAACTAAATACAGTGTATATATATATATATATATATATATATATATATATATATATATATATATATATATATATATATATATATACAACACCTAGAATGTATATATATATATACACAACACCTAGAATGTATATATATATATACACAACACCTAGAATGTATATATATATATACAATACACTGTAAGTGCAGCTAACTGACTCGCCTGCCTACTCTATCTAACTTAAATCAAATGACACTTTCTCTCTGTCTATCTATCTAAATCAAATGACACTTTCTCTCTGTCTATCTATCTCTCTCTCAACGCCGGAACACACTACACAGGGCCGCCGTGCAGGCGGGCTTATATAGTGAGGGGCGTGTACTAAACCCCCTGAGCCATAATTGGGTTCTGTCCCAGGGGACATGTATCAATGCAAAAAAAGTTTTAAAAACGGCCGTTTTTTCGGGAGCAGTGATTTTATTGATGCTTAAAGTGAAAAAAAAAGTGAAATATTCCTTTAACCACTTGCCGACCACCTAACGCAGATATACTGCGGCAGAATGGCACGGGCAAGCAAAATCAAAGTCTAGGGTACCCCCCTTTAGGTCTAGGGTACCCCCTAACCCCCTAATAAAGTTTTAACCCCTTGATCACTCCCCGTCGCCAGTGTCTCTAAGCGATCGTTTTTTCTGATTGCTGTATTAGTGTCACAGGTGACGCTAGTTAGGAAGGTAAGTATATAGGTTCGCCGTCAGCGTTTTATAGCGACAGGGACCCCCATATACTACCTAATAAAGGTTTTAACCCCCTGATTGCCCCCTAGTTAACCCTTTCACCAGTGATCACCGTATAAGTGTTACAGGTGACGCTGGTTAGTTAGTTTGTTTATTATAGTTTCAGGGCACCCGCCGTTTATTACTTTATAAAGGTTTAACCCCCTAATCGCCCGGCAGTGATATAAGTTAAGTTTTAGGGTCAGATAGGTTCTGCGTCGCCCAAGGCAGCGTCAGGTTAGCACCAGTACCGCTAACACCCACGCACGCAGCATACACCTCCCTTAGTGGTATAGTATCTGAACGGATCAATATCTGATCCGATCTATACTAGCATCCCCAGCAGTTTAGGGTTCCCAAAAATGCAGTGTTAGCGGGATCAGCCCACATACCTGCTAGCACCTGTGTTTTGCCCCTCGGCCCGGCCCAGCCCAGCCCAGCCCACCCAAGTGCAGTATCAATAGATCACTGTCACTTACAAAACACTAAACACACATAACTGCAGCGTTCGCAGAGTCAGGCCGGATCCCTGCGATTGCTAACAGTTTTTGTTGGTAGCATTTTGATACAGTCGCTAACAGTCAGGAGTTTTTTTGTCTGTGAGTCTCACTAGTGTACCACTAAATTTAGAGCCCAAAATGGCAAATCGAAGGTACACTAGTGAAGAGGCCTACACATTTCTAAGCATGACAGATAGTGAAGAGGAAGTCACTCATCTGTCAGATTCAGGCTCAAAATACGAACCTGTACACGACAGCGGCTCCATGACAGATAGCTCTGACGACGGAGTTGCGGTCCCTGCCGAGGTCAGGCGTACCAGACCCCAAACTTCTTCTTTTGTCCTTGATGTGCAAGAACCGCAGGTCCCTCATATGGAGCAGAGAAGTACTAGCGCCGCTATTCCTTCTGGTGAACTGGCCTAGTACACCCTGGTCGTACATCCAGCACTGCAGTAACACTTGGTGACGTGGTGAGTCCCTTAAGTGCAGTTCAAGCTGGCGAGGTGGCAAGCACATGTAGTGTCCTACTGCCACCAAGAAGATGAACACAGGCCCGTCGTGCCCATAGTGCCCTTTCTGCTGCATTCGCCAATCTGAATTGGGAACCCACCACTTCTGCAGCACCCGTACTTCCCCCATTCACTGGCCAACCCGGCATTCAGGTGGAAACAGTTGATTTTACGTCACTGGATTTTTATTCACTGTTTTTCACCAAAGATCTATATAGATCTATTGTGGACCAAAGCAATTTGTATGCTGGTCAATACATCGCCACTATTCCCCAGTCCTCCCTTGCCAGAGATTGGAAACCAATTACGGTTTCCGAATTTAAGATCTTTCTGGGCCTTTCCCTCCTCATGGGCATAACCAAAAAGAGTGAGTTGCGGTCATATTGGTCCACTGACCCAATTCACCATATGCCCTTGTTCTCTGCCTCCATGACCAGGGGACAATACGAGCAGATTTTGCGGTTCATGCACTTCAACAACAATGAACTCTGTCGTCCTCGTGGAGACCCTGAATACGATCGGCTCTACAAAATTTGGCCCCTCGTAAACCATTTCAACCAACGTTTTGCAGACTTTTTTTTTTTTTTCAATAAAGTTTTTAATTAGCAAAAATATTATTGAAACATAACATGGGCTGTGTGTAATACAATCTTACAGAACATTCAAATGACATCTTATTACAGTGTAGTTCAGATCATATCTTGGATCTAGCTGTAGTGATTCCATTATTGAACTTTAGGTATTGTTTGTGAGTGTCTGGTATCACCTTATAATCAAAATAATACTGTATAATATAGTAATAACATAAATAAAGAAAGTGTATATAGGGTTCTAGCGTTAAAATGAATAAGATTGGTGATAATGGGCACCTCTGCCTCTTACCATTATGAATTTGTGCTGGTTCTGAGAGGGATCCATTAATTTTTAATCTCGCCGTCGGGTTTTGATAAAGCGTCGAAATCCATGTTAGCATATTTGTCCGGAGACCTATATGCTTGCACACTGCTAACATATAATCCCACGCCACTCTATTGAAGGCCTTCTCCGCATCCGTGGATAGGAGAAGGCCTCCAGTCCCAGTCCCTCTAAGCGAGTGAATGAGATTTAGTGCAGTAATCAAGTTATCACGCGTCTCCTTCCCCGGCATGAACCCCGCTTGATCAGGGCCAACTATATCCGCCAGTATTCTACTAATTCTTGTCGCAATAATTTTAGATAGTAGTTTCATATCTAGGTTGAGTAATGAAATTGGTCTATAACTTGAGCAGATGTTGGGATCCTTGCCGGGTTTGGGGATGACTGTTATGTGTGCTGTATTGAATGAGGGCGGTAGGTTTTGAGGGGTCGTGAGAGAATTTAAGGCCCGTAATAAGGGTTTTGCTAGGAGGTGTGCAAAAGTCTTATAGTATATGGCTGTGTAGCCATCTGGGCCTGGGCTTTTCCCTGTTTTTAAAGAACTGATCGCTTGCATGAGTTCCATTTGCTCTATTGGCCTATCAATTTCCAGTACTTCATTCTCCGCAATGTTTGGCAGACCACTTTGTGTTAGGTATTGTGCTATAATCTGTCTTCTTGAGCACTCCATTGCCTCCGGCTTATGTGAGGGTGGAAGGTTGTATAATTTCGAGTAGAACTCATGAAACTCTGCTGCGATCTGATCTGTGGCATGTATCAGTTTGTCCTCCCTGTTCTTTATACTCGTAATGGTATTGGTTGAGCGTATATCTCTCAGGGCCCTCGCCAGATACTTGCCACTTTTGTTACCGTGCTCATAGAAAAAGCCCCTGCGAAAAAATAATATTCGTTTTGCTTGTAAATCTAGTTTTTCTTGGACCTCTTTACGAGCTATTAAAAGATCCTAGGCTGTATTCACAGCCAACGATCTTTTATGCTGAGTTTCCAATTTTTGCACTTTGTCTAGGGCTGCTTTTAATTCTTTCTCTTTGTTCCTTTTTTATATTGAGGCTAGACTGATGAGTTTGCCTCTTAACACACATTTATGTGCTTCCCAGATCATGATATGTGGTACATCCTCTGTGGAATTTTCTCTGAAATATGTTTTAATGGCCTCCGTCACAGGTTCCAGGGTTACAGGGTCTGTCAGCAGAGTCGAGTTTAGTCTCCAACATCCCTGATTTTTAGGGGTAGTTTGGAGTTGTAGTGTTATGGAGGTCGGGGCGTGGTCTGATATTGTCCGTGTTCCTATGTGTGCTTCCTTCAGGATATTCAGGTCTCTTTGTGTTTGTAAGAATCAATATAATTATTAATATTATATCTGTGTATTAATTTGTCTAGTCCCTATAATTAGTTGGCCTAATAAACTCTGAGCACATGCTATTGTTAATATCACAATAATACCAGGTTAGCTATGAAACCAAACACACGGTGCTGCTAGTAAAACAATATCTTATTTTTATTTCCCAAGGAGTTAGGAAACTATCATAAAAGTACTAAAAGGGTATTACAATGTTACATAGCTTACAATCAGAACACACTATACTAACAGCACATCTCTACAACATATAACAACAATGAAATATCAAAGATACTTATCACACATGGTTTCCTCTGCGGGTTCTGGATGATAAAGGGGTCTGGGCCTCATGGAATATAGGCCCAAGCCCTCGGTCAGAGCAAGGTCCCAAGATAGCAAAGGGGATGACCTTACAGCAGGCTTCCCAGCAGCCAAGAGAAGGAACAAAAGCCTGTATGTCCCTTACATTCAAACATACACGCCCACTCGTAGCCACCCCCATTTGCCTTTTTTAGAGGTATCATTTCAAATGTCTGCCCATTCTCCAGGAGGCATGCTTTATTGTCCCCCAGGGCCAGCGTCTCTATCAGCCCTGTGTCAAATCTCAATAGACATCTTTGCAGCAGTGGTCTCTTTGAAGCTTGTACTCGCACATGTCACAGCAGGTGGGCTTGAGCCAAGGCATTGTTCTTCTGATCACAAAGCTTTGATGTGTTTCATTCCTACCTGGCTGTGTCAAACAGGAAGTGAAATACCAGAAGTAAGATATTAAACCATGTTGCTATCCAACAGTGTTATAAACACAAAGTCTATACGAGAGTACTTATTATGCATCGTGGAAAAGTAGATGAAGTCCCTACCCTGAGGGTGTGCTATGCGCCATGTATCTTTAAGGTTTAATTTATTGAGTAAAACTCTAATCTTTTTGAGTACACGATACGTTATAGAGGATTTGCCATTTGATGTATCCTGGAGAGGCTCCAATGGAACATTGAAATCCCCTCCCAGGATTATACACCCGGAGGCAAATTCTGTGAGCACATCGATCAGTTTTTGACAAAAGGACACATGAGCTGTATTCGGAAAGTATACATTTGCTAACGTGACTGGACGTTTCCCAATTGTCCCCTTAAGAAGAAGAAACCGGCCTCCTGGGTCTGCTAATTGTTGGAGGAGCTCAAAACCTGAGTCTTTTCCAATTAAAGTGGAAACACCTTTCGTTTTGGATTCTATGTTAGCAGCGTGGTACGCCTTAGTGAAGTACCTGTCAGTTAGTTTAGGTATAGAATTAGCTTTGAAATGGGTCTCCTGAAAAAACACAAAGGCCGGTCTTTTCTTCCCCAGATGTCGCAATAGTTGTGTGCGCTTTTGTGGTGTATTGAGTCCTCTGACATTATGTGATATTACTGTTGGGCTTTTGCCCAATGCAGAGTAGACCATGATGACAGAGATTGACTCAATTAGCACAGCGAGCTAGAGCTTAAAAATCAAATAAAGGGAAAATAAATAATAATAATCTCAATCAAAATAATATGGCGTGTAAGGTTCAAGAAAGTAAGAAAAGAGAGAAGGTTAGAAAAAAAGGAAAGGTGAGAGAGAAGTTTGATTTCACTCTCGACAGTAGGAGAGTGAGATCTGTTTGTGTTGTAATTAACCTCTAAGTGAACCCCTAGAGGGATGTATTTAAATTGGGGCCTTGAGCAGGCACACTAGTGAGATCCCCACCTAGATAGGGTGTCACCAATATGTCCGCTGTCTGGCACCCACTGTGGGGGAGGTGGAGGGTACGACCAGAATAATATCCGCAAACACTACCGTAGTCTCACTTAACACTCTATGGGAATGTTCCACTAAATTTAGAGAACTCCTCCCACCCTCGAACTCCTATATAATTTTCAAAAGATAAATCGTAACTTTTATAAACGACAACCGACATCTCTATAAGATGTAAACCATAAACTGAGAAAATATCATATCAATTAGGTTAGACTCAAGCCTAAATGCCTATATTTCAACGTCCAGCATGTTGTGAAATTTCTCCTATGTCACAATCCTGGTAGCTGGCTTGGTGCCCCTGGTGAAGCAGTAGGTAGAAGGATACACTCAATGAGTAGAAGCTGGCGGGCTATGATCTACTACCGACAATGTTATTGTTGGTTTATCCTTTGCTTGCGGCATAACCGCGGAGATAGTTCTTGCCTAGCTCTGCTTGTATAAGTAAGTTCAGTCCTGCACCCACCTTCAAGGCTGCTTGTGACAAAATAAGTTGCTACTGCTGGAGGTCTCACCAAAAAAAAAAAAAGGGGGAAAAGAAAAAAAAAGAAAAAAAGGGGGAGTGAAAAAGAAAAAAAACCCCTGTTAACGAAAAAAAAGGGAAAAATCTGAATGATCGAAATTGAACTTAGGCCTATCAGTAGGCTTTAAAACGAACAGGATTCATGAGTTCTCGTGCGTTCTCCTCTTCACTCTGGGTCAGAGTCTGGCAGCAAAGCTCTAGCCACAATAGGGCGTTTCTTAGTGGAGCTGGGGCCTGGAGCATTTTGTTTCTGGAATTTCCCTTTCTTATAGGGTGGTTTTGCAGGGGTCGAATGAGGTGATGACTGTACTTCCAGTATAGCTAGGGGTGAGAGGAACTCCCCATACCAATCCGGTAAGTCAATGAGTGGTATCTGTAAGTCCCGACAGAAATCTGGTAGGTCCATGGGCGTGCGTAGGAATAATTGTTTGCCCTGGAAGGTTGCATTTAGTGCAAAAGGAAATTTCCATCTGTATGGAATGCCTTGTCTGCGCAATGCCTCCAACAGGGGGCGCAGAGCTCTCCTATTATTTAGAGGGATGGGGGATAAGTCCTGATAAATGGAGATTTCAGTGTCATTGAAAGTAATATGGTCATTGCGCCTGGCTTTGGCCATGATGTCCTCCTTCAGTTTAAAGTTGGGCAAACAACAGATTATGTCTCGTGGGGGAGCAGTGTCAGCCGGTCTAGCTCTTAATGCTCTATGCGCTCTGTCAAAGTCAATCGGTGTGTCTGTTTGGCGCTCTAGTAATTCGTTGAACACATATTGTAAAGCAGAGGTAATGTTGCCTGGCTCAACCGATTCGGGTACTCCCCTCACCCGAATGTTGTGTCTTCTCCCCCTGTTGTCAAGACCTGCCAGCTGACGATTCATCACAATGAGTCGTGCTGAATGGGTGTTGGTGATTGTGTCAAGGCGAGTAATCGCTTTATCTCTCCTCTGGCCTGCCATCTCAACCCCCTCCATTTTCCCAGATAGGGACAACACATCAGCTTTAAGTTCTGTTATGGCGGAGAATAGGGTGCCCTTGATATCAGCTGTGATTTTCCGCATGGCAGTGAGTGTGAGAGGTAACTCCAGAGTCGGGGTGTCTCTTACCTCGTCCTCCTCTGCGTACTGCGAGTCCTCACTGAACTCCTCTTCTTTACGAGGCTGCGCCATCTTGGACTGGGCCTTGAGTCTCCGGGGTTGCGTTTTAAAGATGTCCGGGATGTTTCTCGAGCCAGATAGAGGAGCTGAGCGGCGGGGGTGATTGCCGGAGTTATGGCGAGTGAGTCTGCTCATCTTCACTGCTGGCGTCGGCGTCATTTTTGCTGCAGGAGCCGAGGGTTTAGCGGAGCTTCTCTAGTCTGCTGCCTTCCTCATCGCGTGCCAAGCCACGCCCCATGTTTTGCAGACTTGTTTACTCCCGATCAAGTTGTCTGCGTTGATGAGTCCCTGATTAAGTTTTATGGCCGCTTTTCATTCAAACAGTACCTTCCCAGCAACCGTGCCAGATACTGGGTCAAGATGTATAAGCTCTGTGACAGGGCCACAGGCTATACATGTAGTTTTGTGGTTTATGAGGGCAAAGATAGTCACGTAGAGCCGACAAACTGCCCTGACTACATAGATAGCACTGGCAAGATTGTGTGGGACTTGGTGTCACCCTTATTCAGAAAGGGGTACCATTTATATCTGGACAATTATTACACGAGCGTGCCACTTTTTAGTCACCTTTTTGATCATCAGATTGGAGCATGTGGCACCGTGCGACCTAATCGCCGGGGCTTTCCCCAGCGGCTTGTAGATTCTAGTCTTAGGGTGGGGGAGAGAGCCTGCTTGCATTGTAATAATTTGCTCGCTATTAAGTGGAGGGATAATAAGAGTGTTTTCGTTCTTACCTCTCTTCATGCAGACACGACGGTCCAAATTACTACGGTGACTGGTGTTGTGGAGAAACCCCTCTGTGTCCATGAATATAACCTTAACATGGGAGGGGTGGACCTCAACGACCAGTTGTTGGTGCCGTACCTAGTTGCACGTAAGGCCAGATGCTGGTACAAAAATGTGTCTGTTTATTTCAATTGGCTTTGCTGAACGCTTATGTGCTATACAAAGCTTCAGGACGGACTGGATCCTTCCTTAAATTCCAAGAAGAGATCGTCAGAGCCCTTCTGTTTCCAGACGGTGCTCCACCTCACCTTTCACAATGAAATGCAGTAAGCTGGCTGCATGAGAGGCATTTTCTTTATGTTCTCCCGAGTACCCCTACCCAAAAAGCCCCCCAAAAAAGATGTTGTGTATGCAGCAAGCGTGGATATAGGCGTGACACCCGGTATTATTGTCCCTCCTGTCCTGAAAATCCTGGTCTTTGCATTGGTGAATGTTTTGAATGTTACCATACACTCGTTGAGTATTAGCGTAGGATACAGCACTGCACAGTCTAGGACACACTTTCACAGGGTCTCCCAAGATGCCATCGCATTTTGAGAGACCCAAACCTGGTACCAGTTACAAAAGTTAAAGTTACAAAAACAAGTGTAAAGAAAAAAAAAGTACAAAAAAACCACAAAAAAATATATAAAATAAAAAAACAAAAATAGTTGTCATTTTATTGTTCTCTCTCTATTCTCTCTCTATTGTTCTGCTCTTTTTTACTGTATTCTATTCTGCAATGTTTTATTGTTATTATGTTTTTATCATGTTTGCTTTATAGGTATGCAATTTTTTTATACTTTACTGTTTACTATGTTTTATTGTTAATCTTTTTTTGTTTTCAGGTACGCCATTCAGCTGCAGAGCGGATTTATTTATCTTGACAGCAACAGCGTTTTCTCCCACGATAAATAAAGCCGTGACTCCAGCGCTGTCAGAGGTGATTTCACCACCACAGTTACATACTTCAGTATATATGCCGAAGCGTGGGGGCAGCAGTGTGTGGAGGAGCGATTTGCTCCTACCTTTTGCGGGATGATGCCACCATGCTTTGGCATATATATATTTTAGGCACAGGTTGCGTTAAATGTTTTTTTTTTATTACTTTTTTTTATATTTGCTTTGCAGGTATGGTAAGTCTTACTGTTATACTGTAATGTTACTTTGTTTTATTGTTAACCATCATTTGCTTAGCAGGTACGCCATTCAGTTGCAGCGCGGATTTATTTATCTTGACAGCAACAGCGTTTGCTCCCACGATACATAAAGCCGTGACTCCAGCACTGTCGGAGGTGATTTCACCATATATGCTGAAGTGTGGGGGCAGCAGTGGGTGGAGGAGCGATTTGCTCCTACCTTTTGCGAGAGGATGCCCCTATGCTTCGGCATATATAAACGGTACATGTATGCCCATCATTAGAAGTGGGTGGATGAAGGGAGGTATTCTAATGATGGGCATACCCACCGATCAATATCTTTTTTTCGTTCAGCCCACAGGCTGCATGAAAAAAAAGTTTACAATATATGCCCAACAAGGACCAGCAACGTACTGGTATGTTGCTGGACTTTGAGTGGTTACACTAGAATGATGCCTGCAGGTTTAGGTATCATCTTGGTATCATTCTTTTCAGCCAGCGGTCGTCTTTCATGTAAAAGCAATCCTAGCGGCTAATTAGCCTCTAGACTGCTTTTACAAGCAGTGGGTGGGAATGCCCCCGCACCGTCTTCCATGTTTTTCTCTGGCTCTCCTGTCCCAACAGGGAACCTGAGAATGCAGCTGGTGATTCAGCCAGCTGACCATAGAGCTGATCAGAGACCAGAATGGTTCCAAACTTCTCTATGGCCTAAGAAACCGGAAGCTACGAGCATTTCATGACTTAGATTTTGCCGGATGTAAACAGCGCCATTAGGAAATTGGGAAAACATTTTATCACACCGATCTTGGTGTGGTCAGATGTTTTGAGGGCAGAGGAGAGATCTAGGGTCTAATAGACCCCAATTTTTTCAAAAAAGAGTACCTGTCACTACCTATTGCTATCATAGGGGATATTTACATTCCATGAGATAACAATAAAAATTATAAAAAAAAAAAAAAAATTAAAGGAACAGTTTAAAAATAAGATAAAAAAAAAAAAAGCACCCCTGTCCCCACCTACTCTCGCGCAAAGGTGAACGCAAGCGTCGGTCTGGCGTCAAATGTAAACAGCAATTGCACCATGCATGTGAGGTATCACCGCGAAGGTCAGATCGAGGGCAGTAATTTTAGCAGTAGACCTCCTCTGTAAATCTAAAGTGGTAACCTGTAAAGGCTTTTAAAGGCCTTTAAAATGTATCTAGTTTGTCGCCACTGCACGTTTGTGCGCAATTTTAAAGCACGTCATGTTTGGTATCCATGTACTCAGCCTAAGATCATCTTTTTTATTACATCAAACATTTGGGCAATATAGTGTGTTTTAGTGCATTAAAATGTAAAAAAGTGTGTTTTTTCCCCAAAAAATGCGTTTGAAAAATCGCTGTGCAAATACTGTGTGAAAAAAAAAATGAAACACCCACCAATTTAATCTGTAGGGCATTTGCTTTAAAAAAATATATAATGTTTGGGGGTTCAAAGTAATTTTCTTAGAAATCCTGAAGGCGGTGCTTGGTTTTTGGGGCCCCGTACGTGGCTCCCAAACAGTCCCACACATGTGGTATCCCCGTACTCAGGAGAAGCAGCAGAATGTATTTTGGGGTGCAATTCCACATATGCACATGGCATGTTTGAGCAATATATCATTTAGTGACAACTTTGTGCAAAAAAAAAAAAAAGTTTGTCATTTTCCCGCAACTTGTGTCAAAATATAAAATATTCCATGGACTCAACATGCCTCTCAGCAAATAGCTTGGGGTGTCTACTTTCCAAAATGGGGTCATTTGGGGGGGTTTTGTACCATCTGGGCATTTTATGGCCTTCAAAACTGTGAAAGGTAGTTAGAAGTGAAATCAAAAATTTACGCCCTTAGAAATCCTGAAGGCGGTGCTTGGTTTTCGGGGCCCCATACGTGGCTAGGCTCCCAAAAAGTCCCACACATGTGGTATCCCCGTACTTAGGAGAAGCAGCAGAATGTATTTTGGAGTGTAATTCCACATATGCCCATGGCATGTTTGAGCAATATATCATTTAGTGACAACTTTGTGCAAAAAAAAAAAAGTTTGTCATTTTCCCGCAAATTGTGTCAAAATATAAAATATTCCATGGACTCAACATGCCTCTCAGCAAATAGCTTGGGGTGTCTACTTTCCAAAATGGGGTCATTTGGGGGGGTTTTGTACCATCTGGGCATTTTATGGCCTTCAAAACTGTGATAGGTAGTGAGGAGTGAAATCAAAAATTTGCGCTCTTAGAAATCCTGAAGGCGGTGCTTGGTTTCGGGGCCCCGTACGCGGCTAGGCTCCCAAAAAGTCCCACACATGTGGTATCCCCATACTCAGGAGAAGCAGCAGAATGTATTTTGTGGTGTAATTCCACATATGTCCATGGCATGTTTGAGCAATATATCATTTAGTGACAACTTTGTGCAAAAAAAAGTTTGTAATTTTACCGCAACTTGTGTCAAAATATAAAATATTCCATGGACTCAACATGCCTCTCAGCAAATAGCTTGGGGTGTCTACTTTACACAATGGGGTCATTTGGGGGGGTTTGTGCCATCTTGGCATTTTATGGCCTTCAAAACTGTGATAGGTAGTGAGGAGTGAAATCAAAAATTTACGCCCTTAGAAATCCTGAAGGTGGTGCTTGGTTTCGGGGCCCCGTACGCGGCTAGGCTCCCAAAAAGTCCCACACATGTGGTATCCCCGTATTCAGGAGAAGCAGCAGAATGTATTTTGGGATGTAATTCCACATATGCCCATGGCATGTTTGAGCAAAATATAATTTAGTGACAACTTTGTGCAAAAAAAAAAGTTTGTAATTTTACCGCAACTTGTGTCAAAATATAAAATATTCCATGGACTCAACATGCCTCTCAGCAAATAGCTTGGGGTGTCTACTTTCCAAAATGGGGTCATTTGGGGGGGGTTTGTACCATCTGGGCATTTTATGGCCTTCAAAACTGTGATAGGTAGTTAGAAGTGAAATCAAAAATTTACCCCCTTAGAAATCCTGAAGGCGGTGCTTGGTTTTCGGGGCCCCGTACGTGGATAGGTTCCCAAAAAGTCCCACACATGTGGTATCCCCGTACTCGGGAGAATCAGCAGAATGTATTTTGGGGTGCAATTCCACATATGCCAATGGCCTGTGTGAGCAATATATCATTTAGTGACAACTTTGTGCAAAAAAATAGTTTGTCATTTTCCTGCAACTTGTGGCAAAATATAAAATATTCCATGGACTCAACATGCCTCTCAGCAAATAGCTTGGGGCGTCTACTTTCCAAAATGGGGTCATTTGGGGGGGTTTGTGCCATCTTGGCATTTTATGGCCTTCAAAACTGTAATAGGTAGTGAGGAGTGAAATCAAAAATTTGCGCTCTTAGAAATCCTGAAGGCGGTGCTTGGTTTCGGGGCCCTGTACGCGGCTAGGCTCCCAAAAAGTCCCACACATGTGGTATCCCCATACTCAGGAGAAGCAGCAGAATGTATTTTGTGGTGTAATTCCACATATGTCCATGGCATGTTTGAGCAATATATCATTTAGTGACAACTTTGTGCAAAAAAAAAAGTTTGTAATTTTACTGCAACTTGTGTCAAAATATAAAATATTCCATGGACTCAACATGCCTCTCAGCAAATAGCTTGGGGTATCTACTTTACACAATGGGGTCACTTGGGGGGGTTTTGTACCATCTGGGCATTTTATGGCCTTCAAAACTGTGATAGGTAGTGAGGAGTGAAATCAAAAATTTGCGCCCTTAGAAATCCTGAAGGCGGTGCTTGGTTTTTGGGGCCCCGTACGCGGCTAGGCTCCCAAAAAGTCCCACACATGTGGTATCCCCATACTCAGGAGAAACAGCTAAATATATTTTGGGGTGCAATTCCACATATGCCCCTGGCCTGAGTGAGCAATATAACATTTAGTGACAACTTTTTGTAAATTTTTTTTTGTCATTATTTAATCACTTGGGACAAAAAAATTAATATTCAATGGGCTCAACATGCCTCTCAGCAATTTCCTTGGGGTGTCTACTTTCCAAAATGGGGTCATTTGGGGGGGGGTTTACTGCCCTGCCATTTTAAGACCTCAAGAAATGACATAGGCAGTCATAAACTAAAAGCTGTGTAAATTCTAGAAAATGTACCCTAGTTTGTAGACGCTATAACTTTTGCGCAACCAATAAATATTATTGAAATTTTTTTTACCAAAGACATGTGGCCGAATACATTTTAGCCTAAATGTAGGAATAAAATTGAGTTTATTGGATTTTTTTTATAACAAAAAGTAGAAAATATCTATTTTTTTCAAAATTTTCGGTCTTTTTCCGTTTATAGCGCAAAAAATAAAAACCGCAGAGGTGATCAAATACCATCAAAAGAAAGCTCTATTTGTGGGAAGAAAAGGACGCAAATTCTGTTTGGGTACAGCATTGCATGACCGCACAATTAGCAGTTAAAGTGACATAGTGCCAAATTTTAAAAAGTGCTCTGGTCAGGAAGGGGGTAAATCCTTCCGGGGCTGAAGTGGTTAAATATCATACATGGGTGGTGTCTATAGTATGCCTCTAAAGTCACACGTATTTCCCATGCTTAGAACAGTCCCTGCACAAAATGACATTTTTAAAGGAAAAAAAGTCATTTAAAACTGCTTACGGCTTTAATGTAATGTCGGATCCCAGTAATATGGATGAAAATCAGTGAGACAAACAGCATGGGTACCCCCCAGTACATTACCAGGCCCATTGGGTCTTGTATGGCTATTAAGGGGAACCCCGCACCCAAATTAAAAAAAGGAAAGGCGTGGGGCCCCAGGCCCTTTGAACAGCAGTATACAGGCGATGCAAACAAGACAGGAACTGTAGGTTTGTTGTTAAGTAGAATCTGTTTGTAATTTTGAACTGGTACATTTTTAAAGTGTTTAGCTCCAAACAAAAAAATCTATTTTAAGCTATTGGGAAAACATAGTTAAGGGTTATCACCCCTGTGACATTTGTTTTGCTGTCTGTGCTCCTCTTCAGAAGATTTCACCTCACTTGCTGTCCCAATGACAAATGTTTTTAGAGAATCTGGGGTTTTTAGTGAAACAAGGATTGGTGATAAAGCATCAGTGGAAAGGAGAAATGTTTTTCCCATATTAACTCTTACAGGAGAGAATTTCCCTTCCTAGGGGTAGATTTCATCTCACTTCCTGTTGTCTCCTTCCGTTTGCAAGTAGGAGTCGTTTGTAAGTTGGATGTTTGAAAGTAGGGGCCTGCCCTATATACTCTGCAGAAATTGGGGCCTTAGGTGTTGGTGTTGCCACAACACTGTAAGCCCTCACAGGGCCCTGCTGTGCAGCACATCAAACTTTACCTTCATTTTCTATGGCACACACTGGGTCCATTATTGAAAAATACCATTATTACTTTTAATATTTTTGTTTTATAACTATACCTACATTTAATATTTGTTCCCAGATGGCCCTTTTTATGGAATATACACTATTGTTTGTCACATGGAGATTCCAGTCACATCATACACGCCTTCATACTGCCTGACGTTGCATCTTTGACTTATGCCGCCTCAGCTCCCGTGATGGAGCTATGTCCCTGGCCACCCCTGTGCTGGCTGCCCTGCATTGCAGTTGCTGTCTGAGTGGGTGAGTGTGGACGGCCAATTAGCATTATACATCACAATATTACAAATAAATTCTCCTTAGAGTATAATTTACTCCATCTTTATATATATATACTCCATAGGTATGTCTATCGCATCTGCTCCTGACGAGTGGGATAACCCACGAAACACGTCGAGCTACACTTGATGCCACAACTACACCCCATATGGACTGATACTTACCTATTTACAACCATTCTACTATATGATCTACTTATATACTCATTAATGAATGCATATATACCATGTGGACGCATGTACCAGTATCGGGCTTTCTGCCATTAATATGTATATGTCCACTACTTTGACCATACGTTGTCTGCATGTACTTTTTTTATACATCTTTTTTATACATCATGTTTAGGTCCTATGCATGCTCTATGTTATATATACAAGATGAACTATGTATTTTAAATGTTATTCAAATTAATTTCGATAGTGTGCATATACCTCCACTGTCCAGTTGCTTCATTTAAAGTCCCAACTTCCTTTTTAACTTTGAAACAATTATCGGGATGGAGGCACCTTTAGGTGCTTCATCTAAAGTCCCAACCCCCCATTTTTATTTGCCCTATATACTCTGCAGAAATTGGGGCCTTAAGTATTGTTGTTGCCACAACACTGTAAGCCCTCACAGGGCCCTGCTGTGAAATATTAGATCAAGAATTGTAATTACACGCCCCTGTTGAACAGGGTCAGAAAAAATGGGCCTTTGGTGATGGTGGTGCTGGTGCCACAACAATGTAAGTCCTCACAGTTACTCTTGGTGGGTGCTGGAATGGGCCCTGCTGTGAAATATTAGATCAAGAATTGTAATTACATGCACCTGTTGAACAGGGGCAGAAAAATTGGGGGGGCCTTTGGTGGTGATGTTGGTGGTGCTGGTGCCACAATACTGCAAGTCCTCACAGTTACTCTTGGTGGGCGCAGAAATGGGCCCTGCTGTTAAATATTAGATCAAGAATGTCCCTGTGGAACAGGGGCAGAAAAATTGGGCCTTAGGCACTGGTGCCACAACACAGCAACCCCTCACAGATACTCTAGTTGGAGCGCAGGAACGATCCCTGCTGCAAAGTATTGCATTAAAAATTGTAATTACACGCCCCTGTTGAACAGGGGCTGAAAAATTGGGCCTTAGGCACTGGTGCCACAACACTGCAACCCCTCACAGATACTCTAGTTGGAGCGCAGGAATGAGCCCTGCTGCAAAGTATTGCATCAAAAATTGTAAATACAAGCCCCTGTTAAACATGGGCAGAAAAATTGGGTCTTAGCCATTGGTGGCGGTGCCCAGAACCAAAAATATTCTTACAAGCTATCAGCTTGATCATTGAGGAGGAAGAGGATAGTCACTCAGCATAACAGGATAGTCACTCAGCATCAGCATAGGGGAAAGGTGTCCAAGTCAGATCTTGCCCCTAGGTATTCCTGCACCATGTAAAACAGACGCTGGCGATGGTTGCTGGAACCGATCATACCTTAGGGCTGCGGACTAAAAAATTGTCTGAACACATCGGTCAGATGGCCACCTTCTCCACCGCTCCTTCTTTGACTGACCAAAGCCTCATCAACACGTTGTCCAGGAACAGGAGTTTGTAACCTCCCAGTTTGTAACCTCCCAGTCTCTGGGAACGCATTGCACCGACCTTTCTGCAAGGCCTCCCGAAGATGTTTCATCCTCTGCTCCCTCTGCGACAGCAAGATAGGGTCCGCAATCTTACTCTTGTAACCCTTGTGGATCAAGGAAGGTTGCCATCCAGTAACGATCCCTCTCCTTGATACCATGAATATGAGGATCCTTCCGCAGGCTTTTCAGGATCGGGGCAGCCATGCAGCGTAGGTTTGCTGAGGCATTTGGTCTGGAGTCCTCTTAGTCACTAAGGATGACATGATCCACAGCCACCTCCTCCCAGCCAAGTACAAGTCCATGGGTTTCTTGGGACTGTAAATGATCCCTTGAAGACTGTTGCTGATGCTGAGTGCCAGGCTCCACCTCCATGCTGACACAATCCTCCTCCTCCTCTTCCTGTGTGATTGGTAGGCACGCAGGAACACTGTCTGGATAAAGGGGCCTTGAGAGCTAAGGAAGTCCTCCTCTTCCTGCCTCTGTTCTGCCTCAAGTGCCCTGTCCATTATTCCACGCAGCGTGTGCTCCAACGGGTGGACAAGGGGGACAGTGTCTCTGATGCATGCACTGGCACTGCTCACCATCCTCGTGGCCTCCTCAAATGGTGACAGGACAGTGCATGCATCCTTGATCATGGCCCACTGGTGTGGGGAAAAAAACAAGCTCCTCTGACCCTGTCCTGGTGCCATAGTTGCACAGGTATTCATTGATGGCCCTCTGCTGCGTGTGCAGCCGCTGCAGCATGACCAATGTTGAGTTCCACCTGGTATTATATGACCGGCAGAAATGCACACAGACTTTTCTGGCTTGCCTCAGGATATCCTGTAAGCCCGGGTACCTGCCCAAGAACCGCTGCACCACCAAGTTAAGGACGTGAGCCAAACAGGGGACATGGGTCAGTTGTCCCGGTCGGAGGGTGGAGAGGAGGTTGGTGCCATTGTCGCAAACCACCTGTCAGGAAATGTTCCATCCGCTGGTAATATCTGTCATTTGGCATGCAGTACTGAGGTCCACCAGCAGGTGTCTCCTGACAGTTTGGAACTGTCAGGAGAGCTTTTCCCTGCTGATTTATGTCATCTTTGGGCCGCAGTACTGGCGTCCACCAGCGGATGGATCCTGGCAGTGTGGAGCAGACAGTACCTCCTACAATTAGGTGTCACTTGAGGCCAATCACAGGCCTATAAATACCCGGCAAGCAATCACATGCTTGCCTTGGTATCTTTCTTCCTTGCGCCCTGTATCTGGAACCTGTATCTGGAACCTGTATCTGATCCCATCCTGATCCTGTCCCTCCTGTGTTCCTATTCCCTTGTAGCCATATCCCATCCATTATCTCCCTCTCCTACCTGCCCTTGTTCAGTTGCTGATCCCCCTGTGTATGACCCTGGCCTGGCTAACGTGTTTGATTTCGGTACTTCCCTTTGGCTGTATATATTATCTGATTGTCTGTGGGTTTCTGTTGGTTGGTTGAGCACTATTTGTATTTGGGGTGTTGTTATTTATATCACTTATCTTAAATAAACATTATTCTATTTCACTTTACATGCGGTTGGGTTTCCTCTTTGCAGTCCACACAATCTGGTCACACCTGTTCATGACAGTATACCAAGGACATCCCTGACCAGAAGTGGCTGCACAGGGGAACCATCTCGGTTCCATTTCACGTTGCTGGGATGAATTCAGATATAATTGTTTATTATGCTCTGCTGGCAACAGAGAGTTCTAAATATCTCCGTCAGACATTGGAAGGGTGGTCCAGTGATCAGCTGCTGGAGATTATCCGTTTAGCTCACTCTGTGGTCTATCGGGGCAGTATACGGTTTGAGGATGTTCAGCCTTTGATTGGAATGTCTACAGAGCTGGCTCTGCCTTGTATCCCAAAGGTCCATGATGACTTTTCACCCCCCTTCAGCATTAACCAGGTTGTGTCCTTAATATGGCTGTTGGAGGATGACTCTGCATCCTTTTTTGAGCATTATTCGGTTTGTCCCAAACAGTTGCTGGAAGATTGTATAGATGAAGTGCAGTCCCTGGTCAGACAGAGGATATGTGAGCCCACTTTTGTGCTACCTGTACTTTAGGCATGGTCAGACCTGTTATGCCCAACTTCTGTCAGCTCTCCACAACCCAGACCTGCTACTAAACACCTGCCTGCTCAGATGTCCTTTCTCCCACCACCCCTGGCAACCTCAGCTACAGACCAATATACCCTGCTCCCCACCAAGTATCAATACCCTGTTTCTACTTCCTGCACCTATCCTGCCTTTAACCTTCTATCCTGAAACTTCCCCACAAGAACTTCCTCTGGCCGCTGTTCCCCCTTCCTTGCCATATCCCAGCCCTTCATTTTAGTATGCCTCACCTCCTCCTGTCTACAGTCATCCAGCCACCTACAGATCTCCAGCAGTTAAGCCAAAGAAGAAACGGAAGTTCTTCCCCACTCACACGATCCTGCCAGTAACCCAACTTGCTTCCACACCAACCAACCTGTTCCAGCCTGCGTTCATGCCAGTTGAACTTGATGACCCACCTAAACATGCCAACCTGGTGCCTGCCATCCAGTCTGATGTGCCTGCCTCCCAGTCCGATGTCCTGATGTCTACCTTCCAGCCGGATGTCTCGGTGCCTGCCTCCCAACTTGATGTCTTTGCCTCCCAGTCTGATGTGCCCGCTGTCCAGTCTGTCCTGATGCCTGCCTTCCAGCCCGAAGTCTCGGTGCCTGCTTTCCAGTCTGATGTGCCTGCTATCCAGTCTGATGTGCCTGCCTCCCAGTCTGATGTGCTGATGCCTACCTTCCAGCCTGATGTCTCGGTGTCTGCCTTCCAGCCAGGTGTCTTGATGCCTGCCTTCCAGCCGGATGTCTCGGTGCCTGCCTTCCAGCTTGATGTCTCTGCCTTCCAGTCTGATGTGCCAGCTTCCCAGCCTGTTGTCTCAGTGCCTGCTTCCCAGCCTGATGTGCCAGCTTCCCAGCCTGATGTGCCAGCTTCCCAGCTTGATGTACCAGCTTCCCAGCCTGATGTACCAGCTTCCCAGCCTGATGTACCAGCTTCCCAGTCTGATGTGCCTGCTGCCCAGCTCGAAGTGCCTGCTGCCCAGCTCAAAGTGCCTGCTGCCCAGCAGGTGTCTCCCGGCAGTTTGGAACTGTCAGGAGAGCTTTTCCCTGCTGATGTTATGTCATCTTTGGGCCGTAGTACTGGCATCCACCAGCGGATGGATCCTGGCAGTGTGGAGCAGACAGTACCTCCTACAATCAGGTGTGACTTGAGGCCAATTACAGGCCTATAAATACCCGGCAAGCAATCACATGCTTGCCTTGGTATCTTTCTTCCTTGCGCCCTGTATCTGGAACCTGTATCTGGAACCTGTATCCGATCCCATCCTGATCCTGTCCCTCCTGTGTTCCTATTCCCTTGTAGCCATGTCCCATCCATTATCTCCCTCTCCTACCTGCCCTTGTTCAGTTGCTGATCCCCCTGTGTATGACCCTGGCCTGGCTAACGTGTTTGATTTCGGTACTTCCCTTTAGCTGTATATATTATCTGATTGTCTGTGGGTTTCTGTTGGTTGGTTGAGCACTATTTGTATTTGGGGTGTTGTTATTTATATCACTTATCTTAAATAAACATTATTCTATTTCACTTTACATGCGGTTGGGTTTCCTCTTTGCAGTCCACACAATCTGGTCACACCTGTTCATGACACCACCATTCCTGGCTTAAGCTGGTGTGGTGTGGCGTCAACCACCTCTAAACCTGCCCCTGCAGAGCTGACAGAATTGTGTGGCTCCTGTCAGCCAAGCACACCAGCTCAAACACCGCATGGCATCTTTTTGCCTGCGTACTTGCGTAGCTCCTTGAACGCCTATGGAGCACCGCTGGTTCTGAGGACAAAGCACAGGAAGAGGCCATGGAGGAAGAAGAAGAGGAGGGGGTGGAGGAGAGAGGTGTGTCAGAATCACCAGTAGTAGCATTTTGGAGGCATAGTGGCGGAACAACCTCCAACACTACTGCACCTTGTCCTGCATCCTTCCCAGCTGCGAGCAGAGTCACCCAATGCGCCGTGAAACTTAGGTAACATCCCTGTCCATGCCTGCTGGACCATGAGTCAGCGGTAATATGCACCTTACCACTGACCACCCTGTCCAGCGAGGCCAAGACATTGCCTTCCACATGCCGGTAGAGAGCCAGAATCGCCTTCCGTGAGAAAAAGTGGCATTTGGGAACCTGCCACTGAGGAACCGCACATTCCACAAACTCACGGAAGGAGGCAGAGTCTACCAACTGAAAAGGTAGCAGTTGAAGTGCTAGCAATTTTGCCAAGCTAGCATTCAACCGCTGGGCATGTGGATGGCTGGGAGTGAACTTCTTTCTGCGGTGCAGCAGCTGGAGCAGGGAAATTTGCCTGGTACAATCTGATGTCGGTGTACCGATAGCAGATTGACCGCAAGTACTTGGCTGTGACACACCTAATTCTACACCTTCATTCCTCTCAGTGCAGGTCTCAGAGAGGACTGAAGGTATAGTGGGGTTGGAGATCCCAGCTGATGAGGAGCAAGGAGAGTTCCTCTTTGTTCTTTGGTGTGGGTCTTTTAGGTATGCTTGCCAACGAACTGCATGGCAGGTCAACATATGTTTGGTCAAGCATGTGGTGCACAAGTGGGAGATGTTTTGGCCACATAAATAATCCCCCCTATGCGATTGGGCAGCAATCCCAAATAGCACTTATAAAGTGAAAAGTGTAACCTCATATATAAATGTGAGACCGCTTAGAAAATAGTGAAAACATTTATCAATTTAGGATAAATGTGCATATACCCATCTCATTAGCGGAATACAACACCATATATAAATGAAACACCCCACCTGGAAGTGGGTGTGAATGAAAATGAAATCTTAATGTGACAAACAATCGATAAAGTTAATAAACAATATAAAACAAAGTGCAAAACAAAATCAGTGTTATCAACACAAAAGTTCTAAAATGGATAAAAACTGTGTTCAAATCTCAAAAAAAGTTCATGAAATTATAAAAAGTGACAGTTCTGAAATTCCTCATACATTTTTCAAACTTCCCAAAGTGATAGAGTGGTCAAATGGTATTCTTCCCAATGGTGATCCCAAACAATGAAGAAGATGGGGTACTCTTACCAGCACTGGTTGACTCACAGGCCATGGGCGGTGAGTCATAAAGGCTTGAACTGTCATGCAATGGGTGACAGTATGAATGCGGTCAGCAGAGGTGGAGTCTTCCTCCCAGGATAGGGACCAAGGTGTCTGCCCGGATAGCTGATTCAATCCTCTGACTCAGCGATGTGAACGAGCCATGATCACAGTATGTAAAGAAGAAAAAAAGGGGAGCCTCCACATAGTGTAAATCCAAAAATCAATTGGAGTTTATTGGACAAAACAGGGTCATCCGATAATCAATATAAAAACAAATTAAATAGAATCGATTCCAAAATATTAAAACAAAGCATGGTATAAAAGTGGCTAGGTGCAACAAAGAATATAAAAACAAATTAAATAGAATCGATTCCAAAATATTAAAACAAAGCGTGGTATAAAAGTGGCTAGGTGCAGCAAAGAATATAAAAACAAATTAAATAGAATCGATTCCAAAATATTAAAACAAAGCGTGGTATAAAAGTGGCTAGGTGCACCAAAGAGTCTCTTTGCTGCACCTAGCCACTTTTATACCACGCTTTGTTTTAATATTTTGGAATCGATTCTATTTAATTTGTTTTTATATAAGGTGGCCTTATATAGTATGGGGTGTGTACTAAAGCCCCTGAGCCATAATTGGCCAAAGTCTCCCTGGCTTTGGCCAATTACGGCTCTCTGTACACACGGCGCTGTTATTGGCCAAGCATGCGGGTCATAGTGCATGCTTGGCCAATCATCAGCCAGCAATGCACTGCGATGCCGCAGTGAATTATGGGCCGTGATGCGCCACTTGAATTTGGCGCAAACGGCCCATAGAGTTTGTAATTCGGCGAACGACCGAACACACGATGTTCGAGTCGAACATGCGTTCGACTCGAACACGAAGCTCATCTCTAATGACTACACTTACTGCCTCCACCCTGAAGATTATTACTATTAAATAGCAATAAACAATAAGAATAATACAAAGCAGCATTATCAACCTGTAAAATTTAGCTCCTATGAGTATCTTAAAGACATAAAAAGTCAGTCTTAAGAAAGGTTAACAACCTTTACAATGACATGCAATCAGGCATGCTCAGGTGAAAAGGCCACATAAGAGACACAATTAGGGGATTAGGTTTTTTCTAGCAACAGTTTAACAGATCTAACAAATGATTTATCCTCTTGTTTTCCTCTCTGATCTTATTAGTCACAATAACCGTGCAGCAGGAAGATGTTGGATTTATTATAATCGTAGTAATGTCCCTTGACTGAGCACTAATTGATTGCCTTATTGAATAATAGAGAGATTAGAACTGGTCCTGCATAACCTGCATCATATTCTGAAGGGATTTCATAGGTAACCTGAACAAATGTGACATGTTATTATAACCATTTGCACTAAAGAATTAAAGAACATGACTGAATGTAATGAAACATTAATATATATGTGTGGCAATCTGTGTGACTACTACCATAGGTCCTGAAGTATAAAAGGCCACAAGCCTTACATAAGCCTTTTTTTTATCTAAAGACCTAAATATTGATGTATAAAACAGTAATTGGATCCACAAGTTACTAATGATAAATAGTTTAATTACATTATGTATTTCGGCCACCTGTATCAGATTAATATAGATCTACCTAGGGTTTTGAAGTACTGTTATGGGATTAAGCAAGTCGTGTTTTTTTTCATGTAACAAAAATCATTGTAGTAATTACCTATGTTTTTTTCTTGATGTACCTAACTTCAGACAGGCCAATCCAGTCCACCTGTCAGGTTTTAAGGCGGACTCAGTAGGATCATCCATAGCTCTCTATGGGGTGGCGGATGTCAGCGGACATGTTTCTGTTGACACCCGCCGGCATCTGATCTAGGTTTGCCACCTCATCCCTTTAAACCCAAACACATATGAATTACACAGGTTCTGAGGCTAATTTAATGCAGATAAGGCACCAAACTAGTTTAATTACCACCTTAATCAGCCATAGAACATGTGTAATTTAATATGTGTTCGGTTTTAAAGGGATGAGGTGGCAACCCTTAACTGATCCAATCCTGTCCGCTAAAAACAGACCAATGGGAATTAATTCTCCATCTGGCCAGCAGATCGCATGACAGACAGATGGAAACGAACAAGCAGTCCATTTCCATCCGACCACCCCATAGAGGACAGTGGGCTGTCTATGCAGAGCAGATATGGACCTGTCATCCGCCTGCTCATTGGGGATCAGTGGAGAGATCCCTTGCTAAGGGGGCAGTCTGCCCCATCTGAAAGGGGCCTAAAACTAATTTAAATTTAAATCTAAACAGACAGCTATGTAAACAAAACCAAACAAATCCTACTCAATAAATACTTATTGCTAAAAAACGACTTAGAACCGCCAATTACTTTTTATATACATATATATATATATATATATATATATATATATATATATATATATATATATATAATATTTTTACACACATGATGCCCAGTTATTTGGTAAAATATAAAAAATTATGTTGTGCCAAGTAAACACGTCACTCTTTAAAACTGTGTACACCCATGCAACGGCAACAAACTACAGTGCCTAAAAATGTTTGTGTGTAAGGTTTAGTGCTAGAATTATTGTTCTTGCTCTGATTTTCGTGGTGGTACCTCACATGTGTGGTGCGATCACTGCTTACATGTAGGCCCCGCACGCATTATTTATTTTATTTTAATTTTTTTTTTACATTGTACCTTTTTTTCAACTTTTATTGCTATCACAATAGAAACTACTGACATAGCTTAACCCACTTATAAATATTTTTCTAGAAGAATGGCAGCAATGGGGTGAATATTCAAAAGATGTTACTACCTACTCGGAATGTGATTTACGACTGTTACTGTCATAGGATAGTACAAAGGAGTAATAATGACAAATAATGAAACAGACAACCTTTAGATTTGAATGGTCATAATATGGCCACAGTGTTTATGGCAGGGGTCTCAAACTTGCGGCCCTCCAGCTGTTGGAAAACTACAAGTCCCATAATGACTCTGCCTGTGGGAGTCATGCTTTTAACTGTCAGCCTTGCAATGCCTCATGGGACTTGTAGTTTTGCAACAGCTGGAGGGCTGCCAGTTTGAGACCCCTGGTTTATGGGGTAACCCAGTTTAAACATATCATAGTAAAAACTTTCACTTAAAATGTCAGCATAACTGTTATTCCCATTGCCTTTAAATTACTAAATACCATAAATCAAATACCACTGCCCATTCAGACTACACTGGATGACTAACCCCCACTAAAAAACACTGTGACATGAATTTAACAGTTAAAACAAAGGGGAGGGGGAGAGCGGTCCGGTTCAGGCGGCTGAGAGCCGCTGCGAAATCCAGGCTTTATAGAGGCAGGAGAATGACGGGAATGCGGAAACCGCAAATTTGGTCCAATTAGCTGCTGTTGCTGGGGGTGAAGACCACAGGGGTAACCAATGGCAACCTGCAAAAGATAGGAGGGGAGAAGAGCAGAACATGCCCTTTGCCCTATCCCATGCCTGTCCCTGCACATTGGGTACATCCTGGCAGGTTTACAAGGTATGTTTTACAGTGGGTATAAAAAGAATCACCCCCCTAAAATAATCATATGTTGTTGCTTTGCAGCCTGAAATGAAAACAGACGCCATTTTTGTTTTATCCAGCTGTATTTACTTGGAGAGAACAACAAAGTGAAAGATATCACACCAACATGTCAGAAAAAATCAAAAACAGAATCACAGCATTGGAAAAGGATCACCCCCTTGTGTCAGTTTCTGTGTCATTTTGTTGAGCCACCTTTTGCTTTATTACAGCCTTTAGTCTGCTGGGATATGTCTCTACTAACTTTTCACATCTAGACTTTGCAATATTTGCCCACTCTTCTTTGCATAACTGCTCAAGTTCAGTTAAATTTGATGGTGGCCGTTTGTGGACTGCAGTCTTCAAGTCATTCCACAGATTTTCAATAGTGTTTAAGTCTGAGCTCCAACATTGTAATGCAAAAGTTAAACACCATTCTTAAAGCGGAGGTCTGCACACCCCTGCAAAAATTAAAAAGCCAGCACCTACACATACTGCAGCTGCTGACTTTTAATAATAGGACACTTACCTGTCCTGGAGTCCAGCAATGTCGGCACTGCAGCTGATGTTTCCATCAGCTGTTGGGTGCTGCCGCCACCATTGCTGGTAAGGGAACCCGGTAGTGAAGCATTACGGCTACACACCACCAGGTCCCTACTGCACATGCGCAAGGCACCGCTGCGCTCTCTTACTGGCCCAGCGGAGGGGGAAGGAGGAGGGAGGAGGAGGGAGCCGAGCTGCTGACATAATTCGCCGCAGCCCGGTCTTCCGGAAGTGGGGACAGGATACCTGTCAAAGACAGGCATCCGCTCCCCCCCTCCCCCCCAAAATGTGCCAAATGTGGCACCAGAGTTGGGGAGGAGACAAATGAGCGGAAGTTCCACTTTTGGGTGGAACTCCACTTTAAGCCGGATACACACTGGGTTACATGGAAAAAAAACTGACAGCTCCAGTCGGAGCCACTATACTAACTATACAAGTTTAGTCCAGCGATCTCCCCAGCTGAGCTGTTGTGTTCTGACAGGGGGATGGCCCTACACCAGAAAACTCAGATCAGCGCTCTGCCATTGGCTGGGAGCCTTATTGGGGGTTAGTCGGCTGCTGGTTTTCCAGCATGCACATCTTCAGTTCAGCATGCAGCTGAACGGCCGGCTTCTGTCGGACAGACCGGCATACACATGGACCGAATGTCGGACATTTTTTTTTAACCGGCTGTTGCAGGGTAGGGCAGGATAGCAGAGAAGGTGTGTTTGAGACCTTCACATTTTAACAAGGAGCATAGCAAACAGTTTGATTTTGGGAGGGTAAATAAAGAGGTCTATGTCTGTATACTCCATCAAACATGAAGTAGATAGGTCTGACACCATAGGGGAAATTCAATAAAGCTACTGCACCAATGATCCCTCTTGTTAATGCATTGAACAAAATTTATGATGCATTGGCAACACTTTTGGTTTTGACAGCTACTCTTGCACCAAATTCAGGTAGTTCTAAATTATGCAACTTTTACATTGTGGTGTAATGAATGCATCAAATTTGAAATAAAATACTGACATTTTGGGGCTGATTTACAAAAGCCGTGCGCCATCAGTAGATGCGCACGGCGAGGTGCAACGCACATTTCATATTTACGAAACGGTGCGCTGGGAACAGAGTGCGGATCCCTCATTTACTATAGCGATCTCGGCGCACGGGAGAATGCAATCTCTGCACCACTATGGACATGGCGCACGGCATCTTCAATTCAATATTAACAGAAGATGGAGGTGCCAATATTATGGGGTGATGTGAGGAAGTTTAGTAACAACTGCCCAAGTAACAAATATGCTCAAAATAAAATGAGAAAGTAACTTTTTCAGAAAAAGCCTGCTGTGCCTGCAAGTAAGTTTAGAACTGCGTGAGATCAATGTAAGCACTGCGCATGGGCAAGCTGCTCTTGCACTCATTCAAATTTGCTTGTTCACTGTGTGGCCAAAATATTAGTAAATGTCAAGCAACGCAAATGCAATTGCGTGGGTTGAACAAGCGCACCTCTTTTTTTTTTTTTTACGCTGGTTCACCTTTATGTATTTTTTTAAGGAGATTTGCACACAGGTCATGTTAGCATGTTACGTTGCCAACATGTGACATGCACCTTGTTAAAATTATGTAAAAAGACTCTTGCTCCTCTAGCTCCTCCTAAAAGGGCATTTAACCTTCCCCCCTCTAATGCATATGATTTCCTTGGGCTAGCTTTTGCTTTTAAAGGGGAACTCCACACTCCATTCTCCAATGCTCTTGTCTCCCCCCCTCTAACCCCTTGGATTTCCATGGGCTAACTTTTGCTTTTAAAGGGGAAGTCCACACTCCACTCCATTCTCAAAAGGCTGTGAGCTGCCTTCACCAATCCAAACCACATCTTTTTTCTGAGCATACAACAGGGCCGCTAGAAAAGGGGTGAGAAGAGTGATCACCCAACCCTCTCCTGAACCAAACAAGGCCACATGCACTCAACATAGCTGGCTGCCTTTGGGGCATGTTGGGCTCAACCCAAAACCAACCACAAAGCACCTTGTACCCACTAGTTTAAAGGGGCTTTCCACATTCCTTAAAGCCCCCTGTCTGCAACCCCCCCACAACCCCAGCCTAGGGTTGTGTGGAAAAGGCCCTTGTCCCCCTGAATATGGGAACAAGGTGGTTGACTTTTGAGGTGCCCAAGCCCCTCCTGCCCCCAAGCATCTACCCCTTTTCATGGGCTGGCTTGCTATGTGTTTGGCTAGGTGTTTGTTAGTGTATGGGAGGGGAACAATCTTTTTTGTTTGGGGTGGGATTTTTCACATGGGGGTTCTCATTTTAAGCCTTAACATAAGCAAATGGCCTTGTATGTTTGGGGGGTGGGGGCAGGCTATTTTTTGTTTTGGGTTAAAATCTTGCAGCTGCAATATAGATTTGTAAGTTTTCTCTAAAGCCATACATCTTTGAAGCAGCATTTTGGATACAACCTATATGTAGGTTCTTGTGTCCACCAGCAGAGAGAAGTTGGGTAGATGCCACACTCCCAATTCAGGAGGCATAATAATGGTCTAGCACAGGGGTCTTCAAACTACGACCCTCCAGCTGTTTAGGAACTACAATTCCCATCATGCCTAGTCATGTCTGTGAATGTCAGAGTTTTACAATGCCTCATGGGATGTGTAGTTCCGCAACAGCTGGAGAGTCGTAGTTTGAAGATTCCTGATCACTCTAGCATGTCTTGAAAAAAGATGTTTTCTTATGTGCCTTGTGTAATGCCCAAGAAATATTGTTAGGAAAATACAAGTGGGTCATGGGACATCTACATTCCAAATTTGGCACTTAAGATGGTCATGCACTATGCAATCTCTGTACAACTCGATTTTTCTGCAAAATAGGTAATAGGAAGATGCACTTGAACAATTAATTCAAATTATAGAGAATCAAACAGTCTCTTGCACTAAATCTAATTTTTTAAAGATCTAATTGATTGCAGTGTATGGTCACCTTTAACCACTTCGTTACCCAGCCATAGTCATATGACGTCCGCAGATGGGATCTCCCATCCTTGGCGGGCGTCAAATGACGTCCTCGGCTTTCCACTGAAATTGGCTTTTTACCACGTAACCGGCTGTGTCCAATCACAGCCGGTCACAAATGTCAACAAACTGCAGTGTAACTGCTGTTGCTGGGTTCTTCTCCTCACACACCGATCCAGTGTGAGGAGAAGAAGATCAGCTAACAGTGAGTTACAGTTAGTTACAGATTATTTTTCAGTGTCCAGATTACCCCCCTAATAAAGAGTATCTGTCACCACAGTACTTGTCACCGGTGTACCTGTCACCAGAGTACCTGTTACAGGAGTACCTGTCATCACAGTACCTGTCACCACAGTACCTGTTACCGGAGTACCTGTCACCAGATTACCCACCATCAGAGTACCCGCCATCAGAGTAATTGTCACCAGAGTACCCGCCATCAGAGTACCTGTCACCACAGTACCCGCCATCAGAGTACCTGTCACAGGAGTGCCTGTCACCACAGTACCTGTAACCAGATTATCCGCCATCAGAGTATCTGTCACCGGAGTACCCGCCATCAGAGTACCTGTCACCACAGTACCTGTCACCAGATTACCCGCCATCAGAGTATCCGCCATCAGAGTACCTGTCACCAGAGTACCCGCCATCAGAGTATCTGCCATCAGAGTACCTGTCACCAGGAGTACCCATCACCAGGAGTACCCGTCACCAGGAATACCCACCACCAGAGTACCTGCCATCCATCCATCCCATCAGAGTACCTGTCATCCATCCATCCCCTCTGAGTACCTGTCCCGTTATCCCATCATTAGTTCCTGACGTGCAGCCCATCAGTGTCACCCGTCATACAGCCACTATGTCCAGAAAGGTATATATGCCAGAAGAGGCATATCAAATTCTGAGTCTGACCGGAGAGAGCTATGGGGAGCTCTCACTGCCCAGTCCTGATTCCAATTCTGGTTCGGAATATGAGCCCCCCTAATACAGCACATCAGGATCAGGATCCGAATCAGAGGAGGAAGCAGTCCATCAAAAAAGAAGACGGTCTGAACACCAGGCAGCTACCAGCCTTGCCAACAGCGCTAGACCCAGTACAAGTGCTGCTAGACCCCAGGAAGAAAGGCCCAGTACACGTTTGGGAATTGCATGCCAAAGAATTAGGGCCGAAACCCAGCTTCCAGATGCCTTGGCAACCCCATTGTGGCTGCCTTCTAGCACAGGGTCAGCCACGATCCCCCCCTTTCACAGCACAGCCAGGTGTGCAAGTCAACACAGAAGGTTTTTCCGAAATTGATTTTTTACATTTATTTTTCACTGACGAATTCGTTCAAGGCATCGTGTACCAAATCGATCTTTTTGCCCAACAATTCATTGAAAATAACCCCAGCTCAAGCTATGCCCGTTCTTTTGAATGGAGACCCCTAACAGTGGAGGAGCTTAAATTGTTTTTAATCCTAATGCTCAACATGGGGCTTACAGAAAAAAATGAAGTGCATAAATATTGGTCGACCAACCCTATCCACCACATGCCAATTTTTTCATCTGTCACGTCCAGGTCCCGATATAAAATTATAATGTGCTTTCTGCATTTCAACGATAATTCACTGTGCCCCCCCCCCCAAAATCACCCAGACTCAGATAAATTATATAAAATTTGCCCCCTAACTTATTTTTTCTCCAAGAGGTTTGCCGAAATGTATATCCCTGACCAGAACATCTCTGTGGATGAATCCCTTGTCCATTTCACAGGCCAGTTGGGAATCAAGCAGTATATCCCCAGTAAGAGGGCGAGGTACGGGTTGAAGCTCAACAAGCTCTGTGAAAGCTCCACCAGATATGTGCACTCATTCCGCGTGTACGAAGGCAAAGACTCCCAGCTCCAGCCCCCTGAGTGTCCACCGTACATGGGAATAAGCGGAAAAATTATCTGGGAGTTGGCTTCCCATTCCTCCAAACAGGGTATCATATTTACATGGACAATTAATATACCAGTTTGCCCCTTTTCCGCCACCTATACCTAAAAAATACTTTGGCCTGCGATACAGCAAGAAAAAACAGAAAGGGTTTCCCACAGAATCTAGTCACCACAACGCTTCAAAGGGGAGAATTGACAACCTTGAGGAACAAGGAAGTGTTGGCTGTGAAGTGAAGGGATAGAAAAGATGTGTACATCATGTCCACCATCCATGATGACACCTCGGTGGAACTTCGCAGAAGATGTGGTCCCGTTCGAAAGCCTTCCTATATCCTCGAGTACAATAAATTTATGGGGAGGGGGGTGGATTTAAATGATCAAATGTTGCAGCCCTATTTATCAACACGAAAATCCCTGTTCTGGTATAAAAAAGTCGCAGTTTACTTTTTTCATTTGGCCATGTATAATTCTTTTATCATTTATCAAAAATCGACGAAAACACCCAACACCTTCCTAAAGTTTATTGAAGACATTGTCACTGCCCTGATATATCAACAAGTATCCCCCCAGAAAGCATTTGCTCCGATTGTGTCAGCAGACTACATGAGCGCCATTTTCCTGACCATATTCCACCATCAGGATCCGGAAGACGATGCCAAAAAAAATGTCGGGTGTGCACCAAAAGAGGAGTAAGGAAAGACACCAGTTTCCATTGTCCTCAATGTCCCGCCCAACCTGGCCTTTGGATCGGAGAATGCTTCAGACACTATCACACTCTTGTAAACTATTAGTCCATATTTCCCCATTTTCAATTTCTGTCGTGAATATTTCCCTGATGCCTCAACCAACCATAACATTTTTGGCTTTCTGTGTTCCCAGAACAGGGTCTGGTTGTCTGGAGGCTTCAAAGAGATTTGGGTGGGAGAGGCCTCTACCCCTGTCCCCATTCTTTCCTGACCAATGCCCTAAGCTTGATGGTCCTGCCTTGTCCCTGGACAAATACTTTGGCTGTGCTGACCATATCTCTGCCTGTACTAACTATGGACAGTATTCCTGCCTGCTGCCTGTTTTGCTGTCGCTGTCCACGTTCCTGCCTGCTGCCTGAACCGACGCTCTCCTCTGTGAACCACTGCACTACTAAAACCGCAGGTAATCTTTTCTTTACCCTTTGCTCAGCAGAATATATTTTGGTTTGTAATTGGTATGTACAGTACATTCTATGTGTTAGAAATATGAAGGGCCTTCAACAATGTGATAGGTTGGCAGGAATTTATGTATGTAATTTATGCTCCTAGAACGCCTGACGGTGCTTCTTGGATGCTGGGCCTCTGTATGTAGCCAGGCTAGGTAAAAGTCTCACACATGTGGCATCCCATTGGGTAATACATTTAAAAGAGCGAACAAAAGTCCTGGATGGCTTAACTCCAATGTAAAAATGCATATAAAAGCAAAGGAGAAGGCCTTAAAAAAATACAAGGTTGAGGGATCATCATCAGCATTCAGACTTTATAAAGAATGCAACAAGAAATGTAAGGGTGCAATTAGGACGCCTAAGATAGAACATGAAAGACATATAGCGGAGGAGAGCAAAAAAAATTAAAAGAGGGGGGCAGGAGGCGGAGCCTAGCGGAGCAGACATGCATTGTTAGAGCTCCACACCGCTGAGGAGAGAAGAGAAGGACAAAGCGGAGCCTGCAGGCTCAAAAGGTATCCATTTGAACCTTTTTGCCCCAGGGAACAAACTGTGAAAGTTTGGGCAGGAAATATGGTACTGGGAGGAAACCGTGGTAGAAATAAAAATCACCTCACAAAGAGCTCACAGGCACTCACTGCAGCTGAAGCAGCTCCAGTCACCTCACAAGATACAGCATCAGGGCGCTCTCACAGACAGAAAATGTCACAGCAAGACTCTCCATTTGAGTCAGATACAGAACAAATCCTCTCACAAACTTCTCCACAAGCCTCCTCAGTATCCCCAGTAATATTATTACAATTTGAAAAGATGCTTCATAAGGCTTTAAAACAAACCTCAGACCAAATAACAAACAGCCTAACCAAAGAAATAAGAGAGCTGGGAAACCGCACCGCAGCCTTAGAAATAAAAATGGATGAAATTGAAATTACAACCCAAGAAAATATAACAGAATTGGAACAATTAAAAAAAGAGAATTTAATACTTCAAACTAAGCTCGAAGATTACGAAAATAGAGCCAGACGTTCAAACTTGCGCATAAGGGGAATACCTGAAACTGTGACAGACCTGCAATCTACTATTACTGCTCTATTACAAGAACTAAAGCCAGATATCCCTATTGAACGTTTAGAACTGGACAGAGTACACAGAGCCCTCACAGCCAAAAAGAAAGATGGACCCCCACGTGATATAATCACAAAATTTCATTATTACAGAACGAAAGAACAAATACTAATTGCTGCAAGAGAAAAAAAGGAACTTGATTTTCAAGGACACAATTATCAAATTTTTGCTGACCTATCCCAACTTACTATTACTAAAAGACGATCCATGAAACCCCAACTAATGGAACTGCAACGCCACAACATTATGTATCAATGGGGCTTCCCCTTTTCAGTCAGATTTAACTACCAAGGTACAATTTACAGAAGCAGATCAGCAGATGAACTACAACAAACCCTTTTAAAATTAAATCTGACAGAACCCACAAGCAGCAACACTCCCACACGCAGAAGAATGGCATCATCTTCACCTTCAGGCAACACCCAGAAAATTCCAGAACAAAATGGGAATCATCATTCTCACAAAAGAGGCCGTTATGCCACATCATCCATGGACCAAGAAGATTCAATGGACTGACATCCTAATTCCTGATATCTCTTCATTTATTATACTAAGAGATGGTTCTCTATAAAAAACCTATATTTATAACTGAATGTAACTGCATTCTGATAGTCACACACTGTGTGGGATCATGTTACATTCCAGTTATATTTCTTATTACTTCTGATTCATATAGCCTTAGAATATATAAGTGAAATAAGGAAACTCTTGTTCGGTTATATATTATCAGGTAATAACAACAGATTTATTACTTTTTAGGACAAATATGTTCAATAATCCAGAAGTAATGGAAGCTTTTTTTTTTTTTTTTTTTTTTTTTTTTCTTTCTTTTCTTAAAACAAATATATTATTACCTAACTAGTTCCTAGAATTATGTTTTTGTTTATTCTAATCTGAAGCAATAAAACCTCAATTTTATGAGTTAACATATCTAAACAGTTACATATGAATAAAATATGTAATTGTTTACTCTAAAAGGGTTAAAATCCCAAAATAATTCAAACTATCTTCATCAATACCAAAGTTATTAACAGTACCTTTCTAACTGAATTATTTAGCCTAGGGCAAGACTAACCATATACAACCACCCTGGAATAAATAATTTCAACAAAAACTATATTCTGCACTCCAACTAATGAAACATCATTTTGATGTCTTTTGACATAGCACTTCTCTCCTGTAAGCGGAAGATCCGTGTACCCCCATTAGCCCTCCTCATTCTCCCAACCATATTATGTGGGAGTGTGACGAAGGCACTTATTCCCCTGAGAGAGATATTTATTCTCTTTCACGGGTAAATTGTGATTACTTGCAAAAAATAATTTATACAATGTATCATCTAATCTCATATGTTTTTTGTTTACTCTTTACTCCAGAATTCACTGGTTTCTTTTCTATCTATTCATCTCTTCAGTCCACACAGGTTGATCTGCGCAGTCAGCTCTGCATAACAAAAAGTAAGTCAAAACTATTTGATCTATTGCCATGGCACCACTGAATATACTTTCCCTGAATGTTCAGGGAATAAATGTCCCTCAAAAAAGGACCAAAGCCTTCCGTACTTTCCATAACAAGAAGGCTCACATAGTATGCCTCCAAGAAACACACTTCACCAAAGATTCTACTCCAAAATATATTTCTCCTTTTTATCAACAAATTTACACGGCTTCTGCCTGTACCAAGCAAAGGGGAACTCTAATTGCATTTCACCGATCCACACCATTCACCTTATCATCAGAAATTAAAGACCCAGAAGGTAGATACCTGATACTCATGGGTTATATAATGGATACAGCAATCACGGTGATTTCCTACTACGCTCCTAACAAACAACCTACACCATTCCTCTCACATATATTACAAGTGATTAATACACACAAAATAGGAACAGTGATAATGTGTGGGGATTCGAACCAGGTCCTCCTCCCATTTCTAGATAAATCACCTTTTACACCATCCAAAATAACCTCTAGATTACCTTTTTCTCAACTTCTTTCCAAATACAATCTGGTAGATTCATGGAGAGAAAGTAACCCAATGAAAAAGAAATTCACTTATTTCTCGCACCCGCATCAAACCTTCACCAGAATAGATCATATTTTTCTAACAATAGGAATGATACCAGAAATTATTGCATCAGATATAATTCCGATTCCGTGGTCTGACCATAATGCAGTATACACTACTATAGCCTCAGCCATACCAAAAGCGCATGACCCAACGTGGTACTTACCGGACATAATGCTCACACACCCACTACATCAGATGGCCATTGAACAAGCTTTAAAGGAATACATATCAATTAATAATACAACAGACATCTCCCCAATAACACTGTGGGAAGCTCATAAGCCTGTCTTGCGTGGTACAATACAAAGACAAATGGCACTATTTAAACGGGAACGCAAAAATCTAGCAAAAAAACTAGAACTCAATTTTAATGCAGCCTACATATCATTTCAAGATAATCCATCTCAGAGTACAAAATCTCATCTGGAAAAATCTAGATTGGAATACGATCTATTTCTCACTGAGTCAGTTGATAAATCCCTCAAACGCTCCAAACACAATTTCTACATGAATACAAACAAACCAGGTACATATTTGGCTCGGGCATTAAATTCAACTAACAAATCTTTCAAACCAATACGTTTGAAATTATCAAAAAATGTTTACACTTGTAATCCAGTTAAAATAGTCCATAAATTTCACTCACATCTCGCAACTTTATACAAGACAAACAATGAATTTAATCCTACAGAGGCTGAATCCTTCTTCTCAAAAATAACCTTACCTGAGTTATCTCAGAATCAAAAAAGCAGTTTGGATGAGCCTATAACTATAGATGAAGTTGCTAACGCCATAAAAGACCTCAAACTTAACAAAAGACCAGGCCCAGACGGCTACTCGGCTTTATACTATAAAACATTCTCAGAAATACTCTCTCCCATTCTCACTGAAACTTTTAACAAACTTCTAGATGGACATTCTTTTCGGCAAGAAACACTAATGGCAATTGTTTGTATGATCCCAAAACCCCTTTCTGATGATACTTCCTGTGTGAATTATCGGCCTATCTCTCTGTTAAACCTCAATATTAAATTATTAGCAAAAATAATAGCAAAACGCCTCAATAGCATTATAGGAAAATTAATACATAGAGATCAAGTAGGCTTCATGCCAAATAGACAGGCAGGCGATAATATACGCAGGGCAGTGTTATTGGCACATATTGCTAAAAAACGGAAAATCCCTTTATGTTTTCTATCTCTCGATATTAAGAGGGCATTTGACACAGTATCCTGGCAATATATGCAATATTCATTACAAAAATGGGGTTTTGGACCCCACTTTTTAACATGGATCAAAGCATTATATAATAAACCCAAAGCCTATATAAAATATGCTGGATACAAATCTGAAGCCTTTAATATCGAAAGAGGTACCCGACAGGGTTGCCCATTATCTCCCTTATTATTTGCCCTTATACTCGAACCCATGGCCCAATATATCAGAACAAACCAAACTATAACTGGCATTGAAGTAGGAGGTATTACACACAAATTATGTATATTTGCAGACGATATATTACTTTTTCTATCATCACCACAGGTCTCTGGTCCTAACTTAATACCAGCTCTTGATGGATTTGCAGCCCTATCCGGCCTTATGATTAATCCTAAGAAATGCCTAGTGCTTAATATTTCACTCACAAACATGGAATTGATCCCGGCTAGGGCTGCACTCCCATTCACATGGGCAGAAAAATCAATCCCATATCTTGGAATTCATTTAACAGCATCTCATTCTGACTTATTCTCAACCAATTATCCTCCTGTATTAAGACAGATCACAAATCTAATAAAACAATGGTCACAACTTCCTTTATCCTGGATGGGGAAGATTAATGCAATCAAAATGACTATTCTACCCAAATTGCTTTATCTATTCAGAGTCCTCCCTATTCCAATTCCTTCCTATTTTTTGAGAATAGTACAAAAAAGAGCAACTTTGTTTATATGGGGCTCTTCTAAACCACGTATACCTATACACACACTACATCTTCCCAAAAATAAAGGAGGCCTGGGATACCCTAATTTTACTAACTACTACAGAGCGGCACATTTGGCCAGTCTGTCCAAATACCATGCAAAACAGGAAATCCCATTATGGGTATTTATAGAGGCTTCAGAAAATGACCCTCTATTAATATCAAATTTATTATGGCTTGATCCTAAAGACCGCTTTAAAATTCATAATCCCATAACTAAACACTTCTTATCTCTCTGGGATAAACTAAAAACCAAATATCAGTTACAATCTCCACACAATCCTCTCCTTTCTTTTATCAGAAATCCGGCCTTTTATCCGGCATGGATCTACCCAAATTCTTTTAAAGCTTGGACAACATCAGGCATTCAGACACTAAATGACTTCATAGCATCTAAATCATTCCTTTCATTCCCATCGCTTAGAGAAAAATATGATCTACCAAACTCTGAGATATTTAGATATCTCCAAATCAAAAATTTCTATACACCATTCCTAAAGGGGGATACACCATTATCCCAATTATCCATTTTTGAATCAATCTGTACAAAAGATCCATTTGCTAAAGGTACAATTTCATCACTTTATAATCAATTATATGGAGTAGCAAATCTTAATAGACCCTCTTACGTTCAGAGGTGGGAGGAGGACCTGGGACGAACTTTAGAAGACACGGACTGGTCTAACATATGGCTCACATCTAAGTCATCTTCACCCAACATCTTAGCACTGGAGATAAATTATAAAGTCCTAACTCGCTGGTACCTTGTACCCGCTAGAGTGGCAAAATATTCGCCTAATACCTCAGCTCTTTGTTTTCGAGGATGCCCAGAAATAGGCACATGTTTACACATATGGTGGACGTGCCCAGTAATCCAAACCTTCTGGAAGGAAGTCTTTGTGATTGCATCTAAAATATTTAAAAAAATAATACAACCAGATCCATATTTAACTTTACTTAATCTAAAACCGGAATGGTTAACACTCTCTCAATTCAAACTTATGATCCAACTAATAACGGCTGCAAAACAAACAGTGGCCAAGGCATGGAAATCTCCTACATTGGTACTAGCAGAAACAATTCACAGAATGAATAATACAATGTCCCATGCTAAGATGGTAGCCATCGATCAAAATCAAATTCCAAAATTTGAAAAACTTTGGCATCCTTGGATAAAACAACAGTTCCTGTCAAACTTCAATGACTCTGTCCTGTTGCCATGGTAACAGATTAAATGACTTACAGAGATACCCATTCTAAGGCTTCAAAGAGAACTAAAAAGAATAATAAACTGACGAGCGGGACAACCTTGTGGACCATACCTCTACCTTTCAACCCTTTTTCTTCTTTCTCTTTCCTTTTCTCCACCTTACGATTAAAGCTCATTATCAGAATTTATTTGACCTATACACACTCTACTTGTAAACAATATGTATAGTAGGTATAAATCATTTAAATACCTACAAAAGTAACTAAGGAAATGATATATATCTTTAATTTAGGTTTACGTGAACCCAATGTTTAATATTTGAAATTTAATGATATTTACCTATATAAACCCTACTGTAAAACAATGAGCTTACTTTATAGATCCTTGTAAACTTACTTTATGTATCTTTATAACATTGTATACTCAATAAACTTCTTTTGACAAGGAAAAAAATTAAAAGAAATTCTTTAAGTATGTAAACAGTAAAAAAGGGAGGACAGACCATATTGGCCCCATAAAGAATTAGGAAGGACATCTGGTTACAAAGAAAGGGGAGATGGCGAAGGTATTGAATTTATTCTTCTCCTCAGTCTTCATGAGTGAATCGGAGGGGCTTCAGTAACCAAAACTGCAGTGTTTATCCTCATGACACAACACAGGAAGCACCTCCATGGTTAACAGAGGACAGAATTAAAATTAGACTTGAGAAACTTAACATTAATACATCACCGGGACCAGATGGCTTGCATCCGAAGGTACTTAAGGAACTCAGTCAAGTGATTGCCAGACCATTGTTCCTAATTTTTACAGACAGTCTATTGACTGGAATGGTACCAGCTGATTGGAGAAAAGCCAATGTAGCACCAATATTTAAAAAGGGCCCAAAATACATCCCTGGGAATTACAGACCAGTTAGCCTAACATCAATAGTATGTAAACTCTTGGAGGGGATGATAAGGGACTATACACAAGATTTTAGTAATGAGAATGGTATCATTAGCAGTAATCAGCATGGATTCATGAAGAATCGTTCTTGCCAAACCAATCTACTAACCTTCTGTGAGGAGGTGAGTTGCCATCTAGATAAAGGAAGGCCCGTAGACGTGGTGTATCTGGATTTTGCAAAAGCATTTGACACAGTTCCCCATAAACGTTTACTGTACAAATAAGGTCCATTGACATGGACCATAGGGTGAGTACATGGATTGAAAACTGGCTACAAGGGCGAGTTCAGAGGGTGGTGATAAATGGGGAGTACTCAGAAGGGGTGGGTAGTGGGGTTCCCCAGGGTTCTGTGCTGGGACCAATCCTATTTAATTTGTTCATAAACGACCTGGAGGATGGGATAAACAGTTCAATCTCTGTATTTGCAGATGATACTAAGCTAAGCAGGGAATAACTTCTCTGCAGGATGTGGAAACCTTGCAAAAAAATCTGAACAAATTAATGGGGTGGACAACTACATTGCAAATGAGGTTCAATGTAGAAAAATTTAAAATAATGCATCTGGGTGGCAAAAATATGAATGCAATCTATACACTGGGGGGAGAACCTCTGGGAGAATCTAGGATGGAAAAGGACCTGGGGGTCCTAGTAGATGATAGGCTCAGCAATGTCATGCAATACCAAGCTGCTTCTAACAAAGCAAACAGAATATTGGCATGCATTAAAAAGGGGATCAACTCCAGAAATAAAATGATAATTCTCCCACTCTACAAGACACTGGTCCGGACGCACCTAGAGTATGCTGTTCAGTTCTGGGCACCAGTCCTCAGGAAGGATGTACTGGAAATGGAGAGAGTACAAAGAAGGGCAACAAAGCTAATAAAGAGTCTGGAGGATCTTAGTTATGAGGAAAGGTTGCGAGCACTGAACTTATTCTCTCTGGAGAAGAGACGCTTGAGAGGGGATATGATTTCAATATACAAATACCGTACTGGTGACCCCACAATAGAAATAAAACTTTTTTGCAGAAGAGAGTTTAACAAGACTCGTGGCCACTCATTAAAATTAGAAAAGAAGTTTAACCTTAAACTATGTAGAGGGTTCTTTACTGTAAGAGTGGCAAGGATGTGGAATTCCCTTCCACAGGCGGTGGTCTCAGCGGGGAGCATCGATAGCTTCAAGAAACTATTAGATAAGCACCTTATCTAATAGTGACCGCAACATACAGGGATATACACTGTGATACTGACACATAATCACACATAGGTTGGACTTGATGGGCTTGTGTCTTTTTTCAACCTCACCTACTATGTAACTATGTAACTAAATGGACAATTTTGTGAAAAAGAAATGCGGTTTCAATTTTTTTCCACATTTTCCAAAACAAATTGGAAAAAAATGAACTGTTCAAAAGACTCATTATGGCTCATAGATTATACGTTGGGGTGTTAGCTTTCCAAAATGGGCTCATTTTGTGGGCGTTTTCATTGACCTGGTGCTCCAGGGCCTTCAAAAGTGTGATAGGTTGTCATCAAATGAGATGTGCAATGTATGCTCGTAGAATGCCTGGATTCTTCATTTTCCCAAGAATTGTGGAAATAAATTACAACTTCAAAAAACTCATCATGCCTCTTACTAAATATCTTGGAATGTCTGCTTTCCAAAAGGTGTCATTTGGGGGGTATTTGTGCTTTCCTGGCTTGTTAGGGTCTCAAGAAATGATAGGCCTTCAGTACATCAGGTGTGATCAGGTGTGATCAATTTTCAATGATTTGCACCGTAGCTTATAGACTCTATAACTTTCACAGAGACCAAATAATATACACTGATTTGCATTATTTTTACTAAAGATATGTGGCAGTATACATTTTGTCCCAAGTTTATGAAGAAAAATTACTTATTTGCAAAATTTTACAGAAACTGAAAAAAAGTGTTTTTTTTTTTTCAAAATGTACTCTCTTTTTTGCTTATATTGCAAAAAAATAAAAAAAAACAGCAGTGATTAAATACCACCAAAAGAAAACTCTGTTTGTGAGAAAAAAATGATAAATAAATGAAATAAATGAAATAAATCAAGTTATTAGACTAAGTATCCATAGGAATATTTTAGGAAATAATAAAAGAAAAGGAGAGGGAGGAGAGATAAAGATGGAAAGAAGGAAAGAAGAGAAAAAAAAAAGAGAGTTTCCCGGGATGATGATCCAGCTCTCATTAGGTATACAAATATAATATATATTTCAGTAATAATATGATATATATCTTAGTGTGGTAACAACAGATATTGGTCAAAATCTGTAGGGAGGTAGTTTTTAACCCATGGTTGCCAAATTTTGCGAAATTTATTTATTTTATTTTCTTCAATAGCTGTCATCTTGGCGTATAAAAGTGCTCTGTTCATTCTGTGTTTAGCTTCAGCAAGAATTAGATTTTGGGACTTCCACGCCTTGGCAATCGTTTGTTTAGCTGCAGTGCTAAGTTGGATAAACAATTGGAATTGAGTATGAGTGAGTATTGTGGGTTTAAGGTTTAGGAGTGCCGTTGCAGGATCTGGAGGAATCGTGATTTCCAGGGCTTTAGAAGCCATAAGAAATATATTCTTCCAGAATTCTTCAACTATGGGGCAATGCCACCATATGTGAAAATGTGTTCCTGCTGTGTCACATCCTCTAAAGCAATTAGGTGAATATGTGGGGACAAATTTAGCTATTCTAGCTGGTACAAGGTACCAGCGTGCTAGAACCTTGTAATTCGTTTCTACAGCAAAACAATTTGGAGAGGAAGTTTTGGTGGCTGACCATATATTCGACCAATCTTGTTTATTAAACACTCGATTCATATCTTGTGCCCATTTAGTTGTGTATGAGGGTAGAAACTCACTAGATATCATATTAAGTTGGAAATATAATATTGAGATAAGTCCTCTAATGTGTGGATCACTTATACAAATCCACTCAAATTGAGTCATTTGATTAAGAGTTGAGCCTGTACTAAGAAGTGGTTCATAAAAATTTTTAATTTGTAAATATCGAAATATTTCAGTTTTAGGTAACCCAAAGGTTTCACATAGTGCATGTAATGTATAAATAGCTTTAGTCGAGGAAAGATTGTATAAACGAGTCAGGTTCGTAGAGGTCCATGCAGAGAATGATTTTGGGAATTTCCAGGCAGGATAAAAGGCTGGATTATTAAGAAATGAAAGCAAGGGATTATGTGTTGATTGAAGATTATGTGCAAATTTACATTTATCCCATACTGCTAGGGTCTGTTTCGTGATAGGATTAGAAAGATGTATTCTATCAGCAGGACAGAGCCAAAACATATTTGCCACTGAGATAGGGTCACTTTCCACTGATTCAATAGCTACCCATAGGGGAGCTTCTACAGAAGTATGATACTTGGGTATAAGTGCTAGCTGTGCAGTGTAGAAATAGGAGGAAAAGTTGGGCAATCCCAAACCACCACTCAATTTATTAAGGTAAAGTGTAGATTTAGGTATACAAGGTTTGGTGGTACCCCAAATGAAGGACATAACTCTACGTTGAGTAAGTCTAATGCCCTGTACACACGGTCAGATTTTCCGATGGAAAATGTCCGATCGGAGCGTGTTGTTGGAAATTCCGACCGTGTGTGGGCTCCATCGGACATTTTCCATCGGATTTTCCGACACACAAAGTTGGACAGCAGGAGATAAAATTTTCCGACAACAAAATCCGATCGTGTCAATTCCAACCGTGTGTGGCGTGTTCCGACCCACAAAGTGCCACGCATGCTCAGAAGAAATTCCGAGACGGGACAGCTCATTCTGGTAAACTTAGTGTTCGCAATGGATACAGCACTTTCGTCACGCTGCAATGTTCAAAATGGTTTAATACAGCGCACTCTCTTCTTCTTTATAATGTGACAAGAATTAAGTAGTTTTGCTGCTCATATTCACACACACTTCTCACAAACTTCTTTCGTTACTATTTATCGGGATTCCCTCAATATATTTTGATTTCTCACATCTGACAACATATTTTTGTATATTTTTTATATATTTTTTGGCTTTAATGTAGATTCTTTTTTTGTGTTTCTATTTTATTTTTTTTATTTTTGCGATTTTGATTTGTACTCCCGAAAATGTTTGAGTGTGTTTTTTGTGACAAGTTCCCACAACACCATTGATATGTTGTTCTATTTAATCTGTAGGAGATTGTTTGGTGTTGTTGTCTCTTGTTAATTTTACATTTTATGTTAGAAATGTACCTGAATCGTCACCAACAAACTGTCCTTTTTGGATGAAAACACACACAGAAGAGTAGAATTTCCCCCAAAAATTTATTAAGGGCTCACAACTATAAACAAAGAGGGAGGCAACGCTGGAGAAACTGCAGAAGTGGGTGAAGCCTTGGACCCCCAGGGCAGACATCAACTATTTAAAAGCAAAATTGGTGGCCTGAGGAGTCCTTATCTAAGGGAGGGCAGTGTGGTCCAGAAGTCCCAGAGATCATGAACAGCAGCAGATGACATCTGTGTCCCCAGGCTGTGGTCATACGAGAGACTGCAGCTTTTGTCAGACCAGACTGAACCCAGGGCCATCACTCTTTGGTCTTCTTTCCACTCCTCCTTCCACGCGGTGGCTGTGGTGGTGGAGTTGTGGCAGCAGGAGGAGGAGGAGGAGGATTGTCCATCTCAATGACATCCGTCTTGGGTGTTAGTTCCCCACTCACCCCCTTACGTAGGACTTTATAAAGCAGGTCCTCACAGAGCTTGCGTTGACCCTCCTGCATGCCCTGCAATTTGGTGGCAGCCATGCAGGCAAAGGCCTCTTCAGGAGTTGGTAAGGCTCTGAGGGACACAGAAGCCTCCTGGATCAGCCTGAACGCTGAATCCTGCACGGGACTCGGAGTCGTCCTCCTGGCCCTTTTGTATGGAAGGCGGAGGGGAGGGACCTGAGACTCAGTCAGGCTGCGACTGGTCCCAGGCTTCTCTTGGCTGCCACTTAGCCCTGCCTCCTCCTGGCTGCCACTAATCCCCGCCTCCTCCTGACTGCCACATTCCACAACCTCCTCCTGGCTGAGGTCTTCCTGTGTATGAATAAGGGACATAGTTTAAGATTTTTAGTCATCAATCACACACAATTTTCACCTCCTGACTGCTGCAAATTGAATGTTAACAAATATAACAGACTAGCATTCTGAGCCCAGCATTTTTCCTTTTTGTCCCAATTTTGGGTGCCCACTACTGTCTATTGATATGTAAAACACTTTTTTCAATCAGCAATTAGTGATCAATAATAACATCTAGTAAACATCATTTATTTATTGACCAGAAATCTGTAGAAGAATGCTATACCTGACTCCAGCTGGGCTCCTCCACTTCTTCCTGGCTGGAAGGCCCAGGTTGGACATCGGAAGCCTCAGCTGGGGTGGAAGATAGGGTGGAAGGAAGAGTGGAAGGAAGAGTAGAGAGGGATTCCCTGACTTCAGTGTGGTCTGACAGAAATCGCAGTCTCTCATAGTACCACAGCCTGGGGACATAAACGTCATCTGCTGCAGCTCCGGACCTCAGGGAATCTGTAACCTTCTTGCGCTCCCTAAGATATGTGCTCCTCAGGCCACCAATTTTGGCTTTTAAATAAGGGATGGTTGCTGTGGGGACCACCGGCTTCACCAACTCCAGCAGTTTCTCCAGCGCTGCCTGCCTCTTCTGTTTGTGATTATAGTGGGGGTGTCTCACTTGCCACAGACAGGGCAGCTCCCTGTACTTGTCTATGAACAGGGGCAGGAAATTGTGGTCGTTGAACGCATCCATTTTCTCTGCAAGACACAACACAAGACAAACCCTAATGTCAGGCCAAACTCCCCTAATCTTGTTACAATATAGGCTTCCATTTCGAAGCAGTATAGGCCCAAGTTTAGATCTTACCTTCGTTATCACGATCGGCGTCTCCGATGCTCCTTCCTCCACTCACAGATCGTACGTAAGACGCACGTGTGTTACGCTTTATACACACTGCGCATGCGTATAACTCCGCCCGCCCCTGACGTTCTTTCTAGTCTATTCCCTGCCCCTTTTCGTTCAGCGCAGTGGGGGAAGAGCACATGGTGGATAGACAGCAGGTGCGTGCTAATTGTAGCAACGAGGAGGAGGAGGAAAGGCCGGAGCCTGAAACGTCACGATCCAGAATGAGATTTAAGGACTCAAATATGTCCTTTGGGGAGATGTTGGAAATGGTGGACATCCTGAAGAAGTCCGACTATGATGGAAAGTATGGGCCTTACCCCAACCCCAATGTCCGAAAGGCCAAGATCATGGCGAAAGTGGTCAGGAGTCTGCACCAGAAATTCGGGGTACGCCGATCGAAAGATCAGCTCAGGAAGCGGTGGTCGGACCTCAAATTACGAGAACATGAGCAGTACAAAAAGATCCGGAGAGTGCTGCAAAAAAGTAAGTAGTTGTGCTGTGTTCCTATTCTTTTTGTGTTTATTACGTTCGTGCTGCTCCATGTGCTTTTAGGAACTGTTGTACAGTTTAAAATGGCAACTTTCATGTTCATGGGCACATTATTCGTTCGGATCAAACATTTTTCGTTCCAAATATAAAATACCATTGTTTAGCCCATATGCATTTGGCCACCATTTTGACGCCCTATACTTGTCTTCAAAGAATTGGGTTGTGTAGAAGGCTTTGTTACTAGAATGAAATGCAAACTAGATTGTGTGTAAGGAGAGGACACTGAGCAGCTGTATTCACATCTGGACACTGGAGCACTAGTGTGGGACACAAGAACACCATTTTTATTAGGGGGCCACACAGGTGCTCCAGTGTATACTATAGGGGGGGCTACATCTGTGAAGCTTGTACCAAACAGGTAAAGTATTGCAGGTTGACAAAGGGCAATAAAAAAATTACAACTTGGAACTCTGCTAAAATACACAATTGTACCCCACTTCCAAGCAATGTTTCCTATTTATAGTTCTGACATTAAATATCTGTGTGCTAATTATACCATTTTGTTTGACATAGGGGAGAAAAGACTCGGAGGACACCCCCCATCTGAGGAGACCAGAGCCCCCCCCCTCTGGAAGAAGGGGAAATCTCCCCAACACAAGCTGAGCAGGAGGATGAAGACGTGGTGGAACTAGTCACCACAACAGGTGAGTGTCTGCGACCACAGGCTCCGATAAGAGATGGATGGTGGCATTTTTTTTAAACCAAATTTATTTTGGGGTTCCTCTCTTTTTAGGTGATCGTGAGGTTGTGGATCAAGATCCTTTCACATCCGAAAGTGCCCAGATCCTGATCGGGGAGATCATGGGGTGTAATTTACAATTGGAAATCATCAAGCAAAACATCAATGATGTTATTCCAAAATATAAAAACATCATTGATGTTTTGGGGCGAGTTTAAAGCCCCTCCAAATCACTTTCTTCTTTTGTGTGCTACAATGTGCTAAATGTTTTGGTGATTTTTCCCAAAGCCAAATTTGGAGGATGCACACAGTGTGCCAACATGTGCTATCTGCCATCACGGGAGATCAATGGATGCATTTTGGGGGTGCAACCCCTTCCTCAATAATAAAGTAGCGGTGAGGAAGGGCTTGCTCCCCCAAAACACATCCCTTGATCCCCCGTGATGGCAGGTAGCACATGTTGACATAGGGAAATTTGTGTGCATCTTCCAAATTTGGCTTTTCCAGGGGTGATTTCCCCCCATCTGAACGCTATATCAAACCCAGTTCCTAAATACTCATGTCTGATATAGCCTTCAGGTTTTACCTAATGTGAACTTTGTAAGATCAAGATTTGTGTCTTTCTTGTTGGTTTTACACAGGCCTGTTTTCTATAAAATGGACATTTTGATTTTGGATAATGCCACCACAAAAATTGGTATACAACAAACATGTTGGTTTGTGTGAAAAACCTTTGGTAAATGCACATATGATTGTGCAGGTATTAAAAAGATTGTTAATCAAGAATGTGTCGATTATTGTCTCAACGCTACAACACTTTTGGGGTGATGTAATTGTTGTTTTATGAGAAAATGGGGGTTATTTCCTAAGGGCAAATCCACTTTGCACTACAAGTGCAGTTTCAGTGCAGTTGCAAGTGCACTTGTAGTGAAATGTGTTTTTGCATTTAGTAAATAACAGCCAACAGTGCTTTGTATAAGGTTACCCAATCACACCATTTTCTGCACTCCAAACATTTCTGTCAGGGTCAGCTAAAACAAACACAAGCAGTAAATGTCCACAAAGATTTTTTTTTTTTTTTTATTATAAAAAGGCTTCACAGATTGTCTGGCATATTGATGGCCCCCCTACCCGCAAAGAACTCCTGGTATTGTAACCGGGCATCACGGGCACTCAGGGAGGGCAAGCCAGGACGGCCGCTTTCAAGCGCCATCAGTGTGGTTTGATGTATCATTCCGGCCTCAGGCCCAACTGAGCAAGCATAGTTGGCCGAATGTTTCCTTAAAAAGTTATGGAGAACACAGCACGCAAGTATTATATGGTTCAGTTTATACTCCGCCGTATGGATGGGTGTCATAAATAGGCGGAACCGGCTGGCCAGGATTCCAAATGTGTTCTCCACCACTCTTCGGGCTCTGGCCAGCCGGTAATTAAAAACCCTCTGTTCCGGGGTGAGGGTCCTCATTGGGAATGACCGCATCAGGTGGTCCCCCAGCGCAAACGCTTCATCAGCAAAGAACATGAATGGGAGTCCTTCCACATTGTCCTCTGGAGCTGGCAAGTCCAAGCTGCCATTCTGGAGACGCCTGTAGAACTCCGTCTGGGCGATGACTCCACCATCGGACATCCGGCCATTCTTCCCCACGTCCACATACAAGAAGTCGTAATTAGCCGACACCACCGCCAACATCAGTATACTATTGAACCCCTTGTAATTATAATAGTACGACCCTGAGTTGGGTGGTGGGACGATGTGGACGTGTTTCCCATCAATTGCCCCTCCGCAGTTAGGAAAGTCCCACCACTGGGCAAAGTGGGAGGCCACAGTCTGCCATTCCTGTGGCGTGGAAGGAAACTGTTGAGGAAAAAACAATAAACATTACTATTTTTTCACAGAAACATGGCAAGCAGATTAGACACAAACATTATGGGGAAACCTCCAGATAGCATTTATTAAGGGGAATTTAACAACGCCAAAGTATAAGGTACACCTATCATATTTTCCCCCTCCCCCCCTCTCATGGGCCATTTCTAACATTATAGGGGGTGTGTGGAAATCTTGGACAGGTAACCCTCTTCACTTCATTGAGAGATGAATGCCTAAATACAGAGTATTACTTGGAACAGCCCCTCCTTAGTTACACTATTGGCAGACCACTGGACAGGTAAGAAGTGTCATAATACAAAGATATAAATACACATTATACACATTTGAGCACATTTGGACATTCTGCTATTACCTATCAAGATAATAATAGGATACAAAAACTTTAAACAGTACCATTTGAAAGTATACAGGCAGGCCCTTGCACTACATGCTTTGGGGAATTCATCCATAAATCTGACCACTAAATAGATGGGTATAGTGTGTATGGGTTTGGCAAAGTCAGCAGATAGATGATTGAGGATAGATAGAGAATTGGGATCAGCTGACTTAGCAGTTGGGGGAGGGAGGGTTAGTAAAAATTATTTGGGGACACCAACAAAAAAAAGCCTCTGGCACTCTGCCTGAATTTAAATCAAAAATTACATTTCCAAACATTTTAGGGGGTGTTTGGGGTAAAGCACTACTATGGAGCTGATAAAATACATTGTTAAGTGACTACATGAGGTGAATATAGGGCAGGAGACACCATGCTGGAGAGGTTAGTGAAGGGCAAATATGTATGAAGGACATAAAATAATAATTACATAAAAATCCAGCATGCATGAGGACAAAGGGGACATTCACAGCATATTACAATCATGGTAATTAGGGAATGAGGAAAGAAATACAATATATTATCAAACATTCAATACAATAAAATGTGATATTAAAGGATAAAAATCTTACCTTCATATACTCCTTCTGTAGGACCTGGATGATGGCAGAACAGGTCTCTGGGATAATGATCCCCAGAGCCTGGGGGGAGATGCCTGTCGAGAACTTCAAGTCCTGCAGACTTCTCCCTGTGGCCAAATACCGCAGGGTAGCGACCAACCTCTGCTCCGGAGTGATGGCTTGCCTCATGCAGGTATCCTGCATGCTAATATAGGGAGTCAGCGAAGCCAACAAACGGTGAAACACGGGGTCCGTCATCCTGAGAAAGTTCCTGAAATCATCAGGATTATTCTCACGGATCTCGGAGCAAAGGCATATGAGAGAACTGGTCACGCTGAAGCAACCAATTCTTGGTCCATGAACTCCTCCCCACCCTGTTCATGGACTGTACTTGTGTCAAGGTCAGGACCCCAACACCAAGTCCCCGCACAGCACGAACTCTACGAGGAGTAAGCATACGAAACATGGCTAGAAAACGGTCGGCTGCTCAGAACGAAGTAACAGAACGCACTAAAGAACAGCAAGGCCTGTGAAGAGCGACCTGAAAAACAGTAACGAACGAACAAGAATACAATGACTACCTAAAGTCACGCGGAACTTGCTTGCACGCACTGAAGAGCAGATACAAACCCACAAGCACAAACTGAACGGCAGAAAACGATCTGAAAGCCACGAGTCTGAAAAAGCGCGAATCGTCTCTCACCAAACTTTTACTAACACGAGATTAGCAAAAGGAGCCCAAAGGGTGCCGCGCTTGGTTCTGAACCGGCCTTTTCTAGTCGTGGTGTACGTGACCGCGTGGCTGGCGATCGGAAATTCTGACAACTTTGTGTGACCGTGTGTAGGCAAAACAAGTTTGAGCAAACATCCGTCAGAAAAAATCCTAGGATTTTGTTGTCGGAATGTCCAAACAAAGTCCGACCGTGTGTACGCCCTATAAGAAAGTAAGATGGTAAAGAAATAGGGAGTACCCTAAATAAATATAAGAATTTCGGCAGGATTGACATCTTTACCGCATTAATCCTTCCCAACCATGACAATGATAGAAGAGCCCATTGTTTCAGGAAGCCGGAAGTTTGTTTAAGCAGGGGTAAGTAATTTGCCGCAAAAAGGTCTTTAAGAGAGATTGTGAGTTTTATTCCTAGGTATGGAAGCTGCTTTGGAACCCAAGTAAAGGGTAAGGAAGTTTGTGCCTGCTGAAGTTCTAATTGAGATAAGGAAATATTTAATGCATTTGTTTGATTTTGTTGGATTAACATGTAGTCCTGATATTTGGGCAAAATTATCTAGTGTTTTTAGTAGATTAGGGGTGGATATATGGGGATGAGACAAAAATATGAGAATGTCATCCGCAAAGAGACATAGTTTATGGTGATAACCACCTAGTTCGATACCTTTAATGTCAGGATTGGTTCTAATAAGGTGTGCCAGGGGTTCTATTATTAGGGCAAAAAGTAGAGGGGAAAGAGGGCATCCTTGTCTAGTACCTCTTTTGATATCAATCATTGTTGACTTATAGCCTGCATATTTGATATATGCTCTAGGATTATTGTATAAGGATGAGACCCAGGTTAAAAAATTGTTTCCAAATCCCCATTTACCAAGGACATATTCCATATAAGGCCACGTAACCGAATCGAATGCTTTCCTTATGTCTAAGGATACAAGGCAAGCTGGGATTCGTCTAGTTTTAGCCGCATTAATAAGTAAGAGTGCTCTCCTGATATTATCTCCAGCTTGGTGTTTAGGCATAAAGCCTGTTTGGTCTTTATGGATTAGTAGGCCAATAATATTATTCAGTCTAGTGGCCAAAATTTTAGCAATTAATTTTATATTGAGATTTAGGAGGGATATAGGACGATAATTAGTCCAGGAGGTGGAGTCAGAATGTGGTTTGGGGATCATTGCTATTATAGAGGTGAGAGTCTCTGTAATAAATGAGTTACCTTTAAGGATCGAATTGAAGGCTTTATTTAAGACAGGTGTTAAGATTGATGCAAATTGTCTATAATATGTTGCCGAAAATCCATCTGGGCCTGGTCTTTTACGTAATTTTAAAAATTTTATTGCGTTAAGGACTTCAGTATCTGTAATTGGACATTCAAGAAGATCTTTCTGTTGTTGAGGCAGACGAATATAGTTTAGATAACTTAGAGCGAAAAATTTCAAGTATTTTCACTGGGTTACTAGTGTAAGATTCCCGGGATACTTTCAATCTGATAGGCGTATGTATATGTTGTGAATTTTTAAAAATTCTGGCCATAGGTGTATCAGGTTTATTTGCCCTGTGATATTGAACATGCTGGCGTTTACTTATAAGTTTATCTGCGGTATCAGTAAGAAAAAGATCTAGATCCAGGCGGGCTTTTTCTAGTTTGGTACTGTTGGTAGCATTCGGGGAGGTTTGAAAAGTTTGATGACAGTCATTAAAGGTAGATTCAAGTTTTGCAAACAACAGTTTGCGTTCTCTTTTAAGGTTAGTTGCTTGTTGTATCAGTCTACCCCTAATGACTACCTTGTGCGCCTCCCATAATGTAATAGCAGAGACATCGTCTGTATCATTGGATTTTAGGTAATCAGAAAGTGCTTTTTCAATCTCAACACGATGAGAAGGGTGGGTCAGAATTGAATCGTTTATACACCAAGTGGTATCATGTGATCTAGGAATTGTGGAAGCAATGGTAATGAATACTGCGCAGTGGTCTGTCCATGGAAAAGGAATGATTTTGGATGATATGATTTCTGGTAGCATACTTGACGGGATTAGAATATGATCTATTAGTGAAAAAGAGTTATGCGGATAAGAATAATGAGTGAAGCGCCTACTAATAGGGTTCATCTCTCGCCAAGTATCTACCAGGCTATGAGTGGTGAGTAGATGTTGAAAAGTTAGGTTTATTGAGTTTGTGGTAGGTCCAGGGGGAGATTTATCTAAGAACGGGAAAATAGTAGCATTAGAATCCCCACAAATAACAACAGTACCAAACTTATGTACTTCTATAAGTTGAAAAAGGTGGGATAAGAAAGCAGTTGGGCGTTTGTTAGGGGCATAATAAGACACAATAGTAATAGGATTATCAGAAATAAATCCTGTTAGGAGAACATATCGTCCTTCAGGGTCTGTTATTTTGGATACAAGGTTAAACGGAGTGGAACGGTGAAAACCAATGAGAGTTCCGCGCTGTTTAACCGTAGCTGAAGCAGTATAGAATTGTGGATATGATGATGAAAGAAATTTGGGATAAACTTTGTCAGTAAAATGCGTTTCCTACAAACATATAATATTAGCTTTTTTCATAGCAAAAGAGCGTAAAGCCTTGGTTCGCTTATGTGGAGTATTAAACCCCTGTACATTTAATGACAAGATATTTATAGGAGCCATAAAACAACGAATGCGAATATTATAGCATAACAAGCAGAGTACTCACCGAGAGCCAGGATCACCAACCCGAGAGTCAGGAGGGAATAGCAAAGATTAAAGAAAGAAGCAATAGAATAGAAAAAGAAAAAAGGAGAGGAGAATCGAACAAACCCAATATGAAGACAATTTAGCAGTATATAAAGGCTAAATAATAGGGTGTAGGAGCATCTCAGGAGAGTTTTTAGAACTCTCTGAGAGGGTCCGGGACAACCAATAGAGACCCCCATAACAATGGTAGGAGTCCTTAGGTGGAATAAAGGGCAACAAGAAATTCCTAAGGGATGTATAACATCGGAGGACCACAGGAACTATTCCATTACTATCATGGAAAAAATTTTGCTTAAATTGTTACAAAAAAAGAAAAAAATAAAGTTCAAAAACTTGAGAGGAAAAAAAACAGAAAAAAGTTAATATAAAAAAATGTAAAATAAATATTTTTGTAACATAACAGTAGTATGTAGCCATAACTCATTTTAGTCATGAATATGGCCAGTTTATTAACTCTGTCAGCATACTGTGCTGGAAAAAAGTAGCAAGGACAAATAACTAGTCTGGCTTAGATTGTCAGTCCATTGAATCCTCATTGTTTGGTGGTGAATGTTCATATCAACCTCGCTTGTTAAGATTTTGATGGGAAGATGTGGAATAGCTGGGTTTTGGGTCTTTGTTTTGCTGTGTAGAACGAAAAGCTGAGCGCCTATGAGACTGGTCATTTGGTAAGATTGCTTCGGCTAGGCCCATATCAAATAGGGCTGACTTCAAGTCCTCTGAAGAACGACAAACATATTTTGTTTCCAAATGAGTAAATCTGAGACAAAAAGGAAATCCCCATTGATAGGAAATTTGATTTCTCTGGAGTACCTGGAGTTGAGGTTTAAGTGCACTTCTTTTTGCAACCGTTAGTGGGGACAAATCTGTGAAGAGTTGATAGGTATTGCCCTGGAAGCTAAGAGATTCTCTCCCTCTGGCAGCTGTTAGTATCTGTTCTTTGGTTCTGTAAAAGTGCAATTTAGCTATAATATCCCTCAGGGGACCATTTATTTTGCGTGGGGCTAACGCTCTATGCACTCTATCCATTTCGAACCTGTCAATAGGGGTTCCAGGTAATAATTCTTGAAAGAGCGCCGTAATATTAGCCTGCAGGTCTAGAACAGATTCAGGGATTCCCCTGATTCGCAGATTCGATCGACGATCTCTGTTCTCTTGGTCCTCTAAACGATTTTGTAATGTAAGGTTTTCCTCTTTTAGTACCTTCATCTCAGACATGTAGTTCTGTGTAAAATTATCAATTTCATCAACCCTCAGTTCTAAGTCAACTGTTCTCTGACCTAGTTCTCTAATTTCTTTAGTCAGTTTGTCAGTTATATGATCAGAAGTCTGTTTGAGGGCTTTCTGAAGCATACATTCAAATTTTTTGAAGATGTCAGACTGTTTAGCAGCTTGTAATTCACAGTATACATATTCAGACTCAGACTCACCGTTAGCAGCCTGTGTCTTCTGACTGTGAGGTAAAGATTTTCCTTGTCAAAAGAAGTTTATTGCGTATACAATGTTATAAAGATACATAAAGATACATAAAGTAAGTTTACAAGGATCTATAAAGTAAGCTCATTGTTTTACAGTAGGGTTTATATAGGTAAATATCATGAAATTTCAAATATTAAACATTGGGTTCACGTAAACCTAAATTAAAGATATATATCATTTCCTTAGTTACTTTTGTAGGTATTTAAATGATTTATACCTACTATACATATTGTTTACAAGTAGAGTGTATATAGGTCAAATAAATTCTGATAATGAGCTTTAATCGTAAGGTGGAGAAAAGGAAAGAGAAAGAAGAAAAAGGGTTGAAAGGTAGAGGTATGGTCCATAAGGTTGTCCCGCTCGTCAGTTTATTATTCTTTTTAGTTCTCTTTGAAGCCTTAGAATGGGTGTCTCTGTAAGTCATTTAATCTGTTACCATGGCAACAGGACAGAGTCATTGAAATTGGACAGGAACTGTTGTTTTATCCAAGGATGCCAAAGTTTTTCAAATTTTGGAATTTGATTTTGATCGATGGCTACCATCTTAGCATGGGACATTGTATTATTCATTCTGTGAATTGTTTCTGCTAGTACCAATGTAGGAGATTTCCATGCCTTGGCCACTGTTTGTTTTGCAGCCGTTATTAGTTGGATCATAAGTTTGAATTGAGAGAGTGTTAACCATTCCGGTTTTAGATTAGGTAAAGTTAAATATGGATCTGGTTGTATTATTTTTTTAAATATTTTAGATGCAATCACAAAGACTTCCTTCCAGAAGGTTTGGATTACTGGGCACGTCCACCATATGTGTAAACATGTGCCTATTTCTGGGCATCCTCGAAAACAAAGAGTTGAGGTATTAGGTGAATATTTTGCCACTCTAGCGGGTACAAGGTACCAGCGAGTTAGGACTTTATAATTTGTCTCCAGTGCTAAGATGTTGGGTGAAGATGACTTAGATGTGAGCCATATATTAGACCAGTCCATGTCTTCTAAAGTTCGTCCCAGGTCCTCCTCCCACCTCTGAACATAAGAGGGTCTATTAAGATTTGCTACTCCATATAATTGAGTATAAAGTGATGAAATTGTACCTTTAGCAAATGGATCTTTTGTACAGATTGATTCAAAAATGGATAATTGGGATAATGGTGTATCCCCCTTTAGGAATGGTGTATAGAAATTTTTGATTTGGAGATATCTAAATATCTCAGAGTTTGGTAGATCATATTTTTCTCTAAGCGATGGGAATGAAAGGAATGATTTAGATGCTATGAATTCATTTGGTGTCTGAATGCCTGATGTTGTCCAAGCTTTAAAAGAATTTGGGTAGATCCATGCCGGATAAAAGGCCGGATTTCTGATGAAAGAAAGGAGAGGATTGTGTGGAGATTGTAACTGATATTTGGTTTTTGGTTTATCCCAGAGAGATAAGAAGTGTTTAGTTATGGGATTATGAATTTTAAAGCGGTCTTTAGGATCAAGCCATAATAAATTTGATATTAATAAAGGGTCATTTTCTGAAGCCTCTATAAATACCCATAATGGGATTTCCTGTTTTGCATGGTATTTGGACAGACTGGCCAAATGTGCTGCTCTGTAGTAGTTAGTAAAATTAGGGTATCCCAGGCCTCCTTTATTTTTGGGAAGATGTAGTGTGTGTATAGGTATACGTGGTTTAGAAGAGCCCCATATAAACGAAGTTGCTCTTTTTTGTACTATTCTCAAAAAATAGGAAGGAATTGGAATAGGGAGGACTCTGAATAGATAAAGCAATTTGGGTAGAATAGTCATTTTGATTGCATTAATCTTCCCTATCCAGGATAAAGGAAGTTGCGACCATTGTTTTATTAGATTTGTGATCTGTCTTAATACTGGAGGATAATTGGTTGAGAATAAGTCAGAATGAGATGCTGTTAAATGAATTCCAAGATATGGGATTGATTTTTCTGCCCATGTGAATGGGAGTGCAGCCCTAGCCGGGATCAATTCCATGTTTGTGAGTGAAATATTAAGCACAAGGCATTTCTTAGGATTAATCATAAGGCCGGATAGGGCTGCAAACCCATCAAGAGCTGGTATTAAGTTAGGACCAGAGACCTGTGGTGATGATAGAAAAAGTAATATATCGTCTGCAAATATACATAATTTGTGTGTAATACCTCCTACTTCAATGCCAGTTATAGTTTGGTTTGTTCTGATGTATTGGGCCATGGGTTCGAGTATAAGGGCAAATAATAAGGGAGATAATGGGCAACCCTGTCGGGTACCTCTTTCGATATTAAAGGCTTCAGATTTGTATCCAGCATATTTTATATAGGCTTTGGGTTTATTATATAATGCTTTGATCCATGTTAAAAAGTGGGGTCCAAAACCCCATTTTTGTAATGAATATTGCATATATTGCCAGGATACTGTGTCAAATGCCCTCTTAATATCGAGAGATAGAAAACATAAAGGGATTTTCCGTTTTTTAGCAATATGTGCCAATAACACTGCCCTGCGTATATTATCGCCTGCCTGTCTATTTGGCATGAAGCCTACTTGATCTCTATGTATTAATTTTCCTATAATGCTATTGAGGCGTTTTGCTATTATTTTTGCTAATAATTTAATATCGAGGTTTAACAGAGAGATAGGCCGATAATTCACACAGGAAGTATCATCAGAAAGAGGTTTTGGGATCATACAAACAATTGACATTAGTGTTTCTTGCCGAAAAGAATGTCCATCTAGAAGTTTGTTAAAAGTTTCAGTGAGAATGGGAGAGAGTATTTCTGAGAATGTTTTATAGTATAAAGCCGAGTAGCCGTCTGGGCCTGGTCTTTTGTTAAGTTTTAGGTCTTTTATGGCGTTAGCAACTTCATCTATAGTTATAGGCTCATCCAAACTGCTTTTTTGATTCTGAGATAACTCAGGTAAGGTTATTTTTGAAAAGAAGGATTCAGCTTCTGTAGGATTAAATTCATTGTTTGTCTTGTATAAAGTTGCGAGATGTGAGTGAAATTTATGGACTATTTTAACTGGATTACAAGTGTAAACATTTTTTGATAATTTCAAACGTATTGGTTTGAAAGATTTGTTAGTTGAATTTAATGCCCGAGCCAAATATGTACCTGGTTTGTTTGTATTCATGTAGAAATTGTGTTTGGAGCGTTTGAGGGATTTATCAACTGACTCAGTGAGAAATAGATCGTATTCCAATCTAGATTTTTCCAGATGAGATTTTGTACTCTGAGATGGATTATCTTGAAATGATATGTAGGCTGCATTAAAATTGAGTTCTAGTGTTTTTGCTAGATTTTTGCGTTCCCGTTTAAATAGTGCCATTTGTCTTTGTATTGTACCACGCAAGACAGGCTTATGAGCTTCCCACAGTGTTATTGGGGAGATGTCTGTTGTGTTATTAATTGATATGTATTCCTTTAAAGCTTGTTCAATGGCCATCTGATGTAGTGGGTGTTTGAGCATTATGTCCGGTAAATACCACGTTGGGTCATGCGCTTTTGGTATGGCTGAGGCTATAGTAGTGTATACTGCATTATGGTCAGACCACGGAATCGGAATTATATCTGATGCAATAATTTCTGGTATCATTCCTATTGTTAGAAAAATATGATCTATTCTGGTAAAGATTTGATGAGGGTGCGAGAAATAAGTGAATTTCTTTTTCATTGGGTTACTTTCTCTCCATGAATCTACCAGATTGTATTTGGAAAGAAGTTGAGAAAAAGGTAATCTAGAGGTTATTTTGGATGGTGTAAAAGGTGATTTATCTAGAAATGGGAGGAGGACCTGGTTCGAATCCCCACACATTATCACTGTTCCTATTTTGTGTGTATTAATCACTTGTAATATATGTGAGAGGGATGGTGTAGGTTGTTTGTTAGGAGCGTAGTAGCAAATCACCGTGATTGCTGTATCCATTATATAACCCATGAGTATCAGGTATCTACCTTCTGGGTCTTTAATTTCTGATGATAAGGTGAATGGTGTGGATCGGTGAAATGCAATTAGAGTTCCCCTTTGCTTGGTACAGGCAGAAGCCGTGTAAATTTGTTGATAAAAAGGAGAAATATATTTTGGAGTAGAATCTTTGGTGAAGTGTGTTTCTTGGAGGCATACTATGTGAGCCTTCTTGTTATGGAAAGTACGGAAGGCTTTGGTCCTTTTTTGAGGGACATTTATTCCCTGAACATTCAGGGAAAGTATATTCAGTGGTGCCATGGCAATAGATCAAATAGTTTTGACTTACTTTTTGTTATGCAGAGCTGACTGCGCAGATCAACCTGTGTGGACTGAAGAGATGAATAGATAGAAAAGAAACCAGTGAATTCTGGAGTAAAGAGTAAACAAAAAACATATGAGATTAGATGATACATTGTATAAATTATTTTTTGCAAGTAATCACAATTTACCCGTGAAAGAGAATAAATATCTCTCTCAGGGGAATAAGTGCCTTCGTCACACTCCCACATAATATGGTTGGGAGAATGAGGAGGGCTAATGGGGGTACACGGATCTTCCGCTTACAGGAGAGAAGTGCTATGTCAAAAGACATCAAAATGATGTTTCATTAATTGGAGTGCAGAATATAGTTTTTGTTGAAATTATTTATTCCAGGGTGGTTGTATATGGTTAGTCTTGCCCTAGGCTAAATAATTCAGTTAGAAAGGTACTGTTAATAACTTTGGTATTGATGAAGATAGTTTGAATTATTTTGGGATTTTAACCCTTTTAGAGTAAACAATTACATATTTTATTCATATGTAACTGTTTAGATATGTTAACTCATAAAATTGAGGTTGTATTGCTTCAGATTAGAATAAACAAAAACATAATTCTAGGAACTAGTTAGGTAATAATATATTTGTTTTAAGAAAAGAAAGAAAAAGCTTCCATTACTTCTGGATTATTGAACATATTTGTCCTAAAAAGTAATAAATCTATTGTTATTACCTGATAATATATAACTGAACAAGAATTTCCTTATTTCACTTATATATTCTAAGGCTATATGAATCAGAAGTAATAAGAAATATAACTGGAATGTAACATGATCCCACACAGTGTGTGACTATCAGAATGCAGTTACATTCAGTTATAAATATAGGTTTTTTTTATAGAGAACCATCTCTTAGTATAATAAATGAAGAGATATCAGGAATTAGGATGTCAGTCCATTGAATCTTCTTGGTCCATGGATGATGTGGCATAACGGCCTCTTTTGTGAGAATGATGATTCCCATTTTGTTCTGAAATTTTCTAGGTGCTGCCTGAAGGTGAAGATGACGCCATTCTTCTGCGTGTGGGAGTGTTGCTGCTTGTGGGTTCTGTCAGATTTAATTTTAAAAGGGTTTGTTGTAGTTCATCTGCTGATCTGCTTCTGTAAATTGTACCTTGGTAGTTAAATCTGACTGAAAAGGGGAAGCCCCATTGATACATAATGTTGTGGCGTTGCAGTTCCATTAGTTGGGGTTTCATGGATCGTCTTTTAGTAATAGTAAGTTGGGATAGGTCAGCAAAAATTTGATAATTGTGTCCTTGAAAATTAAGTTCCTTTTTTTCTCTTGCAGCAATTAGTATTTGTTCTTTCGTTCTGTAATAATGAAATTTTGTGATTATATCACGTGGGGGTCCATCTTTCTTTTTGGCTGTGAGGGCTCTGTGTACTCTGTCCAGTTCTAAACGTTCAATAGGGATATCTGGCTTTAGTTCTTGTAATAGAGCAGTAATAGTAGATTGCAGGTCTGTCACAGTTTCAGGTATTCCCCTTATGCGCAAGTTTGAACGTCTGGCTCTATTTTCGTAATCTTCGAGCTTAGTTTGAAGTATTAAATTCTCTTTTTTTAATTGTTCCAATTCTGTTATATTTTCTGGGGTTGTAATTTCAATTTCATCCATTTTTATTTCTAAGGCTGCGGTGCAGTTTCCCAGCTCTCTTATTTCTTTGGTTAGGCTTTTTGTTATTTGGTCTGAGGTTTGTTTTAAAGCCTTATGAAGCATCTTTTCAAATTGTAATAATATTACTGGGGATACCGAGGAGGCTTGTGGAGAAGTTTGTGAGAGGATTTGTTCTGTATCTGACTCAAATGGAGAGTCTTGCTGTGACATTTTCTGTCTGTGAGAGCGCCCTGATGCTGTATCTTGTGAGGTGACTGGAGCTGCTTCAGCTGCAGTGAGTGCCTGTGAGCTCTTTGTAAGGTGATTTTTATTTTTGCCACGGTTTCCTCCCAGTACCATAGTTCCTGCCCAAACTTTCACAGTTTGTTCCCTGGGGCAAAAAGGTTCAAATGGATACCTTTTGAGCCTGCAGGCTCCGCTTTGTCCTTCTCTTCTCTCCTCAGCGGTGTGGGGCTCTAACAATGCATGTCTGCTCTGCTAGGCTCCGCCTCCTGCCCCTCTCGTGAGGTAAAGATTTTTCAGTGTATTCACCGCTGTGCTGTCTGTGAGGTAAAGATTTTCCAGTGTATTTACCGCTGTGCTGACTGTGAAGTAAAGATTTTTCAGTGTATTCACCGCTGTGCTGACTGTGAGGTAAACATTTTCCAGTGTATTCACCGCTGTGCTGACTGTGAGGTAAAGATTTTTTAGTGTATTCACCGCTGTGCTGTGGGGGAGAGGATGCCACCGCCATTCCAGCCTGTGTGCCGTTTCCTTCATTTTTCCTGCTTTAATTTTCATTTTAGGAGCTCTCAAGACCATTGTCAGTGAAGCTGACGGTATTAGGTAGGATTTTCTGCAGTTTTGGGATACTTGCTGGTTCACTGGGACCTGTAGTCCTCCGATGAAAACTCCAGAGGAGCGGAGCTCTAAGGTACCATTACCTTCACCTCAGGCTGCCGCACATGCACCCCCTTTGCAAAGTGTCTCAAATGCATTCTAAAATTGGTGTAGTATGTGCCAAATTCAAGTTTTAGACAGGTATAGGAATTTGGCACATTTTGCACCACTTTTAGAACTCATGAGAGGCACTTTTTCAAAATTTGTCTGCGCTAGTCTTTATGGATTCCAGGCAGGGCCACTGATAAGGGGGTATCACTGGTCATCTTCTAGGGGGGCTGGGCCCCATCAATTTAGTTTTACAAAAGGGCCCAGACAGCTTCATGTTACCTTGAAATATACAGATAGGTTTCAACGTATGACCGGCTCCCTGTATGATCAGGAAAAAAAAAAAAATTTCCCTTGGCCCTATCATATCATCAGAGGGGCCATCACATGAGCACAGTGAGATTATTTCTTTTAGACCACATTTACACTTGTTTTTTGGGGGTGGTAAAAACACATGGCCATGCATTTTTTTCTGCCCACTAACCCTTATGCTGCAAAGGCAGCGGAGGGTGACTACATATGCTGTGACCTCAATGCTTTTTGCATGGGCAAAAGTGATCCCCACAGTTGCGTTCAGCGGGCAATAAACACCTGCTAAACGTGACCCAATCAACTGCTAGTGCAGGCTTATTAGGGCCTTCATCACAATGCTATTTAACAGCATCCACCAGATTCTTTCACCTAGAATGACAGGTTCCTGCAAATAGTGGTGGCCTGTGTAAAGTATTGACAAGCTGACAGCAGCCACGCTGTTCATGTGTAGAAGCACACCAAGCTGGTATCTGTGATTAGTGTCCTGTGTCTGAGCCTGGTCACATCTGACTGCATCCAGATGTGGACACCAAACCCTAACCACAGGTAACAGCTTGGATTGTACAGGCTGAGTGTCTGCCACCATTCACATGCACATGTAATCCCAGTACCATGAATCCACTGATTCTTGCGGTTGGGATCTGGTGGAGGCAGCTAAATGGCTGTGTGAAGGAGGCCTAAGTGGATAAAAAAGGGGGTGAGGAGAAAAAACAATGCCTCCTGACTTCCTGTCAAAGGCTCTCTGAAGAACAATCTGGATGCTATTGCAAAAAAGCCCGTAAAGATTTCCTAATAATTACTATAATGAGTGCTGCAGCTGATTTAAAGACTGATTTTATGTTGGTTGGGCTAACCGCTAAGATAGAACATGCTCCCCAACCCACTCATCCTCAATTATCTCACCTCCAGGGATGCCAAGCCTTCAGCACCCCCACAGCTAGGGTGGGGATAGGGTGGCCTGCTCAAATAGGCTGTATGTAAGGTGAGTTTGGGGGGGCAGTCAGGTAGGCTGTACAGGGCCCAATGATTTCTAACAGCAGCCCTGATACCAGAGCATGTGTTTAGCAATTCAAAGCTGTGTTGTCATGCTAAAGAGAGAGGTAGGAGAAGTAGGAGCATACCATACTGTATTTCTGGCACACCGGTAGTTATTTGTCTGTACTTGCAGCTTGCATAAAATGTGCATGTATTCCAGAAATGTACTGTATTTTTCTGTATTCTGCTTTGACATAACCTTTGAGTGTACACTAAAATCAGAAACACAGTCAGAATACCCTTGTGCTGAAACCAGAAATTCCCTCGCAAGATCAGCTTTAATACATATAGCATGTAAATGGATGTTTGTAGGCTCATTTCTCTTAATAATATTTTTTCTTTTTTTCCACAAAAAGTTTTATTGAAAATATTGAACTTATGTTTACAATACAATCAGCATATCAATTGAAATGGAATCCATGACATTGTTGAATAATGAAATGATATAGGTTGTTAGAAAAGCGTGAGTCATGGCACAGAGAAACACTGTTCACCGTTATAGTTAGTAAGAGATCTTAAATATTGCATGAACAGTCAACAAAATGAAATCTTTGGATAACAGAATTGTTTTTGAGTCGAACAACTATAATAATGGTAGTAGTACCATTGAGACCAGTATCATTAGGTATAGCGATGGTTGTGATAATGTTACTAATCTCGACTCGTCTTTTCATAAAAGAGTTACTGAATAATTGTTATGGGATGTAAAAATTGTTCAGAATTGTAGATAGGGAAGAGAAAAGAGATGAATAGAGAGAAAAAAAGGGGGGGGGGGGCAGGGGACGAGAGAAAATAGAATAGGAAAAGGAAAGGGAGTCTTCTGTCAAGTAGTAAGGGTGGTTGTATCAGGTAAAAGAAAGTAGGAGCTATAGCTCTCGGTAGTCTAGAAATTAGTCCAGCAAGCCCAGTTGTTTGTGAATTTTTGTACACGTTCTTGGGAGATATGGATCAATTCCTTCATCTCCTCTATCTTAGAGATCCTGATCAGCCATTCCCTGATTGATGGCATCTCCGTGGATCGCCAGTGAACAGGAATACAGAGTCTAGCCACATTGACCATGTGCATAGCAAGTGATTTGTGATAGTCCTTCTTAGGTAGAGTCGTGTGGTGTAAAAGATATTGTGCAGGGTTGTAGTCCAGAGTATACGTGGTGACTCGTGTCGTTAGGGAGTGTACTTCCCTCCAGAATGGTTGGAGTAGAGGACACTCCCACCAGATGTGGATCATAGAGCCTTCTGCTTTTTTGCACCTCCAGCAAACATTTGGAATTTTAGGGTAGAATTTGTGAAGTCGAGCAGGGGTTCTATACCATTTGGTTGGAATTTTGTAGCAGTTTTTTTTTCCAAAAGGTTTTTATTATTTTCACATAAGTAAATTAAGTAAGTTTACAAACTGGTTGTGAACATGCATATTTCACATAAACAGTATGAACATGAACAGGGAAAACAAGCAGTCAGGCATACAGTAGTACATTGTTCACACATGTAACTGTAATAATATTGCGTAACTTGAACCGACAGTATGTTTATATGCAGTTAAAGGCTTATTGAGACTGAATGTCCGTAAGGATTCCCGTGTTAGATTCTTCCCATGGGAAAATCCTTAATTGGGGTTTTAGTAGGAGTGGATCGAGTTATGTATCTATGTATTACCCCGGAGGTATCATCATTTGTCTCTCCTCTCAATATTATGGTGCTGCGACGTTCGGTCTAAGTTTGCTCAGGATAGGATATAAGTGGGTTGTGTTGTCGGTGGCATCCTGTTCAGGTCATTAATCTTAGGTTATATATTAACTTCTGGGGAATGGTGAGTGGATAGGGAGTGGAGAAGGCGTGGGGGGTGATTATGACTCGGGTGTATGCGAGGATGGGGGAACTGATGATATGAGTTTATGAAAGTGGAGAGTATGGTAAAGGGGGTGAGAAGTAAGGGGGGGAGAAAGATTTCAGAATGATTAAGCTTTGGGGAGTATTCAGTGACATGAAGGTAGCTGTGCGTCTCTCTTGCCTCCCTCCTCAGAAGGAGGCTCGCATTAGATCCATACCAGCTGATCCATGTCATGGGTATCTGTCGAGCCTATATACATAGTCGCTTGGGATTGTGGGAGAAAAGGTAGTAGAGTTGTGTGTATATATACACTGTGGAATGGTAGGACAGTTTATGTCAAATCTTTACTAGTTTGGAGAGAAAAGGAGGATGTAGTCTGACGTTGACCTGAAGTGTGTCCAACATGCCCATTTGTAATGAAATTTGTGCAGGGAGTCTCTTGCTATATGTATTAATTCTTCCATTTCAGAGATTCTGTTAATTTTGTTGAGCCATTCTTTGATGGAGGGGGGTGTCTGGGATTTCCAGTGTGTGGGAATGCACTGTTTTGCTGCATTGATCATGTGCATTGCAAGCAATTTATGGTATATTCTGTGTGGTAAGCTTGAGTGATGTAGTAGAAATTGAGCGGGGGTTCTATCCAAAGTGTAGGTGGTGACATGTGTGATTATCTTGTGTACTTCTGTCCAGAACATTTGGATAGAGGGACAATCCTACCATAAGTGAAGTAGGGTTCCTGGTTGATCAGTACACCTCCAGCATTCCTCTGGGATTGTAGGATTAATTTTATGCAGTAAGGCGGGTGTGCAGTACCAGTGAGTTTGGATTTTAAATCCGTTCTCTTGAGTATTCACATTGATAGATCCCTTGTGGATGTTGAGATAAATTCTTTCCCATTCTTCCGGCGAAAGAGATATAGACAGGTCTCTATCCCAAGCAGTGCGCATTGTCGAATTATTAGGCGTACAGTCTATGAAGAGAAGGGAGTGTGCAGTTGATATCATGTGTGTTAGCAGTGTTTTCTGGGAGCATAGGCATTCAAAGGGAGTCAGCTATCTAGAACAGGAAAAATTCCTTTCTAGGTTTCTCAAGTAATAAGTAATCATGAGATATGTCCAGTCTGGTATCTGGGGTTTGTCAAGCTTAGAAGAGAGTTGAGATGCTGAAAGAATTTTCTCTTGGTTGTAAAAGTCGTGGGCTAGGATCTTCCCATCAGTCCAATGTTGCGTTAAGAAGTTAGTGTGCATGCCCGGGGGAAAATCCGGGTTCAGTCTGAGTGGGGTCATTGGGCCTTGGATTGTCGAGATGGAGGAGCGTTTGCAAGTCATGTGAAAGCTTTGAATTGTTGGTCTGATTAGAGGATGAAGCTTCAGTTCGGTGGGAAAGTGACGTTCTAGAATCCAAGGTAATGATGCTAGGTTTGTAGCAGTTTTTATGAATCGCTACATTCAGTGAACCCTTGTGTGCGTATTTGTAGATGTCGTCCCACTTTTCATCAGTGATTGTCAGTTGCAGGTCCCTTTCCCAGGATATACGTGAAGCATCTTTATTTTAGGGGGGGGGGTCTTCTTGGAGTAGAGTGTAGATATAGGATATTAGATGTCTTTGTGATGATTTACGTGAGCACAGGGATTCAAATGGTGTGAGTTGCCTATTCCATGTGCTAGTTGGGTCCTGTGATGTAAGGAAGTGTCTCAGCTATCTGTATTAGGGATGAACCGAACAACCCCCGGTTCAGTTCGCACCAGAACATACAGAACAGGCAAAAAATTCAGCAGAACACACAAACACCATTAAAGTCTATGGGACACATAGTTCATAGTTCATAGTAGGTGAGGTTGAAAAAAGACACAAGTCCATCAAGTCCAACCTATGTGTGTGATTATGTGTCAATATTACATTACATATCCCTGTATATTGTGGTCATTCAGGTGATTATCTAATAGTTTCTTGAAGCTATCAATGCTCCCCGCTGAGACCACCGCCTGTGGAAGGGAATTCCACATCCTTGCCGCTCTTACAGTAAAGAACCCTCTACGTAGTTTAAGGTTAAACCTCTTTTCTTCTAATTGTAATGAGTGGCCACGAGTCTTATTAAACTCTCTTCTGCAAAAAAGTTTTATCCCTATTGTGGGGTCACCAGTACAGTATTTGTAAATTGAAATCATATCCCCTCTCAAGCGTCTCTTCTCCAGAGAGAATAAGTTTAGTGCTCGCAACCTTTCCTCATAACTAAGATCCTCCAGACCCTTTATTAGCTTTGTTGCCCTTCTTTGTACTCGCTCCATTTCCAGTACGTCCCTCCTGAGGACTGGTGCCCAGAATTGGACAGCATACTCCAGGTGCGGCCGGACCAGAGTCTTGTAGAGCGGGAGAATTATCGTTTTATCTCTGCATTTGATCCCCCTTTTAATGCATGCCAATATTCTGTTTGCTTTATTAGCAGCAGCTTGGCATTGCATGCCATTGCTGAGCCTATCATCTACTAGGACCCCCAGGTCCTTTTCCATCCTAGATTCCCCCAGAGGTAACACAAACATGAATAATCAAAAGTGCTCAATTTAAAGGCTTATATGTAAGTTATTGTCATAAAAAGTGTTTGGGGACCCGGGTCCTGCCCCAGGTAACATGTATCAATGCAAACATTTTTTTTTAAAACGGATGTTTTTTCTGGAGCAGTGATTTTTTTTAATGCTTAAAGTGAAACAATAAAAATGAAATATTCCTTTAAATATCGTGCCTGAGGGGGTGTCTATAGTATGCCTGTAAAGTGATGCATTTTTCCTGTGTTTAGAACAGTACCACAGCAAAATGACATTTCTAAAGGAAAAATTGTCATTTAAAACTGATTGGGGCTGTAATGAATTGTCAGATCTCGACAATATAGATAAAACTCATTGAAAAAAAGAGCATGGGATCCCCCCAGTCCATTACCGGGCCCTTTGGGTCTGGTATGAATATCAAGGGGAACCTTGAACCAAAATTAAAAAACAAATGGCGTAGGGGTCCCCCCCAAAATCCATACCAGACCCTTATCTGAGCATGCAACCTGGCAGGCCACAGGAAAAGAGGGGGGATGAGAGAGCGCCCTCCCTCCCTCCTGAACCATACCAGGCCGCATGCCCTCAAAATTGTGAGGGTGCTTTGGGGTAGCCCCCCAAAGCACCTTGTCCCCATGTTGATGGGAACAAGGGCCTGATCCCCACAACTCTTATCCGGTGGTTGTGGGGGTCTGCGGGCGGGGGGCTTATCGGAATCTGTAAGACCCCTTTAACAAGGGACCCCCAGATCCTGGCCTCCCCCCTGTGTGAAATGGTAACGGGTACAAATGTACCCCTACTATTTCACAAAAAAGTGTCAAAATGTTAAAAACGACAAGACACGGATTGCGGACAAGTCCTTTATTAAAAAATTAAAAAATTTAAATGTCCCACGATGTCCATTCATCTTCTTATATCGCTCTGCCGATGGAAAGAAAAAGAAAATAAAAAATCCCCCAGATCTGCCTCCATGGGAGGCTCCCGCCATGTGACGCTTCATCGACTTTAACAGTTCTTATATAACTGATGATGATGTACCCGGGTGACCCCGCCCCTTCTGATGCCACAGGAATGTCCACATGACTTCCCGTGGCGTCAGTGGGGGGCGGGGCCATCCGGATACGTAAACGGATGACCTCGCCCCCCTCTGACGCAACGGGGAAGCCATGGGAAAGTCCCCGTGGCATCAGAGGGGGCAGGGTCACCTGGGTACATCACCGGGTGGCCCAGCCCTCAGTTGTATAAGAACTGTTAAAGGCGATGAAGCGTCACACGGCGGGAGCCTCCCATGGAGGTGGATCGTTGGGGGATTTTTTTTCTTTTTTGGTCTGTCAGCGGAGCAAAATAAGAAGATAAATGGACATCGTGGGAAATTATTATTTTTTAATAAAGGACTTGTCCCCAAGCTTTGTCATGTCATTTTTAACATTTTGACACTTTTTTGTGAAATGGTAGGGGTACATTTGTACCCCGTTACCATTTCACACGGGGGGCTGGGATCTGGGGGTCACCTTGTTAAAGGGGGCTCCCAAATTCTGATAAGTCCCCTGCCTGCAGACCCCCACAACCACCGGGCAAGGGTTGTGGGGATGAGACCCTTGTCCCCATCAACATGGGGACAAGGTTCTTTGGGGGGCTACCCCAAAGCACCCTCCCAATGTTGAGGGCATGCAGCCTGGTATGGTTCAGGAGGGGGGGGTGCTCTCTCGTCCCCTCTCTTTTCCTGCGGCCTGCCAGGTTGCATGCTCAGATAAGGGTATGGATTTTGGGGGGGACCCCTACACCATTTGTTTTTTAATTTTGGCGCAGGGTTCCCATTAAAATCCATACCGGACCTGAAGGGTCTGGTATGTATTTTGGGGGGACCCCTACGCCATTTTTAAAAAAGAATAGCGCAGGGTTCTCCTTAATTTCCATATCAGACCCGAAGGCCTGGTATGGATTTTAGGGAGACCCCCCATGCAATTTTTTTTATTTTGGTTCGGGGTTCCCCTTAATATTCATAATATTCATACCAGACCCAAAGGGCCCGGTAATGGACTGGGGGGTCCCATGCGCTTTTTTTCAATGAGTTTTATCTATATTGCTGAGCCCCGACAATTCATTACAGCCGCGATCAGTTTTAAATGACAATTTTTCCTTTAGAAATGTCATTTTGCTGTGGTACATGTTCTAAACACGGGAAAAATGCGCCACTTTACAGGCATACTATAGGCATACTATAAACACTATACTATAGACACACTTTTTATGACAATAACTTACATATAAGACTTTAACGGTTTTCCGGCGGCTTTCGAATTTTCCCCTAACACCGCATATTGTTCGGTGTTCGCAGAACATCCGAACAACCAAAACTTATGCTCAGGCCGAACCGTTCGCCCATCCCTAGTCTGTAGGACCAAAAGGGGAATGGGTTGCTACATGACGCAGACACTAGGTCTTCGTATGAACGTATGCGTCCTTTATGGATAAATTGGTTTGCTAGTACTTCCTCATGTGATCAGGATTTCCCCTCAGGAAAGTCAATGGACCTGGCTGTGAGGAGAGTTTGAAAGAGCACATTGTCTTTTTGAAAGATACTAATGAGGGATAAATGAGGGGGTGTGTTCCTAGGGTCTGAGGCCAGAGGGAGGGCCTCAGCCAGGGGAATATGTGTGTTGTAGTGTGTGCGAAAGAATTTTCTAAAGTAACTCAAGCTTTCCCAAACTTGTGGACTTTCCAGTCCACGTTCCTAGTCAGATGGCAGGTAAGATAATATTTGTAGATGTCTGGTAGTCCGATCCCACCTTTTAGTTTTTGTAAATGTGAGATGTGTGTATTTCATGCGTGAGGTGGTGTTCTTCCATATAGGTAGGTAATGGCCTCCTTCTTCCATAAACATGAGAAGGATTCCTGACAGTGGGTTGCTTCTTGTAGGGGGAGTGAGACGTTCAGGGCATGTGATTTGGAATAGTTGATTTTGAGATTTGACAGATCTCCAAAATGTTTTATATCTTTCAATAAGTTGGGTAAGGTTATTTGAGGTGATTGTAAAGAGAGGAGAATATCATCATAGAAAGCCGCGATTTTGAAGTCTGTTCACTATGGTGATTCCCTTAATGTCTAAGTTGGCTCTCAGTCTGTTTAAGAGGGGTTCTAATGCCAAAACAAAATTAGGGGGGATAATGGGTATCCTTGCCGTGTCCCATTGCTTATTGTAAAGGCGTTCGACAGGTGGCCATTCACTTTCACCCTCGCTGAGGGAGTGGAATATAATGTGATAATATGTGCATACATGCGAGGTAGGAGTCCGACTTCATTCAATACCTCTTGCATGTAATCCCAAACCACTCTGTCGAACGCCTTCTCTGCATCAAGGGAGATGAAGAAACCCTGGGTCTCAGACGAAGTAAGGCAGTGATGTAGGTTTAATGTACGTATGCAGGGCCAGATTAAGAGCATCATGGGCCTGGTGCTGAGAATTTCGGTGGGCCTTTTTATGGAAACAAAATGAAAATGCAAACAATTTTTCGCTAAAACGAATTAAATATACTCTCACCAGTAATACCAGCCGTGCAGCCTCTGAGCAGCAGCAACACCACCAATACCACCTGCTATGCGGTCTCTCACCAGCAGCAACATAGGGAGACCACATTTCCAAACTGTCATTTAGGGACATCCCCCTTTTCCCAAAAAAAGATGAGGGTGGAGGATGTAGTCTCGGGGTTGGCAGGGAAATCGGCAGTGGAGGTGATTTGTCAGGCAAATGGCTGGTGTTAGTACTTAAAATCAATCATCCTGACACCATGCTTGATATGGTGTCAGGATGATCAAATTCCATTATTTCAGTTACTACATTGTAATATATAGTGAAATAGTTCAACTCACCATCGTGCAGAATTAGTGGGACCTGAGCTTGTCACTTGCCACCAGATGCAGCTTGTCACTTGCCACCCATAGCCTGCCACCAGATGTAGCGTATCACTTTCCACAGTTGCCTGCCGCTAGATGCAGCATGTCACTTGCCACCAGCAGCCTGCCACCAGATACAGTGTACCACTTGCCACCAGATACAGTGTGCCACTTGCAACCAGATACAGTGTGCCACTTGCTACCCACAGCCTGCCACCAGATACAATGTGCCAATTGCCACCAGCAGCCTGCCACCAGATACAGTGTGCCACTTGCCACTAGCAGCCAGCCACCAGATACAGTGTGCCACTTGCCAACAGCAGCCTTTCACCAGATACAGTGCGCCACTTGCCAACCACAGCCTGTCACCAGATACAGTGTACCACTTGCTACCAACAGCCTGTCACCAGATACAGTGTGCCACTTGCCACCAGCAGCCTGCCACTAGATACAGTGTGCCACTTGCCACCAGATACATTGTGCCACTTGCCACCAGATACAGTGTGCCACTTGCCACCAGCAGCCTGCCACCAGATACAGTGTGTCACTTGCCACCAGCAGCCTGTCACCAGATACATTGTGCCACTTGCCACCAGATACATTGTGCCACTTGCCACCAGATACATTGTGCCAATTGCCACCAGATACAGTGTGCCACTTGCCACCAGCAGCCTGCCACCAGATACAGTGTGTCACTTGCCACCAGCAGCCTGTCACCAGATACATTGTGCCACTTGCCACCAGATACATTGTGCCACTTGCCACCAGATACATTGTGCCAATTGCCACCAGATACAGTGTGCCACTTGCCACCAGCAGCCTGCCACTAGATACAGTGTGTCACTTGCCACCAGCAGCCTGTCACCAGATACATTGTGCCACTTGCCACCAGATACAGTGTGCCACTTGCCACCAGCTCCCTGCCACCAGATACAGTGTGCCACTTGCCACCAGCTCCCTGCCACCAGATACAGTGTGCCACTTGCCACCAGCAGCCTTCCATCAGATACAGTGTGCCACTTGCCAACCACAGCCTACCACCAGATACAGTGTGTCACTTTCCACCAGCAGCCTTCCACCAGATAGTGTGCCACTTGCCACCAGCAGCCTGCCATCAGATACAGTGTGCCACTTGCCAACCACAGCCTACCACCAGATACAGTGTGCCACTTGCCACCGGCAGCCTGCCACCAGATACAGTGTGCCACTTGCCACCAGCAGCCTGCCACCAGATACAGTGTGCCACTTGCCAACCACAGCCTACCACCAGATACAGTGTGTCACTTTCCACCAGCAGCCTTCCACCAGATAGTGTGCCACTTGCCACCAGCAACCTGCCACCAGATACAGTGTGCCACTTGCCAACCACAGCCTACCACCAGATACAGTGTGTCACTTACCACCAGCAGCCTTCCACCAGATAGTGTGCCACTTGCCACCAGCAGCTTGCCACCAGATACAGTGTGCCACTTGCCACCAGCAGCCTGCCACCAGATACAGTGTGCCACTTGCCACCAGATACAGTGTGCTACTTGCCACCAGCAGCCTGCCACCAAATAGTGTGCCACTTGCCAACCACAGCCTACCACCAGATACAGTGTGCCACTTGCCACCAGCAGCCTGCCACCAGATACAGTGTGCCACTTGCCACCAGCAGCCTGCCACCAGATACAGTGTGCCACTTGCCACTAGAAGCCTGCCACCAGATACAGTGTGCCACTTGCCACCAGCAGCCTGCCACCAGATACAGTGTGCCACTTGCCAACCACAGCCTACCACCAGATACAGTGTGCCACTTGCCACCAGCAGCCTGCCACCAGATACAGTGTGCCACTTGCCACCAGCAGCCTGTCACCAGATACAGTGTGCCACTTGCCAACCACAGCCTACCACCAGATACAGTGTGTCACTTACCACCAGCAGCCTTCCACCAGATAGTGTGCCACTTGCCACCAGCAGCTTGCCACCAGATACAGTGTGCCACTTGCCACCAGCAGCCTGCCACCAGATACAGTGTGCCACTTGCCACCAGATACAGTGTGCCACTTGCCACCAGCAGCCTGCCACCAGATACAGTGTGCCACTTGCCACCAGCAGCCTTTCACCAGATACAGTGTGCCACTTGCCACCAGATACAGTGTGCCACTTGCCACCAGCAGCCTGCCACCAGATACAGTGTGCCACTTGCCACCAGCAGCCTGCCACCAGATACAGTGTGCCACTTGCCACCAGATACAGTGTGCCACTTGCCACCAGCAGCCTTTCACCAGATATAGTGTGCCACTTGCCACCAGCAGCCTGCCACTTCCTCCAGGACTCTTCCAGGATGGGTAGAAGGGACAGGACCTGCATAGTCAAACAAATCCCTGGAGCCCCCACCCCTCCTGATCTGGGATGGTATGGTTGTGTGTAAAATGAATGCCAGGAGTATTGATCAGACCAAGTTCTATAGAGGGTTGTGTGTACAGCCTTTGGGCTCACACTGGTTTGCTGCAGTTTGGGCGCACTGCTTGTGTATCTGCAGTTTTAGCTTGCAGTCCTATTGATTTTGGTGCGCTTTCAGAAAAAACATGCAACCTAATAGAAATCAATAGGACTGTGGGTAAAACGCAGGAAAACTGTGGATACACCAAGCAAAGCAGTGTGAACCCACCTAAAAGCACAAGGAGCCGAGTCTACATATTGACTGCAGTTATAACAGCCATTGCTGAAGATAAAGGTAAAAGAGGGGGAGAGAAGGGAGATAAGAGTCCAGTCACTGAGCTCACACTTGGATGGGAAGCTTATCACTCAGATATGTGTTCAGTTCACCTTCTATCTGCCGGCTGCTCTGTTCATAATTTCCCAGCCCACACGGCTCCTTCACTGCACACAGAGAGAAAGGGGAGAGAGGGGAGGGGGAAGGCAGAGCCATTTGTGTAGGGGGGGAACTGTGCACTTTGACACTGTAATAAACACAGTGAGCCAACACAGATGCAGCCAGACACCCCTCCATTTACACACAGCTTCTCCTGTCCCATAGAAGTTTATGGAAAGGAGAAATCAGGCTTATACTGCTGACTGGGAGGGCCGATTTTAAGGCAGGGGCCTGGAGCTGCAGCTCCATCAGCCCCTATGTTAATCCGGCCCTGTACGTATGGTGTTGTCTCTTGCCTCTCTACCCGGTATGAAACCTACTTGATTAGAGGAGATAAGATTGGGTATGAAAGGAAGTAACCTGTTAGCTAACATCTTGGCATATAGTTTTATGTCTACATTGAGCATTGAAATGGGTCTGTAGTTGGATACTTGTGTAGGGTCCTTACCATCTTTCGGAATGACTGCTGCATGGGCTTCTAGCATTTTGCCCGGGGAAGTTTGCATTTGAGTATTAAATGTTGCTAACATCTTAGATGATAAAACATCCAAGAAGCATTTGTAATATTGAAGTGGGAGGCTATCAGGTCTAGGCCTTTTACCTACTTTCATTTGTTTTATGGCAGTGCATAATTCCTTCGCAGAGAGAGAGCTTTCCATAGCTTCGACCTGCTGGGTGGTGATTGGTTTGGGACAATATTAGGCTAGGAAATCCTTGATTTGAGTGAAACGGGGGTCTGAGGAACTTGGGTCTGGGTTGCCATGCATTAGATTATTAAGCTTGGAGAAGAAAGTTTCAAAATGTTTGGCTACAGTATATCTTCATTTTTGTAGAAAAGCGTGCCTTGGTTTTCTCGTATATGATGGATCATAGACGAAGATTTAGCTGTCTGTATCGCGCGCCAGTAGTCTCCCACTTTTGATACCATGTTCGTAGAACACTTTTTGTTTGAGGATATAGCATCTCCTGGTGTGTTTCCCTAATTCATCTAGCAGTGTGGAACGTGTGTGCATTAAGTCCTGTAGTGTTGCTTTTGAGGACGATTGTTTATGGGAGATTTCTAAGCGTTTCATTTTGTTGATCAATGATTTAATCTGTTCCTGCTGTCTCTTTTTTTGCTTTCGTTGCTAGGGATATACAGTTTCCCCCTCATGACACACTTGTGAGCTTCCCATAGTGTGATGGGTGTAATGTCTTGGGTAGAGTTCTCCTTGAAGTATAATTGGATTCAGGAGCGTATCTGCTTTATTGTTTCTGGTTCTTATAGTAAAGAGGGATTTAGTCGCCAAGATTTGGTTGTATTCGATTCAGGAAGTGTAAGGGTTACCGTAGTGGGGTGATGGTCGGATAAGAACATTGGCTCTATGGAGGCTTGTGTGAGGAGTGATAGATCTGTTTGGGTGAGAAAGAAATAATCTATTCTGGAGTATTTTTGGTGTGGTGGTGAGTAAAAAGTGTAGTCTTTGCCGGTTGGGAACATGGTATGCCAGGTGTCATGCAGTGATAGGCTTTGTAATTGTAATTGAATCTGGCAGAGTGCTCGGTACGAAAGTGTGGATGTACCTGAAAAGGTACCATTGGCTGGGTTTAGTGGCACATTGAAGTTGCCTCCTAACAAGACCACACCTTCTTGGTTTGAGGACAAAAGATCACAAGTTTTCCTAAAAAAGGAGACTTGGTGTTTATTAGGGCAGTACACATTAGCATGTGTGATTGGTTTGGATGCAAAGGTACCTTTTGATAAAAAGGTATCTGCCTTCTGGGTCCACTAGGGAGTCTGATAGATGGAAGCCAGCATGTTTGAAGATGAGAATGGATACCCCTTTGGTTTTAGAACCTGGGTTTGTGTCATGTAATATCGTTCGGTAGACATGATTTGTTAGCTTAGGTACGGCGTCCGATCGGAAATGTGTTTCTTGAAGGAGCAGAAAATGGGCCTGTTTAGTCAGTGTTGATAGTACCTGTGACCTTTTTTTCTGGGAGGTTTAAACCTTTTACAACTGTTTTTTAATAATTGGTTCTTTCTGCATCGCATATTCTGTTGAGTAACACTGCAGTTGTATCTGTATATAGTTGTTTCAATGTGGTTGCCTTTGTAGCGTTTGAGGGTGTTTTGTATATATCAAGTGAGTGGTCAAAAGGAAGAGCCAGGGAGCACAAGGAGAACTGGGGGGCAGTAAAAGAATTTAGGTAGGAGGATTGGCAGGGGGGCCACATATAGAGGAAATGAGCTTTCTATGTTCCTCCATGCAGCCACTGAATGCTTGATCCCCCCCCCTGCCGATTCTCCTATCCAGGCACACAGGGCAGGCTGTACAGGCAGGCATCTCCTCCTGTGTGTCACAGAGCTGGCTGGGTCTGTGTTCAGCGGCGGTGCTGTAGCACGGTCCCTCCCCCCTAGACCGGCTCATGTGATAGGCGGAACACTGATTTTATCTACTATCACACGAGCCGGTCTAGAGGGTGGGACCATGTCACAGCGTCGCCGCCGAACACAGACCCAGCCATCTCCGTGACACACAGGAGCAGGAGAGAGGGGAGCACTGCAGCTGCAACTCAAAGCGGCCCCAGGGCAGGCAGCCTACCAGGAAATCTCCCGGTAACCCGGTAGGCCAGCCCAGCCCTGCTACCAGGCCAAACAAAGAAGGAAGTATCTCTGACTTAAGAACATCAAGTTTAACAATATATACTTTATGAATATGCATAAGCACTAGGCGTGTTATAAGTGTGATTGTATAGTTTGGTCCATACTTGCTCAGCCTTGCTGATGACAAATGTTTTGTCCTTGCTCTTTTCAAGATTTAATTTGCATATTTCTTCATAACATCTGTTCTAAAATATATCTTCCCTTTTGTACAGCACCACTGGCACAGGTAGCAGCTGCAGTTTTCCTTTTGTGTTCTTGCCACAACATGGATCTTGGTGCATCCACTAACTGGATCTATTTTATACACGGTTTGTGGTCAACAGGGCAGGATGAGGAGGAAAAATGCAGGATAATAAGATCCTTACTCGATGGTACAGGGTCCCCACCCAACTTCACCGTATGTTCCCCCAGGTCCCAGACTCCTGCTGGTACTGTGGCTCGGCAGGTGGGACTATGCTCCACATTTTTTGGGAATGTCTTAAAATTCAACAGTTTTGGCAAGGTGTCACCGCTATCATTAAACAGCTTACAACTGTCGATCTGCATGCTAAGCCTGTCTTTTGCATTTGACGAAACAACCTATTAAAAATACAAATCTTCTCTCGCAATGCAACTCCTAAACGCAGTGAAGGCCAGCATTCCACTTCGCTGGGAAGATGCTGGCCCCCCTACGAAGCCTCTGTGGTTCGCCAAAGTCAACAACACATGAGACATGGGGGAACTCACAGCCACACTGTGTAACATGGAAGAGATGTGTACGGAAACATGGAGGCTGTGGAATTATTTTGTGTATACTGATGCCTACTTCAATGAGCTATCCACCGCCCAGTAAACTTCTGCATACCTTGCCTTACCCAGGGAGAGGGATGACCGGGCGACCCCTCCACCTTCTCCTTCCCCCCTACTCCCCCTACCCCCCCATGTTTTCCTTCCCTCTGCACCCCCTCTCTGGCCCTGTTCGCTCCCCTTTGCTCTGCTCACTTTCTCTTCTCTCCCTGTTCTTCCCAATCACACAATAATAGTTGAGTGGAACCTTTTGGACCACTCATGGTCCTCCACTTACCGACACGCATGACCTTACCATAGGTGCCATTTCTTGTTTATTGACAATGTTTTTGACGTTTGCTCTCCTGACCTATGAGAGAGCAATATTGTATTTGCTACAGTCATGGTATTGGATTAGCATCTTGAATACTACCTCTGGGACAGTTTTCTTTTGCCTTTCTTTTGTCGTGTCAAACATCCATATATTGAAGTCTCTATTGTCAATTTACCAAGTTTCATATTTCCATTGTATATGTTTTTCTATGACTCTTTAATACTAATAAAGGAATTACAAAAAAATAAAAAAATAAATAAAAATGCAGGATATACAGAAAATGTGACAACATACTTCTGGAAAGCTATACTTCTGGAAAGACAAATTGGACACCTCTCAGTTGAACTTAATGCTAAAGTACTGGCACCAGTCCCATCTTTGCCTTCGTTACCATCTTTTTCTTCATGTTGCTGGTCTCTAGCATCAGATGAGCATAAACATTTGCTCCTTCAAACCGGAAAGCAAAGAGTTCTTGGCTCTCTTCATCCAAGGCGACACTGAAGAAAGCATTTCCCAGTTCTATTACGGTGTACACCTGTGTTCCTGTAGGTATGTCATTGAACAAAGTACTGGGATTTTGGAAAACAGGAGTGCCTTACTCAATGATTTGATTGATGGCCCTTAAATCATGTACAATTCGATATACTGGCTTTTCTCCCTTTTTGACCTTCTTCTTTACAGGAAACAATGGCGTCTGTGCTCTACTTTCTGTTTTGTTTATGACACCTGCTTCAAGTAATTAATTTATTTGTACTTGTACACCAGTGAGTTGATCTGGTGATACTGTGGTATGCGTGGGATTTGAGCTCCTGCTTTTATTTTGACTTTAACTGGAGGGACTTGTAGAAGTCCTACATCATATTTTCCCTTGGCCCAGAGAATATCAGGTATTTGAGCAACAATTTCAGGTGGAATATTACCTTCAATCTCTTGCTCTAATTCAATCAGTTGCTGTCAATCCACATATAATTTCTTCATCTAATTCTCCAACATGTACTTCTACTCCGTTGGGTGTATATTGTACACAGGCTTGTAAGTAACTCAGTAGATCTCTTCCCAATAGGTTGCATGGTACAGTGTCAGAGACAAGCAGCTTATGAAACATATTGTGGCTCCCAATTCCATTTTGTATGAGGGGCGTTTCCTTGAGAGGGGTAGATTTCCCTCCCACTCCAACTGCTAGTGGCCCAGATGTAAGGGGGATGTCTTTTGGTAGGTGGACTTTTGAATTATAGTCCGGGCAAAGCCAGAATTGACTAAGCATGACATTTCCTGATCACTTAGTTGTGGAAAGCGTAATGTTACAAAATCGTCTCTATCATCCATCTCAGAGATGCACAAATTAACTTCTGTGTGCTCAAAAAGTTCACGCTGCTTTTACTAGTCATTTATCACCATCTCCCTCTTTCTTCTGCTGCATCTGTCAGGCAATCTGCATTTTCTGGTTTCTGAGAAACAGCTTCTTGACCATCCTTTTGGGCTACAAAAGCATTCAGCTTTTTCTCTTTTCTTTCTTCTTCCTGAGCCTCAATGCTACTGCACACTTTTCTCAGCAAAGATCATTCAAATCCTTTCCATTCTGGTTTTGCTGACATCAACCGTTTCCTTATTGCTTTTCTGAGTCCCATCACAACAGCATTCTTACAACCTATGGCAGTAACGTTAGTTCGGTCAGCCAGATCCACTCCTACTGTCTCTGCCATGGTCTGGACACGTTTAAAATAATCAAAAACATCCTCAGCCTTTTCTTGTCTCACATCCATCAAGTCAATTGGTAATAATTCTACAACATTCTGTTCACTTTCTTTATAGTACTCAGATGTTCAAAAATATCTGGCTTCAGAAAGGCACCATCTTTTTAAGAAAATATCTGCAAACTGCCTGTTGGTCAAACTATGTAACATCAACATTACTCTAATTTACACTTAATTTTACCTTTGGCCGGGAGCCCACTGGACTGTATCCGAGTCAAAAGGCACCATTCTGTTAAATCCAAATTAGGGGTCTTCAAACAAGACCAGATCTTAAGAAAAGTAGGTGCTTTTTATTGCATACACTGCAGTGGAGAGACACAACACACACCGATATTCAGCACTACCAGGCCGAACGAAGAAGGAAGTGTCTTTGATTTAAAAACATCAAGTTTAACAATATATACTCTATGAATATGCATAAGCACTAGGCGTGTTATAGGTATGATTGTATAGTTTAGTCCAATCAGCATTCATATCTTCTTAGTAGCAAGGGAACAGTTAAATGGATGGTTACATCATGTGATTGATAGAAAGCGAAAGAAAACATGGGCGCCGCAATTACGGTACTGAATCAGACCAGCTAGATAAGACTGTCCATTTCTCAGAGCAAAAAGGGAGTAATCTGTTGCTTCTTATCTGGCAGTGAAGGTCACCATAGACTGAAAACTCTGTCTAAGAAGAAGCAAGAAAATGTATAACAAATTCTTAAAGCAACAGTCTCTATATACATACATATATATAACTCAACATTATCAGACCCCTATAATTCTACTCAGGAAGAATCTGGTTGAATGCAATGGTAATAATGGGATATATCTGTTGCTAAATATATATAGGTACTTAATTGGGTATATAGATTTGTCTTCTGACCGGCTAAGGCCCAGGCCCCTCCCCATCCGCTCCCACATATATTCCTCTGTATATGGGTACAGTACGAACAATACAAACAAAAAAAAAGGGAAAGTCCCCCCAAAAAAGGGAAGGGAACCTACATTGTATGTATTCAGATCCCCCACTTAGATTGTTCATCCACTAGTTTTGGCATTTTGATGTGGATGGAGGATGATTGAGTGGTCTGGAGGAAGATTTGATTTCATGTGGTGTGTAGGGGACATGACTGGCTAATGTCTCAGGTATAGGTGATGGTCATCTGGTGTTTGGTGTTTAAGTAAGGGTCAGCATTACCTGTGGGTAAGACGTATGAGGTTCAGGTCAGCAGTCCCATTCGGCATCATGTGTGGTTGAAATCTTCATGAAGCGCAAGGAGTCTGGTAAGACCAGGCACTTTAACCACTTGCCGACCGCCGCACAAAGATATACGTCGACAGAATGGCACAGGCAGGCATATGGGCATACCTGTACGTCCCTGCCTCCCAGCGGGTGGGTGATTCGTGGTGAGGGGGAGGCCACCGATTCATGGCCACCCCCTCATGATCGCTCTTGACGAATGGGCTTCTTCCTCTGCCTGTGAACTGTAAACACAGGTCAGAGGAAGTGATATCATCTCTCCTCGTGTTTCCTTTTTCGTTCGGGAGCCGCGGAGAGAGGACGAGAAAAGTGAGTTGCACCAACAGCACACTAATACCAGTACACATAGGCACACAAATCACCCCCCAATCACCCCCCGATCACCCCCCCTAGTTAACCCCTGCACCCCCAGTCACAGTGTCACCGATTGCAAGGTTTATTTTTTTACTGATCACTGAATTTGGTGTCATTTGTGACTGTAAAAAGTGTTAGGGCAGTTAGTGGTAGGCCCCTTTAGGTCTAGGGTACCCCCTAACCCCCCAATAAAGGTTTAACCCCTTGATTAGTAAACAATGGGGGTTAACTCATGCGAAAAACCACAATGTAGATAGAAATGGAAAGAAGCTGCCAACATAAATAGGTGATCTCACACAACTCAAAGTAAATAAAAGTAAAATAATATGTGGTGCTAGCTAACCTATGTAGCAGTATGATGATAAAAATAAATAGTATATATCAAAAAACAATAAATAGATAAGAAATAGTACATAAATATAGCAGTTGATTAGTAAAGTGCAAATGAATAGCGAAATCTTCAGAAATGCAATATTAAATGGCCCTACTACATTAAAAAAATCTTCAAAAGTGCAATATATAGTGCATAAGTGAGTGACACAGCTGAAAAATATATAAGGGTGAATGTCCAAAAAAATTCCAATATAGTGCAATTAAAAATAAAGTGAAACCCAAAGATCCACTAAACCATATAGTAGAAATCCCAACAGCAGGGATCAGAACTCCTATCGGCAGTGCATATGTGAAATAAAGTGCAAGTGCAACAAACGATCGATGTGAAGGAAAAAAAGAACCAATGTCTGTTCCATCCAATCACAATCCGGAGTGCGCCACCTGTTTCCCCCAGGTTCTCACCTCTAGCAGCGGCCCCTACAGGCCAAGTTGAGCTTGGATCAGCAAACAGTGTGGATTTTCTCAAACGATCGACCTTTAATGGTCACCTCCAGGGAACACACGGTATCCAGCAAACAGCTTCGATCTCTGATCTCTAGACTCAGTAGTTGTAGTGAGTGTATATATTAAAAGAAAAAAGTGGCTCCCTTGTGTAGTATTTTCAATACTATTTATTTTTATCATCATACTGCTACATAGGTTAGCTAGCGCCATGTATTATTTTACTTTTAACCCCTTGATTGCCCCCAAGTTAACCCTTTCACCCCTGTCGCCAGTTTCACTAAGCAATCTTTTTTCTGATCGCCGTATTAGTGTCACGGGTGATGCTAGGTAGCCAGTTAGTTATTTAGATTCACCGTCAGCTTTTTATAGCATCAGGTACCCCCATATACTACCTAATTAAGGTTTTAACCCCCTGTTTGTCCCCTAGTTAACCCTTTCACCCCCTGTCACCAGTGATCACCATATAAGTGTCATGGGTGACGCTAAGTAGCCAGTTAGTTATTTAGGTTCACCGTCAGCTTTTTATAGCGTCAGGTACCCCCATATACTACCTAATAAAGGTTTTAACCCCCTGATTGTCCCATAGTTAACCCTTTCACCCCCTGTCACCAGTGATCACCATATAAGTGTTACGGGTGACGTTGGTTAGTTAGTTTGTTTTTTATAGCGTCTGGGCACCCACCGTTTATTACCCAATAAAGGTTTAACCTCCTGATCGCCCGGCGGGTGATATCAGTTAGGTTTTAGGGTCAGTCGGGCCCTGCGTCGCCCCAGGCAGCATCAGATGAGTGCCAGTAGTGCTAACATCCACGCACGCAGCATACACCTCCCTTAGTGGTATAGTATCTGAACGGATTACTACCGTCCCCAGCAGTTTAGGGTTCCCAAAAATGCAGTGTCAGCGGGATCAGCCCAGATACCTGCTAGCACCTGCATTTTGCCCCTCCGCCCAGCCCAGCCCACCCAACTGCAGTATCGATCGATCACTGTCACTTACGAAACACTAAATACACAACTGCAGCGGATAAGAAATAAAAGAAAAAACTGCGCTTGGAAAAACTGCGGTTACAAGTGAGGCACACCACAATACATTTATAACAAAGAAACCGCGCTAAAAATAAAAATAAAATTAAATAAAAAACAAGGTGAAAATCAGCACTGTGAAGTATAGTCCCATGTGCAAAAAATTGTCTCTTATAAGATAAGAATAGGTCTTATCATAAAAAAGTGACGTGATAGTCCTCCTGAGTAAATGTGTGATGAACAAAACATATATCTGGAACCCTTAGTAAAGTAATGTGCTTACCAGAAGTAAGCCAAATCGGGGCAAGTGGCTTAAACCCAGCCTGGGCCTTGAGATGATCAGTCCAGGGGAGGCAGGATAAACACGCTCGTCCCGTGTATACAGTCCACAGAGTTTAGCAAAAAATATAAAAAGCAAACATAGTGTAATCCTGATACGTAAAACACCTCAAAAACAAAATAGTGCAACACTCAATCTGAACCCAAAAAAATCATATGTGATCATAAGAATCCAGTGTAAGGGATAACAACTGGGGGTGATTGTATGTAAGTAAGTGTCAGACCAACATGCAAAATATAAATGCTGGAATGAAAAGACAAAATAAAACAAAAACAAAAATAGGAAAACAAAAAACGTGAATGACACCCAGATCTGCTTACCAGAAAAAGGAAGAAAATTGGGCATATAATGATCACCCAGGGAAAGACAAGAATCCCCTAGGTGCAGCAAATCATACTTGCAAACTGCTTACCAGATAGAAAAAACCAAGTGAGCGGGGTAAATCAAGCCAGAGATTAATGCATGGAAAAAACACCAGGTAGAAAACAGCAGCAAACCTTCAGGAGATCCTGCTTACCGGATCTCTAAATGGGATAAACAGATGTATCGAATCCCAAACGAGCTCCTATGGGAAACGGTAAGGATACGTCCTGCCACAGTAGGATCCAGGCTCAGGCGCACATATGATAGAAAAGGAGCCAATAGCATAATACTGTATAATACTAGATTTATTAAAAGTAAAGTAGCACTTACACGAACTTGAAAAGTTAAAAGCGAAAGTAAAAACGGAGCCGGCCGGCAAATCAGACACTCTCCCGTCCTCACTATGGCAACGTGGTGACGTCAGCACGTCCCTCACAGACGCGTTTCGTCATACGTTGACGTTCTCAATGGGGAACGGGCAGCGTGCTGAGCCACCACGTTATATGCGCACACCAAGCCTCGCTCTGAGTCCCGCTAAGGGAAAGAGAGCGCCATCTTGGATGTGGGCATCCTAACCAAATACTGTGCAACACCATCTTTAATGGGGGCATTTGCATTGAAATTACATAAAATACACACAGCACCATCTAGGATGTGGGCATCATATTTAGATAACATGCATCACTATCTATATTGAGGGCATTACATTAAAGATATATCAGAAGGGACCAGGTAGGTATCCTAAAGTACCATCTAGTATACATCCCTAGATAAACAAAATTGTATGACATATCTAAACCCTAATATAAAGATCTAAACCTATGAACTGTGCAGAGTAATAATGTCCAAAGCATATTACTACATTAAGACAGTGAGCAAAAATAAAAAATACAAATAAAAATAATAATATAATAATATACATAAACCTTAGATTGGAGACATCATAATACCATTGAGCTAGAAAGTAAATGGCCTATGAAAAATAAATTGTGTTCCTATAAGGATAATATCCTAAAAAAATTAAGGGTAGAAAAAGAGGGGAAAAAATTGCATTCCGCCTCATATCCTAAGGGTGGAGCAAACTAACAAATGGGACAAACTCCCATGTACCCAAAACAACAAAGTATCTTAAAATATTAAAAACTTTAAATTAGGTACTAGGTAGGACAGAGAAAACTCACAAAGACCACAGAAAATCCAAAAATAATCCAAAAATAATATGTAGACCTAACATAGCAAGTCATATACATTTACCCAAAACAAGGTAAGGTGAGATATGAACTCTCCACTCCCAATGGGTAATCTACGCCTGAGACATATTTAGGAATTGTCAATAAAGGCGTTGACATCCACATCTATATTTAATCCATGGGGCGTATAGCTTTTGATCCTATGGACCCAGGACATCTCCAATCTGGAAATGTCACACACCATGGAACTACCTCACCAGTGGGGATTGTAACGATCAATGCCTAAAAATAGGGTATTGGAGGGATCTCTTCAGTGTACCAATCGGTAGTGCTTGGAAACTGAATGGTTCTTAAAGCCTGTCAAAATATTAGTGATGTGCTCATTGAGCCTCACTTGTAGGGGGCGTTTGGTACGTCCCACATATTGCAAGCCACACGGGCATTGCAACATGTAGACCACCCCAAAGGTGGAACACGTAATGAACGGGGTGATCGAATGAGTTCGACCTGTCACAGTAGACACAAAGGACTGAGTCCTCCTGTTTGGACAGGAGTTGGTAGAACACACCCGACACCTGTTACATTTATAAAAGCCAGTCAGTTGATCAAAAAAGGTAGTCCTACTGATTGGGGGGTCCAATATACCGGGAGCCAGTTTATTTCTGAAAGAGGGGGCTCCTCTGAAAACAATTTTTGGTTTCAGCGGTAGGGCCTCTTTCCAGACTTTATCATTGGTAATGATATGCCAATGTTTAGACACCAGTTGTTTAACTTCCTTATGTTGCAGGGAAAAAGTGGTGATAAAAGGTACTCCCAAACTCTGGTCTAAATTCCTAGGCCTAGGTTTGTCTCTCAATAAGAGATCCCTGTCCATATCCTGCACTTCTCTCAAAACCGGTAGTAGTCTATCATTGTTATATCCTTTTTCAAGGAATCTCTCCGTGAGGGTGCTGCTCTTTGCCAAAAATTTATCGGGATCTGAGCAATTCCTACGTACTCTCATATATTGGCTTTTGGGTATTGCATTAAGCCAAGGTCTGTAATGACAGCTCTCTAGAGATATGTAGGAATTGCGGTCACTCTCTTTAAAGAAGGTTGATGTTGATAGACAATTACTCTCTATATTCAGAGTAAGGTCCAGAAAGTGAATCTGAGTTTGACTCAACTCAAAATTGAGATGAATCCCACGGTTATTAACATTAAGGGAGGATAGGAACTGTTGGAGCTCCTGGCCATCACCATCCCATAGGAGGAGGATGTCATCTATATATCTAGCCCACAGGACAAGATGGGGGTTCCGGTGGGCATAGATGACATCCTCCTCCCACTTGGCCATGAAAAGATTGCCAAGCTAGGGGCGTATTTAGTCCCCATAGCGACACCCCGGCTTTGCCGATAAAATTGGTTAGAAAGCCAAAAATAGTTATGGGAGGCCGCAAAAACAAGTAGTTGCATAATAAATGAAATTTGATCTACGGGAAGACCGGAATCTCTGATCAGAGCCTCTTTAACTGCATCTAAACCCATGTCATGAGGAATAATAGTATAAAGAGAAGTGATGTCGGCACTTGCCATCCACATACCAGATTTAATAGTAATATTGGAGAGAAGGTTCAATACATGACGTGTATCCTTAATATATGAAGGCATTTTTTGAACAAGGGGCTGTAAAAAGAAATCAATATATCTGCCCACCCGGGATGTAACTGAATCAATGCCACTCACAATGGGGCGTCCCGGGGGGCAGATAGGGTTTTTGTGAACTTTAGGTAAGTAATAAATAATAGGGGTCTTGGGAGCTTTGGGAATCAAAAATAAGCTCTCCTTGTTCGTTAAGATCCCCATTGAGGAACCCTTGGAAATAATCTTACGAAGCTCTCTTATGTATCCATTTTTTGGGTCAGAGGGAAGGGGGGTATAAGTGTCACCATCACCTAGGATCCTAGCCATTTCGGCCAGGTAATCCTTTCGATCGAGCACCACTATCCCACCCCCCTTATCCGCAGGGCGAATAACAAGATCTTTATTTTTACACAAAGAATCCAGACCCTCCTGTATAATTTTTGAATTTTTTGCATTCTTAATCTCCAACTTATCTAAATCTCTAAGAACTACATCTCTGAACCCTTTCAGTGTGGGGGCGAGTGTTCCAGGCGGATTAAAGAGAGATGCATTAGCCAGACCCGAATGAACGAATGGGTCAATGGATTGAGAATTCCTAATGATGGGGTTCCCTATCATGTACCTTTTGATGTTGAGTTTGCGAACGAACTTGTGAACATCCATGTAGGTTTGAAACCTATTAAGGCTTCTAGGGGGGGCAAATTTAAGGCCCCTATCTAAAACTGTTTTTTCAGCATGGGATAACTCTTTAGTGCTTAAGTTGAAAATACCCTGTCCACTTACATTCTTGCTCTTTTTTGTTCGCAATCGCCTCCCCCCTCTAGTTCCTCGCTTTTTTCTACTGGCCTCTTTAGGCCTTGGCCTGGTTTGGAAAAACCCCAAGTCCTAGAGCCACCAGAAGGGGCAGTATTACTAGGCATGTTCTGATTTTGGGAGGGGTATATCATAGGGGGACCATGATTGTCCTGCTGAGGATTATATGGTCCAGGGGGGTCCAAACCCCCTTCATAGGAATTCATGTCACTTATAGGAAAGAAACTGTTCTGTGTGGGAAGGTTATATTCCCAATCAGGAACAAAGGAATCCTGGTAGGAAGATTTTTGGTATGGATCATAGTTTTGGTTAGGTCTCCACCATTCCTGGTAACCCGCACCAAACTCACGACCCCTGCTATGATAGGGTGGGCCCCGCCCCCCGCCCCCTACCACCATTTTGGTATCCCCCCTCCACGGGGGTGGTGGTACATTTCTTATCCCTCCTCCCCTTTGGCCATAATTGGATCTGGGAGGCCCTAAATGGTAGGGTTGTTGAGGGAGAGTATTGTTAGGTTTGTTGATCCCTATTGGTCTTTGAGGGGATTGATACCTCTGAGGGCCCTTCTGGGTTTTACCAAGGGGACCTTTTTTATTATTCCTAATAGGTTGAGGATACCTGGAGGGAACTTCTGGGCCTTCACCCTGACCTTGATTGGATATCTCCATCTCGGTATTATTCTGGCTAGCCAGATCCTCAAGCATTCTTTTCTGCCATTCAAAGACTATATTATTACAATAGTCATTTAAATCGCGATTATATTTTTTCTTTTTCTTGAGCTTTTGGTCCTTGTCCTCTTTTTCAAGGACTTTTAACAGGCTCTGCGATCTTTCCCTATATTCATCGCTATCTTTATTGGCACTGAGTTTATCTTTAATGATTTTAATCTCAGTGTCAATCTTAGACAGTTTAGCGGTCTTTCTATCAATCAGAAACTGAAGGAGTGATAAACCTGCCTGATTGAAGTATTTAAACCACTCCTCCAATGCCGATTCACCCTTTTGTGCGGATATCTCCCACCTCAAACTTCTCGGGACCATAGAGTTTTTGATGTAAGTTTCCAGGTAGGCTATATCCCATTGAGTATGGGTTTCCGAGATCATGAGATTTTTTAGTCTTGTGAAAAGTCCGCCCAAATCATTCTCGTCCTCTTTGTATAATTCAAAGACATCCGTATTGACTACTTTTTGGGCTCTAAACTCAAAAATGTCCATTATAGACAAATACCCAGCTGCAGTAATACACCAACGGATAAGATATAAAAGAAAAAACTGCGCTTGGAAAAAAAAAAAAAAAAAAAAATTGATTCAGTTACATCCCGGGTGGGCAGATATATTGATTTCTTTTTACAGCCCCTTGTTCAAAATATTAAGGATACACGTCATGTATTGAACCCTCTCTCCAATATTACTATTAAATCTGGTATGTGGATGGCAAGTGCCGACGTCACTTCTCTTTATACTATTATTCCTCATGACATGGGTTTAGATGCAGTTAAAGAGGCTCTGATCAGAGATTCCAGTCTTCCCGTAGATCAAATTTCTTTTATTATGGAACTACTTGTTTTTGCGGCCTCCCATAACTATTTTTGGTTTTCTAACCAATTTTATCGGCAAAGCCGGGGTGTCGCTATGGGGGCTAAATACACCCCTAGCTTGGCAAATCTTTTCATGACCAAGTGGGAGGAGGATGTCATCTATGCCCACCGGAACCCCCATATTGTCCTGTGGGCTAGATATATAGATGACATCCTCCTCCTATGGGATGGTGATGGCCAGGAGCTCCAACAGTTCCTATCCTCCCTTAATGTTAATAACCGTGGGATTCATCTCAATTTTGAGTTGAGTCAAACTCAGATTCACTTTCTGGACCTTACTCTGAATATAGAGAGTAATTGTCTATCAACATCAACCTTCTTTAAAGAGAGTGACCGCAATTCCTACATATCTCTAGAGAGCTGTCATTACAGACCTTGGCTTAATGCAATACCCAAAAGCCAATATATGAGAGTACGTAGGAATTGCTCAGATCCCGATAAATTTTTGGCACAGAGCAGCATCCTCATGGAGAGATTCCTTGAAAAAGGATATAACAATGATAGCCTACTACCGGTTTTGAGAGAAGTGCAGGACATGGACAGGGATCTCTTATTGAGAGACAAACCTAGGCCTAGGAATTTAGACCAGAGTTTGGGAGTACCTTTTATCACCACTTTTTCCCTGCAACATAAGGAAGTTAAACAACTGGTGTCTAAACATTGGCATATCATTACCAATGATAAAGTCTTGAAAGAGGCCCTACCGCTGAAACCAAAAATTGTTTTCAGAGGAGCCCCCTCTTTCAGAAATAAACTGGCTCCCGGTATATTGGACCCCCCAATCAGTAGGACTACCTTTTTTGATCAACTGACTGGCTTTTATAAATGTAACAGGTGTCGGGTGTGTTCTACCAACTCCTGTCCAAACAGGAGGACTCAGTCCTTTGTGTCTACTTTGACAGGTCGAACTCATCCGATCACCCTGTTCATTACGTGTTCCACCTTTGGGGTGGTCTACATGTTGCAATGCCCGTGTGGCTTGCAATATGTGGGACGTACCAAACGCCCCCTACAAGTGAGGCTCAACAAGCACATCACTAATATTTTGACAGGCTTTAAGAACCATTCAGTTTCCAAGCACTACCGATTGGTACACTGAAGAGATCCCTCCAATACCCTATTTTTAGGCATTGATCGTTACAATCCCCACTGGTGAGGTAGTTCCATGGTGCGTGACATTTCCAGATTGGAGATGTCCTGGGTCCATAGGATCAAAAGCTATACGCCCCATGGATTAAATATAGATGTGGATGTCAACGCCTTTATTGACAATTCCTAAATATGTCTCAGGCGTAGATTACCCATTGGGAGTGGAGAGTTCATATCTCACCTTACCTTGTTTTGGGTAAATGTATATGACTTGCTATGTTAGGTCTACATATTATTTTTGTACTATTTTTGGATTTTCTGTGGTCTTTGTGAGTTTTCTCTGTCCTACCTAGTACCTAATTTACAGTTTAATATTTTAAGATACTTTGTTGTTTTGGGTACATGGGAGTTTGTCCCATTTGTTAGTTTGCTCCACCCTTAGGATATGAGGCGGAATGCAATTTTTTCCCCTCTTTTTCTACCCTTAATTTTTTTAGGATATTATCCTTATAGGAACACAATTTATTTTTCATAGGCCATTTACTTTCTAGCTCAATGGTATTATGATGTCTCCAATCTAAGGTTTATGTATATTATTATATTATTATTTTTATTTGTATTTTTTATTTTTGCTCACTGTCTTAATGTAGTAATATGCTTTGGACATTATTACTCTGCACAGTTCATAGGTTTAGATCTTTATATTAGGGTTTAGATATGTCATACAATTTTGTTTATCTAGGGATGTATACTAGATGGTACTTTAGGATACCTACCTGGTCCCTTCTGATATATCTTTAATGTAATGCCCTCAATATAGATAGTGATGCATGTTATCTAGATATGATGCCCACATCCTAGATGGTGCTGTGTGTATTTTATGTAATTTCAATGCAAATGCCCCCATTAAAGATGGTGTTGCACAGTATTTGTTTAGGATGCCCACATCCAAGATGGTGCTCTCTTTCCCTTAGCGGGACTCAGAGCGAGGCTTGGTGTGCGCATATAACGTGGTGGCTCAGCACGCTGCCCGTTCCCCATTGAGAACGTCAACGTATGACGAGGGACTGGGAGGGACGTGCTGACGTCACCACGTTGCCATAGTGAGGACGGGAGAGTGTCTGATTTGCCGGCCGGCTCCGTTTTTACTTTCGCTTTTAACTTTTCAAGTTCGTGTAAGTGCTGCTTTACTTTTAATAAATCTATTATTATACAGTATTATGCTATTGGCTCCTTTTCTATCATATGTGCGCCTGAGCCTGAATCCTACTGTGGCAGGACGTATCCTTACCGTTTCCCATAGGAGCTCGTTTGGGATTCGATACATCTGTTTATCCCATTTAGAGATCCGGTAAGCAGGATCTCCTGAAGGTTTGCTGCTGTTTTCTACCTGGTGTTTTTTCCATGCATGGTGATTAATCTCTGGCTTGATTTACCCCGCTCACTTGGTTTTTTCTATCTGGTAAGCAGTTTGCACGTATGATTTGCTGCACCTAGAGGATTCTTGTCTTTCCCTGGGTGATCATTATATGCCTATTTTTCTTCCTTTTTCTGGTAAGCAGATCTGGGTGTCATTCACGTTTTTTGTTTTCCTATTTTTGTTTTTGTTTTATTTTGTCTTTTCATTCCAGCATTTATATTTTGCATGTTGGTCTGACACTTATACAATCACCCCCAGTTGTTATCCCTTACACTGGATTCTTATGATCACATATGATTTTTTTGGGTTCAGATTGAGTGTTGCACTATTTTGTTTTTGAGGTGTTTTACGTATCAGGATTACACTATGTTTGCTTTTTATATTTTTTGCTAAACTCTGTGGACTGTATACACGGGACGAGCGTGTTTATCCTGCCTCCCCTGGACTGATCATCTCAAGGCCCAGGCTGGGTTTAAGCCACTTGCCCCGATTTGGCTTACTTCTGGTAAGCACATTACCGTACTAAGGGTTCCAGATATATGTTTTGTTCATCACACATTTACTCAGGAGGACTATCACGTCACTTTTTTATGATAAGACCTATTCTTATCTTATAAGAGACAATTTTTTGCACATGGGACTATACTTCACAGTGCTGATTTTCACCTTGTTTTTTATTTAATTTTATTTTTATTTTTAGCGCGGTTTCTTTGTTATAAACACAACTGCAGCGTTCGCAGAGTCAGGCCTGATCCCTGCAATCGCTAACAGTTTTTTTGGTAGCATTTGATACAGTTGCTGACAGCCTAGGAGCTTTTTTTTTCTGTGAGTCTCACTAGTGTACTAGTAAATTTAGAGCCCAAAATGGCAAATCGAAGTTACACTAGTGAAGAGGCCTACACGTTTCTGAGCATGACAGATAGTGAAGAGGAAGTCACTCATCTGTCAGATTGAGGCTCAGAATACGATCCTGTAGACCACAGCGGCTCCATGACAAATAGCTCTGACGACAGATTTGTGGTCCCTGCCAAGGTCAGGAATACCAGACCCTGATCTTCTTCTGCTGTTGTTGAGGTGCAAGAACCGCAGGGCTCTCGTATGGAGCAGAGAAGTACTAGTGCCGCTCATTCTTCTGGGGAACTGGCAAGCACCAGCGGCCTAGTACACCCTGGTCATACATCCTGCACTGCAGTATCACGTGGTGACGTGGTGAGTCCCATAAATGAAGTTCAAGCTGGCGAGGTGGCAAGCACAAGTAGTGTCCCGCTGCCACCAAGAAGACAAAGACATCGTGTCCATAGTGTCCTTCCTGCAGAATTCGCCAATCTTAATTGGGAACCCACCACTTCTGCAGCACCTGTACTTCCTCCATTCACTGGCCAACCCAGAATTCAGGTGGAAACAGTTGATTTTATGTCACTTGATTTTTATTTGCTGTTTTTCACCAAAGATCTCTATAGATCTATTGTGGACCAAAGTAATTTATATGCTGGTCAATTCATTGCAGCTAATCCCCAGTTGTCCCTTGCCAGAGATTGGAAACCACTTACGGTTTCCAAATTTAAGACCTTCCTAGGCCTATCCCTCAACATGGGCATAGTTAAAATGAGTAAGTTGCGGTCATATTGGTCCACTGACCCAATTTACCATATGCCCCTGTTCTCTGCCTCCACGGCCAGGGCACGATATGAGCAGATCTTGCGGTTCATGCACTTCAATGACAATGAACTCTGTCGTCCTCGTGGAGGCCATGGATACGATCGGCTCTACAAAATTCGGCCCCTCGTAAACCACTTCAACAAACGTTTTGCAGCCTTGTTTACTCCCGATCAAGTTGTCTGCATTGATGAGTCCCTGATTAAATTTTCTGGCCGCTTGTCAGCAAGCGTGCCAGATACGGGTCAAGATGTATAAGCTCTGTGACAGGGCCACAGGCTATACATATAGTTTTAAGGTTTAGGAGGGAAGAGATAGTCAGGTAGAGCTGGAGAACTGCCCAGATTACATAGGGAGCGCTGGCAAGATTGTGTGGGACTTAGTGTCACCCTTAATCGGAAAGGGGTACCATTTGTATGTGGATAATTATTACTCGACCGTGCCACTTTTTAGTAACTTGTTTGATCATCAGATTGGCGCATGTGGCACCTTGTGACCTAATCACCGGGGCTTACCCCAGAGGCTTGTAGATTCTCGTCTTAGGCTGGGGGAGAGAGCCTGCTTCAAGTGCAATAATTTGCTCTCTGTGAAGTGCAGGGATAATAAGAATGTTTTCGTTTTGTCCTTCCTTCACGCAGACATGACGGTCCAAATTCCTACGGCGACTGGTGTTGTGGAGAAACCCCTCTGTGTCCATGAATATAACCAAAATATGGGAGGGGTGGTACTCAATGACCAGTTACATAGTAGGTGAGGTTGAAAAAAGACACAAGTCCATCAAGTCCAACCTATGTGTGTGATTATGTGTCAGTATTACATTATATATCCCTGTATGTTGCGGTCATTCAGGTGCTTATATAATAGTTTCTTGAAGCTATCGATGCTCCCCGCTGAGACCACTGCCTGTGGAAGGGAATTCCACATCCTTGCCGCTCTTATGCCCTGTACACACGATCGGACATAATCGAACATTCCGACAACAAAATCCATGGATTTTTTCAGACAGATGTTGGCTCAAACTTGTTTTGCGTACACACGATCGCACAAAGTTGTCAGAATTTCCGCTCGCTAAGAACGCGGTGACGTACACCACATACGACGAGACTAGAAAAGGCCATTTCAGAACCAAGCGCGGCACCCTTTGGGCTCCTTTTGCTAATCTCGTGTTAGTAAAAGTTTGGTGAGAGACGATTCGCGCTTTTTCAGACTCGTGGTTTTCAGATCGTTTTCTGCTGTTCAGTTTGTGCTTGTGGGTTTGTATCTGCTCTTCAGTGTGTGCAAGCAAGCTACGCGTGACTTTGTCACTTTGTTCTTGTTCGTTCGTTACTGTTTTTCAGGTCGCTCTTCACAGGCCTTGCTGTTCTTCAGTGCATTCTGTTACTTCGTTCTGAGCAGCCGACCATTTTCTAGCCATGTTGCGTATACGTACTACTCGTAGAGTTTGTGCTGTGCGGGGGCTTGGTGTTGGGGTCCTGACCTTGACACAAGTCCAGTCCATGAACAGGGTGGGGAGGAGTTCATGGACCAAGAATTGGTTGCTTCAGCGTGACAAGTTCTGTCATATGCCTTTGCTGAGATCCGTGAGAATAATCCTGACAATTTCAGGAACTTTCTCCGGATGACGGACCCCGTATTTCACCGTTTGATGGCTTTGCTGACCCCCTATATTAGCAGGCAGGATACCTGCATGAGGCAAGCCATCACTCCGGAGCAGAGGCTCGTCACCACCCTGCGGTACTTGGCAATGAGGAGAAGTCTGCAGGACTTGAAGTTCTCGACAGGCATCTCCCCCCAGGTTCTGGGGATCCTTATCCCAGAGACCTGTTCTGCTATCATCCAGGTCCTGCAGAAGGAGTATATGAAGGTAAGATTTTTATCCTTTAATATCACATTTTATTGTATTGAATGTTTGCTAATATATTGTATTTCTTTCCTCATTCCCTAATTACCATGATTGTAATATGCTGTGAATGTCCCCTTTGTCCTCATGCATGCTGGATTTTTATGTAATTATTTTTGTTGTCCTTCATACATATTTGCCTTCACTTACCTCCCCAGCATGCTCTCCTTGCCCTATATTCAACTCATGTAGTCACTTAACAATGTATTTTATCAGCTCCATAGTAGTGCTTTACCCCAAACACCCCTAAAATGTTTTAAAATGTGATTGGTGCTTCAAATTCAGGCAGAAGCTTTTTTGGGGGGTCCCCAAATCATTGGGAACCCTCCCTCCCCCGAACTGCTAAGTCAGCTGATACCAATTCTCTATCTATCCTCAATCATCTATCTGCTGACTTTGCCAAACCCATACACACTATAACCCATCTCTTCTGTGCTCAGATTTATGGATGAATTCCCCAAAGCATGTAGCGCAAGGGCCTGCCTGTATACTTTCAAATGGTACTGTTTAAAGTTTGGGTATCCTAGTATTATCTTGATAGGTAATAGCAGAATGTCCAAATGTGCTAAAATGTGTACAATGTGTATTTATATCTTTGTATTATAACACTTCTTACCTGTCCAGTGGGCTGTCAATAGTGTAACTAAGGAGGGTCTGTTCAAATTAATACACATTATATAGGCATTCATCTCTCAATGAAGTGGAGAGGGTTACCTGTCCAAGAGTTCCCCCCTATAATGTTAGAAATGGCCCATGAGAGGGTGGGAGGGGGAATCTGATAGGTGTACCTTCTACTTTGGTCTTTAAAAATTCCCATAAATAAATGGTATCTTGATGTTGGCCAAGAATGTTTGTGTCTAATCTGCTTTCCATGTTTATGTGCTAAAAGACTATTTTTTTTTGTTTTACTCCACAGTTTCCTTCCACGCCACAGGAATGGCAGACTGTGGCCTCCCACTTTGCCCAGCGGTGGGACTTTCCTAACTGCGGAGGGGCAATTGATGGGAAACACGTCCACATCATCCCACCACCCAAATCGGGGTTGTACTATTATAATTATAAGTGGTTCAATAGTATTGTGATGTTGGCGGTGGTGTCGGCTACTTCTGAATTTCTGTATGTGGACGTGGGGAAGAATGGCTGGATGTCCTATGGTGGAGTCATCACCCAGACGGAGTTCTACAGGCATCTCCAGAATGGCAGCTTGGACTTGCCACCTCCAGAAGACAATGTGGAAGGACTCCCATTCGTCTTCATTGCGGATGAAGCTTTTGCGCTGGGGGACCATCTTATGCGGCCATTCCCGATGAGGACCCTCACCCCGGACCAGAGGGTTTTTAATTACCGGCTGGCCAGAGCCAGAAGAGTGGTGGAGAACACGTTTGGAATCATGGCCAGCCGGTTCCGCCTATTTCTTATACCCATACATATGGCGGAGTACAAACTGAATCAAACTATCCTGGCGTGCTGTGTTCTACACAACTTTTTATGGCAACATTCTGCCAACTATGCTGGCTCAGTTGGGCCTGAGGCCGGAATTCAAAATGAACCAACCCTGATGGCGCTTGAAAGTGGCCATCCTGGCTTGCCCCCCCTGAGTGCCCATGATGTCCGGCTAAGATACCTTGAAATCTTTGCCAGACAATGTGTAAAACCTTTTTCAAATAAAAAAACAATAAGCAAATCTTTGGTGACATTTACTGCTTGTGTTTGTTTAAGCTGACCCTGACAGAAATGTGGTGAGTCCTGAAAATGGCATGATTGTGTAACCTTACAAAGCACTGTTGGGTGTTATTTACTAAAGGCAAAGACACTTTGCACTACAAGTGCACTTGAAACTGCACTTGTAGTTCAAGGTGGATTTGCCCTTAGGAAATAACACCCATTGTCACAGAAAACAGCAATTAGAGCACCACAAAAGTGTTGTAGCGTTGAGACAATAATCCACACATTCTTGATTAACAATCTTTTTAATACCTGCACAATCACATGTTCATTTCGAGGTTTTTAAAACAAACCAACATGTTTGTTGTATAACAATTTTTGGGGTCACATTAGAAAAAGTAGAAATGTCCATTTAAGATAAAACAGCCATGTTTAAAACCAACAAGAAAGACACAAATCTTGAACTTACAAAGTTCACATTTGGTAGAACTTGAAGGCAATATCAGACATGAGTATTTAGAAATTGTGTTTGATATTGTGTTCAGATGGGGTGAAGTCACCCCAGGAAAAGCCAAATTTTGAAGATGCACACAAATTTCCGAATGTCAACATGTGCTACCTGCCATCACGGGGGATCAAGGGACACATTTTGGGGGTGCAACCCCTTCCTCTCAGCTACTTTATTATTGAGGAAGGGGTTTCACCCCCAAAACGCGTCCATTGATCTCCCGTGATGGCAGATAGCACATGTTGACAAACTGTGTGCCTTTTCAAAATTTGGCTTTTCTACAATTTGTCAAAAAATGTTAAAAAATTGTAGCACACCAAAAAACAAAGGGATTTGGAGGGGCTTTAAACTCTCCCCAAAACATCAATGATGTTCTTATTTTTTTGAAGAACATCATTGATGTTTTTCTGATGGTTTCCAAGTCCCTATTACACCCCATGATCTCCCCGATCAGGATCTGTGCACTTTCTGAGGTGAAAGGATCTGGATCCACAACATCACGATCACCTAAAAAGATAGAAACAAAAAAAAAACCATGTATTATAAATATGCCGGCATCCATCTCTTACCTGAGCCTGTGGTCACAGACACTCTTCCTCCTCCTGCTCTGTTTGTCTTGGGTGGATTTCCCCTTCTTCCAGAGGTGAGGGGTCTCTGGTCTCCTCGGATGAGGGGTGTCCTCTGAGACTTTTCTCCCCTATGTAAAAAAAAATGGTATACTTAGCACACAGATATTTGATAGCAGAACTATAAATATGAAACATTGTTTGGAAATGGGGTACAATTTTTTTGTGGCCAGAGTTCCAAGATGTAGCATTTTTCTTTTCCTTTGTTAAGCTTGAATACTTTACCTGTCTTGTACAAGCTTCACAGATGGAGACACCCCTATAGTATACACTGGAGCACCTGTGTGGGACCCCCTAATAAAAAGGGTGTTCTTGTGTCCCACACTAGTGCTCCAGCATCCAGATGTGAAAAATACTGCTGAGTGTCCTCTCCTTACACAGAATCTAGTTTGCATTTCATTCTAGTTACAAACCCATCTACCCAACCAAATTAGTTTCAGACAAGTAGGCCCTAAAAAATGTGGCCAAATGCATATGGGCAAAACCATGGTGTTTTCTAGGCCGAACGAACAATGTTTGATACGAACGAATAATGTGCCCATGAACATGAAAGTTGCCATTTTAAACTGGACAACAGTTAAGAAAAGCACATAGAGCAGCACCAACGTGATAAACATAAAAAGAATAGGAACACAGCACAACTATTTACTTTTTTGCAGCACTCTCCGGATCTTTCTGTACTGCTCCTGCACTCTTAATTTTAGGACCGACCACCGCTTCCTGAGCTGATCTTTCGATCGTCGTACCCCGAAATTCCGGTGCAGACTCTTGACCACTTTTGCCATGATCTTGGCCTTTCTGACATTGGGGTTGGGGTAAGGTCCATACTTTCCATCATAGTCGGCCCTCTTCATTATGTTGACCATCTCCAACATTTCCCCAAAGAACATATTTGATGCCTTAAATTGTCTCCTTCTGGATCGGGACATTTCAGGCTACAGGCTTTCCTCCTCCTCCTCCTCCTCCTCCTCCTTGTTGGTGTAATTATCAGACACCTGCTCTGACTCCGCCATGTGCTCTTCCCCCACTGCGACGAACAAGAAGGGGCGGGGAATAGACTAGAAAGAACGTCAGGGGCGGGCGGAGTTTCACGCATGCTCAGTATCTATAAAGCGTAACAAGCGTGCATAGTACGTATGATCTGTGAGCGGAGGAAGGAATAACGGAGGCTCCGATCGTGACAGCGAAGGTAAGATTTAACATTGGGCCTATACTGCTTCTAGATTGAGGCCTGTATTTGCACAAGTTTAGAAGACTTTAGGCTGACATTAGGGTTTGTCTTGTGTTGTGTCTTGCAGTGAAAATGGATATCTTGAAAGATAAGGACTTTATGCCAATCTTCATTGATATGTTCAGGGAGCTGCCTTGTCTGTGGCTGATAAACCACCCTGAATATAAGAACCAAACAAAGAGGAAGGCAGCGCTGGATAATTTGTTGGAATTTGTGAAGACGGTAATCCCCACGGCAGACAAGACCTATTTGAAGGTTCTAATTGGTGGCCTGAGGAGCACTTATCTAAGGGAGCACAAGAAGGTCCAGGATTCCCAGAGATCAGGAGCAGCAGATGACATTTATGTCCCCAGGCTATGGTACTATGACAGACTGCATTTTCTGGCAGGTCAGACTGAACCCAGGCCAGCACTCTCCAATCTTCCTTCCACGCTTCCTTCCCCCCCAGCTGAGGCTTCTGACGCCCAACCTGGGCTTTCCAGGCAGCAACATGTGGAGGAGCCCAGTTTGAGCCAGGTATTGCATTCCTTTAAATATTTCTGGTTGTCCAATCAATGATGTTAACTAGATGTTAGTTTGGAGTACTAAGTTATGATTGTGATTGATGAAGCAAAAACTAAAACCATGTCCCTTTTTCATACACAAGGAAGTCTCAGCCAGGAGGTGGCCAGGCCAAGCAGGCTGCCTGATATCCAGGTTTCTCCCCTACATGTGCAAAGACAAAGTGCCAGGAAGAGGAGTAACCTGGAGGAGGCTGCCATAGGCCTCTTTTGGAAGGCTACAGAGGCCCTGAGAACCCCCCACACTGTGTAGGAGAACTTTGCTGGCATAACTGCCTGCAAAATGGTGCAGATGGAAGAGGGCCAATGACTCCTGTGTGAGTTCCTAATTTTGGAAGCTCTCAATAAGGGGTTGAGGGGCCAAATAACATGTGCTACCCACATTTGTGACCTCACCCATGGTCCTCCTCCTCCTCCTCCTCCAGGTCCTACTCCTCCTCCTGCCACATCTCCAACACCAGAGCCACAGCCGGGAAGGAAGCGTGGAAGGAAGACCAGAGAGTGATGACCTGGGTTCAGTCTGGTCTGGCAAAATATGCAGCCTCTTGTAGTACCACAGCCTGGGAACATACATGTCATCTGCTGCTTTCCAGATCTCTGGGACTTCTGGACAAGACTGCACTCCCTTACACATGGACTCCTCAGGCCACCAATTTTGCTGGAAAAGAATTGCCCTGTGGGTCAAAGGCTTCGCCAATTTATGATGTTTATCCAGAGTTGCCTCCCTCTTTGTTTGGTTCTGAGCCCTTAATAAAGGAATTTTTGTTTCAATTATACTCGCCTATGTGTGTTTTCCTTCAAAAAGGACAGTTTGTTTGTGAGGAGGCAGGTACATTTCAAAAATACAATGTGAAATTAACAAGAAACACCAACACCAAACAATCTCCTTGAGATTAAATAATACAAGATATCAATGGTGTTGTGGTAACTTGACGCACAAAACACACACAAAAATATTATGGAGTAAAACACAAAAAAAACAATAAAAACACAGCCTTGAAAAAAATACAAACCCAAAAAAAAGACAAAAACAGCCTTGAAAAAAAAAATAATTTAAAAACAACCAAAAAGAAATTTGGTCAGATGTGACAAATCAAAATATATTCAGGGAATCCCGAAAAAGAATAAAGAAAGAAGTTTGTGAGAAGTCTGTGTGAATATGAGCAGCAAAACTACTTCATTCTTCTCACATTATAAAGATGAACAGAGTGCGCTGTATTAAAACATTGCAGCGTGACGAAAGTGCTGTATCCATTCCGAACGCTCATTTTACCAGACCGAGCTGTTCCGTCTCGGAATTTCTTCTGAGCATGCGTGGCACTTTGTGCGTCGGAACTGGCCACACACGGTCGGAATTGACGCGATCGGATTTTGTTGTCGGAAAATTTCATAGCCTGCTCTCAAACTTTGTGTTTTGGAAAATCCAATGGAAAATGTCCGGTGGAGCCCACACATGGTCTGAATGTCAACACGCTCCGATCGCACATTTTCTATTGGAAAATCCGACCGTGTGTACGGGGCATTACAGTAAAGAACCCTTTACGTAGTTTAAGGTTGGCGCCGTACCTAATTGCCTGTAAGACCAGACGCTGGTACAAAAAAGTGTCTGTATACTTATTTCAATTGGCTTTGCTGAATGCTCATGTGCTATACAGAGCTTCAGGACAGACTGGATCCTTCCTTAAATTCCAGGAAGAGATCATCGGAGCCCTTCTGTTTCCGGACGGTGCTCTACCTCACCTTCCCAATCCAAATGCAGTAAGACGGCTGCATAAGAGGCATTTTCCGTATGTCCTCCCTAGTACCCCTACCCAACGAGCCCCCCAAAGAAAATGTTGTGTCTGTAGAAATCGCAGATATAGGCGTGACACCTGCTATTTTTGTCCCTCCTGTCCTGACAATCCTGGTCTTTGCATTGGTAAATGTTTTGAACGCTACCATACACTAGTGGAGTTTTAGCATAGGGTACAGCACTGCACAGACTAGGACACACTTTCACAGGGTCTCCCAAGATGCCATCGCATTTTGAGAGACCCGAACCTGGAACTGAACAGTTACAGTTACAAATAAAAGTGTAAAAAAAAAAAAGGAAAAAATAAAACACAAAAAAAAATGAAATAAAATAAACAAAAATAGTTGTCATTTTATTGTTCTCTATATAATCTCTCTCTCTATTGTTCTGCTCTTTTTTACTGTATTCTATTCTGAAATGTTTTATTGTGTTTTATTGTTATCCATTTTTTTGTTTTCAGGTACGCCATTGCTGCAGCGCGGATGTATTTATCTTGAAAGTTACAGCGTTTGCTCCCACGATACATAAAGCCATGACTCCAGCGCTGTAGGAGGTGATTTCACCACCACAGTTAAAAAAAAGAGCATATATGCTGAAGCATGGGGGCAGCAGGGGTGGAGGAGTGATTTGCTCCTAACTTTTGGGGCGGATGCCCCCATTCTTCGGCATATATATATTTTAGGTACAGGTTGCGTTAAAAAATGTTTTATTCTTTACTATGTTTTTTTTGTATTTGCTTTGCAGGTATGGTATGTCTTACTGTTATACTGTAATGTTACTTTGCTATATTGTTAACCATCATTTGCTTAGCAGGTACGTCATTCAGCTGCAGCGCAGATTTATTTATCTTGACAGCAACAGCATTTGTTCCCACGATATATAAAGCAGTGACTTCAGTGCTGTAGGAGGTGATTTCACCACCACAGTTAAAAACAAAATGGTGCATGTATGCTCATCATTAGAAGTGGGTGGATGAAGGGACGTATTCTAATGGTGGGCATATCCACCGATCAATCTCTTTTTTTGTTCATCCCACAGGCTGCATGAAAAAAAAGATTACAATATATGCCCAACAAGGACCAGCAACGTACTGGTATGTTGCTGGACTTTGAGTGGTTATATCAGAATAATGCCTGCGAGTTTAGGTATGCTCTTGGTATCTTTCTTTTCAGCCAGCAGTCGGCTTTCATGTAAAAGCAATCCTAGTGGCTAATTAGCCTCTAGACTGCTTTTACTAGCAGTGGGAAGGAATGTCCCCCCCCACCTTCTTCCATGGTTTTATCTGGCTCTCGTGTCTCATCTGGGAACCTGAGAATGCAGCCAGTGGTTCTGCCAGCTGACCATAGAGATGATCAGAGACCAGAACAGCTCCAATCATTTCTATGGCCTAAGAAACCGGAAGCTACAAGCATTTCATGACTTAGATTTTGCCGGATACAAACAGCGCCATTGGGAAATTGGGAAAGCATTTTATCACACCGATCTTGGTGTGGTCAGATGCTTTGAGGGCAGAGGAGAGATCTAGGGTCTAATAGACCCCATTTTTTTCAAAAAAGAGTACCTGTCACTACCTATTGCTATCATAGGGGATATTTACATTCCCTGAGATAACAATAAAAATAATTTAAAAAAATGAAAGAAACACTTTAAAAATAAAATAAAAAAGCAAAATAAATAATAATTTAAAAAAAGCACCCCTGCCCCCCCTGCTCTCGTGCAAAGCAAACGCAAGTGTCGGTCTGGCGTCATATGTAAACAGCAATTGCACCATGCATGTGAGTTATCACCATGAAGGTCGGATTGAGGGCAGTAATTTTAGCAGTAGACCTCCTCTGTAAATCTAAAGTGGTAACCTGTAAGGGCTTTTAAAGGTTTTTAAACATGTATGTAGTTTGTCGCCGCTGCACGTTTGTGCGCAATTATAAAGCATGTCGTGTTTGGTATCCATGTACCCGGCCTAAGATCATCTTTTTTATTTCATCAAACATTTGGGCAATATAGTGTGTTTTAGTGCATTAAAATTTCCCAAAAAACATGTTTTTGAAAAATTGCTGCGCAAATACTGTGTGGGAAAAAAATGAAACACCCACCATTTTAATCTGTAGGGCCTTTGCTTTAAAAAATATATAATGTTTGGGGGTTCAAAGTAATTTTCTTGCAAAAAAAATATTTTTTCATGTAAACAAAAAGTGTCAGAAAGGGCTTTGTCTTCAAGTGGTTAGAAGAGTGGGTGATGTGTGACATAAGCTTCTAAATGTTGTACATAAAATGCCAACAAAAAAAATACATTTTTCTTTTCTTTCTTCATTTTCAAAAACAAATGAGAGCTGCAAAATATTCACCATTAGGGATGAGCTTCGTGTTCGAGTCGAACCCATGTTCGACTCGAACATCGGCTGTTCGATCGTTCGCCGAATTGCGAACGTTATGGGCCGTTCGCGCTAAATTCGTGTGGCGCGTCACGGCCCATAATTCACTGCGGCATCGCAGTGCATTGCTGGCTGATGATTGGCCAAGCATGCACTATGACCCGCATGCTTGGCCAATCACAGCGCCGTCAGTAGAGAGAGCTGTAATTGGCCAAAGCCAGGGTGGCTTTGGCCAATTATGGCTCAGGGGATTTAGTACACACCCCACACTATATAAGGCCGCCTGCACGGCGGCCCTGTGTAGTGTGTGTTCCGGTGTGCTGAGAGATAGAGAGAGAGAGAGACAGTGTCATTTGATTTGAGTTAAATAGATTAGGCAGAACAGTCAGTCAGTTAGCTGCACTTACAGTGTATTGTGTATATATATGCATCCCAGGTGTTGCATATATATATATACACTGTATTCAGTTTAGCTAGATCCGTTCCTGTTATCTTCTATCTAGACTATTTACATTTAATGCAGTGCGTCCTGCTCACAGTGTTCAGTTAGATCCGTTCCTGCTATTTACATTTAGTGCAGTGCGTCCTGCTCACAGTGTTCAGCTAGATCCGTTCCTGTTATCTTCTAGACTATTTACATTTAGTGCAGTGCGTCCTGCTCACAGTGTTCAGCTAGATCCGTTCCTGCTATTTACATTTAGTGCAGTGCGTCCTGCTCACAGTGTTCAGCTAGATCCGTTCCTGTTATTTACATTTAGTGCAGTGCGTCCTGCTCACAGTGTTCAGCTAGATCCGTTCCTGCTATTTACATTTAGTGCAGTGCGTCCTGCTCACAGTGTTCAGCTAGATCCGTTCCTGCTATTTACATTTAGTGCAGTGCGTCCTGCTCACAGTGTTCAGCTAGATCCGTTCCTGCTATTTACATTTAGTGCAGTGCGTCCTGCTCACAGTGTTCAGCTAGATCCGTTCCTGTTATCTTCTAGACTATTTACATTTAGTGCAGTGCGTCCTGCTCACAGTGTTCAGCTAGATCCGTTCCTGCTATTTACATTTAGTGCAGTGCGTCCTGCTCACAGTGTTCAGCTAGAGCCGTTCCTGCTATTTACATTTAGTGCAGTGCGTCCTGCTCACAGTGTTCAGCTAGATCCGTTCCTGTTATCTTCTAGACTATTTACATTTAGTGCAGTGCGTCCTGCTCACAGTGTTCAGCTAGATCCGTTCCTGCTATTTACATTTAGTGCAGTGCATCCTGCTCACAGTGTTCAGCTAGATCCGTTCCTGTTATCTTCTAGACTATTTACATTTAGTGCAGTGCGTCCTGCTCACAGTGTTCAGCTAGATCCGTTCCTGTTATCTTCTAGACTATTTACATTTAGTGCAGTGCGTCCTGCTCACAGTGTTCAGCTAGATCCATTCCTGTTATCTTCTAGACTATTTACATTTAGTGCAGTGCGTCCTGCTCACAGTGTTCAGCTAGATCCGTTCCTGTTAAATTCCTACTGACAGGCAGGCTTGTCTGGTTACAGTATATAAAGCTACCTGAAGAAAATTACAGGTGTTCTATTTGATCCTATTAGTACCACGGTCAGGCAGCTAGACTATTTACATTTAGTACAGTGCGTCCTGCTCACAGTGTACAGCTAGATCCGTTCCTGTTATCTTCCTACTGACAGGCAGGCTTGTCTGGTTACAGTATATAAAGCTACCTGAAGAAAATTACAGGTGTTCTATTTGATCCTATTAGTACCACGGTCAGGCAGCTAGACTATTTACATTTAGTACAGTGCGTCCTGCTCACAGTGTTCAGCTAGATCCGTTCCTGTTATCTTCCTACTGACAGGCAGGCTTGTCTGGTTACAGTATATAAAGCTACCTGAAGAAAATTACAGGTGTTCTATTTGATCCTATTAGTACCACGGTCAGGCAGCTAGACTATTTACATTTAGTACAGTGCGTCCTGCTCACAGTGTACAGCTAGATCCGTTCCTGTTATCTTCCTACTGACAGGCAGGCTTGTCTGGTTACAGTATATAAAGCTACCTGAAGAAAATTACAGGTGTTCTATTTGATCCTATTAGTACCACGGTCTGGCAGCTAGACTATTTACATTTAGTACAGTGCGTCCTGCTCACAGTGTTCAGCTAGATCCGTTCCTGTTATCTTCCTACTGACAGGCAGGCTTGTCTGGGTACAGTATATAAAGCTACCTGAAGAAAATTACAGGTGTTCTATCCCAGCTTAGTGCAGCTACAGGCCATTAGTATGTCTGGAAGGCCAAGAAGGAGAGGCAGACAGTCACAAGCCAATAAGAGAGGGCAAGCAGGCTCTGTGTCTAGTGCTGGTCGTGGAGACGGTGCATCCTCATCAGCACGTGGCCATGGGACACGCTTGGCCTTTTTTTCAGCAGCTGGCCGTGTTGAGCCGCAACATGCGGAAGACTTGGTCGAGTGGATGACCAAGCCGTCCTCATCCTCCTCATCCTCTCTCACCCATGCCCAGGGTGCTTTGTCTGGCAAAGCAGCGGCCTCTTCCCTCAGCTCAATGTCATCAGTGACTCCTTCCCTAGCTCCACCATGTCCTCATGAGGATTCCCTCAAACTGTTTGACCACAGTGTTGGGTACATGCTCCAGGAGGATGCCCAGCGTTTGGAAGGCTCTGATGACGATACTGAGCTCGATGAAGGCAGTAACATGAGCACGGACAGAGGGGGTGCCCAAGAAGGACAGCAATCTGGCAGTCATGCTCCCCCTGCTGCAGCATACTGCCAGGTTTGCTCCAGTGATGAGGAGGGAGGGGATGATGAGGTCACTGACTCAACGTGGGTGCCTGATAGGAGAGAGGAGGAGGAGGAGGAGGAGGAGGAGGCGGCAGCACATCACCAACGAGGCAGGATGCCCTCCAGGGGCCAGCCTAAGGGCAGCACATTGACTGCATCACACCCCAAAGCTCCACATGTGCAGGGCGCTGCAGTCTCTGCGCGTTATTCAAAAAGTTCTTTGGTGTGGGCCTTTTTTGAGACGAGTGCATCAGATCGCACCGCTGCTATTTGCAACATATGTCTCAAGCGTATCTCGCGTGGCCAAAACATCTCCCGCTTGGGTACCACATGCTTGACCAGACATATGTTGACCTGCCATGCAGTTCGTTGGCAAGCGTATCTAAAAGACCCACACCAAAGAACAAAGAGGATCTCTCCTTGCTCCTCATCAGCTGAGATTTCCAACCCCACTAGACCTTCAGTCCTCTCTGAGACCTGCAGTGAGAGGAATGAAGGTGTAGAATTAGGTGTGTCACAGCCAAGTACTTGTGGGCAATCTGCTTTTGGTACACCGACGTCAGATTGTACCAGGCAAATTTCCCTGCCCCAGCTGCTGCACCGCCGAAAGAAGTTTGCTCCCAGCCATCCACATGCCCAGCGGTTGAATGCTAGCTTGGCAAAATTGCTAGCACTTCAACTGCTGCCTTTTCAGTTGGTAGACTCTGCCCCCTTCCGTGAGTTTGTGGAATGTGCGGTTCCTCAGTGGCAGGTACCCAAACGCCACTTTTTCTCACGGAAGGCGATTTCGGCTCTCTACCGGCATGTGGAAGGCAATGTCCATGCCTCGCTGGACAGGGCGGTCAGCGGTAAGGTGCATATTACCGCTGACTCATGGTCCAGCAGGCATGGACAGGGACGTTACCTAAGTTTCACGGCGCATTGGGTAACTCTGCTGGCAGCTGGGAAGGATGCAGGACAAGGTGCAGTAGTGTTGGAGGTTGTTCCGCCACCACGCCTCCAAAATGCTGATTGTGACACACCTCTCTCCTCCACCCCCTCCTCTTCTTCTTCCTCCATGGCCTCTTCCTCGGAACCAGCGGTGCTCCGTAGGCGTTCAAGGGGCTACGCAAGTACGCAGGCCAAAAGATGCCATGCGGTGCTTGAGCTGGTGTGCTTGGGGGACAGGAGCCACACTGGGGCAGAGGTTCTGTCAGCTCTGCAGGGGCAGGTTCAGAGGTGGTTGACGCCACGCCAACTTAAGGCAGGAATGGTGGTTTGCGACAATGGCACCAACCTCCTCTCTGCCCTCCGACAGGGACAAATGACCCATGTGCCCTGTTTGGCTCACGTCCTTAACTTGGTGGTGCAGCGGTTCTTGGGCAGGTACCCGGGCTTACAGGATGTCCTGAGGCAGGCCAGGAAAGTCTGTGTGCATTTCCGCCGGTCATATAATGCCAGTGCTCGGCTGACGGACCTCCAAAAGGAGTTTAACCTGCCCAAGAACCGCCTAATCTGTGACATGCCCACCAGGTGGAACTCAACGTTGGCCATGCTGCAGCGGCTGCACACGGTCATATAATGCCAGTGCTCGGCTGACGGACCTCCAAAAGGAGTTTAACCTGCCCAAGAACCGCCTAATCTGTGACATGCCCACCAGGTGGAACTCAACGTTGGCCATGCTGCAGCGGCTGCACACGGTCATATAATGCCAGTGCTCGGCTGACGGACCTCCAAAAGGAGTTTAACCTGCCCAAGAACCGCCTAATCTGTGACATGCCCACCAGGTGGAACTCAACGTTGGCCATGCTGCAGCGGCTGCACACGCAGCAGAGGGCCATCAATGAGTACCTGTGCGACTATGGCACCAGGACAGGGTCAGGGGAGCTTGGTTTTTTTTCCCCACGCCAGTGGGCCATGATCAGGGATGCATGCACTGTCCTGTCACCATTCGAGGAGGCCACGAGGATGGTGAGCAGTGACAGTGCATGCATCAGTGACACTGTCCCCCTTGTCCACCTGTTGGAGCACACGCTGCGTGGAATAATGGACAGGGCACTTGAGGCAGAACAGAGGCAGGAAGAGGAGGACTTCCTTAGCTCTCAAGGCCCCCTTTATCCAGACAGTGTTCCTGCGTGCCCGCCGATCACACAGGAAGAGGACGAGGAGGAAGAGGAGGAGGGGGAAGATTGTGTCAGTATGGAGGTGGAGCCTGGCACTCAGCATCAGCAGCAGTCTTTAAGGGATCAGTCCCAAGAAACACATGGACTTGTACGTGGCTGGGAGGAGGTGGCTGCGGACCATGTCGTTCTTAGTGACCCAGAGGACTCCGGACCGAATGCCTCAGCAAACCTACGCTGCATGGCCTCCCTGATCCTGCAAAGCCTGCGTAAGGATCCTCGTATTCGTGGTATCAAGGAGAAGGACCAATACTGGCTGGCAACCCTCCTTGATCCACGTTACAAGGGTAAGGTTGCGGACCTTATCTTGCCATCGCAGAGGGAGCAGAGGATGAAACATCTTCGGGAGGCCTTGCAGAAAGGTCTGTGCAACGCGTTCCCAGAGACTGGGAGGTTACAAACTCCTGTTTCTGGACAACGTGTTGCTGAGGCTTCGGTCAGTCAAAGAAGGAGCGGTGGAGAAGGTGGCCGTCTGACCGATGCGTTCAGACAATTTTTTGGTCCGCAGCCCCAAGGTATGATCGGTTCCAGCAACCATCGCCAGCGTCTGTTTTACATGGTGCAGGAATACCTAGGGGCAAGATCAGACTTGGACACCTTTCCCACCGAAAATCCTCTGGGTTACTGGGTCTTGAGGATGGATCACTGGCCAGAGCTTGCACAGTATGCAATTGAGCTACTGGCCTGTCCTGCATCCAGCGTTCTTTCGGAACGCACATTCAGTGCTGCTGGAGGCGTGGTAACCGATCACAGGGTGCGTCTGTCCACCGACTCGGTCGATCGGCTGACCTTCATAAAAATGAATGAGTCTTGGATCACCACCAGCTACCAAGCACCTGATGCTGATGTAACCGAATAATTTTTTTTGAAATCTCAGATCCCTTCAAAGACTGCCTATGCTGATGCTGAGTGACTATCCCTGAGTAATTATCCTCTTCCTCCTCAATCATCACGCTGATAGCTTGTAAGAACATTTTTGGTTCTGGGCGCCACCACCAGTGCCTAAGGCACAATTTTTCAGCCCCTGTTTAACAGGGGCGTGTAATTACAATTTTTGATGTAATACTTTGCAGCAGGGCTCATTCCTGCATTCCAACTAGAGTGTCTGTGAGGGGTTGCAGTGTTGTGGCACCAGCACCAGTGCCTAAGGCCCAATTTTTCTGCCCCTGCCTAACAGGGGCGTGTAATTACAATTTTTGATGCAATACTTTGCAGCAGGGCTCGTTCCTGCGTTCCAACTAGAGTGTCTGTGAGGGGTTGCAGTGTTGTGGCACCAGCACCAGTGCCTAAGGCCCAATTTTTCTGCCCCTGTCTAACAGGGGCGTGTAATTACAATTTTTGAAGCAATACTTTGCAGCAGGGCTCGTTCCTGCGTTCCAACTAGAGTGTCTGTGAGGGGTTGCAGTGTTGTGGCACCAGCACCAGTGCCTAAGGCCTAATTTTTCAGCTCCTGTTCAACAGGGGCATGTAATTACAATTCTTGATCTAATATTTCACAGCAGGGCCCTGTGAGGGCTTACAGTGTTGTGGCCACAGCAACACCTAAGGCCCAAATTTCTGCTGAGTATATAGGGCAGGACCCTACTTTCAAACATCTAACTTACAAACGACTCCTACTTGCAAACGGAAGGAGACAACAGGAAGTGAGATGAAATCTACCCCTAGGAAGGGAAATTCTCTCCTGTAAGAGTTAATATGGGAAAACAATTTCTCCTTTCCACTGATGCTTTCCAATCCTTGTTCCACAAAAAAACCCAAATTTTCAAAAAACATTTTTCATTGGGACAAAAAAGTGAGGTGAAATCTTCTGAAGAGGAGGAAAGACAGCAAAACAAATGTCACAGGGGTGATAACCCTTCCCTATGTTTTCCAAAAAGCTTAGAAAAGATTTTTTGGCTGGAGCTAAACACGTTAAAAATGTTCAAAATTACAAACAGATTCTACTTAACAACAAACCTACAGTCCCTGTCTTGTTTGCACCGCCTGTATACTGCTGTTCAGAGTATATAGGGCCTGGTGGCCCCACACCTTTCCTTATTTTAATTTGGGTGCGGGGTTCCCCTTAATATCCATACAAGACCCAAAGGGCCTGGTAATGGACTGGGGGGTACCCATGCCGTTTGTCTCACTGATTTTCATCCATATTGCCATGACCCGACATGACATTAAACCCGCAAGCAGTTTTAAATGAGATTTTTTCCTTTAAAAATGACATTTGGTGCAGGGACTGTTCTAAACATGGGAAACATGCGTCACTTTACAGGCATACTATAGACACCCCCCAGGTACGATATTTAAAGGAATATTTCACTTTTTTTTTTTTACTTTAAGCATCATTAAAATCACTGCTCCCGAAAAAACGGCCGTTTTTAAAAATTTTTTTTGCATTGATACATGTCCCCTGGGGTAGGACCCGGGTCCCCAAACCCTTTTTAGGACAATACCATGCAAATTAGCCTTTAAAATGAGCACTTTTGATTTTGAACGTTCGAGTCCCATAGACGTCAATGGGGTTCTAACGTTCGTGCGAACTTTCAGTCCGTTCGCGGGTTCTGGTGCGAACCGAACCGGGGGGTGTTCGGCTCATCCCTATTCACCATGCCTCTCAGCAAAATACATTGGAGTGTCTACTTTCCAAAATGGGGTCATTTGGGGAGGTTTTGTGCCATCTTGGCATTTTGTGGCATTCGAAACTGTGATAGGTAGTGAGGTGTGAAATCAAAAATTTATGCCCTTAGAAATCCTGAAGGCGGTGCTTGGTTTTTTTGGGGCCCCGTATGCGGCTAGGCTCCCAAAAAGTCCCACACATATGGTGTCCCCGTATTCAGGAGAAGCAGCAGAATGTATTTTGGGGTGTAATTCCACATATGCCCATGGCATGTGTGAGCAATATATCATTTAGTGGTAACTTTGTGCAAAAAAAAATAAAGTTTGAAATTTTCCCGCAACTTGTGGCAAAATATAAAATAATCCATGGACTCAACATGCCTCTCAGCAAATTGCTTGGGATGTCTACTTTCCAAAATGGGATCATTTGGGGGGTTTTGTGCCATCTTGGCATTTTATGGCCTTCAAAACTGTAATAGGTAATGAGGAGTGAAATCAAAAACGCCCTTAGTTATCCTAAAGGCGGTGCTTGGTTTTCGGGGCCCCATACACGGCTAGGCTCCCAAAAAGTCCCACACATATTGGGGTGCAATTCCACATATGACCATGGCATGTGTGAGCAATATATCATTTAGACAACTTTTTGTACATTTTTTTTTTGTCATTATTCAATCACTTGGGACAAAAAAAATAATATTCAATGGGCTCAACATGCCTCTCAGCAATTTCCTTGGGGTGTCTACTTTCCAAAATGGGGTCATTTGGGGGTTTTTATACTGCCCTGCCATTTTAGCACCTCAAGAAATGATTGAGTCATAAACTAAAAGCTGTGTAAATTCCAGAAAATGTACCCTAGTTTGTAGACGCTATAACTTTTGCGCAAACCAATAAATATATGCTTATTGACATTTTTTTTACCAAATCCCCTTGGTAATCCCCTTGTACTTTTTTTTCAAAATTTTTGGTCTTTTTCCATTTATATCGCAAAGAATGAAAATAGCAGAGGCAATCAAATGCCATCAAAAGAAAGCTCTATTTGCGGGAAAAAAAGGATGTAAATTTAGTTTGGGTACAACATTGCATGACCGCGCAATTACCAGTTAAAACTTGTAAAAAGTCCTCTGGTCTTAAGGCAGCCAAATGGTCCAGGGCTTAAGTGGTTAATAGAATTATGAGAGCAAACAAACAGTCAGTATTAGGAACAAACATTAGTAGCACTTACAAGCAGGCTGATTCAGATTGATTCAAATAAGGTTAGGCATCATGTCGCTCCCGTCAGAGTTGCAACCAGCCCCGGACTGTGTAGGGGTAGGTCTCAGCATGAAAGATGGTCTCCGTGAGACGTGGGGTCCAATTTGCGGCGTCTTAATCTTTGTCATTGAGTCTTCAGTGAGGGGTTGTGGGAGACTGGTTTCCACAGGTCTGTGGGGAAGTAAAAGGCATACCATTCAGGAAGATCAATCTGAGGTATATCGAGTTTATTGCAGAAAGCAGGGAGGTCTTCCGGTGTACGGAGGAGTGCAGTGCGGCCTCTAGCGGAGGCAGAGAGAAAGAACAGGAACTTCCATCTATATTGGATGTTGTGAGAGCGCAGAGCATCCAGAAGGGGGTGCAGTGTGCATCTGTTCTGCAATGTTATTTGAGAAAGATCTTGGAACAATTTAATGTCTGTGCCATTAAAGTGGATGTAAACCCAATGTCATCCTTTCTAAACTACTGCCATAGGGGTTATCTATAAGGATATACATGCCTCCTGCATGTATCTTTACCTGTCAAATGTCTCCCCTCTGTCTGTTATGAGAGCTGAAAAACTGCAGATGCTGTGGGTGGGTCTGTTGTCTGGAGCTCGGTGGGTGGAGTCTTGATGTCAGTAGACTCCCGCCCACCTCTACACTCCCCTTGTCAATATGCATTTTCTCCTGTGTATTTCTTACACTGAACTTCTGCTATGATCTCTAACATCCAGTGAAAAGACAGGAAAGTAACCATATGACTTCAGCATGCCAAGTCATGCTGAGGTGTGGAACAGCCAATCCTTGCAGAGCTGCTGAAGAAAGGAGTTGGGGTGGGAATGAAAAAATAATGCATGTCTCTTAGGCTAGTGCACGAGATATGTAAATCACCCGTCACTCACAGCAAGGGGGATGATTTGACAAAGTTTTTCTCTGTTTGTCAAGATTTATCTCACTGAACAATAAAAAAGGATTACTCAGAGCTGGATTAACTCTCTGTGGCAAGACTGGGCTCAAATGATAGGAAATCGGGTTTACATCCAGTTTAAATAAAATGCGTCTTCTTTCTTTAGCTTTACGGAGTATTTCTTCCTTGTGAGAGAAGTTAACAATGCAGCATACAAAGTTCCTTGGTGGTTTAGAGTCCCGGGGAGGGGGTCTCAGAGCGCGGTGCAATCGTTCCATACCAATAGGGGAATCTGCCGGGTGATCTAGCAGGTTATTAAAGATGGAGCAGATTGCCTACGGTAGTGCTGGTGTTTAGATTCTCTCAGGGACCCCCCTAACCCTTATATTATGTCTGCGTCCCCTGTTATCTAGATCTCCCACCTGGCGATGGAGATCAAAATTATGAGGTAGTTGGGAGTCGTATGTTCTTTGACCTTGCCTGATTGCCTCCGCGTGGATTTGGGAGGTCTGCTCCACATCTGTGAGTCGGTGGGCCATACCTTGAATGTCTAATTTTAGGTCAGATATAGCTGATGATAGAGTGATGTCCTGAGCAACTTTTTGTAGGTCTTTTTGCAGGTCCAGCAGGCTCAGGGGTTGATCCGGGTATCACCAAAATATCTCGGGCTGGCTGCCTCAGGGTGCTACACAGTGGCAAATACTGTGAATGCCTTATACCCCAGGTGGGTAAGAAAATTCTGGTGAGGTCAGCCACAATAGGAGCACGGATAAGTCACGTATGCTGTGATCACCTTCTGAAGAGGAAATTAGATCAGCGTTATTTTAATATGATATTTTTTCACTAGCACAGAGCACTTTATTGGACACCAATCATTTAATGCAATGGGATTTTTATATTGTGTTTAATTAATTTTATTCATATTTTGCATTGGGATTTTATGTTTACCATTTGTGTGCACATATTTGCACATGATTGTATATCAAGTTTACTTGGAATAGTCCAATTTTTACATTTATATACCACCATTAGTTGTTATATTTTTTAACTACAGTTGTATGTGAGCACATTTGATTATAGTACTTCAAATTTGAATCACTTATTTGAATCACTCTTACTATATCACTATCATCCAATTCTCAGTTAAGTTAGCATTATACCTATTAAATGAATAGCACCACATCTACTTCATTTTTTCTTTTTTCTTACCATTTACCCTACCCAGGTGGGAGTAATTACTAGAGGCAGCAGTACCCTTGATTCTCACTTTTGCTTTCCACATTCCATTTTTTACTATATTACATTTTTCTCTGCTGGTGTTTTTCAAGTCATACTTTTTTCCTTTGTGCGGAATCATACACACTTATCTTATACATCTAGAAAAGAACAAGGTGCAATATAATAAATGTTTACTTTTGGGTTTAATACTGTTTTAAATTATCCAGTAAGAGGAATCTCTTAATGACAAACTTTCTGCATCAAACAGCTATTGTTAGATTTAAGTTGTACAGTATTATTCTAAAGTTAAAAGCAAACACCCAACCACTTTTTTAATTGCAGACAGTGATGTAAGGGAACTGTCTCTGCTGTATGACCTTTCACTTACCAATACATCATTGTATAGAGTGCAGTCCCAGTGACTTAAAACAAACATATGCAAAAAGGGGGTATTCCCAAGTAAGTCACATCAAGGGGATACTACGGTCAATTTAATCAGCTTTATTAAGAAAAATTATATTACAAAATATCTAAGTAATAGATTGAGCCTCCACCAACCATAAAAATATTAAAAAGACAATGTTGTCTAGCTTGGGGTTCTCGCAGCACAGAGGTCTGTAATTTTTATCATAGGTACTCTTCAACTGTGAGAGACGGAATCTAAAACAAAAATCCAGAAAATCACATAGTATGATTTTTAAATAATTAATTTGCATTTTATTGCATGACATAATTATTTGATCACCTACCAACCAGTAAGAATTCTGGCCCTCACAGACCTGTTATTCTTTTCTTTAAGAAGCCCTCCTGTTTCCACTCATTACCTGTTTGAACTCGTTACCTGTATAAAAGACACCTGTCCAGACACTCAATCAAACAGACTTCAACCTCTCCACAATGGCCAAGACCAGAGAGCTGTGTAAGGATGTCAGGGATAAAATTGCAGACCTGCACAAGGCTGGAATCGGCTACAGGACAATAGGCGAGCAGTTTGGTGAGAAGGCAACAACAGTTGGCGCAATTATTAGAAAATGAAAGAAGTTCAAGATGACGGTCAATCTCCCTCAGTCTGGGACTCCATGCAAGATCTCACCTCGTGGGGCATCAATGAACATAAGGAAGGTGAGGGATCAGCCTGTCAGTACTAGGATCCCTTTAGGACCCAGCACAACTCACCTGACACAGCTTTTGCCTGGGAAAACAACACTGATTGGCCAGCTCACCTTTAAATCACCTGTATCAGCATTCAGTCAGTGCTCGTGTTAGAGTTTACATTGTGTTTGATCCAGCTGATATCTGCTCTGTGTATTTTGTGTATGACCCGGCTCGTTTGACCCTGTTTGCTTGCTTCTGATTCGGTACCGTTTGGACTCTGATCTTCCTGTGTATGACCCAGCTTGCCTAGACTACGCTTTGCCTGATTCTATTGTAGTACCTTCACCTGCAGCGGTGAACTACAAGCACCAGACAACATCTATCCTTATCTTCAGCGGTGAACTACAAGCACCAGTTAACATCTATCCTCATTTGCAGCGGTGAACTACAAGGTCCAGCAAACATCTACCTTCATCTACAGTGGTGAACTACAAGTCCCAGCTGACCTGCTCTGCTCAGACCTGCTCATGGTATGTGCTCTTATTCTTTGAACTCTTTGCATAATCAGAACACCTGAACTGTTACCTGTTATATGCTCCTAGCCTGACACAGCCCAGAACTACATGGCAGGACCTGGTCAATGGATATTCAGAGAAAAACAGTCAGCGCAAAAACCATCAGATAAGCAAAGCTGCTGGACACTAAAGGCAAATATATAAGTCCTTTCATGTAATACAGTAAAAAATAATAGTGCAGCGCTGGAGGAAACTTATAAAACTAAATGTTGGTAATGAATGTCCATAAAAATGCATGCACGAAAAATGAATGAAGTAAAAAAGCCAGGAAGTATCAACGGTGATAAAGGGTGCTTCATGCATATCCGAAGTGCTCTTTACTCCGTGCTCACACCAGTTGCTAGTCAAACCGCTCACCTTGTTGAAAGGACCCCTGAACTAACAGGAAGGTCTCATAGGCATTCACCACTTATTAGTGGTCGGGGTTATATCTTGACTGGAAAGCCGGAAACCTCTTCCTTAATTTGGCTTAAAAGTTTTCATCCATATTCACATGAAATATATATAAACAAATAATATAATGCTCTCTGTATAGCTAAAACACGATTTCCTTTATTAAAAGACAGGTACTCACATAAGAAGCACTATACCCGGTGCTAGGATAATAGGTGCATGTACTTTACAAGTGACAGTGAATACTAAGGCAGCTGCAGTGACGTCTATAAGGGATAAATCTGATCCGCACGTGTATCGTCCAGCGGGACTTCCTCAGCGGTCATGGGGTCCCATACGTCTGGTCAGTAATTTATAAGAAGCCCCCTAATTCACTCATCTGCTGCCAATAAAGTCCCGAGCGGTGACCGTCCAATCAGAACGCACTGCTTGGGAATAGGAAGTAAAAGAAGCTTAATGTTTATCCTGGTTACCATAGTGATCGGCGTCGTGAAGATGCAACATCGGATCACCTGACACACTACGTCACCTGGCACCTCCCACCCAAGTTACAGGCAGGGCAAAAAGCCACTGCAATAGGCTGACACTCGGGTATAGGGAGTGACTTAGTGCAATGTTTAAGACGTGATCCCGTCGTCATGATGACGCAACATCAGGTCACCTGAAAAAAGGTGCCTCCCTCCCTAGACCAAGATGGAGCTGGATCAGCTGTGAAAGAGTGACGCTCAGTCACATGATCCTACCAGCATCTCGTCCGCTGTATAGAACGCAAACAGAGGAGGAGGGCAGTAGACACCAACCCTCTGTGTAACTCTGGTTGCTGGAGACGGGATGCTAATAAGACTAGAAACCTAGTACTTAGCTCAACTCTCATAGCAAGCATACTTATAAAGTGACAGTGCTGTGCCTAGTTGATCAGAGAACAAAATTGGACCGGGAGGGAATTTTAAGAAGGCAACCAAAAATTAAAAATTAAAATTAATGATACTAAAAACAATTCATAAAAATTATTAATAAAAATTAATAAAAGACCCTTCACTGCAGCCACCTTTCACAATACAATAATCACCCATTATTTCAATAAATGATTGCGTTACTATAGCCAGCGGACTATATAACCCAAAATATAAAAACTAGCCCTTTTTTAATATTAGTAATATGTTCACCAATGCGAATGTGCAGGGGTCGAGACGTTCTCCCCACATATTGTAAGCCGCATTTGCATTCCATAATGTATTCCACCCCTGCTGTGGAACATGTAATGAAGTCTTTGATCTGGTAAACCTTCTTGGTAGCTGTAGCAATAAACTCTTTGCGTTTTTTGATATTCCCCCTAGCTTGTTTGCATGGTGGGTAATGTCCACATGCGTAGAAGCCTGTCAGGATATTAGATATCCTATTTTCAAACGCGAGAGGTGGGTCAATGACCCCCGGGGCTAACTTATCTCTTAGGGATGGTGCCCTTTTATACACAAACTGAGAATGTTCAGGGAGAACAGGGCCAAGTGTTTTATCCTGTTTCAAAATAGGCCAATACTTGCGAATGATCTTTTCAAATTTTTTATATTGGACATTATAGTCCAAAATAATTCTTATGTTCCCTGATTTGTCCTGTTTTACCTTAGGCCCATTGGCAACAAGTGCCGTTCTATCCATTGTACGAACAGTCTCGATGTGTTTAGTAATATCAGATTTGTTATATCCCTTTTGCACAAAACGGGCTGATAAAACTTCAGACTGTGCAAGATATTCATGCTCATATGTGCAGTTCCGCCTAATGCGTACAAATTGTCCCTTAGGAATGTTGCACAACCATTGTAAATGGTGGCAACTTCCAAGGGGAATGTATGCATTGCGGTCCGTGGGTTTAAAATGATTTTTTAGTTCTAGCTGGTTATCTTTTATGTAAATATCTAGATCAAGGAACATGACATGATCATTACCCACATTCCAAGAGAGGACAATGTTTCCATTGTTCTCATCCAATTTCTGCATGAAAACATCTAGGTTAGATCTGTCACCCTCCCAGATCATAATGATATCATTGATGTACCGTTGGTACCAGATGAGTTCAGGGGGTGTGTTCTTATAGATGACTTTTTCCTCCCAGTGTGCCATGAATAGGTTTGCAACACTGGGAGCAAAGCGGGCCCCCATCGCAACACCCCTTGTTTGAAGAAAAAAACGTCTGTTGTACCAAAAGTAGTTTTTAGCCAAACAAAATCTCGGACACTCTAAAATATAATTCTTATGCCTTCTGGTCAGATCTGATGATCCAAAGGCCCACTGCACCGAAGTTAGTGCATCTTCGTGGCTAATGATCGTATATAAGGAACTAACGTCCGCCGTTATTAGCACACATGAAGATGAGAGGGGGAGAGACTCTAGAATATGAATAATATGTTTAGTGTCTTTTAGAAAAGAACGAGTTTTCATAACCATAGGCTGGAGAAAAAAATCAATGTATTGACCCAGTCTAGAAGAGACTGAGTCGATCCCATTGACTATAGGGCGGCCAGGAGGATGGGTACTATTTTTGTGAATTTTGGGCAAAAAATATATAATTGGAGTGAGATAAAAAAAGGATCTAAATATGAAGCTTCTTTTAAGCTAAGGACCCCAATGTGTTTTCCTCTTTCAATAAGATAGTGTAACTCTTCTTTAAACTGAAGCATCGGATCCTTAGTGAGTAAAACACGTATTGTAATCACCCAACATATTTTCCATTTCATTGTTATAATAAGTTTTGCTCAAGACAACCAAGCCACCGCCTTTATCGGCTGGGCGTATTACCAGATCTTTACGCTCAGTCAGAGACTCAATACCCCTTTTAATAAATGCTGGGTCATTAACTTTCCGGATTTTTAATGTATCCAAATCTTTACTGACCATATTCCTGAACACTTCCACATGTTTAGTATCTCGATTAGGGGGGTTGAAGACCGATTTATTGCGGAGGGTTGAGTGCTTAGTCAAAGGTTTCTGGATATTAGATGGGTTACGTATTGTAGTATTAGAAAGATGATATTTCTTGATGTTTAGACTCCTGATAAACTTTTGCAAACTAATGTAGGTTTGAAATGTATTTAAGTTACGATTGGGGCATATTTGAGGCCCTTATCCAGAACCTTAATCTCATCCTCACTCAAAGGTGAGCCGCTAAGGTTATAGATACCAGCCCCTACTGGGGTTTGAGTTCGCCTACCTCCTCTCCTTCCTCTCTGGTTTTTCTTTTTCTTAGCTCACTGTCTGGGTTCACAAGGGGTGGGGCCACATTCGGCCTCCCCCCTGGATTGGGTGGAATGAATGGAACGCCCCTCCCCATCCCTCTTGGGGACCTGAAAAAATCCCCTCCCCTCCTGGGTCTGGGATTTTGTAAAGGTGCAAACCTGTTCTGGATGGGAATAGGGTTTCTATAAGGTTGAGACCCTCTCCCTCTATTAAAGGGGATACTGTGAGGTTTAGAAAATTACTGGTTATCATTGGTAGAACCATTATTATAACTCCAATTATCCTCACTTTCAGGGAAATAAGTATCATGATGATAAGATGCTTCATTTGTATGAGGGGGGTTCCAAGGGTATTGCCTATACGGTGACTCATAGACATCCCTCCTTGTCCCCCTTCCTTTCTTATTCTTCCCTCTTTTATTGTGTACCACTTTAAATTGATTATTGTTAGAAGGAGTATCTGGGTTACTGTAATCAAACTGATCACAATTGGCACCCAAATCACCTTGTTGGATAGGTAAGGGAGTATATGGAGGTTCTCTGTTGGTAGATGCTAGTAATGAATGAGCAGTTACTGAATCTCCTGGTTTGCTCTGCCATTTATATATGTTCCCTTTCCCAAAATCCTCCAGATCTCTTAAATATTTTTTCTTCTTTTTATTTTGGGTCTCATAGTCCTATTTAACTAGCTTATTTTTCAACTCAGCTGAGAGTCTGAGAAATTCTTCAGACTCCTTGTGAGACTCGATAGAGCTCTTAAGTTCAGCAATCTGGGTTTCCAGAAGGGTCATCTTACGTCGTTTTCGTGATAATAAAAACTCGATCGATTCAAGACCTTTATCGGTAAAAAAATGTTCCCATTCTTTCATCGAATGATCATCCATGAGACCATCATTGGGAGGTACCTCCCATCTGAGTCTCCTAGGGATCAGCTTAGCAGTGAGGTATTGTTCAAATGAGACTATGTCCCACCATGTTTTAATTTTTTTCTCAAATAAGTACCCAAGTTTTCTAAAGCCGAGGGATAAAACATTCACTTCCTCAGAGCTATAATTACTAGAAAAAATCTCTCCTAATTTAATCTCTCTTTTTTCTATATATTGAAAGATATCCATTGTTAATGCTGCTGTACCGAAATATATTAAACAGACAATAGATATTCAGAGAAAAACAGTCAAAGCAAAAACCATCAGATAAGCAAAGCTGCTGGACACTAAAGGCAAATATATAAGTCCTTTCATGTAATACAGTAAAAAATAATAGTGCAGCGCTGGAGGAAACTTATAAAACTAAATGTTGGTAATGAATGTCCATAAAAATGCATGCGCGAAAAATGAATGAAGTAAAAAAGCCAGGAAGTATCAACGGTGATAAAGGGTGCTTCATGCAAATCCGAAGTGCTCTTTAATCCGTGCTCACACCACTTGCTAGTCAAACTGCTCACCTTGTTGAAAGGACCCCTGAACTAACAGGAAGGTCTCATAGGCATTCACCACTTATTAGTGGTCAGGGTTATATCTTGACTGGAAAGCCGGAAACCTCTTCCTTAATTTGGCTTAAAAGTTTTCATCCATATTCACATGAAATATATAAACAACTAATATAGTGCTCTCTGTATAGCTAAAACATGATTTCCTTTATTAAAAGACAGGTACTCACATAAGAAGCACTATACCCGGTGCTAGGATAATAGGTGCATGTACTTTACAGGTGACAGTGAATAATAAGGCGGCTGCAGTGACGTCTATAAGGGATAAATCCGATCTGCACGCGTATCATCCAGCGGGACTTCCTCAACAGTCATGGGGTCCCATACGTCTGGTCAGTAATTTATAAGAAGCCCCCTTATTCACTCATCTGCTGCCAATAAAGTCCTGAGCGGTGACTGTCCAATCAGAACGCACCGCTTGGGAATAGGAAGTAAAAGAAGCTTAATGTTTATCCTGGTTACCATAGTGATCAGCGTTGTGATGACGCGATGTCGGATCACCTGACACACTACGTCACCTGGCACCTCCCACCCGAGTTACAGGCAGGGCAAAAAGCCACTGCAATAGGCTGACACTCGGGTATAGGGAGTGACTTAGTGCAATGTTTAAGACGTGATCCCGTCGTCACGATGACGCGACGTCGGGTCACCTGACAAAAGGTGCCTCCCTCCCTAGACCAAGATGGAGCTGGATCAGCTGTGAAAGAGTGACGCTCAGTCACATGATCCTACCAGCATCTCTTCCGCTGTATGGAATGCAAACAGAGGAGGAGGGCAGTAGACACCAACCCTCTGTGTAACTCTGGTTGCTAGGAGAGGGGACGCTAATAAGACTAGAAACATAGTACTTAGCTCAACTCTCATAGCAAGCATACTTATAAAGTGACAGTGCTGTGCCTAGTTGATCAGAGAACAAAATTGGACTGGGAGGGAATTTTAAGAAGGCAACCAAAAATTAAAAATTAAAATTAATGAAACTAAAAACAATTCATAAAAATTATTAATAAAAATTAATAAAAGACCCTTCACTGCAGCCACCTTTCACAATACAATAATCACCCATTATTTCAATAAATGATTGCGTTACTATAGCCAGCGGACTATATAACCCAAAATATAAAAACTATTACCGATCGGAAATAAAACAGTTCAAATCAAACTCGACATTGAGCCCTGTGGGTACTTGGGTCAATGTCGGGTCATTGACCAGGTCATTGACCGAGTCATTGACCCAGTACTCGGGTCAATGTCGGGTCATTGACCAGGTCCCCCGTGAGGACCTGGTCAATGACCTGAAGAGAGCTGGGACCACAGTCTCAAAGAAAACCATTAGTAACACACTACGCAGTCATGGATTAAAATCCTGCAGCGCACACAAGGTCCCCCTGCTCAAGCCAGCGCATATCCAGGCCCATCTGAAGTTTGCCAATGACCATCTAGATCATCCAGAGGAGAAATGGGAGAAGGTCATGTGGTCTGATGAGACAAAAATAGAGCTTTTTGGTTTAAACTCCACTCGCTGTGTTTGGAGGAAGAAGAGTACAACCCCAAGAACACCATCCCAACTGTGAAGCATGGAGGTGGAAACATCATTCTTTGGGGCTTCTTTTCTGCAAAGGTGACAGAATGACTGCACCGTATTGAGGGGAGGGTGGATGGAGCCATGTAGTGCAAGATCTTGGCCAACAACCTCCTTCCCTCAGTAAGAGCATTGAAGATGGGTCATGGCTGGGTCTTCAAGCATGACAATGACCCGAAACACACAGCCAGGGCAACTAAGGAGTGGCTCCATAAGAAGCATCTCAAGGCCCTGGAGTGGTCTAGCCAGCCTCCTGACCTGAACCGAATAGAAAATCTTTGGAGGGAGCTGAAATCCGTATTTCCCAGCGACAGCCCCGAAACCTGAAGGATCTGGAGAAGGTCTGTATGGAGGAGTGGGTCAAAATCCTTGCTGCAGTGTGTGCAAACCTGGTCAAGAACTACAGGAAACATATGATCTCTGTAATTGCAAACAAAGGTTTCTGTACCAAATATTAAGTTCTGCTTTTCTGATATATGAAATACTTATGTCATGCAATAAAATGCAAATGAATTACTTAAAAATCATACAATGTGATTTTATGGATTTTTTTTAGATTCTGTCTCTCACAGTTGAAGAGTACCTATGATAAAAATTTTAGATCTCTACATGATTTGTAAGTAGGAAAACCTGCAAAATCGGCAGTGTATGAAATACTTGTTCTCCCCACTGTATTACCTCCTATCAATCCTATGCATTTTGTTAGCTAATTCATGCCAGCTTCCTCAGAGTGAGAGGAAGTTAGCGCTGATTGGCTACAGAAATGCATTAGCATAGTGTCATCACGCTCATGACGCTTCCCAGGAATGCAGCCCGTGGGTAGTGGCTTTGTATGAGAAGTGAGCTGGTTGACATCCTGATCAAGAGACACCCTGTAGGGCCAGATGAACGTGAGCAGACTGGTGGACTAGGTACAACTGAGTGCGAAGTAGCGGTACGGCGGATATGGTGAGACTGTTCCATGCACCCTTATCTATTTGTGCCTGTCTCCCCTGTAATTGGGAAGTAGTTCTTACATACTGCCCATACACCCAACTGTTTGGTTACTGGCCACAACCCTACCAGATATCAGTGCCTATCCCTGCTTCACTGACAGAGACTGTGTTGGTGCTTTGAATGGTATTTCTCCAATAATAACTGAACATAAGGCACTTTGGCTCACTGTCATCACCACTTGCCTACCTTTACCTGACACGCCACATTCCAGCTCCAATCAGGTCTGATGGACACTTGAAATAAAGAGGGAACTACAATGGCTGGTTAGCCTGATCACAAGCACCTTGCCCAATCTGTTGAACTTGTTGATATCAACATCTAGGGACCTTTATTGTTGAGCTGTAGGAGTGATTGCTGGTGCGTATGGGTGTTGTTGTGGAAAATGTTATATTAATGTATTGTCATAAGAGTCTCCCAGTGTGTGTCCTCTTGCAGCCTGCTCTAAAGAGCTGACTGGGGTAGACTGACGCTGGTTGAGATCCGTTTGGTAGTGAAAAGCTCTTTGGGGATGTAGAGAAATGTTTGCGGAGTGGGGACATGTCCGCCAGCTAAGGGCCCCTGTGCAATGCACAGAACGATCGTCTGGTGGGGGTGTGTTCGCTCTGCAAAGACATTATTGGTTTAACGAGTGTGCTCTCATGTTGCCCCTGTGTGCCTGATCAACACATTTGTGGCCCAATGAGTGTACGCCTGCCAATAATCTCTCGTCCACAAAGACAGTAGAATAATCCAGGTATACATTGTTCTCTGGAACAATGTATAATAGGGATTTCTATCAACGGAAATATGGGAGTCTTTTGGGTTGTTCTGGTTGGAGACAGAGTTAATGTTTTGAAAGCCATGTGGCTTCTAAAAACATGAATGCACCCTGTCTCTGCTCAGACACACCCATAAGACTCCTGTAGTCATTGTTCATTTGTTGTTGCATTTTCCTGTGTTGTTAAATCCTTATATGGTCATTGATATCCTGTGAGGTCACAAGCTTTGTAAGAGATATGTGTGGCTGTTGGAGGCCGAACCCTCGAGCTTTGGGACTTTTGGTTATGCTAATAAAGAGTGAGCACACAGCTGAGCAGGGAATGTGTTCTTGGAACTGGAAGCGTGAGGATGTGTTTTGTCTAGTTGGGGGGAGCATGGGGCACACACACACCAGATGAGGGGCTACATCAGAAGGAGAGACATATGATCAAAAGGTGAGATGCGTTTATATCATTAGACAAAATTGTTATTATGATTAGAAACAGGAGATTTGGCTGTGTGCTCTGTGTGCAGCCAAATTTCTATATCAGAATGGCGGGCCAGGTACTTTATGGAGCAGACAGAACCCCCCTCCACATCGGTGAGAAAAGGGGGGGGGGAACGGATCCCAGTCTAGGACATTTATTTCCGATGTGTTGGGGAGCCTTTGATCTGCAAAAGAACACATTTTTCTTCTTTTGAAATAATGCTGGGTTTGATCATATGTCTGGTGTGTGCCTGTGTGTGTGCCTGTGTGTGTGATTTGTATCTCAAATCTTTGTGTAAGGAGACTGTGTGTGTGTGTAAGTGACTGATGCTGTGTAACAAGTTTGTAATGCATGTGAGAAATGGATGAATTGTAATTATTACTTATGTATGGGACAAGTAGATTACATGAGTTTTGTAAAGTGTTTGATTGACTCAAGACACAGATGGTTAGTGGACTTTGATGGTTATGAAAAAAACATGAAGGCATCACTGTTTGTATCTCTCAATGTCTTGTTCCTGTGAAAGCTGATGTGAACTGAGTTTGAGAAGAGATGGTATGTGGCAGCCGTGTGCTTTTTAATGTGGTCTTTTTGTCATCAGCCATCTTGCTGTGGTCCAGATTTCATCTACCATGTGTTCCTAGGTTGTGCTTTTTCGTAACTTTAACACTTTTAAATGTTTGTCTAAGCGTTCATTTAGTATCTTAAATGTGTAATTTTTGGTTTTGGCAAGAAAATGGTTTTTGTCTGCTACTTCGTTTTGTTCTCTTGTTGTCTACCATGTGACTACGGTCAGCCATTTTCTTTTCCTTTGTGTGTGAACTTTGAAATGTTTATCCATCTTGGTCAGTTTTGGCGGGAAAAATGCGCCATTTTGTTGGGGTCTGGCCTTTGCTGTGGTCACCATGTGCATCGGCGGCCATTTTGAAGACCTGTGAGCCTTCCTACATGGGAAGCTGCTCCATTGTGTATTCCTTTGTGTGTGCAAAGCCATGTGCTTTAAGCTACAATCTAGCTTCTAGGCACCATTTTTTTAAATTCTATTTTTGTACTGTTTACATACTTTTCAAGGAAACTATTGCGTTTTCTGTATTGAATATTGGTTTTGAGTGAAATCTCTACTTTGCACTGAATTTCAATGGATAACAAGACTAGCTTTAACTGAGTTTTGGTACACAGCGGTGTGTGTTATTTTAATTTTTTAATGTTTTGGGAGTTTCTTAGAGGGCAATTCATTGTTTTGAGGCTTGTATCACTTTAAGCTAAGGTTTGTTAGCCTACAGTATCCCTCCCCTCTCTTTTCGTGTACATTGATATGTAAATAAACCAGTTTGAGGGGTTTTAGAGCTGGGCATGCAGCATTTTATGTATCAACAGGAAGTTGGTGGGGGGAGAGCTTGGAGTATCACACAAGCAAATTAGATTTGTACTCGGAAGGACAATGGGAAAATACTGGCGTTTGAAAGTGTTTTAAATTTAATTCCAATTGTTTTAAAGAAGTTTATGTTTCTAGTGAAGAAATCTCGATTTTTGGCGGGATCAACAACTACATTTCATGTGTTAATGGCGCCATTTTGTTTGTGGCTGCAGTGGAAGGTAAAAGAACTCCTTCAGCCATCTTTTTGCAGGAGTTTCAGTTTTTGGCTTTTGTTACACTGTTGTGTGGTATTTCTGTCTCAAAACTTGTGGTTTGACTTCCCAGGGGATATGTGAGTCAAGGGGGATTCCCTTCCATTTGCAATATGGGGGCTTATTCCACCCACTCCTGGACAAAAAGGTTTTATCTGTTGATGTTAGCCATAGATTTTTCTAATGTTTTGATAGACAAAATATGAAGCTATTCAAGGCTTCCCCTCCCCCTCCCTCTTCCTACTCAGGTGTGCAACAGGAAGTTGGTGGGAGGGGCTTGGGGTCTTTTGACTTGTGTTTGGAAGGACAAAATCATTTTTATATTTAAATTAAATTAAGGTTTATACTGTAATACAGTTTTGGGTAGAGAGCAAACATATCTAGGTACAAAGAGATAATATCTAGGTAATATCTAGGTACAAAGAGAAGCCGCAGTGTTTTGTAAAAAAAAAAGCAGGCAAAAGTGCTCTGTGTATATTCGTCCGGCGACACAGTGTACGGTCGTACAGCGCAATGCGCTTGTGTATGCATACACTGTGAGGGGTTGAGACATAATTCGGGGGTTCATCTGTGGTTGTTGGCGAATCGTTTGGCATAGTTAATAGTTGGTTGTTAAAAGAGTGGTACTCTGTAGTTCTGTGCCAAAAGTGTTGGGACAACAAGCCATAGAGTTGATGCCTCGTTTTAGTGTTTCTAGTTGAGTGACTAATCTGTAGTCCGTCAATCCACCGTGTAAGAAGACACCAGGCAGTGGTCTCCGAAATGGGTGCAAGGGTTTTCCCTGGACGCAGGGATAAGACGATAAGCCGATTTGAATCGCCATGGGCAATGGCAGTCCGTGCAAGGGAAGGAATGCGAGGCTTCCCACAGTCAGACAGATGCACAACAGCATGGAGTCTAGTTCTGAGGAAAGGCCATTAAACCCCAGAAAGATTGACACAGGTAGTCCAAGGATACTATTTTGGGTATCCCTCTGGAGTTGATGTAGCGCGACTGCCGCTTCAGAAATCTGTAATATTGAGTGAGTTGATGGATGCGTAGTACACGTTTGTGTGATTAAAAATACACAGGCCTGTTTTTGAACTTTGTGTGGCTGGTCCATGCAAAGATTTCGAAATGCTCTTGTGCCTTTCAAATTGTATTCTTTTTCTATCGCTAAAAGAGTGAAGGCAGCATTCCATCTGGTCGTTTTTATTTTTTTTCATTTTTCGTTTTTAGGAACTATGAAATATCTCCCCCACATTTGTATCTAAATGTTTGTCTTTGTTTCATTGTTTGTATGTGGTAACAAGATGTTTGAACCTACCGCGACAGCCCTCTTGCGTGCCGCGGCTGTTGTATTTTAGTAAGATTTACAGAGGGTTTAGTTATTATCGGTTTTGTGGAATGTCAGTGACAATTTACCAATGTACATGAATATTATATTGTTTACCATTCTTTGAAGGATAGAGTGATAACTTTTGTTTATAAGTATCTTTTCAGGTCCGAAGAGTTTCTGGAAGTGTGTGTACAGGTGTATAAGAAGGTAAAAGTGTCATAGGCTATTTCACTATTTTATTATGCACCATTCTAAACCCTGCATGTCTTCCTCCAGTTTGTAATGAGGAGGGAAGAAAAGGGGGGATAAGAGTGGTGAGAATAACACATTTTCAAACCAATAGTACTAACCTTTATAATTCTAATCAAGTTTGCGCCAAGACTGTCTTTCTTTGATAGAATTTGAATCAGCAAGCAGCAGTCTGGTGAAGTAGGCTCCCATCCCAGATGCTAAGAACCTTTTTGTCACTAGTTCCAGGTATTACACCCCAGATGGTAAGCCACACACAGGTTATGCAGTGACCACAGTCCCGATGTCTGGGTTATTGTCATACGAGGTTTGTTTGGAGGTCAACCAAAACCAGAGTTGTACTTTCCTCATTAGCTGTCACCTACATTCTTAGCTGATGGGGTAGGTGCAATCACTGTAACATGAACTTCAAAAGGTCCACCACAGGGTTCACAAGTCCATCCTGTACCCTGACACAATAACCAGTTTACATTCTTTCCAACCAGGTGACTGGGTCATTATAAAGAAGCTTGAGGGATGAGACCACGCCAGCCACTGCAAGAAGCTGATCAACCACAAAGAGTAGAGAAGTATCTTCGTTAATTTATATATTTTTTGTTTAATAAATTTTGGCAAGGGTAATGATGAAAAGCATCCCAACTGGCTAAGAAAGAGAACAGGACACATGGTCGGGTCTATTAGTGCCCCAGCAATGACGGCGGTACATGCTATATGTGACGTTCATATTGGTGTGAGGAGTTTTGATAGACTAGTAAAATCCAAACAGACACCTGTCAAAAGAACTTAACAAAACATTTCTAGAGGGTAAAATGAATTATAATTTTAACAATAGCTCTGGTTCTTGCCAGTTTTGGTATCGGGATAACTAGGTAGCCCACAAGTGTGCTTCAACTGTAGTTTGGTATTAATGCGGATCTACAGCTTATAAGTAATTCCCCTAAGGCAAGAGGTTCATGTGTGCTGGTGAAACTCGTCCCAGCATCTTATGTCGCCGCCGATCGCGAGGATCTGATGGTGTGAGAGAAGGTAAGAATGGCAGGGACAGCTGGAAGGGAATTGCTTGTACACGCTGGGGGCTTGAGCTTATGAAACGCTTGAACAATTTCTCATCCATAGAGGATGAGATGTTTTCATGTAACTGTTGAAGCTACAAGGAAGTTCCCACAGTCCAAGGGGGGTTTCTGGGAATTCATAAGTAAAGATTGTTATATCTGGATCGGGGATAGTAGTGGCAAAGTTCAGGCCCATATGGATAAGGTTTAGGTCCCTACAAGGCAAAGCCAGAGCTGGCGGCCCTCTAGCTGTTGCAAAACTACAAGTCCCATGAGGCATTGCAAGGCTGACAGTTAGAAGCATGACTCCCTCAGGCAGAGGCATTATGGGACTTGTAGTTCTGCAACAGCTGGAGGACCGCCAGTTTGAGAACCCTGGTTTAAGCTAAGTGTTACCAATGTGACAGAGTATGTTAATAAAAATCCTTGGAAGATGAATAAAATGAAGATAAATGAAGAATAGAATGAAAAAAATAAAAAAAGGTGTACTGTCACTTTAGAACATCATCATATAAGGCGCAAATGTGTTAAATGTGCAAACATACTTAATAAAGTGTTAAAAAAACTGATAAATGAGTATGTGTCCAACAAGTGTCTATTTCTTTAGTGATTCCAAAGTGCATAGATCAGCAAAAGAACATCACCATATAGAATCCATTCAATTTTAAAGTTCATAACAAATGGTGGTAAAGTGAAAAAATTATTTGAATCAACTTTTGGTGACTCTTCCCCTGGTTTGGTTCGCACCAGAACCTGCGAATGGACCGAAAATTCGCACGAACGTTAGAACCCATTGACGTCTATGGGGCACGAACATTCAAAATCAAACGTGCTCATTTTAAATGCTAATTTGCATGGTATTATCCTAAAAAGGGTTTGGGGACCCGGGTCCTGCTCCAGGGGACATGTATCAATGCAAAAAAAAGTTTTAAAAACGGCTGTTTTTTCGGGAGCAGTGATTTTAATGATGCTTAAAGAAAAAAAAAAGTGAAATATTCCTTTAAATATCGTACCTAGGGGGTGTCTATAGTATGCTTGTAAAGTGGCGCGTGTTTCCCGTGCTTAGAACAGTCCCTGCACAAAATGACATTTTTAAAGGAATAAAAGTCATTTAAAACTGCTTGCAGCTTTAGTGTAATGTCAGGTCCTGGCAATATGGATGAAAATCAGTGAGACAAACAGCATGGGTACCCCCCAGTCCATTACCAGACCCTTTGGGTCTTGTATGGATATTAAGGGGAAACCCGCACCCAAATTAAAAAAGGAAAGGTGTGGGGCCCCCAGACCCAAGACAGGGACTGTAAGTTTGTTGTTAAGTAGAATCTGTTTGTAATTTTGAACTGGTACATTTTTAACGTGTTTAGCTCCAGCCAAAAAAATATATTTTAAGCTTTTTGGAAAACATAGGGAAGGGTTATCACCCCTGTGACATTTGTTTTGCTGTCTGTGCTCCTCTTCAGAAGATTTCACCTCACTTTTTATCCCAATGACAAATGTTTTTTGAAAATGTGGGGGTTTTAGTGCAACAAGGATTGGTGATAAAGCATCAGTGTACAGGAGAAAAGTTTTTCCCATATTAACTCTTACAGGAGAGAATTTCCCTTCCTAGGGGTAGATTTCATCTCACTTCCTGTTGTCTCCTTCCGTTTGCAAGTAGGAGTCATTTGTAAGTTGGATGTTTGAAAGTAGGGGCCTGCCCTATATACTCAGCAGGAATTTGGGCCTTAGGTGTTGTTGTGTCCACAACACTGTAAGCCCTCACAGGGCCCTGCTGTGAAATATTAGATCAAGAATTGTAATTACATGCCCCTGTTGAGCAGGGGCAGAAAAATTGGGTCTTTGGTGATGGTGATGGTGGTGGTGGTGCTGGTGCCACAACACTGTAAGTCCTCACAGTTACTCTTGGTGGGCGCAGAAACGGGCCCTGCTGTGAAATATTAGATCAAGAATTCTAATTACTGTTGAACAAGGGCTGAAAAATTGGGCCTTAGGCACTGGCGCTGGTGCCACAACACTGCTACCCCTCACAGATACTCTAGTTGGAGTGCAGGAACTAGCCCTGCTGCAAAGAATTGCATCAAAAATTGTAATTACACGCCCCTGTTAAACAGGGGCTGAAAAATTGGGCCTTAGGCACTGGTACTGGTGCCACAGTGAGACAACACTGCAACCCTTCACAGATACTCTAGTTGGAGAGCAGGAACTAGCCCTGCTGCAAAGAATTGCATCAAAAATTATAATTACACACCCCTGTTAAACAGGGGCTGAAAAATTGGACCTTAGGCACTGGTGGCGGCGCCCAGAAGAAAAAATGGTCTTACAAACTATCAGCATGATCATTGAGGAGGAAGAGGATAATTACTCAACATAACAGGATAGTCACTCAACATCAGCATAGGCAGTCTTTGAAGGGATCTGACATTTAAAAAAAAAAAATATTCGGTTACATCAGCATCATGTGCTTGGTAGCTGGTGGTGATCCAAGACTGATTCATTTTTATGAAGGTCAGTCGATCGATCGAATTGGTGGACAGACGCACCCTGTGATTGGTTACAAAAGCCTCCAGCAGCACTGAATGTGCGTTCCGAAAGAACGCTGGATGCAGGACAGGCCAGTAGCTCAATTGCATACTGTGCAAGCTCTGGCCAGTGATCCATCCTCAAGACCCAGTAACCCAGAGGATTTTTGGTGGGAAAGGTGTCCAAGTCAGATCTTGAGCCTGGGTGTCCCTGCACCATGTAAAACAGACGCTGGCGATGGTTGCTGCAACTGATCATACCTTGGGGCTGCGGACTAAAAAATTGTCTGAACGCATCTGTCAGATGGCCACCTTCTACACCACTCCTTCTTTGACTGACCGAAGCCTCAGCAACACGTTGTCCAGAAACAGGAGTTTGTAACCTCCCAGTCTCTGGGAACGTGTTGCACAGACCTTTCTGCAAGACCTCCTTAAGATGTTTCATCCTCTGCTCCCTCTGCAACGGCAAGATAAGGTCCTTAACCTTACCCTTGTAACATGGATCGAGGAGGGTTGCCAGCCAGTATAGTTCCTTCTCCTTGATACCACGAATATGAGGATCCTTCCGCAGGCATTGCAGGATCAGGGAGGCCATGCAGCGTAGGTTTGCTGAGGCATTCGGTCCGGAGTCCTCTGGGTCACTAAGGATGACATGATCCGCAGCCACCTCCTCCCAGCCATGTACAAGTCCATTAGTTTCTTGGGACTGTAAATGATGCCTTAAAGGCTGCTGCTGATGCTGAGTGCCAGGCTCCACCTCCATACTGACATACTCCTCCTCCTCCTCGTCCTCTTCCTGTGTGATTGGCGGGCATACAGGAACACTGTCTGGATAAAGGGGGCCTTGAGAGCTAAGGAAGTCCTCCTCTTCCTGCCTCTGTTCTGCTTCAAGTGCCCTGTCCATTATTCCACGCAGCGTGTACTCCAACAGGTGGACAAGGGGTACAGTGTCACTGATGCATGCATTGTCACTGCTCACCATCCTCGTGGCCTCCTCAAATTGTGACAGGACAGTGCATGCATCCCTGTTCATGGCCCACTGGTGTGGGGGAAAAAAACAAGTTCCCCGACCCTGTACTGGTGCCATATTCGCACAGGTACTCATTGATGGCCCTCTGCTACGTGTGCAGCCACTGCAGAATGGCCAACGTTGCGTTTCACCTGGTAGGCATGGCGCAGATTAGGCGGTTCTTGGGCAGGTTAAATTGCTTTTGGAGGTCTTCCAACCACGCACTGGCATTATATGACCGGCGGAAATGCACACAGACTTTCCTGGCCTGCTTCAGGAAATCCTGTAAGACCGGGTACCTGCCCAAGAACCACTGCACCACCAAGTTAAGGACCTGAGCCAAACAGGGCACATGGGTCAGTTGTCCCTGTCGGAGGGCGGAGAGGAGGTTGGTGCCATTGTCGCAAACCACCATTCCTGCCTTAAGTTGGCGTGGCGTCAACCACCTCTGAACCTGCCCCTGCAGAGCTCACAGAACCTCTGCCCCAGTGTGGCTCCTGTCCCCCAAGCACACCAGCTCAAGCACCGCATGGCATCTTTTGGCCTGCGTACTTGCATAGCCCGTTGAACGCCTACAGAGCACCGCTGGTTCCAAGGACAAAGCACAGGAAGAGGCCATGGAGGAAGAAGAAGAAGAGGAGGGGGTGGAGGAGAGAGGTGTGTCAGAATCACTAGTAGTGGCATTTTGGAGGCGTGGTGGCGGAAAAACCTCCAACACTACTGCATCTTGTCCTGCATCCTTCCCAGCTGCCAGAAGAGTCACCCAATGCACCGTGAAACGTAGGTAAAGTCCCTGTCCGTGCCTGCTGGACCATAAGTCAGCAGTAATATGCACCTTACCACTGACTGCCCTGCCCAGCGAGGCCAAGACATTGCCTTCCACATGCTGGTAGAGAGCCAGAATCACCTTCCATGAGAAAAAGTGGCGTTTGAGAACCTGCCATTGAGGAACCACACATTCCACAAACTCACGGAATGGGGCAGGGTCTACCAACTGAAAAGGTAGCAGTTGAAGTGCTAGCAATTTTGCCAAGCTAGCATTCAACCGCTGGGCATGTGGATGGCTGGGAGCGAACTTCTTACAATCTGACGTCGGTGTACCGATAACAGATTGCCCCCAAGTACTTGGCTGTGACACACCTAATTCTACACCTTCATTCCTCTTAGTGCAGGTTTCAGAGAGGACTGAAGTTATAGTGGGGTTGGAGATCCCAGCTGATGAGGAGTAAGGAGAGGTCCTCTTTGTTTTTTGGTGTGGGTCTTTTAGGTACGCTTGCCAACAAACTGCATGGCAGGTCAACATATGTCTGGTCAAGCATGTAGTGCCCAAGCGGGAGATGTTTTGGCCACACGAGATATGCTTGAGACATATGTAGCAAATAGCAGCGGTGCCATCTGATGCACTCGTCTCAAAAAAGGCCCACACCAAAGAACTTTTGGAATAACGCACAGACACAGCAGCGCCCTGCAAATGCGGAGCTCTGAGGTGTGATGCAGTCAGTGTGCTGCCCTTAGGATGGCCCCTGGAGGGCATCCTGCCTCGTCGGTGATGTGCCTCCTCCTCCTCCTCTCTCCTATCAGGCACCCATGTTGAGTCAGTGACCTCATCATCCCCTCCCTCCTCATCACTGGAGCAAACCTGGCAGTATGCTGCAGCAGGGGGAACATGACTGCCAGATTGCTGTCCTTCTTGGGCACCCCCTGTGTGTGCTCACGTTACTGCCTTCATCTAGCTCAGTATCATCATCAGAGCCTTCTAAACGCTGGGCATTCTCCTAGAGCATATACCCAACACTGTGGTCAAACAGTTCAAGGGACTCCTCAAGAGGACATGGTGGGGCTAGAGAAGGAGTCACTGATGCCATTGAGCCGAGGGAAGAGGCCACGTTGGCAGTTGCTTTGTCAGACAAAGTACCCTGAGCATGGGTGAGAGAGGATGAGGAGGATGATGACGGCTTGGTCATCCACTCAACCAAGTCTTCCACATCTTGCGGCTCAACATGGCCAGCTGCCGAGAAAAAGGCCAAGCATGTCCCACGGCCACGTGCTGATGAGGATGTACCGTGTCCACGACCAGCACTGTTGCCTCTAGACACAGAGCCTGTTTGCCCTCTTTTATTGACTTGTAACTGTCTGCCTCTCCTTGTTGGCCTTACAGACATACTAATGGCCTGTAGTGAGATGTAGCTTTACTAAGCTATGATATATATATATATATATATATATATATATATATATATACTGATACTGAAGCGAGCAAAATCAACTGCCTGCCTGTAGTATTATTAGTATGAGAGCACCACCAATCTTCTACAGGTAGCTTTAGCTGAACAATGTGCAGAGGTCGCACTACACTAACTTGGAGCTTTAGCTGAACACTGTGCAGACGTCGCACTACACTAACTTGTAGCTTTAGCTGAACACTGTGCAGAGGTCGCACTACATTAACTTGGAGCTTTAGCTGAAAACTGTGCAGAGGTCACACTACACTAACTTGTAGCTTTGGCTGAACACTGTTCAGAGGTCTTACTACACTAACGTTTAAATAATGTAGCTGCCTGCGGTAGTGATAGGATCTGGAAAACACCACCAACCTTCTACAGGTAGCTTTAGCTGAACACTGTGCAGAGGTCGCACTACACTAACGTGTAAATAATGTAGCTGCTTGCGGTAGTGATAGGGTCAAGAAAACACCACCAACCTTCTACAGGTAGCTTTAGAACACTGTGCAGAAGTCGCACTACACTAACATGTAAATAATGTAGCTGCCTGCAGTAGTGATAGGATCAGGAAAACACTGTTCAGAGGTCTTACTACACTAACGTTTAAATAATGTAGCTTCCTGCGGTAGTGATAGGATCTGGAAAACACCACCAACCTTCTACAGGTAGCTTTAGCTGAACACTGTGCAGAGGTCGCACTACACTAACGTGTAAATAATGTAGCTGCCTGCGGTAGTGATAGGGTCAAGAAAACACCACCAACCTTCTACAGGTAGCTTTAGAACACTGTGCAGAAGTCGCACTACACTAGTGTGTAAATAATGTAGCTGCCTGCAGTAGTGATAGGATCAGGAAAACACCACCAACCTTCTACAGGTAGATTTAGCTGAACCCTGTACAGAGGTCGCACTACAGTAACTTGTAGCTTTATCTGAACACTGTGCAGAGGTCGCACTACACTAACTTGGAGCTTTAGCTGAACACTGTGCAGAGGTCGCACTACACTAACTTGTAGCTTTAGCTGAACACTGTGCAGTGGTGGCACTACACTAACATGGAGCTTTAGCTGAACACTTTGCAGAGGTCGCACTACACTAACTTGGAGCTTTAGCTGAACACTGTGCAGTGGTCGCACTACACTAACTTGGAGCTTTAGCTAAACACTGTGCAGAGGTCGCACTACACTAACTTGTAGCTTTAGCTGAACACTGTGCAGAGGTCGCACAACACTAAATTGTAGCTTTAGCTGAACACTGTGCAGAGGTCACACTACACTAACTTGTAGCTTTAGCTGAACACTGTGCAGAGGTCGTACTACACTAACTTGTAACTTTAGCTGAACACTGTGCAGAGGTCGCACTACACTAACTTGTAGCGCACTACACTAAGGTTTAGATTATGTAGCTGCCTGCAGTAGTGATAGGATCAGGAAAACACCACCAACCTTCTACAGGTAGCTTTAGCTGAACACTGTGCAGAGGTCACACTACACTAACGTGTAAATAATGTGGCTGCCTGCGGCAGTGATAGGATCAGGAAAACACCACCAACCTTCTACAGGTAGCTTTAGTTGAAGACCGTAAAGAGGTCGCAATACACTAACGTGTAAATAATGTAGCTGCCTGCAGTAGAGATAGGATCAGGAAACCACCAACCTTCTAAAGGTAGCTTTAGCTGAAGCCTGAACCTTCTAGAGGTTGCACTACACTAACTTGTAGCTTTAGCTGAACACTGTGCAGAGGTCGCACTACACTAACTTGTAGCTTTAGCTCAACAATGTGCAGAGGTCGCACTACACTAACTTGTAGCTTTAGCTGAACACTGTGCAGAGGTCACACTACACTAACTTGTAGCTTTAGCTGAACACTGTGCAGAGGTTGTACTACACTAACTTGTAGCTTTAGCTAAACACTATGCAGGGGTCGCACAAAACTAACTTGTAGCTTTCGCTGAACACTGTGCAGAGGTCGAACTACCCTAACTTGGAGCTTTAGCTGAACACTGTGCAGAGGTCACGCTACACTAACCTTTAAATAATGTAGCTGCCTGCAGCAGTGATATTATCTGGAAAACAACACCAACCTTCTTCAGGTAGCTTTCGTTGAAGACTGTACAGAGGTCGCAATACACAAAATTGCAGCTTTAGCTGAACACTGTGCAGAGGTGTCATTAAAATAACTTCTAGCTTTAGCTGAACACTGTGCAGAGGTCGCACTACACTAAATTGAAGCTTTAGCTGAACACTTTGCAGAGTTCGCACTACACTAACTTGTAGCTTTAGCTGAACACTGTGCAGAGGTCGCACTACACTAACTTGTAGCTTTAGCTGAACACTGTGCAGAGGTCGCACTACACTAACTTGTAGCTTTAGCTGAACACTGTGCAGAGGTCACACTACACTAACTTGTAGCTTTAGCTGAACATTGTGCAGAGGTGACACTACACTAACTTGGAGAGTTAGCTGAACACTGTGCAGAAGTTGCACTACACTAACTTGTAGCTTTAGCTGAACACTGTGCAGAGGTCGCACTACACTAACTTGTAGCTTTAGCTCAACAATGTGCAGAGGTCGCACTACACTAACTTGTAGCTTTAGCTGAACACTGTGCAGAGGTCACACTACACTAACTTGAAGCTTTAGCTGAACACTGTGCAGAGGTCGCACTACACTAACTTGGAGCTTTAGCTGAACACTGTTTATAGGTCGTACTACACTAACTTGTAGCTTTAGCAGAACACTGTGCAGAGGTCACACTACACTAATGTGTGAATAATATAGCTGCCTGCAGTAGTGATAGGATCAGGAAAACACCACCAACCTTCTACAGGTAGTTTTAGCTGAACCCTGTGCAGAGTTGGCACTACACTAACTTGTAGCTTTAGCTGAACACTGTGCAGAGGTCGCACTTCACTAACTTGTAGCTTTAGCTGAACAATGTGCAGAGGTCGCACTACACTAACTTGTAGCTTTAGCTGAACACCGTGCAGAGGTCAAACTAAACTAACTTGGAGCTTTAGCTGAACACTGTGCAGAGGTCGCACTATACTAACTTGGAGCTTTAGATGAACACTGTGCAGAGGTCACACTACACTAACTTGGAGCATTAGCTGAACACTGTGCAGAGGTCGCACTACCCTAACTTAGAGCTTTAGCTGAACACTGTACAGAGGTCGCACTACACTAACGTTTAAATAATGTAGCTGCCTGCGGCAGTGATAGTTTCGGAAAAACAACACCAACCTTCTACAGGTAGCTGAACCCTGTGCAGAGATCGCACTAGACTAATTTGTAGCTTTAGCTGAACACTGTGCAGAGGTTGCAGTACACTAACTTGGAGCTTTAGCTGAACACTGTGCAGAGGTCGCACTACACTAAATTGAAGCTTTAGCTGAACACTGTGCAGAGGTCGCACTACACTAACTTGGAGCTTTAGCTGAACACTGTGCAGAGGTCGCACTATACTAACTTGTAGCTTTAGCTGAACACTATGCAGAGGCTGCTCTACACTAACTTGGAGCTTTAGCAGATCACTGTGCAGAGGTCGCACTACACTAATTTATAAATAATGTAGCTGCCTGCAGTAGTGATAGGATCAGGAAAACAACACCAACCTTCTACAGGTAGCTTTAGCTGAACCCTGTGCAGAGTTTGCACTACACTAACTTGTAGCTTTAGCTAAACACTGTGCAGAGGTCGCACTACACTAACTTGTAGCTTTAGCTGAACAATGTGCAGAGGTCGCACTACACTAACTTGTAGCTTTAGCTGAACACTGTGCAGAGGTCGCACTAAACAAACTTGGAGCTTTAGCTCAACACTGTGCAGAGGTCGCACTACACTAACTTGGAGCTTTAGCTGAACACTGTGCAGAGGTCGCACTACACTAACTTGGAGCTTTAGCTGAACACTGTGCAGAGGTTGCACTACACTAACTTGGAGCTTTAGCTGAACACTGTGCAGAGGTCGCACTATACTAACTTGTAGCTTTAGCTGAACACTATGCAGAGGCTGCACTACACTAACTTGGAGCTTTAGCAGATCACTGTGCAGAGGTCGCACTACACTAATTTATAAATAATGTAGCTGCCTGCAGTAGTGATAGGATCAGGAAAACAACACCAACCTTCTACAGGTAGCTTTAGCTGAACCCTGTTTAGTAGGAAGTGGGTGGAAGGCGCGTGATCAGACGCTTACATCAAGAAATGTATGGTTTATTTATGTAAAAGAATACAGACATATAGTCATATAGATATAAAATCATACAAATACTACATAATATTAAAAAAAAATGAAAAACAGGTAACAAAATAAGTACTAGGAATAGGAAGTTAAAATTGGGGTGTGCCCATATTGAGGCAGGTATTTAAGAAAGGCTGACGCGTTTCGAGGAAAACCTCTTCATCAGAGCCAGGAGAACTGGAGCACAGTCTGTATGGGCCGGTAGGCCGACATGTGTACATGGGGAGAGGTGGTGTTGCTAGTAGGAGGATGTGTCCTGTGATGGACAATTGATTATTCCAAGTTCCATACCCAGGTGTTCTAGATGGGGTATAAATAAGAACAATATATACCGTACACTACAGACTGGAGACGTAAGATAAGTTAAGTTTACATTGAAAAATGCATTCATAAAATGATAAAAAGTATATAATAAAATATATTAGAAATAAAAATTACCATATCAGTACAAAAAATTAATGATAGGTAGTGGGATTTTGAAGCACAGAGCATGAGATTGTAGTCTAAATACATACAAATAAAAGAATCTACGCATACATAAGTGTACACACACATACTCGTGTACACATACATGCACATACTTACACGTGCATAATACAGACGCATGTAAATGCATAAAAAAAAAAAAAAAAACATATATGCATATGAGAGGGGGGGAAGGGGGCGATGGTAAATGAAGTAAAAAGTGCACTGAGACACATTGAGAGATATTGTCTCTCCGCATGGTAAAACCGGTTGTGCTTTTGTCCAAAGGACATGTGCATGCATGTAAAAACTCTGCCAGCACGTAAACGCTGTGCTGGAATAGATATGTGGAGGTATGTCCCTGTTCACTGAAAGCACAAATGGGGGCACAAAGATGGCCATGTGGTTTGTGCAAAAACAGAAATGTGTTCATTCAAATGGAAATCCACAAAAATGTATACAAAAATGCATATATCAAATGTACATAAAAATCTAAAACGCATATGCATATATATATACATAGATAAAAAAACAATATGCACAAAATAAATATATGTATATATTCACATAAATCTGTACACAATTATATATACACACATACACACATATGCACACATATATATATATATATATATACACGCACACATATACATGTCCACATGCATGCACACACATGTGGAGACCACACCTACACAGCATGTATTGTGCCTATGTAGAACCAGTGTCATGGCGGTAGGGTGGGAATGTGTAGTTTGTGCAACGCAATAGCGGAGAGTGGCGGGAGTGGATATGTTAGGGGGATAATCTGGTGTTGGTGACCAAATATTGGAGGTGGCAGACAGGTGGGCTGATGACAGAACGCACCTACCTATGGATGTAAATAGATTGTATTTTCTTTTTGCGGTGCTGTTAGGCTGTCAGATGTGCCTGTAGTGAAACATAAGTTGAGCAGGGAAAGTAAGCAAGCTCTTATGGACACTGCTGGGTTTAACAGGATAAGGAAGTTACAAAGACCATTGTGGCTGACCTGTCTCAGGAGAAGTGTGTAGACACAGCTGCAAACTGTAAAGATCCTTTGGAGTGGAGAGCCGTGTGATCCTGGCAGCAGAAGGGGGGGGAGGAGGAGGGAGGAGGTGTCCTTGAGGCAGCTGATGCCTGGATAGAAAGCGTCTTGCTGCCTAGGGATAGGAAAGGTTTTGTGATGAGGTTGTGCTGGGGGTTTAAAAGACTCTGGGAGGCGGGTCTGAGGGCATGAATGAAAAGGCTATTATTGAATCCAATTAAGCCATATAAAGTAATGTGATATGAAAAGTGTGACTATGATTTGAATAGTGAACCGGAGGTATTTTGTGCAGAACATATATATATATATATATATATATATATATATATATATATATATATATATACACACACATACACATATATATATATATATATATATATATATATATATATATATATATATATATATATATATACATATATATATATATATACACACATACATACATACACACACATACACACACATATACACACATATACATATATACATATACACATATACACACATATACACATACATACATATACACACATACACATATACACACACAGGTTTATATGGGTTGTTAAACAGCAGAAGTGAATAATATGAGGAGAAATGGTGTACATGAAACTGCGGGGACAGGAGAGGGTATACAGGGTTTACCGTATGGTGGAATGATGGTGATGGTATAAAGGGGATCACAGGTAATAAGGGGGGGGGATGGCTAGGATAGAGGGGGTGGGGCAAAGCATGATGGTGATATTCTGTATCTAGATGGCCCCGTGGATATCTAGATCTTCATTCATTCCATCGGGAACCAATGACCCAAGAGTGAAAATCCAGAATGATTCTTGTTTACAGAGTCTTCTGAATCTCCTCCCATTGTCAGCGTCTTTTTTGATAGCTTCAATGCCAAACACTTTGATGCCTGTTGGATTGCTGTTATGACATTCTCTGAAATGCCTAGGTACTGAATAGCTGTGGCATTTTTTATTTTTACTCTGATGGTACGTGTTACTATTGATTATGCTGCATTTGTGTTCGCTAAATCTTGTCCTGAGTGGACGTATTGTGCGCCCAACATACAGAAGACCGCATGGACAGATAAGACCATAGACTACATAGGAGGTACCGCAATTGATGAACTGTTTGATTTTGTGGTACTGGCCGTCGGACCCCATGATTTCTTTTTTGCGGTGTGCCATGAAGGCACAGGCTCCACAGTTTTTGGTTCCACACTTGTAGTTGCCTTTCTGGTCGAAGATGGATGCCCAATTGCCAGTGGGGGTCTTGGTTTGGTTCTGAGGTTTTCGTACTCTACTCGGAGCTATTAGGCTTCTAAGATCTTTGGATTTTCGAAACACAACTACTGGTTTGGGTGGTAGAACTGGATTGAGGATGGGATCCTGCTTGAGAATGTTCCAATTTTTCTCAATGGCTCTCTGTATGTCGAATGCTTTGGTGTTATATTGTGTACTGAATCTGATGGGGTTGGAGATATTGCTGTCGGTGGTCCTTTTATTGCCGCTTGTTTTGTTAGCCTCCATTGCCATAGTGACAGAGGGATGTTCGTCATACTGGGTCCAATATTTGTAAAAGGCCTGTTTGATGAGTGATTCTTCATAACCCTTCTCAAGAAATTTCTTTTTTAAGATGGATCCCTGTTTTTCATAGTCACTTTTCTTAGTGCAGGTTTTCTTTAGCCTGCAGAATTGCCCGTGGGGTATGTTACGGATCCATTTGGGATGGTGGTGACTTTTGGCGTGGAGGTAGGAATTTCCAGCACTAGGTTTGAAATGGGTTTTGGATATAATGCTGCCTTCCTCGATTTGCAGGTCTAACTCCAGAAAGACGAGTGATGTGTTGTCGACTACATGGGTGAAAGAGATGCCATAAGGATTGGAGTTGCAGTATTCCAGAAATTTGTTTAGATCCATATGTGATCCGTTCCAAATGATCAGGATGTCATCAATGTATCGGGTGTAGAGGGCGAGCTGATCTTTAAAAGGATTGTTGGCCCAGATGAACATCACTCAAAGGGAGAGAAACCTACTTAAAATCCGCAATGACTTGAAAAATGTCCAGGATGATTTGGCCCCCTTCACTGATCTCACGTCTTTCAACGATTGGGATAAGAAGATAAATGACCACATGGTCACTTTTGAAACCAATCTCATCAGTAAGAAGTCAGGCAAATTTGAGAGGGACAGATTAGACTATCTGTATGGGCGCGAATTTGAATGGAAAAGACCAACTGATGGCGCTGGCCCTCTCACAAACAAGTCAAAATCACTCCCTCATAATGACATACGCCCTATGGGTCCTCCACGCCACAAAAAACCTAACACAAATAAGGGCAACACCACAAGACAGAGATCGCACAGAAACTCCCAACCACAGAAACATCCCACCAATAATATTCAAGGGAAAAGGAAAGAGGGGCATCTCCCGACCCAGGGATACCACCAGGCGACAGCAGCCTACTATCCTTCATCCCACAACAATAAAAACAAATGGGCCAACAAACTGGAAAATGGCCGAACTCCACCATCAGGAGCCAAAGCCCAGCAAATACAAGGTCATACTCATGACTCTGTCACTACCTCAACAAAAAGCATGAACCACACTCTACTGCCAGATACCACCACAACCAACCACCACACCAGCTACCAGATGAACAATACACCCATTCAGCAAATACCGATGGAAAACACACAACCATGTATTTTTTTAGAAGAGGGAGCTGTGGGAAACTGGAACCCCACGGCACAACAACAACAAAAAACCCCTCTGGAATTCCAACAGAGGTCGGTAAGAAAAAGAGAAGATGGAGAAGAAGAGGTAGACGAGGAGGAAAGAGCACCAAAAAAAGGGAAAAGATCATTCCAACACATACTACAATTAAGATCTTCAATCTATCTAGTTCAGTCTTCGATGACACAGAACTCAACATCCTTCGCAAAGGTCTCAACTTTGCCCCAAAAAACCCTCCAAACCTTTTTGAGATCTTTTTAGACCTAAATAGGTATATAAGAAATCTCACCCTGAAAAGGTATTTTGCCCTTCGCGAATCACCCTCTGAAGCACCATCCTTATCCACAAGCCCCCCATCTGACAATATTGCACCAAATACGGACAACGCACTCGAAAACTTGGAGAGTCTTTTTCAGGAGGGAGTCTGCGAGGACTATGAAACTGAACCAGAACTCTTAGCCCTCATGGAAAAACAGATCACACACACCAACTTCAAACCCAAGTCTTCCTTCCATCCCCATTGGGCAAAAGGAAAATTCATTCCAATATTCTATGAGATAGTGCTGGACGAAATTAAAAGGATCTGTCAAAAAAATTGTCTCAGTGACAAATCCATAAACATTAAGAACAAAGACCACGAAGTCCCCAAAGAGATCCTTAAGAAATTCCAGGATAGAGAAGACATCATTATTAGGCAAGCTGATAAAGGTGGTGGTCTAGTAATTCAAAATCAAGCTGACTATCTGACAGAGGCCCTGAGACTCCTTGGAGATACTGACACATATGAGAAACTCCCTGCTGACCCACTACCATCTTTTGCAACCTCCCTCGAAGTCCTATTAAATCAAGCTATGGATAATGGAGTCATCACGAAAAGCGAACTCCTTTTCCTTAACAAACAGCATCCACTGACTCCCCATTTCTACCATATCCCCAAAATTCACAAGAATCAGACAAATCCACCGGGCAGACCTATTATTGCTGGGATCGACAGCTTAACCAGCAATCTAGGTTGTTATATCGACTACTTCCTACGAGACTTAGTAATACAACTACCAACATATGTAAAAGATTCCGGACACATGCTCGACATCCTTTCATCATTTTCTTGGCAACCGCATTTCAAATGGCTCTCATTGGATGTCTCTTCTCTTTATACCTCCATCGAACACAAATATGGCATAGAAGCAGCCAAACACTTTCTCTCCAAGAGTAACATACACCCTCTACAGACCAAATTCCTCCTCGACTCCATCGAATTCTGCCTCACTCACAATTACTTCTCCTTCGTGGGCGAGTATTTTCGCCAAACCAAGGGAACTGCCATGGGAGCAAAATTTGCACCTAGCTACGCAAACCTCTTCATGGGCATGTGGGAAGATCTGTTCATCTGGGCCAACAATCCTTTTAAAGATCAGCTCGCCCTCTACACCCGATACATTGATGACATCCTGATCATTTGGAACGGATCACATATGGATCTAAACAAATTTCTGGAATACTGCAACTCCAATCCTTATGGCATCTCTTTCACCCATGTAGTCGACAACACATCACTCGTCTTTCTGGATTTAGACCTGCAAATCGAGGAAGGCAGCATTATATCCAAAACCCATTCAAACCTAGTGCTGGAAATTCCTACCTCCACGCCAAAAGTCACCACCATCCCAAATGGATCCGTAACATACCCCACGGGCAATTCTGCAGGCTGAAGAAAACCTGCACTAAGAAAAGTGACTATGAAAAACAGGGATCCATCTTAAAAAAGAAATTTCTTGAGAAGGGTTATGAAGAATCACTCATCAAACAGGCCTTTTACAAATATTGGACCCAGTATGACGAACATCCCTCTGTCACTATGGCAATGGAGGCTAACAAAACAAGCGGCAATAAAAGGACCACCGACAGCAATATCTCCAACCCCATCAGATTTAGTACACAATATAACACCAAAGCATTCGACATACAGAGAGCCATTGAGAAAAATTGGAACATTCTCAAGCAGGATCCCATCCTCAATCCAGTTCTACCACCCAAACCAGTAGTTGTGTTTCGAAAATCCAAAGATCTTAGAAGCCTAATAGCTCCGAGTAGAGTACGAAAACCTCAGAACCAAACCAAGACCCCCACTGGCAATTGGGCATCCATCTTCGACCAGAAAGGCAACTACAAGTGTGGAACCAAAAACTGTGGAGCCTGTGCCTTCATGACACACCGCAAAAAAGAAATCATGGGGTCCGACGGCCAGTACCACAAAATCAAACAGTTCATCAATTGCGGTACCTCCTATGTAGTCTATGGTCTTATCTGTCCATGCGGTCTTCTGTATGTTGGGCGCACAATACGTCCACTCAAGACAAGATTTAGCGAACACAAATGCAGCATAATCAATAGTAACACGTACCATCAGAGTAAAAATAAAAAATGCCACAGCTATTCAGTACCTAGGCATTTCAGAGAATGTCATAACAGCAATCCAACAGGCATCAAAGTGTTTGGCATTGAAGCTATCAAAAAAGACGCTGACAATGGGAGGAGATTCAGAAGACTCTGTAAACAAGAATCATTCTGGATTTTCACTCTTGGGTCATTGGTTCCCGATGGAATGAATGAAGATCTAGATATCCACGGGGCCATCTAGATACAGAATATCACCATCATGCTTTGCCCCACCCCCTCTATCCTAGCCATCCCCCCCCCCTTATTACCTGTGATCCCCTTTATACCATCACCATCATTCCACCATACGGTAAACCCTGTATACCCTCTCCTGTCCCCGCAGTTTCATGTACACCATTTCTCCTCATATTATTCACTTCTGCTGTTTAACAACCCATATAAACCTGTGTGTGTATATGTGTATGTGTGTATATGTATGTATGTGTATATGTGTGTATATGTGTATATGTATATATGTATATGTGTGTATATGTGTGTGTATGTGTGTGTATGTATGTACTTCATTTACCATCGCCCCCTTCCCCCCCTCTCATATGCATATATGTTTTTTTTTTTTTTTTTTATGCATTTACATGCGTCTGTATTATGCACGTGTAAGTATGTGCATGTATGTGTACACGAGTATGTGTGTGTACACTTATGTATGCGTAGATTCTTTTATTTGTATGTATTTAGACTACAATCTCATGCTCTGTGCTTCAAAATCCCACTACCTATCATTAATTTTTTGTACTGATATGGTAATTTTTATTTCTAATATATTTTATTATATACTTTTTATCATTTTATGAATGCATTTTTCAATGTAAACTTAACTTATCTTACGTCTCCAGTCTGTAGTGTACGGTATATATTGTTCTTATTTATACCCCATCTAGAACACCTGGGTATGGAACTTGGAATAATCAATTGTCCATCACAGGACACATCCTCCTACTAGCAACACCACCTCTCCCCATGTACACATGTCGGCCTACCGGCCCATACAGACTGTGCTCCAGTTCTCCTGGCTCTGATGAAGAGGTTTTCCTCGAAACGCGTCAGCCTTTCTTAAATACCTGCCTCAATATGGGCACACCCCAATTTTAACTTCCTAGTACTTATTTTGTTACCTGTTTTTCATTTTTTTTTTAATATTATGTAGTATTTGTATGATTTTATATCTATATGACTATATGTCTGTATTCTTTTACATAAATAAACCATACATTTCTTGATGTAAGCGTCTGATCACGCGCCTTCCACCCACTTCCTACTAAACAGTCCTTTCCAGACCACCCCTGGTCAGCTAAGGCAGAGGGACACGCTCCATTATCTCCCCCAGTCCTATCTCTGACTACAATACTACCTTTGTTTTACAGCAAATGATCTCACTAGCGCAGGAGTATTTTTCACCATATCTTGTTCACACTTTAGCTGAACCCTGTGCAGAGTTTGCACTACACTAACTTGTAGCTTTAGCTGAACACTGTGCAGAGGTCGCACTACACAAACTTGGAGCTTTAGCTCAACACTGTGCAGAGGTCGCATTACACTAACTTGGAGCTTTAGCTGAACACTGTGCAGAGGTTGCAGTACACTAACTTGAAGCTTTAGCTGAATACTTTGCAGAGGTCGCATTAAAATAACTTGTAGCTTTAGCTGAACACTGTGCAGAGGTCGCACTGCACTAAATTGAAGCTTTAGCTGAACACTGTGCAGAGGTCGCACTACACTAACCTGTAGCTTTAGCTGAACACTGTGCAGAGGTCACACTACACTAACTTGTAGCTTTAGCAGATCACTGTGCAGAGGTCGCACTACACTAATTTATAAATAATGTAGCAGCCTGCAGTAGTGATAGGATCAGGAAAACAACACCAACCTTCTACAGGTAGCTTTAGCTGAACCCTGTGCAGAGTTTGCACTACACTAACTTGTAGCTTTAGCTGAACACTGTGCAGAGGTCGCACTACACTAACTTGTAGCTTTAGCTGAACAATGTGCAGAGGTCGCACTACACTAACTTGTAGCTTTAGCTGAACACTGTGCAGAGGTCACACTAAACAAACTTGGAGCTTTAGCTCAACACTGTGCAGAGGTCGCACTACACTAACTTGGAGCTTTAGCTGAACACTGTGCAGAGGTCGCACAACACTAACTTGGAGCTTTAGCTGAACACTGCGCAGAGGTTGCACTACACTAATTTGAAGCTTTAGCTGAATACTGTGCAGACATCGCATTAAACTAACTTGTAGCTTCAGTTGAACACTGTGCAGAGGTCGCACTACACTAAATTGAAGCTTTAGCTGAACACTGTGCAGAGGTCGCACTACACTAACTTGTAGCTTTAGCTGAACACTGTGCAGAGGTCGCACTAAACAAACTTGGAGCTTTAGCTCAACACTGTGCAAAGGTCGCATTACACTAACTTGGAGCTTTAGCTGAACACTGTGCAGAGGTTGCAGTACACTAACTTGAAGCTTTAGCTGAATACTTTGCAGAGGTCGCATTAAACTAACTTGTAGCTTTAGCTGAACACTGTGCAGAGGTCGCACTACACTAAATTGAAGCTTTAGCTGAACACTGTGCAGAGGTCGCACTACACTAACCTGTAGCTTTAGCTGAACACTGTGCAGAGGTCACACTACACTAACTTGTAGCTTTAGCTGAACACTGTGCAGTGGTCGCACTACACTAACTTGGAGCTTTAGCTGAACACTGTGCAGAGGTCGCACTACACTAACTTGGAGCTTTAGCTGAACACTGTGCAGAGGTCGCACTATACTAACTTGTAGCTTTAGCTGAACACTATGCAGAGGCCGCACTACACTAACTTGGAGCTTTAGCTGAACACTGTGCAGAGGTCGCACTACACTAACTTGGAGCTTTAGCTGAACACTGTGCAGAGGTCGCACTATACTAACTTGTAGCTTTAGCTGAACACTATGCAGAGGCCGCACTACACTAACCTGGAGCTTTAGCTGATCACTGTGCAGAGGTCGCACTACACTAATGTATAAATAATGTAGCTGCCTGCAGTAGTGATAGGATCAGGAAAACAACACCAACCTTCTACAGGTAGCTTTAGCTGAACCCTGTGCAGAGTTTGCACTACACTAACTTGTAGCTTTAGCTGAACACTGTGCAGAGGTCGCACTACACTAACTTGTAGCTTTAGCTGAACAATGTGCAGAGGTTGCACTACACTAACTTGCAGCTTTAGCTGAACACTGTGCAGAGGTCGCACTAAACAAACTTGGAGTTTTAGCTCAACACTGTGCAGAGGTCGTACTACACTAACTTGGAGCTTTAGCTGAACACTGTGCAGAGGTTGCACTACACTAACTTGGAGCTTTAGCTGAACACTGTGCAGAGGTCGCACTACACTAACTTGTAGCTTTAGCTGAACACTGTGCAGAGGTTGCAGTACACTAACTTGAAGCTTTAGCTGAATACTGTGCAGAGGTCACATTAAACTAACTTGTAGCTTTATCTGAACACTGTGCAGAGGTCGCACTACACTAAATTGAAGCTTTAGCTGAACACTGTGCAGAGGTTGCAGTACACTAACTTGTAGCTTTAGCTGAACACTGTGCAGAGGTTACACTACACTAACTTGTAGCTTTAGCTGAACACTGTGCAGAGGTCGCACTACACTAACTTCTAGCTTTAGCTGAACAATGTGCAGAGGTCGCACTACACTAACTTTTAGCTTTAGCTGAACACTGTGCAGAGGTCGCACTACACTAACTTGGAGCTTTAGCTGAACACTGTGCAGAGGTCGCACTACACTAATTTGGAGCTTTAGCTGAACACTGTGCAGAGATCGCACTACACTAACTTTTAGCTTTAGCTGAACACTGTGCAGAGGTCGCACTATACTAACTTGTAGCTTTAGCTGAACACTATGCAGAGGCCGCACTACACTAACCTGGAGCTTTAGCTGATCACTGTGCAGAGGTCGCACTACACTAATGTATAAATAATGTAGCTGCCTGCAGTAGTGATAGGATCAGGAAAACAACACCAACCTTCTACAGGTAGCTTTAGCTGAACCCTGTGCAGAGTTTGCACTACACTAACTTGTAGCTTTAGCTGAACACTGTGCAGAGGTCGCACTACACTAACTTGTAGCTTTAGCTGAACACTGTGAAGAGGTCGCACTACACTAACTCACTAACTTGGAGAGTTAGCTGAACACTGTGCAGAGGTCGCACTACCCTAACTTAGAGCTTTAGCTGAACACTGTGCAGAGGTCGCACTACACTAACGTTTAAATAATGAGGCTGCCTGCGGCAGTTATAGGATCGGGAAAACAACACCAACCTTCTACAGGTAGCTGAACCCTGTGCAGAGGTCGCACTAGACTAACTTGGAGCTTTAGCTGAACACTGTTCAGAGGTCGCACTACACTAACTTGTAGCTTTAGCTGAACACTGTGCAGAGGTCACACTACACTAACTTGTAGCTTTAGCTGAACACTGTGCAGAGGTCGCACTACACTAACTTGGAGCTTTAGCTGAACACTGTTTATAGGTCGCACTACACTAACTTGTAGCTTTAGCTGAACACTGTGCAGAGGTCACACTACACTAACTTGTAGCTTTAGCTGAACACTGTGCAGAGGTCGCACTACACTAACTTGGAGCTTTAGCTGAACACTGTTTATAGGTCGCACTACACTAACTTGTAGCTTTAGCTGAACACTGTGCAGAGGTCGCACTACACTAAATTGAAGCTTTAGCTGAACACTGTGCAGAGGTCGCACTACACTAACTTGTAGCTTTAGCTGAACACTGTGCAGAGATCGCACCACACTAACTTGTAGCTTTAGCTGAACACTGTGCAGAGGTCGCTCTACACTAAATTGAAGCTTAAGCTGAACACTGTGCAGAGGTCGCACTACACTAACTTGTAGCTTTAGCTGAACACTCTGCAGAGGTCACACTACACTAACTTGTAGCTTTAGCTGAACACTGTGCAGAGGTCGCACTACACTAACTTGTAGCTTTAGCTGAACACAGTGCAGAGATCGCACCACACTAACTTGTAGCTTTAGCTGAACCCTGTGCAGAGTTTGCACTACACTAACTTGTAGCTTTAGCTGAACACTGTGCAGAGGTCGCACTACACTAACTTGTAGCTTTAGCTGAACAATGTGCAGAGGTCGCACTACACTAACTTGCAGCTTTAGCTGAACACTGTGCAGAGGTCGCACTAAACAAACTTGGAGCTTTAGCTCAACACTGTGCAGAGGTCGCACTACACTAACTTGGAGCTTTAGCTGAACACTGTGCAGAGGTCGCACTACACTAACTTGGAGCTTTAGCTGAACACTGTGCAGAGGTCGCACTACACTAACTTGTAGCTTTAGCTGAACACTGTGCAGAGGTTGCAGTACACTAACTTGAAGCTTTAGCTGAATACTGTGCAGGGGTCGCATTAAAATAACTTGTAGCTTTAGCTGAACACTGTGCAGAGGTCGCACTACACTAAATTGAAGCTTTAGCTGAACACTGTGCAGAGGTTGCACTACACTAACTTGTAGCTTTAGCTGAACACTGTGCAGAAGTCACACTACACTAACTTGTAGCTTTAGCTGAACACTGTGCAGAGGTCGCACTACACTAACTTGTAGCTTTAGCTGAACACTGTGCAGAGATCGCACCACACTAACTTGTAGCTTTAGCTGAACCCTGTGCAGAGTTTGCACTACACTAACTTGTAGCTTTAGCTGAACACCGTGCAGAGGTCGCACTACACTAACTTGTAGCTTTAGTTGAACAATGTGCAGAGGTCGCACTACACTAACTTTTAGCTTTAGCTGAACACTGTGCAGAGGTCGCACTAAACAAACTTGGAGCATTAGCTCAACACTGTGCAGAGGTCGCACTACACTAACTTGGAGCTTTAGCTGAACACTGTGCAGAGGTCGCACTACACTAACTTGGAGCTTTAGCTGAACACTGTGCAGAGGTTGCACTACACTAACTTGTAGCTTTAGCTGAACACTGTGCAGAGGTTGCAGTACACTAACTTGAAGCTTTAGCTGAATACTGTGCAGAGGTCGCATTAAACTAACTTGTAGCTTTAGCTGAACACTGTGCAGAGGTCGCACTACACTAACTTGTAGCTTTAGCTAAACACTGTGCAGAGATCGCACTACACTAACTTGTAGCTTTAGCTGAACACTGTGCAGAGGTTGCAGTACACTAACTTGAAGCTTTAGCTTAAAACTGTGCAGAGGTCGCATTAAACTAACTTGTAGCTTTAGCTGAACACTGTGCAGAGATCGCACTACACTAACTTGGAGCTTTAGCTGAACACTGTGAAGAGGTCGCACTACACTAACTTGGAGCTTTAGCTGAACACTGTGCAGAGGTCGCACTACACTAACGTTCAAATAATGTAACTGCCTGCGGTAGTGATATGATCAGGAAAACACCACCAACCTTCTACAGGTAGCTTTAGCTGAACACTGTGCAGAGGTCGCACTACACTAACGTTCAAATAATGTAACTGCCTGCGATAGTGATAGGATCAGGAAAACAACACCAACCTTCTACAGGCAGTTTTAGCTGAACACTGTGCAGAGGTTGCACTACACTAACGTGTAAATAATGTAGCTGCCTGCGGTAGTGATAGGATCAGGAAAACACCACCAACCTTCTACAGGTAGCTTTAGTTGAAGACTGTACAGAGGTGCAATACACTAACGTGTAAATAATGTAGCTGCCTGCGGTAGTGATAGGGTCAAGAAAACACCAATAACCTTCTACAGGTAGCTTTAGCTGAACACTGTGCAGAGGTTGCACTACACTAACGTGTAAATAATGTAGCTGCCTGCAGTAGTGATAGGATCAGGAAACCACCAACCTTCTACAGGTAGCTTTAGCTGAACCCTGTGCAGAGGTCGCACTACACTAACTTCTAGCTTAAGCTGAACACTGTGAAGAGGTTGAACTACAGTAACTTGTAGCTTTAGCTGAACACTGTGCAGAGGACGCACTAAACTAACTTGTAGCATTAGCTGAACACTGTGCAGAGGTCACACTACACTAACTTGGATCTTTAGCTAAACAATGTGCAGAGGGCGCATTAAACTAACTTGTAGCTTTAGCTGAACACTGTGCAGAGGTCGCATTACACTAACTTGGAGCTTTAGCTGAACACTGTGCAGAGGTCGCACTACACTATCTTGGAGCTTTAGCTGAACACTGTGCAGAGGTCGCACTACACTAACTTGTAGCTTTACCTGAACACTGTGCAGAGGTTGCACTACACTAACTTGGAGCTTTAGCTGAACACTGTGCAGAGGTCGCACTACACTAACTTGGAGCTTTAGCTGAACACTGTGCAGAGGTCGCACTACACTAACTTGTAGCTTTAGCTGAACACTGTGCAGAGGTTGCAGTACACTAACTTTTAGCTTTAGCTGAACACTGTGCAGAGGTCGCACTAAACAAACTTGGAGCATTAGCTCAACACTGTGCAGAGGTCGCACTACACTAACTTGGAGCTTTAGCTGAACACTGTGCAGAGGTCGCACTACACTAACTTGGAGCTTTAGCTGAACACTGTGCAGAGGTCGCACTACACTAACTTGTAGCTTTAGCTGAACACTGTGCAGAGGTTGCAGTACACTAACTTGAAGCTTTAGCTGAATACTGTGCAGAGGTCGCATTAAACTAACTTGTAGCTTTAGCTGAACACTGTGCAGAGGTCGCACTACACTAACTTGTAGCTTTAGCTAAACACTGTGCAGAGATCGCACTACACTAACTTGTAGCTTTAGCTGAACACTGTGCAGAGGTTGCAGTACACTAACTTGAAGCTTTAGCTTAAAACTGTGCAGAGGTCGCATTAAACTAACTTGTAGCTTTAGCTGAACACTGTGCAGAGATCGCACTACGCTAACTTGGAGCTTTAGCTGAACACTGTGAAGAGGTCGCACTACACTAACTTGGAGCTTTAGCTGAACACTGTGCAGAGGTCGCACTACACTAACGTTCAAATAATGTAACTGCCTGCGGTAGTGATATGATCAGGAAAACACCACCAACCTTCTACAGGTAGCTTTAGCTGAACACTGTGCAGAGGTCGCACTACACTAACGTTCAAATAATGTAACTGCTTGCGATAGTGATAGGATCAGGAAAACAACACCAACCTTCTACAGGCAGTTTTAGCTGAACACTGTGCAGAGGTTGCACTACACTAACGTGTAAATAATGTAGCTGCCTGCGGTAGTGATAGGATCAGGAAAACACCACCAACCTTCTACAGGTAGCTTTAGTTGAAGACTGTACAGAGGTGCAATACACTAACGTGTAAATAATGTAGCTGCCTGCGGTAGTGATAGGGTCAAGAAAACACCAATAACCTTCTACAGGTAGCTTTAGCTGAACACTGTGCAGAGGTTGCACTACACTAACATGTAAATAATGTAGCTGCCTGCAGTAGTGATAGGATCAGGAAACCACCAACCTTCTACAGGTAGCTTTAGCTGAACCCTGTGCAGAGGTCGCACTACACTAACTTCTAGCTTAAGCTGAACACTGTGAAGAGGTTGAACTACAGTAACTTGTAGCTTTAGCTGAACACTGTGCAGAGGACGCACTAAACTAACTTGTAGCATTAGCTGAACACTGTGCAGAGGTCACACTACACTAACTTGGATCTTTAGCTAAACAATGTGCAGAGGGTGCATTAAACTAACTTGTAGCTTTAGCTGAACACTGTGCAGAGGTCGCATTACACTAACTTGGAGCTTTAGCTGAACACTGTGCAGAGGTCGCACTACACTATCTTGGAGCTTTAGCTGAACACTGTGCAGAGGTCGCACTACACTAACTTGTAGCTTTACCTGAACACTGTGCAGAGGTTGCAGTACACTAAGTTGAAGCTTTAGCTGAATACTGTGCAGAGGTCGCATTAAACTAACTTGTAGCTTTAGCTGAACACTGTGCAGAGGTCGCACTACACTAAATTGAAGCTTTAGCTGAACACTGTGCAGGGGTCGCACTACACTTACTTGGAGCTTTAGCTGAATACTGTGCAGAGGTCGCACTACACTAACTTGGAGCTTTAGCTAAACACTGTGCAGAGGTCGCACTACACTAACTTGGAGCTTTAGCTGAACACTGTGCAGAGGTCGCACTATACTAACTTGAAGCTTTAGCTGAACACTATGCAGAGGCCGCACTACACTAACTTGGAGCTTTAGCTGATCACTGTGCAGAGGTCGCACTACACTAATGTATAAATAATGTATCTGCCTGCAGTAGTGATAGAATCTGGAAAACAACACCAACCTTCTACAGGTAGCTTTAGCTGAACCCTGTGCAGAGTTTGCACTACACTAACTTGTAGCTTTAGCTGAACACTGTGCAGAGGTCGCACTACACTAACTTGTAGCTTTAACTGAACAATGTGCAGAGGTCGCACTACACTAACTTGTTGCTTTAGCTGAACACTGTGCAGAGGTCGCACTAAACAAACTTTTTTTTTTTTAATTAAATAATCTTTATTCATTACACAATGTTGTACAATAATTACCATCGACGGTAAACATTACAAAACTCATATGCACAACACTCCAAATACCAAAATATCCTACAGCGTTATACACTCATTTTTTCCCTTTTTTTTTTTCCTTTCCCCTACCATACCTACCCCCCCCCCACCACAGGAACTTAACTGATACTCCTTCGATAGATCCTTGGCACTCTATATATACCTTCTCCTCCCCTTCCCACCCACACTTTACATAGGGTACCCAATTTCTTCTAACCATGGGTTCCAGATTTTTTTGAACTCCTTCAGATTATTCCTCCTTACATATACTACCTTTTCTTTCCTAACCGTTTCTGTCACCGATCTAATCCAGTCAACCTTAGAAGGGGGTCCCACCGCCTGCCACCTCATAGCTATCAACTTCCTTGCCTGAAAAAGGCATCTCGCCACTGCTTTGCTGGTATTGTTGCCTCTACCTTGGCATTCCCCACCACCCAGTACACATAACTTTGCGTCCATTTTCAATCCTAATTTAAAGATCTTATTTATAAATCCTAATATTTCTGTCCAGTACCGGTGTAATCTTGGGCATTTCCATATCATATGGATCAAGTCCCCAGTTTTTTGGCATCTTGGGCAATTAGCATCCACCCTCTGCCCAAATTCAAACAGTCTCTTTGGTGTATAATATGCCCTGTGTAGGAGCATTAAATGTGAAAACTTCTGTGCGGGTGATACCGAGACCTGGTGTCCTCCCTCCAGCATCTTTTTCCACTGCTCGTCCGGTATGTTACCCACATCCCTTTCCCATTTACTTCTACACTTGAGCTTCCCTGGTCTCTCCATACTACCTCTACATAAAAACGGATACATTTCTGCTATGGAGCCCCTAGATCCATCCGAACTACCCATTCTACAAATAATAGGGGAGCAACTCCATCTCGGGCCCTGTTCCCCAAATTGAGCCTTTAGTGCATGCCTTATTTGTAGATAATTGTAGTACGTGTAGTTCGGAATATCAAATTCCTCCTTCAATGAGGTAAATGTTTTAAGCATGCTACCATTGTATAATTGAGCCAATTTTACTATTCCCTTTGTTTCCCATGACTTTATTTTCCCCATTGATGTTAATTCGTGTAGGTTCTTATTATCCCAAAGGGGAGCATACCTAGCCATTCCTCCCACACCTTCCAGAGTTTTAATGGATTTCCACACTTTCAATGTTAATTTAACTGTGGGGGGTCTAGAGGCAAAAGAATTTGCCTCCAGAACCTCCGCTAATGTTTCATGTGGCGCTCCCATGACCATTATACCCTCATTGTTTTTATCCCTTGACCCTATATGCTGTAACTGAGATACTAAAAAATAATTTCGGGGGTGTGGAACCGCCATACCCCCCTCTCGAGTTGACAGTTGTAAAGTTTGTAAGCTTATCCTAGATTGTCCCCCTTTCCATATAAGATCTCTTAACATTGTATCTATTTTTTTAAACCATTTCTTATAAATCCATATTGGTGAATTCTGCAATATGAACAACATCTGGGGCAGCCACAGCATTTTGATCAAATTGCATCGTCCAGCAACTGATAAGGGGAGCCTCCTCCATAGATTAATTTTACTTTTAAACTTCATCAACAAGGGGACCAAATTGTGATTTATATAGCTACCTGGGTCCTATGTTATATAAATACCTAAGTATTTTACTATCTCCACTATTTCTATTTGTATACTGTCCAAATATGCGTTTTTCCTAATTGGGTCTACCGGTAAAAGCATTGATTTTTCCCAATTTATGGCGAGGCCAGAGATCTTTCCAAAACTCGTAAATATATCTATCACCTGCTTAAATGAGCACTCCGTGTCTCCTAGGAATATGAGGACATCGTCCGCATATAGTGCAATTCTCTCCTCTCTCCCCCTTCTCCGGAACCCCACCATAAGCTGACTTTGCCTCACTGCTGCGGCCACCGGTTCCATGGCCAAGGCAAAAATCAGAGGTGACAGAGGGCACCCCTGTCTTGTGCCTCTTTCAAGTCGGAACCCATCTGAAAGGACGTTATTAACTTTGACTTTGGCACTAGGGTCATTATATAAGATTTCAACCCATTTCCTAAAAGATGGGCCAAAGCCAAACTCCTTCAGGACACGCCACATAAATCCCCATTCCAGGCTGTCAAACACCTTTACCACATCCAGCATCATAACCGCCCTTGAACCCGTGTTCTCTATGGGTATTTGCAGGTTTAAAAAAAGCCTCCTGATGTTCCTACTAATTGTCCTCTGGGGAATAAAACCCGTTTGGTCTGAGTGAACTAATTTTGAAATTATTTTTTTGAGTCTAATAGCAAGAATCTTTGCGAGAATTTTAGCATCTGAGCAAAGCAAGGAAATAGGTCTATAAGACCCAGGCTCTAAGGGGTCTTTCCCCTCCTTAGGCAGCATAATAATCGTGGCTTCAGACATTGATTTAGGTAATTTCCCTTCTTCCTTTGCCCAATCAAGTACATTAAGGAGTTCCGGGAGTAAAATTTCCCCATATTTTTTATATGTTTCAGCAGGGAGGCCGTCAGGGCCTGGGGACTTCTGATTTGCCATCTCTGCTACAGCCGTTCTAATTTCCTCTATTGATATCAGGGCCTCCAAAACCTCTCTGTCAGTGTCTGTGAGGGAGGGTAGTTCAATATTCTTGAAGAAACTGTCCATTTCCTCCCCTCCCGCACCCCCGCGGGACTTATACAGCTCTACATAATAATCCTTAAACGTATTGCTTATCTCATCTGTCACAGATGATATCTCTCCGCCCATGGTTCTGATAGTGGGGATTGCGGAAGGTGGGGCACTGGCCCTAACAATATAGGCCAACATCTTACCAACTTTTTCCCCTTTCCCATATGCTATTTGTTTTTGGAACAATCTTTTGTTTTCCGATTTCCTGACCATTACCTCTTTATATGTTTGTTGCTTATTCTCCCACATACTACGCGTAGTGGAGGATGGCTCCTTCACATACTCCCTTTCAGCTGCAGCTACCTCTGCCCTGATCTTAACCTCCCAATCCAACGATGTCTTTTTTGTCCTTGAAACCTGCTGGATAAGTAAACCCCTCAAATACGCCTTTAAAGCATCCCACATCACCCCTCTTGCTGTTGTATCCATATTAATGTCTATAAATTCTTTCAACTTGTCTACAATCTCATTCTGACCTTCTATTATTTCGAACCATATTGGGTTCATCCTCCACAACCCACCCAATTTATTATTCCTTATATTTACCATAGCTGTCAACAATGAGTGATCCGACACCCCCCTAGGTTGGTAAACTATATCTTGGATTATTGGGGAGGCTAAATTATTGCCCAATATGAGATCGATTCTTGAAAGTGTAGAATAAGAACCCGAATAGCATGAAAATTGCTGTGCCTCCGGGTTCCGCATTCTCCAGAGATCCAATAATCCAGCTTCTTCAAGAAATTGACCCATACGCTTTTCTTGTGACCCCCATCCCCGATTACCTGGGGGAAACCTATCCATTTTTTTGTTAATAACGACATTGAAGTCCCCAACTACAATAACTGGTATACTAGGTCTATCAGCTACAAACTCCAGTAAACAATACAGAACATCCAATTTGAAAGGAGGGGGGATGTAAATGTTTGCAAGTATGCATTCCTGATTTTCTATTATACAATGTAGAAAAATATAACGGCCCTCCCCATCTATCTTGCACTGCCTGCAGGAAAACACCACCCCTCCACCAATAAACACCGACACACCTCTAGAATACGAGGTGTGTACCGCATGGTATTGGAGTTGATAATGCTTGTTCTTTATTTGACTTTTAGTGTCATTGGTCAAGTGTGTCTCCTGCAGACAGGCAATACCCACTTTAAAAATATCCAGCATGTCAAAAACAGCAGCCCTTTTTACAGAGATACCCAGCCCCCGGACATTCCATGATCCAATATTCAATACCATTGACTATATTGTAACATGATTATCATCAACAACTGCAAAAAAGACTACAATGAGAGAAATACAATGCAGGGTGTCCTGCACTATAATGCCCAGGACTCCGTCCGTCACTGATGCCACCTGCATCCACTCTGCCCCTTGTTCTACTTTACTCCCCATTATCAACTAAATAATTTCCCTATAAGTACTAAATTAGTGATCCTTTTATTCAAAGAGCATACCCATGTTTCCACATTCCTCACTTTCCTAATATACCCATATTCTATTGTGCCCTGCATATCATTACGTAACCCAGTGTGCCAGATGTCATACCTGATTTTTTGTTGTGCCAGGTGTGTTATTATATAAACTAGTGTACCGTGTAAATTCTTATTATTCAGTGTACCCACCCGTACCTTCCCATGTGTTCTTCCTCTTGTGTTCCCTTTACCCCCCCCTCCCTCCCCTCCTCCCCAACTCAGAATTGTGAAAACCCCCCCCCACCACCACCCAACCCATACCATTCTAGGTTACCCCTCGAGGCTTGTTTAATGACCGTCCCATACCACCCCACCCACACCAGACTCGTAACTCCCGATCCCCCTTCAACCCCCCCCCCATCTCCCTCCCCCCCATCACTGCAACTACATAAACACTTATTTTAATCCACCTCCATCCATAACCACCTTCCATTATACCTATGTCTGAGCCTATCCCTGCTCCACATAAGCAATTTTAATTTCTCTTACACTTCCCCACCTATATGTGATATATTCAAACCAAATTCCACAATTATTTCACTGACAATTGGTCCTTCTTGTCTTCCAACCATGCCAACGCACTGGCAGGAGAATCAAAAATCTGGCTTCCTCCCAGTGCATTTATCCGAAGCCTGGCGGGATACAGAAGGGCATATGTGACCTCAAACTTTTGAAGGCTACGTTTAACTCACAGGAATTCAGCTCTGCGCTTCTGTAGGTCAGGGGAAAAATCTGGATATATTGAGATCCTAATACCGCCATATAAAACTTTCCCCATCTCTCTAGTCTTCCGAAGTAGCTTGACTTTATCCTTAAAATTTAAAAATTTCACTAGCAACGGTCTTGGGGGACTTCCTGGGGGGGGGGGGCCTGAATGGAACTCTATGCGCTCTTTCAATTGAGAACTGCTGAGAAAACGTCTCTCTTCCAAAAGTTTCAATCAGCCAGCCCTCTAGGAAAACTATCGGATCTAGGCCTTCGCTCCTCTCAGGCATTCCCACCACCCTCACATTGTCCCTACGAAGTCTGTTTTCCATTTCATCAAACTTTCCCGCCAGATTGGTTATTCTCTCTTTCCAGACTTTGATTTCCTGTTTCATAGGGTACACATCATCTTCTAACAGACTTATTCTTTTTTCTGCTTCCGTTACTCTTTCCGCCGTTTTCCTGAGCTCCTGTCGCACCAGAACTAATTCCTCCTTAATCTCCTTCATTTGATCACCTAGTTCCCCCAAGGAGTGTTTGCATGTGTTAATTGCCACAAGAATGTCTTTTAGCGATGGCTCTCTTTCAGCTGGGGGGGTTATAGTGACAGGGGCCTCTATTTCTTTCCCATCACCTCCTGGCCCTTTACTAGTATGGTTCTTTATACCAGAGGCACCTACTGGCATACTCGGAAGCCCCTGGCTCTTTCTGTCCATTACTATTTTTGTTTGCCCTTGCTGTCCCCCTTTATTCGGTGTATGTTCCGCCGAGTGAACCATTTTCTCTAGCTTGGCGGTTGCAGCCACGGCCACCGCCGTTGCGCCTGCCACAGTAGACTGAGCCCCTTTATCCTTCTCTTTTTCTTTAGATGATCGGGTCGTCATGATGCCTGTCTACGCTTGAGGCTTATTTCCTATAATACGGCACGGGGGGGGTCTTTAACTGACAAGCAAAAGTACCACCACACATCCACCACTGGATTAAAGTCCGTTTTTAGATTTCTGCGTCACTGAGGTAACAGGAGCTGCCGTATAGCACATCAACACATGGGAGGAATACATGCCATAATCACCTTTCATGTGCGTATTAGTTACCCCTTCTCACTTTAAGCAGGGAGTTGTCTCAGTTCTCACAGTCCAATATGCACAGAGCAGTCTTTCTACTTGCAGTATGTTAATTTCTCCACAGGCATGCACAAAGATAAGCAGTTCACCTCCCTCTATTAAGCCTCAGCTTACTGCAATTAGGAGACTATGTCATAGAAAAAGACAAAATACTACCTCCGTTCTGCTGATCTGCTAGCTCAGTCGATCACTCATTTCACTTAGGTGTCCAGGTCCTGTCTTGGCTCCTCAACTGATACAGGTCAGTTTCATCCACCTCCCCTTCTCTTTACATTCTTTTCTTACTGCAGAGTATATCCAGCAAGCTCCTTCTGCTGTTTTCCAGCTTCGTCCCTGCAACGGCCGCCCTCCTCTCCTCCTCTCCTTCCGTTGTCTCCTGAGATCTCACGAGATTACCCCGCCACAGACCAGCTGCGAGCGTCCTCCGGGACATGCGACCGCACTGTCTCAGCTTAGCTGTCTAACAGCAGGATAGAATGTTCAGGTCCACGGCGGGAAGGGTACAGACGGCACCGAGGACTGTAGCGGACCCACAAGACATACCAGTGTACAGCGTGGAGCAGGGAATCCACACCCACTCACTCCTCGCCACCCATCACCTCCGTCCGCTCCGTCCGCTTCCGGTCACGCACTAAACAAACTTGAAGCTTTAGCTCAACACTGTGCAGAGGTCGCACTACACTAACTTGGAGCTTTAGCTGAACACTGTGCAGAGGTCGCACTACACTAACTTGGAGCTTTAGCTGAACACTGTGCAGAAGTCGCACTACACTAACTTGTAGCTTTAGCTGAACAATGTGCATAGGTCGCACTACACTAACTTGTAGCCTTAGCTGAACACTGTGCAGAGGTCGCACTAAACAAACTTGGAGCTTTAGCTCAACACTGTGCAGAGGTTGCACTACACTAACTTGGAGCTTTAGCTCAACACTGTGCAGAGGTCGCACTACACTAACTTGTAGCTTTAGCTGAACACTGTGCAGAGGTTGCAGTACACTAACTTGAAGCTTTAGCTGAATACTGTGCAGAGGTCGCATTAAACTAACTTGTAGCTTTAGCTGAACACTGTACAGAGGTCGCACTACACTAAATTGAAGCTTTAGCTGAACACTGTGCAGAGGTCGCACTACACTAAATTGAAGATTTAGCTGAACACTGTGCAGAGGTCGCACTACACTAACTTGAAGCTTTAGCTGAACACTGTGCAGAGGTCGCACTAAACAAACTTGGAGCTTTAGCTCAACACTGTGCAGAGGTCACAATACACTAACTTGGAGCTTTAGCTGAACACTGTGCAGAGGTCGCACTACACTAACTTGGAGCTTTAGCTGAACACTGTGCAGAGGTCGCACTACACTAACCTGTAGCTTTAGCTGAACACTGTGCAGAGGTCACACTACACTAACTTGTAGCTTTAGCTGAACACTGTGCAGTGGTCGCACTACACTAACTTGGAGCTTTAGCTGAACACTGTGCAGAGGTCGCACTACACTAACTTGGAGCTTTAGCTGAACACTGTGCAGAGGTTGCACTACACTAACTTGGAGCTTTAGCTGAACACTTTGCAGAAGTCGCACTATACTATCTTGTAGCTGTAGCTGAACACTATGCAGAGGCCGCACTACACTAACTTGGAGCTTTAGCTGATCACTGTGCAGAGGTCGCACTACACTAATGTATAAATAATGTAGCTGCCTGCAGTAGTGATAGGATCCGGAAAACAACACCAACCTTCTACAGGTAGCTTTAGCTGAACCCTGTGCAGAGTTTGCACTACACTAACTTGTAGCTTTAGCTGAACACTGTGCAGAGGTCGCACTACACTAACTTGTAGCTTTAGCGGAACAATGTGCAGAGGTCGCACTACACTAACTTGTAGCTTTAGCTGAACACTGTGCAGAGGTCGCACTAAACAAACTTGGAGCTTTAGCTCAACACTGTGCAGAGGTCGCACTACACTAACTTGGAGCTTTAGCTGAACACTATGCAGAGGTCGCACTACACTAACTTGGAGCTTTAGCTGAACACTGTGCAGAAGTAGCACTACACTAACTTGTAGCTTTAGCTGAACAATGTGCATAGGTCGCACTACACTAACTTGTAGCCTTAGCTGAACACTGTGCAGAGGTCGCACTAAACAAAATTGGAGCTTTAGCTCAACACTGTGCAGAGGTCGCACTACACTAACTTGGAGCTTTAGCTGAACACTGTGCAGAGGTCGCACTACACTAACTTGTAGCTTTAGCTGAACACTGTGCAGAGGTTGCAGTACACTAACTTGAAGCTTTAGCTGAATACTGTGCAGAGGTCGCATTAAATTAACTTGTAGCTTTAGCTGAACACTGTACAGAGGTCGCACTACACTAAATTGAAGCTTTAGCTGAACACTGTGCAGAGGTCGCACTACACTAAATTGAAGCTTTAGCTGAACACTGTGCAGAGGTCACACTACACTAACTTGAAGCTTTAGCTGAACACTGTGTAGAGGTCGCACTAAACAAACTTGGAGCTTTAGCTCAACACTGTGCAGAGGTCGCATTACACTAACTTGGAGCTTTAGCTGAACACTGTGCAGAGGTCGCACTACACTAACTTGGAGCTTTAGCTGAACACTGTGCAGAGGTCGCACTACACTAACTTGTAGCTTTAGCTGAACACTGTGCAGAGGTTGCAGTACACTAACTTGAAGCTTTAGCTGAATACTTTGCAGAGGTCACATTAAACTAACTTGTAGCTTTAGCTGAACACTGTGCAGAGGTCGCACTACACTAAATTGAAGCTTTAGCTGAACACTGTGCAGAGGTCGCACTACACTAACTTGGAGCTTTAGCTGAAAACTGTGCAGAGGTCGCACTACACTAACTTGGAGCTTTAGCTGAACACTTTGCAGAAGTCGCACTATACTAACTTGTAGCTGTAGCTGAACACTATGCAGAGGCCGCACTACACTAACTTGGAGCTTTAGCTGATCACTGTGCAGAGGTCGCACTACACTAATGTATAAATAATGTAGCTGCCTGCAGTAGTGATAGGATCCGGAAAACAACACCAACCTTCTACAGGTAGCTTTAGCTGAACACCGTGCATAGGTCACTCTACACTAACTTGTAGCTTTAGCTGAACACTGTGCAGAGGTCGCACTAAACAAACTTGGAGCTTTAGCTCAACACTGTGCAGAGGTCGCACTACACTAACTTGGAGCTTTAGCTGAACACTGTGCAGAGGTCGCACTAAACAAACTTGGAGCTTTAGCTCAACACTGTGCAGAGGTCGCACTACACTAACTTGGAGCTTTAGCTCAACACTGTGCAGAGGTCGCACTACACTAACTTGTAGCTTTAGCTGAAAACTGTGCAGAGGTTGCAGTAGACTAACTTGAAGCTTTAGCTGAATACTGTGCAGAGGTCGCAGTTAACTAACTTGTAGCTTTAGCTGAACACTATGTAGAGGTTGTAGTACACTAACTTGAAGCTTTAGCTGCATACTGTGCAGAGGTCGCATTAAACTAACTTGTAGCTTTAGCTGAACACTGTGCAGAGGTCACACTACACTAACTTGTAGCTTTAGCTGAACACTGTGCAGAGGGCGCACCACACTAACTTGGAGCTTTAGCTGAACACTGTGCCGAGGTCGCACTACACTAACTTGAAGCTTTAGCTGAACACTGTGAAGAGGTCGCACTACACTAACTTGTAGCTTTAGCTGAACACTGTGCAGAGGTCGCACTACACTAATGTTCAAATAATGTAACTGCCTGCGGTAGTGATACGATCAGGAAAACACCACCAACCTTCTACAGGTAGCTTTAGCTGAACACTGTGCAGAGGTCGCACTATACTAACGTGTGAATAATGTAGCTGCCTGCGGTAGTGATAGGATCAGGAAAACAACACCAACCTTCTACAGGCAGTTTTAGCTGAACACTGTGCAGAGGTTGCACTACACTAACGTGTAAATAATGTAGCTGCCTGCGGTAGTGATAGGATCAGGAAAACAACACCAACCTTCTACAGGTAGCTTTAGTTGAAGACTGTACAGAGGTGCAATACACTAACGTGTAAATAATGTAGCTGCCTGCGGTAGTGATAGGGTCAAGAAAACACCAATAACCTTCTACAGGTAGCTTTAGCTGAACACTGTGCAGAGGTCGCACTACACTAACGTGTAAATAATGTAGCTGCCTGAAGTAGTGATAGGATCTGGAAACCACCAACCTTCTACAGGTAGCTTTAGCTGAACCCTGTGCAGAAGTCGCACTACACTAACTTGTAGCTTTAGCTGAACAATGTGCAGAGGTCGCACTACACTAACTTGTAGCTTTAGCTGAACACTGTGCAGAGGTCGCACTAAACAAACTTGGAGCTTTAGCTCAACACTGTGCAGAGGTCGCACTACACTAACTTGGAGCTTTAGCTCAACACTGTGCAGAGGTCGCACTACACTAACTTGTAGCTTTAGCTGAACACTGTGCAGAGGTTGCAGTACACTAACTTGAAGCTTTAGCTGAATACTGTGCAGAGGTCGCATTAAACTAACTTGTAGCTTTAGCTGAACACTGTACAGAGGTCGCACTACACTAACTTGTAGCTTTAGCTGAACACTGTGCAGAGGTTGCAGTACACTAACTTGAAGCTTTAGCTGAATACTGTGCAGAGGTCGCATTAAACTAACTTGTAGCTTTAGCTGAACACTGTACAGAGGTCGCACTACACTAAATTGAAGCTTTAGCTGAAAACTGTGCAGAGGTCGCACTACACTAAATTGAAGCTTTAGCTGAACACTGTGCAGAGGTCGCACTACACTAACTTGAAGCTTTAGCTGAACACTGTGCAGAGGTCGCACTAAACAAACTTGGAGCTTTAGCTCAACACTGTGCAGAGGTCGCATTACACTAACTTGGAGCTTTAGCTGAACACTGTGCAGAGGTCGCACTACACTAACTTGGAGCTTTAGCTGAACACTGTGCAGAGGTCGCACTACACTAACTTGTAGCTTTAGCTGAACACTGTAAAGAGGTTGCAGTACACTAATTTGAAGCTTTAGCTGAATACTTTGCAGAGGTCACATTAAACTAACTTGTAGCTTTAGCTGAACACTGTGCAGAGGTCGCACTACACTAAATTGAAGCTTTAGCTGAACACTGTGCAGAGGTCGCACTACACTAACCTGTAGCTTTAGCTGAACACTGTGCAGAGGTCACACTACACTAACTTGTAGCTTTAGCTGAACACTGTGCAGTGGTCGCACTACACTAACTTGGAGCTTTAGCTGAACACTGTGCAGAGGTCGCACTACACTAACTTATAGCTTTAGCTGAACACTGTGCAGAGGTCGCACTACACTAACTTGGAGCTTTAGCTGAACACTTTGCAGAAGTCGCACTATACTATCTTGTAGCTGTAGCTGAACACTATGCAGAGGCCGCACTACACTAACTTGGAGCTTTAGCTGATCACTGTGCAGAGGTCGCACTACACTAATGTATAAATAATGTAGCTGCCTGCAGTAGTGATAGGATCCGGAAAACAACACCAACCTCCTACAGGTAGCTTTAGCTGAACCCTGTGCAGAGTTTGCACTACACTAACTTGTAGCTTTAGCTGAACACTGTGCAGAGGTCGCACTACACTAACTTGTAGCTTTAGCTGAACAATGTGCAGAGGTCGCACTACACTAACTTGTAGCTTTAGCTGAACACTGTGCAGAGGTCGCACTAAACAAACTTGGAGCTTTAGCTCAACACTGTGCAGAGGTCGCACTACACTAACTTGGAGCTTTAGCTGAACACTATGCAGAGGTCGCACTACACTAACTTGGAGCTTTAGCTGAACACTGTGCAGAAGTCACACTACACTAACTTGTAGCTTTAGCTGAACAATGTGCATAGGTCGCACTACACTAACTTGTAGCCTTAGCTGAACACTGTGCAGAGGTCGCACTAAACAAAATTGGAGCTTTAGCTCAACACTGTGCAGAGGTCGCACTACACTAACTTGGAGCTTTAGCTGAACACTGTGCAGAGGTTGCAGTACACTAACTTGAAGCTTTAGCTGAATACTTTGCAGAGGTCGCATTAAACTAACTTGTAGCTTTAGCTGAACACTGTGCAGAGGTCGCACTACACTAAATTGAAGCTTTAGCTGAACACTGTGCAGAGGTCGCACTACACTAACTTGGAGCTTTAGCTGAACACTGTGCAGAGGTCGCACTACACTAACTTGGAGCTTTAGCTGAACACTTTGCAGAAGTCGCACTATACTAACTTGTAGCTGTAGCTGAACACTATGCAGAGGCCGCACTACACTAACTTGGAGCTTTAGCTGATCACTGTGCAGAGGTCGCACTACACTAATGTATAAATAATGTAGCTGCCTGCAGTAGTGATAGGATCCGGAAAACAACACCAACCTTCTACAGGTAGCTTTAGCTGAACACCGTGCATAGGTCGCACTACACTAACTTGTAGCTTTAGCTGAACACTGTGCAGAGGTCGCACTAAACAAACTTGGAGCTTTAGCTCAACACTGTGCAGAGGTCGCACTACACTAACTTGGAGCTTTAGCTGAACACTGTGCAGAGGTCGCACTAAACAAACTTGGAGCTTTAGCTCAACACTGTGCAGAGGTGGCACTACACTAACTTGTAGCTTTAGCTGAACACTGTGCAGAGGTCGCACTAAACAAACTTGGAGCTTTAGCTCAACACTGTGCAGAGGTCGCACTACACTAACTTGGAGCTTTAGCTGAACACTGTGCAGAGGTCGCACTACACTAACTTGTAGCTTTAGCTGAACACTGTGCAGAGGTTGCAGTACACTAACTTGAAGCTTTAGCTGAATACTGTGCAGAGGTCGCATTAAACTAACTTGTAGCTTTAGCTGAACACTGTACAGAGGTCACACTACACTAAATTGAAGCTTTAGCTGAACACTGTGCAGAGGTCGCACTACACTAAATTGAAGCTTTAGCTGAACACTGTGCAGAGGTCGCACTACACTAACTTGAAGCTTTAGCTGAACACTGTGCAGAGGTCGCACTAAACAAACTTGGAGCTTTAGCTCAACACTGTGCAGAGGTCGCATTACACTAACTTGGAGCTTTAGCTGAACACTGTGCAGAGGTCGCACTACACTAACTTGTAGCTTTAGCTGAACACTGTGCAGAGGTCGCACTAAACTAACTTGTAGCTTTAGCTGAACACTGTGCCGAGGTCGCATTACACTAACGTTTAAATAATGTAGCTGCCTGTGGTAGTGATAGGATCAGGAAAACAACACCAAACTTCTACAGGTACCTTTAGCTGAACACTGTGCAGAGGTCGCACTACACTAACGTGTAAATAATGTAGCTGCCTATGATAGTGATAGGATCAGGAAAAAAACACCAACCTTCTACAGGTAGCTTTAGCTGAACACTGTGCAGAGGTCGCACTACACTAACGTGTACATAATGTAGCTGCCTGCGGTAGTGATAGGGTCAAGAAAACACCACCAACCTTCTACAGGTAGCTTTAGCTGAACCCTGTGCAGAGGTCGCACTACACTAACTTGCAGCTTTAGCTGAACACTGTGCAGAGTTCGAACTACACTAACATGGAGCTTTAGCTGAACACTGTGCAGAGGTCGCACTACACTAACTTGGAGCTTTAGCTGAACAATGTGCAGAGTTCGCTCTACGCTAACTTGGAGCTTTAGCTGAACACTGTGCAGAGGTCGCACTAAACTAACTTGTAGCTTTAGCTGCACACTATGCAGAGGTCGCACTACACTAACTTGGAGCTTTTGCTGAACACTGTGCAGTGGTCACACTAGACTAACTTGTAACTTTAGCTGAACATGTTGCAGAGGTCGCACTACACTAACTTGGAGCTTTAGCTGAACACTGTGCAGAGGTCACACTACACTAACGTTTAAATAATGTAGCTGCCTGCGGTAGTGATAGGATCAGGAAAACAACGCCATCCTTTTACAGGTAGCTTTAGCTGAACACTGTGCAGAGGTCGCACTACCCTAAATTGTAGCTTTAGCTGAACACTGTGCAGAGGTCGCACTACACTAACTTGTAGCTTTAGCTGAACACTGTGAAGAGGTCGCACTACACTAACTTGTAGCTTTAGCTGAACACAGTTCACAGGTCACACTGTACTAACGTGTAAATAATGTAGCTGCCTGCGGTAGTGATAGGATCAGGAAAACAACACCAACCTTCTACAGGTAGCTTTAGCTGAACACTGTGCTGAGGTCGCACTACACTAACGTGTAAATAATGTAGCTTCCTGCGGTAGTGATAGGATCAGGAAAACACCACCAATCTACAGGTAGCTTTAGTTGTAGACTGTACAGAGGTCGCAATACACTAACGTGTAAATAATGTACCTGCCTGCAGTAGAGATAGGATCAGGAAACCACCAACCTTCTACAGGTAGCTTTAGCTGAACACTGTGCAGAGGTCGCACTACACTAACGTGTAAATAATGTAGCTGCCTGCAGTAGTTATAGGATCAGGAAACCACCAACCTTCTACAGGTAGCTTTAGCTGAACCCTGTCCAGAGGTCGCACTGCACTAACTTGTAGCTTTAGCTGAACACTGTGCAGAGGTCGAACCACACTAACTTTAGCTTTAGCTGAACACTGTGCAGAGGTCGCACTACACTAACTTGTGGCTTTAGCTGAACACCGTGCAGAGGTCATACTACACTAACTTGGAGCTTTAGCTGAACACTGTGCAGAGTTTGCACTACACTAACTTGTAGCTTTAGCTGAACACTGTGCAGAGATCGCACTACACTAACTTGGAGCTTTAGCTGAACACTCTGCAGAGGTCGCACTACACTAACTTCGAGCTTTAGCTGAACACTGTGCAGAGGTCTCACTACACTAACTTGTAGCTTTAGCAGAACACTGTGCAGAGATCGCACTTCCCTAACTTGTAGCTTTAGCTGAACACTGTGCAGAGGTCTCACTACACTAACTTGTAGCTTTAGCTGAACCCTGTGCTGAGGTTGCACTCCAGTAACTTGTAGCTTTAGCTGAACACTGTGCAGAGGTCGCACTACACTAACTTGGAGCTTTAGCTGAACACTGTGCAGAGGTCGCACTACATTAACTTGTAGCTTTAGCTGAACAAGGTGCAGAGGTCACACTAAACTAACTTGTAGCTTTAGCTGAACACTGTGCAGAGGTGGCACTACACTAACTTGGAGCTTTAGCTGAACACTGTGCAGAGGTGGCACTACACTAACTTGGAGCTTTAGCTGAACACTGTGCAGAGTTGGCACTACACTAACTTGTAGCTTTAGCTGAAAACTGTGCAGAGGTCACACTAAACTAACTTGTAGCTTTAGTTGAACACTGTGTAGAGGTGGCACTACACTAACTTGGAGCTTTAGCTGAACACTGTGCAGAGGTGGCATTACACTAACTAGTAGCTTTAGCTGAACACTGTGCAGAGGTCACACTACACTAACTTGGAGCTTTAGCTTAACACTGTGCAGAGGTCGCACTACCCTAACTTGTAGCTTTAGCTGAACACTGTGCAGAGGTCGCACTACCCTAACTTGTAGCTTTAGCTGAACTCTGTGCTGAGGTTGTACTCCAGTAACTTGTAGCTTTAGCTGAACACTGTGCAGAGGTCGCACTACACTAACTTGTAGCTTTAGCTGAACACAGTTCAGAGGTCACACTGTACTAACGTGTAAATAATGTAGCTGCCTGCGGTAGTGATAGGATCAGGAAATCAACACCAACCTTTTACAGGTAGCTTTAGCTGAACACTGTGCTGAGGTCGCACTACTCTAACGTGTAAATAATGTAGCTTCCTGCGGTAGTGATAGGATCAGGAAAACACCACCAATCTACAGGTAGCTTTAGTTGTAGACTGTATAGAGGTCGCAATACACTAACGTGTAAATAATGTACCTGCCTGCAGTAGAGATAGGATCAGGAAACCACCAACCTTCTACAGGTAGCTTTAGCTGAACACTGTGCAGAGGTCGCACTACACTAACGTGTAAATAATGTAGCTGCCTGCAGTAGTTATAGGATCAGGAAACCACCAACCTTCTACAGGTAGCTTTAGCTGAACCCTGTCCAGAGGTCGCACTGCACTAACTTGTAGCTTTAGCTGAACACTGTGCAGAGGTCGAACCACACTAACTTTAGCTTTAGCTGAACACTGTGCAGAGGTCGCACTACACTAACTTGTGGCTTTAGCTGAACACCGTGCAGAGGTCATACTACACTAACTTGGAGCTTTAGCTGAACACTGTGCAGAGGTCGCACTACACCAACTTGGAGCTTTAGCTGAACAATGTGCAGAGTTCGCACTACGCTAACTTGGAGCTTTAGCTGAACACTGTGCAGAAGTCGCACTACACTAACTTGTAGCTTTAGCTGAACAATGTGCACAGGTCGCACTACACTAACTTGTAGCTTTAGCTGAACACTGTGCAGAGGTCGCACTAAACTAACTTGTAACTTTAGCTGAACACTGTGCAGAGATCGCACTACACTAAAAAATAATGTAGCTGCCTGCGGTAGTGATAGGATCAGAAAAATACCACCAATCTTCTACAGGTAGCTTTAGGTGCACACTGTGCAGAGGACACACTACACTAACTGTAACTATTGTAGCTAATAGGACTAATAGGATCAGAAGAACACCAGCAATTTTCTTCAAATACTGTAACAACACCTGCCTGCCTGTCATTAGAAAGATAATAACAGGAATGGATCTAGCTAAACTCAATACAGTGTGTATATTCATGTACAACACCTGGGATGCATATATATATACACAATACACTGTAAGTGCAGCTAACTGACTGACTGTCCTTCCTAATCTATCTAACTTATAAAATCAATTGACACTGTCTCTCTGTCTCTGTCTCTCAACGCCGGAACACACTACACAGGGCCAACGTGCAGGCGGCCTTATATAGTGTGGGGCGTGTTTTAAACCCCTGAGACATAATTTGCCAAAGCCACCGTGGCTTTGGCCAATTACAGCTATCTGAACAGACGGCGCTGTGATTGGCCAAGCATGCTGGTCATAGAGCATGCTTGGCCAATCATCAGCCAGCAATGCACTGCGCTGCTGCAGTGAATTATGGGCCGTGACACGCCAATCAAATTTGGTGCGAACGGCCCATATAGTTCGAATTTCGGCGAACGATTGAACAGACGATGTTTGAGTTGAATGTGGGTTCGACTTGAACACGAAGCTCATCCCTACTCTTCACACGTGCTCCCTCCTCAGGTCCACACTCACCAAAGGTATGTATCCCTGCAGGGGTAAAGGGCCTCACAATGGAGTCAGCTCTTTGTTCTGCATTCCCTTTTTGACATTCACAATCATTCAATGTACTCACATATAGATGGATAAGAAAAAAGGGGATCCTATCATGTAAATCCATAAATAAATGTTTATTGCATAAAATTTTAGTAAAAAGCACTGTCACTAGTGTCAAAAGGTAGTACACTATTTAAAACAAAATTGCCTGGGGCATCTTGAGTTGCCAGACCAGAAATTCCAAAAACGGAAGTGACGCTGTAAGCTTTTACCTACGCGTTTCATCATGCAGACATCATCAGGAGCGGTGCCTTCTTTGTAACCTCACGCCCTTTATATCATGCGGTTGCCCAGCAATGTGCCCATAGCAGCGCCCATTTTTCTGTGAAATTGAGTCTCTTGTAATGGACTTCACACAGCACTAGGGATGAGCTTCGTGTTAGAATCGAATGCATGTTCGACTCGAACATTGCCTGTTCAGTCGTTCGCCGAATTCCGAATGATCTGGGCTGTTCACGCCAAATTTGAGTGGCGCATCACGGCCTATAATTCACTGCGGCCTCGCAGGGCATTGCTGGCTGATGATTGGCTAAGCATGCACTATGACCCGCATGCTTGGCCAATCACAGCGCCATCTGTACAGAGAGCCATTATTGGCCAAAGCCAGGGTGGCTTTGGCCAATTATGGCTCAGGGGGTTTAGTACACACCCCACACTATATAAGGCTGCCTGCATGGCAGCCCTGTGTAGTGTGTTCCGGTGTTGAGAGAGAGGTAGATAGACAGAGAGACAGTGTCATTTGATTTAAGTTAGAAAGAGTAGGCAGGCGAGTCAGTTAGCTGCACTTACAGTGTATTGTTTATATATATACATATATATATATATATATATATATATATATATATATATATATATATATATATACATATATCCTGTATTCAATTTAGCTAGACCCGACCTGTTATTCTCTTCCTACTACTGACAGGCAGGCAGGTGTTTTTACAGTATTTACAGCTACCTGCAGAAAATTGCTGATGTTCTTCTGATCCTATTAGTCCTATTAGTTACAGTATTTACAGCTAGTGTAGTGCATCCTCTGCACAGTGTGCGCCTAAAGCTACCTGAAGAAAATTAGTGTTCTTCTGATCCTATTAGTACAGTACCGCAGGCAGCTGTAGTATTTACAAGTTAGTGTAGTGCGTCCTCTGCACAGTGTGCACCTAAAGCTACCTGAAGAAAATTAGTGGTGTTCTTCTGATCCTATTAGTAAAGTACCGCAGGCAGCTGCAGTATTTACAAGATAGTGTAGTGCGTCCTCTGCACAGTGTGCACCTAAAGCTACCTGAAGAAAATTAGTGGTGTTCTTCTGATCCTATTAGTACAGTACAGCAGGCAGCTGCAGTATTTACAAGAGAGTGTAGTGCATCCTCTGCACAGTGTGCACCTAAAGCTACCTAAGGAAAATTAGTGGTGTTCTTCTGATCCTATTAGTACAGTACCGCAGGCAGCTGCAGTATTTACAAGATAGTGTAGTGCGTCCTCTGCACAGTGTGCACCTAAAGCTACCTGAGGAAAATTAGTGGTGTTCTTCTGATCCTTTTAGTACAGTACCGCAGGCAGCTGCAGTATTTACAAGTTAGTTTAGTTCGTCCTCTACACAGTGTGCACCTAAAGCTACCTAAACAAAATTAATGGTGTTCTTCTGATCCTATTAGTACAGAACCGCAGGTAGCTGCAGTATTTACAAGTTAGTGTAGTGCGTCCTCTGCAAAGTGTGCACCTAAAGCTACCTGAAGAAATTAGTGGTGTTCTTCTGATCCTATTAGTACATTACCGCAGGCAGCTGCAGTATTTACAAGTTAATTTAGTGCGTCCTCTGCACAGTGTGCACCTAAAGCTACCTAAACAAAATTAGTGGTGTTCTTCTGATCCTATTAGTACAGTACCGCAGGCAGCTGCAGTATTCACAGTTAGTGTAGTGCGTCCTCTGCACAATGTGCACCTAAAGCTACCTGGAGATAATTGCTGTTGTTCTGCTCCTATTAATACCACAGGCAGGAAGCTACAGTATTTACAGTTAATGTACTGTGTCCTCTGCTCAGTGTGCACCTAAAGCTACCTGAAGAAAATTAGTGGTGTTCTTCTGATCCTATTAGTACAGTACCGCAAGCAGCTGCAGTATTTACAAGATAGTGTAGTGCGTCCTCTGCACAGTGTGCACCTAAAACTACCTGAAGAAAATTAGTGGTGTTCTTCTGATCCTATTAGTACAGTACCGCAGGCAGCTGCAGTATTTACAAGTTAGTTTAGTGCGTCCTCTACACAGTGTGCACCTAAAGCTACCTAAACAAAATTAATGGTGTTCTTCTGATCCTATTAGTACAGAACCGCAGGTAGCTGCAGTACTTACAAGTTAGTGTAGTGCGTCCTCTGCAAAGTGTGCACCTAAAGCTACCTGAAGAAATTAGTGGTGTTCTTCTGATCCTATTAGTACATTACCGCAGGCAGCTGCAGTATTTACAAGTTAATTTAGTGCGTCCTCTGCACAGTGTGCACCTAAAGCTACCTAAACAAAATTAGTGGTGTTCTTCTGATCCTAATAGTACAGTACCGCAGGCAGCTGCAGTATTTACAGTTAGTGTAGTGCGTCCTCTGCACAATGTGCACCTAAAGCTACCTGGAGATAATTGCTGTTGTTCTGCTCCTATTAATACCACAGGCAGGAAGCTACAGTATTTACAGTTAATGTACTGTGTCCTCTGCTCAGTGTGCACCTAAAGCTACCTGAAGAAAATTAGTGGTGTTCTTCTGATCCTATTAGTACAGTACCGCAGGCAGCTGCAGTATTTACAAGATAGTGTAGTGCGTCCTCTGCACAGTGTGCACCTAAAGCTACCTGAAGAAAATTAGTGGTGTTCTTCTGATCCTATTAGTACAGTACCACAGGCAGCTGCAGTATTTACAAGTTAGTTTAGTGCGTCCTCTACACAGTGTGCACCTAAAGCTACCTAAACAAAATTAATGGTGTTCTTCTGATCCTATTAGTACAGAACCGCAGGTAGCTGCAGTATTTACAAGTTAGTGTAGTGCGTCCTCTGCAAAGTGTGCGCGTAAAGCTACCTGAAGAAATTAGTGGTGTTCTTCTGATCCTATTAGTACTTTACCGCAGGCAGCTGCAGTATTTACAAGTTAATTTAGTGCGACCTCTGCACAGTGTGCTCCTAAAGCTACCTAAACAAAATTAGTGGTGTTCTTCTGATCCTATTAGTACAGTACCGCAGACAGCTGCAGTATTTACAGTTAGTGTAGTGCGTCCTCTGCACAATGTGCACCTAAAGCTACCTGGAGACAATTGCTGTTGTTCTGCTCCTATTAATACCACAGGCAGGCAGCTACAGTATTTACAGTTAGTGTACTGTGTCCTCTGCTCAGTGTGCACCTAAAGCTACCTGAAGAAAATTAGTGGTGTTCTTCTGATCCTATTAATACCACAGGCAGGCAGCTACAGTATTTACAGTTAGTGTACTGTGTCCTCTGCACAGTGTGCACCTAAAGCTACCTGAAGAAAATTAGTGTTCTTCTGATCCTATTAGTACAGTACCGCAGGCATCTGTAGTATTTGCAAGTTAGTGTAGTGCGTCCTCTGAACAGTGTGCACCTAAAGCTACCTGAAGAAAATTAGTGGTGTTCTTCTGATCCTGTTAGTACAGTACCGCAGGCAGCTGCAGTATTTACAACATAGTGTAGTGCGTCCTCTGCACAGTGTGCACCTAAAGTTACCTGAAGAAAATTAGTGGTGTTCTTCTGATCCTATTAGTACAGTACCGCAGGCAGCTGCAGTATTTACAAGTTAGTTTAGTGCGTCCTCTACACAGTGTGCACCTAAAGCTACCTAAACAAAATTAATGGTGTTCTTCTGATCCTATTAGTACAGAACCACAGGTAGCTGCAGTATTTACAAGTTAGTGTAGTGCGTCCTCTGCAAAGTGTGCACCTAAAGCTACCTGAAGAAATTAGTGGTGTTCTTCTGATTCTATTAGTACATTATCGCAGACAGCTGCAGTATTTACAAGTTAATTTAGTGCGTCCTCTGCACAGTGTGCACCTAAAGCTACCTAAACAAAATTAGTGGTGTTCTTCTGATCCTATTAGTACAGTACCGCAGGCAGCTGCAGTATTTACAGTTAGTGTACTGCGTCCTCTGCACAATGTGCACCTAAAGCTACCTGGAGACAATTGCTGTTGTTCTGCTCCTATTAATACCACAGGCAGGCAGCTACAGTATTTACAGTTAGTGTACTTTGTCCTCTGCTCAGTGTGCACCTAAAGCTACCTGAAGAAAATTAGTGGTGTTCTTCTGATCCTATTAATACCACAGGCAGGGAGCTATAGCATTTGCAGTTAGTGTAGTGCATCCTCTTCACAGTGTGCACCTAAAGCTACCTGGAGACAATTGCTGTTGTTCTGCTCCTATTAATATCATAGGCAGGCAGCTACAGATATACAGTTAGTGCACTGTGCCCTCTGCACAGTGTGCACCTAAAGTTACCTGAAGAAAATTTGTGGTTTTCTTCTGATCCTATTAATACCACAGGCAGGCAGCTACAGCATTTACAGTTAGTGTAGTGCTTCCTCTGCACAGTGTGCACCTAAAGCTACCTGGAGACAATTGCTATTGTTCTGCTCCTATTAATACCACAGGCAGGCAGCTACAGTATATACAGTTAGTGCACTGTGTCCTCTGCACAGCGTGCACCTAAAGCTACCTGAATAAAATTAGTGGTGTTCTTCTGGTCCTATTAATACCACAGGCAGGCAGCTACAGTATTTACTGTTAGTGTAGTGCGTCCTCTGCACAGTGTGCACCTAAAGCTACCTGGAGACAATTGCTGTTGTTCTGCTCCTATTAATACCATAGGCAGGCAGGTACCGTATTTACAGTTAGTGTACTGTGTCCTCTGAACCTAAAGCTACCTGAAGAAAATTAGTGGTGTTTATCTGATCCTATTAGTACAGTACAGCAAGCAGCTGCAGTATTTACAAGTTAGTGTAGTGCGTCCTCTGCACAGTGTGCACCTAAAGCTACCTAAACAAAATTAGTGGTGTTCTTCTGATCCTATTAGTACAGTCCCGCAGGCAGATGCAGTATTTACAAGTTAGTGTAGTGCGTCCTCTGCACAGTGTGCACCTAAAGCTACCTGAAGAATATTAGTGGTGTTCTTCTGATCCTATTAATACCACAGGCAGGCAGTTACAGTATTTACAGTTAGTATATTGCATCCTCTGCGCAGTGTGCACCTAAAGCTACCTGAAGACAATTGCTGGTGTTCTCATACTAATAAAACTACAGGCAGGCAGTTGATTCTGCTAGCTGCAATATCAGTATATATATACATCCCAGCTTTGTGCAGCTACATCTCACTGCAGGCCATTAGTATGTCTGGAAGGCCAACAAGGAGATGCAGACAGTCACAAGCAAATAAAAGAGGGCAAGCAGGCTCTGTGTCTAGAGGAAACAGTGCTTGTCGTGGAGACGGTGCAACCTCATCAGCACGTGGCCGTGGGACATGCTTGTCCTTTTTTTCGACAGCTGGCCGTGTTGAGCCACAACATGCGGAAGACTTGGTAGAGTGGATTACCAAGCTGTCCTTATCCTCCTCATCCTCTCTTACCCAGGCTCAGGGTACTTTGTCTGGCAAAGCAGCTGCCAACACGGCCTCTTTCCTCGGCTCAATGGCATCAGTCACTCCTTCCCTAGCCCCACCATGTCCTCCTGAGGAGTCCCCCAAACTGTTTGACCACAGTGTTGGGTACATGCTCCAGGAGGATGCCCAGCGTTTTGAAGGCTCCAATGATGGTACCCAGCTAGAGGAAGGCAGTAAGGTGAGCCCAGAGAGAGGGGGTGCCCAAGAAGGACAGCAATCTGGCAGTCATGTTCACCCAGCTGCAGCATACTGCCAGCTTTGCTCCAGTGATGAGGAGGGAGGGGATGATGAGGTCACTGACTCCACGTGGGTGCCTAATAGGAGAGATGAGGTGGAGGAGGCACATCACCAACGAGGCAGGATACCCTCCAGGGGCCAGCTTAAGGGCAGCACACTGACTGCATCACACCTCAGAGCTCCGCATGTGCAGGGCGCTGCTATCTCTGCACTTTATTCCAAAAGTTCTTTGGTGTGGGCCTTTTTTGAGATGAGTACATCAGATCCCACCGCTGCTATTTGCAACATATGTCTCAAGCGTATCTCTCGTGGCCAAAACATCTCCCGCTTGGGCACCACATACTTGACCAGACATATGTTGACCTGCCATGCAGATCGTTGGCAAGCGTACCTAAAAGACCCACACCAAAGAACAGGGGTATAGTGGGGTTGGATCTCCAACCCCACTATACCCTCAGTTCTCTCTGAGACCTGCACTGAGAGGAATGAAGGTGTAGAATTAGGTGTGTCACAGCCAGGTACTTGGGGGCAATCTGCTATCGGTACACCGACGTCAGATTGTACCAGGCAAATTTCCCTGCCCCAGCTGCTGCACCACCGAAAGAAGTTCGCTCCCAGCCATCCACATGCCCAGCAGTTGAATGCTAGCTTGGCTAAATTGCTAGCACTTCAACTGCTGCCTTTTCAGTTGGTAGACTCTGCCCCCTTCCGTGAGTTTGTGGAATGTGCGGTTCCTCAGTGGCAGGTTCCCAAAGCCACTTTTTCTCATGGAAGGTGATTCTGGCTCTCTATCGGCATGTGGAATGCAATGTCTTGGCCTCACTGGACAGGGCAGTCAGCGGTAAGGTGCATATTACCGCTGACTCATGGTCCAGCAGGCATGGACAGGGACATTACCTTTTTTACCACGCACTGGGTGACTCTTCTGGCAGCTGGGAAGAATGCAGGACAAGGTGCAGTAGTGTTGGAGGTTGTTCTGCCACCACGCCTCCAAAATACTACTAGTGGTGATTCTGCCACACCTCTCTCCTCCACCCCCTCCCCTTCTTCTTCCTCCATGGCCTCTTCCTGTGCTGATTTGACTTTGGAACCAGCGGTGCTCCGTAGGCATACAAGAGGCTACACAAGCACGCAGGCCAAAAGATCCCATGCGGTTCTTGAGCTGGTGTGCTTGGGGGACAGGAGCCACACTGGGGCAGAGATTCTGTCAGCTCTGCAGGAGCAGGTTCAGAGGTGGTTTACGCCACGCCAGATTAAGGCAGGTATGGTGGTTTGCGACAATGGCACCAACCTCCTCTCCTCCCTCCGACAGGGACAACTGACCCATGTGCCCTGTTTGGCTCACGTCCTTAACTTGGTGGTGCAGCAGTTCTTGGCCAGGTACCTGGGCTTACAGGATGTCCTGAGGCAGGCCAGGAAAGTCTGTGTGCATTTCCGCAGGTCATATAATGCTAGTGCTTGGAATTTAACCTGCCAAGAACCGCCTAATCTGTGACATGCCCACCAGGTGGAACTCAACGTTGGCCATGCTGCAGGGGCTGCACATGCAGCAGAGGGCCATCAATGAGTACCTGTGCAACTATGGCACCAGGACAGGGTCAGGGGAGCTTGTTTTTTTTCCCTACGCTAGTGGGCCTTGATCAGGGATGCATGCACTGTCCTGTCACCATTTGAGGAGGCCATGAGGATGGTGAGCAGTGACAGTGCATGCATCAGTGACACTGTCCCCCTTGTCCACCTGTTGGAGCACACGCTGTGTGGAATAATGGACAGAGTACTTGAGGCAGAACTGAGGCAGGAAGAGGAGGACTTCCTTAGCTCTCAAGGCCCCCTTTATCCAGACAGTGTTCCTGCGTGCCCGCTGATCACACAGGAAGATTACGAGGAGGAGGAGGAGGAGGAAGAGGAGGATTGTGTCAGCATGGATGTGGAGCCTGGCAGTCTTTAAGGGATCATTTACAATCCCAAGAAACCCATGGACTTCTACATGGCTGGGAGGAGGTGGCTGCGGATCATGTCGTCCTTAGTGACCCAGAGGACTCTCAGAAAACAAAAAAATGCCTCAGAAAACCTACGCTGCATGGCCTCCCTGATCCTGCAAAGCCTGCGGAAGGATCCTCGTATTTGTGGTATCAAGGAGAGGGATCAATACTGGCTGGCTACCCTCCTTGATCCATGTTACAAGGGTAAGGTTGTGGATCTTATCTTGCCGTCGCAGAGGGAGCAGAGGATGAAACATCTTCGGGAGGCCTTGCAGAAAGGTCTGTGCAATGCGTTCCCAGAGACTGGGAGGTTACAAACTCCTGTTCCTGGACAACGTGTTGCTGAGGCTTCGGTCAGTCAAAAAAGGAGCGGTGGAGAAGGTGGCCATCTGACTGATGTGTTCAGACAATTTTTTAGTCCGCAGCCCAAAGGTTTGATCGGTTCCAGCAACCATCGCCAGCCTCTGTTTTACATGGTGCAGGAATACCTAGGGGCAAGATCTGACTTGGAGACCTTTCCCACCGAAAATCCTCTGGGTTACTGGGTCTTGAGGATGGATCACTGGCCAGAGCTTGCACAGTATGCAATTGAGCTACTGGCCTGTCCTGCATCCAGCGTTCTTTTGGAACACACATTCAGTGCTGCTGGAGGTTTTGTAACCAATTGCAGGGTACACCTGTCCACCGACTCGGTCAATCGACTGACCTTCATAAAAATGAATCAGTCTTGGATCACCACCAGCTATCAAGCACCTGATGCTGATGTAACCGAATATTTTTTTTTTTGAAATGTCAGATCCCTTCAAGATTGCCTATGCTGATGCTGAGTGACTATCCTTTTATGCTGAGTGACTATCCTCTTCCTCCTCAATGATCATGCTGATAGCTTGTAAGAATATTTTTGGTTCTGTCTGGGCGCCCCCACCAGTGGCTAAGGCCCAATTTTTTAGCCCCTGTTTAACAGGGGCTGTGTAATTACAATTTTGATGCAATATTTTGCAAGGAGGGTTCGTTGCTGCTCTCAACTAGAGTATTTGTGAGGGTTTACAGTGTTGTGGCACCAGCACCAGTGCCTAAGGCCCAATTTTTCAACCCCTGTTTAACAAGGGCAAGTAATTACAATTTTTGATGCAATACTTTGCAGCAGGGCTTGTTTCTGCACTCCAACAAGAGCATCTGTGAATGGTTTCAGTGTTGTGGCACCAGCACCAGTGCCTAAGCCCCAATTTTTCAGCCCCTGTTTAATAGGGGTGTGTAATTACAATTTTTGATGCAATACTTTGCAGCAGGGCTCGTTCCTGCATTTCAACTAGAGTATCTGTGAGGGGTTGCAGTGTTGTGGCACCAGCACCAGTGCCTAAGGCCCAATTTTTCAGCCCCTGTTTAACAGGGGCGTGTAATTACAATTTTTGATGCAATATTTTACAGGAGGGCTCATTTCTGCACTCCAACTAGAGTATCTGTGAGGGGTTGCAGTGTTGTGGCACCAGTGCCTAAGGCCCAATTTTTCTGCCCCTGTTCAACAGGGACATGTAATTACAATTCTTGATCTAATATTTCACAGCAGGGCCCGTTTCTGGGCCCACCAAGATTAACTGTGAGGACTTACAGTGTTGTGGCACCAGCACCACCACCACCAAAGGCCCGATTTTTCTGACCCTGTTCAACAGGGGCATGTTATTACAATTCTTGATCTAATATTTTACAGCAGAGCCCGTTCCTGTGCTCACCAAGAGTAACTGTGAGGGCTTACAGTGTTGTGGCAACACCAACACCTAAGGCCACAAAGAGTATATAGGGCTGGCCTCTACTTTCAAACATCCAACTTACAAATGACTCCTACTTGCAAATGGAAGGAGACAAGAAGTGAGATGAAATCTACCCCTAGGAAGGGAAATTCTCTCCTGTAAGAGTTAATATGGGAAAAATGTGTCTCCTCTCCACTGATGCTTTATCCCCAATCCTTGTTTCACTAAAAACCCCAAATTGTCAAAAAACATTTGTCATTGGGACAGAAAGTGAGGTAAAATCTTCTGAAGAGGCGCACAGACAGCAAAACAAATGTCACAGGGGTGATGACCCTTCCCTATGTTTTCCAAAAAGCTTAAAAATAGATTTTTTGGCTGGAGCTACACTTTAAAAATGTACCAGTTCAAAATTACAAACAGATTCTACTTAACAACAAACCTACAGTTCCTGTCTTGTTTGCACCACATGTATACTGCTGTTCAGGGGACCTGGGGCCCCAACGCCTTTCCTTTTTTTAATTTGGGTGCGGGGTTCCCCTTAATATCCATTCAAGACCCAAAGGGCCTGGTAATGGACTGGGGGGGTTACCCATGCCGTTTGTCTCACTGATTTTCATCAATATTACCGGGACCGGACATTACATTAAAGCCGTAAGCAGTTTTAAATGACTTTTATTACTTTAAAAATGTAATTTTGTGCAGGGACTGTTCTAAGCACAGGAAACACACGCCACTTTACAGGCATACTATAGACACCCCCCAGGTACAATATTTAAAGAAATATTTAACTTTTTTTCACTTTAAGCATGATTAAAATCACTGCTTACAAAAAAACTGACGTTTTGAAAACTTTTTTTTGCATTGATACATGTCCCCTGGGGCAGGACCCGGGTCCCCCAAACCTTTTTTAGGACAATACCATACAAATTAGCCTTTAAAATTAGCACTTTTGATTTCGAACATTCGAGTCCCATAGACTTCAATGGGGTTCTAACGTTTGTGCAAATTTGCAGGTTCTGGTGCGAACTGAACCGGGGGGTGTTCGGCTCATCCCTACACAGCACTAGTGCTGATAGTTAATTTCCTACACCTGATCAAGGCCAATTGTTCTCAATGATGTCTCTATTCAGGTTCTCAATTCATCAGGTGGAACTCAATAGAGCCACAGCTTAATTGAGCTTACCGCATGTTATAAAGGGTTAAAAACTACCAGATATTGAATGTATATGTAAAACAAACCGTAGAGATGTATTTGTCTAAATAAAACCTAGAGCCATATATTGATAAAGGAGTCCAGAGTATATGATACCATATAAAATTAATAAAGATAAAAATAAAAATGTAAAACAAATAACAAAAAAATGGATAAACATGAGAAGTATAAGCATTTCATTAAGTTCGGCATATATATGAAGGAAGGGTCAGGCTCATACATCTCCGATGAATTAAGATAAAAAAGAGGGGGCCATCACATGAAAGAACAATCCAGATATCATGATGTAAAGCTTCATGGTTAACAAACCAGATATTATAATGTAAAACTTCATGGTTAACGTAAGGATCTTAACAGGCATAAGGTTCAACCGGGGTTATAAACAAAAAGACCTTAAATCACAAAATTGTACAAGAACGCATCCCAAAAGGACGGCTTAGTATATAAAGGAATGAAATGTTAATAGCCAGATCTAGGGATTTTTGATGGTCTCTAAAATTAAATATATAAATTGTATAAATGCCAGGTAAGGTTATTACCTTAAAACATGTATAGGTTAAATTGAAAATGGGAAGTGTGATGATGTGATATTAAATCAAGAGGGGTATATGTACGTATATTTAATAAGTGTAAAGGACAATCCAAACGGAAAAAAAAAAAAACAGATATGGAGAATAACCCATACATACATAGGGGGATAAAAAAAAGTAAAAAAACAGGCGAAGGAGGGGTGAACATGTTCTCTAGGTGTCAATAAAACAAAGTGTAGGAGTATATATTGTATATAAGGGGAGGAGTCTAATACTATGAGTGGATGTTTCAATGGAAAGGTGTTAGAAATTGGAAATTAAATAATTTAGGTCTATATCTATGTTGATTCCCCCAGGAACTAGGGACCCCAATAAATATATCCATCTAGTTTCATTTTGTGACACTTGAATCTTTTTATTACCACCCCTTCAGTGTCCTTTAAATTTGTCTATACTATAAAAGATAAGACCAGTGGTATCACGATGATGTACCTCTTTAAAGTGTCTGTAGAGGCTGTGTTTAGGGAATCCTTTTCTGATATTATTTATATGTTCACTGGTCCTAATAAACAGGGGTCTGGTGGTTCTGCCCACATATTGTAGCCGACATGGGCATTCAATAACATAAGTGGCATGCGTACTAGTACAAGTAATCAGTTCCTTAATTTTATACTCCTGATTAGTTACTGTAGACCTGAAAGACTCCTTTTTCCTGGGCTGTTTTTTACTCACTCTACAGGGTAAGCACTTCTGACATCTAAAGAACCCTTTCAGCTCAGAAAACAATTTCACCTCCTTAGGTGGATCTATCACGTTATGCACCAGATGGTTCCTAAGAGCAGGTGCACTCTTATAGATATTAGGATATTATCTAAAAGAGTCCTTGCCTTACTGTCCTAAAACTCCCCTATCTAGTCTACAATTATGTTTGTGGTTGCCTGTCTTTGGATCTGTCCTCGCCCGGCGCACGTGGGCCACGCCGAACCATCTCTGATGACGGCGTGGCACTCTTTTACACCGCAGACTCGTCCGTTTAATCGGGCTTGTCATGTCGGTGTGTTCGTGCGTCGGTGGGGTTGATCTGCATGACGCTCTCCCAGCACTTCGTTTTTCTGGGGGGGCGCCGTGCAGACCATCCCCTGGGGTCCCTTCTTTTGGACACCTCGGATTCCCCCCTCCTGTTTTTTGAATATATTAAAATATATATACTTTTTCAAATATCCCCCTTTTTTCTTCCTTTGGGTTGTTAAATCAAAGGTTTTTTTTTTTTTTTTTCATATTTATTCATTTATTTTTTCATTTTTATTTTTTATTTTTTATACATTTTTCATCCACATTTTCCATTCATTTTCATTTTTTCATTATTTATTGCTTTATACATATTCCCTGACATGACCCTTCATCCATTTCCCTGTTTAATCCAATTCATTTTCCCCCTTTCTTTTTTCTTCTCCCTTCTCTTCTTCCTTCTATTGCCTCGTTCTATTCTCTTCCATCCTTTTGTCTACATGATTGTATCCTTAGTTGCCATAGCAACAGTTGCTTTCTCTTCCTTCCTAAATGTTTCAGCCTAATCCTATATCCTCACATGTACGAGCCTGACAGGACGTTGTCATGCGCTGCGCCATGCGCAATGACAACACCCCCTGGGACGGCGTGACTCCGAAGCTTCCTTTCCCCTAGGATCTCCGGATGTCCGCCCTCCCGTGTATGCGTCGCTCCGTCTGATGCATGCGCACACTGCAGAGGGATATCCCGTCCTCTGCTGACACCTCCGTTTGGAATCTCACTGCGCAGGCGCCGGCGGCTATTTAAGCCGCGTCTTGGCGTCCTGCCCAGTGTGCTATCCCACCACCTAAGCTTCAGGACGCTCTCTGCTCCAGCTACCTATGCACCATCCCTGTATCTAATAAGTAAGTAAAATTAGAATCTCCTTCCCTCTGAACTGGATGTTTTACTTCTCTGTAAAGAACCTTTTTATGAGATAAAATTAAGCATACTTTGTCATACTTTTCTCACTTGCCTGCTCTATATTTATCTGACTCATTTATCCGGCTCACTGATGTGATTAATCAAGCAATCTAATTTTCCTCTTCATTTAAAAAGGGCCCATTATTAATCCCCTATATCCAGCAGGCCTGTCAGTATGCCTTCTCCTTTACATTTCAGAGAGTATGATCCTGAAATACTGAAATATTAGCTATACTCTATGGTCCTTACACTCTTTGTATAAAGGAAAAAAAAAAGGTTCCCCTTCTTTTTGGGTGAATGGATAATCAAAATATATATAGGATATATGCAAATTTATGGTCTTTTAAGAAAATTACTTATAAGTCTTTTTTCCTTTCCTCTTTAAAGGGCACTTGGGATCCAACGGGGTTGTCCTCCCTTTTTGGGGGGCCTTTGCGAGGCCATCTCTGAAGTCGACGGATAGCCATTATCTTACACTGGCTGATCAGCCGACAACCAGTGCGCTTTTCATTTAAATAGATATAATCTGCTACCCTATGCCAAACTGCATGTTGGTGTGCAGTCATATATGTATCTTTCTTTCTTGAAAACTTCTTGTTGGTATGTATGGTGGACATGGTGGGTTGTTAGGTCATTAAACCTTTTATGGTTCATATTGTTATCTCTGTGCAAATTATTTTTATTTGTTATTTCAGAATGTATCTCCTATGCATGCGACTTTTTCTCTCTGCAATACGCCTCTGAAGAAGGGACATCGTCCTGAAACATGTCAGGCTTCTAGAGAAAATACTTTATTATGAATGGAAGTATACATAAATTATTACAGGATAGCAAATTTTATTGTATAAATAATATTCTTGTTGAGATCCATTGCTAAATGTATCATGTTTTTATGATTTTTCAAATAAATAAAACACTTTTTATCTAATCCACTGTATGGTTCGCCTACAAAGTCCCATTATATTGGGGGGTATATAAGTTCCCTAACCCAAGGGTCTTATTTTTTCCACTAACTCGGGATGTTGGCAACTTTTTGAAGGCAATTATTGATAATTTTTTCCTTCAGTGGTTCAATCCATTATATATACTAATATACCAGGGTAGCAAATACCCACTCCCCCCTCTTTTTCCCTCTTGAACCACATTCATTTATGAAAAACACCTTTTTGCTTTTTGTATAGTTTTCTTTTCTAATGCTTTATTTTTTTTATAAATCGTCCATGTAGGTTTAATATTTTACTTTGCAGGCAATAACATTTGCCAAGTGAAATTTAATGATCTTCTGATAGATAGCATCTGACTGTAAAACATTTTGCATCCAAAAATCAGTATAGAATGTTTCAAGGCAAAGAATGGGATAATTTAATGGCAGGTCTTTCCAAAGACCATAATCAGAAAACATCTTCCCAATCGGAAATCTCTTCACTATTCTTCTAACTTGGTAAAATTGTGGATAAAAAGGTAGCATGCTTTTGGCATGCAGACACATTTGATAAATATATCCAGGAGGGAATTAACCCCTTGGGCTTATGTATTCAAATCTTCCCAATGTTGGAAGATGTTGACCCAAGCTTCAAAAGCAAGTGGGAAAACAATCTCCAATTATGTACTCAAACCATGATGGTATTACTAAGTGAAGAGTATAAAAAGAGAATTACCAACTTGGATAAAACCATTGATTCGATTTATGCTAAACTCCTCCCATTTAGGGATACTCCAATCTTTAAAGAATATGAAGATAAAATTAAAACTCGACTGAATCAAAAATCCCAGGAAAGGTTAACAACCAGAGATAAGAAACTCTGGAGAGATAAAAGAGCCTTCCAAGAAGGCACTGCCTACAAATGGCATCAAACTTCTGTAATTACACGTCCACACAGGGGTAACATCAACAGAACTCCTAGGGATTCTAAATCAAATTCCTCACTAAACTCCTCTGTCTCATCTTCTTCTTATAACAGACAAAGGCATCGCAAACCACGGAAAAACAAAAGATCACCATCTGGAGATGATCCGACATATACTAAGAAAAGAATTACAGACACGACTAGCACTTCTTCTACCACCAATCTTCTTCCTCTTGGTAAAGGTAACTCACAGGGTGTAAACCAGCTCCCTTCAGCAGGACCCATTGGTGTAGGGTCCTCTGTCTCCACTTCCACGGGTGACACTTCTTTATCATCTATTACGACCACACTTCTTCGCTCTGATCAAGATTTTTTAGCTCATTAAATGGAGACTCCGTCTCCAAATTCACCAATCCACCAACTCCTCTATCACCCAACACTCTTAATATTGTCAATCTCTCCAATCACTCACTCACACAGGCTGAAAGTGACCTATTACACAAGGGCCTTAGTTTCTGTCCAGATGCAGACCTAGATCCCTTTGAAGTTATTAAGGACCTACACCTCTTTGTAAGAAAATTGTACTATAAAAGTACCATTTCCAAAGAGAAAGCTAAAAATATTTCCCAAACAGAAACTAAAAGAACAGATGAGGCACTTGAGGACCTCCTAACCCTCTTAGAGGAACAGGACCCCAGTGACCTCATCGATACAATTGATATTGAAAATCTTTTAGAGGAACATATCAAAAAGGAAGTTCCATCATGCCCAGACCAACAAAGAAAATCTAAGAAAAAGTCAGATAAATTTCCACCCTTTACAACTAATCCCAATTTGGCTGCATTCATAGCATCCACCACGTCAGAGGTCAAAAAACTAAAAATCAAAAAATCACAAACCTCCCAAGGTAATCTCTTCAATGATGAACTACTGGCCTTAGAAACCCTCAAAAAGGAATACTCTCTCACTATTAAGCCATCAGACAAAGGTGGCAACATTGTCATTATGACTAATGAACAGTACAAAAATATGTGCCTAAAGGTCGTTACCAACCTATCATGGTATAAACCCATTTCAAAAAGCATTGTAGACAAATTTCATACTGCTTTTTATGACTTGGTTGATAAAGCATTCTGTAGCGGAGCTATTGATAAAGACATCTGGGAATACATAAGAACTCCATATCCACGTACCCCCACATTGTATTGCCTTCCCAAAATACACAAAAATAAAGAAACCCCCCCGGACGTCTCATCATCTCCGGTAATGGGTCCCTAACGGAAAACCTGAGCAAGTTCGTAGACAGCCATCTCAGACCCTATGTTTCAGGTCTGTTTTCATATACTAAGGACACCATCCATCTGTTGCAAAATCTGGAAGAATTACATGTATTACCACACTCACTCCTAGTAGCCATCGACGTAGAGGCATTATACAGCTCCATTCCACATGATGCAGGACTCTCAGCCATTAGACATATTTTGTCACAATCTCACAAAGATGACCGCAAACTCAATTCCTTCCTTTTGGATTCTCTTGATTTCATTCTAACACATAATTTTTTCACTTTTGACGGCTCCCACTACCTCCAGGTGCAGGGGGTTGCAATGGGGACATGCTGTGCCCCATCGTACGCCAACCTGTACCTGGGGGAGTGGGAGCGATCCCTCCTGTCAGATGACAAGCTTTCGCCATATACCACCCATGTAGCAGCATGGTTCAGGTATATAGACGATATATTCATGATATGGAATGGTACATCTGAGGCTCTTCACTCCTTCATACAAATTATGAACTCAAATAACTCTAACCTGTTTTTCACAATGGCTTTCAGTGATACTTCAATCACCTTTCTAGATCTAAGCATAACCAAATCCAAAGATGGGTCCCTTTCCAGTGGTCTCTATCGGAAAGAGACCGCTGGAAATACTATCCTACATGCTTTAAGTTCACATCCCAAATCATTAGTTGCATCCATCCCCTATGGGCAATATCTAAGACTCAGGCGCAACTGCTCAAACGATACTGACTTTACTAGGGAAGCCAATAAACTAAGAGAGAGACTCCTCGAACGAGGCTATTCACCTACATGCCTAAAAAAAGCATTTAAAAGAGCCCGAGGACAACTAAGACATAACATCTTGTTCTCCAAAAAAACTGCTCCCATCTCTCAACCAGCTATTAGGGTAATTACTACCTACAATTAACAGCATGGGATTCTCAAGAATATCCTGCAAAAACATTGGCATCTATTACAAATAGACCCCAATCTAAAACCACATATAACTGCGACACCCACTATCACATATAGGAAGGCCCGTTCATTGGGGGATTACCTTGTAAAAAGCGAATATACAGACAACTTTCGTTCAGATACATGTAAGCGATTAGGTACCTTCACATGTGGTGGATGTTCATGTTGTCGCTATATGAACACAAAAAACAAATTCAAACTACCCAACGGAAGAATGTACAGACCGAGACACTTCTCCAATTGTAAGACCCCTGGAGTTGTCTATTTACTCACTTGCCAATGTGGATGTTTCTACGTTGGCAAGACCAAATTACAATTCCATAAAAGGGTGGCACGACATGTCACCAGTATGAGACAGGCGGATCCGGACCTCCCTCTAGGGCGACATGTGCGTGACCATCATACGGGAAAGTTTCCCCTTGTCCAATTCACCATCCTCGACTGTGTCCATCCGGACACGAGGGGTGGTGATTGGAACAAGATCTTGCTCCAGAGGGAGGCCCATTGGATAGCTAACCTCAATGCAACACAATTCCCAGGTCTAAATACCCAGATGAGTTTTCACCCCTTCTTGGAGGGCTTCGTCTCAGGGGGGTGTGAAAAAGAATAAGGTATTTAATACTGCATACCTAACAAAATGTCAATGAATTCTCGTAGGACATTTTTTGAATTTTCCAGAAATAATGGATGAGTTAACCAGGTCTGTGATGATGAACTCTGTGTAGATATCCTTTGGTGACACTGTCTGTATTTATAAAATACATCCTTAATATGTCTGCATATGTATAACAACAGTTGTAATTTGATGCCTCGAATTGATTGCACATACGAAATTTCCTGTCATGTATGTTTATTCATCCTTTGCCTACCCAACTATGCCCACCATGTTTTACTTACAAGAATGTTGTTTTCTGTAATCACTTTGTAGGATATTATCTAAAAGAGTCCTTGCCTTACAGTCCTAAAACTCCCCTATCCAGTCTACAATTATGTTTGTGGTTGCCTGACTTTGGATTTGTCCTCGCCCGAACCATCTCTGATGACGGCGTGGCACTCTTTTACACCGCAGACTCGTCCGTTTAATTGGGCTTGTCATGTCGGTGTGTTCGTGCGTCGGTGGGGTTGATCTGCATGACGCTCTCCCAGCACTTCGTTTTTCTGGGGGGGCGCCGTGCAGACCATCCCCTGGGGTCCCTTCTTTTGGACACCTCGGATTCCCCCCTCCTGTTTTTTGAATATATTAAAATATATATACTTTTTCATATATCCCCCTTTTTTCTTCCTTTGGGTTGTTAAATCAAATGTTTTTTTTTTTTTTTTTTTATATTTATTCATTTATTTTTTCATTTTTATTTTTTATACATTTTTCATCCACATTTTCCATTCATTTTCATTTTTTCATTATTTATTGCTTTATACATATTCCCTGACATGACCCTTCATCCATTTCCCTGTTTAATCCAATTCATTTTCCCCCTTTCTTTTTTCTTCTCCCTTCTCTTCTTCCTTCTATTGCCTCGTTCTATTCTCTTCCATCCTTTTGTCTACATGATTGTATCCTTAGTTGCCATAGCAACAGTTGCTTTCTCTTCCTTCCTAAATGTTTCAGCCTAATCCTATATCTTCACATGTACGAGCCTGACAGGACGTTGTCATGCGCTGCGCCATGCGCAATGACAACACCCCCTGGGACGGCGTGACTCCGAAGCTTCCTTTCCCCTAGGATCTCCGGATGTCTGCCCTTCCTGTATGCGTTGCTCCGTCTGACGCATGCGCACACTGCAGAGGGATATCCCTTCCTCTGCTGACACCTCCGTTTGGAATCTCACTGCGCAGGCGCCGGCGGCTATTTAAGCCGCGTCTTGGCGTCCTGCCCAGTGTGCTATCCCACCACCTAAGCTTCAGGATGCTCTCTGCTCCAGCTGCCTATGCACCATCCCTGTATCTAATAAGTAAGTAAAACTAGAATCTCCTTCCCTCTGAACTGGATGTTTTACTTCTCTGTAAAGAACCTTTTTATGAGATAAAATTAAGCATACTTTGTCATACTTTTCTCACTTGCCTGCTCTATATTTATCTGACTAACGGCTCACTGATGTGATTAATCAAGCAATCTAATTTCCCTCTTCATTTAAAAAGGGCCCATTATTAATCCCCTATATCCAGCAGGCCTGTCAGTATGCCTTCTCCTTTACATTTCAGAGAGTATGATCCTGAAATACTGAAATATTAGCTATACTCTATGGTCCTTACACTCTTTGTATAAAGGAAAAAAAAAGGTTCCCCTTCTTTTTGGGTGAATGGATAATCAAAATATATATAGGATATATGCAAATCTATGGTCTTTTAAGAAAATTACTTATAAGTCTATTTTCCTTTCCTCTTTAAAGGGCACTTGGGATCCAACGGGGTTGTCCTCCCTTTTTGGGGGGCCTTTGCGAGGCCATCTCTGAAGCCGACGGATAGCCATTATCTTACACTGGCTGATCAGCCGACAACCAGTGCACTTTTCATTTAAATAGATATAATCTGCTACCCTATGCCAAACTGCATGTTGGTGTGCAGTCATATATGTATCTTTCTTTCTTGAAAACTTCTTGTTGGTATGTATGGTGGACATGGTGGGTTGTTAGGTCATTAAACCTTTTATGGTTCATATTGTTACCTCTGTGCAAATTATTTTCATTTGTTATTTCAGAATGTATCTCCTATGCATGCGACTTTTTCTCTCTGCAATACGCCTCTGAAGAAGGGACATCGTCCTGAAACATGTCAGGCTTCTAGAGAAAATACTTTATTATGAATGGAAGTATACATAAATTATTACAGGATAGCAAATTTTATTGTATAAATAATATTCTTGTTGAGATCCATTGCTAAATGTATCTTGTTTTTATGATTTTTCAAATAAATAAAACACTTTTTTTCTAATCCACTGTATGGTTCACCTACAAAGTCCCATTATATTGGGGGGTATATAAGTTCCCTAACCCAAGGGTCTTATTTTTTCCACTAACTCGGGATGTTGGCAACTTTTTGAAGGCAATTATTGATAATTTTTTCCTTCAGCGGTTCAATCCATTATATATACTAATTAAATAGGATTGGTCCCAGCACAGAACCCTCACTTCAGATTTTACCTTTTCTAGATATTTTCTCTGGTATCCTTTTTCCTCAAATTTCTTCATCATGTTTTTGGCTTGATCCTCAAAGTCTTCCAGTGCATGACAATTCCTTTGTAGTCTCAAAAGTTGGCCCTTAAGGATATTTCCTTTCTATTTAGGGTGATGGCAACTGGAAATGGGTATATGCCAATTCCTATCAGTTGCCTTAAAAAAACTGTTTATCTGGAGATCTAAGTAATCTATCCGTTGAGAATTCCAAGTTCCAGTGAAAGTAATGCCATATTTATTATGACTAATATCCTTAAAGAAGATATCCAAGGCTTCTTCTGAACCTTCCCATAGGATGACAAGGTCATCTATGTACCGTCTATAGAATTTGAGCTGGGGTTGATGAACATTATAAATCGGTTCTTCCTCCCACATGTTCATGAACAAATTGGCGACACTTGGAGCATAGCATGTCCCCATCGCTACACCCTTAGTTTGTACATAGTAATCATTTTCATACTAAAAATAATTACTCTCCATTGTTATCTTTAAATCTTCCAGAATAAATGCAATCTGTTCCCATCTTAGATTTGTTTGTTTGTGTAGTGCTTTTTCTAACCCATACATACCGTCTTTCTGAACTATGTTCGTACAGTTACAATGAGTTGATATTGATGGTGACTAAGAGGCATCTCTCAATGCCATCCATGCCCTCTAGTTCAGAAATCAGTTGGGTACTATCCTTTTTGTACCAGCGGTTTAAGGTATTGGTCAAGGTATTCACCCAATCTTGAAAATAGTGAATTGATACCACTAATGATGGGTCTACCAGGGGGTTTCACCAATCTTTTGTGAATCTTTGGTAAGTGGTATCACGGGCATTTTTACCCCTTCTGGTAACAGATATCTGGCTTCTTTTTTGTTCAATATACCCCTATATTTCCCTTTCCTTATAAAAGCCCTGAGTTTCTTTTCATATTGTTCTTTTGGATTTTTTGTTAATTTTTTTATAGGTATTTTCCACTTTCAGTAGATTTTCCATCTCCTCCTCATAATCTTTCTTGTCCTATATCACCAGTCCTCCTTTATCTGCTGGACGGGTGACATCTTCTTTCTTTTTCTCTGTTTTTAATAGTTTTCCATACACCTTTAGTCCCCCACCTCTTCCTCTCAAGTTTCCTTAGGTCATCTTCCACCATGCATCTGAAAGCACTCAAACATTCACTACTGGGTACTTTCAGATTGAAAATGGAATCATTCCTTAAATTTGTATGCTTAAGCTCAGCAACATCTTGTTGCTGGCTCATACCCTTCGTAGCAAAATTTTTCTTGAGGTTTATTTTTTCTCCAGAGATTCTGCAAATCTATGTATACCTCAAATTTGACAATTTCCTTGTCTGGGGCATACTTGAGACCTAAATCTCAAATCCTAAGTTCTTCCTGCAAAATTAGCTTGGCTTAAATTAAAAATACAGACTCCTAATACTCCCTTCTTCTTTTTTTTTCCTTCCTCATTTTCCTCTTGTCCATTTGCTCTTCCTCTTCCCTTATTCTGGAATATGTATTCTAGACTACTCTCTTTGTGGTTCAGCTCTGCATTTCGTATATGATACCCTGGTCTGATATCTCTAATTCCCACTGTTCCCTTGGTTTCTTCCTGTATTTCTGGGGGGTTCCCACCATCCTCGTGGCTCTTCTATATGCCTGGGGTATCTCCTCTATCCTTGGTTCCTGAGTGGGACATAACCATTAGAGTTCCTCAGGAGGTCTCCCTCGATATTCTCCTTGAAAAAAAATATTATCGTTTCTTCCTTCATTATGATTTCTTCCATTATTAAATTCTCCCTAATCACTTATGAACAACTGGTATAGTTTCTTTAATCAATGTGAAAATGAGCTATTACAAATCATAGTAAAAAGAAGACAGTTTAAACTTACATTAATAGAAACTACCATTACAGAAATTAAGAATTTATTAACACCATTTGTAACTCAAAAAGAATATAGAGATAAGGAAAGGAATCTACAGGAAGCAATCGAGGAATATGATATAGAAACCCAAAATAAAAAACAGAAGAACAATAATAATTTTTTTCAAGGAGAATATTGAGGGAGACCTCCACTGAACCCTAGTGGTTTTGTCCCACCCACCAACCAAGGATTGAGGAGATACCCCAGGCTTATGGAAGAGCCAGGAGGATGGTGGGAACCCCCCAGAAATACAGGAAGAAACCAAGGGTACACTGGGAATCAGAGATATCCCCAGTGCCAGAGGCCAGGGGATCATATACGGAATGCAGAGATGAACAACCAAGATCATGGTCCAGAATACAATTTCCGGAAGATGGGAAGAGAAAGAACAAACAGACACAAGGAAAACAAGGAGGGAAGGAGAAAAAGAAGAAGGGAATATTAAGAGTCGGTATAATTTAATTTAAACAGTCCAAGGCAACCACAACGAAAAGCGCTAGTTGGGACAGTCTTGTATGGACAAATTTTCAGAAAGATTCAATAAGATAAAATCATGTGTCATTTTATTAATACCATGTTGTAAATGGGTAAACAATTAAAAGCTCCTCACATAGATGAAATACTGTGAAACTTGCTTCCCTCTGTGATAATACCTTGTGGAGGCGGTCAGAGGATGACTTGAAGAAGGGCCACACCCTGAAACGTGCTGTCAAGACAACAGCCAGGCTCTCTCCCCGTTCTCCTTGATTGCTCTCCACCATCCTGTGTTCCAAGCCTCATTCTGGATCTGATCTGGACATCTGGTTTGATGTCATGCTCGGGTGTTTCCATCTGCAGGTTCTCTTTGGTGGTTGCTCTGGCTGTCTCCCGGCCCTCCCTCCCCCACGGCCATCTTGCCACCTTACCATCCACCATCAGTGATTCGGTCAAGGCTCCATACCCTTCATCTGGTCCTACACAAGCTGGGCTTCCCCCTTCTCAGTGGATTTCTCAGGGACGCATGAGGAATTCTTCACCGCAGCATTTCTTCACCAAGCCAGCCTACCTCTGACCACCTCCACAAGGTATTATCACAGAGGGGAGCAAGTTTCACAGTATTTCATCTATGCGAGGAGCTTTTAAATGTTTACACATTTACAACATGGAATTAATAAATTGACACATGATTTTATCTTATTGAATCTTTCTGAAAATGTGTCAATACAAGACTGTCCCGACTAGTGCTTTTCATTGTGGTTGTCTTTTGCTGTTTGCATTTGTATCCACACTTCTCCTGGTGTGCTCATCCACACAGCTGCTTTTTGGGTATAAGTAGGACCTTTACATGGTTCCCAGTGCCATACATGTCCCAGTTTCCTGGTGCCATACTTTTTTTTTAACGGTATTTTTAATTTAAGCCAAGCTAAGGTTGCAGAGGAAGAACTTAGGATTTTAGATTTAGGTCTCAAGTATGCCCCAGACAAGGAAATTGTCAAATTTGAGGTATACATAGATTTGCAGAAATTCATGAGGAAACTTAACCTCAAGAAACATTTTGCTACGAAGGGTATGAGCCAGCAACAAGATGTTGCTGAGTTTAAGCATACAAATTTAAGGAATAATTCCATTTTCAATCCGAAAGTACCCGGTATGTATGTTTGGGTTTTTTCAGAAGGATGGTGGAAGATGACCTAGAAATCTAGAGAAAAAGAAAGAAGTTGTCATCCGCCCAGCAGATAAAGGAGGAGGACTGGTCATATTGGAAAGATTATGAGGAGGAGATGGTGGAAAACACCTATAAAAAATTAACAAAAGATGAGAAAGAACATATGAGAAGAAACTCAGGGCTTTTATAAACAAATGGAAATATATGGGTATATTGAACAAAAAATAAGCCAGATATCTGTTACCAGAAGGGGCAAAGATGCCCGTGATATACCACTTATCAAAGATTCACAAAAGATTGGTGAAACCCCCTGGTAGACCCATCATTAGTGGTATCAATTCACTATTTTCAAGATTGGGTGAATACCTTAACCATATCTTAAACCGCTGGTACAGAAAGGAAAGTCCTACCTCAGGGATAGTACCCAACTGATTTCTGAACTAGAGGGCATGGAGGCATCTCTCAATGCCATCCATGCCCTCTAGTTCAGAAATCAGTTCAGAAAGACGGTATAGATGGGGTAGAAAAAGCACTATATGAACAAAGAAACCTAAGACAGGAACAGATTACATTTATTCTGGAAGGCCTGAAGATGGCAATGGAGAGTAATTATTTTTTATATAAATCTAAGGGTGTAGCGATGGAGGTACGCTATGCTCCAAAGTGTCGCCAATCTGTTCATGAACATGTTTGAGGAAGAACATATTTATAATGTTGATCGACCCCAGATCAAATTCCTTAGACGGTACATAAATGACCTTGTCACCCTATGGGAAGGTTCAGAGGAATCCTTGGATATCTTATTTAACCACTTCAATACCAGGCACTTACCCCCCTTCCTGCCCAAGTAAATTTTCAGCTTTCAGCGCGGTCATGCTACACTGTACCAAAGCAAATTTTTTATCATTTTGTTCCCACAAATAGAGCTTTCTTTTAATGGTATTTGATCACCTCTGCAGTTTTAATTTTTTTCATATGACGTCCAGTCAGGATAACTGAACCACTGCCCGGCCACCATTTTGCTATAGGCCAGGCGGGAAGTGGTTAAGGATATTAGTCATAATAAATATGGCATTAGTTTCACTGGAACTTGAAATTCTCAACAGATAGAATACTTGGATCTCTCCAGATATACAAAAAAGAGGACAGATTATGGACTAGAGTATTTTTTAAGGCAACTGATGGGAATGGGTATATACCCACTTCCAGTTACCATCATCCTAAATGGAAAGGGAATATCCCTAAGGGCCAACTTATGAGGACACAAAGGAATTGCCATGCACGGGAAGACTTTTAAGGATCAAGCTCAAAACATGATGAAGAAATTTGAGGAAAAAGGATACCAGAGAAAATATCTAGAAAAAAGTAAAATTTGAAGTGAGGAACCTGAATAGGAAAGATCTATTAATGAAGAAAGAGAAAGATACGAACACCAATAAACACACAGAAATGGCATTCATCACTTGATTTAATAGGAAATACCATAATCCGGAGCACATAGTAAGAAAGTACTGCCAAATACTGAAATCTTATAAAATACTAAATCCTTCCAAAAAAAAACGAAATTTATCTATAAGAGGGCACTTACTCTTAGGAACCATCTGGTGCATAACATGATAGATCCACCTAAGGAGGTGAAATTGTTCTCTGAACTGAAAGGGTTCTTTAGATGTCAGAAGTGCTTACCCTGTAGGGTGAGTAAAAAACAGCCCAGGAAAAAGGAGTCTTTCAGATCTACAGTAACTAATCACTAGCATAAAATTAAGGAACTGATTACTTGTACTAGTACGCATGCCACCTATATTATTGAATGCCCGTGTCAGCTACAATATGTGGGCAGAACCACCAGACCCCTGTTTATTAGGATCAGGGAACATATAAATAATATCAGAAAAGAGTTCCCTAAACACAGACTCTACAGACACTTTAACGAGGTACATCATCATGACCCCACTGGTCTTATCTTTTATGGTATAGACAGAATTAAAGGTGGAGAGGAGTTAATAAAAAGACTCAAGTGTCACAAAATGAAACTTGGTGGATATATTTATTGGGGTCCCTAGTTCCTGGGGGCCTCAACATAGATATAAATAAATTGTTTCATTTCCAATTTCTAACACCTTTCCATTGAAACATCCAATCATATTATTAGACTCCTCACCTTTTATACAATATATACCGCTACACATTGTTTTATCTACACCTAGAGAACATGTTCGCCCCTCCTACCTCCCATTTTTTTTAAACTTTTTTTCTTGATTCCCCTATGTATGCATGGGTTATTCCCCTAATCTGTTTTTTTTTCCAGCTTGGGTTGCCCTTTACACTTATTAAATATATGTACATATACCCCTCTTGATTAAATATTGAATAGTCATACTTCCCTATATATGTATAAAAAGAAAATGTTTTAACCTATACATGTTTTAAGGTAATAACCTTACCTGGCATTTACACAATTTATATATTTAATTTTAGAGACCACCACAAATCCCTAGATATAGCTATTAATATCTCATTCCTTTATATACTAAGGCATCCCTTTGGGATGTGCTCTTGTAAAGTATCCCCTTTTTTCTTATCCATCTATATGTGAGGGAATTGAACGATCGTGTATGTCAAAGAGGGAATGCAGAGCAAACAGCTGACTAAACTGTGAGGCCTTTTAACCCGGCAGGGGTACATCCCCCTGAATGCAGACCCGGGGGGGGGGATCAAGTGTGAAGAGTCACCAAATTTGTTGATTAAAATAATTTTTCAAATTGAATGGATTCTATATGTTGATGTTCTTTTGCTGATCTATGCACTTTGGCATCACTAAAGAAATGGACACCTGTTGGACGTATACTGATTGATCAGTTTTTTAACACTTTATTAAGTGTGTTTGTACATTTAATACATTTGCACCTTATATGATGATGTCTTTTTTATTTTTTCATTTTATTCTTTTTTTTCATTTTTTCATTCTATTTTTGATTTAATCTTCTAAGGATTTTTATTAACATACTCTGTCACATTGCTAACACTTAGCAGCGGCAATCTTACCCATATATAAATTTCTCATATTCCTTCACTGATCCCACACCTATGGGTACAGATGGGGTAGGCTGCAGCTAATTTTCATCTCCTGGCACAGAACACTTTATTGTGTTTTAAATGACAGATCTTGTTTATGTTTTGTAAGCAAACAGGTTGGAGATCCCGGGTCAGATCTACATCATGGAATCCCATCGCTGGACAACATGATTCATGTGTAATTTACATCAGAGGATAATATTGCTTCATTTTTCTAATGAAGGACTTTTTCATGGTGTGTGTTATTTCATATTTCACTTTTTCTTTTTTTGAATGAGTAAAAAGGGTTACCCTTTACCTATTTATCTAGGGGAATGGATACCTTGACACACCATTATGCCCTGTACACACGGTCGGACATTGATCGGACATTCCGACAACAAAATTCATGGATTTTTTCCGACGGATGTTGGCTCAAACTTGTTTTTCGTACACACGGTCGCACAAAGTTGTCGAAATTTCTGATCGGCAAGAACGCGGTGACGTACACCACGTACAACGAGACTAGAGAAGGGCAGGTCCGAACCAAGGACGGCTCCCTTTGGGCTCCTTTTGCTAATCTCGTGTTAGTAAAAGTTTGGTGAGAGACGATTCACGCTTTTTCAGGCTCGTGGTTTTCAGATCATTTTCTGCTGTTTAGTTTGTGCTTGTGGGTTTGTATCTGGTCTTCAGTGCGTGCAGCGAGTTACACGTGACTCTTGTCATTGTGTTCTTGTTCGTTCGTTACTGTTTTTCAGGTCGCTCTTCACAGGCCTTGCTGTTCTTCAGTGCATTCTGTTACTTCGTTCTGAGCAGCCGACCGTTTTCTAGCCATGTTGCGTATACATATTCCTCATAGAGTTCGTGCTGTGCGGGGGCTTGGTGTTGGGGTCCTTACCTTGACACAAGTCCAGTCCATGAACAGGGTGTGGAGGAGTTCAAGAACCAAGAATTGGTTGCTCCGGCCTGATCAGTTCTGTCATATGCCTTTGCTCCGTGAGATCCGTGAGAATAATCCTGATGATTTCAGGAACTTTCTCCGGATGACGGACCCCGTATTTCACTGTTTGTTGGCTTTGCTGACCCCCTATATCAGCAGGCAGGATACCTGCATGAGGCAAGCCATCACTCCAGAGCAGAGGCTCGTCGCCACCCTGCGGTACTTGGTGACGAGTAGAAGCCTGCAGGACCTTAAGTTCTCGACAGGCATCTCCCCCCAGGCTCTGGGGATCATTATCCCAGAGACCTGTTCTGCCATCATCCAGGTCCTGCAGAAGGAGTATATTAAGGTAAGATTTATCCTTTAACATCACATTTTATTGTATTTAATGTTTGATAATATATTGTATTTCTTTCCTCATTCCCTAATTACCATGATTGTAATATGCTGTGAATGTCCCATTTGTCCTCATGCATGCTGGATTTTTATGTAATTTTTTTTTTGTCCTTCATACATATTTGCCTTCACTTACCTCCCCAGCATGCTCTCCTGGCCCTATATTCACCTCATGTAGTCACTTAACAATGTATTTTATCAGCTCCATAGTAGTGCTTTACCCCAAACACCCCCTAAAATGTTTTAAAATGTGATTTGTGCTTTAAATTCAGGCAGAGTGCCAGAGGTTTCTTTCTGGGGGTCCCCGAATCATTTGGAACCCTCCCTCCCTCCAACTGCTAAGTCAGCTGATACCAATTCTCTATCTATCCTCAATCCTCTATCTGCTGACTTTGCCAAACCCATACACACTATACCCATCTCTTTTGTGGTCAGATGTATGGATGAATTCCCCAAAGCATGTAGTGCAAGGGCCTGCCTGTATACTTTCAAATGGTACTTTAAAGTTTTTGTATACTATTATTATCTTGATAGGTAATAGCAGAATGTCCAAATGTGCTCAAATGTGTACAGTGTGTATTTAGATCTTTGTATTATGACACTTCTTACCTGTCCAGTGGGCTGTCAATAGTATAAGTAAGGAGGGGCTGGCCAAAGTAATACCCATTATTTAGGCATTCATCTTTCAATGAAGTGGAGAGGGTTACCTGTCCAAGAGCCCCCCCTAGAATGTTAGAAATGGCCCATGAGAGGGGGGAGGGGGAATCTGATAGGTGTACCTTATACTTTGGTCTTTAAAAACTCCCTTAAATAAATGTTATCTTGATGTTGGCCAATAATGTTTGTGTCTAATCTGCTTTCCCTGTTTATGTGCAAAAAGACTAATTTTTTTGTTGTTGTTTGACTCCACAGTTTCCTTCCAACCCACAGGAATGGCAGACTGTGGCCTTCCACAGTGCCCAGCGGTGGTACTTTCCTAACTGCAGAGGGGAAATTGATGGGAAACACGTCCACATTGTCCCACCACCCAACTCGGGGTCATACAGGGGGTCCCCGGGTTACAAACAAGATAGGGACTTTAGGTTTGTTCTTAAGTTGAATCTGTTTGTAAGTCGGAACAGGTAAATTTTTTAAGTGTAGCTCCAGCCAAAAAATCTATTTTTAAGTTTTGTAGATAGCATAGGGAAGGGTTATCACCCCTGTAACATTTGTTTTGCTGTCTGTGCCCCTGTTCATAAGATTTCACCTCACTTTCTGTCCCAATGACAATTGGATTTTGAAAATTTGGGGTTATTAGGGAAGTAAGGATAGGTGATAAAGCATCAGTGGAAACACCTTTTTCCCATATTAACTCTTACAGGAGTGAATTTCCCTCCCTAGGGGTAGATTTCCTCTCACTTCCTGTTGTCTCCCTCCGTTTGTAAGTAGGAGTCGTTTGTAAGTCGGGTGTTTGTAAGTAGGGGACCCCCTGTACTATTAAAACTATAAGGGGTTCAATAGTATTGTGATGTTGGCGGTTGTGTCGGCTACTTACGAGTTCCTGTATGTGGAGGTGGGGAGGAATGGCTGGATGTCTGATGGTGGAGTCATCACCCAGACAGAGTTCTACAGGCGTCTCCAGAATGGCAGCTTGGACTTGCCACCTCCAGAAGACAATGCGGAAGGACTCCCATTCGTCTTCATTGCGGATGAAGTGTTTGCGCTGGGGGACCATCTTATGCGGCCATTTCCGATGAGGACCCTCACCCCGGACCAGAGGGTTTTTAATTACCGGCTGGCCAGAGCCAGAAGAGTGGTGGAGAACACGTTTGGAATCATGGTCAGCCAGTTCCGCCTATTTCTTACACCCATACACATGGCGGAGTACAAACTGAATCATATCATCCCGGCATGCTGTGTTCTCCACAACTTTTTACGGCAACATTCTGCCAACTATGCTGGCTCAGTTGGACCTGAGGCCGGAATTCTAAATGAAACAACCCTGACAGCGCTTGAAAGTGGCCGTCCTGGCTTCCCCCCTGAGTGCCCATGATGTCTGGCTAAGATACCTTAAATACTTTGCGGGTAGGGGGGCTATCAATATGCCAGACAATGTCTTAAACCTTTTCAAATAATAAAAAAAGCTACTAAAATCTTTGGTGACATTTACTGCTTGTGTTTCTTTTAGCTGACCCTGACAGAAATGTGGTGAGTCCTGAAAATGGCGTGATTGTGTAACATTACAAAGCACTGTTGGGTGTTTTTTACTAAAGGCAAAGACACTTTGCACTACAAGAGCACTTGAAACTTCACTTGTTGTGCAAAGTGGATTTTACCTTATGAAATAACCCCCATTGTCACAGAAAACACCAATTAGAGCACAACAAAAGTGTTGGAGCGTTGAGACAATAATCCACACATTCTTGAATAACAATCTTTTTAATACCAGCACAATCACATGTGCATTTAGAAAAGGTTTTTAAAACAAACCAACATGTTTGTTGTATAACAATTTTTGGGGTCACATTAGAAAAAGTAGAAATGTCCATTTAAGATAAAACAGGCATGTTTAAAACCAACAAGAAAGACACAAATCTTGAACTTACAAAGTTCACATTAGGTAGAATTTGCTTTATTTATTTTTTTAAAACATAGGACATGCTCGAGAACATACATATAAAGAGAGGAAGAAAAAAAAATTGCAAACATTTTTAAGCATACTTAAAACATAATTTCATATCATCTAGCAGTAAGTTGAGTCTATGTCTAAAATAACTCTTACTCAACCATTAACCTGCCTCCTTTATAGTCTCGAGTCGGTCCCAGTCATTTTTATACCCATATATTAACAAAACAAAAACTTCCGAGGCCAGGAAAGAATTCCAAGGAGACCAAGTCTCGGAATATCTCTCCTGTTGATGTCGCGCAGAGAGCACCAGATCCTCCGATTTATTAATCTCTCTCACTTTACACAACCACATCTCTATCATCGGTGGCGACGTTGATCTCCATGTCAAAGGAACACAAGCCTTAGCAGCATCTAAAAGATGTCGTATCACGGATTTCTTATATACCTTTTCTGACATCTGAGACCCATGAAGAAGGAAGAAGACTGGGTCTTCTGGTATCCTACAGTTAGTGATAATCTGGAGGATATGGCTGATCTCTGTCCAAAAATTCTTCAACTTAGGACAGTCCCAAAAAATATGCAACATTGTGCCTTTATCTGCGTGACATCTCCAGCAAAGGTCAGAAGAGTTGGGGAAGAAATTCTTCAGTCTCTCTGGTGTTAGAGGATTCGTGTGTAAACCTAATAATTTGTCGCAACTGCTTTGCACTGAAGTTCCTCCCCAACTCTCGTTCCCAATCTCGGATACAGTTCAAAGAGTCAATTTCCCTCGCTACATTTAATATCTCATAATTCGCTGATAGGGTATGTGATTTTGCTCCCCTCTCTGAACACATCTTCTCAAAACTATTAAGAGGCCTTTCAAACTTCCTCGGTTCTGAGGGGGAGCTAAGAAAGTGGGTGATCTGGAGAGCACTCCAGAATCTTAGTCTAAATAATTCCATTATCTCTGTAACTGTTAAGCAAGTCCTCCCTTTTATATAGGTAGACACTTTTGTACCCCCCATATTTGGTAAGTGTTTAAACGCTTTATCTTAATTTCCAGGGGGAAATAAGGGGTTCCCAATTATTGGATATAAGGGGGATGTCTTGGGTGTTACACCAACAATAGGGAGCGTAGTCGCGCAGATTTTAAGAGTATTTCCTATCAGGGGATGTTTAATGAGCTCTTTGGGGGCATGTGCTGAACACCAGGGGACTCTTCCTAATAAGACAGGCGACTGGGCATATTCCATCTGTACCCAAAGTTTAAAATCTCTATGTCTGTTCCAGTCAACTACTCTGCTAAGATGTATAGCCCGATGATATCTGCGTATGTCTGGTACCGCCAGTCCCCCCTGTTTCTTCGGAAGAGTAATTGATTGCAACGTATTTGTGGTTGCTTATACGCCCATATGAAATCGAAAATCACCTTCTGATACTGTTTAAAATAAGTAGCTGGGATTCGTATTGGTAATGCTTGTAAAAGATAAAGAAATTTGGGGAGAATACTCATCTTAACAATGTTACAACGTCCTATCCATGAATGTAAACCCAATTTCCATTTATCTAGTAGTATCTTGACTCTTTGAAGCAGTGGGGGGAAATTTAGCCCAAAGATCTTATCAATATTGGGCACCAACAGCGTGCCCAAATATGTAAGTGCTTTATCCGTCCACTTAAATTTAACATTTTTTTTTGAGTTGTTCAATTGACGTTTGAGGGAAATTAACCCCCATTGCCTCTGATTTAGTAAAGTTAATATGAAGATTGGATAGTAAGCTGTATTTCTCAAACTCCTTCATTAAGTTAGGAATCATAACTAGATGGTTTGTCAAGGAAAACATCATATCATATGCATAGGCCAAGATCTTGTATTGAGCTTCTCCTACCTTTACTCCTGTAATATCTTGATTTAAACGTATAGTGCAGAGAAATGGTTCCAACGACAGGGCAAAAAGGAGTGGTGAAAGGGGACATCCCTGACGTGTCCCATTTGTGATCTGGAAAGCTTCTGATAGTACTCCATTTGCCCAAACAGGGGCTGTTGGACAAGAATAGATAGAAGCAATCCATTGCAACATTTTATTCCCGAAACCTCCATATCGTAAGACTGATAACATGAAATTCCAATTTACCCTGTCGAAGGCTTTCTCCGCATCTGTGTTCAAAAACACACATTGAATCTGAGAATTTTTCACTACGTGCAGGAGATTAAGGACTTTTGTTGTGTTATCTTTTGCTTTGCGTGTTGGAACGAATCCCACTTGGTCCAGATGTACCAAATTTGGAATGTATTGTTGAATTCTATTTGCCAAAATTTTTGTGAAAAGCTTAAAATCTACGTTAAGTAAAAAGATTGGGCGGTAGCTTCCACTGGAAGTCAGATCTTTTCCCTCTTTCGGTATTACCGAAATGTGTGCTAACATTGTATCCTTTATGAATGTTGCTTATGATCCAAGAGCATTAAATAGTTTGACCATATATGGGGCTAATGAGGGGAGCAAGGTCTTGTAATATTGGGCCATCAGACCATCGGGACCCGGAGCCTTATTCAATTTAGTTGTCTTTATTGCTCTCTAAAGTTCTTCCATTGTAATAGGTTTTTCCAGATTATCTCTATCTGTCTCTGCCAACCGGGGCATTAATGACCGAGACAGATACATGTCTTGGGAGGGTGGCCTAGTCTGTAGGTTATATAATGTCTTATAGTATTCCTGGAATTCCCCAATTATATCATATGTGTCATGAAGATCCTGCCAGTAACCGGCGTCCCAGGCGCACGGGAACCCGGCCACGGGTCCCATTGCTCATGCGCGCGCGTTCACGGGTGCGGTCACGCACGGGCACGCGCGCGCGCACTCCCGCTGGTGTCAGGCGGCCTATTTAAACCTGCCTGTCACACTCCATCCCCGCTGTCTGCTCTACAGCGTTCTGTGAGTGTTATCTGATCTGATCTCTGTATCCTGTTATCTGACCCGGCTTCCTGTTTGACGATCCTGCTATCTGCCTGCACCAGACCCTCTTGGCTTGCCTGACCATCCCTCTGCATTACCCCTGGTACCTCTGCTGTCCGAACGTTACTGACCACCGGCTTGTTGACCCTCCGCTGTGTTCATCAGCTTCCAGTCTGCTATTACCTGCTGTTGTTCCTGGTTCCAGTCCAGCGTTCCGGGCTATCTTCTGCTGTGTTCCAGTCCAGCGTTCCAGGTTATCTTCTGCTGTGTTCCAGTCCAGCGTTCCAGGCTATCTTCTGCTGTTGTTCCAGTCCAGCGTTCCAGGCTATTACCTGCTGTTGTCCCTGGTTCCAGTCCAGCTTCCAGTCTGCTATTACCTGCTGTTGTTCCTGGTTCCAGTCCAGCTTCCAGTCTGCTATTACCTGCTGTTGTTCCTGGTTCCAGTCCAGCGTTCCAGGCTACCTTCTGCTGTGTTCCAGCCCAGCGTTCCAGGCTATCTTCTGCTGTGTTCCAGTCCAGCGTTCCAGGCTATCTTCTGCTGTTGTTCCTGTCCAGCGTTCCAGGCTATTACCTGCTGTTGTTCCTGGTTCCAGTCCAGCTTCCAGTCTGCTATTACCTGCTGTTGTTCCTGGTTCCAGTCCAGCTTCCCGTCTGCTGTTACCTGCTGTTGTTCCTGGTTCCAGTTCTGCATTCCAGTCTCTGTCCTCAGTCTACACCTCAGACTACTGACTCCAGAGGGTGCCACCACTACTGGACTTTCAGCAACTGTTGATCCTGCCAGGCACCCATACCACTCTTCACTCCTGGCCCTCTGTCTCCATTCCAGGGGAACGGGAGTGGGAGCTGTAAGGGAGGTCTTTTCCTGCACTTCAGGCTCACAACCTACCAGGTACGTGACAATATGGCTTTGTGATCCTAGCCTTATTAGCTGAGAGCAGATATGGTATATAATTCATCCGTTTCTGTTCTCGTAATGTTTTAGCTAGGAAACGTCTGCATTTCTCACCTGACTCATACGAGAATTTCCTGCAAACCTGTAATGCCGCTTTGGCCCTGTAATACAGAAGGTCTGAGATTTGTGTTCTCTTGTGCTCACTCCCCAACGACGAGGACAAAGTCTGTTTGTGACAGGTCTCTAGCTTAGCTAATTCTTCTAGTAATAATTTTAATTGTTCCCCCCGCTTTTGTTTAATCCTAGCCCCATGTTTGATTAGTTCCCCTCTAATGACTGCTTTGTGTGCCTCCCACACAATTCCTGGATCGCAATCTGGGGTGTCATTAATGGAAAAATAAAAATCTAGTTCTTTGATTACATCTTCTAGGACTTCTTGGTCTTGTAAAAAACTTTCATTCAGTCTCCACTGAATTGATCTCCTATTCCGAATGTCCTGTAAACCATATGTCATAAAAATAGGTGCGTGATCTGACCAAGTAATCAGGCCTATATTAACCTCACGTACTGAATGAAGTTGGGCATGTGGGACAAGAAAATAATCTATACGAGAATAATGCCCCGTACACACGGTCGGACTTTGTTCAGACATTCCGACAACAAAATCCTAGGATTTTTTCCGACGGATGTTGGCTCAGACTTGTCTTGCATACACACGGTCACACAAAGTTGTCGGAAAATCTGATCGTTCTCAACGCGGTGACGTAAAACACGTACGTTGGGACTATAAATGGGGCAGTGGCCAATAGCTTTCATCTCTTTATTTATTCTGAGCATGCGTGGCACTTTGTGTACAATCCATCGGATTTGTGTACACACGATCGGAATTTCCGACAACGGATTTTGTTGTCGGAAAATGTTATATCCTGCTCTCAAACTTTGTGTGTCGGAAAATCCGATGGAAAATGTGTGATGGAGCCTACACATGGTCGGAATTTCCGACAACAAGGTTCTATCACACATTTTTCATCGGAAAATCCGACCGTGTGTACGGGCATTAGACTTATGGGATGATGAAAAAAAGGTATAATCTTTTTCTGTAGGGTGGAATAGACGCCATATATCAATCAGTTGGCTTTTATGTAAACTTTGGGCTATGTGATTACCAGCATTATGAGGAATAGATGATACTCCAGAGGAGGTATCTTCAGCTGCGTTCAATGGAACATTTAAATCCCCTCCAATGATCAGCTGGCCCGCTGTAAATTCAATCAGTTGCTTAAGCGCCTTACCCAAGAAAATCTCTTGGTGGTCATTGGGGGCATACAATGTTGCCAGTGTGATACAAACATCACCTACCTTGCCCTTTACAAACAGGAAACGTCCTTCAGGGTCGGTAATCATATCCGTAAAAAACCAAGGTAGTCTATTTGAAAGGAGGATAGAGACTCCCTTCGATTTTGCATTTTGATTTGCGGCGTGATAGACTGACGGAAATATCCGACTTTTTAAAGTAGGTACTTTATCCTGTCTAAAATGGGTCTCCTGTATAAATACTACATCTGATCCATAACGCCGCAAGTCGTGTAAAAGTATCCGCTTTTTTTCCGGAGTGTTCAGGCCTGTTCAACGATATAATTTTTAAGGTCTCCATGGAATGACTTTAAATAAAAAAAAAAAAAACGAAAAAATAGCAATATATTGCTAAGTAGACGCTCACCGCTTAAATTCGGTATCTGAGCGTCAGCTTATCTAGAGTTGTGGACAGAGATGGTCGGATGAATGAAGAGCTCCGGGGCCATCTCTCCTCTTAGTAATCAGGCATTTTTAAGGACCAGAGCTAACCAACGAAAAAAAAAAATCCGAACAAGAGGGGGGGTAAGGCGGCTTTCTAAATTTCCAAATTAAACCTAGCAGCAAACTTTGCTGCCTATTCTATTTCAGCCTATCCTGAAGATGTAGTTCTAAATATAACAAAAAAAAAAGGGGTAATGAAAAGGGGGAGGGATCAATATTTTAGACACTTCACTTTATACCGTACAATTCTGCTCATATATGTAAAACTCCTACGGGGAGAGGGAAGAAAATATATAGTATATATCTAGTACTACATATAAAATATTATAAAAAAAATAAAAAGTAAAAATTAAGTGCTCAAAAAATTATAATATTTATGACGGTAATCATTGTCAGGGGGAGAGATGAGGGGTTAAAGTTAGGAAGAGAGAAGAAGCATAATCCTCCCTCCCCTCCCCCTCCCCCCCCCCTCCCATCCCATATGGGTTGCCAAGACTACAACCACCTCTCAATAGAGTTATTTAACGTGTGGCGACCAACGTGCCTTTTTAATTGTGCTGATTTAATTGTCGATCAAGTGTTGCATGCTATGTCTCTAAACAGTCTCAACAGATCTCAGTGAAAAAAAAAAAAAAAAAAAGATTAATAAATCTCTCCCCTAAGCCATAAAACTTAAAAAAATATAGCCAGAACCAAAGATCTATAATCTATAATAAGCAAGTACACTAATATTATATTATATTAAAATCTAAAAAAACAGTCTCAACAGATCTCAGTGAAAAAAAAAAAGGGGGGGGACTTATATTTTAGACACTTCATTTTATACCATATATTACTGTCCATATATACAAAACTCCTACGGGGATAGGAACGAAAATATATAGTACATATCTAGTATGGCAAAAAAAAAAAGTGAAAATTAAGTGACCAGAAAAAATTATAATATTTGTGACGATAGTCATTGTCAGAGGGAGAGACGGGGGGTTGAAAGGAGGGAGAGAGAGAGGAAACACAGTCCTCCCTCTCCTCCCCCCCCAACCCATATGGGCTGCCAAAACTGCAACCACCTCTCAATAGTATTATTTAATGTGTGGCAATCAACGTGCCTTTTTAATTGTGCTAATTTAATTGTCAATCAAGTGTCGCGTGCTATATCTCTATACAATCTCAACAAAATCTCAGTGAAAAAATAAAAAAAAAATAAATAAAAAAGACCATACAACACACACTTCAAACGCCAACCCACAAAAGGTAAGTTTCCCTCCTACCCCCTACCCTTCTGTCCCCCTTTTTTTTCCTTCCTCCCTCCCCCAAAACCATCAACTTGAAGATACAGCCAAAACCAAAAATCTATATTCTATAATAAGTAAGTATTCTTATATTATATTCATACTAAAAAAAAATAAAAAAATAAGCGTATTATATATTTCCCTATCTCTCTAGGTAGATGTAGCTGTTATCATATTCAATCATACACTTAAGTTCAATTAGGGTCCATTGATTTCCTCTAACTTTTACCTCCTGATCTACTTCATCCCAGATCTATCTCATCTACCCCCTCTCCCTTTTAATATATACAATGTTTATCACTGATCCCCCATATCCTTTTTAGGGTCCTCCTTGAAGTAACCGTTGGTTTCTTTGAAAGTCACTCCTCTAACCGCCCCCCATATGAGGAATATATGTAAGCCAATTGGGAATCTGAATAGGGGCCACATCTAGAAAAGTAAATAGTCCCGGGAGGTCTTCAGGTACATAGACAGAAAATGAAGCTGCTTCTCTACGGAATCTCACCGCCAGCGGGTAGCCCCATCTATAGGTACACCCCCGTTTTTTTGCTAAATCCAGGATAGGGTGTAAACAGGCTCTACGCTGGAGGGTTGCTCGGCATATATCTGGTAAAATCTTAATAGGGGTCCCGTTGAAGTCGATATCTCCTGCCCCCCACGCTGCTCTGAGTATTCTCTCCTTCTCTTGGTAGCTGTGGATCCGGCAAATAATGTCTCTAGATTTCTCTGAGTCTTTTGGTCTAGGACCCGCAGCTCTATGCACTCTGTCTATATCTACCACCTTCTCAGGGGATTTCAATATTATCTGAAAAACGGCAATAACTATTGCCTTGAGATCCTCAGTTCCCCGTGTCTCTGGGAGACCCCGAAGCCGCAGATTGTTTCTGCGACTTCTGTCTTCAAGTTCCTCAGTGTGGAGCTGGAGGTCTGCCATCATAGATGCCTGGGTGGTCAACAACTTTTCTAGTGTCTCTACCCTTTGTTCCACTAGGGATACCGTTTCCTCCCCCACCTTAGCTCTCTCCGTCAAAGTGGTTAATTCAGATCTTACCGCTTGGATGTCTTGGCGGTGTGTCTCCTCCACTCTCATTATCAGAGCTTCGATATCTTGGCAGGTAGGTAAGGTACTTAACAGCGCTCTGATGCCGAGGATGTCTCCCTCTAAGCCTCCTTCTTCTCTAGGCGGCATAGCAAAAGCCGTTTCACAAGCGGGTTCACGAGTGGAATTCACGAGCTGGGACGCCGGGTCCTCCATTGCAGGGTCTATCTCTGGATTTGTTAGATGAGGTAAAACAGCTGACGCTGCCGACGTCCTCACACCGTCACCCCGTTCTCGACCATGCAGTGTATCTGATATGGTACCAGGAGGACTACATGGAGGTATAGCAAAGTATTGTTGGCTATCCCCTTGGATAATACGGGAATGCAGTCTCTCTTTTGCGGAGTGTGTCTGATACCTGTTGCCTGTATTCATCCCGCAATGTCAGCCTCTAGTCCATAGGCATTATCTGAATGGACATATGGACCCCGGAGCTCTATCCAAGCGTGTCCTCACCCGACCATGTCCAGGCCACGCCCCCCTACGTTTTTGGTTGTAACATGACAAAATGTGGACACATTAGGTAGAATTTGAAGGTAATATCAGACATGAGTATTTATAAACTGTGTTTGATATTGCGTTCAGATGGGGTGAAGTCACCCCAGGAAAAGCCAAATTTTGAAGATGCACACAAATTGCCGAATGTCAACATGTGCTACCTGCCATCATGGGGGATCATGGGACGTGTTTTGGGGTGCAACCCCTTCCTCACAGCTACTTTATTATTGAGGAAGGGGTTGCACCCCCAAAATGCGTCCATTGATCTCCCGTGATGGCAGATAGCACATGTTGACACACTGTGTGCATCTTCAAAATTTGGCTTTTTGCAAATATGTAAAAAAAAAATGGTAAAAAATTTTTAGCTCACAAAAAACCAAAGGGATTTGGAGGTGTTTTAAACTCTCCCTAAAACATCAATGATATTCTTAATTTTTTTTAACATCATTGATGTTTTTCTGGTTGTTTTCCAAGTCCCTATTACACCCCATGATCTCCCCGATCAGGATCTGTGCACTTTCAGAGGTGAAATGACCTGGATCCACAACATCACGATCACCTAAAAAGATAGAAACAAAAACACACCATGTATTATAAATATGCCGGCATCCATCTCTTACCTGAGCCTGCGGTCGCTGACACTCACCTGTTGTGGTGACAATTTCCACCATGTCTTCCTCCTCCTGCTCTGCTTGGCTTGGGTGGATTTCCCCTTCTTCCAGATGTGGGGGGTCTGTGGTGTCCTCGGATGAGGCGTGTCCTCCGAGTCTTTTATCCCCTATGTAAAAAAAATAGGTATACTTAGCACACAGATATTTGATGGCAGAGCTATAAATATGAAACATTGCTTGGAAGTGGGGTACAATTGTCTATTTTGGCAGCGTTCCAAGATGTTGAAATTTCATTGTCCTTTGTCAAGCTTGAATACTTACCTGTTTAGTACAAGCTTCACAGATGGAGACACCCCTATAGCATACACTGGAGCACCTGTGTGGGCCCCCTAATAAAAAGGGTGTTCTTGTGTCCCACACTAGTGCTCCAGCGTCCAGATGTGAAAACTTCTGCTGAGCGTCCTCTCCTTACACAGAATCTAGTTTGCATTTCATTCTAGTTACAAACCCATCTACACAACCAAATTATTTCCAGACAAGTAGGCCATAAAAAATGCTTGAAAATGCATATGGCCAAAACAATGGTGTGCTCTAGGCCGAACGAACAATGTTTCATACGAACTAATAATGTGCCCATGAACATGAAAGTTGCCATTTTAAACTGTACAACAGTAAAGAAAAGCACATGGAGCAGCACAAACGTAATAAACATAAAGAATAGGAACACAGCACTTACTTTTTTGCAGCACTCTCCTGATCCTTCTGTACTGCTCGTGCTCTCTTAATTTGAGGTCCGACCACCACTTCCTGAGCTGATCTTTCGATTGTCGTACCCCGAAATTCCGGTGCAGACTTTTGACCACTTTTGCCATGATCTTGGCCTTTCTGATATTGAGGTTGGGGTAATGTCCATACTTCCCTTCATAGTCGTCCTTCTTCAGGATTTCGACCATCTCCAACATCTCCCCAAAGGACATATTTGATGCCTTAAATCGTCTCCTTCTGGATCAGGACGTTTCAGGCTCCGGGCTTTCCTCCTCCTCGTTGGTGTAATTATCTGACACCTGCTGTGTCTCCGCCATGTGCTCTTCCCCCACTGTGCCGAACGAGAAGGGGCGGGGAATAGACTAGAAAGAACGTCAGGGGCGGACGGAGTTTCACGCATGCGCAGTGTCTATAAAGCGTAACACGCGTGCGTAGTACGTACGATCTGTGAGCGGAAGAAGGAGTAACGGAGGCGCCGATCGTGATAGCAAAGGTAAGATTTAACATTGGGCCTATACTGCTTCTAGATTGAGGCCTGTATTTGCACAAGTTTAGAAGACTTTAGGCTGACATTAGGGTTTGTCTTGTGTTGTGTCTTGCAGTGAAAATGGATATCTTGAAGGATCAAGACTTTATGCCAATCTTCATAGATATGTTCAGGGAGCTGCCCTGTCTGTGGCAGATAAACCACCCTGAATATAAGAACCAAACAAAGAGGAAGGCAGCACTGGATAATTTGCTGCAATTTGTGAAGTTGGTGATCCCCACGGCAGACATCACCTATTTGAAGATCCTAATTAGTGGCCTGAGGAGCACTTATCTAAGAGAAGGTCCAGGATTCCCAGAGATCAGGAACTGCAGATGACATTTATGTCCCCAGGCTGTGGTACTATGACAGGCTGCATTTTCTGGCAGGCCAGACTGAACCCAGGCCAGCACTCTCCACTCTTCCTTCCATGCTTCCTTCCCCCCCCAGCTGAGGTTTCTGACACCCAACCTGGGCCTTCCAGGCAGCAACATGTGGAGGAGCCCAGCTTGAGCCAGGTATAGCATTCTTCTAAATATTGCTGGTTGTCCAATCAATGATGTTAAATAAATGTTAGTTTGGAGTACTAATTTATGATTGTGATTGATGATGCAAAAACTAAAACCATGTCCCTTTTTCATACACAGGGAAGTCTCAGCCAGGAGGTGGCCGGGCCAAGCAGGCTGCCTGATATCCAGGTCCCTCCCCTCCACCTTCAAAGACAAAGAGGCAGGAAGAGGAGTAACCTGGAGGAGGCTGCCATAGCCCTTTTTTGGAAGGCTACTGAGGCCCTCAGAACACCCCACAGTGTGGAGGAGGACTTTGCTGGCATAACTGCCTGCAAAATGATGCAGATGGAGGAGGGCCAACGACTTCTGTGTGAGTTCTTAATTTTGGAAGCTCTAAATAAGGGGTTGAGGGGCCAACACACATGTGCAACCCACATTTGTCACCTCACCCATAGTCCTCCTCCTCCTCCAGGTCCTCCTCCTCCTCCTCCTCCAGGTCCTCCTCCTCCTCCTGCCACATCTCCAACACCAGAGCCACAGCCGGGAAGGAAGCGTGGAAGGAAGACCAGAGAGTGATGACCTGGGTTCAGTCTGGTCTGGCAAAAGATGCAGCCTCTTGTAGTACCACAGCCTGGGGACACAGATGTCATCTGCTGCTTTCCGGATCTCTGGGACTTCTGAACCAGACTGCATTCCCTTATATATGGACTCCTCAGGCCACCAATTTTGCTGTCAAATAATTGATGTCTGCCCTGGGGGTCCAAGGCTTCGCCAATTTCTGTTGTTTCTCCAGCATTGCCTCCCTCTTTGTTTGGTACTGAGCCCTTAATAAAGGAATTTTTATTTCAATTATACTCGCCTATGTGTGTTTTCCTTCAAAAAGGACAGTTTGTTTGTGAGGATTCAGGTACATTTCAAAAATACAATGTGAAATTAACAAGAGACACCAACACCAAGCAACCTCCTTGAGATTAAATAATAAAAGATAATAATGGTGTTGTGGTAACTTGACACACAAAACACACACAAAAATATTATGGATGTTAAATAACTAACTAAAAAAAAAAAAAATAACAACAAGATCAGCCTTGAAAAAAATACAAACCAAAAAAAAAAAATCACATCAGGCTTGAAAAAAAAAAAAATCACAAAAAAAATGATATAGATTTTTGGTCAGATGTGACAAATCATAATATATTGAGGGAATCACGATAAATAAGAAAGAAAGAAGTTTGTGAGAACTCTGTGTGAATATCAGCAGCAAAACTACTTCGTTCTTCCTGCATTATAAAGAAGAAGAGAGTGCGCGGTATTAAACAATTTGAAATATTGCAGCCTGACGAAAGTGCTCTATCCATTCCGAACGCTAATTTTACCAGACCGAGCTGTTCCGTCTCGGAATTTCTTCTGAGCATGCGTGGTACTTTGTGCGTCGGAATTGTCCACACACGGTCGGAATTGACCCAATCGGATTTTGTTGTCGGAAAATTTTATAGCCTGCTCTCAAACTTTTTGTGTCAGAAAATCCGATGGAAAAAGTTCGATGGAGCACACACACGGTTGGAATTTCCGACAACACGATCCGATCGTACATTTTCCATCGGAAAATCCGACCGTGTGTAAGGGGCATTGCACTTATTCTAAAGAGGATGTCCAGATTCCAATAAGTCCCTCCATCAGTCCCCAACATTTTTTTTGTGGGACAGGATAAGGGGATGAGGTCCTTGCTCCCGTAATGTTTTTTAAAGGTGTACTGATACTTTAAGAAGAAATTGAGCGGGGTCCCCCTAATAATTCATTAAAGACCCTTACCCAGACATGCAACTGATTAACATGTTATTGAGACATTGGGGGTCTATTAGACTAAAAGAAGATTTATAAATGGCATTAACACCCTAAACATACCTAGGCACAATAAAAGGGAGTACTAGCTCAACTGCCTAACATAACAATATGCATGGAATGATAAACAACATAAAAAAGAGAGTCTTTTTAGTCCTTGAGAAAAGTCCATATAAAATCTCTGTGCCATGACGTTCACATTATAGCAGCCTCAGCAGTCCCTCTTCAAACAAGGACCTGGGGAGGCTCCCACCAGCAAACCATGTAAAAATAGAAAGAAGGAGAAAAAAGCACCATTACCTAAGTGTCACATTTATTAAAACATATTTACTATATAAAAGTCAGGGCTGGGCTCAGCCCTTCCTTCTCTGAGCTGGCCACTCAGCTGTCAGCTAATTGCCAGCTCCTATCTTTCCACAGTGGCTCACCTGTTGATGATATCTTGCTCGTCAGTCCTGCCCACTTAAGCCATCCAGCCCAGATGATCTCTGCCTCATCTTGGTCACATCTCTAGAGATGCTCTCCTGCGTTCCTGTTAAAGACTTGCTTGGCTGACATTGCTTAAGGCTCCAGATCCTGCTTGCTGTTCTACAACGCTCATCTCTGGCTTCCTGAGGTTTTGGCTGGTCTCACTATTCGTTCGGTTCCTGAACTCTGGCTATGTCTTGACTATGTTTACTCTGTTTACCTTTTTTAATTATTTTTAAACAAGTGAGATTTAACTGTACTTCTGTCTCAGTCTGATTCATGGTTTCTGACAATAAAATGAAAAGCAATAAATATACACTCACATTTACAAGGTATTAAAAAGCATATTGACAAGTCTCCAGCGGATGGCAACCTTCCAGGTGGCCAATGGTGAGCAAGCCTCTCTGGGTGGATGTGATGTAAGGCACTTGAAACCAGGAAGCTAACCAGGGATACCAATTTACTTCATATGAGATCACCATGGCCATCTTGTGGGCCTCCAACACTTCCTTGCTGTCCACAGTGGCTCTCATCCATGTGGTATACACAGATAGTCTGTTGCTTCTGTTGGCTCTTCCCGGTGTTTCCCTGGTTAACTTCTTGGTTTCAAACACATTACATCACATCCACCCAAAGGGGTTTGCCCATCACCACTGACCACCTGGAAGGTTGCCACCTGCTGGAAACTTATCAATACACTTTTTAATACGTTGCAAACGTGAGTGCACATTTATTGTTTTTCGTTTCATAAATATGTTTTAATAAATGCTATCCTTAGATAATGAGGTTTTTCTCTCCTTTTTCTCTATTAGACCCCTGATGTCTCCCCTGCACCTAACTGAAGCTAATGGATCATGGACTGTGCTCCATTAACTTTTCCCCAGCCACAGTTGCCAAGGGAAGTGACTTCAGAAACAGCAAAATACATAATACACATAAAGGTGACACTCGCCACAGATGAGTGCAGTATAGAATAAATGGTGGGGAGGTCATGTGTTCCAGGGGTTTGTGCAAGCAGTTTAGCTCTCATAGCATTCAAAGGTATTTGCCACTATGTTCAGGATTTACAAACTCCTGCCAGGTTTGTCAAATGGCCAGTGAATTTAACTTTGCCCTGTTCATTCATCGGATATTTCCCTCAGGAAACCCCCCTTTTTTTAGATGATTGTGCTATTGTTGCACAACAGTGTAAAGTGAACCTGTCACATCCCACACTTTTCTGTAGCAGCTAAAAACCTGATACAACAAACCTACATGCAGATATTAAAGCGTGGTTCCACTCAAAAGTGGAAGCTCCGCTTGTTTGCTTCCTCCCTCCCTTCCATGCTACATTTGGCACCTTTCAGGGGGAGGGGGGAACGGGTACCTGTTTTTGATAGGTACCCATCCCCACTTCTGGGAGATCTGACTGCGATGAGATGCGACGGGGTCCCCCAGAAGTTCGGCCCCCTCTTCCTTTCTTCGCTGCACCAGTTAGAAAATAAAGCACACTTCATGCATGCACAGTTGGGAGCCTGGCCATGAAGCAGATAGGTTTCTCTTACCACACATGGTGGTGGCAGCACCCAAGAGTCGATCAGAAAATCGGCTGGGGTGCCGACATTGCGAGATCCCTGGACAGGTAATTGTCCTAATATTAAAACTCAGCAGCTACAGTATTTCTAGCTGCTAACTTTTAATTTTTGGAGGGAGGAAGAGCTGGAGCTCCACTTTAACTTACCAGTATTTCTGAATTCTCCAAATTCCAGTAAAGCAAAATGCATGTAGAAAATTTCCCCATGATTTTAATATTGATATAATCTGATATAGGTCAATTAAAAAAAATAGATAATCTGCATATAAATTATACCCCTTCTGTTACTTGGGTATATTGGATTCCCATGCACAATGAGAGCACTGGAGGTGTATGCACAGTAAGGTTTTACTACTACCAACTACACCAAATAATACTACAACAAAGCCCAGTCTCTTAACACCATTGGGCCAGCCTCTGGTGGTAGCTGTGATTATTTCATACTTCTGGACAGTGTGGTGCTCATGTATCGACATGAGAGCACCATGCTGTCTAGGGGTGAGCCCCAGGCAGCAGGATAAATGCTTCACGGGGTATGTCTATAAAAGCCAGGGCTCACGGGAACTAGGTTGAATGATATTGGGTGTCATTTAACCCAAAAAAGGAGCAATGACCAGAACTGGGAGCAGTGATCCTGTGAGGGACAGTGGAGAGGAGGTAAGTATTGTTGCAGGAACAATTTTTTATTTTTATGGAACTTAAAAAAAAAATGCAAAAAAGATGGAGTTGGGCTTTTAATATTAACTGCTGCCTGTCTTGTCTGGAGTCCTCATATATAATCAAAGGTGTTTTTTGCCTCTACATTACTATTTTGTATTCTGTAGCACAAGTCTGTGTGATTTGTAATGCATATATTCAAAATGCTTGAGGAAAGGAAGACATCCATCTTAGGTTTACTGCCAAAACACTGAAACAAAGCTGAGGTGTAGCAGTCAGTGCAGTAATATATGGGTCTAATAAAAAATACAAAGGTCTTCTACAAGTAAACATAACAAAATACCAAACAGTCCATGAACATACAAGAGGTGAAATAATCTAATATAAGTCATTTTTACAATAGCACTGTATTCAGTCAGGCAAAGCATATTGAGACTCGATAACCTGGAGGAAAATAACCTGTTTTATAGATCTGCATGTATTATGGAGGTGCAAATGTCACAAATGAAAGGATTTACTTAATGCAATAAGCTGTGAAAGCCTGATGCAAAGGTTGCTACTTCTGCTACATTTACATGGCTGCAGACAAAATGTTAACATTAAAACACTCAGATGTTTTTAGCAGGGCAAATGGCAAAGTGCAAAGTGCAGTAACTCATAACAACTAATCAGGATGTTGGAAGGTGTCAGTGAACTTAGTAAAACAACACTGCTCTTTGCTTTACCTTATCAAATTGTTTATAAAAATAGAAGGATTTATTTTTTTTAAACAGAAAAACATACATGTATAGGAGTACACAAATTTATTTTGAATATACACCACGTACACTACTGGGAAAACATTTTAGGCAAGTGTGAGAAAATGCTGTAAAGTATGAATGCTTTCAAAAATATATTTTTTCATTGTTTATTTTAATCAATTTACAAAATGCAAAGTGAGCGAAAATCTAAATAAAATCAATATTTGGTCCGACTATCCTTTGGCTTCAAACTAGAATCAATCCTTACATTTGCAAGAAGGTGCTAATCATCAATTTCATATGTAGGATGAAACACAGTCATTAACTGAAACAGAACAGCAGGACAGCAGGACAACCCCAAACATACAACTAATGTCATTAAGAATCATCTTTAGCGTAAAGAGTGTAAAGAACAAGGAGTCCTGGAAGCAATGATTTGGCCCCACAGAGCCATGATCTCAACATCATCAAGTGTGTCTGAGAGTACATGAAGAGACAGAAGGATCTGATGCAGCCTACATCTACATAAGATCTCCAAGATGTTTAGAGCAACCTACTGGCTGAGTACCTTCAAAAATTGTGTGAAAGTATATCTGGAAGAAGTGATGCCGTTTTGAAGGCAAAAGGTGGTCACACCAAATATTGATTTGATTTGAATTTCTCTTCTGTTCATTTACTTTTCATTTTGTCAATTGATAAAATAAACTATTAACATTTCTATTTCTGAAAGCATTCTTATTTTTTAGCATTTATTCAGACCTGCCTAAAAATTCTGCACAGTAGTGTATGTTTACCGCAAATACTTATAAAAGTTAACCTACTGACTTCTAGACATGTAGACTACTGAAAAATGTGTTTAGTTTCGCTTTCATTTACTTTGTTTTTTTTTTTCGTTATTGGATAATTTTTTATGATCGGCATTCGTTACTTCAAATCATTTGTAACTTCGGATGCATTCGTATTCATTACCTTCCTTTCATTTAGATGCGGCATTCATTACTTTGGCTAATTCGTAACTTTAGATGCATTCGTATTCATTCCGTTCCATTCGTTTAGATGCGGCTGTCGATACTTTGAATAATTCGGAACTTCGGGTGCATTCGTATTCGTTCCGTTCCATTCATTTAGATGGGCATTCGCTACTTAGGATAATTCGTAACTTCGGATGCATTCTTATTCATTACATTCACTAACAGTTATTTTAGCCAAATTTGAAAGGAACTTTCAATAAAAATGTAAATCTAATCTATCCCAAATTAGCTTCTATGGCGCAGAGACCTGAATAGAAGAATTACTGACTTCAGCTATTTTACTTATTATTTCCTTTAAATTATTTTCAAAATTTGACTCTATTCTTTTTAGTTAATAGATTCTTAATGTTTTAACATATAAGTAGCACACTATTTATTACTGGTCATAGAAAACATTTATTATTTATATCTAAAAGAAATATGAATACAAATGCATTCATCATATATTTCTTCATATTCGGCGATAACAAATACCGTATTTATCGGCGTATAACACGCACCGGCGTATAACACGCACCCCAATTTAGGAGGGAATTTTAAGGAAAAAAAAAAAACTTTTAGGAGGGAAGTTGAAGGAAAAAAAACTTACATTTAAATGCCCATCATTGCAGCCTTCTCAGTGCAGCCTTGCCCCAGTGCAGCCATGTCAGTGCAGCCATGTCAGTGCAGCCATGTCAGTGCAGCCTTGTCAGTGCAGCCTTCCCCAGTGCAGCCTTGTCAGTGCAGCCTTCCCCAGTGCAGCCTTGTCAGTGCAGCCTTCCCCAGTGCAGCCTTGTCAGTGCAGCCTTCCCCAGTGCAGCCTTCCCCAGTGCAGCCTTGTCAGTGCAGCCTTCCCCAGTGCAGCCTTCCCCAGTGCAGCCTTTCCCAATGCAGCCTTCCCCAATGCAGCCTTGCATCCTGTGATCCCTGCCATCCTGTCTTTCAAAATCGCCGACGCGATTTGAAAATGGCGCCGCCGGCGCCGAAATACACAGAGCCGGTCCTCGGCTCTTCTCGGCAGCTCTTGTTTACTTTCGGCTCCACTCGTAGTCCCGAGCGGAGCTATCCGAACCTAGCTGAGTACACTCGGCTAGGTTCAGGCGGCGCTCGAGTGAAGACGAAAGTGGCCGAGAAGAGCCGAGGACCGGCACTGTGTATTTCGGCGCCGGCGGTGCCATTTTCAAATCGCGGTCGGCGATTTTGAAAATCTGACAGCTCCGGATCGCAGGGGATCGGCGTATAACATGCACCCGCGATTTTTCCCTGATTTTAAGGGGAAAAAAGTGCGTGTTATACGCCGATAAATACGGTAGTCGGAAAGAGCAAAAATATGAAAAACTAAATTTATCCGAATGTAATCGATTCGTTAAACTCGTAGGTTGAATCGTTTTTCGTTCTTTCGGATTTTTGGAATTTTGGATCTTCGTTCTTTCGGTTTTTCGTACTTTTGGATTTTCATTTTTTTGGGTTTTTGTTCTTTTTCTGACAATTTGTTTTCATTTACATTCGTCAAAAGAGTCTTTCATTCATTCAGCTGCTCCTGAATGAAAGAAGTTGCCGAATTTTGTCCGAAAACAAATTCAGAACGAAATGAATTGCACATGTCTACTGACTTCCTAAGTCCAGAAAAACAGCTAAATACCAATTTGAAACAAATAATATGTATGTGTACTGTTCTACCCATCAAAGTATTAGTAATTTTGTCCAGTCATTATTGTGATACCCACACCTCTGCTAGTCAGCAAGGTCCCTTTTGATTTTGCATAAATATTTTTTTGGGATATAGGGAAGAATTGGATTGATTTTGTTAAAGGCTTTAGGCAAATCACTTGCTCATATTTGCTAATAAGGATGTCTACCTGTAATCTCTGCCCTATTTAACAGTTTTATAAACAAGGTTTGTTAAACAAGATTCACTATACCCATGTGCTACACATAGAAGTACATTTTTGTTTATCTAAAATGGGGTGACCAGCCTCTTTTTATAAATGTATCAGACGTAGAAAGCATCATCTGCCAACAACCTTCTATCGCTATAAATGTGATAAAGCTTTAAGGCATATATTTAAACAAACATTTTTTAATAGAATGGGGAACGGTTAGAACACTTGTCAGCTTTTACTGCTAACTATAATACACAAACAACTACTGATGGTGAACTACTACGGACATTTGCTATAACAAATGTGTGAAAAAGAACATATTTTAGTATTAAAAGAGAAGTATGTTTTTTTTTATTATTCTTACTTACCTAGGTGGATGCAGCATCAGTTCGATGCTGCATCTGTCCCCTGGTGCCTCTAACATGGAGCGATCATACACAGCTGATCGCTTGGTTCTCACAGCTCCCCAAGCAGAGAGCTGGTGACTGCCAGTCACAGCTCTCTGCTCTGCCCCTTCCTCGCTCATTGGAGCACTAAGCTGTGGAGAGCGTGGGAGCGGCCAGCTCAGGCTCTTAGCAGCTCGCTGAGAGGCTGAGCTGAGTGTCAGTCCAGGGATCTAGGTGGATCCTGACTCCATGGTCGTTATGAGGCTGAGCTTTGGCAAACGAGTTTTGGCTGTACTTCTCCTTTAACTTAAAACATATACTACCATCAACCATGGTCCCACATTTTTTTACAAAATAAAACAGCATATATGTATATCTATCCCCATTAACCACTTCAATACTAAGCACTTTCAGCCCCCTTGATGCCCAGACCAATTTTCAGCTTTCAGTGATGTCGCACTTTAAATGACAATTGCGTGGTCATGAAATACTGTACCCATGTGAAATTGTTATCCATTTTTTCACACAAATAGAGCTTTCTTTGGATGATATGCACTGATGAGGCTGCATTGATGGGCACTGACGAGGCTGCACTGATGTGCACTGGTAAGGCTGCACTGATGGGAATTGATGAGGCGACACTGATGGGCACTGATGAGCTGCACTGATGGCATGGATAAGGGGGCACCGATGAGGTTGCACTGATAAGGTGGCACTGATGGGCACTGATAGGCAGCACTGATAGTCTGCACAGAAGGGCACTGATAAGCTGCTCTGATGGGTACTGTTGGGACTCCACTGATCATCAGGGCACTGATGATCAGTACCCTGATTATCAGTGTAAATGTCTCCTGTCACACTTGCCAGTTACTGGCTTTCCTTTCCTCATGCTGTGATAGTGTGCAAAGAAATGCTGATAACAGACAAGTTTGTTTACATGTGGTCAGCTGTGATTGGCCCTTTACCTCTACCCTTTAGCGCACCTGATGCGAGCCCCAGGGGGTGCGTAGGAGGTGTATTCTGGGAAGACGTCCATGGACACCCTCCCAGAACAACAGAGATGCGTTGAAGCAATGGCACGGTACTGAAGTGATTAAAACCTCACCTACCCAAGTAAAAACATTAAATCCTGCTCAATCCCTATGTGAAGGATGCAATGTAATACATATGCAAAAACTGTACCTCTGAACTTGCAGCTTCATAAACATGAGTATGACCCTATAGCAGAGTATTCCCCAATTTAGGGCAAGTAAAAAAAAATGTTCTGTACAGGACACCAAGGTTGGGTCCTGTACAGGTGCTATGTTGCACCAGTTTTTGGGTTATGGTCCCTTCACGGGAAGTGTGTGGGTACTCAAGGGTCTCATCTGTGATGGGTGGGAAATTCTGGGGTACCTATGTAAAGCAGAGGTCTGACCCACAGTCCTCTCTGTATTACTAGAGGTATTTGGGACCCTGAATTTCAGAGGCCCTGAAGTGACATTGGGGTGGGAAAGGGGCCTCCACACCTGACTACAGGGACTCCAGTCCATACAGGGTTAAGAGTCTCCAGGAAGCAGCACTTAAAATAGGAAGCAGTATTAGGTGTGATGGTATGTGAGTAGGAGTTGGAGATAGATACCTGTTTGGAGTAATGCACTTTTGCTAGAAGCTGACAGATAGCCAGACTGGGACCGTGCTAACCCCTAGGGTAAAGTCCCATCTATGAACTGTATTTCCTTATATTTTGTTTATGCTGTTGTGCTGAAGACAAGCAGATTTTTGTGTTGCATTTTGTTTTGCTGCTGGAAGTATTACTTTGTATTTGCCTAAAGAAAAATAAACACCTTTTTGTTTAAGTTAAACGGCTTTGCATATGATCCTGTGAAGCTATAACCCTCAGGCTTTACAGTTCCCAAATGACTGATCTCTTTTGGTAAGTGAATCTATGTGGACAGACCAAGTCCAGAAGATCTGAACTGAATTTGACGCATAGGGGAGATTTACTAAAACTGGTACACTCAGAATCTGTTAGAGCTGTCTATAGTAACCAATCAGCGTCTAACTTCAGCTTGTTTTAATTAAACTTTGACAATAAAACCTGGAAGCTGATTGGTTTCTATGCAGAGCTGCATTAGATTTTGCACTCCCCAGCTTTAGTAAATGACCCCCATAGTTTGCAATATCCAATGTTCAACTCTGGGAGTTAAACTGTCCACTGAATAATTGTATTCTCCACCACAAATCTCCAACAATCCTGTATAATTGGTTAGCACCAGAGACTAGTAGTTTCAGGAGCTATTATGTGCATATGCATAGTCACTTGAAGGTCTGCTGGTGACTATGAATATATCAATGATCAAATTATTTGTTCTGAGCAAAAACTTGAAATTCCTATGGTCACAATAGCCCTCATACCATACATCATACTCCAAATACCATGGGGGAAGAATAATATCCTCAACCCCAGTATTCAAAGTCACCTGATGAAGTTATGTTTAGTTTGGTGGCTTCTCTCTCCTTTGCTGCTAGCTGGAAATTTGTTCCCTCCATGCATGAATATACCGTACTAATGACAAATGCCAGTCCATATGCCTTGGAGCCTAGAAGAGTCCCTGCTTCTCATTAATGTTCTGAAGCTGCTGATTGGTTCTGCTTTGCTGGACACATATCCTTGAGGGTCACCCTGTGCAGGTGTAGTCAGACAATGTCACAGAAGTGCAGTGTATAAACCATGGGGGGGGGGGAAGCATGGCAGTAGTGCTGGAAATGTCCAACATCCTAAGCTGGGCAAAGAGTTATATATCTGCTCTGTCTGCAGTAAACATACCAGGGGCACAACCTGGTAAGGAAACTATCTCAGTTAGAAAGGTCTGGATCAGGGACAGTGGGCTCTTCGTCTGGCGACCTTCCATCAAATCTGTCAGTGATGGCAGATTTGTCATTGTTCTGGAGTCATGCCTCTGTCTAAAGGTGGATAGGTTTGCAGCAAGCGTAAATGACCTCTAAGCAGACATTTTGTCAGCACTGGTAGCTCTGTCAGATCATTAAATTGATTTATAGTATTTGCTTTCCCACTGGTAAAACTTTTGCCAGATAGATTTCATTTTCCAGGAGATTCCAGTGATTATGGAGGTTCTGGGTTGTCCCCACAGGTCACAGTACACAGATCTCATTAATTTAGGAGTGAATGCTCCTTAGGTGTTTACCACTTTGAGAATATTTTCTGTCTCAAAGGCCCATTTATTACCTTGCTTTACAGCGACTGGCTTTAATAGCTTGGCTGTTGAAATCTGGGTGCTAAGAAAGGGACACAGGGTTATCGGATGCAGTCTTCTACACCATACTTAAGGCTCACAAGGCCATGTAAAATCTGAAAAACCTATTTTGCATGCATGGTGTGAGTCTCTTTTGGGTATGCCTTTGTTCTTGCTCTGTTATCTTTCTTCGTTGCCTTTCTTCTGGCTTTTCTCTAGCATGCAATTTAGCAGCAGGTGGCTTTTAGTACAATTTAAGAGTAAGGTGTCAGCAATAGCAGTCTTGTTTCAGTACTCTCTGGTGTTACTGCCTCTGGTTCTTACTTTTATTCAGGGGGTTAGGCACATTGCCCCTCCACCCAGACCACTATTGTCATCATGGGCCTTAACCTAGTATTGTTTGTGTTGCATATTAGGGAGATCCCACTACTAATATTTGCTTAGGAAAGTGGCAATCCTAGTAGGTATTACTTTGGCATATGGTGTCTCAGAACTGTTGATTTATGTCTTGCAAGCCTTCATTATTGGTTCTTCATAGGGACAAAGTAATCGTGCATCTGAGACTCTTTCCTGTGTAAGGTGGTATCAGATTTCCACTTGAATGAAGACATTGTGCTTTCATCATTTGTTCTAGTGCAGTCCATCCAGATGCGGGGTACACACAAGACATTTTTTTTTTTTTTTCAACCCAGCGGGCTGAACAAAAAAAAAAACAGAGATTACTGATCTTCCCTGCTGTGCTATTGTGTTCTGACGGGGGGGCTGCCCCCCTACCAGAACACACTGATAAGGGCTGGCAGAAAATGATTGCATACTGTCCTACAGAAGCTGGTCGTAAGACAGCTGTACACACGGACCATCAATTAATACATTATATCAGGTTTTACAAGGTGAATGTGGCAGCATCAGCTGATGCCAGTTTTGGGCATAACGTTTTGCAGGCAATAGTATGACTGGCCAGTATCTTTTTTTCTTTTAAGACAGTTTGTTTTTTGTTTGACCTTGTCCTGCTCTGCTGTGGCACTTATTTGGTATGATATAAAGCAGAAACTACAGTATGTCCTCCAGGGCATCCAAGAGAAAATTAGATTTTTTTGTATTTACCATAAAATCTATTTCTCTGTGTTTATTGGAAGATAGATAGCTGTTTTTTGTTTAGATGCAGATAGAGTACCACTCCGGCAGGTGGAACTGTACCTAGTAAGTGGTGATCTAGATAAGAAGCTCCAATCGCCAATAAATGCAAAGGATTTTACAGCAAATTCCATCCTTTTTAATTTTTTTCTTGTAACACATCTCTGGCAGACATGGAATTCCATAGAAGTGTAGAATGAAAGGAGTTTGCATAACTATGCAATGCAATTCAGATTTTTCTCAGCCTATATTAAGGGCTGATTATTTTCAAATTTAACATGATAGCACATCTTTATAAAACAGTTTCCTATACCTATAATAGATACCTCTTACCAATATTTGCTCAGTGGTCTACTTGTGCTGGTAATCACCCCCAAAACGTGTAATTTCACTGGTTAAGCAACAGTGGTATTGAGGGAAAGATAAACATAGGCTTCTTGAAAAGAAGCTTATTCCAGTTATATCAGCTGTTTGTCACCAGCAGCAAAGCACTCTCTTAAAGCCAAGAAAAGTACATTAGCAAATTGTGTCTAAAACTGATCAGGCAAATTAAAGAGAAGTTCCACTGATAACAATATGCTTTATTTTAATTAACAACAGGACATTTTTTAAAATGTAATTACATTTCTAATTACTGCTGATCCTTGCCATCCTGTTATTGTGTAGCTGCCAAATAAACAACGCTTTTCGAAATGTGAATGCTAGACAAAATCTGAGAAGAATTTGAAACCAGTTGCATTTGAATACAGAAATAGAGTGAGGGAAACATAATATAGCTGCTCAGTCCTTTCAAACTGCTGAAGGGACAGGAATTATTTGGTCATTTACTCCAACCATACTATGAACTTGCTTACAGCTATCCCTTAATTCAGTTTATCTCAAAAGTCAATGTATTAGTTCTTTCCATAGCAATATCATAAATATAATTTATTTTCCATATTTAGACAATATGTCATATTATATAGCACTGCAAGATCAGCCCCAATTGGAGAGAAATGTACAGTCTAATGTCCTTATTACCGGTACATCATAATTACACATGGGTTTTATTTGCTAAAGCCTGGTACACACTAATAGTTTTCTTCCGTTCAACCCAACAGGTTAAAACGAAAAAAAAAAACTGACAGCTCCGATCGAGGCCACTGCACTAACCATCCAACTTAGTACAGCGATCTCCCCCGCTGAGCTGTTGGACCAGCTTCTATGCACACGAGCCAAATGTTGGTTGGTTTTTATTGAACTGGCCGATGTCTCCCTACATTCAGCACAGGTTTAAAAGGAAATACACAAGAGCAGGGGAAAATCGCTATGAACACTACAGGCTTGTGTTGCTGATTAATATGGGCACTCCCTTATACGATCTACCAAAGTTCACACTTTTGTTAAATACATATGTTTCCATTTACATAGTTACATAGTAGGTGAGGTTGAAAAAAGACACAAGTCCATCAAGTCCAACCTATGTGTGTGATTATGTGTCAGTATTGCATTGTATATCCCTGTATGTTGTGGTCATTCAGGTGCTTATCTAATAGTTTCTTGAAGCTATCAATGCTCCCCGCTGAGACCACCGCCTGTGGAAGGGAATTCCACATCCTTGCCGCTCTTACAGTAAAGAACCCTCTACGTAGTTTAAGATTAAACCTCTTTTCTTCTAATTTTAATGAGTGGCCACGAGTCTTGGTAAACTCTCTTCTGCAAAAAAGTTTTATCCCTATTGAGGGGTCACCAGTCCGGTATTTGTAAATTGAAATCATATCCCCTCTCAAGCGTCTCTTCTCCAGAGAGAATAAGTTCAGTGCTCGCAACCTTTCCTCATAACTAATATCCTCCAGACCCTTTATTAGCTTTGTTGCCCTTCTTTGTACTCGCTCCATTTCCAGTACATCCTTCCTGAGGACTGGTGCCCAGAACTGGACCGCATACTCTAGGTGCGGCCGGACCAGAGTCTTGTAGAGTGGGAGAATTATCGTTTTATCTCTGGAGTTGATCCCCCTTTTAATGCATGCCAATATTCTGTTTGCTTTGTTAGCAGCAGCTTGGCATTGCCTGCCATTGCTGAGCCTATCATCTACTAGGACCCCCAGGTCCTTTTCCATCCTAGATTCCCCCAGAGGTTCTCCCCCCAGTGTATAGATTGCATTCATATTTTTGCCACCCAAATGCATTATTTTACATTTTTCTACATTGAACCTCATTTGCCATGTAGTCGCCCACCCCATTAATTTGTTCAGGTCTTTTTGCAAGGTTTCCACGTCCTGCGGAGAAGTTATTGCCCTGCTTAGCTTAGTATCGTCTGCAAATACAGAGATTGAACTGTTTATCCCATCCTCCAGATCGTTTATGAACAAATTAAATAGGATTGGTCCCAGCACAGAACCTTGGGGAACCCCACTACCCACCCCTGACCATTCTGAGTACTCCCCATTTATCACCACCCTCTGAACTCGCCCTTGTAGCCAGTTTTCAATCCATGTACTAACCCTATGGTCCATGCCAACAGACCTTATTTTGTACAGTAAACGTTTATGGGGAACTGTGTCAAATGCTTTTGCAAAATCCAGATACACCACGTCTACAGGCCTTCCTTTATCTAGATGGCAACTCACCTCCTCATAGAAGGTTAATAGATTGGTTTGGCAAGAACGATTCTTCATGAATCCATGCTGGTTACTGCTAATGATATCGTTCGTATTACTAAAATCCTGTATATAGTCCCTTATCATCCCCTCCAAGAGTTTACATACTATCGATGTTAGGCTAACTGGTCTGTAATTCCCAGGGATGTATTTTGGGCCCTTTTTAAATATAGGTGCTACATTGGCTTTTCTCCAATCAGCTGGTACCATTCCAGTCAGTAGACTATCTGTAAAAATTAGGAACAACGGTCTGGCAATCACTTGACTGAGTTCCCTAAGTACCCTCGGATGCAAGCCATCTGGTCCCGGTGATTTATTAATGTTAAGTTTCTCAAGTCTAATTTTAATTCCGTCCTCTGTTAACCATGGAGGTGCTTCCTGTGTTGTGTCATGAGGATAAACACTGCAGTTTTGGTTACTGAAGCCCCCCGATTCACTCGTGAAGACTGAGGAGAAGAATAAATTCAATACCTTCGCCATCTCCCCATCCTTTGTAACCAGATGTCCTTCCTCATTCTTTATGGGGCCAATATGGTCTGTCCTCCCTTTTTTACTGTTTACATACTTAAAGAATTTCTTGGGATTTTTTTTGCTCTCCTCCGCTATGTGTCTTTCATGTTCTATCTTAGCTGTCCTAATTGCACCTTTACATATCCTGTTGCATTCTTTATAAAGTCTGAATGCTGAGGATGATCCCTCAACCTTGTATTTTTTGAAGGCCTTCTCCTTTGCTTTTATATGCATTTTTACATTGGAGTTAAGCCATCCAGGACTTTTGTTCGCTCTTTTAAATTTATTACCCAATGGGATACATTGGCTAATGCCCTTATTTAATATGCTCTTAAAGCAAACCCATCTCTCCTCCGTATTCTTTGTTTCTAATATTTTATCCCAGTTTATGCCTTTTAGCAAGGTTTGTAGTTTAGGGAAGTTGGCTCTTTTGAAATTCAGTGTCTTTGTATTCCCTTCATGTTTCCTATTTGTGTGATTTATACTGAAACTAATTGACCTGTGATCGCTGTTACCTAAATTGCCCCGCATTTCCACACCCGTGATCAGGTCTGTATTGTTGGTAATCAGTAGATCCAGTAATGTTTTATTTCTAGTTGGTGCGTCTACCATCTGACCCATAAAATTGTCCTGCAAGACATTAAGGAACTGGCGAGCCTTAAATGAATGCGCGGTTCCCTCCGCCCAATCTATGTCTGGATAATTAAAATCCCCCATTATGATAACACTTCCCATCCTTGCTGCTACTCCAATTTGTGATAGGAGATCCGTCTCCACTTCCTCCCTCAGGTTTGGGGACCTATAGCATACTCCCAGTATTATTTTCCCCTTAGCTTTATCCCTTTGGAGCTCTACCCATAAGGATTCCACCTCCTCTCTAGCTCCCTCGGTGATGTCATCTCTCACATTCACTTGTACATTATTCTTGATATATAGGCATACCCCTCCCCCTTTTTTACCCTCTCTATCCTTGCGGTATAGGGTATACCCTTGAATGTTTGCCAGCCAATCATGAGAGCTGTTGAACCAGGTCTCTGAAATTCCCACAAAATCCAAATCCTCCTCGTACAACAGTATCTCTAGTTCACCCATCTTGTCCGCCATGCTCCTGGCATTGGTGAACATGCCACATAGTTTAGACCGGTCGCATATTGTCTTCGTATTGGGTGTTTCGAGATTGCAACTAGGACTTGCTACTATACTCACTTTGTGTTTTTGTGCTTTGGTTAACCTACCACTAATGCCCCCAATACTACCCTCTGGAATATCTTCCACGCTGGCTATCTCTGCCTCTGGACCCTCCCCCCATCGCCTAGTTTAAAAACCCCTCTAACTTTTTGGCCATCTTCCTTCCCAGCAGATCTGCGCCCTCCTCATTTAGGTGCAGTCCGTCCCTTCTATAGTACCGGTTACCAACTGAGAAGTCGGCCCAGTCCTCCAGGAACCCAAACCCCTCCTTACTACACCAGCTCTTCAGCCACTTGTTTACTTCCCTAATCTCCCTCTTCCTTTCTGGTGTGGCTCGATGTACCGGTAGTATTCCTGAGAATACTACCTTGGAGGTCCTTTTCCTCAATTTAGCTCCTAAGTCCCTAAAATCGTTCTTTAGGACACTCCATCTGCCTCTGACTTTGTCATTGGTGCCAATGTGCACCATGACAGCCGGGTCTTCCCCAGCCCCTCCCAGTAATCTGTCCACAAGATCCGTGATGTGCCGAACCCGAGCGCCCGGTAGACAACATACTGTTCGGCGCTTCAGGTCTTGGTTACAGATTGCCCTCTCTGTCCTTCTAAGAATTGAGTCCCCTACCACCAGAATCTGTCTTTCCTTTCCCTTTGCTGCCCCCCCACTCTCACTGGAGGAGTTCTTCCCCCGGCAGCTAGGAGAGTCCCTCAGCTCCAGCAGTGCTGGTCCCTGACTGGTTTCACCAATGTCACTCAAAGTAGCGTACTTATTGGGATGCTCCAGTCATTGGATCGGCCTCCCTGGCACTTCCCCCCTCTACCCCTCCTGACTGTCACCCATCTACTCTTTGCTAGTGCCAGCACCTCTTTGTCTCCACCCGCCTCTGTGCTGGCCCCTGCCGGCACCTGCCGTGTACGTTCCTGGCTCTCCTTTAGTATGGAGGGACTTCTCAGTGCTGACAGTTGCTTCCCCAGATTCAGAACCTGGGCTTCCAGGGAAACAATGTGCTTACATTTTGCACAGCAGTATTCGCCCTCGATCGGATGATCAAGGAACGCATACATGCGGCAAGATGTACAAAGAGTCGCCTCTCCACACCCGCCGGGCATCGTACCTATTAAATTTAGTGAGGATTGGGGATTTTACCCTGTCCAAATTACCTAACAGCTAGCTTCCTGGCACTAATACTCAAGACAATACACAGGTACACAACAAGACAATACACAGGTACACAGGTACACAAGACAATACACAGGTACTCACAGACCTACGTGCAATCGCAGAACAGTCGCAGACCTATGTACACTCGCAATACTCAAGTATACAATACACAAGTACTAACGATCCACACGCACTACTCAGACAACACTCATGTACTCACACTACACAGGTACTATGACCCCTCTTATAATCTCCTGACATTTGCAGTGGCTTTGTGGCTTATGTAGATATGTTGAATCAAGGTAGATCTAAACCCAGTCAGTAAAATATCATATTGGCTTTAACATGATAAATCAACCACAAAATCCATAGAAAACTACCCCCCACGGTCTTGATCATAATATTTTAATAATCCCAAGGGACAGCCACACTCACAAAGACAACACAAGATCACAACAATGAACAGAACAAGACACAATGACACAACAAAATTATCAATAACAGCAATTAGCACCCATAAAAAAAATACAAACTATACTCTAATAAACCGTCCACACAATAAAATACAACATAGAATAAATAACGCAGATTAAAAAAAAAAAATCAAACTACCAAATTGAAAATAATACACCACTTTCTCTAGCATTACCCCAAATAATAATTAACCTCCCTGGCGGTATGATTATTTCGGATTTTAGGTGCTGAAAGTAATACAATTATTTTGCATGGAAATTTGACCTTTTATATTGTAGGCCTGTAATTCTTAACAATAACACACTTAAATCTGTCCAAACAAGAGTCTAGTAGATATACCAGGAATGATGAACACAAAAACATAAATTATAAAATAATAAATAAATATAAATAATTAAAAAAATAATAATATAAAAATAATAAAATAAATTTCCCCACGATTCACTATCGCTCAATTCTGCAAGTGTTCTAACTTACCATCGCTGTTTTCTAGCTGGTCTAAAGCCACTTTTGACATAAAGGGACACTTTTTGGTTGCTATGGACAATCTCCAGTTTCCAGGCAGAAAGAACAGTATATATAACATAAAACTGCATGCAGGGCATGGGCCAAAGCATTGGGGACAAAAGGGATGTGAAATAATTTCATACAGTACTGTAATCTGTAAGATTACAGTACTGTATGTGTTATGATTTGTACACTTTTTAAAATTTGCCGCCAGACTCCGCCCCCGTACGTCGCGACGCTCGCAGGGAATGGAGCCTGGCACAGAGAGGCTTCAGAGGAGACAGAGCCCGCAGACACAGCGGGGGACATCGCAGGATCCTGGGAACAAGGTAAGTAACGCCGCACCAGGATCCTGCAATGTAATCCCAAGTGTGGCTCGGGGGTTACCGCTAATGGGACTGAAATTTAACCCCGAGCCACACTTGGGAATACCGCCAGGGAGGTTAACCACTTCAATATTGGGCACTTATACACCTTCCTGCCCAGACCAATTTTCAGCTTTCAGCGCTGTTGCACTTTAAATTGCGTGGTCATGCTACACTGTACCCAAACTAAATTTTTATCATTTTGTTCCCACAAATAGAGCTTTCTTTTGGTGGTATTTGATCACCTCTGACCGAAAATGTTGAAAAAAAAAACATTTTTCATTTTTTTTGTTTCTGTTATAAAACTTTGTAAATAAGTACATTTTCTCCTTCACTGATGGGCACTGATGAGTCTGCACTGATGGGCACTGATAAGGCAGCACTGATGATGGGCACCGATGAGGTGGCACTGATGATGGGCACTAATATGTGGCACTGGTAGGTGCCCCTGATATGCAGCACTGATGGGTACACATAAGCGGCACAGATGGGCGTTGAAAGGTGGCACTGGGCACTGATAGGTGGCACGGATGGGCACTGATAGGCAGCATGGATGGGCACAGATAGGTGGCACAGATGGGCATGGATGGGCACTGATAGGTGGCACTTATGTACACTAATGAATGGTACTGATGGGCATCACTGATTGTCAGGCATCCATTGTGTGCACTGATTGGCATCCATTGTGGACACTGATTGTTATCCCTGGTGGTCTAGGGTGGTGACTAGTGGAGGACATCCCTGGTGGTTCTGGTGGCATCCCTGGTGGTCCAGTGTGGGCATCCTCGGGGGGGCTGTGCTGATAATCAATCAGCACAGACCCCCCTGTCAGTGGAGCAGCTGATCGGCTCTTCTCTACTCACGTCTGACAGACGCGAGTGAGGAAAAGCTGATCAATGGCTCTTCCTGTTTACACTGTGATTAGCCGTGATTGAACATGGCTGATCACGTGCTAAAGAGTCTGCATCAGAGACTCTTTACCTAGATCGGTGTTGCGGTGTGTCAGACTGACACACCACAACAATGATCGTCGTGATGCACGCCCCGGGGACACGCAGCGGCTTGATATCCTGGTGACGTCATATGATTTGCCGCCGTCATTTTGCTATATGGCAGGTGGCAAGTGGTTAACATAATACCAACCAACTATAAACAGAACATAAAAATCCTGATCATAAACCAGATTTAAATCTTCACCTCCAGCCCTCACAGAGAAGAATTATATAACTTGATGGGCACAGGCAAAAATGAGTTCCTATGTCACTCTGTGGTGCATCATGGTTTATTTTCCTTGCATGTCCCCCTCGGATCTACAGTGACTTTACTTCCAAGTGCACTTTCAAGTGCACTTGCAGTGCAAAGTGAATTTTCCTTTAGTAAATAACCCCCAGTATATTTTATTGCGATACTGCAAGTTTAACACCGTATATTTCAGTGCGTTGCGTGCCATTTAACGCAGTACATTTCTGTTGCATTACTGTAACTTTAACTCCGTATAGTTCTGAGCGTTACTGCAAGTTTAACGCTGTATATTTCATTGTGTTACTGCAAGTTTATCGCTGTATATTTCATTGCGTTACTGCAAGTTTATCATCGTATATTTCATTGCATTACTGCAAGTTTAATGCCATATACTTCTGTGCGTTACTGCACATATACTGCAGAATATCATAGTGTATCTGTGGAGTTTGTCTGTGTAGTGATTACTCAAATAAATTAAAGTGCACCAAACACCACTTTCCATTGATTTAAGTGCATCCACGTACATATTTGCACATCTTTATTACATTTTATTAATAAGCACCCCCCACACCCCCCATCATGTCTGGGAGGACAGCAAGGAGAGGCAGATGTTCCCATGGCACTGTAAGGGGGCCAGCAGCATATGTGTCCACAGGCAAAGATGGACATGTTCAGTCCTCAGGCAGGGCATCATTTCCTCTGTTTGGAGATGTTGCCCGTGCTATCCAGCCACAGCATGCAGAAGAGGTGGTGAATTGGCTTACTAAACCATCCTCATACTCCGTCACCCAGCAGAGAATAGTGCAGAGGCAAAACCTGCCTCCCTGTCCACAGCTATTCCTGCCATAGCCCCAGCATCAGGCATGGAGGAGTCAGCGGAGTTATTTGAACACAGCGTCAGCCACTTGCTCCTTGACGATGCACAGTCATTACTCAATTCAGATGTTGGTTCTGAGGTTGAGGAAGGCAGGAACATGATCTACAGAGAGGGGAGAACACTGGTACACAAATTGGCATTCATGTTCCCCCAGCCACAATGTATTGCCAAGTTATCTCCAGTGGTAATGAGAATGGAGGAGATGATGATGATGATTGATGAGGTCACTGACTCGACTTGGGTGCCAGACAGAGCAGAGGAGGAAAGTGAGCCCACTTCCCAAAGCTCAGCTGTCTGGGCCTTTTTTAGTACATATGCAGCTGATTGCACTGTTGCTATTTGCAAACTTTGTCTCAAGCACATCAAGTGTGGCAAAAACACCAACCATTTGGGTACCACATACTTGAAGAGGCATTTAACCTCCCACCACTCAGCCCGTTGGCAAGAGCACCTAAATGCCACACAAAAGAGGCACAAATATGTCCCTCCTCCTTACTCACCTCAGTCTGTCCCTGCTATACCTCATGACCTTTCAGCAGCCTCCACTGACAGGGATGATGGTATAGGGCAGGGTGTCCCAGGTCCTTGCAGCACATCTGCCAGCAGCATACCACCAGCTGTAGACTATAGCCGGCAAATTTCTCTGCCCCTTCTGCTGCAGCAAAAAAAATATTACAATCACTGCCACCTGTTTGCCCAGCGTCTAAGTGAAAGCTTGTCAAAGCTGCTGGCATTACAACTTCTTCCTTTCTGTCTGTGAATTTGCAGAATGTGCTGTACCACAATGACAGGTTCCCAGTCGCTATTTCTTTTCACGTGCCACCCACATGCGTCTAAATGCAAGCTTGTTGAATGGAAACCTTTTTTTAGTTATGGATACATAACTGAATAGAAACCTTTTTTTTTTTAGTTATGGATAGGAGTGGTGGAGGGTATGGGGATAGGCCCAAGGATGAGAGAGTGGATACAAGTGCTGTATAAGAGCCCTACGGCGTTCATAAGGGTAAACTGAATTTTGTCAGCCCCCTTCAGGATGTACAACGGTACGAGACAGGGTTGCCCCATGTCCCCACTGTTGTTCGTGCTGGCGCTGGAGCCACTCTTGGTGACGGTAAGGGGAAATGTTGACATGGGGGTGTGGAGATAGGAGAGGAGAAGCATAAGCTGGCTGCATTTGCGGATGATGTGCTGTTCTATATCTCCAAACCTCATATTTCATTACCAAATTTATTAAAGGTTTTAAAGGAATATGGAGAGCTATCTAATTTCAAGATCAACCCAATTAAATCAGAGATTTTAAATATAAACATAAATTCAAAAGAAGAATCTACTTCCAACAGGAATTTCAGTTTCCTTGGTGGAAGTCAGGAATAAAATACTTGGGGATAAAACTTACAGCATCATTGGGGAAAATTTACCAGGCTAATTATATACCCTTATTAGATGAAATAAAATTAGAGGTAAAGAGAATAGCATCACGACCCTTGTCCTGGATTGGCCGGATCAATGCGTTAAAAATAATCATTTTACCCAAAATATTATATAAATTTCAGATGTTACCCATCTATGTACCTCCAGGGTATTTTAGGGTACTTAAAAGTTTAGTATCGAAATTAATTTGGCAGAATAAAAAACCCAGGATTTCCCTCTCAATTTTACAGAGAGGGAAAGACAAGGGTGGATTAAGTGTACCAGATTTCAAAAAGTACTATGAAGTAGTGGTTTTAACTTGTTTGGTAGAATGGACTAAAGGAAGGAGGGAGAAAAAATGAGTTAAAATAAAAAATACTATGGCAGGCACAAGTCTAGGTAAAAATATTTGGACATCTCCACAACACAGGGCACTTGGAGTTAATACACTTAGGTTAACTAAAAATGTCATGAGGATATGGGATGCATTGCACAAACAAAATAAATGGGAATATAATTCACCACTAATGGCACTAAAAGAGAACAATTATTTCACACCAGGCAAGAGTTCGATTGGGGGAAATTGGATCAAAAAAGAGAACTTGCAACTTCTACATATAACACAAAAAGGGAAAATTTGTTCACTGCACAATATAAAAATGAAAAAAGATTGGTTTGTAATGAATGAATGGTGGTATTTTCAGCTTAAACATTTCGTAATGGCGCTGCCACACCCACTAGGAGGGAGGGAAGGATCTTACAGCATTAGAGAGTAGGGAGCCGAACACCCCCCTGTTCAGTTCACACCAGAACATGCGAACAGGAAAAAAGTTCGTTCGAACATGTTGTTAGGGGCAACTCTTAAACAAGTTGCTTTAAGTTTATATTGCTTTGTCAAATTATTGCTTCTATAGGAATTAAGACACAGAGTCAGAAATCCGTGCATCAGTTCTGAGCATAAAGGACTGTTCCCTTTACTTCTTTCAAAGGCCTTTTATAGGCAGCTCTACGAGCAGTAATCTTATCGGCATTACCAAATGAGGTTAAGGTACAAAGAGTTTCTTATCAGCGAACATGTAATGATTATTCAGCCGTTCCAAATTCCATCTAGATACAGATTGATACGTACACAGAAGAGAAAAGCACAAACAATTTAAATAGAACAATTGATACGTACACAGTTAAGAAAAAAGCACAAACAATTTAAATAGAACAATTGATACGTACACAATTTAAGTGGAACTCTAAGTCATTATTTCAACCCTATCAATTTCCCCCTTTGACATCATCCTCTCCCTCCCCCTGGGTCCTCATGAATAAGTTCTAGTCAGTTTTTCCCCAGAGTCCTTTCCCTGACCGCGAGTTGTCAGAGGGGTAGAACCCATCCCCCTAGGTATTACCAACATCTTAAAATTCAAGAAGAGGAGTTTTATAGGAGTAGGGTGATGTCAATACACATTTATCGGTATGCCCTGTCTATTCTCCTAATTTTCCTATTTATTTTCCTGTATACACATATATTTGTGATTGTAAGTGATATTAATATTAGAATAATAATTACCATTGGACTTAACAACCAGTGAGGTTGGTGTAGAAGACATTCCACTAAATATATCCCACCAATGTGGTGCAGTATCCTGTTGTATCTGTGAGGAAAGATGTACTAGTCTACCTTTGTCAATAATTGCAGATACAAGGTTATTCTGTAGGGTATGTTCTAGTGTTAATTACCTACATTATAATCCTTATTCATCTCATATCCTGAATCATTTGCTACTTTAGGATCATCTATAGCCCATTCGAAAGTTGTTGTTTCCTCTACTTCAAGTACATTAATACCAGGAGTCCATGCATATATTTGTAAAACAACAATCTTCAACAAAAAATATGTAAGTAGATATTTCATCATGTTGTTTTCTCGGGTTGTTTCTTGCAATGTGATGCGTGTATCCAGGTAGGTTTTCCTTCCAGCTTTACTGAGGTGGCTGTGGTCAAGAGTACTTGGTAAGGACCTTCAAACCTGGGTTCCAATGTCTTTCTGGTGTGTTTCTTTACATATACATAATCCCCTGGTAGCAGCGCATGTGTACCTGTTATTGAATTAGGGTCTGGAAGAGAAGAATACACACTTTTGTGGATCTTAGTTAGACGTTGTTGTAATTGTATCACATATGCAGTCAAACTATCACATTGCAATTGCATACTCTGTGGAAAGTATAAACCTAATCTAGGTGCATTCCCAAAAAGTATTTTGTATGGGGATAATCCTGTTTTTCCTGTTGGAGTGTACCTTATAGAGAATAAAGCCAGAGGCAGGCATTCTGGCCAAGGCTTGTTTAACTCTTGCATGGCTTTTTGTATTTTTAGCTTTATTGTCCCATTTACTCTCTCCACTGATCCTGAACTCTGTGGGTGGTAAGGGGTGTGGAAACTTTGTTGAACCCCTAACATGGTCATCACATTCTGCATGATTTCTCCTGTAAAGTGTGTCCCCCTATCTGATTCTATGGTTTCAGGAAGACCAAACCTAGGTATTAACTCAGTGATCAGTTTCTTAGCTGTGGCTTTAGCTGTAGCTGATTTTACTGGATAACTTTCGGGCCAACCTGAGAATAAATCGATACACACGAGGACAAATTCAAAGGGGCCGCTCTTAGGCATTTGTATGTAATCAATTTGCAGTATCTGGAAGGGGTATTGGGCCCGGACCTGGTGTTTTCGTGGGGTTTTCACTTTCTGTCCTGGGTTATTCAGGAGACAGATTTGGCAGGCTGCACAGTAGTTTCTTGCAGTGCTACTGAATAAAGGGGCGAGCCATCCTTGGTTCACAATCCTATACATGGAATTGGAACTGACGTGTGTGGGTAGGTGAACTGCCGCTGCCATTGCTGGGTACAGAGAGGCAGGTAGGCATATTTTGCCTCCTTCCCTCCATACATTGTCAAGGTCTGGTGCTGCTCCCATCCTGACCCACTTATCTTTCTCGCTCTCCCCTGCTTGCTCCTGTAATTTACTCAGCTGCTGCCATGTTGGTTCTGGGATACTCACTTCTACCGCTGCTAAGGTTTCAGGGCTTCCTTCCCCTAGAGCTGCCTGTTTTGCAGTCAAATCTGCAAATGCATTTCCTTTTGCCTCAATTGTTTTTGCTCTCGTGTGTGCCGCTATCTTCATAATGGCCACTCGTTTAACCTTTTGAAGATTGTTCAGGACTCTCTTAATCCCTTCTCCATGTTTTACAGGTGTACCTGCTGCTGTCAGATAACCTCTAGCCCTCCATATGTGGCCATAATCGTGCGCTACACCATAAGCGTAGGCGGAGTCAGTGTAAATATTCCCTTCTCGTCCTTTTAAGTATTCTAAGGCTTGTTCTAAAGCTTTCAATTCTGCTTCCTGTGCTGACATGTGGGCTGGTAAGGGCTGTGCTTCAATCACCCGGGTATCAGTCACTACAGCATACCCTGTGTGATATTTACCTTTGTCATCAGCAAACCTGCTACCATCTATATACAAGGTGTACTCAGCGTTTAAAATTGGTGTATCTGTAACGTGTGGGAATCCCATTGTCTCCTGTTCCATGAGCTGAAAACAATCGTGTTCATCTACTTCTTTAAACAAAAGAGTGTCAGTGTCCTCATTTCTTTTCTCACTAGTACTATTAGCACTATCATTCCCCCTTGCCAAATCTGGTGACTGAAGAGGCAAAAAGGTGGCCAAATTTAAGGTTGTACAGCGCTGAAAAGTGACATTTGGAGTTAAGAGTAAAGTACACTGTAACCTTAATTGCCTAGCCATTGAAATGTGTTTGGGCTGTACCTGAGACAAGATTGCATGTATGTCATGTGTGGTATGCACTACGACTGGATTGTCTAGAACAATCTCTGATGACTTATCTATGATAATTGACACTGCAGCTACCGCCCGTACACAGGACGGTGAACCTCTAGATACTGGATCTAATGCTGCTGAAAAGTAAGCGACTGGTCTTTGTTTTACATGTGCCTGTGTCAGAACACCTGTGGCGTGTCCAGCGATCTCAGCAATGTACAGATTAAATATCTTGGTGTAATCTGGTATACCAATAGCCGGGGCAGAAATCAACAACTTTTTCAAAGTGACAAACGACTCATAAGCTACTTCTGTAAGCATATACGGTACAATTTTCAAACAATCGTATAATGGCTGCATCAAAGCGCTAGCGCGTGGTATCCACTGTCTACAATATGACACGATACCTAAAAACATACGCAATTGTTTGAAATTCCGTGGGGGTAACATTCCCTTTATCACTTGAACCCTCTCCTCAGTGAGATGTCTCGTACCCTGTGATATACAATGTCCCAAAAAGATAATTTTTTCCTGACACACTTGCAACTTTTTCTTATTAACCTTGCAACCTTTTTCTGCCAAAAATCACAACAAATTAAGGGTGGTGGCCAAACAAGTTTCCTTGTCAGGGCAGCATAAGAATAAATCATCCACATATTGTAACAATACACAGGAATCTGGTGGTACCCATTCTCCCAACACCATTTGCAATGCTTGCGAATACAAGGTAGGTGAATGCACCATACCCTGAGGTAGGCGTGTCCAGGTTAGTTGAAGATTTTTGAGGGAAAATGCAAACCAAAGTTGGCATTCTTCAGCAAGCGGGACGGAAAAGAAAGCGTTCGCTAAATCTATAACCGTAAAGTACATACTGGTTGATGGTATTTGTGACAGTAATGTATGTGGATTGGGTACTAAAGGTGTCATCGGGGCCGGAAGGAGGTGGGCCGGACATACCTCCTCTAGGTATTGTAACAGGTTACACATCTCCATGTGTTCTTGATTATCCCCTATAGCTAAGGTGACAGTGCCATCTGGGTGGTAGGTAATGTTAGCTCCTATTTTCTGCAAAATGTCAGCTCCTAACAAATTAGTGGGGGCTCCTCTGGATACCAGAAAGCGTGAAAGGAACATGTGGTTTCCTACTTTAACTTTCAGAGGTTTTGTAAGCGGGGCGTCGGCTAAAATGCCATCATATCCAGTTATTAGTAAAGTGTCAGGTGATTTTTGGCCAGGGAGTAGTTCAGAGTCAGAAAGTAACGAGCGTGAAGCTCCTGTATTGACTAAACAAGAGATTTTCTTATTACCAACCGTTATATTTGTCTTAAGCATTGTTGTTTTGGATTTTTCTAAAACCGGGGCGAGTCATGCTCATGGACCATGTTGTCCCTGGGCTGGTTCCTTCTCTGATTAACTGGAGAATCAACACCTTCCTCTCCTTCATCCCTTATTCTTTTTCTACAGTTGCGTCTGATGTGACCAATCTTGTTACAGTAGTGACAGGAACCTCTACCTTGCTCTTGGGAACCCCCGAGTGCGTTGATAGCATGAGATTTCCTCCCTTTGGTTTCTGCTAAGTCCACCTCTATGCCTTGCGCTTTTTGTAACAACGTCCCTCTATCTCTAGTTGCCCTCCACTCTGGTGTGCAGGCTTTCAGTCTCTCACTTATCTGTGGAATTAATCCCTCCATAAATTGTCTATTGAAGGCTCGGATTGTGACTGGCAGGGCCAAGTCCAATCCCTCATCGGCCATCATACTTTCCATAGATAAGTAAAATTCCGATACAGTCTGTCCTGGCATTTGCTTCATGGGTGATATGGACCCCCTCTCCTGTTGTTTTGCTCGACAAAAAGCTTCTAATCTAGCAATAAAAGGGGCCCTTGAGTCTATATGTCTGACATGTCCTGCCTCCAGGTTGCCATCCCCATCAACTTGTCCTGCAGGTCTGTGTGGACCTATTTCTGTCATAAACTGGTTAAACAGTGTCAGAGTCAATTTGTGTCTGCATAGATCCTCCCCATCCTGCCAGGTCACTTCATGTGTATTCATTAACTGTGTCACAAATCTACGGAAAGCAGCTGGCTTTGCTACCGGGTCTGGGGCGCTCTGTATTAATGCCATAAGGGTGTCTGCCGACCATGGTGCCCAAGTCCTTATTTGCATTCTACGAGTGACAGTAGGCGGGGCATTTGGATGGGCTGCTTGTCCAAATTCTGGATTGTTTACCTGAACAATGTGTGTATCAGTGCGTATGGGGGCTACAGTTTCTGGATGAGGTTTTTGTGCCCCACAATGCACACATTCTACTGCCCATTCTGGGTTTTGTGCTCCACAAACCTGACAAACCCATCCTCTCCCCTCAAGTACAGGATATATCTTATGTGGTTTGCTTTCTACGTCAGTGTATGGGGGTGGGATGGCTGAGCTGGGAGCCTCGACATTTTTTGTTCTTCTAGCTTTCATATCCCAACCATCACAATCTGGATTATATTTCCACCCCTCTTCTTTCGCTCTATTTGAGACCTTAATTAAGCATTGAACCTGACGCATCCATTGCTTCTCTAACACCTCTCCTTGTCTGTCCCTTTTTATTTCACTCCATACATCCGGGTCTAAGCCCGCTGCTCCTTTCACCTTAAATTTACGAAGGACATCCTTTAAGTCCTGTGCTTCAGTTTTCCCATAAATGTTCTTAATTATCTGTGGCACCGTATAGTGCGCCACAATTCCCTGACGGGTTTTGTGTTCCTCTGGCCCATTCTAACAGTCCTGCCTAGGTAGCGTGTGGGACACTTAGTGTACAATATAAAACACTTAGCTAAGTTACACTAGTTCCTCGTTGCCTTCCTCCTAGGGTGCTAGAATACTAAAAACCTCTCCGGAATTAGATTTCTGAAATCGAATTACTTTATATGCTAGCCCAATAACAAATAATTACTTTATATGCTAGCTCAATAACAAACCAGAATGCGGCTACAACATATACAAAAATGTGGCTACAACATATACAAGCATTCCTTTAAGTGGCCAGGTATCTGACTAGATCTCCGGACTTTATGGAGACCTTATTCCCTCCCCGTATCTGGGATCCCTCTCATGCACTCTTATCCCTGCTTTATGGAGCAGACAGGGCTTATACTCTCAACCCGTCTATGGCTTATGAACTAAATTGAATATCAAACTTAAGCGTCAGACCCCCCGGAAGGGCGCATTCCGTTGCTCATTGGGATGATATTCTTTCAATTCATACCAACCTTGGCAAGGCTCATTCACTTTCTCATCAAGACAGACAGACAAACAAACAAACAAATAATTCCAGCAATATAAACCAAAATATGCAGTAATTCTAGACTCACCACTACAGAGGCTGGTGTTTTAAAACCAGGAGAACCGTAACTGACAGAACGGATAGGCACAAATCAGGGGAGCACAGAATATAAGAAAAATAAAGCTTTTTCTTACCTGGCCAGGTTTTTGATCTGTGGTTCCCGGAATGCCTGTCCTTTCGTTCCGTCAGCGTAGCTCAGCCACCTCTTGTAGCAACTTGGTGAGTCCCTGTTCGGGCGCCAAAATGTTAGGGGCAACTCTTAAACAAGTTGCTTTAAGCTTATATTGCTTTGTCAAATTATTGCTTCTATAGGAATTAAGACACAGAGTCAGAAATCCGTGCATCAGTTCTGAGCATAAAGGACTGCTCCCTTTACTTCTTTCAAAGGCCTTTTATAGGCAGCTCTACAAGCAGTAATCTTATCGGCATTACCAAATGAGGTTAAGGTACAAAGAGTTTCTTATCAGCGAACATGTAATGATTATTCAGCAGTTCCAAATTCCATCTAGATACAGATTGATACGTACACAGAAGAGAAAAGCACAAACAATTTAAATAGAACAATTGATACGTACACAGGTAAGAAAAAAGCACAAACAATTTAAATAGAACAATTGATACGTACACAATTTAAGTGGAACTCTAATGCCGCGTACACACGGTCGGACTTTTCGTCTACAAAAGTCCGACAGCCTGTCCGACAGACTTCCGGCGGACTTTCGGCGGACTTGCAGCAGACTTTCTAACGAACGGACTTGCCTACACACGACCACACAAAAGTCCGACGGATTCGTACGTGATGACGTACACCGGACTAAAATAAGGAAGTTCATAGCCAGTAGCCAATAGCTGCCCTAGCATGGGTTTTTGTCCATCGGACTAGCACACAGACGAGCGGATTTCGGGGTCTGTCGTAGTTACGACGTAAAGATTTGAAGCATGTTTCAAATCTAAAGTCCGTCGGATTTGAGGCTGAAAAAGTCTGCTGAAAGTCCGGAGAAGCCCACAGACGATCGGATTACCAGCCAGCTTTAGTCCGTCGGCGTCCGTTGGACTTTTGTAGACGAAAAGTCCGACCGTGTGTACGCGGCATAAGTCATTATTTCAACCCTATCAACGCAAACACCGTTAAAGTCTATGGGGCACGAACATGAACAATCAAAAGTGCTAATTTTAAAGGCTTATATGCAAGTTATTGTCATAAAAAGGGTTTAGGGACCCGGGTCCTGCCCCAGGGGACATGTATCAATGCAAAAAAAGTTTTAAAAACGTCCGTTTTTTCAGGAGCAGTGATTTTAATAATGCTTAAAGTCAAACAATAAAAGTGAAATACTCCTTTAAATTTCATACCTGGGGGGTGCCTATAGTATGCCTATAAAGGGGCGCATGTTTCCCATGTTTAGAACAGTCTGACAGCAAAATGACATTTCAAAGGAAAAAAAGTCATTTAAAACTACTCGCGGCTATTGCATTGCCGGTCCGACAATACACATAAAAGTTCATTGATAAAAACGGCATGGGAATTCCCCACAGGGGAACCCCGAACCAAAATTTAAAAAAAAAATGACGTGGGGTCCCCCTAAATTCCATACCAGGCCCTTAAGGTCTGGTATGGATATTAAGGGGAACCCCGGCCAAAATTTAAAAAAAAAAATGACGTGGGGGTCCCCCTAAATTCCATACCAGACCCTTCAGGTCTGGTATGGATTTTAAGGGGAACCCTGCGCCAAAATTAGAAAAAAAAAAACGGCGTGGGGTCCCCCCAAAAATCCATACCAGACCCTTATCTGAGCATGCAACCTGGCAGGCTGCAGGAAAAGAGGGGGGACAAGAGAGCGCCCCCCCTCCTGAACCGTACCAGGCCACATGCCCTCAACATTGGGAGGGTGCTTTGGGGTAGCCCCCCAAAACACCTTGTCCCCATGTTGATGAGGACAAGGGCCTCATCCCCACAACCCTGGCCGGTGGTTGTGGGGGTCTGCGGGCGGGGGGCTTACCGGAATCTGGAAGCCCCCTTTAACAAGGGGACCCCCAGATCCCGGCCCCCCGTGTGAAATGGCAAGGCCTACCATTTCACTAAAAAACTGTCAAAAGTGTTAAAAATGACAAGAGACAGTTTTTGACAATTCCTTTATTTAAATGCTTCTTCTTTCTTCTTTCTTCTATCTTCCTTCATCTTCTTCTTCTGGTTCTTCTGGCTCTTCTGGTTCTTCCTCTGGTGTTCTCGTCCAGCATCTCCTCCGCGGCTTCTTCTATCTTCTTCTCCTCGGGCCTCTCCGCACCCATGGCATGGGGGGAGGCTCCCGCTCTTCTCTTTATCTTCTTCTCTTCTTCATCTTCTTCTCTTCTTCTCTTCTTCATCTTCTTCTCCGGGCCGCTCCGCATCCATGCTGGCATGGAGGGAGGCTCCCGCTGTGTGACGCGTCTCCTCTTCTGACGGTTCTTGCATAATGGGGGGGCGGGGCCACCCGGTGACCCCGTCCCCCTCTGACGCACGGTGACCTGACGGGACTTCCCTGTGATGTCACGGGGAATGCCACAGGGAAGTCCCGTCATGTCCCGTGCATGCATTATTTAAGAACCGTCAGAAGAGGAGACGCGTCACACAGCGGGAGCCTCCCTCCATGCCAGCATGGATGCGGAGCGGCCCGGAGAAGAAGATGAAAAAGAGAAGAAGAGAAGAGGTGAAGAGAAGAGCGGGAGCCTCCCCCCATGCCATGGGTACGGAGCAGCCCGAGGAGAAGAAGATAGAAGACACCGCGGAGGAGATGCTGGACGAGAACACCGGAGGAAGAACCAGAAGAGCCAGAAGAACCAGAAGAAGAAGAAGAAGAAGAAGATGAAGGAAGATAGAAGAAAGAAGAAAGAAGAAGCATTTAAATAAAGGAATTGTCAAAAACTGTCTCTTGTCATTTTTGACATTTTTGACAGTTTTTTAGTGAAATGGTAGGGGCCCTTATCATTTAACACAGGGGGGGGCAGGATCTGGGGGTCCCCTTGTTAAAGGGGGCTTCCAGATTCCGATAAGCCCCCCACCCGCAGACCCCCACAACCACCGGCCAGGGTTGTGGGGATGAGGCCCTTGTCCTCATCAACATGAGGACAAGGTGTTTTGGGGGGCTACCCCAAAGCACCCTCCCAATGTTGAGGGCATGCGGCCTGGTACGGTTCAGGAGGGGGGCACTCTCTCTCGTCCCTCCTCTTTTCCTGCGGCCTGCCAGGTTGCGTGCTCGGATAAGGGTCTGGTATGGATTTTTGGGGGGACCCCACGCCGTTTTTTTTTTTTTTGGCGCAGGGTTCCCTTTAACATCCATACCAGACCTGAAGGGCCTGGTATGGAATTTAGGGGGACCCCCACGTCATTTTTAAAAAAAATTTGGTTCGGGGTTCCCCTGTGGGGAATTCCCATGCCGTTTTTTATCAATGAACTTTTATGTGTATTGTCGGACCGGCAGTAGTGTATTGTCGGACCGAGTAGTTTTAAATTACTTTTTTCCTTTGAAATGTCATTTTGCTGTCAGACTGTTCTAAACATGGGAAACATGCGCCCCTTTACAGGCATACTATAGACATCCCCCAGCTATGAAATTTAAAGGGATAATACACTTTTATTGTTTGACTTTATGCATTATTAAAATCACTGCTCCTGAAAAACGGCCATTTTTAAAACTTTTTTTTGCATTGATCCATGTCCCCTGGGGCAGGACCAAGGTCCCCAAACACTTTTTATGACAATAACTTGCATATAAGCCTTTAAAATTAGCACTTTTGATTTCTCCCATAGACTTTTAAAGGGTGTTCTGCAGCATTCAAATTTGCCGCGAACACCCCAAATTGTTCGCTGTTCGGCGAACTTGCGAACAGCCGATGTTCGAGTCGAACATGAGTTCAACTCGAACTCGAAGCTCATCCCTATTAGAGAGATTATGTGACACAGATACAGCACGGGGAGGCATTTTACAGATATATAAAATATTAGTTGAGGGAAGGGAGTTGGAAGTCCCGATGTATATAAAAAAATGGGAGAAAGAATTTGGTCAAAGGGGAGAGAATCAAGAGAAATTTTGAAACTGGTACACGGATCCTCAGTTAATATTAAAACAATAGAAATTAACTATAAATGTTTAGTGAGGTGGTATAGGACCCCAGATATAACAGCAAAATACCAAATGGGGCAAACAACAAAATGCTGGAGGGGATGCAAACAGATGGGATCTATGGCAAATATCTGGTGGAGTTGCCCTAAGATCAAAATATATTGGAGGGAAATATTGAGGTACATCAGGGAGATTACCAGCGTCAAGTTACCTGAAGACCCTTGGGTCTGCCTATTCTATGGAGTAGATACTCCAGTGAAAGAATACAGGAACTCGATCCTGATACATCTGTTGGATGCAGCCAAGAGCCTGATCCCAAAAAAATGGAAGATGGTAGATGGCCCAAAAATAAGTGAGTGGCTCGATAGAATAGATGAAGTCTATAGGTTGGAAGGTCTTAAATTCTCTGAAGAAGGTGGGAGAGAGGGGTTCCTTAAAAGATGGGAAAAATGGAAATTGTTCAAACTGACTAAAGAATATAGTGTTGCAAGGTCTAATGGGGCGTACACACGGTCGGACTTTTCGGTTACAAAAGTCCGACAGCCCCTCCGACAAACTTTCGATGGACTTTTGGCGGACTTGAGGTGGACTTTCTAACGAACGGACTTGCCTACATACGATCACACAAAAGTCAGACGGATTCGTACGTGATGACGTACGACCGGACTAAAATAAGGAAGTTGATAGCCAGTAACCAATAGCTGCCCTAGCGTGGGTTGTTGCCTGTCGGACTAGCATACAGATGAGCGGATTTCTGGGTCCGGCGGAGTTACGACGTAAAGATTTGAAGCAAGTTCCAAATCTAAAGTCCGTCAGATTTGTGACTGGAAAAGTCCACTGAAAGTCCGGGGAAGCCCACACACGATCGGATTGTCCGCCGGATTAGGTCCATCGGCATTTTGTAGCCGAAAAGTCAGACCATGTGGAAAAGTCCGACCGTGTGTACTCCCCATAACTGTCTAGGGGTAGGGGAAAGGGGCTAGGGTTGGGAAAGAGAAAAAGGGAGGGTTCAACTTAGGGTAAGGTAGGGGAAGGGAGAAGAAGTATTGTATTGTATTTATTTTTGTAATACTACCCCTGTTGTTACTTCAGGAGTAACAAGGGTGTCTTCTCACCCTGTATTGTATATGAAAATTTTATTAAATAAAGAATACAAAATAAATAAATAAATAAGCTTGTTGGCTGTGCTGATTTGTGGGAACTTTAATCTGTTTTTGGATTCCTCGACACTCCCTAAGCATTCACAACTGACTCTTCAGCCATTTCTCAGCACCCAAAACCTTTATAATGCTTGGTGATGCCTACATGCCAGTGAAACTGACTACACCTTTTTCTCCACCAGTGATAGAAAATACTCCAGGATAGACTTGTTCTTAAGGAAAAACCAGCTTCACCAAAAAGTCACTGTTGCAACTAACAACACCATAACATGGTCCGACCATGCCTCAATCTCATTACATCTGCAGGACTCTAGCACTGTACCGACTACGCTTCTCTGGCATACTAACCCCCATCTTCTACATTCTGCAGACTCTAAAGCAACCAATCACTTAATTGAATATTTTGATGTTAATGCCTCATCTGTAGATAACCCATTTAAGCTATGGAATGCCCAGAAGGCATTTATTAGGGGCATACTTATTAAGCTAGGAGCACTAGAAAGGAGGAAAAGGTAACACTTAGACAAACTACTCACTGTTCTGTCCACCAGATGTTTTATACTGGTTATTTGTACCTGTGTCCTTAAATTTACATGCAAATGTGTAATTTACTTAAAGCGGGGTTCCGCTCTCTCTGATAATTTTTTTTTTTGTCCTAATGACATTGATTGCTATATAGCAATAGGGAACTCACCTGCCCCGTTTTTCAGTGACATTGCGTTTTTTTTTGCCTTAATAAAGTAACTTTGAAAACGAAATGTTGATGGTTGTCATCTTGCCTGTGGGCATGTGAAGCCCACAGGCATCCTCTTCCGGGATACGGTGCTGCTGATCGACCAGCATGCACCGCCCGTTCTTTTCAGATCTCGCGCATGCGCATTAGACCGCAATCGGTGCGCCGTCAACAGCTCCGGTTGCCATCACAACGAGCAGCGTCGTAGGAGGTCCCGCCCTGTTGTGATGGCAACGGAGACTAACAAAAACAAAAAGAAGACAGATCAGAGAAACCAAGAGGAGAGAGCGGCGCTGGAGTTAGAGGAAAGGTAAGTCTAAAAATATCTTGTTTAATGCGTCTCAAATATTAATTTATGATATATTTTCTCTTGGCACAAATAATTTTAATAAAGAAGTATAATTTTTTTTAAAATACAGCTTTGCTTCACTAAAAGAAATCTTTAGCTCTCCTTCTATATATATATATATATATATATATATATATATATATATAGAGAGAGAGAGAGAGATCTATATATATATATATATATATATATATCTATATCAAAATTATATATATATATATATATATATATATATATATATATATATATATATATATATATATATATATAGATAGATAGATAGATAGATAGATATAGATATATCTATCTATATATAGATCTATATATAGATCTATATATAGATATATATATAGATATCTATATATATATAGATCTATATATAGATATCTATATATCTATATAGATATATAGATATCTATATATAGATATATATATAGAAATCTTTAGCTCTCCTTCTATATATATATATATATATATATATATATATATATATATGTAGGAAGGCCAGTATGGTGGCCTGAATTTATGGGAGGAGCCCGGGGGGTATTTAACCAGCCCGCTCACCTGTGGTGCTTGTCGGTTTCCTGTGCGCGATATACGTCACTAGGCCGACTATTCGTATACCAGCGTCCGCAGTTCTTATCGTGCAAGTTCCCGCACTCGCAATTTCTCTGCTCGAGAGTTTCGAAGCCCGCGTTTACCGAGTCGTACGTTCGTACCACGCGTCTGGCTTGGCTGTCGCAGGTAGGCTCCCGTCAGACTTTTGTTTTTACGCATTATAGATAGCATGTCACTAAACCGTGATATCAATTTTACGAATCACAAATTTCAGGAACGTACCGCAATGTATATCACTCGTACTATCGTTATGTTACCATTTCGCGTTATCTGAGAAACCACCGCGACGCAGGCGTCGCTTCATTTCAGGCATGTCTAAGTTGTTAAACATGTGTCAGTAGACAGCCATAGCGATTCGCAAATCTTATCGAATCACGTCAGTTCGATACCAATCATTTCTCATTTCTGAACGTTTCTAAATACATTTCTAACATTTCAAACCATTTCGAATCATTTCTCATTTCAGTCACATACCGCGCTCCGATTCGAATCCAGTCGCACCTAAAGATGCACCGATTCGCTCAGGTGTGCCCCAGTAGTTACGGCCTCATTTCAGTACATGCTCCAGAGTCACGTCATTTTTAGTCGCTTTCGACTCATCGATTCGTACCTCTGTCATGGTTATCATTTCATTGCCACGTACCACGCTCCGATACGAATTCAGTCGCATGGAAATGCACCAATTCGTCTCGGTGTGCCCCAGGTATTTGCCACATTTCAGTACATGCTCCAGAGTCCGATTCGCAGTCAGTCACTATAGCGGCACGACCGATTCGCGCCTCTGTCATGGCAACAAAATGTTACACCTGCACTTACCGCGCTCCGCTTCGAATCCAGTCGCATCTTCTATGCACCGATTCGTTACGGCGTGCCCCAGGGCTCGGCCTCATTTCTGAAACATGCTCCAGAGTCTGGATCATAGCTAGTCGCAGATATCGGGCGACCGGTCCGCATCTCTGTCATGGGAATCGCTACCATTTCACTCCCACAGGGCATCACCGTTTCGAAACCAGTCGCATCCGAGATGCACCGATTCGTCACGGAATGCCTCAGTTGTTTCGGCCGTATCCATACCTATACCAGAGCTCGGTTCATTGCCAGTCGCAAAATGTGGCACAACCAATTCGAGCCTCGGTTTAGGTAAAACATTTCTCTCATTTCGTTTCATACTGCGCTCCGATTCGAATCCAGATGCATCAAACATGCACCGATTCGTCCCGGTGTGCACCAATGTTTTTCAGTTGCCTCATTTCAGTAAATGCTCCAGAGCCCGGTTCACGATCGGCTCAGCCACGGCACGACCGAGCCGGACCTCTGTCATGACAAGGAAGTTCACTCATTTCATAAACAATGCAAACATTTCAAATCATTTCATTGTCACAAGATTGCAAGCACCATACAAGTCATTGCTTCTAGTTAGTCAGCAAAACCTTCACGAATTGTCACCTTTCATTTCCTCCAGGTCAGTCAAAGTTCAGTAGGTCCACCCTGCACCAGGTTGGACGATATCCCCCCAGGTAAAAAAAAAAAAGGGGAAAAAATGGGAGAAAACAAGTCGGGTAAGTATGACTCAGGGAATCAAACCAAAACTTGAAATTCATGTCACCCTCAATAGGTTAAAGTCAACCAAAAAATACGAGCTTAAAGACAGGATATCCTCACCAGATCAACCATGTCTCAGGCCGGCAGCGAAGACTTCACGGCCCCTCTGTCACCTTCCCCGGTCTCAGAGAGTGGCAGCGTGCAGTCCCTCAGGGGATGGACCATCCCCAAACTGACGGCAGAGTTAAGACGCAGAGGCGTGCCCTTCCCCGCCACAGCGAGGAAAGGCGAGTCGTTCAGCCATCTCACAACTGCATGCGATGGTGTCTTCCTTGTCTACCTCAGTCACAGACGTACAAACCAGGGTGGCACTACTGGAGGCTCAACCGGCCGCGGCTACCCCCGACCCAACCGCAACCCAAACCTTAACACCCCTTCCTGCAGGTACCACAGGCTGGAGCCCCATTGTCTACCCCTCCCATTTGGTTCCAACCAGCATCAGGAAGGACATTTTGGACGGCAGGGACGTCAACCTGGCCTCTCTCCTTATTTCTGTGCACGATCTGGCAGAAAATAAGGCCTACAACTGGGGTGACATATCGGTGGTCCTTAAAGCCAAAGACCCCAGACTGAACTGGAAGTTATCTGTCCCAGAGTTCACCTTGGCCTTTGGCATGATGAGAGACGTCCTATGCTCAACCGCCCCCAGCAGAAGGGAAGAGCTGGACTTGTACCTCCATACGGTAGTAGACCTGGGATACAAGTATGGAGGATTTTCCTTTTACGACTACCACCGTTCCTTTTCCGCAAAGGCGGAAGCCAGACTCACACAGTTCCAAACGACAACAAATTGGAGTCTCATGGACACAGAGCTGTTCTGCCGCCATTTTGCCGGCTTACGCTCACCCCTGTGTGCGATTTGCCAGTCCTCCACCCACACTGCCACCTGGTGCGCCAATGCGACAATCAGACGTCCCTTCGAATTTCCCTCTACCTCCGGTGCACTTCAGGGTCAGTCGGTCCCTGAACAAACGCCTCAGGTGGACAAATTCGGACGCCCAGTCCGAACCGTGGGAGGGGCAGCCATCTGCAATAATTACAATTACGGGTCCTGCAACTTCAGTCAGTGTCGCCTACTCCACATCTGCACCTTATGCCAAAGAGCGCACCCAAGGAACTTGTGCGAAGTCAAACAACAGAAGAGGGCATGACTAAGCCGGATCAATGTCATATGGCTAGGACTCTACCTCACCTCACACCCCACCCCCTCCCTGGCCACCTACCTTATTCAGGGGTTCACAGTAGGGTTTCACACCGGCCTCATTTCACTACCCCACAGTACTTACGAATGTGGGAATCTTCGTTCAGCGGCCATTGACGAACAAACCATAGATCGGTTCTTACAAGCAGAAGTAGACCGAGAGTACGTCATAGGCCCCTTCACTCAGCCCCCTTTCAGCACTTGGAGAGTCAGCCCTATTGGGCTTGTCAAGGGCAAATTCACAAATAAATTACGTTTGGTGTACGACCTGTCTGCGCCTCATTCTTCCCATATCCCCAGTCTCAATTCCCTGATCCCCTCCGAAGAATTCTCCCTAAAATATTCCTCCGTGGACATGGCAATCCAAGCAGTCATCAAAGCAGGTACAGGTGCCTGGCTTTCCAAAGCCGACATCTCGGATGCCTTCAAGCTCCTGCCTATACACCCATCCTTTTGGTGCTGGCACGGCATCAAGTGGAAGGAGGCATATTATTTTGCCACAAAACTAACGTTTGGTTCGAAGAGTAGCCCTTGGCTCTTCGACACATTCGCTCAATCCCTCGCTTGGATACTGGTACACAAGGCTCAGTGCCAAGAAGTCATCCATTACCTGGACGACTTCCTACTAATAGAACCTCCCAGCAAGCCCCCAGGAGACCTCGACAAACTCAGAGTGGTATTCGGAAATCTCAATGTTCCCATCGCCGAGCACAAAGTAGACGGCCCAGCACACAACATCACCTTTCTCGGAGTCAACTTAGACACCTGCACTATGCAAGCCAGTCTCCCCCTCGACAAACTAACCCGCATCAGGGCGGTCCTTCACAAATTCACCCACACCAAAGGGTGTACCAAAAAGCAGTTGCAATCTCTCCTGGGAATGCTTAATTTCGCCATGCAAATTATTCCACAAGGCCGCACCTTCGTGTCACGTCTGCTGAGATTCCTGTCAGAAACACAAGACCCCGATCAGATCCTGAATCTAGACTCCGCAGCAATAGCGGACCTATCTATGTGGGAGGAATTCCTGTCCGCCTGGAATGGCATATCCCTATTTATACCCATGGTGTAGGCCCTTTCACCTCAGGTGGTGACAGACGCTGCAGCTTCCACAGGTTTCGCGGCAATTTTTGACCACCAATGGTTTTCAGGACCCTGGCCTCAACAGATACTGTTGATACCCGGCTTTACCCGAACATCTTCCCTCTTCGAACTCTATCCCATAGTGGCAGCTGCACAACTCTGGGGTCACCATTGGACAGGGCAAACCGTGGTCTTCACCACTGACAATCAGGCCATGGCAGACATCATCAACAAAGGCAGGTCCAAGTCCCTAGCAGTCATGTCCTTCCTGCGCAGATTGGTACAACTGTCTTTACAGCATCAGTTTAACATTCACTGTGCATTTATTCCAGGCAGATACAATTTAGCTGCTGACGCACTGTCACGTTTTAACTACACCTCCTTTTTCAAACAGGTTCCCGGAGCCGATCCAGTGTCGGCCCCTATCCCCGTCTGGTCACAGCTGACCCTGGACTAGCTCAACATTTACAAGGAGCAACGCAGCTTATCAATCACTCACTCTCTCATAACACACTCAAAGCCTACCAGACAGCTTGGAGGGCGTTCAATAAATTCCTCACATCCTGCTGTAAAGGACCAACAGATGTCAAACAGGTACTGGCCTTCACTTCATACTGCCATACTCAGCTGGCCTTATCTTACAATACCATTCGGCTATATCTAGCCGGCATACAACATTTCTTGACTCTTGAAGACCCCACAAAATCTTCACTGTTCTCATCACACGCTATACGAGCCATCCTTAGGGGCATTCAGAAACAACAACCAGTGATCAGCATCAAGCGCTTACCCATTACGGGGCCCATCTTCAGGGAGATGTCGACTATTCTGGCTACTTCTCCATTCGGTCTGCTCCCCAGCACGGTCCTACAAGCAGCCATATATTTGGCTTACTATGGGTTCTTGCGACCTGGCGAGTTCACCTGTAACAACCCCACAGACCAAGTACTATGCAGACGGCACTTGCTTCGCTACCAAGACCGTTTCATCCTTCACCTCAAGGTTTCTAAAACCCAGCAAACAGGCTCTGGAGTAGACATTCACCTCTACAAAACCAATAACAGCTGGTGTCCAGTCACCGTACTTAACCGTCTCCTGTCACTCCTGCCTGAACAACCGGACACCTGTCCTCTTCTACCATTCCCAGTTAAACCTTTAAGTGCCTGTCAGTTTGTGAAACACATAAGGATACTTCTCCGCAATCTTCACCTTAACCCCAGTCAGTATTCCGGACACTCCTTTCGTATCAGAGCAGCCTCCGCAGCATCCCGCCATGGGGTCCCAGACCACGTCATCAAAAGATTAGGCAGGTGGAAATCAGCCTGCTTCGCCCGGTATATCCCCAATCCTCAAGTAGAGATGGCACAGGCATTTTCAAAATTGGCTCAATGAATAACAGAAAACCAATAAATATTATACCCCTACCTGAATGTTTTTGCCCCCTTATTTTGGCATACCGGCCATTAGACCAAGGCACACTTTCAGGTCCATTTCATATGGTAAGTCCACACTTCCATACTATTTCTGATGGTAAGTCTTATGTTAACTATAAATGTTATCTATGTCCATATCGGACATAGGACTCCAACCATAAGTAGGAAAGCCAGTATGGTGGCCTGAATTTATGGGAGGAGCCCGGGGGGTATTTAACCAGCCCGCTCACCTGTGGTGCTTGTCGGTTTCCTGTGCGCGATACCCACCCTCCCATCCCCATTTCACAGCATTTCTCAACTATTCATTTCTCTTTACAGAATAATCATTTCTTAAATCAGGGTATGCCCCCTTATTTTGGCATACCGGCCATTAGACCAAGGCACACTTTCAGGTCCATTTCATATGGTAAGTCCACACTTCCAGGCTATTTCTGATGGTAAGTCTTATGTTAACTATAAATGTTATCTATGTCCATATCGGACATAGGGCTCCAACCATAAATATATATATATAGAGAGAGAGAGAGAGATCTATATATATATATATCTATCTATCTATATATATATATATATATATATATATATATATATATATATATCTATATCAAAATTATATATATATATCTATATCTATATATATATATATATATATATATATATATAGATATAGATATATATGTAGGAAGGCCAGTATGGTGGCCTGAATTTGTGGGAGGAGCCCGGGGGGTATTTAAGCAGCCCACTCACCTGTGGTGCTTGTCGGTTTCCTGTGCGCGATATACGTCACTAGGCCGATTATTCCGATTTCAGCGTTCGCAAATACTTGGCTCACAAGTTCCCGCATTCGTGATCTCCGTGCCCGAGAGTTTTTGAAGTCCGCGTTTACCGATTCGTTCGCACCACGCGTCTGGCTGGGCTGTCGCAGGTAGGGTCCCCTCGGATTTTTGTTTTTACGTACTTTTATGTCATGTCACTAAACCGTGATATCAGAATTACGAATCACTCGCAAATTTCACGAACGTAACCGCACATGTATTACTCGCACTGTCGTCATGTCACCATTTCTCGTTATCTGAAAAAGCACAGCGACATAGACGTCGCTTCGTTTTTAGGCATGTCTAATTATTACCAGGCGTCAGCAAACAGCCGTAGCGGTTCGCTATTCCTTATCGAACCACGTCAGTTGATATCAATCATTTCTCATTTTGAACATTTCTAAATTCATTTCTAACATTTCAAACCATTTCGAATCATTTCTTTCATTTCAGTCACGTACCGCACTCCGATTCGAATCCAGTCGCATCTAAATGATGCACCGATTCGCTCCGGTGTGCCCCAGTAGTTACGGTCTCATTTCAGTACATGCTCCAGAGTCACGTCATTATCAGTCGCTTTCGACTCACCGATTCGTACCTCTGTCATGGTTATCATGCCACGTATCACACTCCGTTACGAATTCAGTCGCATGGAAATGCACCGATTCGTCTTGGCGTGCCCCAGGTATTGGCCACATTTCAGTACATGCTCCAGAGTCCGATTCGCAGTCAGTCGCTATAGCGGCATGATCGATTCGCGCCTCTGTCATGGCAACAAAATGTTACACCTGCACTTACCGCGCTCCGGTTCGAATCCAGTCGCATCTTCGATGCACCGATTCGTTACGGCGTGCCCCAGGGCCCGGCCTCATTTCTGGACATGCTCCAGAGTCCGCTTCGTTGTCAGTCGTAGTTTGCGGCTCACCGATTCGTTCCTCTGTCATGGGAATCATTTCAACTGTCACGAATCACCTTCCGATTCGAATCCAGTCGCATCCGTGATGCAACGATTCGTCACGGCGTGCCCCAGGTATTTTCGGCCACATTTCAGTACATGCTCCGGAGTCCGGTCGTTGTCAGTTGCAGTCGCGACATGATCGACTCGTGCCTCTGTCATGGCACGCGCCTCTACCATGACAAATCATTTCATTCATTTCATCATTTCACTCATCTCACGGTCACGTACCGCACCCCGATTCGAATCCAGTAGCATCCAAGATGCACCGATTCGTCCCGGCGCGCCCCAGTTGTCTTGGCCTCATTTCATTCCTACTCCATAGTCCGACTCGTCATTTGTCGCAGTCGAAAAAAAAAAAAAAACAATAAAAAATAAATAAATAAATAAAAAAAAAAAAAAAAAAAAAACAATAAAAAATAAATAAATAAATAAATAAATAAAAAAACAAAAAACAATATACAAAATATATATATATATAATAATATATATATAATAAAATATATATATATATATATATATATATATATATATATAAATAAAGTAGTATAAGTAAAACGTTTCGGCCTCAGCCAACGCCGCATCAGAACTTGGTTAGCTATCAGTAGCGGCATAACCAATTCGTGCCTTTGCCAGGGCAAACATTTCACGGTAAAATACCACACTCCCATTCAAATCCAGTCGCATCCATCGTGCACCAATTTATTCCGGCATGCACCAGCATTTCCTTTTGCCTCATTTCAATGCATGCTCCAGAGTCCGGGTTGTTGTCAGTCGTAGCTGCGGCACGACCGATTCGTGCCTCTGTCATGGCGAAACGTTTTTCATTCATTTCATTCTAAGGCAAACATTTTATTTATTTCATTGTCGCATGCCGCACCCCGATTCAAGTTCAGGGCATCCGTCGGACATCGGTTCATCCTGCAAGCCCCAGTTGGCGCTGCCTCATTGGCGCAGTCATGGCACACTGATTCGTGCCTCTGTCATGGCAACAGTTCACTCATTTATTTAATGATATGCACCTGTCGCTTAAACATGTTACAATTTACCTGTCAAACCAGGTAGTCAAACCCTCCACCGGTGGTCATCTGTCATTTCCTCTAGGTCAGTCAAAAAATAAAAAAAAAATAAAAAATGGGGCCACACCCCGTCTTCCGCTACTATACCCCCTCGTAGTCACAGCACATCCAAGTATAACTTCTTGCAATCGTTGTAAAAACGCATCCAAACACAACTTCTTGCATTTCAATGCAAGCACACATCGAAACATAACCTCTTGCAATTGTTGCAAGCACACATCCCATCATGACTTCTTGCAATCGTTGCAAGTACGCATCCAAGCAGAACGTCTTGCAGTCATTGTAAGCACACATCCAAGCACAATTTCTTGCAATCATTTCAAACATGCATCCAATCATAAAACTTCTTGCAAACATTGCAGGCATGCATTCAAACATAACTTCTCGCAACCATTGCAAGCACACATCCAAGCTTAACTCTTGCAGTCTTGCAAGCACATGCAGCAATACGAACTTTTTCACAGTCACTACAAACACATCTCCACCGACAGGAACTCCCTTGCAATCGTTGCAAGCACACATTCAAGCACAAATCTTACAATCATTACAAGACACGCATCTTAGCATAACTTCTTGCAAACGTTGCAAGCATGCATCCAAGCATAACTTCTTGCAATCATTGCAAGCACGCATCCAGTCACAACTTCTTGCAAATGTTGCAGGGACACACCCAAGCATAACTTCTTGCAATCATGGCAAGTACGTATCCAATCACAATCAGTCACACATCATTCTTCAGTGGCACTTAATCGGCCACTTGTCTCCAGTGGCATTTCATACGAGCCACTCATCGATTTCTGTGTTATTTCTCGCTTAGGTCAGTTGAATTCAGGTTCCACCCCGCACCAGGTATCGTATTGCCACACACAGCTGGCTCCTCATAACATCATCAGGCTATACCTAGCCAACATCCAGCATTTCTTGCCCTCACAGGACTCCAGAGAGTCATCCGTGTTTACGGCTCATACAGTAGGATCCTTTCTACGTGGCGTCCAGAAGCATCAGCCCATAGCTAACGGCAAATGCTTGCCCATCACAACTGCCATCTTCAGGGACATGTCAAAACCTCAGACATTCCCCAGTCTAGTCATACAAGCAGCCATCTACCTGGCCCTCTGTGGTTTTCTACGGCCTAACAAATTCACTTTTACTGGCACAGGCAGCCAGGTACTATGTAGACACCACTTGACTCGCTGGTAATACCATTATGTCCTTCAGCTTGTAGTCTCAAAAACTCAATAATCCGGAACCAGGTCTACAATATCCTCCTCTGAATTAACGAACACCACGCAGGCCAGCCTCCCTCTTGACAAACGGACCCGTATCAGGTTAGTTCCCCAAGACTTCACCCATACACGGGTGTGTACTAACTAGTAGCTGCAGTCTTTCCTAAGAATGCGGACCTATCAATGTCGGAAGGTCCCGTACTACGTGGATCGGTGTATCAATGATTATACCTTAACTCTAGGGTCTTATCACCTACGTCGCCCTTGTCACCCCAGATAGCGACAGATGCCACAGCCACCACAGGTTTTGCGGCAATTTTTTGGCCATCATCGGTTTACAAGTACATGGTTACCAGAGACACTCCTAAACCCCGGGTTTACCCCGACTTCCTCCCTCTTCAAGTTACACCCGGTCATGGCAGCTGCTTAACTTCAGGGTCCTATCTGGACAGGACAGGCCATGGCTTTGCCACCGACATCCGGTCCGAGGCGAGCCTCTTAATGAAGCCAGGCCCGCATCGTTCTGTCATGTCCTTCCTGTGCAGGCTGGTGTAATTATCTTGGCAACACCAGTTTAATGTCCACTGCACGTTCGTTCCAGGCTGTCGCCTTCTAGGACATGTCTACTATATTAACCAGTTCGCTATTGGGCCTTCTCCCCAGTTTGGTCATACAAGCAGCCATTACTTGGCCTATCACGGCTTCTGGCGGCCCAGCGAGTTCACCCGCAGCAATCCCGCAGGCCAAGTTCTGTGTAGTTGGCCCGCTGCCAACACCATTCCATCCTCCACCCTGCAGTGTCCAAAACCCAGCAATCAAGCTCCAGGATAGACATCCATCTCTATAAAGTAAACAACGTCCGGTGGCCAGTAACCATACTCGACCGCCTACTGTCACTCCTACCGGAACACTCAAACTCTAGTCCCCTATTACCTTTTCAGGCAACCCTCGAGTGCCTGCCAGTTCATCAAACACCTGGGGGTTCTTTTGCGCTGCCTACACCTCGACCCCAGTCAGCACTCCAGTCATTCCTTAGTATTGGGGCAGCCTTGGCAGCATTTCGGCATGGGTCCCAGACCACGTCATCAAGAGACTTAGAAGGTGAAACTCTGCCTACCTCGCCCGGTACGTCCCCACTCCTCAGGAGGAAACGGCACAAGCATTCGCCAAACTTGCTCAAATAAACAAAGCCAGAACCAACAAAACCACACCCCTACCTGAATGTTTTTGCCCCCTTATTCTGGCATACCGACCAGCAGACCAAGGCACACTTTCAGGTCCATTTCATATGGTAAGTCCACACTTCCAGGTCTATTTCCGATGGTAAGTTTTATGTTAACTACAAATGTTATCTATGTCCATATCGGACATAGGGCTCCACCCATAAGTAGGAAGGCCAGTATGGTGGCCTGAATTTATGGGAGGAGCCCGGGGGGTATTTAAGCAGCCCACTCACCTGCGGTGCTTGTCGGTTTCCTGTGCGCGATACCCACCCTCCCATCCCCATTTCAAGGCATTCATTTCATTCATTCATTTCATTCATTTCTCTTTACAGAATAATCATTTCTTAAACTAGGGTATGCCCCCTTATTCTGGCATACCGACCAGCAGACCAAGGCACACTTTCAGGTCCATTTTATATGGTAAGTCCACACTTCCAGGTCTATTTCCGATGGTAAGTTTTATGTTAACTACAAATGTTATCTATGTCCATATCGGACATAGGGCTCCACCCATAAATATATGTATATATAGATATATATATATCTATATATATATATCTATATATATAGATATATATATATATAGATATATATATATCTATATATATATATATAGATATATATACACATCTATATATATATAGATGTATATATATATATATATATCTATATATATATATATATATATATATATATAGATATATATATATATATAGATAGATATATATATATATATATAGATATAGATATATAGATATATAGATATAGATATATATCTATATATATATCTATATCTATATCTATATCTATATATATATATATATATCTAATATATCTCTAATTTTATTTATCTATCTATCTAATATATCTCTAATTTTATTTATAAATTTTTGTTGTGAGATTATAAAAATTGTGTGCTCGAAAAAGTTAGACAGAGTATATTATTTTTACATAGTTTTTTTTTTTTTTTTTTTAAAGGCTGTTGACTTTGGTGAAAACAATGTTATCTTTATCTTTTATTGTCAACCAAATGCTTATCTCTGCTGTCTTAGCAAACTGGCAGACTATTAGTTTTGTAAAAGCAGGGGGATTGACTTATTATCCAAATAGTGATATGTATGTACAAACATCTCCTCCACAAGATTTATGGCCATTGGAACAGTGAAGTGAGTTTATTAAAGAATAGAGATGTGTTTTTTTTATATATAAATGTATTTAAATAAGATCATAAATAAGACAGAAATATATATATATATATATATTTAGATATATCTATCTTTAGATATATCTATCTATCTATCTTTAGATATATCTATCTATCTATCTATCTATCTATCTATCTATCTATCTATCTATCTATCTATCTATCTATCTATCTATCTATCTATCTATCTATCTATCTATCTATCTATCTATCTATCTATCTATCTATTTATATATATATATGTTTTATTTATTATCTTATATAATTAAATTTAGATATAAACACATTTCTGTTCATTAATAAACTCACCTCATTGTATTTATGGTCTTAATCTTGTGGTGCCCAAACCAATTTTTTTTTATACTCCAGCTAATGCTATCTTATCTGTGTTGACCAAACAATGGATGAAGATAATGACTAGTCTTGGAGGTTTCTTTACGGTCATTATCATGTTGGAATACTGCCCTGCAGGCCCAGTCTATCAAGGGAGGGGATCCAGCTCTCCTTCATTTGTCATTTTATCTGTTGGTATTCATAGTTCCCCAGACACATCCACACTCATACAACACCAGTCCCTGACGCTCCCACCACCATGCTTGATAGTAATACTGACAGAGTTTATTTTAGACTTATCACCTGTTTACCACTATACATGTTCGATACCATCTGAAAATAATCTGTTCATCACAGTCTATTCCTAAAAATTTAAAATTAAACACAGATCCAATTACTTTGTCTGATTTTTTTACAGCATACATATTTTTTTTATATGTGTTATTTTTATTTATAAAAAAATAAAAAAATATGTAAAAAATATAATCCCTGTTTTTTATATATTTATATATATATATTACTATTAATTATAATTTAATTCTAAATAATGAATTTTATCCCTTTTTGCTTTTTCAGAACAAAGAGTAAATACCCAATACTGATCTATTTCTTATCTATTTAGAAATGGTAAGCGAAATTGCCAATTTCTAAATTTTAACTATATATTATTTCTTAGTGTTTCAAATGCTAACAGCATATTTTTGTTCAATATTATTCTTAGGACAACAATCCAGGATCTGGAGTACATTTATCCCAAAATTACAGTTTGTTGAGTCAAGAGGAAAGAGTAAGTTATATCGCTATTACTTTGAACTAGTCTCATATCTTAGCTTTTCACAAAGTAAAATAAAGTATATAGATTGTTATGATATATATGCATATCAGAGATATATATATATATATATTTTTTATATTTCAATTTAGATCTTTAAAAAAAATCTTTAAAATGTTTTATTTACAGATCTCACTTTGTCTGCATAATATGTAACATGTTATAAACATTTATGATTTATTATTTTATAGCGTAATATGTTAATACAACAATTATTAGCCAGGTACCCGCCACCAGACATTGATCGTGCATTTCCAAGAAATCCAACGGTTCCCTCTTCCACTATTGTTGCTTCTACCTCTGAATCACAAGAGACTTCCGATGACCGAATTGGCAAAACAGACTGGTGTCAGTGTGAGTGCTGTATAGCAATGCCAACACAAGTGGAATCGGTGTGTTGCACAGAGATAGAAGAGGTCCAAGGATGCATTCCCGAAGGAAAAAAATGTATAATTGAAGCAGACATGTTCCGCTCTCAAATAGCAACAGAGGAACACGTAAGACTAATGTTTACGATGTTGCATTTAGAAGGGCAACCAGTTGTGGATGCCGACAACAACCGGTAAGTACCGTAACATCCAATAGAATATATTGATAATATTGTTCTTAATAATAATAGTGACTGTGTGAATTTTATCGTCTTATACACGAATCTGTTTTTATTAATTTTCATTTTTTTTTGCAGGAGATTAAGGAAGACCGCCTATCGTGCATTCATAGCATGGATATACGTTTTTTTAGGGAAGGGTAACAGAAGGGTTATCCCAGCATGCTCAGTTAAAGTTGTGCATCAGATATTCCCGGATCCTAATGGCACATACATAGGATTTCTATACTCAGACGACTATGATGCATCAGAAATGGCATTTCATTAAATTTTTATTTTAATCTATAATTTTTTACATACTTTATAATTGAATGTTTATTGTAATATTTGTTTAAATTTTTTTGTTTTTTAATAATTATTATCTTAACAATAAAAACAATTTGTTTTACTAAAACTAACGTTTCGTTTATTTGGACATGATTTTTTTTTGGAGTAAAAATAATAAACTTCTTGTATTATTTTAAAAAATTCACAAAACAAATCTATTTTATTAACATAATTTTATTTTACATAATTTAACAAACAAAAAAGTATTTCAGATAAACTAAATCACACCAATCGCTATCTCTTAAAATAATATAAAATCCTTCTTAAAATAATTTAAAAAAAAATAAAATTTTTATTAACATAATACATCTAGAAAGAAATGTAATGCTTCATTTTGCAGCAGTTGGAAAGTGTGTCATATGTTCTCTCACTGCAACACTAGTTTCCGGCCTTGCAACTGGTGCAATGTTTTTAGGCATATCAATATTTTTTGATGTCCACGAACTTGTTATGGTCCCCTCTATAATGGAAATCATATTTGACAGCATTATGTACATATGTTCATTATTCATTTTTTCAAAAACATTACGCACTATCCATTTTTTCCTACCCTTGGGAAACTCGAAATTTTTCCTTTCAACAAAAATCTCATCACCACTGGCATCCTTTTTTTTTTGTCAGAGCAGGTTTCCGTATCACATTATGATTGTGGCATAATGCCGCCAATTTAGTTCTGGCATCCATAGAATCAATTCGATAATGTATTCTTTTAGGACGATATTTTAGAATCATACTGTGATACGTTTCAATGACACCGGTCTGACAAAAAAAGTGAAATGTTTCATGTCCTTTCTTAATTGGGCATCCAAAACAATTGTGGATAACGCATGAAATGCAGGTGTCTGTTGGCTTAACCAGGGAACAGTCGGAGAATGCACATCGATCTCATCGTGCAAGCATTTGTGTTCTGTAGCTCCAATTTTCCATACATGGACATTTACTACATGATGTAGTAGAGATTCCCAAAGAAATTTAAAACGCTCCTCATTTCCTTCACAGGCTCTACTAGACCAATAGAAATGGTTCAGTATGGGTCCAATCCACGGCAAAATTGGACGATAAATTTTTTTTTTTTAAATTTGCGTCAATTTTCTTTTCAAATTTTTTACGTAATGCCAAATGTCAAATTGATGATTAATATTTTGGTATTTTTCATTTGTTAATAGTTTACGTATGCCAGTGTGTCGATCTGTTCCAACAAATTGAACATCTAATTTTTTACCAATTATACGATCAAAACTTTTTTCAAATCCAAATTTCTCCATTGCAACAGATGAAGTTGTTTGAGACACCTGCACCAACTCGTAATCCACAATTTTTTTGGAAAAGAAATCCATGAAGGTGTATGTTGAGTATTTGGCTGAAAAACCTGAGCTGTCACATTGTCCGTCCCCAACAAGAAACAATGGTTTGTCTTTTAATTCATTAATTACACTGACATTGTTTTTTGCCAACTGTAGTCTATGGATTTAAATATGTATTTGTTTTGCGCCATGTTATAAGAGGATTTGCCAAATATCTGAATTCCGCAAAATTCAAAAATTTCACGGACTTTGGTATAGCTACCTCCACTAACACAGATGGATCCAGCCAGCAAAATGTTACCAGCAGGATACTGTTTGATTTTGGGCTGGCTTTCCCATAGCTATATTCGATGTTCTGCACAACATGTCGAAAAGACAGATACCATTGTTCCTATAATTTTTTTTTCTATTTTTTTTATTTTTGAAAAACATTCTTCATCAGGACATCTCATTCGATATAGTAATTGATCAAGATTGCTTTCAAAAATAATAATTTTATTTTCCTTAACCAAATTAAGTGGATATATCAGAGTGTTTTGTGGTTGTGTGTCTTCAACACTCTCACAGAAACTAATGTCACTAATGTCACCTTTCTGTGGTGTGTCACAATCCGACAGGTGGAAACTAGGGTCATAATAATATGACAATTTTCTTTTAGATGTGCTTTCTGGACTATCATCCTCAGTCATAAAACGTGACCTCTTCTTTGTCATTTCCAAATTTGGTGTCATGCTAGGTGAGAGTGATAGTGCCATACGGGATTGTGGTTCTGATGTTCTTTCATGACGTAGTGGAGTTGACCCATCAAGAGGTATCAATAAAACTTCATCCAACTTGCAGTATGAATGGTCCAAACTTGTCACTCTTTGACTTGCTATTTTGCAATAACTGTCTTCTGACTCAGACACTGGAAAGTGGAATGGCTCTGTTTGTGTGCCTGCATCTTTCATTAAAACCTTTGGTAACTGGCATGTACATCTTGGGGTGTCAGGCTTCGATTGTGAAGTTTCCAGCATTATGTACATCTTTTGTTTAATTTTATTCAGTTTTTTTTCCCATTTATTTTCAAAGACGGTATCTGTCGCAGTTTCCGTGAAAATAGTAGGGACTGATTCTGGTCTTAATTTTCTATGTTTTTCTTGACCAATGAAACAAGTAGGGTTAAAGTGTTCAGAACACATCCGAAAAATGTTTCCACGCACGTCTTCTTGTATTAATGGAATAAATTGATCAATCATTTCAGACTCCATTCCAGCATTTTCTAGCCAAATTCTAATGTCTTTGCTATCCTTTGGAAATACAAAATACCTTATATTGGTCTGTTTTGGAATATTTGAGTTGTGGCTGCAAAATTTGGCAAAACAGCTAGGCATGTCTATAGAATAAAGAAAAAGAACATGAATAAATGTAACACTAATTACTTTATTTCTTAATTATTAATTATAAAAAAGTAATTAACATTTTTATATTTTAAAATAAATTTGAAAATAATCATTTTAAATCTTGTTTTTAAAATTATGTACATTCTATTAATAAATATATGTATTTAAACTTACCTTCATTTATAGTTTGTATATAAAAGTAAAAATGCTGATAAAAAAATGTTTGGATAATTATTAATATTTTTGCTATTAATTTGTACTTTATATTTGAATTTCATATAAAAAAAAATGAAGCGTAATAATTCAAATATATTTTCATATTTTATTTATATTAAAATACAAAATAAAATGTAATACAAACATAAATTAAATTAAAATATACAAATCAATTTTTCTACTTTTAAATATAACAAATGAAAAGATCATTCCAGTATTGAAGATAATTGTATCATCGTGACTGTTTGTCCAAAATTACAAATTCAATTGCAAATAATAAACTGTTCACTGACATTAAAATTTTACCAAAAATTTTTTAGGAAAAAAGAGAAGGACAGACACACCATCAAAGGTGGGGTGGAGAGGGGTTATGGAGAGAGAATGATAGGGAAGGAAATATAGAGCGTACAGCAAGAGAGGGAAGGGTTAGCGGAAAGAAGAGAGACAGAGTGGAAAGAGGGGTGTGAAAGGGAAAGATAGAGATAGAGGGGGAGGGAGAGAGAGAGAGCGAG